>NC_088679.1:21250000-22500000 GCF_950023065.1 Planococcus citri | reverse complement strand
TCTTGTAATTATAATGGAATTGAATAATGATCGCGTTTCGAGTAAACGTCTCGTTGATTTTTATGTTTCTGTTATTTTGCACGAGTCTAGATATTTAATTGTCAGTTTTTTGTGTTCTTTTTTCAGATTTTGTATTCATTTGTCAACGCTGCTGTATAAATTAAATTCAGAGTGAGGTAAGTCGAATGTTTTGGAAATATTCAGCATTTATAAGAAAAATGTGTAAAAATACAGTCCAGCTTTGCATCAAGTTGGATAACAATAATAATTATGAGAATACCTATCTTGAAGAGTGTCAATAAGTGCAAAATTTCATTCAAAAGTACCAAAAACCATGAATGCAGATTATTCTGAATTTCATCTTATCAAAAGCGGAGTTCCTCTAGGAAGTGTATTTTTGCCGTTCTCATTCGTCTTATATATACCTTTGACCTACCTACAATGGATGATGAAATGCTGACAGCCACATTTGCCAATGACACTGCTATATTTTCCTCGCATAAAGACATTACAATTGCAACCACACGCCTATAAAATGCCAATAACCTTTTACAAAGATAGCTAAGTAAATGGCGTATCAAGATTAATGAATCCAAATCTGAACATACTTATACTCTTCACAACTCAAAGAATCTGCAACTTACCAGTTACCATCAACAACATGATGATGCCACAAAAGATCTCTGCAAAATATTTGGGAATTCACCTTGACAAAACATCAACATGTAGAACACATATTGAGAAAAAACGGGTTTGGGTTTGGGTACAGAAATTGATGGATTTTTGTTTCGGGTAGTCGGGTGTTTGGGTACAGGTATGGGTAAGGGTTGGAAGCCCTGTTATTTAGACATATAGTTGCCAACTATGGGACACAGCAAGACCATCAATAATATAGAAATAATTCAGCGGATGCAGAACAAATACCTTTGTCAAATCATCAACGCACCAATGGTACAGCAGAAACAAAGACCTCCATCTCAACTTAAAAATCGTCCTCTGAATACAGAAAGTGACCGGTGAAACAGTTTTGCGCACAATCGCTAGTTTTGCGCACAAGTAAGGATTGCGCACAAGTTAGGATTGCGCACATTACCTTGTTAGGATTGCGCACATACCTTATTAAGATTGGGCACAAGGAAAAAAAACATCAAATGATTGAACATATCTAGCACAATTTTGAATTTTATTTTACGTATGGGTTGATCTGTTTTTGATTATCTACTTGCAATGAGAAATTAACCAAATTTGAATTTGTAAAAATTCACTAAAAATCGAAAATTGTAATTGAATATTAGAAACGCTGCACATTCTAAAATTGGAAAATTTTCATGCTTCAAAAACTTTGTCTCATCATCTTCATTTTTTTCCTGTAGAACTCTTTGCTTTTCCCAGTAAATCAAATTTCTGTCATGAAAACGTTGGAAAAAAAATTAAAATTCTTCATATCAAATAATACGAAAATGAAAAATTCTCTGCTGTGCAATTGTTTCCCTTCATTTTTCTCATCAAATACCTACTCAATTTTTCTCCAAAAATTTTATTGCTCGTGATGGAAATTTTGAAATTTTTCTAAATTGTTTTAGGGAAAAAATTGAGGAACCTACGAAATAAGTAAAGAGAAATAAAAAAATTCATTCTCCTCATTTTTTTCGCAGAACCTTTGCTTTTGGTAGAAAATCGAATTTTTGTGATGACAATGTGGATAAAATAATTTCAAATCCTTCATCTCTAGTAATAACTTAAATTGAACTTTAAAATTTTTGTCTGAATATCTCAAAACCAACGTTTTTGTGCGCATTCTTAACAATGTGATGTGCGCATTCCTTACAATGTAATGTGCGCATTCCTTACAATGCAATTCCCATTAACCAGCATCCTGTGCGCTTTCCTATTACAGCCAAAGTGACTAACTCCAATTTTTGACCAAAATGAGTTATGAGTGTCATCTAATTTTTTTTCACTAATTCATAAGTTGAAACCTTAAAAACAGTAAAACAAGCCCGTGCAGGCACATTTGTCTATTATCTGTGGTTGAAGTCGGGAAAATTATCTAACTCTGCTATAGGATAACTCACTGTGTATGTAGTAGAGCTGAAAACGGTACTCGCTGACAGCGGGTAACTACTGTACCCATATTGTAAATTCTCGCTAGTAGCAGGTAGCGAGTTGAAAAAATGTCGCACCGATTCACGATATAACTAGCAGCGCATTGAATGCGTAGCCGATGTACCAGCATGACATCATCATTGTCATCAATCATGTCAAACGTCAATCACACATAGGAACAACAGGTGTCAAAGCGTAACTCCTCCCACTTACACATTATCAAATTTTGGGGTGAGTGCGCAGACCAAGTGCGAAAACATTCGGGTTGTACTCTCTATAAGCTACTATCTATATCCGAATCAACCTGATACAACCACTAGCGGGTTTAGCCGGTATTTTAACCAGATACTGGTTAGCGGGTAGCGTAGCCATTTTCTGCTCTAGTATGTAGCTATGTGAAACTGTTTCATTTTTATGTTACATGAAAATGAGTTACATACTCTTTCAACAATGACCATGCTAATTTCAATGTAAATGTCGACCCATCCCTATCCGACACTTTTGGATGCCACATGTCAATGTGAATTTTGACCCTATTTCGACCCAATTGTTGGTGTAATTGTCAACCAATGTTGATCAATATTTATGTCGACAATTGGTCTGACATAGGGTCAAAATTTGCAATGAGATGTGGGATACAAATGTGATGGATGTGGATGGATCAACACTTGCATCAACATGTTTGTTGATCTCCTGCTACAAAACAATTGAAAAAATTAATTTCAAAAATTGAGATTTTTTCCAAAAATGATTTTTTTAGAGGTGGCTATTGCTCCTGCTGAAAGCAGCATCGATGCAGCATCGAAGCAGAAGCCTCCTCCGAGAGGTACAGACATATAGTCTGCACAAAATAAAAATTTGAACATAAACTCCTTATATTGGAAAGGAGGAATACTTTATCTAAGAGTACTGGACGAATACATTTTCATGTCAACAACATGTCGATGTTAATGTTGATGTGAAATTTGACATCAACAAATACATGCACAATATCAATGTCATTTTACAAATTTGAGAAATCTTTAAAAATTTGGTTGATATTGGTGTTAATGTATTTGTGGACCATTAACTTTCACATTGACATTTCATCGACAACTCCAAACTATGAAAAAATGAATAATTTTGTAAATGCCATCAAAAATTCGTTTTTTTCTCTTCAAACAAGATACTATTCTACAATGTTTACTGAACATTTGAACACTAAAACAAAAAGTTTAATTCTGAAAAATTGGTCGATATAGTTGTGGATGTGAATTTTGTGCATCAAATTTTACATCAACATGTCGAGATTGCATGTCAAAGTGTCAGAAATAATGAGAAAACTTCAAAAATTCTCACTAACGTGGCTCATTTACAGACAGAAAATTCCTACTGAATAACTAATTGATCACTTTTCTATCATTATGTTAGAGAAAAAATGGTCGATGCAAATGTCGATGTCGACAATTTTGTTGTGCGGACATGTCACTTCTGACATTGAAAATTACCTCAGGTGAATTCATTCGTATAGTATCCGCGTTTGAAGTTGGGAAAAATATCTAACTCCACTCAAAGTCGCTTAAAATGTGTCAAGTGAAAAAATTTTTAGCAGATTTTTTTTACTTTAATGAATAACCTTGACTATGTAACACCCATCAATAGTTGATAACACTGTTTTTCGCATTTCCAGACCAATTTACAAAAATGGAGTTGGCCACTATGTGTATTAAGATGACAAAATGCAAACTACAGTAAAAGCTTGTTATAATGCTGATTTCATTATAACACTGACTTCCTCTAGTCCCTAGACAACCCCATTTAAACCAATGTAAAATTGATTGCGATATAACACTCATGAGCAATTATAAAATCTTGTTTAAACGCTCTAAAATTCAGGAAAAATCACATTTTTAAAATGATTTTAACAACAAAAAACCAATTTTTGCAACAAAAAAGCTTACTTTCATGTAAAAAATTCTCACTTTCTGAAAATGTTGACTGCAATTTAACAGCTTTTTTTGGCAATTTTTGCAGTTTTGATTATAAAAAAAGTAAAAAAAAGAACTTTTATGGCAAATTTTTGCTAAAAAATCTGTTCAACTTTCAACAAGTTTCAGTTCACATCCAAACAAGTAAAATTATTTTAGATTTTAGCCAAAAAAAAGTAAGATTTTTTGATAATCTTATCAAACTTCAATAGAAGCTTGGTTACAATTCTTACAAAAAATTCAGGTGAGTATCTAAAGTTTTTACAAAAGAGTAGAGTTCTAGATTTTTCGTCATAATCTTGAAAAGCAGTTCATGTTTCCACTTTTTTATTAGATTTACGCTATTTTGCTTTAATCAGCGTTAAAATGAGCTTTTACTGTATCTCTGAAGACATAAATACAAAAATTTGTAACTAAGCATTCATATCCCCCTTCAAAATCATCCTAACAATGAAATTGAACCTCTCCTTACACCTACCAGATGTAACAAGAGGTTTAAAAAAAATTCTTTGAATTAATTTAGAAATATGCAATCAATACTATACTTTAGATGTTTTCTTTTCAGCAGTGAAAACATTAAATATAATACATATGAAGAAAAAAAAATCATCTCCAACTCCCCCTTCTAAAATTTGTTCAAACCACATCTGGTTAATATTACTTAGTTGAAAAAAATCCTTGAGAGAAGGGGGCGGGGGAGAAATCTGACGAAAAAATTTGAGCAAATTTCAGTCTCACACTCCCCTTACGGTGCCTATAGTCTATTAACATTGTTTGTATAGGTACCTAGAAGCGTATTACCATCAGGGTGTTATATCAAACGCGGATAACAATCGAGTTAAATAAGTTGCCTAACCGCAAGAGAACGTGATACTGCCCCTGCCCTTCAGGCCACCTCATCCCGTCAAATTTGCGGATACATAATCTAAATCGGAAGATGGAAATTAGACGCAATATAACGCACCGTATAAACCACTGTCTCTATCTCTCGTATCGTGATGATGGCTGTTGGTAAAACGTACGGTTGACAACTGAACCATTCCACAGCAGATTGTGTATCTACGCTCGTATAGGTATTTGAAAAAAAAAAAATCGCATCGAAATCTCGCGAAGAGGTCGATATAGGATAGAATTGTAAACCGACGATGGCAGCTGCATGCGGCATGTGGCTATCAGCGAGCGACAGCAATCGAATTTAGCCTCAATTAACCGCAATTAAAGGATTGGACGCGAATTTAATCCCATCACTACATTGTAAATAGAGGTAAACTCGTTTGAAATTTTCAACAAAGGACGTAGGTATGTAACGTCACAGAGCAATATCTATGGCAAATTTTCACGCTGGATTTACCTCGTATAGGCATTGATACGATGACTGTGTCGCGTCGGTATTAAACGAGGTATGGAAAAAAAAATTCCGCGAAATATTTACTTTCGGTAGCTTGAACACGAGCCTTATTGAAGGCAGAATACGGTATTGTTAGTCGTTTATATATGTCTATGTAAGTGTGTGAAGTGATTGGAAGATGTAAATGGGTGAAAATTTAGCCATCGGATGAAATATGAGTGAATGTCACATTATAAAAATACTCGTATCTCATGAACGATGCCAGTTCTAAGATCCTAATTTATGAAGAAAAACAACAACAACTATTTTTCCTTTAAAATCTCAATTGAATGGAAAATCACCTATTTTGAGACCTGAAATTGTCTTCAGTCTTTCTCGAAAGTAGGTCTACAATGAAAATCAAAACTGGATGGTATAGCAGATCATTCACACGACGACGTAAGTATGTTCGTCGATTTACATGGCTATGAGAAAATTATTCACCAGCTTTATCCAAACACTCAGCATACATACAAGTGCGTCGAAATTAACATGAGAGGACAGCTTAAGGCTAACGAAACGAATCGGTCGCAGTTTCGATGACATTTTGAAAATGTCACATGGACGATAAATTCGCGCCCGGACGCGTCTTTTACACGCGTAAGCAAATTTGACATTGAACAACTCGCAGAGCAGCCAGTGAGCATTTGAAATAAGTAAACTTGTAAATATGACATAGTGACGCGAGAAATTCGAAATTAATTTCGAATAATCCATTAAGTATACAGAAGGAGAGGTGGTTATTCGGTATAATTCCGAGTGTTTATTCAACGACATCATCAGCAGCGCAAGCAGAAGACAAGATATGGCGAAACACAGAAGTATGGCAGCTAGGAAATAACGCTAGGGTATTAATCAAAAGCGTCAGATTGCATTTTAAAATGCTGTCGTATGCTTCGATGTACAACAGTGGAAAAAAAAGAAAAAAAAGAGTAAGCGAGGTGGTAGAGATAAAAGCAGAGAGGAAGATGACGATAATAATAGTATATGAACTTGTTTATATATATAAACTAACATAGATAAAATGCGAACACCAAGTTTCAGGCTGTGTTCGGGGACGTAGGAGGCTTTTGTTTATTCAAATGAAAGAAGCCGTCTCGTTAAGAAGTAAACGAGCCATTTCTCTTGAAAATGGGTTATTTCTCATGTTTCCAGTATATTACCTTGATTTGCGCGAAAATGTTTTGAGGAAAAATGTAATTTGACATGAAATGTAGAGAAGACTACGCGCCAGAGAAGAATATTGTCCTTTTTAGGGTACCCGGCCTGCCTGGCAGTGTGCTAGACGGGAAAAGTTGGGTATTACGAGAGAACGCCTTTCGCTGACATGAAGCTGATAGCCGACTGGATGACGACAAACTAACCCAACCGGAAAATAAGGATGCTTCCCTTGTCATATTTCGTACTACCTTTCTTCGGTCGCCTTTGCCTTTGCCTTCGCTTTGCCTCGCACATTATACCATGCTTGTAAAATACGACTAAATTTTTATCAACATAATGAATGTCATTTATAAGACGATGTTTGAAATTAAAATCACGTATTATTACTCTTTTCTTTCGTAGGTACCTATATATACGTACCTAATATGACATACCTACCAGTTTATAATAAAAATACCTTTACCTATATACGGTGCATGACAGAGATACCTACGTAGCCTATGCTTTTACCTTTTTCTTATATCCACGTTAGGCTCGAGTTAAACACGTGGATGGGAAATTTCCAAGTGCGTGTTATTGAAATTCCACTACATACTTATTGGCTTATATGCGTTATTTGCTGCGTATCTCATCTTCTCGTCGCAAACGTTGGCGAATATTTCATCTTGGAATCGGTTTTTCGTTCGAGGTAATTTTTATAATGAAAATTGTCGTTGTTCTGAGATAATGGAAGAAAAAAAATACCTTCTCGGATATTGAAGAATTTTCCAGCGAAGAAAATTACTCGAAGCTCTGCCAATAAATATGAAATTAAAATTTAGATCAGCATATATGTATAGGACAGACACGTTCTAGTTATTCTTTGTTGAATACTCGTCGATCGAAGCTGTCAAGAATAAAAATTGCGAGTTGATTGATTTTTTTTCTGAATAAAACTGTTTTTGGAGGATTTTGGACCTTAAAAAATTCAAGTACTGTCTGAAAAAAATAATTTAAAACTGTTTCCAAGATTCGGCGGATTGAAGAGAAGATTATTCTTCTTCTTCTTCTTCTTCTGCTTCATCGTTCACTCGTATCCGAGCATCGTGACTATGGAGCCTTCCCAAACAGCTGCCTCCAACCTTCTCTGTCTTTGGCCTGTCATGGTGCATCCCCCAAGGGTGAGCCCTGTAACCTTTTTGGTAAGGTCTGTGTACCTTGTGGGCGATCTCCCGTGCGACCTCTTTCCCTCTACTTATCCTTGTAAAGTGAGCTTTCCTAGGTTGTCCTGCCGTCCTGCCACATTATATGTCCAAAATATCTCAGGATCATCCTTCTTATAATGGCGCTGAGTCTATCTTTCACACCTAGCTCTTCCAGTATTGACCTATTTGTTCTTTTCTTGGTCCATGAGATTCTAAGCATTTCGCACCTTGGGAGTAATAAGGTCACATCTCAAAAAAAATTGATTTTGATGTTTTTGCATTTTTGGGGTTTGCATGACCCCCTGCAACCAAAAATAACACTTTGAGTCGGGTATGCTGCTTAGATCATGTAAAAAATGCAAAGGGCCTAACTCAAAATTTCTACAACATTGCAAGTTGTTTGGAGTTATAAGGTCACATCTCAAAAAACTCCTCTTTCTTTGAGTAAAATTCGCACATACAAAGTGTCAGAAAACAGTTTCGATAGCTTTGAACGTTTTTAAGATGTAAAATAATCACAAGGAGTGTATTTTTTGTAAGTTTGTTCCAAAACAAAAAAATTTTAAAATAGAACATTTTTCAGAAAAATTAATTTGCATATATATTGAAATTTTAGTTTTTTGAGAAAAACTCAAAAACTAAGCACTCTAGAAAAAAACTAACGACATCAAGTCGATTGGAAATTTAATTCTCTACAATTTTGATGTCATGAAATTTTTTTTGGACGCTTTTTTTCGCCTCCAGATCACTTTTTATCAAAAGTTATAACTCAAAATGTTTTCCAAACATTGAAATATTTCCTCTTCAAGAGTTTATTTTTCAAAATATTCTTATGTAAAATGAAGGTAGGATACCCAATCTTCAAAATTACATGCTATTCATTCCTCATAATTGATTATAAGTTAATGAAAATAATGAATCAAGTTAAAAAAAAAAAAGAAAATCACTCTCCTGTAAAATTTCACTTTTTTGAGATGTGACCTTATTACTCCCAAGATGCGATTTGTCTATAGCAATACATTTCAAATGCATCTATCCGGCTGTGGTCTGTTTTCTTCACTGTCCACGTCTCCGAGGCATACCTATAGGAATATTGAGAATACAAGCGTTTTTACAATCTTTACTTTCATTCTCTTGGTGATTCCATGGCTTTTCCAGATTTGGTGGAGTTTTCCTACAGCGGTTTTTGTAATTGATGCACGTCTTCTTATCTCATCTTCTAAACCTCCACTGTTGGTTATTAGGGAGCCCAAATACAAAAAGCTTTGTACCATTTCTTTTTCATCTCTCTCTTGCAGCTCAGGTTGATTGTCGTTCATCCTGTCTATTTCATCATACTAGTCTTTGATTTGTTCACCTTCAGACCCCTAGATAAGCTAACTTGTTCAATCTTGCCCATGATCTCCTTCATGTCGTTGATGTTTTCAGACAGTATTGTGGTGTTATCTGCATATCTCAGATTCAATATTTTCTCCTGCCCCCTAGAGTAACTCCGTTCTTCCATCCTTCTAGAGCTTCCCTCATTATCCATTCTTCATATGCATTGAACAATATTGGGCTGAGAATGCACCCCTGTCTCACTCCTTTGCAGATCTTGAAGTGATCAGTCAGTTCCCCTTCTACCTTTACCTGTGCCTTGTTGTTTCTGTAATAGTATATTTTACGTGACAGGAGCGGAAAGTATGCGATTAACAAGTGCGAAGTTTAAGGAGCGAGGTCAAGCCGAGTGACTTAAATTGCACAAGTTAATCGCGTTACCGTCCAATCCTGTCGCATATACTATTTTAATTTCATATGAGAGGAAAATAAATGCTGAAATTTAAAAAAATGGCTAATTGCGAATTTGTAAACATGTGCGGAAAACAGTTACTTTACACCTTTTTAAATTTCGTTACCTTAATGCCAAATCCAAGTATGTCCATCAAAAACAAAATCATCGTTTCGCGTCACTGAAAAAACTCTAGGAAGCCCTGAATTGAAAAATTTGCATCCGAGTACAGTTGAAATGCACCACTGAAGATGCACGAAGCTGACCGATGTTCAATCAGAATTCAACGAACCCTTCCGAGCATATCCGAACCTTATCAGTGATGCGTAAAATCGTACTTTTTTGCATGGACATACTCGGATTTGGCATTAAGGTAACGATTTCAGCATTTATTTTCCTCTCATATGAAATTAAAGGTTCTTCATCAGATCTATCAGATGTTTTGGTACTCCCATTTTTCTAAGGTTTTCTCATAATATCTTCCACTTGACATTGTCAAAGGCTTTTTCATAATCAATGAAGCAGAGGTAGATGGTTTTGTTGAATTCTCAAGCCTTTTCAATTATCTGACAAATGTTGAGGATTTGTTCTCTTGTTCCTCTTCCTGGAACGAAACCTACCTGCTCTGTAAGTATTTGAGGACTTATAAATGACTTGATGCGTTCACCAAATTTTAACCTTTGGGTCAATTTGATAAAATTGCGTTTTTTTCTCATTTTTGGGCCAAATTTGATTTTCAAAAATTCACCTAAAAATCGAAAAATGTATTTTAGCTTCTGAATTAATGTTGACTGGTGTTGTTTTCTTTGCAAGCTGTTCAAATTCAGTTTTGCTCCGTTCAAAAATTGTTCATGCCATTTGAGATACCTGTCTGGTTCTCTCAGGTTCTGAAGTTCATTTCTGGAGCTTTGGAGAATTATTGAAAATCCGAAACCTAATGCGATCAAAAAATGTAAAAAAAATCAAAATTTTTCTGAATTAAGGCAGAAAGCTGAAGTTTGATTCGTCGTTGTTTTTGGCATCTAGAATCAATAGGAAATGACTTCGATCCCTTGTACTTTAGGTCATATTTGTGATATTGTGATTCGTCTAGAAGTGCTCATAAAATGTACCAAAAATACGCACAAAGAATTGAAAAATCAAGTGCGAGGTGTAAAATACGGATTCTTTCAAGAGGAGATCAAATAAGATCAAGAACGAAGGCACTGTATGCAAATACTTGGGTATTCAAAAATTTTATCTTTGGAATCTTCCCTCAAAATTATAACAAATCAACAGCATTTGAATTACCACAAGAAAACACCATTTCCACCCTTCCATCTTTTCTCTGAATCCAAAAAAAAAACATCATTCCATCCAACAAGAAAAAAAATTCAATCAATTCGTATGTTTTATTGCTTTCGTCCACGTCGATATGCAAGAACATAAATGGGGAAAAACACGACGAATCACATTGTCGCAACTGATTTGAAAATTAGTCGAAAGCAAGACAGATAGACGAGCACAAACAGAAAGGGTGAACAAAGAAGAGATATACACGCGGAAATTGTTTTCATTGCAGCGTTGATTTGTTAAAACTTGAACACCACTGTGGCAGTTCAATTTGCCGGCCAGTTTTAAATTAATGAACGATCTTCTAAATTTAATTGAAATGTCGGCCTTTCTTCGTCCAATTACGATTCGAAGACCCGACCAAATTATCAGAGGACGATTCTTGCATTATTCGAATGTATGCGTTTGCGTTCGTCTCATCTCTCAGAACAATCTCGTGTTAAAGCTATTAAAGTAGGTAGGTACTCGTAGATACTTGTACCACGATCAAGTTTTCGAAAGCTTATTAACGAGATTGTTTTGAAATGAAATACTTGCTTAAAAACTGAGTTCAGGCACAGCGGTCAAGAAGAGAACGAAAATGTTGATGGAAGTTCTTGCATGAAAGTTTTATTCGTAGGTACCTCCATTATCTATAATACAGTAATTAATTTCATATTGTCCTTATATTGCCCTTATAATAACTTACTATAATTTCATTTACGATCAAAATTACTCTCATCCTACAGTGAAACTTATTCCTTATTCATTACGTAAAATAGTTCATTAAGCTGCGTACTGTAACAAGGCTAACAAAAAAAAACCTTTTTGACTGACAAATGAAAAATTGGTCCGAGTAAAGTTTTTCGTTTTCTGATGGTAAAATTACGTATAAATATTTTTCGAAGGCGCGTCGACTTGGGCCAAGTTAATTAGGTACTCGTAGGATAACGTTTCAAAGTGCCGGAGACGTTAAATCTACGTCAACCAAGAGTTAACCAATTTTCTAAGTTTTCCGGTTTGATTTTTTAACCATTTTTCAAGCTTCTGTCTGACTTTAAAGTTTTCCAAATCTAAAAAGCCAAATTCTACGAGTAAGAATTTTTTAGGGCTCGGATTTTTAATTGAGTGTTTTTTTCCTAATCTTTGGCTTTGAAATTTTTAAAGGGCTGCAGACTTTGCTGAAAAATTCTTAAAATTAGGATCTATGAGTTCCTGAAACTAAGGGAATATTTAAAAATTACCCAGCTGATTTTAATTTAGAGAAAGCCAAGTCGAAGGAGCTTGCAAATTAAAATAGGTAACTCTCCATCCAACATTTCAAGCGTAAAAATTTGTTTTTATGTGAGGTACCATCATTCATGCCTTGCAATGTTTACGTGTTGCTTCTAATATGATCTCTGTCCACTTCTATGTGATGACGCCCCCTCCCCTCCCTTCATGTACGTGGTATACCCATTTATGCACTCAAAGTACGAGGCCCCTCGCATCATACTGAGAATCTGTTCAAGTCATCATACTTGTGTACTTACATCCTCATTGACTTAGGTAATCTAAGTCAGAGTACTCGCTAGGCTGATCACCTATTGAGCCCTATTTTTGTTGTATCATATAATTGTATGTTTGACATTAATTTGGTTTAATCATGAATATGATTGTTCCCCATTGGGTTAAGATCTGCCGATGATACAAGAGAAAAAAACGTGACAGGAATTTCAACACTTTCCGCCAATAGTTAGTTTTCTTATCATTAATTTGCGCACATATTTTTATACACGATGAATTCTGCCAATGTCCAGCATCCATGAGAAATTTTTGGCACCACCAGAGATCAAACCTGGGAACCAGAGTCGGTAGACAACTTATCTACTGACCTGATCACCACATCATCATATAATGCAACGAATGCAAATATTTCTATACTACGAGAAAACACCCGTGTAAATTGTAAAATACTGCATTTAGGTACACGTGTCTTCATCAAATACACAAAAGAATTACACCAAGAAACATGCTCGTAGCATATTTTGTAGTTGATTTCTTCCAACACGACAATCACACCACATAACTTGAAAGCGCTGTAGCGTTATGTGAGAATAATACGCTACAAAATATTCTTGTAGTGTATTTTTTAAGCAGATTTTTCTTTCAATGCACCAATCTGCTTTCTGAACAGTGCTTTTTCATGTGTATATTCAAAATACATCAATAAACCAGCTAGTATTAGCATCTTTTTCAGCGTATAGGCAGATTTTCCCACAATAGGGTTGTTTTGTAATCATCATCTAATTGTAGATTCTGGACTGATTAATTAATTCTAGTTTGTTATACGTAGTGTAAGTATTACATTTACAATCTGTGTGTTAATTATAAGGTGCTCTCTAAATTTGAAACAGTCAATTTCACTGCTTAGCAGTCACGACATTTTGCCTTTTTAAAGCAGTAGTTTTTTTTTACTGCTTTAAAAAGGCAAAATGTCGTGACTGCTAAGCAGTGAAATTGACTGTTTCAAATTTAGAGAGTGTATATTTGGATAGGTAGCTCTATTTCAAAGTGAGTCAAGTCATTTTTCCCCCAAAAAATGTGTTTAAAATTTTTGATGCTGAAATTTGTTCTGTTTGAAAAGGTCGGTGCACCTTTCCTTTCATTGGACATAGAACAACTGCTTGTAGAAAAAATTACTTTGAAAAATTGATGACTTAACCCACTTTTAAAGTGAAAATCATCCTTAAACATGTTTTGTTTTTTTTCAATGACTTGACCCTTTTTGGAATAGAACTCTTCATTTGTAAATACAGTAAAAGCTTGTTATAACACTCTTCAAGGGACCAGAGAAAAAGAGTGTTATAAGCCGAAGCGCGTTATAACCAAAAGTCTCATTTTAACGCTGATTAGCGTTACACCGTGAATTCTCGTTTTAAAGCGAAAAAAGCATTATAAAGGAAGTGGAAACGAGAACTTTATTTTGAATTTGAACAACTGTTCCAGTTGGAAATAAAAAAATCTGAAATTTTACTTTGATTTTGAGGTCTGCTATAATAATATAAATGATTTTTTGGCAAAATTTTGCCATAAAAGTTTTTTTTGCTTTTTTAAAAATCAAAACTACAAGATTGCAAAAAAAAAAACTGTTGTTGCAGCCAAAATTTTCAGAAAGTGATAATTTTTTACACATGAGTAAGCTTTTTTTCGCAAAAAATTGGGTTTTTGTTGTTAAAATTATGAAAAAAATGTGATTTTTCCTGAACTTTAGAGCATTAAAACGCCATTTATAATCGCTCATGAGCGTTATATCGCGATTAATTTTACATTGGTTTAAATGGGGATGTCAAGGGGCTGGAAGGAATCAGCGTTATATCCAAAAACGTTATAACGAGCTTTTACTGTATGTGAGGGCGCATACGGAAAGGGACCTAACGACCAAAAAAAAAAAAAAAAAAAAGTTCTCTGAAATTGTTGTAGGAACCCTAGAGTTCCTACAACAATTTCAGAGAACTTTTTTTTTTTTTTTGGTCGTTAGGTCCCTTTCCGTATGCGCCCTCACGTATATCATAAAAATATGAATGTAGAAATATCACTTGTTGTATTATTATTTGATCTACCTGTGACTGTGACTGTATTTACAATAATACTACAAAAGAGTGATTTATAGTTAGGGGACCCTGCCTTGAGAGGGCCCTCATTCCTAAAACGGCGCAAATCCAATTTTAAAGTAAAACTGTAACAATAATATATCGTTTGAATTCTGTTGAAATTATCATGTTGAATGCATTAGTATCCCTAATTTACCCCCACTTCATTTTTTTTTTAAAGGCCGTTGGAGTTTTTTCAGTGAATTTGGCTGACAATCCTGCTTTTTTCAATCTTTTCGCAATAATACAATTTAATGAAATATTTTGAACAGAAACATGTAACATTAGGCACACTACATACACTACTACACGATTCACCTAAATCTACCCGTTTTTGTTGATGAAAAGCTCCTGCTTTTGCGGCTGCGCCATCATAGGACTAGTTATACGAATTCAAATTTTAGTCAATTTTGAATGAACATAAACACTAATGAAAAAACTGAGTAGCGCATTAAAAAGTACATAGAGGAAATTTTGCACATTATAAGATACTTTCAGTCTGTTTTAGTAATGAAACCAATTTGGAAGAGCTTCTAGAAAAGAATTGCAACTATCGAATTTTTAAGCAAAAAAACAAAAACACATTCTCAAGAAAGCAAGGTAATTGTTCGAGTGGGTACGACTACACATTGAAAAGTCGAAGATGTGAAGCACAAAGACAGGGTGCAGTTGGTTTTTACATCAGTGTTGCCAGATGCCAGAAAGAATTGCGCCGTCTTAGGAACTGCGCCGTCATAGGGCAGGGTCCCCTGTTGTGTAAATATTGTGTATACTCTTCTCATAAATATATAAATATGCCACCCAATTGGCAACAAAACGGTATTTTTTTGACAGTGCATCTGACTATACGGAATATGGATATGGCCACATATGACTATGATTCTGAGTGTGGATCAGGTCTCCACTCAGTCTTCTGACTTGTCAGCACCATTTCGAAATATCATAAAAATACTTGTTTGTGATTGGTTGAGGTAGTCAGATTACAAATATGACTGTCTCAATGACAATTTCTGACTGCATGAATGAGTGGTCAGAGTTCACCAGAATGAGATTCTTTTTTTTAAAAATCTGGTGTAAGCAGACAAAAATCTTTTTGTAGGTACCTATGAGCCAGAAAACTGAAATTTGAGAAATGCTTAATTCATTTCTAATCTCTACAATTGACTGGAAATGGTTTTGAGTCATTTTGAGCAGTTTTAGAGTCCTCCATGGATTTTCAGAGATTAATACATAAATGTTCACAAAATTCTGCTAGTCTCAATTTTCAAAAAATTCAAAAAATGCACTTCAGGCTTTTAGCACCTGAAATTTTGACTGGTGACGTATTTTTTAAATCCTCTTTCGACACTTCTTCATCCATAGTAGGTAGCGAATCATACATAGAATTACATTCAATTAAGTATATGAGAGTGAAATTCTAAATATTCTGCTTCCATACGAAGTCATTCAATTCATCGATCATTTCCCGGAGTAAATTTCAACCCACTCGAAAAGTAACGACTGCACCCAGCACGCGAATATTTCATTGTCGAGGTAGGTATTCGATAACGACGACGAAGGGTTGTTGGCTGATAAAGAATGCTAAAAATTGCACGGAATTTTTGGTGTTTCTATACTGCGTAACGTGGCACCATATTCCGCACAATGCACCGATATATAAAATTATTTACCAGTCAGTCTCACGAATAAATTATCGTCTAAAGTCTTACAACGTGAAATAAAATTGCCGCTTGAAGCGTGTGCATGTACGAGTAGTAAGCGAGTATTTTGCATGGATGCTGAGTAGTTCGTCGTCGTCGTCGACTACGGTCGAAGCCAAGCC
The DNA here is from genome assembly GCF_950023065.1 of Planococcus citri. Taxonomy (NCBI): domain Eukaryota; kingdom Metazoa; phylum Arthropoda; class Insecta; order Hemiptera; family Pseudococcidae; genus Planococcus; species Planococcus citri. The sequence continues at coordinate 22,483,662 of NC_088679.1, read as the reverse complement.
AACGTTGTGTGATTATTTATTACTCGGTTTCGCTGCAAGATAAATTTCGTCACGAGTTTTCATACTAAAATAACGCGCGGTCTTCGTCTCTTTCTCTCTCACTCTGGTAATAATAAATGTACGCTGAGAGCTTGAATGAGCCGCGCGGTGTACGCTCAGCAGGCATTATAACTATCGCAAATATGCGGCGTTATCGATCCGCCAGAACTGCACGAAAACCAAAAATCAACAAAAGCTTCACCCACGCACCTATACCTACCTAGACCTATCAGAGAAGATGAAATTTTTCAAAATCTTCGCAGCGAAAATTTTACGATCCGAGTAACCCAACCCAACTAGCTACGTCTGTAAAGTAATTTAAATCTCGCGCGATCTCTCAACGAACGTGATTTGTACGAGAATTTACAGTACTGCTGGTACAGAGAACTAAAGGAAAACTCGAACTGATGTTTTGTCGGGGATCGCTCTGCGGCGAATGGTTTCCCCTCTCACATCTCACCCATCCTTGTAGCTCCCTGTGTGTAATGCAGTAGCGTAGTTTTTAAAGAGGAAATTAGTGTTTTAACTTGGAGAAATGCTCGACGCGATGGATTCTTTTCAACTCAACGTAGAGAAAATATTCCAAAGAGAGAGAGAGACAGACATCATTGAACAGAGCACAGAAGAAAAAGCTAATAAAACGCAAGTTGCTTTTGGTTAAGAATAATGAGACCGGAAATGAAAAAGTTTTTCTATTGAAGGAAACGAGAAACAAAAAAACAAGAACAAAGCAATCGAAAAGCCAAGTTTTTGTCAATTTTTTAATTTTTTTTTCTCTTTTAGACGTGATAAATGTTGGTATGTGATTGAACATGGGTGGTTTGTGTAGCTCTCGTATGATTCGTTTCATTTGTCCATTTTTACGCCGTAAATAAAATTATTGCAGTTTTATGTGTATTATTACTCGTACGAGTCGTACGAAGGGATATCTTGAGTAGAAATTTCAAGAGTTGACTGGGTTCTTTTTTTTCTACCATTACATCGACGAGTAAATTGAGATTCTTTTCCGTACTATCTCACAGTCTGTCGCTGTCGTACACCGCATTTCCGAGGAATTTCATTAACGTAAATGAGTTACGGAGAATTTTTCATCGTATAAGTCGATATTTCAATTTTTAAACTTTTAAAGTGCTGCCAAAAAAGATGTTCAATATTTTTATCGAAGGATAGATTTTGTACCTACCTAAGATGAAAAAGTATTCGAAAAATATGTAGGTATAAACGTTGCTGATGGTTCTAATCGAAAATTTTGTGTTATTCAAGCATTGATTAGAAGGCCATTCCACGTCAATTCGACCAAGAGTGGTAAATGGGGGTCGGCAATTTTTTTGAAAATTTTCCCGTGGAAAGACCTTTCGAAGGGATGACCAATGACGCAAATGGCAGCCCTCTAGCACTTTTTTAAAGGCTGCTAGGGGGTTTCAAAGTTTTCAGTGAACTTAAATATCATCCATTTCAGCAGTGGATTACTCGATAATCGCGATACCTACTGAAATGGAATCTTTTTCCAATAGTTAGGGGGTTTGAAAGCCTTTTTGGCGATATCATAAAAATCAGTGTTGCCACTTTTTTTAGTACAAAAAATCAGCTCAAAAAGTTTCAAAACGTAGTTTTCATATCGTTCCGACTCTCAAAAAATTCTGAAAAAAATATATTATGGACAACTTTTCATGCTGAACATATTGAAAAATTGGAATGGTAGGTACCATGTTGCGAAGTTGATTTTAAAAAATTGAAAGTTCGCAGAAAAATTCGATTTTTTTATTTAAAACATGAAATAAAGTTTTGACTGGTGAAGTTAACTCATTTTGACCGCTATTTTCACGTATCCGTTGAAAAAGTTGAAAAAACTCTTTCACTCAATGAAATAAACTCATCACAAAAAAATTAAAATTAAAGAAAGTCCAAAAAATCAAATTTCAATTTTTTTTTGCTATATTTGTGATTTTTATCAACTTTTTCATGAAATACATCAGAAAGAGGTCAGAATAAGACGGACTGAATAAATTTAAACTTTTTTTGATGTTTGGAATTGAAAATTGAATTTTTTCGAGTTTTGATTTTTTTGTGATGAGTTTATTTTATCGAGTGAAAAAATTTTTTCAACTTTTTGAACAGATACGTAAAAATAGGAGTCAAATGGGTCGACTTCACCTGTCAAAACCTTTTTTCATGTTTTAAATCAAAAAATTGAATTTTTTTTCGCAAACTTTCAATTTTTTAAACCGACTTTACGACATAATGCCATCTTAATTTTTTAATATGTTGTTCAGCATGAAAAGTTGTGACATAGTGCAGATTGGCCCCACTGCCGAAGGTAGTACTTATTTTATGAACCCCTTATATTGAAAATATGTGTAACCTGTGAAATTATTAAGAAGTGTAAAATCTCACGCATTCTTCTGTACTTACATACATGATGTCAAGTCGTTGTCCAAACCCTTTCCTTATATTATTAAAGGGTTTGAGTCAAGGATGATGGAATGCGCAGTTAATTAATGATCTCGCGGCTCGCGTCGTGATGACATTTATGATCGAAGATAGGGTTTAAGAAACGTAAATTTTATTATTTACGAGCTCTGTACTTGTACATAGCAATCGCGCATATACCATCACTCTTTAGGGGTAGAGATTTAGCTGCTATGTGCATCTTTATAATAAAGATCTCTTGCAGAAAATCCTCACTTGGTTTTGGCAAATACGCGTTAGCTGGTTCCTCATCGCCTGTTAATATAACTGACCATGGATGCGCCCCCAGGAGGCCATGGTTGAGCTGTGTGGTTGTACCCTCTTCTAGCAAGGTAATTTAATTTGATTTTTATATCGATTGATCCCGTGATCAATAAATAATAGTATCTGTTTCGGTAGTTCGAAATGTACCTAGGTGTTATCAGATTACGTGAAGTATTACGTGTTCTCTCGTTTAGTCAAGTTTCATCGATGCCTTTAGTATTGGAGAGGCCACCGATAGAGATGGAAAAAAGCGTATAGTGTTCTGTAAGTGGTGAAATACATTTACTAATTAATTATAAGTTTTTCGTCATAGTACATCTGACCAAGGTGTTTAGTGCTATGACCTTAATTAGAAGAATACCTAGTTATATTACACAATGTGTCTAATAGGTATTTACATTTTGCACATCCTATTCTACCTGCGAGTGGCGTGGATGAAGTTTTAACACTCGAAAATTATACATCTCTCTGCACCTGCAGGCTTCCTCTCTCAACGGAACAGTTAAGTCATTTACGTGTCTAAGTTTCATTCAATTGCATACCATATTGAAGAATATGATTAACAATGTATGTAAACAAATATATGTAAATAGTGTAAATATATAGTATAAGTAAAACAGCGTTTTTATTTATGACTATAAACATTGAATGTGTGTAGTTAAATAGATAGGTTACAGCTTTCTGAGCTAGCTAGGCAATGAGCAATTATTCCCCTACTAGGGAATAATTCTTATCTTCACTGAGTATGAAATGAATAATTTCCTTCTCTCCCTTAAGTAATCAATCCAATTTCAACTATATCAGTTGTTCATAATATTTTTTTTTTCAGAATTTTGGAGAGTCACGGAATGATACCTATGAAAACTACGTTTTGAAATTTTTTAAGCTACGTTTTCATACGAAAGAAAAGTGTCAACGCTGATTTTTATGATATCACCAAAAGGCTTTTCAAACCCCCTAACTATTGGAAAAAGTTCCATTTTGGTAGTTGTTGCGATTATCGAGTAATCCATTACTGAAACGGATGATATGTATTTAAGTCCACTGAAAACTTTGACACCCCCTAGCAGCCTTTAAAAAAGCGCCAGAGAGCGTCGATTTGAGCCATTGATCATCCCTTCAGAAGGATTTTGCACAGAAAAAATTTCAAAAAAGGAGTCGCCCCCGCCCCTGACCACGTTTTTGTCGACCTGACGTGAAATGACCCTAGATAATCATTTTCTTCATTTTTTTTAGCATAAAATAAAAATTAGATACGTTCTTCGAAATTTCAGCTCCTAAAATGTTCAAAAAAATACGTTTCACGAAAGATTTTGAAAATCGCCTTTGAAACAGATTTTTTAAATACATCGAAGTTTTCAAAAATTCCCCAAAAATTCCAAAAATGAACTTTAGGGCTTGAAATTCTGATACGAAGGTTTTAGAACACGCTATGAAATAATCCACCTCGTAACATCTTCATTCACTCCCTGAACTTTACACAAGAAATTCGTTGAAACAAAAATACAACGTTATACTTTTCCAGAAGGGAAACCAACGAAAATGAGAGGAAAGCGGAAGAGAAAGCAAAAGCAAGATTGTAACCGAAGTTAACTTCCAACTACAGGTGTTTTTTTTTCGCGACTACATTGCACATAGCGAGAAAAAGAATAGGTAATTGTTTTATCTGGAGAGAAATTTTCATTAAACCGCTTAACGAGAAAATTTTAAGTAAGTGCCACTTCAACTTCTCATGAATATGCAAAAACTTAATACCACGGTTGCCATTTTGGCGGGTCCGCTTGCCCGTCATCACCGGCACCCCGGCCCACATTTGCATCAGCGAACCACATCGCTTAGGCCCCGGTAGACAGCGAATAAATTAAATGGATAATCGTCGCGTTTTAGATTTCTTGTAATTTATGTTAACTTGCATTGATTTAGTAATTTATTATTCGGTACTAAGGCGCACCTTAAACTTGGTAAATATGTGTGTCTCTAGTACCGAGCGACGACGACCTGCAGATTTTCTTACCTTTGTGACGAAGAACTTGAGGCGAGATTTTCATAAATCTATTGTTCGAGTTCGTACACATAAACCTGACCTATAAAGCTTTTACGTATAATCGAATTTGAAAAATAATTACCCGAGACTATGATATCGATATTTAGGACTCTCGTTAAGTGCTGGAATTCGCCTCGAAATTGTTTCATTTTTCCCCAAGGTCATAATTCATATCGACGTTGTACTTTTTGTTTAATATCTTTCTCGTAATAAGTATTCTTTGCCAGGCTGTAATTCACTGCTGCAAACTTTGCCAAAACTTTAAGTTTTTATTTTTGCTAAGCGAATTCCTCGTCGTCGTTGACTTTACTCGTTTCGTTTTTCAGCTATGCTTAATTAGAATTAAGTATAACCGTGATATTCTGTTTCGCAAATGACGAATTTTAGGTACTAATTTTCGTAAGTTTTTTTCAACATGGGTTTACGTACGTATTTTTTGAGCTGAAGGTCAGTATGGAAAAAAATGGCTTGAAAAAATAAACTTTTTCAGGACTAAACGATTATTTGAATGATGAAACGTTAGAAACAACAATGAATTTTTTATTAAAATACGGAAATGTTTTAAAGCTGAAGGTCGCACACTGACTAAATTAAACATTTATACTATTTAGACACAATTTCGTAGTGCTTTGAATTTTTTGGAAATCATTTGGTGACAGAACGAGTAGTGTCGTGAAATTTTTTCTTCGCTGTATTTTGTTTGAATGGGAGAAGAAGCAATAGAAAATAAAGGACGAAAATTTTTTAAAAAATGACATGCGTTTGACCTGATGATGGCAATTGAGTAAAAATGTTTGTATTTTAGTCTCATTAGAGCAACTCTTAGTCAGGTGGTCACCAGCTTTGATCATAATTGTTAAGATAATTAATATTTTTTAGAAAACTTCCACGTTTTGTACCAATATACTTAGAAATTTCATTTTTTCCGGCCAGAAATCTCAATTTTGGAGTCAAAGCAAAAATCATCGTCATTTTTTAAACTCACAATTAGGGTAAAATTTTATCATATTTTGGAGGTTTTGCAAAGATATTATATTTTTCTGAAAAACGACAAAGTTCAATTTTAAAAAAAAACACAATTTTCTGGGTTAATCTGTTTTAGGACCTAAAGTTCGGTTAAAATCATTGATATTTTTGGATTCAGTGCAAAATTTTTACGACTTTGATGAATCACGTACAGAGGTCACTCCATTTCAAACGGATGTATTGTTTTTGTGAGGGGGAGAAGAAAACTGACCATGTTTTGTGATTTATGGTTTCCTTTTTTTAAAAAGAAAAATCTATAAAAATGATAAAAAAGTCCTCGCGATTTCCAATCATTCGGAACCTCCGATTCAATTTTTTATTTTTTCCAGAAGATGAGGAAATTATTTTTGATAGCTAAAAATCCAGTTGATGCTTAAATTCCTACCTTATTTGACTTATTGATTGATCTACATTTGGGTTGATTTTCAGCCAGACACTTGAAGTGTAGGTATTTTTGACAAATATGAAAAAAAAAACAAAAAAACACTGGAGGTGTCTGCCTGGAAATTGGCTCAAATTTGAACGAACTTTTTAACTAAGTCGAGCAGAAGTCACAAAAATTTTTATGGGGGGGGGGGCTATCGGAAATTTTGCTGAAAAACCCATTCGTGGAATTTTTCAAAACTTTCCCTACAAGCAGAAAACTTTATTTTTTAGCCTGATTTTCCTTTGAACAAACTTTGAAAAATAAGGCTCATACTGGCCTATCATGATTCCGGGATTTGTGGCAAGGCCAATCAAAAAATCCGTTTCGAGAGCCCAGGAGTCCAAATCCATCGACATTTCGCATGTTTGATATACAGTATATGTATATGTACATATTTTTTTTTGTTGGAATTTAAATCGATCTCAGTTGTGGGAATTTCAACAAAATTCGCTGAAATTCGGTATTTAGATTTGGTTTGGCGTACAAATGAAGGGGTTCGATTGGGGATGACCTTGGGTCAATATTCGTTAATGTCCAAATTTTTTAGAGGGGCCAGAGAGAGATGAAAAAGACCAAAAAAGGTAAACTGAAAGCCAATCGATGGGAAATTGAAAGTTGAGTAACATTTCCGAAAAATCAGTCTTCTGGAGCAATTTGGAGGGGAGAAAATCGGTTTCTTAGTGTTTTTTGACCTTGAAAAATCGTGTGTCCCCCCAACCCTTCCAAATTGACCTAGGAGGCTGAAATTTGGCTAAATCCGGGGGGGGGGGTGACGTAGTTCTGACTTTTGAGGGTTTCTATTTCTCAACCCCTCACCCTTTACAGCTGCAAAAACGAAGCCAAGATTTTTGAAAATACCATATAATGTGGTATGAAACCATAAACTTAAATTTCAGCTGCCCAAATTAATTTTTTGATTTTCAGAAATTTTTTGAAAATTTAAAATTTAAAATAGACCATTTTCGGGGTGAAATTCAGTTCGTAGGCGGACACCATGTTTTCTAATTTCTCAGTTGAAATCGTTTTCCCAACAAATCTTTCGAATATCTTCATTTTAGACATTTTTTTTTTCTTTTTTGAAGTCCAATTTTAAGAAGTAATTTTGCTTTTAGGAAATACGTATCTACCTATATCAAAATTTTAAATTGGCAAAATTTGGCGGATAAAAGAATTTTGAACAATTTCGAGATATTTTCAAGATAATTACGAGCTATAATTAAGGCATCGTCGCATGACTTTTAATACAAACAGATCTTTATTCTAATTACGAAAACCACATCTGTCAATATTTTCACCGCAAGGGTTGCCCATTTAGAAAGCAATTTATTATCACAGCAGCAACCTAAACAATACGAGCATTAGAAGAAACCTACACCAGCGTAGGCACACAATGTATAGGAACCACTGAAAATACGAGTATTAGACTCCGGGCTTGAAATTTTTAACACTTTGCTCGGCAGAAAGTCTGACGAAAAGGCTCGAGCTTTCATTAAATATTAGAAATAAACGAAATAAAAAATTTATCAACAAGTTTCTCACCTATGCTATTGAAAGTTTCACTTTTTGGCGGATGGTACCTAAGTAGGTATAGTATACTCGCGTAAAATGACGAAATGGCGAAAGTTACTCGAGCTAAAATGATGTTCTTTTTTCTTCACAGAGTAAACTTTTATGTGTATTTGTTGAATTTTTAGCATGACTTTTTAGCATCATGTTGAACAATACGATTATGTGGGAATTTTTGTCGGTATGCTTCTTTTTTTTCTCCATACAGGATCAACAGTTTGATACGTTTTCGTATAGTCGTTGTCGCGATAAACGATGACAACGACGTACCTAGCTAACGTAGGACTTTTCTCTCTCTTTCGCTCTTTTTTTTTCGCAGCTTCCTTGACAGCGAAGTATTCCGTAGTGGAAATGAGATTATAATTTTTTAATGCTTTCGAAAGTTTTTAAAAAAGGGTGAGACTGCTTTACTTTGATACTTTGTCAGTTCTTGAAAAGTTTTACCAAGTGCGAAATACCTACCTATCGCAGCGTCAACGAAAAAAAGATGAGTTTCGGATAAAACGCGTTCGAAATTCTTGGTACCTCTACCTACCTATACACTGATGCTGAAGCGAAAGAAGAAGAAAAAACTTCGCGATTCAATATCGATAATGTATATCGAATGGGTCACTTGGTGAGTGAATTATAGGTGTATACCCGGTTGACCGAGGGAATGGCATGAAAGCTCATATGTTACGAGTCGCACAGCGAAGTACAAAAAGCTACCCAGTGGGTAAATTATTCGACACGGAAGTAAAAACTCGAGCATGCCCTCATAGAAAATCACTACTAGTGACTTCAAAAAATTACTAGCGTTTCTGAAAAAGTTACTAGTGATACCGAAAACGTTACTAGCGCTTGTACTGACGCTACTAGCGACCAACTTGACACTACTAGCGACCAACTCGTCACTACTAGTGACCAACTCGTCACTACTAGTGACCAACTCGTCACTACTAGCGACCAACTTGTCACTACTAGCGACCAGCTCAACACTACTAGCGACCAGCTCGACGCTACTAGCGACTGACTTGACGCTACTAGCGATCAGCTCAACGCTACTAGCGATCAGTTTGGCGATACTAGCGACTGTCTCAACGTTACTAGTGAATGATTTAACGCTACTAATGACCGAGCCGACACTAGTAACGAGTGAAAATTAAAGAATTACCAAAAACCATAATTTTGAAAATTTTCCGCTTGGGCCAGATCATTTTCCCTTTTCTTTCTCCGACCAAAATTAGATAGTAGCAAAATTGACTTCTCACATCACAAAATAATGCGATATTTTTAGGATTTTTTCAAAAAAAGATCCTCCGCTGCATTTCAGTCAAACTACCAGAAATCCTCAATCTAAAACCTCCCTTTTTTTCGCCGAATATCTGGAAATAATCATTTAACATTTCAATTTTTTGCCAAATTGGTTATTTGTGAAAATATAGAAATTATATCCTGAAAAAAATGAAGAATTGTCAATTGTCAAGAACTTTTGTTGTGGCTTGCTCAGTTGCTCTGGCCCCATTTATATTTTCAATATTCGGAGGGGGAGGGGAGGGGCGAGGAACGGAAAAAAATTCATGAATTTTGCGAATAAAGCCTAAATTCCAGTCGAAAATTTAAAAAAAATCGAGGTACCAGCCCCCTCGGGGGGTGAGAGGAGGGGAGAGGAACGGGAAAAAGTCCATTTTTGCGAATAAAGCCGAAATTGCAGTCGAAAAATGAAAAAAAAAATTTCGAGGTACCAGCCCCCTCGGAGGGGGGAACGAGGGTAAGGGGACGAGGAAGGGTCCATTTTCGCAAAGAAATATCGAATACGAGTGTATGATATCCATTTAATTTTTATCTAGAAAAATCAACACACCAAAAACTCAGTTTTAATTTTGTAAAAAATCATTCAACTTGAAATTTTTTTAAAGTCCAGAGTGCTAAAAAGTGCATATAAATGTTTCAAACACCTCATCTTCCAACTTCCCCAGTGGCCTAGTTGGTTAGGCAGGTGACTAGAGAGTGAGAGGTTGCAGGTTCGAACCCCACCCCAGGCATCAATTTTTTTTTAATTTTCAAAATTTTTTTGGGGAGAATTCGTTGTTTTAGGAGGGTCTACGAGTAAATAGCTGCCATTAACATGTTTTTGCCATGATTTTCAGTGCAAAATGCGCAAATTTGCGCGTGTCACTACTATTGACAAACGTTACTAGTCATTAGTAACGTCTGTCAGTAGTAGTGACGCTACTTGCCGAAAAAGTTACTAGTGTTTTTTTTTAGTAATGACGCTAGTAGTGATTTTCTATGAGGGTGTGGAAACAATTGAAACAGGATATGAACACTTACGCGGTATAAGATTTGGAAACGAGAAGAATTTTCTCTGTTCCAAGTATACTTATACGCGGTTTCCTTAAAGGATTATTTGTGTTGAATTTTTCATCGAATGAGGGGTACGCACGCTACACGACACAATTAATGGAAAAGCTAAGTAGATTTGTTTTTCCTACAGTCGTGTATTTGACTAAGAAAGTCATCGTTATCGCGATCGTTTGTTTTCTTAATGTTTACCGCCGAGTCGCGTCGACGAGTGGTTGCCAACTGCAATCCGGCTCCTCGAATGGAGGGCACGAAAGGAGTTGGTAATTTTTCTGTGACAGCGTGTTCCACCGATAGTAAAACTTTCAACGAACAAGTAATATGAAACGGAATTGGTTTTGGATGTAGATTTCACGTTGCAGATTACGCCTAGTTTGTGACGTAGGTACCACTTACTACAATTTGCTGGCGGTATAAATTGCGCTGCTGCTGTGAGTAATTTATGTCGCTCCGAGTGCGATTTTCGATGCTATGGTTTAAGAGAAAAATTTTCAACTGGGAAAATTATATAGGTAGTTTGTAGTTGGTTGGCGATGTTATATTTTTGTACGCGGCTGCAAGTTTTTTATACTTTGTTGTTCGGTGAGTGTGATTTGTGAGGTGATTTTGTTGGAATAAAAATAATTTTTGAAAAGTTGAGAAATTTTATCTTGATTATACTTTTTGTTTGTGAAAGAATTTCTCGATCGATCATCAACTGATTTTGCGAATTTTTCAATTAAGTGGAGTAGATTTTTAAATTTTCAAAAGGCGGTAGGTACAAAAATTGCATAAAACTGATGAGAAAATCAAGTGATCAGTTATTATCTGCGAAAAGTCAAAATTTTCAAATTCATTGTAAAATGAAGAAAATTAAATTAGGGTGGATGGGTTGAGGGGGGAGGGTTAGGAGAATTTCGATAAAATTTGGTGGAGACCAATATACTAACCTATACTTTGAGTAAAAAGTTGTCCAGAAAAATGTTTAGTTTCAGAGGTTTCAGTAGAAAGGAAATAATAATTATATTATGGAATCTTAAAAAGGAGGAATTTTAAAACAAATTGTGGTTTTTAAGTATTTTCTTCTCAGATCATTTCTCTAGAGACATTATTTTCTGAAATTGAGGAAATTGTTTTGGAAAACAGTGGTTCCAATTTCGGTCACTATTGCCCATTTGAAAATATCGAGAAAAGTATTCAAAAATAACGAACAAATTCTTTAGAATTTTTGTAATTGATAATACCTGATGACTAAAAATTAGCTTGCAGTATTTTAAAGTTTTTTCCAAGGTTCTAAAATGGTTTCTTTTTGATGTTTTGGTATTATCAATGCGTTTTCAACCGCTCATAGGACCCAAAAAGTAGTCTTGAATTTTGATGTTTTTGAGCCTTGAGGTCCTACATCTCTTCTTCTCATTGACAAATGAGGGACCAAAATTTTTTGTGGATGATTTTCAACTCAAAATTGAAGTGAAGGGAGTAAAGCCTCCTGAAAATCGCGAATCACAAATCACCTTTAATTTTGGAAATTCGAATCCCTTCGAATCGTCAATCTAGAGAGTCATTTGTGAAGTGATTCGAATCGCGAATTGATTTTTTTTTAATCACCGCTTTTGCCCTATCTCGTTGCTTTTTTCTATCATTATTTCCAAAGGTGGGCAAATTTATTAAATTTTAAATCAATTTGAAGTTGAAAATGAAAGGAGATTAAAAAATTATTCAAATCTTTTACACGAATCGTTGAAATTTTCGAATCGCGAATCAAATCAGTTCGGACATTGAATTCTAAGAATCGTTTTGAAAATGATATTGGAATCAAGATTTATTTCAAATAAAAATACAAGATTCGAATCTCCCTTTCCCGGTTTTAAATACTCGTAGCTCGAAAAAATAATTTTAGTTCAAATCACAAAGACAGTTTGAAAAATTTCCCATTTTCGAGGTTGGAAATTTTAATGTTTTGGAGCCGGAGTGAATTTTTTTTTTTTTAGATACCTATTTTATAATTCAGTACAAAATGTTTACCTGTTTACGAATTATTTGGACAGTTTTAAAAATATTTTAAGGCTTTTAGCTGAAAATTCGATCTTTTGGGTCGAAAATTTATTTTTTGAAACTGGCAACATTTAATTTGAACGAAACCAAACTAGATTTAAAGAGCATGTCCTAAAATCTTCATAAGCAAAATGTTGTGTCTCAAAGTTCATTTTTGGATTTTTGGCAAATTTTTGAGAATTTATATGTGTGTAAAATTTGAAAAAAATCCATTTTAAGGGTGATTTTGAAACGTTTTCGTGAGGTAAACCTTTTTTTTGAGAAAAGTAAATCAAAGTAAATAGGTAATTAAATTCCAACAATTCAACTCTCACACATCAACAACCATTAGTTTCGAGCCATTCTGAAGCCTCCAGCGATTTTTCAATTTTTTCATTAAAGGCTATAGGTGGATAAGTATGGTGAATTTGCCCCCGAGAGCTTCAGGGTTGATATTTGCATGGAAGGTTGGTACCCTTGAGCACCTTCCGTCACGAAAGTTTCAGACCCCCAGACCCCCCCGTTTTTGAGAAACCCCCCCTTTTCTAAAATTACAATAAAAATTTTTTTCTCAGCCCCATGTGAACCGATTTTTTTAATTTTTTGGTATGTTGTAAACATACATAAGAGGCATCTCCACAAAAAATTTCAACCCCCTCCCCCCATATTTTCCCCTCAAAATGGCGTTTTTTAGTTTTGTTTGCCCGTTTTAGCAATGATCATGATTCGGCACAAAAATGCGAATAGCATTTTTAAATGTATTTTTGACTCCTACAAAACATATATTTTTTTCAAAAAAAAATTTTTGGTGGGCCGTGGTCAAAAATTGAAAAAACCAACAGAGGGGGTTAAAAATGGATTCTGGTGTAAATCATTGTTTTTTGTAAACAAGGTGTCGTTTCCATATGAATCGAACCCCCCGAACACGAATATGACGCCCAATCTTATGCTACCCTCATCCACACCCCTCCAGCGCCTCTGCCCCTTCTCAATTTTTACTATATCAAAAGTTCAGCTATTTTCGTAATATTGGTGTCGTTTCCAAATGAATCGAACCCCCCGAACACAAATATGACGTCCAATTTTACGCTACCCTCATCCACACCCCTCCAGCGCCTCTGCCCCTTCTCAATTTTTACTATACGAGTATTAAAAGTTGAGCTATTTTCGTAATGTTGGTATTGTTTCCATATGGATTGAACCCCCCGAACACGAATATGACGTCCAATTTTTTGCTACCCTCATCCACACCTCTCCCCAGTGCGTCTGCCCCCAACTCAATTTTCACTATATTGAAAGTTCAGATATTTTCATAATGTTGGTGTCGGTTCTATATGAGTCGAACACCCCAAATGCTAAACCTATTTTCATAATGCTGGGTGTCTTTTTGGCACGAATGAAAACCTGGAAACTTGAATATTAAAGTTTGAACCTCGCGATGGTCATTGTTTTACGAGTTTTCAACCTTCGCGAAGCATACTTTTAAAAGTAATAACAACCCGAGTAATTATTTGTAGAAGATTGATCAGAGTTGGTGAAAACATTTATGGTTTAGGTGGGGGCGGAAGCACTGTATAGGGTTGTGGTTGAGGTTAGCATAAAATTAGACTTCATATTCGTATTCGGGGTGTTAGATTCATATGGAAACGACACCAACATTTTGAAAATATCTGAACTTTCAATATATAGTGAAAATTGAGTGGGGGCAGAGGCACTCGAGAGGTGTGGATGAGAGTAGCATAAAATTGGACGTCATATTCGTGTTCGGAGTGTTCGACTCATATGGAACCAATACCAACATTACGAAAATATCTGAACTTTCAATATAGTGAAAATTGAGTTGGGGGCAGACGCACTGGGGAGGGGTGTGGATGAGAGTAGCAAAAAATTGGAATTCATATTCGTGTTCGGAGGGTTCGATTCATATGGAAACGATACCAACATTGTGAAAATAGCTCAATATATAATATAGTAGGAATTGAGGAGGGGGATAAGGCACTGGGGAGGGGTGTGGATGAGGGTTCGGGGGGTTCGATTCATTTGGAAACGACACCAATATTACGAAAATAGCTGAACTTTTTATATAGTAAAAATTGAGAAGGGGGCAGAGGCGCTGGAGGGGTGTGGATGAGGGTAGCATAAGATTGGGCGTCATATTCGTGTTCGGGGGGTTCGATTCATATGGAAACGACACCTTGTTTACAAAAAACAATGATTTACACCAGAATCCATTTTTAACCCCCTCTGTTGGTTTTTTCAATTTTTGACCACGGCCCACCAAAAATTTTTTTTTGGAAAAAATATATGTTTTGTAGGAGTCAAAAATACATTTAAAAATGCTATTCGCATTTTTGTGCCGAATCATGATCATTGCTAAAACGGGCAAACAAAACTAAAAAACGCCATTTTGAGGGGAAAATATGGGGGGAGGGGGTTGAAATTTTTTGTGGAGATGCCTCTTATGGATGTTTACAACATACCAAAAAATTAAAAAAATCGGTTCACATGGGGCTGAGAAAAAAATTTTTATTGTAATTTTAGAAAAGGGGGGGTTTCTCAAAAACGGGGGGGTCTGGGGGTCTGAAACTTTCGTGACGGAAGGTGCTCAAGGGTACCAACCTTCCATGCAAATATCAACCCTGAAGCTCTCGGGGGCAAATTCACCATACTTATCCACCTATAGCCTTTCAAATTCCTCTGAAGGGGCTAAAAATAAACTTTGGTCGGTGCTTATTAGGAACCCTCTCATGTTGTTTTAGATGATTACTGCGAAATCTCAAGAGTATCAATTCAAAAGTGAATTTTTAACCAGTTTGAAAACTTCAGAAAATGTGAAAAAAATCAATTCTCAAAAAAATGGCAGGTATATGTATTAACGAATGAGTCTTTTTTCGGAAAAATATCATTCGGTGTGTTTAAACGGTCACTCGATTCAAATCAATCGCAATTTGACCATTTTTGTAGCCTGCAGCAAGTTTCTAACTTTCTACAGAAGTTTCGAATCTCTCTGGAAGGGCCAAAAATGTACCTACTTTAGAACTTATAACTTTGGTTCATTTTTGTTGGACACCTTCTCAACTGTTTTTGGTCATCACTGTGAAATTCCAGGTGTGCCAGTTCAAAAGTGAAATGAAAAATTATCGAGCTCTTTTTAGTGTGTTTCAAATGTAAATTCTTCAATTTGTTTGAAAAAATAGGGGTGCCCAAAGTGGGGGGGCTCTAAAAAAAAAGGGTTCAAAATTGCGAATATACAGGGAACTTAATTCAACTTTTTTATCTAGATTATTGAATATATACCTCAAAACCTTAAGTTTGGCGCAAATCACAGGTTTCTAGTTTTCTAGGGGTTCCCAAAATAACGAGATTTGAAAAATTGGAAAATTATATCTTTGAAGTGCCAGTGCAAAACTTTATTGAGCTCAAAATTTGTTAGGATGGAGGTCTTTTAGATACTAATAAACTGAAAACGCTTTTTAGTGGGGCTTAAAGGGGTAGGTTCAAAATGGTGGTTCCAAAATTTTCCAAAAATCACCCCCCCCCCTCTCCCATTTCTGTCCCTGAGGGTCGAAAATAGAAAAATCTCCTCACATACGGGTTCAAACAGATATTTTACGCTGAAAAAGTTTTTGAAAACAATACTCAGTGGTTCCTAAAATTATTTTTTATTCACAATTCTTTGGAAACCCCTGGGGCTCAAAAATGGTCATCATGAGTTAACTAACCATTGATTCGTATTTGGGACATTCTGTTACAACATTTTAAATGTAGATAACTAGCTTGTGCCAAAAAATGGCCTTATCGCAACTCCTCCTTTGTCTTTTTTTTTTTTTTTTTTTTTTTGGACCCTTGACCAAATTTTCAATTAATTTCTCTACAAATTTCAAATTCAACAATGACCAACTTCAGTTTTCTGTTCCCAAGAAAATCCTCATGTTGGTCTTATTTCTGAATGGCTTCTATAAAAATATTAAAAGAACTTGGCATTAATTACCTGGATATCACTTTGAATGCAGTTTTGTAATGGTTTATTCGAAGATGGATCTGAAACATCAACAGAAAAAAAAAATGCACGTTAAATTTTCTGTCTATTTAAGTACTTAATGTACTAGAATTAATTCTAAAAAACTATTCTATTTTATATAATTATTTTTGAAATACATTTTCACTCATTCCCTTTCATCAGATCCGCGATTATAAAGTTTCTTATTGAAATGGAAATTCGAACTTGAAAACCCATTTCCTGGTCGTGTGTGTGAAGCAGACAGACGTATTGTTAATTTGTTAGGACACCAGATTATTTACTCGAGGTGGAAATTTATGTCCATAGACGTAAAACTAGCGTAGATTTTTACGGTAAAGTTTGCGAGTTAAATTAGTTTCAAATAAATCCCTTTCGTTTGCTGGTTACCTGATGTGGTAGTTTATACTGTATATAAAAGCACAGTGTTCTGTATACCTATGTACGTATAGAAGACTGTGTTTCGTGGTGTAGGCTATACGTAGACGTAGCTGTACGCGTTATGGCGCAATGCATCTCTCGAACATTTTCCAATTAAAGTAGCTAAACTAAAAACGTTGTACTTTAATACACGCTAAGCAGCCTTAAGGAAAATCTAATGCCTAAATACCCCTTTGAAATATACACATCGTATAAGTTTCCAAGATAACGATGCAGCTTTATACTTAGGTATCTACGTAGAAATACCTACCTACCTATAGTACATAACGATACTTTAAAGCGAAACTGTTCGATTTTGCGTCACCTATATGTAGTCGATTGGTCGCCGATATTCGACGAGTGCAGAGTGGAAAATACAAAATAGAAGATACGATACAAAAAAAAAACGCTAGGTCTACCTATGGTAGGTAAATGACATTAACCGTAGATAATTCCGGAATTTATTTATAATTCATATCAACGACCTTACGTGTATAGTAGGCAGGATTGCGTATAAAATGCCATGTACAGTAATGTATTTATTCCAATGCGAATGTATCATCTATAAATACTGCGAAAGGCTAAAATAAAACATTTGGTAAACATTTATGAAGCCGTACAGCTATATAGACGTTCTCGACCGAATGAATTTTTCAGCAGGTTTACAAGCAATAAAAAAAACCAAAATGCAATTACCCACTGATATGATTTTTTATTCCCAATATTATACACACTGTGTTATCATTATCAAATACTCGTAGCCTATTATACCGTTGGTTTATTCGTAGGATGTATAGCTACTCAAAACTGTCAGAAAAGAAGGAGGGACGTGGAAGGATTTTTTTTTAGGAAGTAAATTGAATTCAGTGGAATTGTCAAGGGGGTAATTTAAAATTGCAAATACGAAGTTAGTTAACGACGATCACGATGGAGACGTATGTGGCGGTACGAGAGTCTCTACATGGTATGTTACGTTGTAGAGTGTTAAATTAATGAGATAAAATCGCCTCGCCAGTGTAATGTTTGGTACATAACGTAACGTTAAATTTATATCTTCCCGCGTTCGTGTCCTGCTCCGAGTTGATCTCATGTTCTGTGTATAGCTTTTGGTCATCAAAGGAAATTAATTACCGGAATTACGTACTCGTTTGGACGCAATTGCGCCACTTTTGATCAATGGAAATTTGATTATGTAACATTATGCAGATTTTACGCATGAACGGATTTACAAGCAACGACGATATATAATCGATTAGCACGTATGGTTTTTTGCAGCTTGGAAAAAAAAGGAACCGTTGTGAAATTTGGTAAGAGATGAAAAAATGTGGTTGGGAAAAGGTCGATGTACGGGTATGTTTTGGGTTTAGTTTTTTGAATTTTTTCCCTCATTATTTCATATGATTGTTATGTAGATGTAGAGAATTTCACGTCAAAGCTCTCGAAAATTTATGTGAAAAAATGAAGAAGGATGCAGAGCAATGCCTACTTTTCTATTCTGTCCTCATTTCTTATTACCAGAGCGAATTTTGAATCTTATGAATTGGAATTTGGCTCCTTTCCAGGTCCCAGTTTTTCCACCATTCGAGCAAATCCTTGAAAAATTGACCGAGTTGTGTGATTATAGATGGGGATGTTTTTGACGACCCCTACAACACCTTCCCCTACAATCTCCAGTCATGTTCTTTGTAATGATGATGATGATGATGATGGTGATGAAAGTTCAGCAGAACCACAGTGTGACCGGGGGGTACTAATTTTTTTTCTCTGGTGAGTGATCTTAAATTTTTCTTACTAAAAAAAAACAGATTTTGTGACCAGAATCTTTACGAAATGCGTACTAGGAACATTTCGATCTCTCTAGTCATCGATTTCACTCATTTAGTCTTAGGTAGGTACTTGATCTAGGATAAGAGGCAGTCAAGAAAATTTTTTTTAAATTTTCTGCTCATTAAAATGTTTATGAAAGTGACTTTTAAGGCTCAAAATAGCTCTGCAGGTCACTATTTGGCTGCATAGAAGGTCAAAGAGAATCATAAATAATACTTTATGGATTTGGAGGGGGGTTGAAGTACTCTTTCTAGTCCTTAAAAATCCATTTCTGTCTCGCATTGGCTTTTGTTTGTTATACTAATGATGGGAACCACCTCGAGTAATACGCTCTAATTTAAATGAGACTAAACCAGATCAAAGGAAAACTTTCAAAAATTCATTTAAACGAAATTTTTGGTGCTCAAGTTGATTTTTGAAATTTGAGTATGGATTTTTTTAATTTTAAAAATTTTAATAGGGTGGGTAAGTGGCAAATTTTCAATTTTTTTTTATAGGTTGATATTTGTGTTTTTTTTCAACCTAACCTCACTAATGTGAATGTACTACTGCAATCCAACCTTCTAACCTGAAGATAACCATTTTTGGAGAATTCCGGAGCCTCCAGTAATCTGTGTAGGTACTCTCCAGCCATTCTAACATTGTTCTTCTGGGGCCAAGTGTGAGCTCGAGCCCATTTTTCATCATCATAAGTCTATTTGGAAATTCTTTCATCAACTCCATGTGAATTTAATTAGAAGTTGTGAGAACTAAAGTATCCCAACTTGATGAAAAAACGTTGAACTGATTAGAATTAAATCGAAAGATCATGCAACAATAGCTGCATCACAAGCTATCAAAATTTCATGTGCTAATAAAATGCATTTTTTAATTTTTGATGAATTTTTGAAAATCAAATTTGAGCCAAAAACTAGAAAAAATCAAAATTTCACCAAATTGATCTAGAAAGCTGAAATTAGGCATTTACCTTTTTTTGTCTCTGAAAGAGATTGAAAATGGCTTCAAAACGTTTTGAAAATTTCTGAAGCCTCCAGCATAACTATTTTTGGTTGTTGAAATTTCTATAAAATTTTATCGAATGAAGTTGGCAAATATGATATTTTACTTCATGACACGAGCATTCCTGAGGAATCGAACATTCAAAATCAGGTTGAACACAACTTACTCTGGAGCTTATACTCAAGAAATTGGCACACCCCAAGGTGCAGTAATCAGTCCTATATTATTCATACTAGCAATGAATGATATAAAAAATGTGATACTCAAACCAGTAAATTACTCACTATTTGCTGATGATTTGGCGATCTTTGCTAGAGCAAAATCAATCAACAAACTTCAAAAAAGTCTCCAAGATACAATAAATCGTCTACAGAGGTGGATCACTGAAAAAGGACTGAGATTTTCACCTGAAAAAACAGTCATTATTAACTTTCATTGCAAACGAGGACCCATACAGAGTATCAACCTTCAAATCTACAATACTGAAATCACAAGTACTCCTGTTCACAAATTTCTTGGACTTTACCTAGATGAACGTATGAACTGGAAGACTCACCTCAACTATGTTAAACAGAGAGGAAACAATGCTATCAACATTCTAAAAAAACTCAGTCTCACCAGATGGGGTGCAGACAGATGGGCATTATTACGAATATATACAAGCCACCTCCAGTCCATTATTGACTACGGATCAATTATCTATAATTCAGCTGCCAAATCAGACCTAGATAAACTAAATTCCATCAGAAATCATGCTCTTCGTCTCTGTGTAGGTGCTTTCCGCACAAGCCCCATCTCAAAACTTATCACAGAAATAGGCACCACCAGTCTGCAAGAAAGGAGAAACTACCTTGCTCTGAAATACTATCTCAAGATTGCCATGAACCCACACCACCTGAACTACTTCAAGATTTTTCATTCAAGCCTTGAAAGCCAGTACTCTACCTACAAACCATTTGGAAATCGCACTAGAGAACTGCTTGCCTCCTGCAATATTGATTCTGCCAACTTGAATGCTATCAAAGAAAAAACTCAATCGTACAAAAACATCATACCACCAAATCCAGTCACCTCATATCGCTTAAGCAGGAGAGAAGAAGTAATTTTAGCTAGAATCCGCATAGGCCACACCACATTCACACACAGCTCACTCTTCTCAGAAAAATCTCTGAAAAAATGCCCAACTTGTGATATAGATGTAACCATTCAACATATACTGGACTCATGCATACTATACAAATCAAAAGTAGAAAATATACTAGGCAGTGACTTTAAATATGCTCATCTGAAAGCTGATGATGAAAATCTGTGCCAGAAATTGTTCATTTTTCTAAAAGAGTCTAACTTATTCAATGATATTTAAACACATTATTTTTTCCTTAGTGCTTGTTCTTAAATTTTTTCAATGTTATTTTTCTTTTGCATGTTATATATTTCCTGTTTATTTTTTCATGTTATATTTGTTGTTATATTGTTGAATGTATTTGTAATCATCTGTGCAAAATGAATTAATATTTGTAATCTGTGTCAAAAAACAGCAGACGCAAAAAAGCCTAAGTTGCTGGGCGTCTCTAAATAAAAATTTATTCATTCGATTTCAAAATTTTGAGATGATTTGGGGGAGGTGTCAAACTGTTTTGGAGCATTCAGCAAATTTTTAGAAATTTTTATTATTCAAAATTGTCAAAAGAAAACTGTTTAGTTCAACGTGATAGAAATTGACCTTGAAAAAAATGTTGTTTACTCGATTAACAAGTGGATCACTATCGAGTCCTATTTCAAAATGTTTGGTCAAGTGATAGAAGAATATAATTTTAAAACATAGAAATCGCGATTTTCTTGAATGTAGAGGGAGGGGGAGGGGAAGACAAAAAATTTAGGACTTGAGAATGTTTTTTTTTGGTCCCCCAAAGATACTTTTGGGGCTTTGGATTATATTTAAAATTCGAGTCGAAGGTTAATTTATCACTCATAACCCTCGGGTAGGTACCCTTTGATGGGGGGAGGGGTGTTCTGGTGGGGAGAGGGGGTAGGAGGCGTGCAATTTCAATTTTGACTGCTAAAAGAACACCCCAGTCATCAAAATTTATTTTTTTAAATAATGCTGTTTTTACTCGTTCCCCTTTTACAATTTTTATGACACTTTTTAAAAATCTGGAGTTTTAAAAAAAAATCTGGTGACTCCAGAATGGTCTGGAACCACTTCCGGTTGACTCAGCACGTTGAAAATAGTGTAAGTATAAAGTAAGTTTTAGTTTTCCAGCTCAATTGAATGAAATTTTGTGGAAATTTCAACCTTCAAAAAATGTTTGGGGGCTATAAAACTTTTCAAAATGCTTTAAAACAGATTCCAATCGGTTTGGAAGGTCAATAATGGAGTAAGTACCAAATTTCAGCCTTGTAAGTCCATCCAGTAAAATTTTGATTTTTTCACATTTTTGGCCCAAATTTTTGATTTTTAAAGGTTCATTAAAAATCGGAAAATGCTCTTTAGCACCCACAATTTTGCTGACGATGCTCTTTCTTATAACTTAAGCTTTGCCGTGGTCAAAAATCTTTCTCTTCGTTGGAACACCTACCTCCCTTGTAAGTAGGTACTCGTACATCTATTTTAAAAAAATTGAAGCTCTCAAAAAATCACTAAAAAAGCATCAAGGGGTGTATTGGAAATTGGGAAACCAACTGGAAATATATTTTGAGTCATAATCGACGAATGACTGAAGGTTTGTGATGCGAAATTCTGACTAGAGAAGTGAGCGGGTTCTGCGCCAGGAATAAAAAATTTTATGTTTTGATTGCTTTAGAACGAAATAAGAAAAGAAGAGATTGTTTGTTCTTAGTTTCTATGTGTTTGAAAAAGTAACTTCCTTATTTGAATATTCGGATTGGAAGGAACTGGGGTAATATTTTGGTTGTTAAGGTACTTCCAATTTCACAATTGGCACCTTTGCATTCCAAAATATTTTTTCAGTATCAGGAATGATATCTGTCGATGTTCTAGTATAATAAATGTGAAACATTTGGGAAGAAAATAATTGTCCGAAAATCAACATAGATTTCAAACTTTGAAACAAGAATGTTTTTGTAACGAGCTCCCTGCGCCTCACAATGAGCTAAAAAATTGAAAATTTCATAGAACCTATGCTTTGTTGGGTTTTTAGAGATGCTGATTTTGAATTCCGACTCTCCCTTTTGGTACATACATGAGATTCCTTTGCATCTCAACAAATCCTCAAATTTCGAACAAACAGAAAAATACGCACCACCTGTGCTTTTATTGGCTACATATTTGAAAAAGCTGATCTCAAACTTTGTTTTCATTTTCACGTTAATTTTCCAAGCTCTGCAAATACAAGTGATTACCAATTGCAATCGATAACGTATAAAAATTATCAATTTTTTTCTCAGCTTATAATATCGAGGGGGGGGGGGACGACACTGGTTCATTTGCACATCGCAGACAGAACGATAACCGTTTCAGACGAGAAATAATCCAACGTCTTAATGGCGAGAATTAGCGAGCAAACAGATGGCGAAAATGGCGAGCTCGATAAAATCGACTAAGGTAGAAAATTGTCTGTTTTTGAAATATTTATTAGCGACGCTTGTGCACGATACATAAAGATTAATCGCTTTATAAGCCATTAGAGAGCGGAGCGAGAAGAATTTTTTTCCTTTTTCTTTTTTTTATTTGCTTTTATCAACGCTAACGGTCGAGTTGCGAAGCAGGGTGGAAAAACGAAACGAACCAATGCAGCCAACGAAATAGTCGAACGAGTATACTCTGGTTAGTTAATTAAGAAAAAGAATCGAGCGCAAAGATCCGCATAAAAGTGTAAAGTTTCGTTTTGCCAAGTCGTAAATATGGTATTGTGAATTACGAGAGAGAGAGAGAGAGAGAGAGAAAGGCAGCTCATTGACGCGGTAGCGACGGGCAAGTCTATAAGTGTACAGGGTTAAAAACGACAGAGAAAGAGAAGCACGATGAGAAAATTATGAAAAAAATAAATAAAAAATTCTATGAAAATGTAAATCATTGGGTTGGCGGAAAGTTGGTCGTAAAGCTTGGTCGTGCCGAATGATAGCGCCAAGATAAACATTACGGAGAGTGGAAAAAGTTGCGTACTTTTACCACCCCCGGCGGCCCGGTCGTCGTCGCTGGCCCTTGGCCCCGTTAACAACCTTGGAAGCGAGTTGCGCGGTACAAGGTTAACTATATACACTCTTCAATTTACGTAGAATAACGCGCCAAGCCGCAGAAAGAGAGAGCGCGAGAGAAACGTCATTAGAAAAAACGACTCCCGTCGGAAGAGAAGAGAAGAAATTCGCTAAAAAGCGAATAAAAACAAAGCGCAATTTATTTTAAAGCGAAGCGCACGAGGCGCACGAAGCACGAGACGGTAAGTTTATAAAATGAAAATCGCATTTAGTATTTTTCACCATCTGTTTGTTTACTTTTGTAATTTAAAAGTAAGCCACAAATTGTCGGCCGACCGGTATAAAGACAATAGCCCTTTTGTTGAACATTAATCGTGGTGGCTTTTAAATTAGGATGACGTCGATTTCTCGAGCTGCTCGTGTATTCGTATACTGCTGTATAGTCTTGGCGTCGTCGCAGGGCTCGCTTTTTAACGCTGTAATACGAGTAGGTACCCAAAGAAGAGAAAATAGGTAAAAGGTGCAACTGGCAACTGGCTACGAATAACCTTTCATCGTCGGCCCGACCGACTATCTCTGATTTTCTGCATACAATCTTCTTCGCCGGTAACTATGGCTTTTTAATTAAAAAGAAATCTAGCCCGAGTCGAACCGAAGAAAAGGCCCATCGCGCAAGACCTAACTTACTAAGTACAATCCGAGCCGAGGAAATTTTAAACACGATTTATAACCGTGCTGTGTGCACTACAGTGTGTTTCGGAAATCTCGATACTTTATAATGTTTATTTTTTTTTTAACGGTCAAGTAATTGATACTGCGTCATTCGGAGGGATGGTTTTTAAACATTGCTCATGAAAATCTGTAATAATGGTCACTTATTGGAAGAGGTGGAAGGGAGTTTTCAAAAGCTTTCTGTTCACCGTATCAAATTTTAAACACTGCGTGGTAATTTTGTTTGCGGGGGGGGGGGGGGCGAGGAAGAAGGTAGAGGGAGTTTAATTACTAAAACACAGTTCAAAAATCAAGATATACGTATCAGTTCAATTAAGAGACATAATTTTCGTTATTGAAATGCTGAGCAAGTTACTGTGAGAAAGACTGAGGAGAAAAATGGAAAATCCTTATTATTATTTTGGAAAAATGTTATCACACATTGAAATGTTTGATAAAGTGCTTTGGATGATTTATTGATAACATTTTGCAAATTCTGGTAACATTTTGAAAAACTGGTAAAATTTTGAAAAATCTGATGATATTTTTAACAATCTGATCGAATTTTGGAAAATCTGGTGTAAGAAAAATGTAACAACATTTTGGAAAATGAGACAACATTTTAGAAAATTAGAAAACTTTTTGAATAAAGTGAAACCCCCTTATCTGACATTTTGACTACATTTCGAAAAATTGACAGAATTTTTAAAAATCTGATAAATTTGGAAAATCAGATGTTACTTTTCGAAAATGCTGGTTACATTTTGAATAACGTGATGATGATACCTAACATTTCGGAACATTTCTGTTGACATTTTAGAAAAAAAATTGGTGACATTCAAAGATTTTTTATTAAAAAATTTAATAACATTCGAAAAAATTCGATCATTTTTAGAAAAAGCTTGTGATTTTTTTGAAAAATCTTCAAGTAACTTATTTTTTTGGGGAAAATCTAGTAAATTTTTTGAAAAAAATCCAGTGATTTTTTTGTGGGAAAATCTAGTGATTCTTTTTGTGGAAAAATCTAGTGATTTTTTTGTGGACAAATCTAGTGATTTTTTTTTGAAAAAATCTGGTGACTTTTTTGGAAAAATCTAGTGATTCTTTTTGTGGAAAAATCTGGTGATTTTTTGGTCTAGTGATTCTTTTTGAAAAAAGGAAAAATGTACTGTTTTTAATGGAATAAATCTAGTGACTTTTTTGTGGAAAAACCTGGTGATTTTTTTGTGGAAAGATCTGGTGATTCTTTTTGAAAAAAGGAAAAATGTACTGTTTTTAATGGAATAAATCTAGTGACTTTTTGTGGAAAAACCTAGTGTTTTTTTTTTGGAAAAATCTGGTGATTTTTTCGTGGAAAAATCTAGTGACTCTTTTTGAAAAAAGGAAAAATGTACTGTTTTTAATGGAATAAATCTAGTGACTTTTTTGTGGAAAAACCTAGTGATTTTTTTGTGGACAAATCTAGTGATTTTTTTTGAAAAAATCCAGTGACTTTTTTGGAAAAATCTAGTGATTTTTTTTGTGGAAAACTCTAATGATTCTTTTTGTGGAAAAATCTTGGAAAAATCTGGTGATTTTTTGTGGAGAAATCTGGTGATTTTTTTGTGGAAAAATCTAGTGATTTTTTGTGGACAAATCTAGTGATTTTTTTTGAAAAAATCCAGTGACTTTTTTGGAAAAATCTAGTGATTCTTTTTGTGGAAAAATCTAGTGATTTTTTTGTGGGATTCTTTTTGAAAAAATCTAGTGACTTTTCTGGGAAAATGTACTGTTTTTAATGAAATAAATCTAGTGACTTTTTTGATAAATCTAGTGATTTTCTTGAAAGAATCTGGTGTTTTAGAAAAATCTGGTGACTTTTTTTAATCTGCTGACCTTTTTTGAAAAGTCCAGTCATTTTTTTGAAAAATTCAGTGTTTTTTTTAAAATTCAGTGATTTTTTTAAAACAAATTTTATGATTTTTTAAAAAAATATAGAAATTTTTTTGAAAAATTTGCTGTCTAACATTTTGGAAAATCTGAATTCTGATACACGTAACATATTAAAAATTCTGATTACCTAGGTACCTACATTTTGGAGAATTTGATATTGGAACAAGTTTGCATACAAGTTTAGTTGCAGAAAAATTGATACAAGTACGTACCTAGGTACGTACATACAATCATATATATTAAAATGAACTAATCCACAATCGTTTTTTTTTATTTTGTTTCAGGTGAGTAAAATGGATGTCATTTTTTTCCAGAAAGTCAATAATGGTATTAACAATTTTTTTACGTCTAATTTTAAAACGAGTCTTACAATTTTTCGGGACCACTCTCTTCAGCCTTTCTAATTCCTTGATCGATTCAGTTTCAAAAAAAAGAAAAATCGTATATACAAAGGGTAAAAAACTCATTTTCGAAAGATCTAGCCAGCAATCTCATCGTATTACGAAGCCGTTCAGTACTTTTGAGACACCCTGTACATATGTATAAGAAGGCGAGAATTAAGTACTTGCCCTCGATCCGCACCTCACCTCCTTCTACACTAGTCCGCTGCTTCGACAATATAGTCGAGCGAAAGCGCAGGAAAAATCCGCATGCAGAACGGAGACGAGCGAGTAGAGGTGAGAACGAAAAGAGTAGTTTTTCATTAAAATTTTGCTATTTTAAATCAAAATACAGTTTGTTTTTTCGCATGTAAGAAGAAAAGTGCCCAAGCTGAAGCCAATGCCGGTGAAATATACGATGGCGTAGTTAATTTCAGCCGAGAAAACTTAATAGCGTAAATATTGAAGGCGAGGAAAAAAGGTCCAAAATCGTTTGTTATGTTAACAAATGTAAATGAAACGTTTCGGCGGGCTAATTTATTAACTCGGTTCTCGTTTTTTTTCTCGCCTTCATCTTCGCATGTCGCCTCGCGGTACATTATGGAAAACTTACCCCCGCTTTATTTTTTTGCCGCGTTAAATTCTATTAAAATTTTTTAATTAGTTTTCGTCCAGTGTCGAGCTATTACGTACGATACTCGTATTATATACGCAAATATGTATGTCGGTCGTCGCCGCAAAATGTATAATTAATTTTTCGAATATTTTTAATTGAACCGGCATTAAGAGATTTTTAAACGAGAAGTCTCTCGTCAAATATGGCTGACGTTGACTGTTTTATTACAAAAAAAGAAAATCTCGGCGAATGAAAAATTAATCGATTGATAAACACAACCCTCGCAAAGTATATTTGCAACATTTAACGATATGGTATTTTCGACGTAGGTACACGTAATTTTATTTCGGTATAAAAGCGGCAGGATTAACTGGAAGGCTATTTTTCTTGGCCTTTCGAGAGATTAATTCTTATACGAAAAATGTCAAGCTTCGGGTACAGTATCGTTAGCGGTTTAATTAATGAAATTATATAACGTCGTGTCACGTTTTATATAATTCTGAAAAATTTTCACGTCTTGCCAACGAACGAGCAGGGATTTTTTATATTGTTGCTAAATCGAATATGAGGAAATTGTTTATTGTATACGCATTCGTGAGCTGAGTTGAGCACGAGATGCTGCAGCTGGATCGATAAGGCTTTGATTACTTGGTGAAATTTGAAGTTTTACGATGTGAAAGTGTGTAAAATACTGAAGTGGAGGAGCTGAATTAATTTCAACCTGGTGTGAAGAATGAAATAAATGTTTGCAGTTGCGGAGAGGAAGCTGCGGATTTTGAATCACCTAACACAAATCTATCAACTTATTCAATGAAAGTTCTCGTTTTGCCTGATACTTCTTCGAAGCTCTGCAATAAATGTACAAATAGGGTGGATCGTAAAAAAATTCGAAGAATTTTGACCAAATTCAATGGAGACTTTCATTTTGAGTGAAAAACTCCTCAGAATATTTTTTTAGCCTCGGAGATGCCCCTGGAGAAGAGATAAATGGGTCCTCAAAGAGGGGGAATTGTCGAGATTTTTTGCCTGTTTTGAGAAAAATGTTTGTGTTCCAAAAGATAGCGTTTAATATTCTTTGTTCACCTTGGCCATGCAATCAAAAAGCGTATACTTCCATCTGTATGTATGTATCAGCCGGTTTCTAGCGTATCTGATAGTTTCTTTCAGTCTTACACAGAGAGTTCGCCAGTGCGTTTGTAGTTAGCAGATCTGATTGTTTCCTCCCTCTTGTCATTTTTCCTTGAATATTCTTCACACCCTATCCAGCTGCCTTGGCGGATGAGGACCAGCCTGATGGAGACTTAGGGCCATTGGTAAATTGATGGTGTTGGTTTCCCATTGCCTTCCATCATGATTTTCTGCTGTGGTTTACTCGCTTAGTTGAATTTGCCAGTTTTTAGGTGCTGGTATTCGCCTTCTCACTATGAAGCTCTTGCGCTTCCCTGGGGCTGGAATGAGTGAGTTGTTGGTGTTTTGCAGCTCTTATGCATTCTTGTTCATCGTCGTCGTTGTGGTTCCTTGTCCTTTACAGGACATTGGAAATCGCACTTTTGTGGTACCCTAACAGGGTGAGGTGAATGCCTATTGCCACTGCAATTATTCTGGGGAATCGACGTTGTTTTGAGCTTTCAAGTAGTAGCTTCCCGTTGCTTTCTACGCTATCTACAAAGTAGCTCATACATCACTAGCCAGGTTTTTACAACCCTGAGTTCCGTAATCACCGCTACCTATAGTTGCTCAACCAGTTACAGCTTTTTGATACCAGCAACAGATTGCGTGCATTTCCATTGCCTCTGCTGTTCTGGTGCTCGGAGCTTAACGTGTAATAGATGTTAAATGCACTACAATGTACACATTACACGTTAAAGCCTGCATCTCTAGCGGGATTTGAACCCACAACCTCTTGTTCAGAAAGCCGTGCCTCAACCCACTACGCCACCAAGTGTCTCTTGTTCATAATCAGTATTTATGTAGAGGTTTGGCCTTCAGCTTGCTACTCCTTCCCATTGTTCCACCAACTGGAGAATTCTGCTTTGGCCATGTTTATCGATTCCGAGCCCATCAAACAGCAACATGTTACCACCCCGCACAATGTGGATGCGCATAATACCCCTGGTGTTGTCTTCTCCTTCTCATCTGTCCTTGGGGACTGGCTCCTCTTGATGATCCGAGCTACTACTTTTAAGAGGTTGAAAATTTGTAAATGGCTTATGTTTGGGTAAATTTGTGTTCTTAAAATTTTTCTACTGAAGTATTTCCCAAAAGTAGGCAATTTCTCTCCTTCATCAAAAAATCCCCATTGTCAGGTGTTAATACCTACATTACCTACTACATCATTTCCACCAATATATATAGGTACTATAAGATGCGAATTGATTACTGAAGTAACTTTGTGGCTTCCTACTCAAACGTTTTTGGTTACTGGTATCGGGTAGGGGTACAGAATTTTTTTCAGATGATTGGGTATGGGTATTGCTGGTAAGGGTATTCCATCCATTTGGACAAAATATTGGTGGAATACCCAATCTATCATGGTATTTGGGTTCAAAATACTGCATTGGGTGAAAATCTGCCAATGGTACACAACAAAAAAACGTGGCAGAAATTGCAACACTTTCTGCCTGTAGTTTTCTGCTCTTTGATCTGTGTGCATATTTTTTTATACGATAAATTCCACCAATGTTCAATATCCATGAAAATTGTTTGGCACTGCCAGGGATTGAACTAGGGTCCCAGAGTTAGTAGATGACTGCTCTACTAACCTGACCTCCAGAACATGTAATGCAACAAATTCAAATATTTCTATACCTACTACGCAAAAACACATGCGTAAAATACCACATTTACAGGTGCGTTTATCAAATATATTGTGAAAGAATTATGCTAAGAAACATGCTTGTAGTGTATTTTGTAGTTGGTTTCTTCCAACGCAGGAAAAACACAACATAATTTGAAAGCACTGTAGCCTTACTTATGTGAGAAAAATACACTACAAAATATTCTTGTAGCATATTTTTTAGCAGATTGTTGTTTTGCTGCACCAATCCGCCCTCGGAACCACGCTTTTTCATGTGTAAGACGTATATTCAGAATATGTCAATAAACCAGCTGGTTTTGGCATCTTTTTCAGCATAATGGGCAGATTTTCCCCCCATGGGGTAGTTTCATTAGGTATCGGTATTCCTTGTTTTATTTTTTCAGGTATGGGTATGGGTTCAGGTAAGGGCTTGAAGCCATGATTTTTAGGAATTATACAATTAAAAATTGTTTTCTTCAGTGACATCTTATCGATTATAGCAATTAACCGTTCATAAAAACCCCTGTGTCCATGGGACATATTCTGGTAACAATTTCCACTCAATAGGATTATCTTTACAAAGATTGTAGAGGGTATTCTAGGACCACAATAACTCGGCATAGCAGGGAACTTTATGCCCTTGGTCGGAGGCAGCACTGCTTAGCAGCGTGCTCTGGTCGGTTTAGTTCTGCCAGAGCAGACAACGGCCGAAACGGATGGCTATGTCCACCTCGCAGTTTTCTGATGGTTGCTTTAGGTAGCAGAAGTTATAAGTTCATTGTTGTTCTTATACAAAGTTGTAATCGAGTATTGTGCAATAAACCTCTGAAAGGAATATTGTGTTGACTTGTTTACTGTTAGTTAGTGGTGAGTCCTTGTCTAGAGTAAGTCAGAGTCAGTGTTTACCACTACATTGGCACCCAATGTGGGGCGCCAATGTAAAGGTTAACGTCGTTTCTAACTTTCCACTCAGAGTTGGACAAGTTAGAAAGTGTCGGCTTCCCTCCCTTCCGAGCCTGAGCTTCGTAAGGTAACCTTTAACTACTATAATATTCAATGAACACAATCATTCAATGTATAAACTTTATTGAATAAAAGCAAGTTCTTGCACAGAATATTATTTCTATCTTGTCTTACGAGACGACGACCATATACAATGTGAAACATTAGCACTTCTGCACATAGATGCGACCAAGACCATATCATAAAGATGTAATGAGGCCGCAGACGTCCGTTGGGCTCGTCCTACACTCTGTCCAAACTAGTCTGTCCAGAGCACGCTGCTACGCAGTGCAGCCTCGGCCACAGGGCATAAAGTTCCCTGCTATGGCGAGTACTTTTGGTCCTCGAATACCCTCTACAAGATTTATCAAATCAGTATATAAAATTATTTTTTTCCAAAAATTCTCAGTAATTGATTTAATTATTTTAAACTGAGGCGTGCTATCACTGATCACAAATTTAGGCATTGTGAGTAATGCAATAAAATTACTAAAAGCGAGTAAAATTCATGAGTTGTCATATCATCTAACAGCTCTGAATGAATCACACCATCGACCTTGTAAATATGTAAGTACTATCGTTGTCTGAACATAAAGCGAACTGAATAAGCTGCAAGGTTGATGAATCGCACGAGTAATCATACAAACAAATATCTACTTTTTTCTGGACGTTGAATCAAGTAGATAGTTGAAGGTTTTAAACTGAGTACAATCGATTTTGAATGGAGGCTGAATCACAGCTGTGTTGTGTGAGATGAGTAGGTACCTACTGGTGCAGGTTCAGGTTCAAGTTCAGACTTAAACTGTAAATTCATTGCCTTTGGCCAAGCGACTTCCATCTCTTTCAACCATGTTGGGCTTTCCCAGCCAGGGCATGAATTTTAGCGACACAAGTCACTTGTAAAAGGTGCCAGGGGTTCCTGAAATGGCACAATCAAATTTTTCAAATAAATGATAAAACATTGAAAAATTGACAAAGGGCCAAATTCAGGTTGAATTCGCAGTTTGGCGACTTTGATGATTCATATTGGGAGACAAAAAATTGTGACTTTATTTGGTCTCTCAAGTTGGGAAAAATGTGTTCCTGAATGGTTTTTTGGCCACAGTAGAGCAACAGACACTACTTGAAAGATTCTTAAAAAACGACCAGTGATAGAAAATACACAAAACAATGTAAAAAAACAACAATTTTTTGACTTTTTACCAGATTTTTGACTCCCCTTCACATTATTTTGAAATTTTCAAAGTACATTTTTGGATAGTTAATTGTTGAGGGTCAAAAAATATTTGTAAACATTCAAGGCCATTACCCTCAAGTATCTTGACCTCACACCAAATTTCAAATTAATCGGCTCAGGCAGTTTCGCCCTATTTATAGTGAGTAAGTACTAACTACTCGTATATAGGAATAGCTTTTGTGAAAAATAAAAGTAGATAACACTACATCTATGCACAATTGAAGAAACTTGACTAAACCACAATGTTTTTAATTTAAAGCTGAAAAAATAACGTCTTTATAAGTTAGGTAGATGAACAAATTGCATGATCCATCATTCGAAAAATTCAGAACTCGTGCTTCAGAAAAACAGAAATGTTATTACCTCTCTTCTGCAGATTTCAAAGATTGATTCTAATTTCGAGAATTTCACTTTTGAGCCATCTCTTCGCTCATTATTTTTTCGTAGGCTTCGGTACCTACTGGAATACCGAGCATTACACATTCTGCTTGCAATACTTTCTCCAACGTACAAAACAAATTACTCAACGAGTAAAATTGGAAATACATCGAATACCTACTCGTGTAGGTACATATAAGCGAATCAAAACACCGCTAGCACGAATATCACGTCCGTTCAATAACTCCTTATATCGTAACAATTTGAACGGCGAACGACCATTGAAAAAATGAACAACGAAAGAACGAATTATCTCGAGTCCTTATTCTCGGTTGGTAAAATTATCACTTCAAGTTTAGTATATACTTCAGTCTGCACAATATACAAGGAAAATTCTCATAAAATTTCACCTTGAACAATGAGATGTAGTATCGTGTCCTGTTTCCATCTTTCGACTGAAAGGAAAAAATCTAATCATTACGAAAGTAAACTTTTGCCACTTTTGCCTCGTTTACTCAACGAAATAACGGTCTTTTGTAACTC
Organism: Planococcus citri; assembly: GCF_950023065.1. Classification (NCBI taxonomy): domain Eukaryota; kingdom Metazoa; phylum Arthropoda; class Insecta; order Hemiptera; family Pseudococcidae; genus Planococcus; species Planococcus citri. Next base: position 22,450,453 of record NC_088679.1, on the reverse strand, counting down.
TATTGTGTTATTTCGCCATTGAATTCAATACCCATCTACACGAATTCGTTTACAGAGTGTGACCAGTAGATTTTCTTCGATAAATGTCGAATAATGTCTTGATCAGATGAAGCGAAGCTGAATGGCGTGGGTATAACTATGGCTTAGGCACCTATTCACTTCAGCTCTTATAGTGAAATTTCAATCAGCTAATTTGAAAGTTTGAACACGAAAAAAAAATGTTTCGCTGTGAAATATTTTTTTTTAGCATACTTTGTAACGTTAAAAAAATTACGAGACACAAAAAATATAAGAGAGAAATGAGCTTAATTTAGTACATAATTTATGCTTTTTTGATTGCCGTTTAAAAAGCTGCTGGGTAGATGTTTTAAATACGAGTAAAAGCTTTTCGATGGTAGATGTAGGTCTATCTTTGTACATCACAGCAATATACACGCCACATTGAAAAATGTATTTGAAATTAAATTACGTCTCGTTGTATAAAATCTACAATATAACCATTAAACGTTTCGACTTGAACTTAATTACGCTAAAACAATCTTGTTTTTGATATTTTTTCTGCTGTTTGTTCGCAATAGAAGAGAAATATTTTTCGGATAGCGTTTAATTAAATAACGAGATACCCTAGCGTAGATATATTTCACTGTGTTGATTTTTTTGTAATTAAGAGATTTGTATAATACTTGTATTCTGGTCTTAGAATTTATTCTTCTGTAATATTTTCTCATTGTGTGGGTACCTAGACCTACTGGCGAATATTAATAACTAGAGAACGTCTTCACAAATAAGTATAAAGGCTTTCGGTGCACAAATATTGTACATCAGAGAGGTCGATAACGAGCATAGAAAAACAAGTTTGCTCGAAAGGGGAAAAAAATAAAAGAAAAAAGTAGTAAAAAATAGGCACAGAAAGAGCCAGGAAAAAAAAACTCACGAGACGGTACGAATTTTAATATTTTCAGATCCTCGTGTCGTGTAACCACCTTAATCTTTATCGTAGCGATATGGCAGCTGCAAAAGAATGAAATATTACGCGAAAATTTCTTCAAGAATAAGGTACCAGGCCTGCGTACGAGTTTCTGGCGCGCCGAGTCGAATAAAAACGTCAAAATTTCCCCGCAGATCTTTACCTCGCCGCAGCAGCAGCAGCCGCTGATTTTGACACCGAGGCTACTAGATTTTCACATTAAAGAGTAAGACTTATGTGATGTGGCAACCAACGAGCATAAAAAACCGGCTTAGTTTACGGCTAAAAGGCTGTTATTTTCTATTGGCGTGCGTTGCCGGGGGTGCGGTATAGAGGGAGGGGGGAGGTATTTTTTCGAAACTTACCAGTGTGTAAGGGAAAAGTCATGTCATTTGAACGTGACCGCGTAACCGCAACGTTATAAAAATTCATAGCTTTTGGAGATCTTTATCGAAGGCAGCCCTTCTTTGAGATGTTGCCAGACACCTTTAATATTTTCCTAATGTTAAACACAAGTATATACCGCGTACGTAAATTTAACCCGACCATTTCCAGTTCGAAATGTACGCCGAAGGATAAATAAATGGAATAGCCTTGTATGCGTTGAAAGGCCTGAATACCTAGAGATGATTTTGTATTCCCATGCTGAGGCTAGAGCTTTGGATTGCATCATATAGTCGTCTTGTTACGTGTATTACGGAAGTAACTACACAGAAGTGCAATTATTTATTTATGACGTGTGATTTATTAGCTCGACGAAGATGTGTAGAGAGCTCAAGTCGGAGATTCAGCGTACGTAGGTACCCATTGCGAATATCTGCGTATGAAAATATTCGCGTAGGTACTCGAAAAAGCTGCTATAGTGAAGAGTTGATTTACCAAAAATACTTTTAGACTAAAAAATGAAAAAAAAAATACCACAAAACAAGTACATATTCGAGTCACGTCACAAACATTTGCCGCACTGGCGCATTATTGGAAATAAAAGTTTGGTTTTTCAATGTATTATGCTATAGACAAGAATATACCTAGTACTTCTCTCCTATAACTATAATACGTATGTATGTGTACGACGATATCGTTCGAGTAATAGACAAAGACGCACGCAGAGAGATGGAAAGGAGAGTCGAAGAATAAAATATACACGACGTAATAACTTCGAGATTTACACGTTAATATTCCTCAAAATGTCGTATAAATTTCACGGTATTGCGCTCGGCAATTTCTACACGATTCTAGCCTCGATTCCCTGTAGTGATATCTTCAACGAAGTGGAAACTGCTGTCTCCGAATGATAAGGGACGTTATTGGGGAATTTGTGATTTTCATTCGTTACTTTATACGGATCACGAACAAGTTATAAGGTTTTGAAAATTCGTGTTCTTGCCTATAATATTTAAAAATCTACGAATGAAAATTTTCTATTCGTCCCCTCTAACCTCAGAAACTCGTTTATACCTAGAGTACCTATTACGAAGGTATTCGATTTACACTAGGAGTATATCTATAGCGAAGTACTAAGGTGTGCATATGGACGAAGGATGAATATAAATAAGCGGTTTTATCCGCTCGATGTACAGTGTGATCCGAAAGTCGTGAAGAAATTTGGTAGATTTTGACGAGTAGAATGATGTTGAGATTTGATTTAGGTGTAGGCGATGCTTTAGATTTTGCAATGATGCGAAAGAATTTTGGAAAGCTTACGGAATTATCTCACAAAAATTTAAAAAAATAGTCAATTTCATTTTCAGATCTTTTTTTTTGTATTGGTCAAGATATCCGTTTACAAAAATTGCTTAATTTTAGACTATGATGGTTGATGCATCATGATATTCTGTCCAATTGAAAATACATACTTGGTCTTAAAAATGTGGGAAAATTTTCACTTGAACGTGGAGAACCATAGAGCGACTAAAAAATTATCACCAAAAAATTGAGAACTTTGATAGTTAACAAATTTTGAAAATGTGCCATAAACAAGGATAAGATTTTTATGTCATAAAAAATGTAGGGTTTCTCTGTTAGAAAAAACGTAGGTAAGTAATTTTGAAGCCTTGTACCTCCCCTTGGTTTTTGGAATCCCATCATGAAAAGTTCAAAGTTGTAGGTAAATATTATAAAAATGTATGATTTCTGGATTTTTTTAATTCTTAAATTGTATGTAAATATAAAATTTTGCAAGCTTCTGCAAATTATTGATCTTTTAAACGAAGCTCAACTTTGAACTTCCGATACCTATTTTTGGCAAATATTTCCGAAATTGCTTTTAATTACCTTTAAAAACGGCACACACATTTTTTCCAAGCTACAGCAGTTTCGGGCATTTGAAAAATGCTGGTCAAAAAAATGCACTTGAGGTGTCCGCCTGGAAATCGGCCCAAATGCGCATAAATTCACCATAAATAGGTCCAGAATAAGCCACAACTCGACTTTTGGCTGCTCAAATTAATTTCTACGCCATGGAGAAATTTCAAAATTCTGGCGAAATCGAAAATCGTGCTGGAGACTCCAGAAGGGCTCGAAATGATGAAATTCAAATTTGGGGGTCAGTTTCAAACAAAATACAGCCAATACTGCAGATTTCAAAAATTTCCCTACCATGAGAACAATTTTGACTTTTCAAAAAGTTTTCCAAAATTCTGAAGAAATTGAAAGTTGCACTGGAGGCTCCAGAAAGAACAGCTACATGGGAGAATCCGATTTGGAGGAAATCGATCGCGAGAGTAAGTCACAACTCGATTTTTAGCTGCATAAATTAATTTCCGCACGCCTTCTGGAGAAATCAAAAACCGTGCTGGGGACTCTAGAATGACTCAAAATTGTGAACTTTGAATAGAGGGAGGGAGAGTTTTGGACAAAGTAAAGTCAATCGGGCAGGTGTTAAAAATTGGCCTACTAAAAAGTAAAGATTTTTTCAATTTTTCCAAAATTCTGGAGAAATTGAAAGTTGCACTGGAGGCTCCAGAATGAACAGACATGGGAATATTCGATTTGGAAGAAATGATCGAGAATAAGCCACAACTCGACTTTTAGCTGTGCAAATTAATTTTCACGTTTTCTAGAGAAATCGAAAACCGTGCTGGAGGCTCCAAAATAGCTCGGAATTGTGAAATTTGAATGAATCGGTGGAAGAGAGTTTCGGAAAAATACAGTTAATTGTGCAGATGTTTACATAAAATTGGCCTACTTACCAGAAGAAAAATTTGATTTCAATTTTTACAAAATTCTGGAAAAATTGAAAGTTGCACTTGAGGCTCCAGAATGACCAGCCATAGTGAAATTTGGCTCAGAGCAAATCGTTCGAGAATAAGTCACAACTCGATTTTTAGCGTCAGAAATTAATTTCCACGCTTTCTGGAGAAATCGAAATCCGTTCTGGAGGCTCCAAAATGGCTCAAAATTGCGAAATTTGAATTGATCGGTGGTTGGAGAAAGTTTTGGACAAAATACAGTCAATCGTGCAGATTTCGAAAATTTCTTTGTCAAAAGAGAAATTTGAAAAAAAAATTTCAAAATTTTGAGAAAATTGAAAGCTGCACTGGAGGCTCCAGTGAACAGACATGGGAAAATTCGATTCGGAAGAAATCGGTCGAGAATAAGTCACAACTCAATTTTTAGCTGCGCAAATTAATTTTCACGCCTTCTGGAGAAACCGAAAACCGTGCTGGAGGCTCCAGAATGGCTCAAAATTGTGAATTTCAAATGGGGGAGGGGAGTTTTGGACCAAATACAGTCAATCGTACAGATTTTAAAAATTTGCCTATCAACAGAAAAATTTGATTTTTTTCAAAATTTTCCAAAAATCTGGAGAAGTTGAAAGTTGCACTGGAGGCTCCAGAATGACCAAGACGTGGTGAAATTCGATTTTTAGGAAACGGGTCGAAAATAAGTCACAGCTCAATTTCTACTACATAGTAGCTGCAGTGCTGCACAAATTAATTTTCACGCCTTCTGGAGAAATTTCAAAATTCTGGAGATACCGAAAATCGTGCTTGAGACTCCAGAGTAGTTCGAAATTGTGAAATACGAATAAGATAGTTTCGAACGAAATACAGTCAATCGAGCCAGATTAAAACAATTTCCTTGCCAACAGGAATATTTTCATTTTTTTAAATCTTTTCCAAAAGAAAATTGCGCTGGAAGCTTCAGAATGACCAGACATGGTGAAATTCGATTCGGAGGAGGTAATATGTATCCGTTTTAGAATTGATTTCTATTGTTTTTACTGACTACCTAAGCGTGCGTTGTGCATTTTTTTAATAAAAAATGAATCACCTAAAATGGTCAATTTTGAACTTTCATTAATTGGCCAAAAAAAAATATGAAAATTTGCCAAAAAGAACACGTTGGAATCTTAGGAAATGAAATTGTAGATATTAATGCAAAATCTGCTACCATCCTTTCTCCCCTTATATTTATCACAGATGACGACCTCAAATCTATCTTCACCCAAAGCACACTTAAGAAATGGCAAAACTTTTGGTCCCTCCAAACCACAAACAAGCTCTTTCAACATAAAAAATTAGTCCATCCTTGGAAAAACCTCTCCCACTTAAACAGACTTGAAGAAATCATTATAACCAGACTGAGAATTGGCCACACAAAAATCACACATAATCACCTCTATGAAAAGGCCCCAAAACCCACATGTCAATTCTGCCTCTCAGAACTTATATCTGTCCAACACTTACTATTTCAATGTCCCTCCTTACATCAGCACAGACTGTCCCTACAAATAGATGAAAGATCCCTATTCATACCAGACGACCCTTCCGAAATTAAAAAATTCTTAGACCTAATTAAAAAACTTGACCTTACCAACTCGATTTAAATCTCATACGATGGGTGTAATAATCAAGTAATTACAAACACCCAAAAAAAAAAAAAAAAAATTTGACCTAGGGAACTTGAAGAACATTTTTTTAGATGAAAATTGCAATTTTTGGGATTAGCCTACCTTCATTTTTGAAGGATCCATGCAATTTTGAAGTTTTGAAACAGATCAATTTCTGAAAAATTTCAAATTTACTCAAATTGATCTCTTTCAAAACTGCAAAATTGCATGGATCCTTCAAAAATGAAGGTAGGCTAATCCCAAAAATTGCAATTTTCATCTAAAAAAATGTTCTACAAGTTCCCTAGGTCAAATTTTTCATTTGGACAAATTTTCATTTTTTGGTTTTGCTCATTTTCTAGACTTTAGACGCCTGTAGTTTCTTCCCATGAATAGATAGAGGGGCTTGTAGGTAGTGCCCCTTGTTCCTCGTGATGAGAGCTACAAAATGGGACTACTCCCGCATAAATCTGCCATGTCACCCATGGCAGGTTAATTATGGTTAGAGCAAAACTTACTTAGAAGAATCAACTTATTATTTCAATTCAGATGTTAATAGTTTTGCATAACCAGTTTGCCGTAAAAACGAGTTTGATGCAGAGAATACTTGAATTAAATTTCCGGAATGCGAGTAATTTCACAATTTATCACTGAACAGCTTTGCAATGCATTTTTTCTCATCCCCCACCCCAACATTTCAACCAGTTTCTCGGTTTTGAGGGGTATTTTTGGACCCTTTCGAATTTTTATCAAGTATCCATATTTTCCTACTTAGACTTTTTCAATCAAAAATTTTTACGATCAAGATTCCTGATGTGAGGACAAAAATGAGATGAATTACTTAGTCCATTTTCCTTTCAAATTTATTTTCCCATACCTACGTACTCTTCCTGTCCCTCTCCCCATCAAACGAAAAAAATTCACCAAAAAACTTTTGAAATTTTGAATTTTGATTAAAATTAGAAGCTCTTGTGTGCCCTAGAGACGTTCGTTTTTTTTTTGTTTTTTTTTTTCAGACTAATCCAATCATCTCACTTCCATCACCGTTCACGAAAACCATAATAACCCTGTGAGATTTTCGGATCACAGTGTAGAACACCTTGACACGGCAATAATTCAACGTTGTTGGTTGTGTTGGGGTATTTTTGTGTGTACAAGGTACGCGAGGTTTACCACGGTACGCGTATGTTGACGAGATTTTCATTAAATTTAACGCGAATAAACGTAATTATTAAAGAAGAAAAGTCTATTCGAGAATGAGAGAGCGAGAAAAAGAGCTGGGGAATGGGAAAGAGGCTGAGTAGTGAGTACGAGTACGACGACGACGTGCGGAAGGAGGTAAAACCAAGCAAGTCTTTTGTGTAAAAGCGTATCAACGTGCAGTCGTATAAATCTTTCAACGCTGCTGGAATCTATTAAAGCTGTCGGCCGGAGTATTTTAGTTTAGTGGGTAATAACGGCTTTTCCAATGGTGTGAGATATTTCTTCGACTCTGCTGCGGCGATAGAGAGAATGAAATACGTTGCGTAAAAGAATGCGTTTTGGAAATTAGATTTTTTTCCGCAGTTCCTCTCTCAGTCGCAGATCTCGTTTAATGGGTGACTCGAGAGCGTGGTACTTCGTATAATATGGGCTATATCGGTACTCCCGTTTATCGAATCAACCGACGAACGAACCAACCAAACAGCGTTTGCTGCGAAATACTTTCTGTAATGTGAATTTACCTTGCGAGTTTTAAGTGGATGTTTCCTCATCGGTTTCAAGAGCAGGAAAATAAAGTTAATCGCATTATCATTATTTCGATTCTCTTTCTATGTACATGCTACGAGTAAGTATATAACAAAGACGATCGAGGTTTTTATTTCGAGCAGTATACTTAGGTACTTCACTATACGTATAGGTACACGTATATCTCTCGAACATTATTGGAAAAGAGCTAAAAATTTTGTACATTGCTCGAGATAATATTATGATGCTGTAGAGTATCTTTTGGGTGGAAAATCATGTACACGAGTGACACGCTTAATCGAAAACGTCTTATTGAATAAGATGATTGGCACCAAGTATTTTGTTAACTCTAACTCAACGTCACTTTGTGTTAATATCTCGTTTGTAAAAAGAACAAGATGAAGTGACATGTGTGTGTGTTATTTTTTGTGCTAGTTTTTTTTTCACTCTGCTTCGTGTGGGTCTTTTTTTTTACCCTTCTAAATGACCGTTTTATTATTATTTCGCGTATATGTTATGTCAACATCGAGTTAAATCCTCGCTGAGCCATTTATATAGTACGAGGGTGAGCTTCGATAGCAGAGACTTTATTCTGGAAGAAAATTTAATAATTATTAGCCCACGTTTTCCAATACGCTCGTCTTGTTTCTCGAACATGACCATGTGTTTATTTTCCATCCGGTACTCAATGTGTACTCGTACATATAGGTAAGGTAGGTAGGTACATACGTGAAGTTTTTCCATTCGCGTGTCAGCCGAAAAAATATTCTTGAAAGGTCGAAATTGATTCGTCGTGCGAGAAAGTTTCTTATTTCTATGTCTCGCGTTCACGGTGTGTTTCTATTTTATAGTAAATTATTGCGTTTTTACAAGCGCCCTTACCTATCAGCTGTGGTACGAATAAAGACTTATTAACGAGGTTAGGTACCTCGTGAACTGAGTATATGGGTACCGATTGCATTTTCGTAATAAAAAAAATACTTAGTGGATCTAGATTAGAACACTAATGTAACGGTAATGCGCGTTTTTTAAGAATATTGTGCAAGGTTTTTTCGATAATGTAAGGGTGAAGTTGGAAAGAAACGTTTTTATTTAATCAGTAGTACAAATTAAAGCATCGGATTGTTTCGTCTGAATTGAACAAGGTATTATACGTTTTGTCGTTGCGATCGATACGTTCTGTTTGACTGGACGAAATGGAATTGGAATCAAGGTTCGTGAAGATTAGACTCGAGATAAAACGAGGAATGTTAATTTATTATTTCTAACGTTTCTTTCTTTACGTATTTTTGCTTCGTTTTTGAAAGATTGTAATGTCTGCATGCAGTAAAAGACTCGTTAAGAGAAGCAGAAAGTGTTTAAAATATTTTGGCTTCGTTGAAATAGAAAGAGAATTGTTGAAAAATAATTTAGAATAAGTTGAAAATGTAATGAAAAATGTTTTGAAGGCATGAAAAAAAATTATGTCGAACATTTTTTCTGCGCAATGAAAATAATCTTGAAAAAAAAATATCAGAAAGTTAACAATAAAAATGTGGTTTTCTTTTTCTAAGTTTGATTGAAATTTAAAAACCTCAGGGGTGGGTTTTCTAAAGTAATGACTCAGATTTTCTTGCAGCCACTGGTTCCGGTTCCTGGCAGGTCATTTTTCGTTCAAAAATGTTTATATTTAAAACAAAATCATTCAAAATTGATTGTTTGCTGAAGAATTGCTGATTCTTAGCTGCTTTTAAAAAACGAAGAGGGCATTAGTATCCCATTTTGGGAGTAGTTTCTTCATAAGAGGCCGATAATTAGAGTTTTTACTGCAGTACGTTTCAAGTTTTGTTCTCATTTTTTTTTTAAGCCATAGATTTGAGATGCATTTTCGAAAGTTTAATTTGAAGATTGACAATTTTAAATGAGTAATTTCGAATTGATTCAAAGTTGTTAGAATTTTGAGAACAAATATCAAAAATTATAACATTTTGAGGGAAGAATCATGTGGATGATACTTACTCGAAGAATTTGAAAAAATAATTAGGGATTTCCCTATCTCTGCTGGTACAAAATTTTTGAAATGGACAACTTGATTCAACAGAGCATACTTACAAATAAAACATACCTATCACCTATTAAAATTTTGGAAGCTAAAGAACATTTTTCAATTTTTTCTGAATTTTTAAAAATCGAATGGCGAAAAATGAGAAAAAATCAAAATGTCACCAAATTGACCTTGAAAGTTGGAATTTAGCATGTATACTTTTTTAGACTAGTCGAATCCATTGGAAGCAGTTTCGAACCGTTTTGAGTAGTTCTGGAGCTTCCAGTTTCAATTTTCTCTGAATTTTTGAAAATCAAAGGGCAAAAAATGAGAAAAAACCAAAATTTTACCAAATTGACCTTGAAAGTTGAAATTTAGCATGTAGGTAGGTATCCTTTTTTCGACTCGTTATAAATTCATTGAAAGCAGTTTCGAACCGTTTTGAGTAGTTCTGGAGTTTGCAGAAGATTTTTGAACATTGAAATTTTCTCAAAAATTTTACAAAAACAAATTTGAAAAGCTGAAAATCCACTCTACACTTTAATTTCAACATGCTGCGTTGACTGCAGTTGGTTTCGAGTCGTTTTAGAAACTCTAGTGACTTTTTGGGAATTCCAGTATTCCAAAAAAACGCCTTAAAATTTGTGAAAATTCACTTTAGGTTAGCACATTTTCAAATTATGAAATTATTGTGCTGGATAAAAATAGGCATGGAATGGATTTACCAATTTGGGAACAATGGTGTACAATTGATTAAGTGGGCCAATATTACCATCGCAATAAACACCAATCGCGTTCATTCGAGTTGAAATTTGATTTGGTCAAATTTTATGACACTTGAAACCTTCTCCAGTCAATTCAGCAAGTTAAAATTAAGGTGTCCATTTTCATCTGTGGTAAAATTATTTGAAAAATTTCAGCTTTCGGAGATCTACTGCAGGCTTCAGAATTCCTCAAAACAGTCCACAACCTTTTCCAATCGATTTGGCGAGTGAAAAACAAGGTGTAGGTATGCCAAACTTCACGTTTCTATACCAATTTGGCAAAATTTAGATTTTTTCACATTTTCAGCCCAAATTTGATTTTTGAAAATTTGTCAAAAATCTAGAAATACACTTTGGGGCCCAAAACTTTGGTTCGTGAACTCTTTTTGCAGGCCCTTTCAATTCAAGTTTGTCTGATTCAAAAGTATGTGCAAGCTGAGATACCTCCCAAACGTATACCTCTATACCAGCAACATATCACACTCTTACACCAAAAAACATTAATTACATAATAGTGATATTTGATGAAAAGAAGATTTGAATAAATCTACTACCAAGGAATATTACAATAAATCCGCTAAACCAGAAGGAAAATTTGAAGTCAAGGATAAAATCTGTGTTCAACTCAACGGGAAATAGAAACCTGCTATAATTATTGCAGCAGCTGCAGATACTCTGAGATCCTTTTCTTGGATCCACTTAGATGGGTGGTGATTGTCTGGTTTGGTGTTCTGCAAACTCAGCTTCCTCTTCGTCCGCTTCGCTGCTGGTATTTTCTTCATCTTCTGTGTTGTTGGCTGCAAGCTTGGCTTCCTCTTTGTACACTTTGCTGCTGGGATCTTCTTCGATGGTATGATGATTTGCAAGTCAGGGGTAGACATGCCTGGCCCACCCACCTATAGACACTATGTGTCCTTGATAGGCCAGATCTCACTACAAGCTAGCTCCTGCTGCATTCGGATTACTTGATCATGCAGCATTGCTTTCGCTTTGCTGACTTGTCTTGATGGTTAATGCTTCGCTGGCAAAGACTGAAAATGGTTTGCCTCCCAGTCTGAGCAGTCTGGGCAGTTCACAGGGCCATTTGTCCAACATCAGGGCCTGCTTGAGCTGGTCTTGAGCTTCATTGTGTCTGGGACACCTCCACACAATGTGAGGAGTATCTTCGGCTTATCCGGTGTCACATCTCAAATAGGTAGGGGAGTCCCTCTTCTTGGGCTTTTCAAATTGGTATTGACGTATGTCCCCATGCTCTGTCAGCAACTATGTCACATACATGTTGAGCTCATATTATGCTGCACAACAATTGTTGATGTCGACATTAACATCGACTACGTATTTTTCCAACATAATGATGGAAAAGTGGTCAATTAATTTATTATTTAGTCGGAATTATAGACACTGGACCTGCGGAGTAAGACAACCAACTGGCAGCCATCTTGCCAAAAAAAACCTGTCTAGGGAAAATTTCTCCCGCTGAGTGATCTTGGCTGCGCTGCTGTCGATTTCTTGAATAAACTACATGCAAAATACAGCGCAGCCAAGAGCACTCAGTGGGAGAAATTGGCTCTACACAAAATATCACTACCATTCCTTCCCCCGTTGCCTGCGGATTGAAGTACAGCGCAGCCAAGAGCACTCTGCGGGATAAATTATCCCTACACAAACTTTCTTTACTGTTTCCGTTCCCCTCGGCCTGCAATTGGTTGTCTTATACTCCGCAGGTCCAGTGTCTATAGTCGGAATCTTCTGTTCATACAAAAGCCAGGTAAATAAAAATTTTCGAAATTTTCTCATTATTTCTGATACCTCGACATGCCAGATCGACATGTAGATGTAAAATTCGATGCTCGAAATTTACATCTACAACTATGTCGACCAATTTTTCAGAATTAAAACTTCTGTTTTAGTGTTTAAAAGTTTAGTGAACATTCAAAAATATGATCTTGTTCAGTGAGGAAAACAAATTCTTTAGGGCATTGATGAAATTATTCACTTTTCCACAGTTGGAGTTGTAGATTATATGAGGTTGATATTGTGGATGTATTTGTTGATGTCGAATTTCACATCAACATTAACATCGACATGTCGACATTAAATTTGTTACCATTTTTATCTAATTGATGAATGTTCACGGCATTGGCATATGGACTAAGGAAAATGTGATCTAATGAACTTTCAAATTTCTGCTGTTAGGTGTCCAGAAATAGTTTGCCATGTTGTCATGCTCTCTTGAGCAAAGTACTCTAGGTAAATCGACCTGTTTTTCAAAGTTTTTTGGGGGGAGGGAGAAAGTGGATTTTACGTCTTTATTTTTTCACGGTTCCGTCATTTCATACCTACGTTATTTCGTATTATTTCATTATATTTACGAAAAAGATGAAATTTTTTAGGTTGAATTTTTCGCCAAAAATATTTATGTATCCCGAGAGGAATCTAAAAGATAATCTTATATTTTGCAAAAATGTTAAAAAAGTGGAAACTCTGGTTGCAAACTTGCGTTAGTTTATTCTTTCTACACGTAGGTAACTTTAGCATACTACGTTAGTGTAGAGTAGAATTCGACTTCACATAATGATGCGGTTCGTTGCTCGCAAATAATTGGTCTTTGGTGGAAGTGTCTGTATAATATTGTAATGAGTTGAAGAGTATTTGATGTTTAGCTTTTGCAACGGTTCAAGGTGGATTGAAGTTTAGCGTGTAAATTGCATCAAGTTCTGTAGAGATGCGCAGCGAAACGTTGATTATATTCGATAACGAATGAACGAAAAGGTGCAAGTCTGCGCGATGCATTATAACTAACGTGAGATGAGATAAGATCTTCGTAATACACCTAACTATTTTATTCAGAGGAAAATAAAAAAAAAAAAGCGGAAAGAGAAACGAAGAAGAATTTGTTATAATAGTTGCATGTCAGCCAAAAGACAGACGTACGAACATATCAACTAAGTATACGAAGTTTCGGTGAAAAGTTGAACATAGAGCTTTCGTATAAATAGATATACAAAGTGCACAATATACGAATAAGTAAAATGAAATTACGTGATATGTCATTTATATTTGAAAATTAAAGACGACCATGATGTACATTCTACGTATAGAAAGGGTTGATTGAAAATGACCCTGGAACGAGGAATTATATTACGAATGTAGATGTATTCAGCGTAGTTTCTATGTTTTATATCCGGACCCAGTGCGAAGCAAAACGTTTATATTTGTCGAATATCGCGGCAAAGTTTTCACTCCCAATGCCGATGCTGCCGGGTCACAATGAGAAAAATACGAATTCGAGTGAAATCAAAGCTTTTCGCGTTTAGTCGGATGGGTAATAAAAGGCAAGGAGCAAGCTTAAGATATTAATATTCAATGAAATTTATTCTTAACGAAGTGAGGCACTATCTATTGGACCAAACTAATTACAACAGATTGCAACTCGCATAGCAGTCGAATTGTTTAACAGCATCGTAGCCCTCTGTTTCGAATCGGGTAGCTTGAATTTTTGCTGTGGAAAATTTTCTATAAAGTATATCGATTCGACGAAAGTTAATTTCGCCCGGTTTGGATTCACAATCGAATTTAAATTAAAATCGTCGCGTTGGAATGTTTGTAAATCTTGCAAAAGCCACTTGCTATTTTACCATAGACTGTATTCTGCGAGGTCGCAGGAGGAATTGAGTAAACGCACATACCTCAGAAAACTATGCTTGGCGAAAATTCGACTGAACAAAAAATGAAAATTCCCAAATAGCTGAACATGGCGATGTTTCACAAAATTATCTGTACCTATTTCATTTTTACATATTCTACTCAGTTTGCTGAAAAAAAGGTAGGTAGGTAGATACCATGATACATAAAATTCCTGTCATAGAATCTCTTTCCCTCCCCACTTTCATCCCGCAAGTGAGTCAGCAAGTATTTGAGAAATAGGCTGCAAAAACAATGATAAACTGGTCGTAAAAAAAATTCAAAGCAAAAAGCAGAAAATTCCACCAGCTAAAATTTCTGAAAAATTTTCCATCCATTTTATGCGAAACATTCCAGTTGGTTTTCCTTTCATTTTCGAGGCATGAATGAGAATGATCACGGTCAACTGAAAATTTTTCTTCGTTCGATATATAACCTTGAAAAAGAAATTCAAAACTAAATAAACTTTCGTCGGTTGTGGCTCAATATACTGAACCGTAGGTTGTGCTTTTTTAAGGAGTGGTGGAAAAAAAGGGCTAGATGGTTTAAAACTATGGCACTGTAATCGTGGGTAAATAAATTTCTTATTGACATGAACTGCAAGACGATTATTTAAGAATTCATGAAGCGATGATAATATTCAGTATCGCCCGGTCGCTGTCAGTTTATATTTACCGCTCGTTTTTCCAAACAAGGTCATTACGAAACCTTCAAATTTTTAACACGCTAACTCGTTTATATTTTTAAGAGAAAAATTCTATCGTCGGTTCGATGATTGTGGTAAATGGGTCAGAATTTCAGAAAGAGGTGTTCTTTATAGTTTGGACACTCGAATGTGCTACGAAATATTCGTGTAAAGTTATTGCACGTTTGGTGAATTTAGGCGAACCGAGCCCCCTTCCCCTCAAAAAAAGGCGGTATCGCAACCTGCAGACAGTTTTTTAAACAGGACGAAAATATGTATTTAAAAAGGATACAAAATACCTCAAACTTTACCAAGTCAAATTTCAGTTGCTGTGGGTCTTTTATTACACTACCTACAAAATAGGTACCTACTCGTAAAACTTCTGAGATCAATACTGATATTTCGATTAAATTAGTTGGATCTTCGTATTTTTGAAATCTGGAATCGATTGATGAAGTTTTCGAGTATTTTTAGATCGTATAGTCAATTATTGGATTTTGTCTTACTGTTAAAATGCTGAATTTCATTATAGGTACCTAGCTCTTTTTACAATTTTTCTAAAAACTAAAAAATCTAAAAATCTGCAGAAGGATTGAAAGATCCCCAAAACTCCCACCAGTTGATTTGGATTTTTTCAAAAAAAAAAAAAAGACTCAAAATCTTAAAATAAGTAAGGTATTGTTTACGCTCAAATTTTTCGAAAAAATGCCCTGGCTGTTTTTGTAACCTTTCAAAAGTGCATTTTTCTTTATACCTAAATTAGAAAAATATTTTCATCAAGATCTGGAAAAAAATTCCAAAACGTTTTTGATATTATGGCAAGCTTTTGAGAGCATTTGAAAAATTACCAATTTTCTGATATTTTGAGTTACACTGAATCATCTTTTTGAATATAAAATAAAGTTTTTGAGAACTTCTGCTAATTTTTAGTAAATTGGTGGTAACTTCCTTATTATTAGGAGTGATTTCTGTAGCAAAATGTTGATCATTTCTAGTAGATTGGGGTCATTTCTGGTAAATTACTAGGTAGTCATTTTTCTCTGGTAAATTAGTAGTTTTTGGTAAGTAAATAGGTAACAGGTAATTTTTCAGAACAAGTATTAATTAGGTAATGAATTGTTGAAAATTTTTGATATATCAAGGTAATTAGGAAAATTACTGGTAATTTTTGTCAATTTACCAGTAATTAAAGGGTAAATTACTGGTAAATTTTAGGAAATTAAATACTGGTAATTTTTGGTAAGTTACATGGTAATTTTTGGTAAGTTACATGGTAATTTTTGGTAAGTTACATGGTAATTTTTGATAAGTTACATGGTAATTTTTGGTAAATTACATGGTAATTTTTGGTAAATTACATGGCAATTTTTGGTAAATTACATGGAAATTTTTGGTAAATTACATGGTAATTTTTGGTAAATTACATGGTAATTTCTGGTCAATCACATGGTATTTACTGGTCAATTGCATGGTAATTACTGGCCAATTACATGGTAATTACTGATCAATTACATGGTAATTACTGGTAATTTACTGATAATTTTTGGTAAAGTAGGTACTGATAATTTTTATTTTTTAGTAAATTATAACTGGTAATTTTTTTTGGAATTTGAATTTAAATTACTGGTAATTTTTGGTAAATAACTGTTCATTTTTGGTAAATTACTGGTTAATTTTGGTAAATACTGGTAATTGTTGGTAAACCACTGGTATTTCTTGGTAAATAACTGGTATTTTATGGAAAATATTACTGGTAATATTTGGTAAATTACTGGTAATGTTTAAAAAATAACTGATAATGTTCAACTATTGATTAATAGAGAGCAGGAAGAGAATAATTTCGGGATATTTCTGATTGAGTAAAAATATGAGTTGATAGTTGCAAATTAATCCTCTGTGAAAAATCCAAAATTCTCATTTTGAGTTTGATTGCAAATATGGGCCAGTTCATTAGGTAAATAAGTACATCAATTGGGAAGAAATGTTGAAATTTGCACCTTTTTTTCACTTTTGGAGAAACTATTTACGAAATGTTGAGCATTTTGATGTGATAATCGTGCAAACATACGTACTCAAACCATCGAAAAACTACTTATGTATGTATAAGCGAGTAAGATCCACTCTCTTTCACTCGAGAGAATGCAGTAAAGTACCAGGTACGAGTATTAGAAACGTTACCTTGTGTACAATGATGCTAACTTGAAAATAAAGATCAAGCCAGCTAGAAATTAGAGGAGAATTTGGAAGTGAAAACGCGTGGAGGAAGTACCTAATATGAATGCAAATACATACGTCAAGGTGAACTGAAGTTTTGGAATGGGTTGTCCTAATACGTGCAATTTAGTCGGTCCAATTGAACCCCTGAAATTTGGCAATTACGTTTTACGAAGTCGATAACGATAACAGTTACATAAAAAAGAACCATGATGCTCGTTAACATAATAACGACGACGACGACAGTGCTACTGTTGGAATAGTATGTTGTACTAAGCCAGCCATGCAGCCAGCCAGTGACGCCATCGACCCAGGATCAAGATGTCATTAGCTCAAAATATACATACATACGAAGTGGCGTTAGTCGGTATATGGGTGTAGTGAGAATGAGAGAGAAGGCCATATATGTGCGGTGTGCGAATTTGATACCGGTAAAGTACCTACCCCTAACTGCGTGTAAGTGAATAGATTAGTCGTTTTCGTCGTCATCGTCGTCGTTGTGCCCAAAATTAGGCTCGTTAACCGTCTTTTAATTAGACCTCCGATGTGGAAACTAGGTCAAATATGGTACGATATCTGGCCTCGATGCGAGTTTTACACTTAATATGTGTAAAAGGGTTACAAAAAATGGCCACTATGGCAAACTGCAAAGACGCGAGCTTGGCAATATGGTAAACAAATGAAGTAGGTTTTGTAAAAAAAAAATCAGAAACAGGGAACTTGGTGGCTGGTGTGGCAAACTGCACCATTCAGCTTAAGGAAATAAGTACCTACCTGGAGTTTTATTTATTAAGGAGGCGCCTTAATGACATAGGCAAATAATACGCTTATGTGTGTACAAGTGAGTTAGTCGTCGTCGTGCCGATGGAAAATACACTCAAGTATGTGCATACACTCGCTGAAGTAGGTACGCTGGCTTGAGTTTTGCGTATGTGTACTCGCATTAATGCAGCAACAACACTGATGCGACTCGACGTGGTGTACGTTACTTGTTCTTCGAATTAATTAAACAAAACTCGATTACTGCTTACGAAAGACGAATATTAGTAAATGAAGAACGAGTATGAGGTGCTACTGTAGACTTAAGAGTTAGCCAAGCTATTGTATGTTATGCAGACTTCAGCAGTGTGTGGGATAATCAACAATGTACCTACACGCGCAGAGATACATGTGCCAGAGACTTGCAAATAAAAATACCTAATACAATAAGCAAAAATGTAAGTTTTTTTTACGTGCTATGTTGGTATTTTTTATTCAAAGTCCTGTGATGTACTCAACGTGTGTTTACTCGACAGAAATAAAGACAGTATGACTGCAAAATACAGGGTGTCCCATCAAACATTATGGAATAATATGGATATGAACACACCGAGATTGGAAAATAAAAAATAAATAATATTGGCAAAATTCCTGTTAATATACTTCCAAGTTTCAAATTTTAGGAAAATTCGAATTAATTCTTGTATAAAAATTAAAATTTGTGCTGAAATAAATTATTTTACCGATTTTTCACGTCGAATTTCAGAATTCTTGCTCCCATTTTTCTTATCAGGCATATCACCCTCCCTCCCCCCCAAAAAAATACGTAATAAGGAAAAAACTTTATTTAATATCGAAGGAGGAGCTTTTTCAGAGGAAAACTCAGCAACATCTTTTTCAATTCGATTATCAAATTTTGATTACATAGGTAGGTAAATAACTTACGTGAGTATTTTCGTCTTGGGTCTATCACGTTAAAAATTCATCAATTCACTCACCTGAAACAGAAAAACAAAATTCAATTAGATTACCTATTTTATTAAGGTTACTTTTCTCCATGGTAGATTTGTAAGCAGCATTTTTTTGTCGATTATAATGAAAAAAATTTTGGGCAAATCCTATTCAATGAAACCTCAAGATCACCCAACTAATTTTGACTAAAAATTCTGAAATCCTTTGAAAATTCTGAATTTTTGAATTTTCAAAAAATCTCATAAAAAAAGCTTATACCTAGGTACCTAAATTAGGTTACCTAAACTTGTAGAATTTGTAAGTCCAATCAACAAACTATGCTCTAACAGGCACAAAAAATTAAGGCAGACCTCTGATATACTCGTACTACCATGCCTGGTGTGTCGGTGAGAGATATTAAGGAGATCCATGTTGGTAACACTGGGATATTCGTGAGTATCTGGTCTTGGACCAGGATGTGAGCGAATATCCTCATCAGTTAGCTATCCTGGGTCGACACTGAATACTAATTTGCGGGCAAATTGTACATACTTATATTACCTCCTCTTAAGCATATTCGTTTATGTAGTACTTTCATTAGTGTTAAGGTGATTGTTATAACTCGATAGTATAAATCAGTTGTGTATTAAATTGTATCTTTCTTTTTCCCTTTGTGGATTGTGTAACACAACATTTTGAGTAAGTCATTGTATGTGATCTAATCAGGTAGAGCTAACTGAGCCCCTAGCGGACGTGTTCCCTTTCAGGTGAACAATTCCAAGAGTCTCTTAACGTGGTATTTCCCATCATTATCTATTACCCACACCTGCAACTAGAACCTTGGATTATCTCTCATTGGCGCCCAACGTGGGGCGCCAATGAAAGCGATTGGTACATACATCAGCGAGGGAGGGAGGGGGGTTGGTTCAAAAAATATATAAATTCAACATTTGAAATCAACACCAAACTTTGGGTCACACAAATTATTCAATTTTTTTTCAAGTTGGAGACCAGGGCTTGCAAACTGAAACCAAAACTGAAACCAACCCCCCCAAAAACTGATTGAAATTGCTCAAAACTGAAACCAAACCCGAAACCAGGAGTGTTATTTTCCCACAACTGAAACCAAAACCGAAACAGCTGGGAGCGTTATTTTCTCAAATTCAAAACCGAAACTAATAGTGTAACCGATTGAAAACTGAATTGGTTTTGGTTTTGCAATTTTTCAGGTAATTAGCCTAATTAATACTGCATTTTTGGTAAAAATAAAGTAAAAACTGATGCTAAAGGTGAAAAGGCCTGAAAAATGAAAAAGTTGACAAATTTGGTACTGCCAAAGTGCCGCTTTCTAGTCACATACACAAAGTATTTGAAAAAGTGATCACTTTCTTGGCCTTCTTCCCTCTAAAAAATGGAGAAAAAAGGAAAAAACCGAAACCGATTCCTTTGAAATCAAACCGTTTCAGCAAAACTGGAACAAGAGAGATAATATTTCAAAAAACCTAAAGCAAAACCAAAACAAAAACCTTTACTTTTTCAAAAAACATAAAACCGAAACCAAAACCGAGAGTTATATCAATCCGGTTTTCAAGCCCTGTTGGAGACTTTTTATAAAGTTTGAGGACCTTGCATCTGAAAAATGAATTAGAATTTTAAATTAGCACCTGTTCAAAAAAAAATCATGAGTTTTTGGTAAAGTACATACCTTAATATATTACTTTAGTTTTTGGATATTTTTTTGATTTTTTTGAAGTAGGCAAAAATGACCAAAAAATTGGCACCACTGTGTTTTGGAATATTTCCTCAGTTTCAAGAGATACCTTTCAATATTTTGACATGATTGATGTAAAATATTTGCCAAGAAAAAATTTTCAAAGCACAGAATTTATCAAAAAATAAGACCTTTTTTTGGCAATCCACCCTAATATTTACTTATCTATTAACTGTTTTTGAGTTTATGAAAACGAGCTTGAGAAATTTTGATTTTTAAATCAAAAAATTTGATTTATAAAGTCTTGAGTGCGCGTTCAGTGACTTCAAAAACCCCGAAATTTACTTTTTTGTGCATCCTGCTCATTTTTAAAAAAATTAAATTTTTTTCATGATGAAATTTAAAAAAAAATTATAGATTTTAGGGTAGAAATAAAATTTAATATATTCAGCTTTGAGTTCCCTCCTACTCAAATTTCTTAACTTTCGAAGTTTGTTTTTCAAAATTTCGCAAACATATTTCCTCCAAAACCATTTTCGTTTCATGTAGCTTCAAATTTAGATGTTGAAACAAGAAAATATATTGAGCTTCTTCTTTTACCTTGGGAGGAGAAGCGAGGGTCAAAATTGAATATGACCCAGGTAATTTTGTCAAGAACATAAAAATTGAACATTTTATTGGAAGATCCAGAACATCTGTAGGTAAACAACCACAGATGAACTCAAGGTGTGAAAAATCAGGTACAGTAAAGCGAATTTTGGCATCCAAACTGAATTCGATCCAATTTGCATTTTCAACAGTGAAATAAAATTCATCTATTAAATTTTTGTTCGATTAGACTTACGGATTATGAAATGCTCTTCTAAAGTACATTATATATTTTTCTTACTCATCCTCAGTCTGTTGCCACAAAACAGATCTTTGGTACGGGACACCCTGTATAAAATATACTCGATGATTACACGTTTAAAGAACATCTTATTAGGCGACGTTTTTTCATTTTTTTCCACCAACAACGACTCAATACGAGGTACCAGAGCACGTATTTATTTTACAAATTTCGTCGACAAAACGCATACCTTTAGAAGAGGGTACCAGCGGAGGATATTTTTATAACTTTATGGTAAATAGTACGATACGGGAGTTGGAATTTTCCCTACGTGAGAACAAAAGATACGTCAAAGCGAATAGATAGTTCCGCCGCGGTGCAACGTCGACGACGACGTCGGCGTCGTGTCTAAAACTTACGCGAAAACATGGCCGTGATTAATGAACTTACAACTTTAGCCACGATGAGAAGTCAAAAACAGAAGACAAAAATGCCGGCGGAACTATCGACACCGGTATGTCGAAAACAAGACTAATATGTTGGTTGGTTCGTTTAAAAAAAAAATTACCTATTCAGTGTAGGTATATATTCTGAATGTTATGAAACTTATACACACGCCTACTGTAATATGCAACCTATTTTCCACTCTGCCAAACGTTATACGACTAAGAAGTTGGCTTTTTAATTACCAGCTTCGAATTAATTTACTAGGGATAGGCTGGTGTGCTTTTTTCTCTCGCACGAAGCTCGCCACGATTAGCGAAGTAATTAGGTTGCTTGTGTAATTAAGGCGTTCGATGATGGCGCCAAACTATGATTATGAAATTAGTCGCGGATAATGAATTTCGGTGCCATGGGTGCTAAAATAATATCGCAAGGGTTTACCACCCTCGAGTGCAACGTGGTTTTTAGCGTCATGGGGTAATCAGTCTGGAAACGTATATCTTCGATAAATTATTACTCGTCGTGGTCATTTAATCGAGTTAAACTTATTTTCTTCGCGTAATACCATGAATTAAAGCTGATGAGCGAATCCCTGCTTTATGGGAAACGTACCACTATGGTTGTATTGATTGAGCACCATCAGAAATAGGGATTGTGAAGCAATAAATTATTACTTGGTAATTTTTATTTAGGGCTGAGTAGATGGAAAAAATGGACATCTTTCCACTTCAAGATACTAATTTTGTCGCTCGATAAACTTGAAAGCATTGAACTTTTGGAACATGATGATGATGGTGAATGTGAAATAATGTCAGTCTAGTAGCCTAGTTGTGAAATTTCAAGTTTGATCAAAATCGGTTCAACCGTTCCTAAAAAATTAAATGTTTAAAAATTCAATTTTTAATGAATTTGTGTGCCAAGTCATTACTTGTTTCCAAGTTTATCAAGCGACAACATGTTTTTTCATTTCTTAAAACTAATTACCTTGGCACCTAGAATACGGCTGAACCGATTTCGATGAAACTTGAAATCTCACAAAGCCTCCGTCCATTCCTAACGAATCGTTTATCAACTTTAGTGGATCCAATTTCAAACGAATTGTGTGCGTATAAATTGATTCATTTCTCAGTGAATTTTTCGTGAGAGTATTAATTCATCTAAGGGAATCATTCGTGAACGAATTGATTAATTTTTTGAAAGAACCATTCGCTAACGAATTGATCGATTCTTCAATTCAATTAATCAATTTTGTTCGCGAATGATTCACCAACGATTATTCAATTCGTTCGTGAATGATTCACCAAAAACTAAGTGAATGAATCAATTTGTTCGCGAACGAGTCACTTATACAAATCAATTCTTTCTCGACTGATTCGCCAAAAATTATTCAATTCGGTCGCCAATTCGTTCGCGAATTATTCACCAAAAATTATTCAATTGGTTTGCGAATGATTCACCAAAATTTATTCAATTCGTTCACGAATGATTCACCAAAAATTATTCAATTCGTTCGTGAATGATTCACCAATAATTATTCGATTCGTTTGTGAATGATTCACAAAAATTAGGTAAATGAATTGATTCGTTTGCGAACGAGTCATTTATATGAATCAATTCGTTCACGAATGATTTGCCAAAAATTGTTCAATTCGTTCGCGAAAGATTCCCCAAAAATCATTCGATTAGTTGGCGAATGATTCACCAAAGATTATTCAATTTGTTCGTGAATGATTCACTAAAAATTAAGTGAATGAATCCGTTCGTTCACAAATAATTCGCCAAAATTTATTCAATTCGTTCGCGAATGATTCACCAAAAATTATTCAATTCGTTCGTGAATGATTCGACAAAAATTATTCGATTCGTTCGTGAATGATTCACCAAAAAGTAGGTAAATGAATCGATTCGTTTGCAAACGAATCACTTATACAAATCAATTCGTTCACGAATGATTCGCCAAAAATTATTCAAGTCGTTCACGAATGATTCACCAAAAATTATTCAATTCGTTCGCGAATGATTCACCAAAAATTATTCAATTCGTTCGTGAATGATTCACCAAAAATTAGGTAAATGAATCGATTCGTTTGCGAACGAGTCACTTATACAAATCAATTCGTTCACGAATGATTCACCAAAAATTATTCAATTCGTTCGCGAATGATTCACCTAGAAATCGATCAATTTGTTTAATTGCCAATCAGTTGTGAATGATTCGATTCGATTCAATTCGATTCACTTGGCTTGAAAACAGATCAATTCCCATACAACAGTTTCACAAAAACCGAATCAACCGTAAATTAATTAATCCATTTGCGAATGATTCACCGAGAAATCAATTACTTTATTTAATCACCAGTCGTTCGTGAATGATTCGATTTGATTTTAAACAGATGAATGGCTAAGTATAGGTACAAATCTTTCAAAAAAAGTGACTCAAAAGTCAGCAGATTTTAACCAAATTCACCGGAGATCATCCTTTCAAAAAATTTCAGCTCGGGAGGTTGCTCTGGGATCTCCAAAAAGCGTAGTAGAATTTTCAAATCTTCTTTGTTTGGAAAATTATTCAATTTTAAGCCTCGAGTTTTTTCTTCATTTTTTTCTTGGTTTTTTTTTTCCAGATCAATCACTGAATTTTACGAATATCTATACTCGTATTTGGAAACCACAGTCCATAAATACAGGAATAAGAAATGATTATACTGATATCTGTATTTCCCAGACCCTTCTTCCTCGTTCTTAACTTAGTTCTGGTACGCTTTAAAGTTCATCCAGTCCTTGTTCCTCATTTGCCTTTCACGAAATGATCGCACTACTGGTATACTCTGGTGTGAAATATGTTGCCTAACCCAATACCTTGTTTCAGTATTTTGCTGGTGTTAATAATTTTGCATACCCAGTTTGCCGTAAATACGACAAAAAAGTCGAACACAGATTATCTCAACGGATTGAATAATTTTCAAGTTCGCACTTTTGGGTGCTGTAATTGTGGTTAGTTATCAAATTTATTAATTTACTTTTATTTTCAGAGTACACTGAATGAAGACATGACTTGAAGAAAAATTGGACCAAGATACCGATAATGTAAGTTAAAAAATGATTTTCACGCAAATATACTCATCTACATAATTATGTAAGTATTCATGTTTGACACATACGATTCTTAGAATGCACGCATAACCGTCTTAAATTTAGAACACAATCGCGAATGAAATAAAGGGCGTAGGTAATTCGATCGATCTCACACTGAAAAACATATTTCCGTCGACAGAATTGTATAAGAGCAAAAGGTGAAATTGAAACTGAAGTGCCCCACACGGAGGTCTATCTACGTGTATATTTAGAACGTTTATCAACAATACGAGGATATTGATTTTGTCGACTACACAATTAAGCACAACAAACTACACCATAAAGTAAGTATAAAATAACAATTAAAAGCGGATGAGATTTCACCACGACGGGTAACTTGGGAATCGTCGAACGAAAGAAATGAGAGAGCGAGTTTTCATCGGCGAGATTTTGAAAATTCGCGAATACAAGTAATTCCAACTGTGGTAGTATTTCATCGCGGAAAGCAGAAATATCTGACGGATGAAATTTCAATATGTTGCCGGCAAATGGCGTATAAAAATGAGAAAAAAGAGGGATGCGAAACAAGATGAATAAAATGTTAGCATATTTTCCAAAAAAAAAAAAAAAAACATAACTCTAAATATGAAAACGAGACTATATAAGTAGATGAGAGGGCACGACGAAGGGTGTAAAAATTACATCGTATCGTAAAATGGTCGTAAATTTTAATCCTGTAAAAAGCTACTCACGTGAGTATTGGAGGGAGGTAGATGGGGCTGTGTAGTCTGGCGTATGCAGTATTATCGTAATAGGAAAAATATTCGAAAATCCCTTATACTACTCGTACATGGTGGCGTTTTTATCATTATGGAGAGAAAATGTTGGAAACAGATAGGCAAGAGGTATGTGAACGCGAACGATGAAGCTGGCAAAGATGAAAATATTGTAGGAGAAGGAATTTTGTAGGGCACGTTTTAAAATGTGTAGGTACTCTTGGCGTCCATCGTTTATACGATCATATATATCTAAGGAAAAGGTAAAGGTTTTCCTTAGTGGCAGTAAAGGATCAATAATTTACCGTGTCTTCGTTATAATACGCCATATAACTACACATCCGCACGCAACGTAATGCCATATTTGTAGACCGTTTTTCTGGACTTGACTTACATTTTAGCTGACGTAAAATCCACCAACATCGTATACCGTTCACCGATTACATTACTCTGTGTATTTTTAACACCTGCTTTACTCTTCTCCACGTCCTTTTTCCCTACGTTTATTTCATTTTGGCTGTATGGTTGGTAAAGGTACTCGTATGTACGTTGTGGCGTTATGAACATAAAGGACAAGTTCACTTATTAATCACCTGCGTGCCTCGGTGACGTCACCGTACGCGACCAAAAGAAACCCCTGAAATTCCTACCGATACCGGTTACCGTTAATCTTGGTCTTAATGGATTTTTTTCATTCTGCTTGACATTTTTAACTACATTATGCGCGACCGAATCACGTCACGTGTTTATTATGCCGACGAATAGCCCGAGTACTACGAGTAAATCCGCAAAAATGTCGAAACATTTGCTCGGACTGGGACGGGAGGGTGTTGAAAACGACTGTGTAGAGAAAATTGGAGAGGCTAGACGAGGCGTGAGGCGCCATTCACGCGATGCATATTACGTATTCGACGTACGAAGCAACGTTGCATTTGCGAAGAGAGTGAGAGAGATTTGGCAACGGTGTTTCTTCGATGTGGCGTTATTTTTCATAGACTTTTTTTTACCCTATTGTAACTTTCATTCAACTGTGAATGAGTGACATGTACAAAGGGTGGTGGATTTTTCATCGGGGTTGTTACTGACCTATAAAATTGGTGTAGAATTGAGTATTTTTTTTTCTTTTTCAAAAGTGGTGTGTATTTCGAATGTCGTTGTGTTCTTGATTTTCTGGATTTTTTGAACGGTTGCAGAAATTATTCCGGTTGAATTGATTGGCTCATGTAAACATTTTGGACACGATGTAGGTACTCAATATTGTGTAATTGTAAATTTATGGCCTTATGGGTATCAATTAAAATCCATATTTTGGATGACTGCTTGGCCAGTTTTCGAGACACCTGGCTATATTTATACTAACTGATGCGATGGTAAAAAAGGGTAGCTCATAAATTTATGGAATTTATTATTATTTTTTTTGCTCGTTACTTTTAAACTCGGTTTTATAGTTCAACTTTCCACAACGTTACGTTGAAAAATTCAAGATCATAATGGTACTTTATACTTGGAGTTAATTAAAACT
The DNA here is from genome assembly GCF_950023065.1 of Planococcus citri. Taxonomy (NCBI): domain Eukaryota; kingdom Metazoa; phylum Arthropoda; class Insecta; order Hemiptera; family Pseudococcidae; genus Planococcus; species Planococcus citri. The sequence continues at coordinate 22,423,490 of NC_088679.1, read as the reverse complement.
TACCCCAGTGCTGTATTTAAGATGAAAATTTATATACACTTGAAAGAGATAAGTACTATATGATATACGATAGCCCAGAGGTGAATTTTTTCCATCGTTGCGAATCAAAGCTCATGCAAAAAAAAACGTTTACTCTATTGGGAGCTCGATAAGGGCTCGAAATTAAATCGTTCTGGGACGAAATACTCATTTTAATACCTATCTATTATTTTATAACTGGAATGTACTCTAAATGAAGTTTTATTTTTGAAGAGAAATTGTCTCAAATGTTTCAATATTTTTCAAGAAAATAGAAATATTTTTGTTGGTGGACTGGTTTTTTTTTTTTTTTTTTCTGAATAGAAAATGGATTGGCCACTGACTAGCAGTTTATACCTACCTACTGATAAAAGAGGGAGATCATTTTTGCAGTATTGAAAAATTGCTCTGATTTTGATTTTAATGAACATTCATCACTGAAGAAGTCTCAGCCAGTGTCTTTGATCGTGAATGAAATTTTTTTTTGAGTATCACCCCAAATAATTGTCGCTATATTTTTGTTTTCTTAAGAGATTGGCTGGCTTAAATTTCATGTGCTGAGATTTATTGTTTCTCTAATATTGGAAAACCTTTGAAAATCAAATTGGTAAAAAAAAAACTCAAAATTTTTCGTTTAATGTAGGTAGTTTGTTTTGTTCATGCCTTTTACCCCCATAGTCATGAAATGAACCCCAATTTTGGGAAATCGATATTTTTTATTTTGAATTGAATTTTTTTCAGTCAGTCGCTGAAGTATGTATTAGGAACGTATGCAATGTGTACTTACTTTAATTTGGAATTTCAACTAATTTTTGGTCGAATCGATGCCAAAAATTTCAAATAGAATGTACTTAATAATTTGTAGTTCCTTTCAATGTCAATGATGAGAAGAAAATTGATGCAAAATTTCTTCCACGTTTTGACTTCAGGAAGTATTGAACCCCTCCAAGTGCACTTCCAGAGTAGGCAGGTACTCTTTAAATACATGTACATGCTAAATTTCAGTCCCTAAATTATTTCAAGAACTCTTTAAGTCATGACACAACGTCCAAAGCCGCTAAAAAAGACGTAGGTAACAGACATTTTTTTTCATTTTTACTTTTTTCAACTTTTTTTTTCAACTGAAGAATGTTTTGGCCAAATGCCTCCTCTCTGAGATACAAGTAATCTAGAAAAGTCTCCATATAGTGGAAACTTTGAAAGCACTGAAATGTGATATATCGCACCTCGGGAGTAATAAGGTCACATCTAAAAAAAAATTGATTTTGATGTTTTTGCATTTTTGGGGTTTGCATGACCCCCTGCAACCAAAAATAACACTTTGAGTCGGGTATGCTGCTTAGATCATGTAAAAAATGCAAAGGGCCTAACTCAAAATTTCTACAACATTGCAAGTTGTTTGGAGTTATAAGGTCACATCTCAAAAAACTCCTCTTTCTTTGAGTAAAATTCGCACATACAAAGTGTCAGAAAACAGTTTTGATAGTTTTGAACGTTTTTAAGATGTAAAATAATCACAAGGAGTGTATTTTTGGTAGGTTTGTTCCAAAACAAAAAATTTTTAAAATAGAACATTTTTCAGGAAAATTAATTTGCATATATATTGAAATTTTAGTTTTTTGAGAAAAACTCAAAAACTAAGCACTCTAGAAAAAAACTAACGACATTATGTCGTTTGGAAATTTAATTTTCTACAATTTTGTTATCATGAAATTTTTTTTGGACGCTTTTTTCCTCCTCCAGATCACTTTTCATGAAAGGTTATAACTGTTTTCCAAAAATTGAAATATTTTCTCTTTAAGAGTTTATTTTTCAAAATATTCTTATGCTAAATGAAGGTAGGATACCCAATCTTCAAAATGACATGCTATTCATTCCTCACAATTGATTATAAGTTGATGAAAATAATGAATCAAGTTTTTAAAAAAAAAGAAAATCACTCTCCTGTATTTCACTTTTTTGAGATGTGACCTTATTACTCCCGAGGTGCGATATGTAGTACCATGCCTTAAGTGTCTACTTGAGAGATATTATGGAGATCCATGTTGGTCGTCATCGTTGTGGTTCCATATTCATTACAGGACATTGGAAATCGCATTAAGTGGTACCCTAACAGGGTGAGGCAAATGCCTATATGCCACTGCGATTATTCTAGGGAATCGACATTTTTTGAGCTAACACGTAGTAGTTTCCCGTTGCTTTCTACGCTATCTACAAAGTAGCTCATACATCGCTAGCCGGGTTTTTACAACCCTGAGTTCAGTAATCACTGCTACCTATAGGTGCTCAACCAGTTACAGCTTTTTGATACTGGCAACCGATTGCGTGCATTTCTGTTGCCTCTGCTGTTCTGGTGCTCGGAGCTTAATGTGTAATAGATGTTAAATGCACTACAATATATACATTACACGTTAACGCCTGTGTCTCTTCTCTAGCATGATCTGAACCCACAACCTCTTGTTCAGAAAGCAGTGACTCAACCCACTGCGCCACTGAGCGCCCATGTTGGTAACACTGGGATGTTCACAAGTACCTGGTCCTGGACCAGGATGCAAGCAAATATCTTCTTCAGTTAGCTATCCCGGGTCGACACTGAATACTAATTCGCGGACAAATTGTACTATTAGTAATTTCCCTTATGCTCATTCGGTCGAGTTGATCTTTCATTAGAAGTTAAGGTGTTAGTTATAACTTGTGAAGTATTAATTCGTTGTGTATTAAGTTGAATCGTTCTTGTTCCCTTTGTGGCTTGTGTTATACATCATTTCGAGTAAGTTTTTGTGTATTTATTCCTAGTGGTATATTACAGTAGAGCTAGCTGAGCCCTACGTTGGGCGCCAATGAGAGATAATCTAAGGTTCGGGCTGAGGGTCCAAGGATTAAGTGATGCTGTTGGGATATTCCTTGTATAGAGGCCCCTAGCGGGCATGTTCCCTAAAATTATCAACCTTGCCTCAAATTATTGAAAATTGACTTTTGAACCATATGTTCCATAAAATGACCAACCTTGCCTCAAATTATTGAAAATTGACTTTGGAACCATGAAAGTGATTTCATGTATGACCTCACTCAAAATATCAGAACGTTGACGTGTTTATAATGCCCAGTTGAGGATTCCTTTACTTTAAGGAAATGAGACTAAAAAGCCAACTTTTTGGTCCAATTTCTCCAAGAGACTTTTGCATGATGATATTTTCCTCCTTCCCCTCCCACAACTCTCTGATATGGACTCATACTTACTAGATAGTTATGTTTCATAAAAAAAGAAATCGGAGAAGAAATTACAATTGGACAAATTAATTTCTAAAAAGTAAGTATTAGGAAGGTTAAAATACATTATTTAAATTGATAATAATTTGTCTAAAACACAGCAACATTTCCTTCCCGAGACCTGACGCATAGTCTAGCATTTATTTTCAATTCGGTAAATTTCGAATGTCGATCGTTCAAACGTAAAGGAAATAAACAGAATTACCTGATGAATAATTTTAGATTATAGATCAAGGTTATATGATTGGCCATCATTATAGCTATTATTTGGTCAATGGAGTTACTTACGTACCTATGGTACCTAATTTTTTCATCATCGATGTTGACATCGAATAAAAGATGCCCTCGTTAATAAAGAAATGATAGGGTATAAGCGATCTTTAATTGAACCACTTGAAAGAAAATTGTCGGGTAAATGATGGAATTTCTCCATTATTGACGTCTCGCGTCTCTACACGGCAACGCACCGTACGAGTACATGCACAATAAAGCGACTGAACGAGTAGAAGGAAGTAAAGGAGGAGAAGAACAAGGAGGAACATTTTATATAAAAATTCCATTTCGTCGAACAGTTGAATGGCTGTTGTCATTATTATTTTCTTTTCTGTATACGCAGCGTAAATTTTGACGTAATGAAATTCATTCTGTACGCGATGCGGTGGCATTATATTGGAAAGTTTTCCACTTTTTGTGAGATCACGTGTAATGCATCGTAGACGATGACGATGTCGACGTCGACGACGACGACGACGTGTACAATATAAAAGCGTATGTTCGAGAATAATAGGGGATGAGAAAATCGTATGCATTATAGAGTAGATTGTAGTATATGTAGAGGTTTCGTACTTGGTACTGCAATGAGCATATGTAGCATAGCACACGTATCATATTAAGCATCTGGGTAACTCGATGCTATAAAACGCGATAATGTGCGGTGTAATGATGACTGAGTAAGAAGAGGTGGGAATCGAGTTCGAGATACGAGTGCCTAACTATTGAAATAACATTTTAGAGAAATTATTACTGGTGTAGGTGGATGGGTATGATGAATAAATGAAAAGCACCGTATTGCGGTGTTGATTAAGAAGACTTGCCAAATACCTAACTACCCGTATTGCAGAACGCTGCAAGTCGTCGTCGTCGCTGCGGATGCCGATATTCAGGTAATTATGTTTTCCAACTCGATGGCTAAATGATTCAAAGCATTGAGGTTTTTCAGCTGCGATGTGCCCTTTAATATACAACTGTGTATTCTGATGGCGTAGGTGCGGGTTTCAACTATTTCTTACAGGTGTATTAAGTAAGAGTTTTCCTCGCTGGTGGAAAGTTTATGTCTTAGGGTACGGAGGAGGGGGTCTTTTGTGGTGGTATTACGCGAAGATGTCAGTTTCGAACTGGAATTACGTAATGTGATGGTCAAGATCTTAAAGCTCTATGCTTTTACGTGACACGTAGATATATTCGGCTGTTAAGACTTTTTCCTATGAATTCGTTGGTAAAAATTTACTTTTGTTAAGAAATTTCAGCAGGATTTTCGGGGTTTAAATTGGATACTTAATACTTATTTTTAGGTAGTTTCAAAGTCGTGTACGAATGTTTTTTTAGCATAAATGTTCATATTGAATTTACCTTCAAAGAATCGTCCACATTGCTTTGTCCTTCTTGCAAGCAGAGAAATTGAAAAAAAACACGTTCTGTTTCGAATTTTCGTTCGTGAATTTTTGGTGGGTTATTCCACTGTGTTTAGAGGTTATCAAACGATGACGAATAACGCAAACTGGGCTTTTTTCGATTTTTTTTGGCGGAGCTGTGAGCCTTCAAAGTTCCCCAAAATGGACGAAAATGGAAAATTTTAGTTTCAAATTGCTCCAGTTGTATGTGTGGTATAGAATTTTGGACTTTTTTTCAAATTGTAGTACTTTGATAGGGTAATTGACAATTAACGTCAAAACCAGTGTTGCCACTTTCAAAAACCTAAAAAAATTGATTTAAAAACTGAGGTCATCAATGCCATCGAGTACTTGAAAATGAACAAAGCTCCAGGACCAGATAAGGTGACAGCTAAGGTCTTCAAAGCTGAAAGCGAAGAAGTCACTCACAGAATCCACAACATATGCAACTTGATATGGCTGAGCAGTGAATGGCTGGAGGACTAGGTATAGTCGACATATGTTACTCTGTACAAAAAAGTATCTCCTGAGAATTGCAAGAACTACAGAACAATCTCTTTGATAAGTCACACCTGCAAAGTACTATTGAAGATTATGTACAACATGTTATACTCACTCATGCACAGTCAAATCCCTCCAGAACAAGCAGGATTTGTGTGAGGAAGATGAACTAGGGAGCAGATCCTCAACCTTAGGCTGCTAATTGAGAAAGCACACAAATACAATGTGAGTACTGTGCTGTGTCTTGTAGATTGCAAGAAAGCTTTTGACTGCGTACAATGGCAAAAACTGTGGAGAATTTTACTCGAGATGGGTGCCTCAATACATCAGCTGTAGCTGATAAAACAGTTATACGAGGGGAGCATGGCAAATGCCCGAATCAACAGAGAGACAATGTTGGAGAAATTCTACCCAGAGAGAGGAGTACAACAGGGCTGCATTCTATCCCCACTCCTGTTTAATCTGTATGTAGAATATATAATTTGTGAAACGTTGCAGCTAATTGTATCAGAAAGCACCAATGACAACGGCTTAGGCGAGTGGCAGGGAGGAGTATCAATTGGAGGTGTATGAATGTCAAACCTTCAGTATGCATGCCGACGACTCCACTCTCATCACCACAAGTGTCGAATATATGACCAGTTTTCTGAAATGTCTGAAAGAGGCCATTGCAAAATATGGCTTGCTGATAAATAAAGCAAAGATGAAGATCGTGATTGTGAACCTGCCTGAGAACAACTTGTCTGAAATGCAGGAAAATGAGGGCATCGAAGTTGTGAGTCAGTTTATATACCTGGGATCCACTCAGGCTTGTTAACCAGTTTTTAACCATTAACCGTAACTGCAAATTAACCGGTAAATTAACCAGAAAACAAATTAACTGTAACCAAAAAATCTTTTTTTAAAAAAAAATATCACTAACCATAACCGTAACCGTTTTCTGAGATCAAAATAAACCTTAACCATAACCTTAACTGAAAAAATTTCAGAAAAAACTGGTTACAAAATTTTAAAAAAATTGAAAAGTACTGTTTTTTCATTTCTTTTTATCTGAGGTTTTTTTTCCATGTGATTTGTAGTGATTTGAAATTTTAATAAAAAAAAATGATCAAAAGATAAAATAAAAAAACCTGAATAGAAAGTTCAACAAATTTGAAACTATAGTTGCATCATACTCATTAGTCATTAAACTATTAAAGCTCAATCTTAAATGACATTTTAATAATAAGAGATGATAAAGAATTGTTTCTTGAAAAAATTATTAAATTTTGAATTCAAATGTCACCAGTTTTCCAATTTTTTAAACTTCAAAATTTCAAACTCCGAGAGAATTTTTGGAAGTTTTCAAATTTTTAACTGTAATTTTAACCATTACCCAAAAAAAATAGTTATCGATAACCGTAACCTGAACCTTAACCGTAACTTTGAAAAATGAATAACCTTAACCATAACCTTTAACCAAAATTTTGAATTTCTTGTTAAATTTTTAACTGTAACCTTAACCGGAAATATTTTTTTTCAGTTAACAAGCCTGGATCCATTATGGATAACAAAGGAGGTAGTGAAGCTGAGATAAGATGCAGAGTGCAGATCACAAGAAGTACCATGTCCCATCTGAAGAAGATATGGTCAGACACAGCAGTGAGCAAGACTCTGAAGATAAGGCTGGTAAATGCTCTGGTTTTCTCTGTGTTTCTCTAAGCTTCAGAAACTTGGACAGTACAAGAGGGAGACAGAAGAAAAATTTGTGTGCTGGAGATGTGGTGCTGGAGGAGAATTCTTTGGATCCCGACAAGGAATACCATTTTTTGTTATAATTTTAAGAGTATGTGAAACATATTGAAAAAATTTCACCACTGTTTTAAATAAAAGCAGAAACCTAAAAAATGAATAAATGTGATGCGCTCTGTGAAATAGGACCACAAGTTGGAAAATAAAATTGTTCAGTACATTAAAATAATCGAATTGTGATGACAAATATCAATTTTCAAGTTTTGTTATATTTTGAAAGAACACACTTCTAAGAACTTGTGTACAAATTTTCAGAGCAAAATATTGGTTAGTTCGTCCATAATTATATGTTATAAAAGCACATATCAGATTTTTAAAAAGGATCACAAGTCAGTAATCACGTTTTGGTGATGTTTTCTGCTCTTTCCTGTTATTTATGTTAGTTTCACAATAAAATTAGTTGTATACCATTAGAAAACCCATTTTTAAAAATGTTTTTGGTGGCTGGGTGACTGTGGTGACAGCTTGGCACACCGGAGGTCGCGGGTTCGAGTACAGCTGCCCGCAAAAATTGTAAAAAAAATGTTTCACTCATTTTTGTTTCAAGTCGTAAGTTTTTGTAAAATTATCATTTTTCACACATTTTTACATTTTTTTTTTCAAATTTCTTGCGTCATTTTCCTACTTTTGTGAGTAATGAATTTATGCATGCCTTGCATAATATCAGAATCATCCATCCATATAACGTAATTTTTTTTTACAGCATTGCATGGTACCCAGGATACAAATATTAAATTTTCAGATCGATATGTAAAGTGGTTTTGAAGTAAAAAAATAATATGTGCTCGTAAACGCAAAAAAACTTTGAACTGATTTTTCTCAAAAAGCATTTTTTCAAAATTAAAACTTTGAGGCGCCGTGTCTCGGGTATTTTTCAACCAATTTTCGATATTTTTATCTCAAAATGTTCGGAATGAAGTCCTCTAATAATTAAGCAAAAAAAATCAATTTCGATTTTTCCAACTTGTGGTCCTGTTTCACAGAGCGCATCACAAATACTTATTTTTGCATTTTTGAAATACCTATTTCACCAATACGTAGACAGACATGTGAAAAATCCCCTCCCCCGCTAATTTTTCAGTGAATTTACGAGAAATACCATTTTTCTGGCTATGATTTTGCAAGTGATACATATTGGAAAAATTTTGCCACTGTTTTAAATAAATGAAAAGAACACCATTTTCATAAAACTTTTTCCTAGAGGTGGTACGGGTGACTATCTGTTTCAACTTTGAGACTCCGTAAATATTTTGTTGTGTACTCGCATCCTTTGGCTACAAAATGATTCCTAATTTTTCAAATTTGGTCCAAAAATTTGGGCTCCAGAATTTTTTTTCTGAATTAACTTTTTTCGTTCCACTTAACCCGATAATGTGATTTCATTTGAATCCCTGGGGGATTGTTCAGTGTTCATGACTCACGAGGCTCCCTCGAATAAATGAAAAGGTGAATCCCAAAAGGGCGAGCCAGTATTTCTTGGGTAGCTTGGAAGACTGAAATAGTTTAATAAACTTTTATTTAGAAAATGAAAATTTAAAAAAAAGAAAACACCAAAAAAAAAAGAGAAATACGAGTAGGTACATTAAATTGTACATCAAGATTCATGTTTTGTACGTTGTGATCGGTATCATCGGCCAACATACGTACTTCGAAAAACTCGCGATTCCAGAGATGCCAAAAGATAAAAACTAATTTCAGAGAAATAATTATCCTCGTACTGGGAGAGGCAGAACAAAATATATTGAGAATCGATTGCTCGTATATTACAAGTAAGTGTTCGTAATGGAGAACAATGAATACGAAAAAAAAATTCTCATTTAAAATATGACACATACGAGTAACCTACAAAAGACTAACCTAGATTCGAGCGAAAATATTGCTCGCTAATACAATGACCTCACCTTCATTCGAACGTTTTGAAAATACACGCGATGCTGCGTTCACCCTGAAAAATACACATAGAGTACAGTGCACGAATTGTAGACTGGCGTGTTGAGTGCAGCCGCGGGGCTGTCGTCAAATAAATCATCGATGATATAAAAACGAAAAAAAAAGAGAGAAAAATACAATATTATAGTAGGTACCCATAGAAAAAAAAATTGTATTAAAATTCTTGAATGAAATTTAATTCATAACACGACTCGACGTATACCGATGAGGTAGGTAAATACACATCAGTTCGCATACACAGTATAGGGGTAGGTGGTAAGGTACGTTCAAGTGCTCTATGGTAGAAAAACAGATGAAGGGGAGGAAGTTTGAAACGAAAACAAGAAATGACAAAAAATCACGCGAGAAATTTTTTTATACTGGCACGACAACGGAGAAATTTTTTACACAGAATCAATCGAATCAAGGCTACGTACAGACGATAAGATAAAGGCAGCAACGTTGACGACGACGCCAGTAAGTATAAAAAAAAAGTAAAGAAAAAGAGATGAAAAAAAAAAGGAAGACGACGGAATGAAATTTCCTTCAACCATCGCGTCGTCTTATAGTATGTAAAAATATGGCGGCTGTAAGCACGAAAGCGAAGTTGTGCGCGCGAGACGATGAAGCAAGACACATAGACATGTATAAGACCAGAGAGAAGGGTTGAATGATGGGACAGTAGAAAAATGCGAATGGAAAAAAAAGGGTAGAAACCTTCTCTTTCAATCTATTATGTAAACAGAAATGTAAACAATTGGAGAATATAGGCCTGCTATATGCGTCGAGACTCGGTGAACGAACGAGCAACGACGAACCGAACGTGGAACGTTACAAAACCAAGAAGAGGCATATTACGAAAATCTTTATAATCTTTTTACTATTCAGCGTAGTAAAGAATTTTTTGCTTGGAAAAATGACTGAAGCTTATTAAAGTAGAAATTTAATCTTAGCATTGTTAAGTTTCCTGACACGGTTTTTTTTCTCTATTATTAATTTCGGTAGTCCGGTTTGACCCACCACTGTGCGATGAAAAATACATCCCTAGTCGACCGTTGGTTATTCGATGTTTAGAGCGTGAATGGCACGGACAATAAAATTGTCTGGGGATTATTCGATGCTGTAATATGGCGGGGTAGGTAGCGTACTTTTTACCTCTACGTCAAACATTGATCAAGCTGATGTCGGTAGTAAGTTGGTTATTATATAAATAACGAGTTTGTTATTAATTTTTTTTTTTCTTCTTCCTTTTTGGTGTATTTTTTTGTGTTGGAAAATTTTTACCGTGTTGTGGACGGTACGCTCCGTTGGTTAGACTTCGGTACCTACTAAAGCCGCCGCAATAACGAAGGTTAGTTTATCATTAAAATGGAAAATGGCTTTTTTTTCTCCTTTCAATTTCTGCCTCGACCTCAAAGATAATAATTCTTGAGCGTTTCAGATCTCAGCAATCGATGGTATTTTCATTTGCCTCGAAAAGATGACGTTTTTTTGATCTTTTTTTCTCGTTGCTTTTTTTGTCGTAAGTACATAGGTATTTTTTTTCGTAAATTGTGAAACATTCGGAAAATATAACGATGGTAGAAGCAGAAAGAAGGGTAGGGTCCTTGTAGTTATTTCGCGAAAAAGCTAATTTATTTGGATGGAATTTTCAAGCAAAAAAGACCAGTGAGGTTATTTTTAATCGCTCGGCCACGAAGTGTTTGTATCACCAGCAATTGGTACGCGTACGAAAATGTTGATATTTCACGCCCAGTTTTATTTTAGAACCTAGTCTGAGAGGTGGTAAACCAATTTGAGCTATTTTTTTCGTATTTTAAGCTGGAAAATCTGAAAAAGCTGAGTTGTAGTTTGAATTTGATGCTCCCAAAAACATTACGAATGATTTGCTTCGAGATGGTGTAATTTTTTCAGGCATTTAGTTGGTAAATCTAGTCAGAAACCTCCCCCTTCCTTTCCTTGACATGGGTATGTTTTTTTGCCCTTGGAGCTCTGCCCGTAATTATGAGTCACGTTGATCCATGTTTACGCTAATTTTTGAAAAGTTTTATATTCAGTTCCTTCCTGAAATTCATCAACTCCTAACACTTTTAGTCAAGTTAACAGCAAAGTTTGACAATTGTAGTCTGACTTTTAGAAACGGATAAAATTGCGATGAATTGTTGACATTTTGTTGAAGTTTTGATCAAACGATGTCAGATTTCAAAAACTTGGAAAAATAAATCGCCTTTGACTTGAAAATGTACAAGATTTTTAGAAGGAGTATTTTCTGAAACCCCATAAGCAAAATTTCAGGTTCCCAAATTGATTTTTCGATTTTTTTCATTTATTTAATTATTTTTTTAGAAACGAAGATTGTAGAGCGAAAATGGTGAAAATTATTCGTAAAACTACATAAATATCAACTCTTCTCTACAAAATTTCTTTATTCCGGTCATTCTGGAGCCTCCAGCACGAGTTTTTACGTCTTCAAAATTTTTAAATTTCTTCAATAAAAAAGTACAAAAATTTATTTGAACAGCTCAAAAATCGAGTTGTGACCTATTATCGACCTGTTTAATGAGTTTATCCACATTTGGACTGATTTCTAGGTGAACTTCTTGATTTCTCCAGAAGACGGGAAAATTTATTCGGACAGCTGAAATCTAATTTTGACTTATTCTTCAACTACATATTGTTTAACGAGTTTATCCACATTTTAGTTGATGTTCTGGTGGATGTTTCAAGTGTTTTTTGTTGGTTTTTTTTTGTCATGATGACAAACAATTAAAAATTGAAATAAAAAAAACACTCCTTAATCGACGTATCCGTCTGGAAATGGGGAAAAATGAATAAGCTCGTTAAACAGACAGGTGAAAAATAAGTCACAGCTCAGTTTTCAAGAGCCCAAATTCATTTTCGAGCATTCTGAAGAAATTCAAAAGCGCTAGAAAAATCAAAAATCACGTTGGAGATTCCAGAGTGGCCAAAAAAGTTGAATGTTATCATTTTTACTGAACCAATAAGTAACATGTACAATTAATTAATTTTATTTTTTTAACCATAAATCTCCATTAATAACGAACTTCAATTTTGAAAAATTCGTCAAAAATCGAAAAATCAATTTAGGCAGGGATTCAACTAAGTACATATGCTTGGGTAATTCTCAAAAAAAATGTCAATTTTGATGTGCATAATTTTGAAAAATAAAAATCCTTTTTTTGGAAAATTTCAAGTGGGAATCATTTGTATAGGTGTCCCAGATCTCTTTTCCAGTGTTGGCCTCAATTCAATCCCCCCTCACTGTGGACCCCGGCCCCTCTAAAACAGCGATAATTAGGATTCGACCCTCATCGATGTGTAATACATCGATTGATATGTTTTCGAGGTCGTAGAATTCGAATCTAGAGTTATTTTTTATGTAGAGGTAGAGGGTGGGGCGTGGGGAGAGGAAAATGTCAAATTTTGCTTATATTATCGTGTAATATGTCGATTTATGTTTTTCAGGCCGCAGAGTTCGAATCTGGACTTATTTTTTTGGTAGGGGTAGAGGTGAGGTGTGGGGAGGGAGAAAATGTCAAATTTTGCTTGTATTATTGTGTAATATGTCGACTAGCGCGATAAAAGTACAGCTGTCTGAAATTTGGCCAAGTCGAAGGACAAATGGGCGCTGGACAAGCCGAAGGACAATCTCAACGTTTTTTCGTTTCTAGCCTTACCTACTGGACATTATTCGATTTTTAACACGTAATAAATGTGTACTTATCATGTAGAATAACTTCCCTTTCTCAATTATCGTTTTTGGCGGGTTCATCAGGGTAAATAAAAAGGCAAGCCGAAGGACACCGATTTTGCGAAATATCATATTTTCATAGACAAGTACGATCAGAACGAGCCATTGCGTAGGTTTTGAAAATAACATTGCAGGCTAACATTTTTATGAGGACAATGAACCAGTGCAGCCACTCGCCAGAAAAAAATGTTGGATTGGGAAGCTACCAAAAATAATTGAAAATTGCTCTAAAATTTGCGGAAAAAGTGTGTGACAGTTTTCAAATCTGAAATGTGAGCTTCCTATGGACTTATTCCAATTGCAATTTGCACAATAATGGACCTTCGTGTTCTATGATAATGAGAATGTGTCAATTTTTCCCCCAAAAAATGAAGTTCATGACACTTTATAGCATTCATTTTCAAAAACATGGCGTGTGACAGCCAAGTCGAAGGATATTTGGGGTATAAAATCGAATGTACACCAATGAAAGGAGGGGCTAAAATTCTCAATACCATATGTGAAATGTGTGGGGGATGATCCTTGAATGGACCAAGAAAAAAATAAAAAATTTCATGCTAAAACCTTTGAGAAATTTGCCATGTACACGATTTTTACCTTTTTTTGAGAACTACCCGCTTGCTCCAAAAATCGCAGTGTCGTCCAATTCGAGGATGAATACCTCGAGAGGTTTTCTGCTTATTGAAAAAAAAAAAAAGGTTTAAGCTCAAAATAGATCACTCATGAAAATTTGGCCGGAATAAAAATTTTTCATTGTTTTTCCTACTCATTTTCATCAAATGTACGGAAGCACAAATTTTTCAATTTATAAAAATGAAAATTGAAACTTTGAAAGCACAAATTTAAAATAGGTACCTAATAAAGTAAGTATTGATAAATTAGAAAAAAATAACTCACCCGATGATTATCGGCTGGCTGCTTATTCGTTTTTATTCTCGTTACAGAACTTTTATTTTTTTATTTGACAAAAATCAGTTTTGACAAAACGCGTAAGTAAATTTTAATTGAGCTTTATTTCAACTTTCTGAAACATAAACAACACATTAAAAATTAGTATCATTATAAAATGACATCGCACATTGATTTTTACTATTGTAGGTAATATTATAGATACATATTCTAGACCTAATATTCCTATAGTAGGTATACCTATTGTGTATTTTATATTTTAACGGAATATGCCAGTAACGAATAAAAAACCGAATGGTAACACTGTTTTGTAAAATTCAACTTTCTTTCTACAATTTCTAAATAACTTTCTCGCGTGTCGCTCGAAACACAGATTTTTCATTTTGCGTTTTTTTTTTTTTTATTCTGCTGCCTCGTTTTGTCGCCGCGATAGGAATCCTATTTACCCATAGAGAAAGTATTCGTAATTTTATTGTTACTTTTTCAACGGAATCTTTCATAAAATACAACTCCAATTCTGCGTTTCCTTTTCGTGCTGGTTCTTTTTAGCGAGTTTCCCGAAGGGAAATCGTCACTATTGGGATTGTTCCAAGTGTTATGGAGAGTAAACTAACGAAAAAAGGTAGGAGGGATGTTTGTGTGAAGAAAATGGCGGAAAGAAGCATATCCTAGTATCGTTTGGATCTTCTGAAAGGTACCTTATACACGTACCTACATTTTCCTCTTCTATTACCGACATTTTCTGAGGGCTACTCTTTTTTCGATTGTACATATCTTATGTGCATAGTAAGTTATCTACGGTTACCTATTTGTATGTTCTGAATAATTTAATGATGACCACATACTTTATGAAATAACTAACATTGCACCCAGTGTTTCCATTTATTTTTTTGAAAAAAAATAAAAAACAAAAACAAACACTAGAGATGAGAAATTCACTAATTTGAGCAGTCTTCGTCGTCGTGCATGCTTTTTTCTCGTCTTGGTGCGTTTTTTTATGTATGTTTTTTACTATCGTTATTTCAAATGCAAGCTGAAAAACTTTCATGCATAAGAAAAACTAACGACGCACATATGTGTATTTTAAAGCAAACATTAAAACGGAATAGCATTTCCGTTTTTTTTTTTCGAGTAAATTTTAAAATACTCGCGGTGAAGTATAAACGCGCCAAAACAACACATTTCACTCGACGACCGACAACGACGAAAAGAAAAATAATTCTCTAAACGAGAATATATTTCTACATTTTGCAGAATTTTCATTCTGGTGAAGGGTGCGACTAGCAGCGATGCGGCGTTATCATTTTAAACATATGAATATATGTTGCAATAATTGCCAAAATACTTGGTTTTCTCACATTTGATTTTCCACTTGAAACGAATCAATGAAGCGAGATTCTAGCAGCACGATCGACAGATAATCTCAACAGGGGAATTTATCGACAAAAGATCTCGAATTTAGGCCAAAAATGAGGAAAAAAAATCAAAATTTCACCAAATTGACCTAGAAAGCTGAATTCAGGATTTCGACCTGCCGAATCGATTGGAAACTTTTTCAAATCGCTTTGAACAGTTCTGGAGCCTCCAGAAGATTTTTGAATCTGAAATTCCCTCTAAATTTTATCAAATGCTGTTATAAAGCCGAAATTCATTCTGCAAACTAATTTTGATACGCTATTAAGTCGACTGCAGGTGAGTTGAAGTCAGTTTGCAACCTCCAGCGACTTTTTGGAAATTCTTGCAGCTTCCAGCATATTTTTGAAACTTTAAAATGCAGCTGAAAAGCCGAAATTCATTCCGCTAGCCGATTTAAATACCCACCGAAATCGACTGCAATTAGATTTCAAGTCGTTTTGGAGCCTCCAGCGACTTTTTGAAAATTACTGAAGGGTCCAGCGGATTTTTGAAACTTGAAATTCCCACAAAATTTCATCAATGGAGATGGAAGCCAAAATTTACACTGTACTCTAATATTAACACCTGCTGAAAACGACTTCAAGTGGGTTCAAGTCATTTTGGGGCCTCTAGCAACTTTTTGAAAATTCCTGGAGTCTCCAGGAAATTTTTGAAACATGAAATTTTCACAACATTTTATTAAATGGAATGAGCAAGCTGGAATTTTGTTGCAATTTCATGTCTCAAAAATCTTCTGGAGGCTCCAAGAATTTTTAAAAAGTTGCTGGAGGCTCCAACATGACTTAAACTTGCCAGCAGTCGACTTAATGGCGTGCTGAAGTTGGATGGAGCGTGAATTTTGGAATAATTACTCGGTTTGGTAAAATTTTATGAGAATGTTAAGCATTGAAAATCTGTGGAAATCTCCAGTAATTTTCAAAAAGTCCCTGGAGGCTCCAAAATGGCATGAAATACTCTAGCAGTCGACTTAATACCATGTTGAAATTAGTTTCCAGAATTAGTTTAGACTTTCTAGCTGTATTTGATGAAATGTTGAGGGAATTTCAAGTTTCAAGAATCTGATGGAGGCTCCAGAACTGCTCAAATTGGTTCGAAATCGTTTCCAATCGATTTGCCAGGTCGAAAACAGGGTATATTCCAAATTTCAGCTTTTTATATCAATAGTAAAATTTTGATTTTTGCATGCATAATTTTAAATACAATTAAGTATTATGTAAAATTGTAAATGCTCAATTTTGCCTTCCGTTCATACGGACTAGGTGGCTCAGTTAGTTAGTTGGTAGGATTAGGTGTTAAGGAACCCGTGTTCAACCCCCCCCCTTAGTATGGAGTAAAACCTTCAACAGAAAAGAAATCCTCGAGAAATACGTTTTCTCAAAACTTCAAATTAGAAAAATAACAGCACGAAAAACTGAAAAAAAATAGAGGGAAAACTTGAAATTTAATCGATGAAAGGAGAAAAAATTGACTAAAGGTACGAAATAAAACAAATTGAAAAAAATCCCCAACAAACAGATTGATTTCGACGATAATACACGACTGGATTGAATTCGTATAGGAATATTTTAAAAATAAAAGCCGGATATTAGATTATTTCATATTCGTGTAAACAGCATTGTCGTGATAAGGTATGTAGGTAGGTATATAGAGCGATTGAAAATAAGCTGGAATCGATTTTACACATGCATCTGTTTCTGGTATTGTCGGTTTGACGATAACGTAAATATTTTCACGTTGATTAAATAAACAAGAACAAAAAAAAAGTCGACAGAGAGGAACACGAGAAGAGGAGGGAATTAACGAGGTATCGGAAATTTAGTTGGTTCGCTTGTCAGCAGGCTTTGCTTTCAAAGCGTTTCCTTTTGGAAAATTTAAACTACCATCGTCGATATCACGACTGAATGATTTTTAATAAATTTTTGGTTCTTAAGAATAAGAAAAAATGATATAGAACGATCGCGAGTATAATGCTGAAATCAAAAATAAAATAAAATAAAACGAGGTAAGGGTATATTTAGGATTAATATTACGCAATCCTTTGTAAACCGAGTACATGAAGTAGGATGACTTACGAATGTGGAGGAAATGACGATATGACATCGACACGACGAACAAAAGTATTTCAAAATTTTTCTAAATTCAATATACTTACTACGTACCTACTACAGATATTTTTTGACGAAAACTGCTCTACATTTTATATTCGACTTCAAAAAGGTTTATCGCAGTTTGACGAAAAAATATATGATGAAAACAAAGCTATATTCAGCGCCCTTATTTCGTATTCGACTAGGTTTTTTTCTTTTATTTTTTTTCAGCATCCGTACCATCTACCATAACGTTAGAGGAAGGA
Source organism: Planococcus citri (assembly GCF_950023065.1). Classification (NCBI taxonomy): domain Eukaryota; kingdom Metazoa; phylum Arthropoda; class Insecta; order Hemiptera; family Pseudococcidae; genus Planococcus; species Planococcus citri. Next base: position 22,405,861 of record NC_088679.1, on the reverse strand, counting down.
GGAAGGAGAAAGGGAGACGAATCCGAAAAAAATATAATTTAGCGAAATGGAAAACGCCGCGGTATTCGAACTTTATTACGCTATATGAACAATTTACATTGGTTTTGTTCAAGTACGCGATTATTACTTTTTTATGCTTTTTCGAAGTTTTATTGACGCTTTTTTTTGGCGTACACGATTTATCCATTATTTTTGGTCTAGTCGCGTTCATCCTTTTGGACAGTCGAAACGCCAACGAAAATTCAACTCGAAGGGTTTACGAGTTATATGCCAGATAAATCGATGAAAAATTGATCAAATTATATCGAAATCGACAACGTTTGCGCGTATTTTTTTCGTACAGCGATATTTTTCTCGTAATTTTCATCTTTTTGCTGCGACCGAAAGATGAGTTGAGAAAAACGAGCTTTTCAAGGTTTCGTGAATTTTTCCTAGATACACGTGTAAGAGAATATTTTCGAGATAAAAATTCCATCTAGGTATCTACAAATAATTGTCAACTTTATACATTTCGTAATTAACCTATAGGTATCGAAAGAAATCTTATTTCCATGCGAGAAGATGATAAAAAAGTTGACGTCACGAATGGAAAAAGGCAAAATGAAGGACATCACTCTCGAAGTCTCGTGGATGTCGACTGACATTCGCGTGGCAATTTTTGCCGAAGTGATTTGGTTTTCTCGTGAATTAAATATGGGTACTTGTGAGAATGTATTGTGTTTTGTGTGTATAAGAAAACAAAAGCTTTTAAAATCTGCATGTGACAATATGACAGATCCATTGTAACGGAAAAAAAACTTGGCGTTATGAATTTTGATACTTGAACGGTATAAATTCAAGCGAGTAGCATGTAACATGAACACGAATAAAAAATACATCTTCGATTGTATATTTTTTTTATCTATCCCTACCTATTGAAATTGTTATGGGTGGTGGTACCTGGCACGTTTCAAGTAACGTGCTAAAAACTACACGAATCGAGCTTTGTTTTTCTTATAAGAGAGGAGCATGTTGAAAATCAACCATTCGTAAAATTCATAGATTTTTTTTAAAAATCACAATAGGTATAAATTTACCTACTTGTGTATCTTGAACAGTAAAATTTATACCATCAACTAATATGTACCTACTCCTACTTGTACTACAAGTACACATAACATCAGTAACACATCACTCGCATATTCGTTGCAAAATATTTCGTGTTTAATTAAGAATTTCCCAATGCCTTCGAAAATGTACGTGGTGACGAAAAATTCGGCACGTGACCTTTATCACACGAGGACGAGGAAAGTTCGACGCAAAAGGTCAAATGTAAATTTTACCCATGTACGATATTTCAAACGTTTTACGACCCCGTGCTCCGAATTTTGATTATTTAAACTCGAACAGAGTGGGCGAATTGTCAAAAATTATACTTCGATATTAATTATCTGCAGCTTATGTGATAAAAGCACAAAATTCCAAAGTATTTCAAACGTTCGAAAAGCCCTCTTTTTCGTATTCGTTTCTCATTGGCTGTTTTTACAACGTTTTTGAAAAAATAGCAGTCTACATTTTGAATGGAATTGAAGTAATTGGGTGGGAATAGGTTGTCTCCTAATTTATACCTACAAGTACCTACATAAAAAATTTTTCATGTTTTTTTTTTTTTTGCTTAAAATGACCGAATTTTATGATGAAAAATTATGTTAAATTTAAACCGCCTCAATAATCAAATATATCCATAAAGCTCTTCAATTTTTCAATGGAACTGACTCGATGAAATTTCATTAAAATAGACTGATATAACTTCTAAAACAAAATTGTAGAATATTATTGTTTTGAAAGTTGAAAGATTTTGCAGATTTTTTTTTAAAAGGGAGATAATTGAAGTTTGTGGGGTGCAAAAATGTCAACAGATTCTGTTGCATTTTGGAAACACAAAATGCCAAAACGAAAAGAAAGATGGAAACACAGAAAGACAAACGAAAAGGCAAAAAGTCAAAATGATGAAATGACAGAATGACGAAAAGATGAAAAGAAAAAACGGCAAAAAGATGAAATGACAAAATGACAAAACGATGAAACAATGAAACGACAAAAAGGCAAAAAGACAAAAAGACGAAAAGACGAAATGACTAAAAGACGAAAAGACAGAAAGATGGAAAGATGGAAACACAGTAAGACAAATGAAAAGACAAAAAGACTCAGTTCATTATATTCCAGTGATGGGGTATTATCGATATTTCGGGATAGCGATATTGTCAAAATATCGAAGGTCTCATATTGATATAGGTATACCCTGTTGACAAGAAATATGCATTTTAGTCTCACTTTTCAGCTATTACGCCCACGTTTTTTCAAATCTGTTAGCTTTTTTCAAATCCGCTGTCACTCTGTTGTACCTGAAACCAGTTTTGTTGAAGTAGACCGCGTTTTTTCACTGCATCCACACTGCGTTTATGCCATCTCACACTCCAGGGGGTTTTTCATAAAAGCAATTATGCACGGCTTTTACGTGATTATGCCTGGCGTAAACTCGCCAAGAAACGTGGTCTCAGTTTTATGCGTTTAACCACGTTTTTCTTGTCAGTAGGGTATCCGAAGTTTTTGATATTCATAAAAAGACCATAAAACAGCTGATTTTTCATGAAAAGAGAAACTAAATCAACTCTAAGCTATTTCTATTCCTCATTCTTTGCTTTTTCAGTATCTAGCTACCTATTTGGCGCTCTAAACTTTAAAAGACGTAATGATGAGTCATTGATGACGTAATGTTAACATTATAAACATTTCACCATCTTACAGATATGGTCCATGGCTACCATTAATAGCTGCAATAACTAATATTTTACCCTAATAGAGTCTGGAACAATTCATTTATTTACTTACAGAATTTTTGCATAATTTTCAAAAACTTTCCGATATACTTATCGGATATTGGATTTTTTATATTTAGGTAAAAAAATGTGTTTTGAGAAACATGCATTTAAAGTTTTGAAGTGTGTTTTCGCCTTATTTTCGGGTAGGTATGCAACAGAAACGTCTCCAGTAGTTTTGTGTAGGTCCCCTTTAGCTCTGTGACTGTTCGTGTAAACCAGTCATAACCATGTGGTCCTATGCTGCCACGCTAGCCGCTTGGCGCAGCTGATGGACTATCACGCGGGAGGAACTGAGTTCAAATCCCCCCTAAGCCAACAATTTTTTTAAAATTTTTTTCAGTCGTTTTTTTTATTTTAATATTTTTTCAAGCAGATTTTTCACTGAAAATGAAATTTATTCTACTTTTTCTTCTTTTAAAAAATTAATGAATTAACAAGTTTTTATGAATTGAAATACACGAATGGGGCTTGATAAGTGTTTGTATGCAAATTGGGTTATTTTTTACTGCCAAAATCATAAAAAATAAAAAAAATGAATTTTGAGTTGATTTTGGCTCTACCCCACAACTTTGGGGTCGATTTCCGAGGAAAGTAAAAGAGATAGGAAGTTGCGGTTTGCGCCATTGGAAAGAGCGTCTTTTTTTCTATAATAATCGCCCATTAACTTGAAAATCCTTTTTTTGACTTAAGGTCGATTCTCGTAGAGCACGTCACATATAGATAAATATTGGTACACTTGCATATCGATATTTATATCGATAATATCCCACCACTAATATATTTAGTTCGGCATTCAGTTCAGTTCAGTATTCTGTCTAGTTCAGCATTAACTTCCATTCAGCATTCAGTTCAGTTCAGTACCTATTCATTTCAGTTAAGTTCAGTATTCTGCCCAGTTCAGCATTAGTTTCAGGTTCCAAAGAAAAATGTTTGAGGGTTCAAATAGAAATTTTAAAAAGTTTTTGAAATTTGAAAAATGATGTTCTTCCATCATGTCTAGGTACATTAAAATATGTATGTACAGTAAAAAAAACCATTAAAACTTCAAGAAAGTTGGAGAAATAAGGCTTTAGGCTGGCTTGGGCTTCCAAATTTATAAAGCTTAGGTTTCTTTTAGCTTCCAAAAATTTTGAAAATATCGGTTTTTTACGGCTTTTAGCTTTTTGCTTTCAGCTCCTTTCCATCTCCACAATCGCCATCAATGTTGAGACTATGTTGAGACCTGATAAATGGAAGATAATACCTGATTAATCTTGAAAATGGTTGCTTCTAGTCTCTGCAATCGCCATCAATGTCGAGACTACATAATGTTGAGACCAAGATAAATGTGAGACAATAATTATTAATCTTGATGTCAACTTCTCACTTGTCTTATATCAACATTGGTGTCACTAATTTTGTGTCAACAAATGATATAGATTGGGGTTCTTATCTTTTTCATCAACTATGGTATCTACTTGTGCTATGTGGGATTGAAATGTGGTTTTGAAAGCAACTACTTACTACGTATCATGAGTCCCTTGCATGGATTTCCAGCCCGCCAATAAAAGCTTTAAGCTGGCTTGGGCTTCCAAAGTTATAAAGCTTAGCTTTCTTTTGGCTTCCAAAAATCTTGAAAATATCGGTTTTTTATAGCTTTTAGCTTTTTGCAAAAGCCGGCTTAATGAAAAATTGTCAGCCAAATGAACTTGAAATTATTTTCAAAATTTTCAATTTAGAAATTTTTTTTCATATTTTCAATTTTTTCACTCATGACTCACATCTTACACTCACTGACACCACAGAAATGAAATTATCCTTTTCAACAATCATTTACGCATCATAACGAGTATTTTGAGGGGTCACATGTATTTTTGTTTTTGTTAGCCAAAAGCCAGGTAATCGCCAGCCAACAGCCAGCTTCATTTAAGCTAATGAAAATTAAGCTAAAAGCTGATTGCCAAAAGCCAATAGATGATTGGCTGGAAATCCCTGGTCCCTTGGAAGGCAAAAAAATAATGCCTCAATACTAAGAGAGATAAAATTAGTATGATAAAACAACTATTATAAGTGGTGGTCCTTGGCCAGATACTCAAGTACTTTGGATGAGTCACAACTTCACAAGAGCAGATGCAATGGAGACCATCTTTATTCAAGGCACAGTAGAAGGAGCCAAAGCGAGAGGTCAATCATTAACTAGGTGGGCTGACACCATTTGTAAAGCAATATGTTACAGCTTCGTTGAATGTTAGAGGAGCATGCAGGATAGGAAGCAATGGTTCGTGCTTGTCCTCAGGATTACCTAGGTCATAATACCCCCATGCCCCATGATGATGATAGATTCCCTTCATTATTGAGATTGTACCCATTTTAAAAAAAAAAGTAAGTATATCTTGAAACAATGTAAAAAGTTGCTTCCAAAGTTGGACAAAATCAAAAGACTTATCAACTAGAGGTAATAAAAATTGAGTTTTTCAATCATTGAATTGACATGGGATGGTCCAAATCTGAGTTCATCGGTACTGAATTTTATTTCAGCAATGGAGGTGTAGGTTCTGACAGAACATTGCGAGTTGTATTTGTACAAGTAGCAGAAGAAAGACATCAGCGTACCTACTCTTAAATAAAACTATATCCTTTACATATATATACGACTATACGTGCACGTTGTAAGTTACTCATATGAATACTCTATTTACTTAGAGTAGACCTAATTTATCATAACATTCGCTGTTTCGTTTGACAATTTTATTGTGGATGAATTTTAGTAGCACGAATGAAAACGTATACGTAGTATGTAATGTATAAGAACGAGAAAGACAGAGTAGGTAGTACAATATAATGCGAGCGAAAGTGCAAAGGGTTGAAAGAGGGTATAAGAGGTGGAAGTAGGATTTACACATAAAGCATTTTTCTGATACGTTATGCTGTATACTTAATACTCAGTTATACGACAATGATATCAATTTCATTTGCTCGAAAGGCAGATAAGAACATTATAGGGAAAATTTTGAAACGTTGGAATGATACATCTGTATCGTAAATCAAATCAGCACCGAGCACGCCATGTAGCTTGGCAAATTCCATCGGACGTGGAAATGCGAATATGACGGCGTAAATACATTTGTCATCGAGTTTTGAGCAACATTCGAACGTCAAGAATTATTCAACATCTTTTTGGTTTATATGTAGTAAGAAACAGTGGATGGGAATCCCGATCACGAGGGAACAAAATATTCGCGATTAAATTAGGCTAAACACGTGTTCGATTAAGAACATTCACGTGTGTATTTTAAATGCTCGAGGCAGCCGCTGGCGCTTTCAAACACCAAACAATCTGCAGAAGGTGAAAGGTTGAGCAGCGATTTTTTTTATCTGCCCGAAAAAAAGGACGAAATAACGCTACAGAAGAAATTTTCATTAAAAGTTAACTTTATGGCTTTCACATTCTAATATCTTAATTATTAATCTAGTGCGAGAAATTTTCAAGCTGCTTATGGTATTCCAGTAACGGTAGGAGTGAAATTACGGTGGTACTTGCAGAATGCTCTCGTACTCGTAGCAGTGTTGGAATTCGTTTTCTTTAACCGACGCTACTTGAATAATAAATTAACGATAAAAAAAGACTCCCGAGCTATTTTTTTTGTTGCTGCGTATCCATTTCTACGTTGAAAAAAAAAGGGAGGAAATGAGCGACGACGATGTGTATTTGATGTTGACTGTATTGGGCCTACTCAATTTTTCTCTGTATACCTTATCATGACTTGATGAGTTTGTTATCGCGATAAATGCTGCCATATTTACCGTATTAGTTTGATTTTTCAATTGTATTACGAGTAGAAGTACAGGATGTTTCGTAAGTTCTGTATCGTTTCCAAGTTGTAAAAAAGCTAGGTAGTATATTCGAACAGTTTGAATATGGGAAACAAACCTAAGGTGCAACTGAGCAAGTTTTTTTGTATCAAAGACAGGCAGGGGTGAGTAATTTTAAAAATCTCTTTGATTAAAATGTAACAAATAATAATTTTGACCATCTCCTAGATAATTTTTCAATAGAAAATTTCTAGGTAATACATCACTTATGAAACACACTATAAATATTCCATGCGATCTACTACCTACCTAATTCCTACGTACGTACGTATCGTATCGCCCATTGAAATTAACTCGAACGAAAATTTGATGAAAATTCTCCCCTCGATCGAGTTGAAGTTCTCGATACGCGGTTAAGTGGGATGGTTCGAGTGGTTTCGGTGTCATTTTTGGCGCGAGGGTGCGATATCGAATTTAAATTTCATCTTTAATTAATACGGCTGCGTATATATTTAATGGCAATGAATGTTCGCCACGTCACACCGTACCATACGGTTTCGCTTTTGAATTACCTGTACTACTGTGCGATTCGTTTTTCGTATTTTACAAAACATCAACGCCGCAGTACCGCCTTTATCGAGTAATGTGTTGTATCACGAATAGGGCCAGGGTCTGATTTTGTGGAACGTACCTACATACCTACTATTACGTGATTGTGAATTCTTTATGCGCGCTTATCTCATGTGCTTATACGAATATTGGTGGATTGTGATGAAGAATCCGAATTTTGTAGGCGTGAAAGGAAAACATGTCGTTATAGAAATACGTTCTTGGATGACTGTATTTTGTGGGGGAGAATTTGAAAATAATTAATTATAAGTTACCCTTGACTTTAAAACTTTTGATGTGCTTCGAAGCAAACATGAATAAATAAAAATTAAAACATTAGCAAGAATTCATTCATGAAATGAATACTCCAACTCTATGTATTTTTTTCTTATGGGAAGGCTGAAAAGTTCTCTTATGAAAGTCATGATTAGAACTGAGATTTTTATGCAGAAAGATGATGAAAATATGCATTATTTTATGCAACTTTTTCACCCAAATTTTTCAAAAATTTCAGTTTGAGTGACACGTCCTTGAAAAAAGATTTTTTAAACTGAAAAACACAAAAACTATTAATTTAAACCAAAATTAACCCAGTGATCAAAAAATATGTATACATAGGTATATTTTTTTTGTTTTAAAGAAATAGGAAAAGAAAGTCATTTATAAATTCATAAAATCAAGAAGTAAAAGAAAAAAAATTGGAATTGGAATTGGATTCGAAAAACATTTACAATGAAGAAAAAAATCTCCAAAAAACTGCCCCAGTAAAAATAAAATAAGTAGGTACTTACTTAAATGTTTCGGGAAAAAAAATTTTTGATGACATTTTAGTAGTGTTAAGATTTTTTGAACAAAAAAAAGTCTTAAAAATCTCAATTTTTGAAAAAATCCAGAAAATGCTCAAATACATACATATAAAGCATACGTTTCCAAAACGCACTAAGTCCATTTTCAAAGATTCTGAGGTTGCAATAAGGCCATCTAGCATAAAGTTGCGGCCCAAAATGGCTGATTTTTTGATATGTTGTGCCCAAGGGTCCTAGCTACAACGCATCAAAAAATCAGCCAATTTGAGCCATATCTACGTTTCCAAATTGTACTAAGTACCATGAATTTCTTATCAATATTTTTTTGGACTTAGTTCCGTTTTGGAAACGTATGCTTCATATACGTAGCTACCTACAGAAATATGCAGGTTTTCCCTTTAAAATATGCTAAAATACTAGCAGTTTGGTGTAAAATATGCAAAATGATATTGGGTCATTCGTAAAGAAATTTCATGATTCGTGAAGATATCTTATCAAATATGCACTTTTCCAGTCCATGGAAAGATAAGTAAAGCATACGAATCCCAGTCCTATTATAGTCATGAATTCATGATCATGAATAAATGTGACAGTAACCTTTTTTTTTCAAGAATATTAATTTGTGATTTCTGGATTTAGATAGCCTATATGATTTTTTCAACTCAGTTCTTCAGTGCCTCTCTTGCCCTTCAACTATAGCCTCTACTTTGAAAAAATAGCGAGCTCCTGAAGGAAAACTGAGGAATGGAGTTCATTAAATATAAATAGGTTTTCCAAAACAGTGTCTTAGAATTAGTGGGGATGAGCGACATAAAACACCAGATAAGATATTTTTTCTCAACTTTTTCAAAATTGGAGAAGAATATTATTTTTAATAAAACACCTAACTTACACACTGCATTTTTCATTTATGATCAAATTAAAGCTCATGCTGAATTTCTGAGGTTTCAGTACTTGGTTCCAGTATATTTAATCGTTTTCAATTTTAGGACTTTCAGACCCTCAGAAGCCTCGCAAACAACATGCTACACACCCTTTTGAAAATTATTGAAATTTTTTAAGGAGTTCAAGGAGATAGGAAGGGAGAGGTAGGGGGAAAATATGACCCATCACGCAATTTTTGTTAGATTTGGAATTTCTCGTAGAAAAATACGTAGATGTTGAATGAATTGCATACTCGGTTCACCGTAAATAATGCACTGTATTTACGGCAAACTGAGTATGCAATTTTATTAACACCATCATGTTGTCTTCAAGCCTACTCCTTGTGAACTGGAAGTGATAAATCGATTCCTCAAATTTCGATCAAATTTTTTCACGAGTTCGAAGTTTTCCTCCTCCCTTCAGTTTCATGGTTTTTTTTTTGGAAGGGGAGGGGGGATATGATGATACACGAAAAATCAAGTAAAATTTTTTTTGAGCGAGCCCTGTAGAAATAAAACAATTGTAAAACGGTTCGGAGTTGATGATGAAAAATTTTCAAAAATGTGTTTGATTTGAGGAATGAGGGTAGACGACCCAATTATATCGACCCCCCAGTTTATTTTTTGAAATTCTCGGAGCAAAATTGAGCTGGAAATGTCAGTGATGGCTTAAACGATAGCCTCACCCTTCTAGTTTTATATCCCAAAGTCCCAAGCCTCGAAATTCCCATTTACGATTTCCCCAAACGTTTTTTTGGACACCTGAATATGAAGTATTTAGAACGTACTCCCTCAAAAAACGAGTTAAAATTTAAAAATGAGTAAAAAACACCAAAATCAAAGTCTGAAGACATTAAAACAAATATCTATATATCTAATATTTATTACGAGACACATCAATATAAAAGTATTTTAGAATATTTTACCAGAAACTTCAGCCCATTTATTACGATTTTGGTTCATCTTTTGGCATGTCTGCAGCAAAAAACAAAGTCTTGAAATTGCCAAAACAATGGGGGGTCGAATTTAGGGAACTTCGTAAACGTAAATTTGACCAAAAATTTGAAAACTCGCCGTTAGAATTATCCAAAAAGTAATTAGCACTAATTATTTCTTCAAGTATGTACTTTGAATAAAAATTAACACAAAAGGGTACCCCCCGATAAGATAGGCAAAATGCCCTTAACCTCAGATTTCGATGAAACTCACAGGGTATGTTTAGTACCCCCAAAAAATAATTTTGGGCCCATAGCCCGCTCCCCACCCCACTCTCCTCAGCCAGGGGGGCCAAAAAACGCGTTTTTCAGGGGAAAAATTCTGTATCAGCGCGTAATTAAGATAAATTGATTCTGTAAACGAATATAGTTAGAGGATACATGGGCGTACCTCCCTGAATTTTTTCAGAATTTTTCATCGCATGGGGGGAGAAGGAGGGACAAAAGAAAACTTTAAATCGACATTACTCCGGAACGAAAAAACATACCAAAACGATTTTTTCGTCAAATATGTATCTTTAGGTCTACTTTTTATAGAAGTCATCACTCGGCCATTTGGAGTGGTGGGTCAAGCTCAAAAGCTCAAAAAACTCTCAAAAAAACACGTTTTTTGCGTTTTTCTCCAAAAATATGGACAAATGGCGGAAATTGAAGAGAAACAAGTTGTTCAGCGTGAAATTTTACCTCAGAATTGTGTATTTGAAAATTCATTTACACCACGTGATCGTAAAACTACATGCGCAGAAGTATTTGTGCTTACATCAAGATAGCTGAAAGGGTATTCCTGGGTAAAATAGGTGAAATGCCCCTTTCCTCGGATTTCTAAAATTTTGATGAAATATTGTTGGGTACCATTTAAAAAAATGTCGGAGGCAAAAAATTCTCCCCCCGCCCCCCTCCCTTGCTCATAATAGCGAAAAAAAGGTCTTTTTCGGGGAGAAAAAATCCATCCTTCAACGAGTTTTGAAAAAAATCTGTATTCACTCAAAATATATTGAGGAGACAGTATACCTAATGAAAGTACATAGGTATTTGAGATTCTGCGTCAATCTATGCTATTGCCATCAAAATCCAAGGCCACTTTTAGGGTTCTACTGAGCAATTGAAAAGTAAATCTTTTTTTTGGAGAGGGGGTATTAGTAGTTGGTGTTTTGAAAATATTTTCTTCGCAAAAGTTTCGCTATAATCACAAAAAAATATTGAAAGATAATATATTTCTGAAACTGAGGTAATATTTTGGAACGCAGTGATGCCAATATTTTAGGTTTCAAACAATTGATGAAGATTGGCAAAAATTCCTAAATTTTTGTTGATTTTTCGAAATTAACAAAAACAATTTAAAATAATAGCATAGAATACTTAGACGCAGAATCTCAAATATGATCGTCATTTTTCTCAAAACAAATTGGGTACAGGGGCTACAGTGAAAAAAATAACGGTTTTTTCGAAAATACAACCACTTTGAGGGCACATGTTTTCCCTTTAGGGGCACTTCTGGACTCAGAATTTTTCTGTACAACTTTCAACTCAAAATCACGGTTTTTGGTGAAATTGGTAAAAATCCACAGTTTTTTTTTCTTTTTTTTTTCGTGATCTACCCAATCTACTACATAGTAGGCAGGTAGGTATACCTATATGTTTTCAATGTACTTGGTAACTCACATAAAAATTTGATCATCGACACCAAAAAGGAACTTTTCTGATAGTTTTGAGTTAGATACCATGTACTTGAAAAGTAGGCTACTTTTAATTCAAGAAAACCTTGATTAAGAAGTTGCATGGAGTAAATAGCGCTATAATGAAGCATTTTTCACAAAAACTCTAAATTTTGGGCAACCCCTATCCCAATGTGGTCGTTAGAAGGATCCAACTGCAAATCAAACTTCATATTCGTATTCAGCGAGTTCGGTTCATATGATAACGATACCCATATTGTCAGTCTACTTTCGCCCTGAAATTTGGAGAGGGGGTGCCTATGGCCAAAAAATTGGAGTTGAAGGGTATACTCTACAGAGAGCGTTCTAATTCGACAACGGGTCGAAATATGAAACCGATTTGTTCGTTATTTTCATCATTCGTTCGTAAGACTACGTGTAATCGATTGAACTTATTTAGTTGTGCTTATGTCCCGCGACCCGCTCCCATCTAAACTTCAGACGGGGATTACTCCGTGAATTTTCAAAATTCTTCCAATTTTTTCACCAATACTGATATTTCATCTATGAAATCGAGGGTATGTTGCCATATTTTCTAATTTTGCTTTTCCAACAAGGATGTGAGCATCTAAAGTACCCCCATCCAATTCCCTATTATAGCCATTAAATGCCCTAAATCAAAAATATCTCGACATACCCTCGCTTTTGAATGTTTTTTAAGCAAAATAAATCAAACCCAAGAAAAATCCGTTCAATAAATTTGGCACAATCCCCGCCCAAAATTGACCATTTTTCATCAAAAAATGAGAATAGCCTTAAAGAAGTTAGTTGGTTTTCTATTGTTTTTGGAGGCTAGCATCCAAAATTATGGATCGCTTTTTTTTATGGTGCCGTGACCCAAAAAATACAATGTTGAGTGTTTTTTGAGTTTTTTAAGATGGCCCACCTGGAGGGAAAATTTGAAAAAAATACCAATTATAGTACTCATGCAGACACATTTTTGAAAAAAATTTCATGTGCTTGAATTAGGTTCGGAGATACGGCGGCGGTTTCAAATTTTCTTTTGTCAATACCTCTCCCCTGGGGGGGGAGGGGGTCAACAATTTTAGAAAAAAATTCAAGTTGCTAGAATCATATCTCCCTCAAGTATTTTGAGTGAATACAGATTTTTTTCAAAACTCGTTGAAGAACAATATTTAACAATTTTCACGAGCTCACTTTGAACAAAATTTAAAATTTAATGTTGACTTTCTGATATTCGTTTTTTGCTCATAATTTCTCACCATTTGAATTTACAGCGGTGATTTGGGTCTCATTCGCTTTTTCTGCGAAAAAGGAATAAGAAAAATGTCTGTCCAAAAATGTTGTGACATTATCAGATGAGATACAGGGGAGGGGTCTGATTTAGGGGAGGGGTCGATAATTGGTACTCTTACCCTTAGATGGCGCAACTTAAGCTTATGTCCGTAATTTTAATACATAATTTTTGCTCGCGCTTGTCCATCCACAAGTGTTTCAAACAAAATTATTAGTTACAAAGGTCATCGTAAATCAGCATATAATTATTCCACCACACAATATGACCTTGCTCAGTAACTTTCAACGTCATCCTAATCTCAAATTTACAGGGATACAAAAGGTATAGGTAATAATTTTCAAATTTCATCTTTGAAGTAGCCTTGGCTCATCATGTTTACTCATAGCTGGCTCATTTCATTAATAATATCCGAAGCTTTAAATTCATTCGCGGAGTCAACACAAATAACCGTACTCAATTTACCCATCAGAGAATTTTACTTCACCTATAAAATTGAACTCGGCGTTGTATGATTTTAGCCAAGTACATGTTATACATTTCTGACCAATCATCTATTTCAAAAATTAACAAGGTTGCCTACTCGTACTTCGGTTTTGGTTAAATTGCTTGATAAATTTTTCAACCTTACCGAAAAGAGCAGTTTTACGATAACAATGGGTCAGCAGGCCAAAATTTTCATATTCAACTACGTAGCTGTAGTACCAACACCACAATTGTAATCTTCTTCTTTTCAAATTTCAATGGCAAAACTCGACTTCGTTTTTATTTTTGAGAAAGAAAACATCTCAATCTTGAGCTTTCTTTATCTCGTTTGCGAGACCAGAATCGGATGATAGTATTTCACCTCGAATATCGGTTCGGCCGTTTGGTTTATTGTGTAGATCTAAAAGCCATCTTCATCGTCGCCACGGTCTCCGCAGCTGCAACATTAATTATACTTAAAAAGCCATAACGCCGAAATCTCGCTCCCTTCTATGACACATAAACAGCCACAAACTCTCGCGATCATTTCGCAATAAACGCTCTGCTTGCTTTAAAAGCGAAAGTTATACTTTACGTTGTATTAGATGGCAACTTCGTACCTACCTACGACTACCTACGTACGTATATATAAGGCCATAAATTCTTAGCGTGTTTTTTCTCCTCTTTACCTCCCTTAGCAGTAATATATCATTCAACCTGTACAATTTACCTCGGTACCTAGTGAAATAAACGCACATGTATATTCTTTCTTCGTCCATTGTCTGCTACGAGATCTAGGCCTCCTGTACCACATTTTGCAGGAAAACAAAAATATCCAACGGTGTAAGGCTGCAACGTAGGTATCCAGAACCAAAATCTTTCCTTATGTCGAGTACAAGTGTGTTTTTAACTGTTTGTACGCGCCAAAATGCGATTTAAAAATGGTATACAGTACGTTACGTACGTTGAATTATCGTTTGGTTTGATTATTTTCTTCATAGCTTTACTGCGTCATACGTGTACTGTACTTCGGCGTTTTTGCTTTTATATGTATCACGTACCTATAAATGGTACCTACCCACTGTATATTCGATACAAAAGTCAACGTGAACGTGTATCGATAGAAGTACTCTTTAAACTAACACCGAATGTTTTTCTCTCGATTTCATATACCATGTGCTGTACAAATATCGAACTCACCTATAACTTACCTTAAAACCAATTACTATCGTTGTGCCCTCTTACCTTTAAAGTCCTCATTTTTAAAATACAAAATTTCAAACTGATAGGTAATATTATGTAAAAAGCTACTTCCACACGATTTTTTTAAAGGTTTATTAAATCATTGCTGGAAATCTATGTCAATAAAGAGTGAATCAATTTATCAAAAGGATACTCCCGGGTAAAATACCTAGGTGAAATGCCTCTGCCCCTGGATTTTTGAAATTTTGATGGAACATTATTGGGTGATTTGAAAAAAATTGCAGACTCGAAAATTTTTCCTCCACCTCACCCCCTCCACCTTCTTTTCGGAGGGAAAAAATCATACTTCAGCGAGTTTTGAACAAAAAATTTTGAATTCACTCAAAAATGTATACAAGAGACATGAGTCTAGCTGAGTGAATTAAAAAAAAAAAAAATGGCATCCCGGCGGGGGGGGGGAGATATTGACAAAAGAAAATCTGAAACTGCCATTTCTCCAAACCAAATTCAAGTACACGGATTTTTTTTCTTCCAAAAATATACTCGCATGAATACGATTATCTTGGTATTGGAATTTTTTTCAATTTTTTTCTCTGGGTAAAGTCATCTTTAAAAACTCAAAAAAAAACTCAGAAATGTGTTTTTTGTGTTATGGCACCGCCAAAAAAGCGATATTGTCAGTTATGTAGTTTTGAAATTTTGCATTCGTGCTTCTAAAAGCAGTATAAAATGAAACCACTTCTTGAAAACCCTATTTTGAGACCATGGGCACCTCTTCCCCCAATTTTGGGACGAAAAAACATTGACAAAATGGGTATTGTTATCATATGAATCAAACTTGCTGAACATGAATATGAAGTTAGCCAAAAATAAACGAAAAAAATTCTAAATCTACCCCAAAGTAATGCTTTTTTTGCTTCTTTAGGCAACAGGAGGAGATGGGAGTAACTTAGAGGATAAAATATTTCACCAGAGAGTTTTTAAACGCACTTTTGGGCAGTTTTAACAATAAGTAAGATTTTTTGACAGTTATTTTGGCAAAAAACACAAGACTTAATTATAGTTTCGATGGAAATCAAGATCTTTTTGGTGGTTTTGAGCAAAAAAGCGAAACTTGTTCACAGTTTTAGCAAAAAGGAAAGAAAAATTAAAACAGTAGAACAAAATTTATTTGGTAGGTAATTCTGGGAAAAAAGAAAAACTTTTTTGACAATTTTTGAAAATTTTGACCAAAAAAAACTACAACTTTTTCACAGTTTAATTATCAAATTTTTTTGTTTAAAAACTTTATTAATGGGTAGGTATTAATAAGCCGGACTACAAACAATAAAATTTGCTAATATTTCGCTGGAATTACATCTAGCTTCTTCAGAGCAGCAGTTGGGGAGCTAAGCCCCAAGTTATGAGAACATCTGCACTGGCACTGTGCTATTCAGTGGGGGGGGGAGTATGCCTGCCTTGTTTGGAGTCGTTCAGCACATGCAAGTAAAGTTGATATACTCTTATAAGAAGCATGTAGATTGGTGACTGGGAGCTTACGCCCAACACCATTGAATAACCTATATGAGTTGAGTGGAATTGCCCCACCAGCAGTCAGACGTGGGATTGCATCCATGGTAGAGAATACAAAGATGCTAAAAAATCCGCTGCAGCCTATGTATGGATATGTATGAAGAACTGGCAGAAACCCGCCTCAGATCTAGACACAGTTTCATGAAAACAGCCGAAGAACTAAAAGATACCCCTAGCACAGATACTTAGATGTTGCATATGGAATGCTGGTGTTGAGGGAAGAACTATAGGCAGGATGCCCTACCAAGCGTAGAACATTTGAAATATGGACGGTGGAAAACACTTAACAGATTGAGGAGCGGAGTCGCACGATCTAAGTACAGCCTTCATAGATGGCAGTTGGCTGATGATGATCTGTGTGAAATTGAGTGTGAATTATCAGAAAAAATTGATCCTGGAAAATTAAATGGGACACTTGACGATGAAGCAGTTAGATTCCTTGAGTACTGGCAGAAGAAGGGTATTTAGATATAGACTTAGATTAAGATGTAGATTGAGTTTTTCATGTTAATTTAGGCATGTCGACCAGATACGAGAAAAAAAGAGCAGTCTTCACCACTGAGGATTCCTTCTTGATTGAGAACTAGTGGCCACACCCTCGGTGCTGGGACTAATCAGGAGAGACACCACACCCAACTTGAACCTATAACTAAGATCTTAATCAAGAAGGAACCCTCAGTGGTGAAGACTGCTCTGAAGAAGCTAGATGTAATGCCAGCGAAATATTAGCAAATTTCATTGTTTGTAATCCGGCTTACTTAATACCCATTAAAAACTTTTCCTATGTGTTTATTTTTACAAAAAAATTTCTTATTACAAAATGAGTTATTTTTCTGGAAATTTTGTTTTTGGCGGGGAATCACTTACCTATTTTTCTGGGAAATAATTTTTTTTTCGGTCGAAATTTTATTTTGACGTGGATGGCATTTTATTTTGTGGTTATATGAAATCGAATTGTCGTTGGTTGGTATTGCCTACATTGTCGTGCTGAACTGTCGTTAACAATTGTCGTTGAAATACCGTATTTTGTCCTTTGAATGTCCTGTCGTTCAAATCACCTTTTTCTGTCGTTTCAATATATATTCCCCAATATTTTTTCCAATAATTTGCATTAATTAAGTATGCCAAAATATTGGCATATAATTATGGAAAAGGGTAAAATATTTTGGAATGCAGTGGTGCCAATTTTTTGGTCATTATTGCTCATTTCAAACAATCATGATGAATAGCAAAAAGTTTATGAAATTTTTTCAATTTTTTGAAATTAGCACCAGTTTTAGAGATGATATTGTTCGATATTTTGCCACAATCAATTTCAAAAGCACGAATTCATCCAAAAATAAGTGATTTGGGAATTTTTAACCGCTCAGTAGAATCTAAAAGCGATTTTGGATTTTGACAGCAATAGCACAGATCGACGTAGAATCTCAAACACGTAACACTTTGATGAGGGATTGGGCCATTTTTCCTAAAACAGGTTGGGTAGAGGCTGGAGCAAAAAACCCACAATTTTTTCCAAAATTCCTCCTCTTTAAGAGTGCACATCTCCTCTCCAGAGGCACTTCCGGAGCTAACAAATTTTCTGAGTTACTTTCAACTCAAAATGGAGGTCTTTGCTGAATTTGATCAAAAATCCGCAAACTTTTTTTTTGCACGATCCACCTAAATATACAGGGTGTTCTGTAAGAGATATCGAAGCGTTCGCCTTGTGGTACAGCAATCATAGCTACATATGTGTAAGTTGGTTTGCAGATCCCAGAAACTGGAGGGAGAAAGTTGAGAGACGTTCAGTATTGATTTTATAAAAATATGTAATACAGCTAGAACTTCTTTAAAACAGCAGTAAAAAGTCCACTTTATGAAATGAATGATTGACCATTGAAAATTTAAGGCATATGAAAGTTGACGAATTTGGTCCAAATTAGGGTTGATTGCTTACTTCAGCGTATTTTGTGATAAATTGCGAGAAAAAAAATATTTGAAAAGAAATTGACCACTTTAGGTGGTAAAAACGCATTTTCAAATGGTTTTAATATGGCTATGGAGCAGCAGCCACCATTCAAAAAAATTTAAAAAAAAATTATCTACCAAAGGTGAAAAATATAAATACACTGAAAAATTATTTTTTGGCCTCTTTCCAGCTTCTGAACTCCTCTCCACATTGATTTGAAGTATTCAAAGTGAATTTTGCGGTCTTTTTGGGGGTCAAAAAAATTTGAAAAAATTCATGACCATGATCATCACTCTAAAATATTTTCTAATTTACTCCAAGATTCAAATCAATGGTTTAAAATAGCTGGAGACGGGGTAAAATTGCACTGAAAATCATGTTTTTTTGAGGGAGGGGTGTCACGACACTGGGTGCGGATGGCAAACAACTTATGAGCTCAAAAATCACCATTCAGTAGTACTCGTAATGATGAACGAGAAATATGTAGCTTAAAAATCAAAATCCTAGCCAAAGACAGTTGCCTTTTCAGTTCGTCGTTTCTAATTTTTTTTCCTTCGAACACCCTGTAAGTATATTTACACATAATTAAATTCGTAGATATATTCCACCTTATTTTTTCAACGGTCGTTGCTCTCTAATGAACACATCTTCGCCCATCTTATCTTATACACGTACGGTAGGTAAACATCTACTACACCGATGCAGCTTTTCACAATATTCTGTAGGCCAAAAAAGCACGCCTATTATTCGAAAACACGAAAACTCCACTCAACATCGGTAGTTGTACACGTCTTTCAGCCCATCGTAGGTATGGTACCACACCGCTGCGAATATAATCCGAAGAAAATTCTAATTAGTAAAAGGAAATGTTCCGGAGAAAAAACGAAGCCTGGCGTAAATGAAAATTAGATGAGCTTTAAACTAACACTTTTCCTAAATGAGAGCGAACCTCCATTAACTTATACACTTTATTAACATTCGGAAAATTTAAGTGAACAGCTAACGGCCAACTTTTAAGACATTTATTCTTAACTTGTATACGTAGTGCGAAATATCGCCTCTGCCTCGCTCTTCACTTCTCTTTATACATATAATAACTTTATAAATTCCAACAATATCCAACACTGTAACGCCTTTTCATAACGCCGAACGCCGCGCCATCCCCATCTCCACCGTATCCAAAGGAGGTGAGCTTTCGTGATAAGTTACCTACAAGTTTGTATTCGTTTTTGCTTTCGGCAACTACCTACCTATCTATTTTTAAACTTGATTATTCGTCGTAAAATTTCGCCCAAAAGCAATTTCCAAGGGTATGCTAGTCGAGCTTTGATGTAAAAAACTCGAATTTATGCGTAAGTACGAGTGTTTGAAATTCAAAAGTTATAGTTTTATTTCATCTTTACCTGTAGTATTATTTCGTCAGCATTGCCACATCTTTGTACGCTTTCATCAAATAAGATTAAAACATCGTGATGCTAATATAAGTATACCTATATCTACCCAGTTGGAAAGGAATAACGTATTTTATTTGAATTTTTGTTCTTCTTTATTTTAAGATTTTATTTCCGGAGAATGTCTTGAAGATTCAAAGTCGTCGGTGTAAATAAATTAGGAATGTTTTGAGAAACTGTCTGCAGAGGAATGAATGTATCTAGGATTTAAAAATTCCATGGCCTTTTTTCTAAATTTTAATTCAAAGCTGGGAACATTCCTTTGCACAATAATCACAGATACACGTTTTGAAATTTTCTATGACTTATTTTTCAACTTATATGTGGATCCATTCCAAAGAATGAAAAGGGGTTTCTATTCATCAACCTAATTAATTACTTATACGAATTTTTTTTTGAAAAAAAAAACGACCAATTTAGGTTTAAAAATTCAATAAAAATCCTTAAAAAATGTTTGTATTTTCCTTTTGTAGATCAGGCCAAGCAAAAACACTCGGTGAAAATATTATTACAATACATTATTGGAATCTCCAAACGCCCATAGCAATCTGCACGAAAATAATTTCCAAAATGGCCATCCTCTTTTATAACGGAATACAAAAGAATTAAATTTTTTGCACGCTTTATTTGCTTTGAGGGAAAGTAAAAAAAAACCGTACCCTTCTCCCATCGCGGTCGTTACGTGTATAAATTGAAAAATAACGAAGCAGACGTAAAAATTTCACCAAAGGGCGAATCTTATACATGGTACAAATTTCGCGAGGATTAATTCGAATTTTAATTTCGAAATGCGTTACTGGTAGGCCATTTTTTCCCCCTTGAACACAGCGAATAATTTTTAACGAACTGAGATGGCAATGGCAATCGAGTTTAATACAAAACAAACCATGCAGAAATTTTAGATATTCTGACTCGACGAGGGAAAAAAAATCTGGTCGAATCTGTTGCAAAAAAGTAAAGTCCATTTTCCATTTCTATTCTTTACTTTTGCTTTCTTGCTTTCTGAAAGGAAAGGTGTGTTTTGCTTCAAGTTACACAGCTAAACAACTAAAAGCTTTTAAGATTTATTTGTGTGTTCGGACATATTTTCAAATGGTAACGTATTTTTTGCCTGCCTTTTTCTACATCCACTCTGCAGCCAGCTGTACACTCTGTACATAGCAATACCCACACGTAATACAATATTATTGGGTAAATAAAAAATTCGCGTTCGTTGTATATGTATTCGCACAAGTCCTAGAGGTTTGGACTATACGTACGATGTAGACTAGGTACCGAGATATAAAGAGCAAAAAATACTCCGCATCGATGAATAAAATTTTCTTCGTATATAGGTACGCGTATTTTGTAAACCTACTCGAACCTATAATATACTCGCGCATGTTGTAAATTTTGCAATCGTTTTGTCAAACGAAAGCCTATTTACGTACAGGCATCGGGATTTATTCGGCCCGTTAGTCGAATTAAGCATTTATCCCAATTTCCAACCGTGTTAAACCTTCGAACACAGAAAAACCATTATCAAAGATTGGGTAAAGGGTATTCGCCGTCGAAAAAGTACTTCTCGTCGAGTTCTTCACAGCCGACATACGTTTTATAAGCGTAATTCGTACTCGTATATCGAAAACGCCATCTAAATCGAATAAATAACTTGTTATTTGATCGTGGCGAGGAAAAAATACAAGAAATCTGGGTTTAGTCGCTTTTGATAGAGTGTGTGGTAATTGGCAAGCATGCATTAGAAGTGTACGCTGCCCTTAATTTTTATTGATTTAAGTATATTTTTGAGCTGGGAATCATAATGAGTCAAAATCTACGTACTGTACGATATGTTATCTTATTTCCATAATAAAGCTACTGGCACATTCCATTGCACATTTTTGACAAAGGTAGGTACGTACCTGAAAACAAACCAAAGTAACAAACATTGCAATTAGTTGAAATTAAAAAGTAACAACGTACATACCAAATTAAACAAAAACAATAATAAAACTACCTACATAAACATTACTTAATCGATGTTAAAATTCTTGAAATATTATTCATCAAGGTTAAGTGTCATTTTGTTTCTTTGTTAATTTTTCGATATTTCAACAAAAACTAATTATTTGCTCAATTTTTTAACATTTAGTACCAGGGATTTGAATCGAAAAAATTAATCAAAACTCAAGTCGTTATCCTCGTTTTTCAATTAAATACATATAGAAAAAGCATGGTTTGATCAAATTGTGGAATAAAAAAATGAAGAGGAGGAGTTTGATCGTCTCCGAGGAAAGTTTTGAATCAACGACATGCACACTCTTATGGTTTTTTCTTGCTACATTGATTACAAAACGTCATCGATAGGACTCCTAGAGAATTTCTTATGTACCCAGTATAGGTACCATGTTTTCAAAAGTTCGCCAGAATATCTGGCACAATTTCAAGAACTCATATTTCCAAGCTTTCGAAAGTCTTGAAAATGTCAAAAAGTCACTTTTGATAGTTATTGTAGCAATTTATTGTTTTTTTAAAAAAATACGTTCATGAAAATCAGACTTAAAATAGATACCTGGGTAGTTCTACCAATTTTACACTTTTTGCGTCCGTGTAAAATTTCACTTACAGTATGCACATGAAAAGTAATGGTGAATGGTTTTGTCAATAAAAGTTGTCCCCATCTAACATTTTTAGGCACTACAATGAATTTAACCCCCTCCCCCCGGGCCACAGACCCCCTTATATGATCAAAAGTTCCATCGTCATGGCTGTCTCACATCTCGTTTTTAAATAATTACATAGCTGGTTAGCAAAGAGTGGTGATGTTCTGCAATTTTGACATTCGTTTTTTTATTCCTGAAAACTACACGCAAATTACAGTATGAACACAATTCACTTTAGTGACACCTATATGCTGTGGAGTGACCTCAAACCTCTGTCTTCGAGTTTTTGTTCCTTCGGCGTGGTTAATTTTCAATGCATTCCCAACGGCTCACTATTTACCCGATTAGCGCAATGGCAATTTGAAAATTGCCATTTGTCACTTTTTTGGCAAATTGTTGGCAGAAAGAAAATGAAAATCATTTTGCCGATACTTTGCCAAACTTTCAGGACTGGTGGCAATTTTCAAAGGTGCACGCAAGTGTCAAAAGTTTTTTTGCCAATAATGTCAAAATATTGGCAATCAACGCGGACATAACTTTTAAAACGACCGTTGGTTTTTTTAAAACCTACATATGTGTAGGTTATGTTAGATGTTACGGAGTGTCGCGTGTTCGGTTGTTCATCAGTAGGCCTACGTGCATTTTCAGTGTTTGTGAGTTTGTGACTTGTGTTATTGTTAATCGCTTCATATAGCTCAATTTAGCAAGCAAAACGCCACTAATCAAACCAACAGCATGTCTTCGGAAAATCAAGAAGAAATGGATGAAGAGCAGCAGCCGGATGATAATTTTTATTTGGTGAGTACATACTCGTATGTATTTGACGCGTATCCCCCCCCCGCCCCGATCATTCATGACCATGTTATTAAGGTAGGTTTTGAAACAATTTTGATAAAAAAAAAGTGAAAATCGGGGGATTCAATATTACAAAATTTCGATTCTACAGTCAATTCTCTTCCTCAAAACATCGTTTCAACACCTACCTTGAATAAAAAATGTTAGGGTGGCTAATTTTAATCCATCATTAATACGTAGAAAAACTCTTCAAAAATCGCAAGTAGTTACCTAATTCTTTGTAGAATTCTTCATATTATGTAGGTATACATAGTTAAGTATTTTGTTTCATACTCGTATATGTACGAGTACTTACTTATGTATTAGTACAAATAGATATAGGCACTACGCAGCTAATTGTATCTGTTCGGACTTGAAACCCGGCGATCTGGCGCCGTTGGTCGCTCGCTCGTTTTATGATGCGATGTAGCTAAGTAGATAAGACATTGTAATTCCAGGAAATTGGTGTTACCACTCCATAAAACAGAATATCTATTATCTCACACCAATTCAGATTGGTTTTTTTTGCTCGTGCTTTTTCGTATTTTTTGTTTATGAGAGGAAGGAATACTTCTCTTTTCAGTTTTTAAATTGACGACACCCCCCCCCCACCGATTTTATCTCGTCAAAATTTCAATATTTACGTTCTGTAATAGGTTTTTAAAAAAATCATCTATAGCGTGTTTCGAAAGGTATGTAATAAATACGTCTACATGAAATGACAGAGGTCTAGCTCGATATTCGAGCATTTTTTGGAATTTTCGTTTCATTATTCTCATATAAGTATAAGTAGTTTTTAAAATTTCGAACCCCCACCCCCCTCAATATCATACATTTCAGCGATGAATTCATTATTTTTTGTTAATTTGAAGAAATCCGGGAACCTGAATTTCCCCAATTTCTTTTTGCTTTTGACGAATCTATACTAATATCGATATAGTCGCAATCCTTGCTTATATTTCAAAAATCAGCACAAATACGAATTTATCCGTACAAGTGACAGCACTTGAAATGAAGAAATTAAACAAATGGATAATTCCATAATTACAGATAACGCCTCAAGATCAAAGTGTAGGCAGGACTACCTCATTTAAACGAAAACGAAAAGCAAAAGAAATGATGGAGATGGAGACGAAACAGCGTTTCGAAATGGTAATTTTCTTTTTGTTTTTCTGATGTTGCCCCATTGACATTTTACATTTCTGCTTACCTATTGCATACGTTTCTTCAAAATATTTCTTTTGGTAGTGATCTGCACGTGATGAAAATGTGTTGCATTTTGAATGCGCGAATTAATTTTCCAAAATGGAACGGTTTCGCTAATGATTCTCAGTTTTAGCCATTCTCATGTAGAATAACATACTTATCAAAAAATTGGTCTGCAATTTTTTAAATTTTCGTGGAAAAAATTATTACGAGTTTGGCACTATTGCAAAAATACCACCGGAAACCTAAAAAATGAACATTTTTGCATTTTTGAGATATTTTACCAATGTGTAGACGAACATGTGAAAAAATCCCCCTCCCCCCAATCTGTCAACGAATTGACGAGAAATACCATTTTTCATGCAATAATTTTAAGAGTGAAACATATTGAAGAAATTTCGCCGCTGTTTTAAACAAAAGAAGGAACCTTAAAATGAATATTTAAGGACTACACCATTTTCATATAACTTTTTACTAAGGGCGAAACTAGGTCAAGTGGAACGATTTTTACTTGACCGATAATTGTGACTAACTACCTGTTTCAGCTTTGAGACCCCTATAGGTATATTTTGTTGTGTAGTCCCATCCTTCGGCTACAAAATGACTCCTCATTTTTCAAATTTGGTCCAAAACTTGTGCTTCAGAATTTTTTTTCTGAACCACCTTTTTTCGTTCCACTTGACCCGATGATGTGTTCAAGTGGAACAGACGGGTGGAGTTGAACCGATATGAGTCCAATTTTGTACACTGATGTAAATTAGCATGTTATTTCGAAATATACGTAGGTAATGCCATTTTTCAAAAAAAAAAACATTTTTGACCATCTTTTTCTCAATTTGAAAATTTCTTTCTCCCTTAAAACCCTCCAAAATGAAAATTTTTCGTTGTCACATAGAAAAGGATCATTTACATCACAATTGCTATATCAACGGAAATTCCAGTATGAAAATTCATCGTCAATTCGTCAACATTGCGAGGGAGGGAATTTTTTTCAAATGTTCGTCTACATTGGTAAAATATCTCGAAAATGCAAACATTTTCATGTTTTAGGTTTCTGGTAGTATTTTTACAATAAGTGCCAAACTTGTAATTTTTTGATACGATATTCTACATGAAAAGGAATAAAACTGAGAATTTTGTCAGAATTTTCACTCTACAGGAGAATTAGGTGAAAAATCGCAAAAAAAAAAACCATTTTTACCTAGCCAAGATTTTTTTGCGTGAAATTGTCGAGGGTGACCCCCTGAATAATTCCCAAGAGTTACTACCCCGTACCCCTCTTACAAATTTTTTATGGGGGGCTGATCCCTCCCCCCAATGGGTTTTTCGCAGTTTTCTCCTCAGTGGTTGATTTTACGTCAAAAACAGTACAGTACTTTTTTGTTCTACGTCAAATTTCCGATCTAGTGATATATCAACTGTCCTTCTACCCCCAGGAGGGGTGGTGCTACAACCATTCAAATGAGAGGGGTTTTCTGAAAAACACAAAAAAGATATCGACCCATAAGAGGGGTGAAAAGGCTTCCGAGAGCGTTCGTGTTGATACTAGCATGGAAGGTGGGTACCATTAAGAAACCACCGCGTGAAAAATTTCAGATCCACGCCATCTCCCCTTTTTGGGGAACCCCCCTTTTTTTAAATTTCAATAACACTTTCTCAGCCCCATTTCAACCGATTTTGAAAAATTTTCTGGAAGTTATGTACATATATCCTTAGTAGGAATCCCCACAAAAATTTTCAACCCCCTTCCCTCATATTTACCCCTCAAAAAAGCGTTTTTTTTTTTCATTTTTTTATGCCTATTAACAATCAATATTGCGAGGTACAATTTTAGAAACACGTTTTTTGGATGTATTTTTGGTTTCCAAACATCTCATACATATTAGAAATTTTTGCTTTGGTACGCCGTGGTGAAAACTTGGAGTAATGTATCTTAGGGGGATGGGGGTGAAATGGGAATTTTGAGAAAAATAACTATTAATGAGTAGGATATAGTTTTCATATGATTCGATACCGCTGAACACGAATACGACTACAGATTTTTTGCTACACTCACCTATCCCTCTCCAGAGCCCTCAGCCCCCTCTCAGTTTTTAATATTCCTCCTCGAGGATTGATTTCACATTTGAAATGTTGTCTGTTAACGTATTCTGATGAAATTTGTTGTAAAAATCTTGGCTAGGTAAAAATGTTTTTTAAATGCTAATTCTCCTGTATTACTCGTTTTCTATTTTCGGCCATTTCGGAGAATTTTAAAGCCCCACAGCTCCGCCAAAAAAATCAAAAAAATGCCCGGTTTGCGTCTTTCGTCATCGTTTGATGACTTCTAAACATGGTGTGATTTTGAGAAAAATCGAAGACCCCTCGTGCAAAAATTTGCCGATTTGGCATGAAATGAGCCTACTTACATTTATTTATTATTTTTTATTTGAATGAGCAAGTAAAATGTCAATAGGGTCATTATGAAATGGTAGGAGCGGAAAATTTATCAGAATATTTATAGGGCAAAAAAGGGTTCAGCGCTGCCAACCTTGTGGAAAAATCTATCAATAGACAATTGAATTATTTTACAAATTCCATAATGAAACATGAACAAACTTTGATATAAATAGATTGAAGCATAGGTAACTACATATTTTTCACTTCTGAAGATTCAAATTGTGGTTACCTACAAATTTTTTTTTAGAAACGATGAATAAATGAAAATACTTAATCCGAAAAAGTTTGTATTCTTTGTGAAGTAAAGTTGAAAAAAGTACGAGTAGGTAATCAAGTTTTCAATTTGTGATTAACTTTCTGAACCAAAGAATGTTCAAAATAATCATCTTATATGTATAATAGGTACAAGTACATATAGGAAACGTAAGAATTTTCCACATTTTGGCCTGGCAGCGCTGAAAGGGTCAACATTTTACGAGTAGTGAGCTGGCCGCTGGCTCTCTTACTGGTATGGTCTCATATTTTGCTTCTCTAATTACCATAAATAAAGGAGGCTCTCCACTTTTTTTGACAGATATCTGGAATGGATGCTCTGATGCGTGAAATGATCGACACGAACGTTTTGAAAAATCCTGATTTTGGAACTCGCCCATCAGATAGTAATACAAATATTCTGTCGACTCCCGATGTAACTCAGCAATTTGAAAGTGATATAAATGTTTCGACAAATCCTGATGTGAGACCTTTGCAATCGGAAAGTGATTTAAATGTTTTGACGGATCCTGATGAGGAAACTCGCGAACTGAGTGAGGATACAAATGTTTTTCCGACTTTCGATGCTTCAACGTCATCTATTGCAGAAGCTCTGCCCAATGATACTTATATCAATATGAGTGAACTAGCTCGAGACTTAGGCTTGAACATCGTTCAAGATGTCCACACCAACGAAGCCGTGGACAGAATACAGCAATATAAAGATAAAATTTGTGCAACGTTCACTAAGCATCGATTAACTCAGGAAGCACAACGTGATATGTTAAATTTGATGAGAGAATTGCCTCGAGATGTTCAAGTTGCCCTTCCGGTTCAAGGCCGGACATTACGACCGCATCCAATTCCTACTATTATTGTTGATATTGCTCCTGGCCAATTCGCTTATTTTGGAATTTCTAATATCCTTAGTATGCCAGAGATGAGTTTTTTTGATTATAATGAAACGGTGATACGACTGACCGTTAATATAGATGGCGTGCCGGTGTTTCACAGTAGCCAATTCAATTTTTGGCCCATTTTAGGCTCCATCGATAATTTCCCAGTTTTTATAATCGGAATTTATGGTGGTCCCAAAAAACCCACTTGCAGCAACGAATTTTTACAGCTGTTGATCAAAGAAATTATTGTACTGCAAAATAAAGGGATCACTATACGTGGAAAAACCTATGTATTCGTTTTCGAGAAGTTACTAATGGACGCTCCGGCTGCGTCCTACATTTTAGGCGTGAAGGGACATTCCGGCTATTATTGCTGCCGGAAATGTTACGCTGCTGGCAAATCAGTAGTTGTGGAAGGACGAGTCAGCAAATCAGGTCGGGAATGCCGAGTGATCTGCTTCCCTGATTTAGATTCAGGGAATCGCGTTTCAGCTGAATTTTCTGCGCATTATGACTTAAATGACAGGGACCCCCACAATAAATATGTAAAACATTTGTTCAACACATTATGTGATGACGATGATGCAGTCATTAGCGACGACGAAGAAGAAAACGAAGATGCTGGTCTCCCAGAAGCGATAAAAGAGCATCACATGCACCCTACGATTTTAGCTAAACTTAAAAATTTTGACCTGATAAAAAATGTCCCCTTGGACTATATGCATCTTGTCTTATTAGGCATCATGAAAAAATTACTAAAATTATGGGTCTCAAAGAAAACTATGTTACCCAACCAGTCCAACCCAAACGAACCTACTGTTTCAAAACGTCTGGACTTTGCCAGGGATTATTGTCCTACAGAATTCCAACGACGTCCTGAAAATTTGGACCATTTAAATTCATGGAAAGCCACACAACTGAGAGTTTTTTTATTATACGTTGGTGCCTTTGTGATGAATGGCTTTTTAGATTATGAGCATCTTTGTAATTTCCAGCGTTTGGTGGTTGCTATGCGATACATGACTCGTAAAGTGACACGAGATGATAGGCGAGCCCAAATTTTGAATACCAATTCTGGTATTGTGAAACCGATTATCAGAAAATTTGTGGAGGAATGTATCCGCTTGTATGGCGAAGAGTTCGTTTCATACAATGTGCATAATCTCATACATGCTCATGTGGACTATGCCAATTTCGGACCGTTGGATGATTATAGTTGTTTTAGATTTGAGAGCTTCTTAGGTGTTCTCAAACGATTAGTTAAAAGTGGGAATCTTCCACTAGAACAGATTATAAACATGTATAGCAATCTTCTGAAAACTGGGCAATATCCGTGTAATAGCAATGGACTATGGGATGATGTGATGGAATTTTACGAGAAACCGAAGTTAATTCACGAGATCCCTATTACATATAACAAAGAAGACGAAAATTGGAGAAAAACGTGTAGTGACTCGTGTTACACTCACTATTCTGAGATGAGATTCAGAAATTTTACGTTACGAGTCAACAATGAAAAAGACCGTCACTGTTTCGTTAATGGTTATTTCGTACGTGCTACAAAGATTCTTTGTGAGGTTGGAAGTGGCGATATTTTTATAGTAGGAAAATATTATACAAAATTAAGAAGTCTTTTTGAGGTACCCAAACCATCAGTTGACGTTGGCTTGGTTGTTGGTATTGAATTGTCCGAATCTTCGTACAAGTTTCCTTACAATCAAATTGAGGAAAAGTGCTATGCGTTTCCCCTTGATAATCCAAACGGTGACTGGGCAATAGCTCGATTTTTGCATTATTAAAATGTGTAACTGAAACAACTAATGTCTAATACTAGTACCATATAACTCTATGTACATATTATACGAGTGTATGTATTTTTTTAATGCAGTGATGGGATATTTGAGATGAATTTTTTCTATGGGAGGGGGGGGGGGTAAAAATTCCCCATTTTTCCGACATGTGTTTGACTAATTGCCTTTAACCCTCTCAACTTGAAATCTCGCAGGTACTATGTTTAAAATACTTACTTCAAGTATAAATTAACAACATTGTTTTCAAAGTTCAATTTTATTTGGGAAAAAAATTCAAGAAACCACAGCTGCTAATTATTCTTATTAACATAAAATAACTAGTGAGATTTTTTTTCACTTTTTAACAGTACCTGTACGTTGTCGCTTCCCTTTAATTGTTAGTTTTTCTTTAAAATTAAATAAGAATTTATTAAAAAATGGCCTAATTCTTCTTTGAAAAAAAATAACAAAAAAATACAAAGAAAAATTTCAATTACTCATGCTTCCAAAATTTCCCCAGGGTTTGTACTGCCACATGAAAAAGGGTGTGAAAAGGCGAGGACCAAAGCTGATCCGAACACATCTAGATCGGAACAGCATGCAAAAATATATCACAATCCAAACTTGCAAGTGCTTAAGTGCATCATTCCCGATTTTCAGTATGTAAATTTTCAAAAATTCCTGGGTCAAAAAATGAAAAAAAATAATCAAAATTTCAACAAGAATGCTGAAATTTGCAATACACCATACCATACCCTCTTTTAGAAATTCTGAAGCCTCATCATAAGTTTTTGGAAATTCCATTTTTCCAAAAAAGCACAAATTTTGAATTTTGGATTTCAGTATTTCGCCTTCTTCCTTTTTATCCCTGTACAGTTGAAATTCTTCTCCACATCCTATCACTGAATTTTTAGAATTTATTTTTGAAATAGACGTAACCGCTTGAGAATTTTTTTGTTTTTCAAAAATGTTTAACTTATCTATATGTATAGCGACTAGCAATTAGACATGTTAATAATTAGTAGGTATATTATGTATCTATGTACTTTTCATCCGGTTCAAAGTTTCTATTATGTTCTTATTGCCATATTCATGTTTCTCATTGTGCTTCTAATTAGGTTAAGGGTACTAGGTCGAATTTCTACGATTACATCGGGGGCGTATCTACCGGAGCGCGTTTGAAAGAAATTGTAATTATATCGGACAAAGTCAAAGGAAAATTTCCATACGCTGTATATCGCGATTGGATCAACACCGAGGAAGGCATGGTGATATGCCCGCATCCGCACCCAAATAAAGACGACCAATCTTTAAAATGGCTCATTCGGGAAAGGTTGCCGGCACGTACGACGAAGTTCACTATGAACGGTAAAGCTGTAACTGTGAGGTGGAAAGAATATTGTTTAAAAAGCCTTTATAAGCACTATGGTAAGTAGTTGAGTATCTTTTATGCAGAAAACTAAGTACTTCAACTTTCAAGTACATATATCCAGGGGCGAAGCGACCGGAGGGTGGAGGGACTGCCCCCAGTGGTTTTGGAGTTGGCAAAAATTGGCAAATTTGAATGTCATGTTGAAAAATTTGTCATTTTTGTTTTTACCTTACTGTTGACATTTTCAAGATTTTTAGTTGACATTTTGAGGAGTTTTGAGTTGGCATTCTCGTGAATTTATCCCCCCCCCCCCAGCAAAGCAGGTTAGCTTCGCCCATGAGTATATCAAACTGTAGCTTATTGATCACCTCTTCCTCCCTTGAAACAACTAACTAATCGAAGTCTTTAATATGAATAATGTTTCAACATCTTAAAACAAATTTGAATTATATGTACCTACCTACTTTTTTATAATTCAAAATAATAAGCTTATTTTCAGTTTTCAAAGCTTCCGTCGCCCCCTCCCCACCCCCAGCTAACCATACATTGGTATTCTCAAGATATTTTGAAGCATTTACTATTCACTTTTTTTCCTCAGATATTTCAAATCTTGATGACGCGTTTACTGCTCTTGGCAACAACGAAAAGTTTGGTGAGGAAACCACATTACCAGACACCGACAAGGAGGAATTGGGACACGGAAAGCGAAAAAAGAATAAAATTCCAGACGCTGCGGAATCTGATGTCTCCTTTAAAAGGTACGCTATATGGGTATACCTAATTGAAATGAACTCTAAAAACTAAATTTCAAAAAAACAACGAAAAGAATTGAACAAATTTGAATGCAGCGATAAATGAAATAAAAATGGGTTCATTCCATTCCTTAAGCAATTAATGAATTATGAAAAGTTGTCAAAAGTGATCTTTTTGAGTCTTAATGAGTTAAACTACGAAAACCAAATTACACGATAAGAGCCTATTTATGTTTTACCATGCTTGATTAAATTTTTTTCATACAACTTATATGTTTTTCCTCGTTTTCTAGAGCCAAAGTATCAGAAGGTCCGAAAGATCAGAACGCAACAGCTGAAAATCGTGGAAGTCTTATTGGGTAAGTAGTTCAAAAATTGAAAATTACAATAAATTTTTAAGGTACGAAAATGAATTCCGGTGTTATTAATACTTTCAAACCTTGAAAATAGCCTAAAATCAAAAAAATCTTTAATTGAATTTTTTTCTTGTGGCTGAACTAAAAAATCAAATTTATAAAAAATATAATTTTTTGCGTTTTTCGATTAAATATGTACTATAGGCCTAGTGGTGTTCCGGCTGCTTTGCGAGTAAACATCAAAGTATAAAATCGTATAAATGCATGATTTTCGATTAAATCGTTGTTATTATTGATGTACAGGCTGCTGCAATTCGCGAGTAAAATAAACATCAAATTCTCATTCAACAGTCTTTTTAAAGAAAAAATTTTCAGCTGTTATTACCCATTTTGAAAGAAATGTTTACGAAGTTTATTTTCTTCGACATTTAGAATAATCCAATGACAAATTTAAGATCACTCAGGCTTGAAAAAACCGAAAAAATTTCCAAGTACCCACTTACTTATTCAGTTCTGAAATAAAGTGCCCTCAAATACACACCGCAAGAATGAGAAAAATTGAAAAAACAAAACAAAACAAAAAACAGTTGATACTTAGGTATGTAGGTATGTACTTGCAGGGATAGATAATCATAAATTTTCAAGCCCTCGCCCCAAAATGAAAATCTTATTTTAGTAAGGCCCAAATTTCAGAATACCCGGTGTATGGAATGCTTAAAATATACAAGTAATGGAACATGTAGTACTTGTAAATCGTTCATACTCATATGAGGTACATAAATATGCACAAAAGTAGAATATAGGTCTCTTTTGATTTTTTTGAATTTTGTGTGTTGAAATTATTTGAAAACCCATTTCTATTCAGAAATTTCAGGAAGTATACCTCATCATTTGAGAAATTGATTTATCTATTATTTTATTTCTATTTTTTTCCAGTAAAATGTTTCGTTTGAAAGCGTTAGTTACCCATTACATCTGATAGATACTTTTGCTCAAAATTTTGAAATTCGTTAATATTCTTCTGCTCTTTAACCACAAGCACACCCTCAAAATCATTGAAACAAAATTTTTTCACATCAAAGCATTGCTACGATATTTTTATGTTTAGTAAGGGTGTTGAGGGAAAAGACTTTTTGAAAAATGAAATCGTATTTTTCAAAGTATTCTTATTAACGAATTTTGATAAAAATGAAAAAAAATAAGACAAACCCTCTCAAATTTATTTGACTGAGAAAAAAGTTTTGAAATATCATAATTTTTCATCTAAAACACATGCATGAACTTTTCCGAAGCTTTGAGACGAGCAACTTATTCAAACATTTCAGAGCTTTAGGGTCAAATTTTTCTTTTTTTTTGGTCCTAAACCACTATTCCACTATCTGTACACTTCATGTGTACAACACAATAAGGTACACTTCTCGTATTGATCATTTTTTTTTCTTTTAGATGTGTACTTTTTTTTTAGTAGGTACTTGCGTGTTACTGAGTTTAATATTTTAAAATCGTTTTCCAGAGCTGGAAATTTGATCCTTGTTCCTGAACCAAATGGTCAACCTCATACGCCGGCGACAGACGTGCTTGGGAATAATGATATAAGGTAAATAGGTACCTACCTGCTGGATTGAAATTCTATTTACATAATGAAATCTTACCCAACACGCTAATTTAATGCCCACCTACGTATTTTTTTTATCTGTTTACAGTATTCAAATAGAAAATGACCTTCACAATTACCTTCTCTTCAATCCTCCGAGGGCAAATCCGCATGAGAAAGTAACCTACGAAAATTTAGCTGCAATGAGATCGGACATGGAAGTAATCAAAAAGGATGTCAGCAAAATAAAATTGTTTATTGGTGGAATTTGGTCATTTTTGAAAAAAGGCGCACCGTCAGACAGTGAGTTATTACTTTCAATTACAATTAAGTCGGTATACGAAAATGACTTGGATATAATTCTCGTGATAACTTTCATTGCATGTCTTTCAGCATCAGTAGTCGAATTCGAAGACGACGAAGAAGATGAAATAGCGGTAAAGGCCACACCCGAAAAAAATCGTATTCGTTTAAAACTGAAATTCCCAATACCCAACGAGGTAGAGTTCAAGAAGTTGGACGAATTATTGAAGAAGGATGAGACAAATACAGCGTTTGATGACGATACGTACAAAGAAGTGGTAAGTGTATTCCTTTTTTGCTCACCCATCAATTTTTTTACTGTGCTTTAAATACCACGTAAATTTTGGAATAATTTAAGTATAGAAAAAATTGACATTTTTTGGAGAAATTTGGCAGTTTTAGCCGAAAATTGCAATTTTTGGGAGTTATTGGCAAATAAATTGCATTTCTTCGAATTTTTTTTAGGATTTTTGATAAAAAGCTTAACTCCATTTTTTTTTGTAGAAGATATTCATCAAAATGAATGGCTTGCAAAAAAACGTGCATAAAATCTGGAGCGCCCTGCTGGCGAGTAATTTCGCCTCCGTATTATCAATTAAAACTCTGGAAAAATCGGCGATGTACGAAATTGTTAGAAGTAAGAAAAATCAAATTCTGATCTACATAGTTTCAATCGTTTTATGAGATAATTTCATTTTTGGAATAATTTCAGGAATTTGTGTTAAATGGAAAGACATCCTGCCCGCGGTCAAGTCCAAGGAATCCGAGGAATTGTGGGATAAAAAAAACAAGAATGAACAATTTCATGATTCCACACAGAGATGGCTCCGTTCCAAACAAGAATTCGCTCGCAATACAAATAAGAAAAGTAATAAAAAAAATATGCCTAAAATTCCACCTGGAACTGGCGCATCCCTGTCTGCATCCTCGATTGCGATTGATTCAGCGATGAATGATATGACCGCGACCTCATCTCAAACTACATCTCCGACTGTATCTCTGACTGACTCAAACAGCGAGACCGCAAACGTTATCTCGACTCCAATTACGATCACAGAAGATACACCAATTTTTGTATTAACTTAATTTTTTCTTCCGTCGCCGTTTTTAATGTTATATTTCAGTTCAATTGTTACGATTACAGTTAATTGATACGTTGTGATTCGATTATACGTTAGTTTTATGTTAGAATTAGCGTTCAAGTTAGTGTTACGTCGTTTTGTATTCGTTTATACAATAGTTTTAATCCGTTTGTTTGTATTTTAGTCGTAAAGTTGTTTATGGTATTATTCGTTGTTATAATTGTTAATAAAACCATTTATTACCAAAGCTTCTCCGTGTGTAAGTATTGCTAAAAAATTGCCGCGAAATGGCAAAATTATGGTAAAAAGTATTGCCAAAAAATTGCCGCGAAATGGCAAAATTATGGTAAAAAGTATTGCCAAAAATTTGCCACCAATTGGTAAAAATATGATAAAAAATTGCCAAAAAATTGCCAAAAAACTGCCATTAAATGGTAAAAATAATGCCAAAAAACTGCCATTATTTTGCCATTTGATGTCAAAGACCATTCTTTTGCCATTGTGGCAAAGCTCTAATGCTGCACGCTCATTGGCTGGAGCTTTGCCATACGCTAACCATTTTTTTGCCATTAGTACACCTTTTGGCAATGGCAAAATAATTTGCCATCAGCGCTAATCGGGTACAAAATTTGGTGTTTGAAAATGGCAAACCTATTTAGGCAGTTCACCAAATCTTGTCCACTGATAAAATACAGAATCCGAACACCGCTAATGCAGTATATAAACGTGATTCCATGAAAATATGGTTATTCATCTTTTGCCACTTCTTTCGTCATGGTTTCTCACCTGCGCGGTACACAAACAGAGAAAAACTGAGAAATGTTGAAAAATTATTATGTGGTGAGTACTGATACTAATTACACGAAAAAACACGAATTTAAACAATTTTACACTTATATTATCCCTACTTAATAAAGTTTTATCCACCGTCATGGGGAATGACGTTTTTTCCTTCGCCATGGAATTTATACTTTGTTGACCAAGCCGGAGAAATTTTCACCTAAAAATCCTTAAAATTCGTGGTATATTATCGATTTTAAAATTATTTAAATTACTGAAACACTTTTCTTAATTTTGTAGGTGATTGGTTCTCTCAAAAAAGACCAGTTTTGATTCGAAATCTGCAGAAAAGTCCCACATTTTCAAATGGCTCTCCCCCCCCTCCCCTGAGTGATATGAATTGGGCACAACACTGTCAATGAAGTCTCGAGTGTATATATTAACCATTCCAACCAAAAAAAAATTCTCAGAACAATTTTTTTTTGGCGAGGAGACATACTGCAAAATTGTGTAAAATTGATAGAACTACCCACCTAGATACTAGAAAGTTTATCTAGCTCAACTCAAAATGTTGAAAATTATTTGTTCTCTCCTCAAAGTTTTTGAAAGCGGACAAAATATTGGAATAATTCTCAAAATATCAGAAATCGGTCCAATTTTTGTCAAATTAAAATTTCCAGTAGTTCCCTGGAAATTACTGGTAATTTACCAAAAATTACCAAAAAAATGCCAGAAATTCTCCAAAAATTACCAGTAACTTGACAATAATTACTAATATTAGTAATTTACCGAAAGTTTCCAGTTTTTACTAAAAACTGACAGTTATTTAATAAAAGTTAATGTGTAGTAATTTATCAATAATTACCAGCAATTTACCAAAAATCATCAATAATTTGCCAAAAATTACCAAAAATTTACTAAAAAATACCAGTAATTTATCAGAAATCACTAGTAATATATTTACCAAAAATTACCAAATTTACCAAAAATTACCAAATTTACCAAAATTTACCAAAATTTACCAAAAATTACCAAATTTACCAAAATTTACCAATAATTTACCAAAAATTACCAGCAATTTACCAAAATTTACCAAAAATTACCAGTAATTTACCAAAAATTACAATTAATTTACCAAAAATTGCCAGTAATGTACCAAAAAAATCTTACCACACATTTCCAGTAATTTACCAAAAATTATTTCTCCAAAATTACCAGTTATTTACCAAAAAGTTACCAAATTACCAGTAATTCTCCTTAAAAATTACCACCCAAGTTTTCCATTATCATTTTTCTATACTTTTACATATAACTTGTCTTGTTTTCATTAAACTTTTTTCTTTTTTACATTTTTTTATACTGGGCTGCCAGAATTTTTACGCACAATTTCAAGGTACTGAAATTCATTTTTGGAGGATTGGTCAAAAAAAAAGAAGTAAGAGCTGATTTTGTGATATTTTTGATTAAAGGAATACTTATTTACCTTACGTTCTGCTTTTGTAGATAGTTCAGATTAAAAATTTTGCCATTACATTTTTGAAAAAAAGTGATGAAGTGATGTCATTTTCGAAAAAATCGTGGCTTTTTTGCCACTTTTGGGCAGTATATCCGGTTTAATCCCTCGGTCAACCCTCTCACAAGTTTCGATTTGAGTTTCTAAACCTCCTTGACACTAGCCCTCCATCATAAGCGATTGAAAGTTGACAATCATCGAAAATAACAATTTTGTATCATCCATTCAGGCACTTTTTCACGATAAGAAATTCTTTTTTAAAAAAAGAGCATGGAATTTGTATTTAGTGGGTTAAAAATAATACTCCAATTATCACACGTGTTTGCGATTTTTTCGATCAAATCTTTGAAATTCAAAAAAAAATCTAAGCAAAAAAGTGAATTTGAACAGCTTGACCAAAATGATCGTGAAAAGTGTTGTAATCTGGGTATTTTGACCTGCTGAACATGAATCCAGCGTTGATTTTTTATGAACAGAATTTTCAATGGTGGAAAAGTGCTTTCAAGTTGATAAAAATGTTTGGTAGAGGACTAAATGTGATATTGAATTTTGAATTCAATGGGCCAGGGAGGTTCAAAAACTCAAATTGCAACTTTTGAAGGGGGCGACCGAGGGATTGCACAGATTACACTACTCAAAAATGGCAAAAAACTACGATTTTTTCGAAAATGATCCAATTTCGAGAATGAACAACTGGGTGCTCAAAAATTTCCCGAGTTGTCTCCCACTCAAAGTAAATTTGCCCACCAATTTTCGTTAAAATTCAAGGTATTTTTTTTATTTATTTATTTTTATTTTGATCTACCCTAAATGGATATGATTGATTGAATTTTACTCAATTTTATAATGTTTACAATGTTCATGTTTATAAATTTATCATCCTTGAATTTAGAAGTGTACAAAATGTTGAATACAGAATTTCTGTTTTTTAAGAAAAAAAAATTAAATTTATTAAAGATTTGGACCATGGTCACTATAAGTTTTAGCCAAATGGTTTTTAGTTTCAAAATTCCAGCCAAGGCCAACTCTGCCTTTTCCAGCTTATTTTCATCAAAATTTCCTTATTTTTTACAAAAAAAACGAAGGAAACTCGTGAAATGAATGAGAAAAATCGAATGACCCCCACTTAATTTTTGGTTCGAATAATAAAACTGAAATTTGACTTCTGGCATATTTTTCACCTCTCTCCCTCTTTCATTTGATTTGTGGCGGTTTACAATTTGTAATTTTTATCCTATAGTAGATTTTTTCAAACGAACGATGAAATAAATATGTATGTACCTACCTATATTGTATACCCTACCTAATAACTATGAAAAATTCACGTACGTATTTTCAGCATTATTGAAGACATCACTCGCAAACCCAATGTAAATTTATCCGGTTCAGTGAATATGTCACTCGAAGACACGTAAAGTAAGAGTACGACGTAAGAGAGGCAATCGCAGCACTGTGTGGAGGTATTTAGTGTAATTGTGTATGTAAATGTACCTTATATACTATGCAAATATATAACTAAACCGCATCAGCTGACTATGAACCGCCAACAAGAGGTTTCAAGGTTGCCACCGCAACAACATATGTTCGCGTTGTGTTAAATATATTATAAGTAAATCATGAAAGTTGGACAGTTAGTATCACGTGTATTAACGAAGTAATAATTGAGGTATAAATCTTACATACCGGAATAGATGTATGAGTAAGTTCTATTAACGAGTCAATCAAATATTTATAAATTTTCGTCTGCGAAATTGACGCTAATTAGGGTAAATATTTGATATGAACGAACGCGGCGACACTACACTTCGGTATTGAATTCACGAATATGTAGATACGACTGTGTTATGGTATATTTTCATATTGTTGTGTTCATTCGTATATCGTAACAGCAAGTAAGAACCGGTTCTTCTGTCGTTTGCGGGTACACACGCGTTAATCAAGGTTCCATCAATCGCGAGCCACTTAAATACGAGTAAATTTTAAATAAAATTTTGTGATGGGGGAAAATTGTCCCCTACTGAAAATTTTCAACGACCGCGACCAACGAACTTGTCAAACGAGTCAAAAATGCAACCAACCAACAGTTGGGCCTACGTTTATACGTTTAGAGTGTCACTACTATAAGGACGCTGTTTGACGCTATTCCGTTGTTAACTGCATACTACTTGTGTATGTATCTAAATGTTACGTAAGCGACTACGACGACGAATTAAAAAATAAACGAATAAAACAGCGTTAAAAAAATTCTACCGAGTTAATTGAAAAATATCGCTGTCACCGAGCATTTGTAATCGGTTCAGCATTGATGATGCTTGAAAGAAGCATTGTTGAATTAATTTCATACGTATACACATAACACAGAACACACAACTCTACGCCAGTACCCAGATCTAATGCGTGGACTTGTTGATAAAATGCAAATTGCGATGATGTAACTCGCATTGCAGTGTGGAATTTGCATGTGAACTCGCCTACGCTCTGTTGACAATTTTTTTATCGCGGCCAGGTATTAAATTTACCTACGTTTATGGTTTCACGTTGCAGGGGAATGAGATTTTATTTGATTTTTGGCTCTATTTTGATTGTACACATTTACCCATAATACCTGTTTCGAAAATTACTCAAAATTTCAGGTGCTAAAAATCTGAAAATCCGCTGAAGCCTTAAGAATGGTTCGAAACCATCACCAATTAGCTCGAGAGGTCAAAAATGGTGAACGAACGAAATTTAAGCATTTTAGGTCAATTTGATGAAATTTTGATTTTTTCCCCATTTTTTATGGCCTAAAGTTAAATTATTAAACATTTGCCAAAAAACAAAAAATAAATTGAGAATTTGAAATTTTTGGCTATGGTTTACAAAATAAAGTTGTAAAGTTAAAATTTACTTTTTACCCCAATTTCAACATGCATCAGTAGATTGAAGGTAGTTTCAAGCCGTACTAAAGTTTTACTTTGAACATTTGGAATTTTCCAACATAAAAAAAATACAGAGGCGCACCGAACGTTGAGGTCCCCTCCCCCCTCTTCATCCCTCAGACAGAAAAATTTAAGTAAAAAGTTGGGGAAAATTGGATCTATTGAAAAAAGTTGGAAAATTTGAGAGAAAGTTAGAAAGAAATTGTGCAAGCAAGAAAAATCAAAGAATTTTGCTTCCTCAATTATGAACTTTCATCACTGAAAGAAATAAACAGTAATAGTTACATTAAAACGATGCACTCAGTGCATTAAAACGCGGTAATTTTGGTATAGGAATGAAACGCATTAATCAGTACACATTTAGAGAAGTAACTATTACACAGAAGTGCAGTAACCATTCCATCGTTTTTATTCAACAGTATTTGAAAAGTGGGGTTAGGTATTATCAATTTCAAGTTTCTCCGCACATCTAAATGATTTTTTACTGCAACAAATTTTTCAAGACCTAATTTCCCTACAAAAATTTTCCTACCTAACCGGCATTCGAACCTGCGACCTCTCGTTCTAACTGCCTACACTTAATGACATGGCCTTGAGTAGAATGTTTGATTCAGGCCCTCGAAGTATTTATGAGTTTTTCACTGTTTGGGAATATTTACCACTGACGATGTACTCAGTACATCATGTACTGTATTCTGTAAATCACTACATGGTTCTCAGCCATGTTTAAGGAATGTAATCATTGCTTACTATACAATGTAATTATTACCCACCAAATGATGTTCTGAATACCATGTCTGCAGGACTGAGTCCCCAAAGAAATGTAATGAGAACATAGAAATGAATTTTGGAAGGTGATGCAATAAATCCTTCCTGGCAATGTACTCATTCCATTATTGATGCATTCTCTGATTTGAACTATGTAATCATTACATCAAAATGAGGTAATTTGAAAATTACTGGGGACTGAATACAGCGTTTTGAAAATCATTTGAGGAGCTCATTGCAAAAGTAGCCCTTGTCACATGAACCTATGCAATCTCCAAAGCTCTCCCTTGAGCTTACCCAGTATCATGAATGTAAACTCTATAAAGCAATTCCTCTCTGGGCTACTCAGGGTAGACTAACTTGACGGTCATTTCATCATTATAACATGATCTCCGCAGTTGGCAATAGGTGCAATCGAGTAAAACGTGTCTAAAAGTTCATGTGACAAGGGCTACTTTTGCAATGAGCTCCTCATTTCTTTCAGTGTAAGATTGATAGGGTTAAATTATGCATGATTAGGAATAGAGAAATTATTTTAATTCATTGGATAGGGGGAAAGATATTAATGGTATGGTAGGGAATAATTACCAAATGCCAGAATAGTAGTTTCAGTTGGAAAGCTGGTAAATCATCACAAATAACTCTATGCAAAAAATGCCAAATCATATTATAAGTCAATCAATACCTTCAATCATGTCAATATGATTTATTATAATTAGATTCAACATGAAAATACACATTAAAGGGGACTAAAAATATAAAATAATCTAAATCATTTTATATTATAAATGAGGGCCACAGCCCAAACTAGACGACTTGCGTTAATGAAAATAAGACATAATAGTCATTCGATGTTTTCAGATACTATTATTTTAATTGAAGATGGTGAATCAAAGGTCATCACACAGATATAATATAATCCCTATTTATATAATATTTGTGAATAAAGGACTTACGCTCAATATCCACAAACATTTACATCAATTAGATGGAGCTTAGGTTAATTAACAATGGCAAGGTTACTCACCATTTACACATACAGGGTGCCCAGAAATATCGAGTACCCCTAAAAAAGTTTTCTACTAAAATACTTTGATTGGTCACAGTGAATGATAATAATGATAGCACATGATTGGTCGTTGGACTAGAGAGATAACATTCCACCAATCATATGCATCTATTAAAGCGTTCACGTTGCCAACCTATATTTTTAATGAAAAACTTTCTTAGGGGTACTCAATATTTCTGGGCACCCTGTATAGGTACTGTCCATATTTTGTGTCTCTCTCACAGGTGTCCCTAATACTAAACACAATGACAGAAATGTATTACATGAAGCTCCTTTTCGACAAGAAGCATTATTGATGCTGTGGAAGATCCATTAAAATGCCCAAATGTAGGGGAAGCTGTTGTACCACGGAACGATTTTTCGTTTTTTGCATCCAGCGTTGAGAATTCAAAATTTTAGTAATTTGTGTTTAGCCCATGTGAAAGAGCGTTTAAAAAGGAATAAATTACGTGTATAAAAAATTCCATTCATAACATACTATGGTCACAATTTGCATTCAAAAAATTGAAAATTTTGGTTCCGTGGTACATTGGGGTAATGTACCAGGGAACACCACATAATGCACTGTGAAACGCAATAACTTTTTCACTAAAATTTTTTTGGAAGCTCCTGATTAACGATTCATCAAAACTATTGCTTATCAATTCCAGACTTCAAAAACACTATTTGAGGTATTTAAATCTCAATTTCATCAAATTTTGAGTTTTTCATAAAAAATGGGTCAAATTTGAATTTTTGAAAGTTCAAAAGTAAAAAAAATGAAACTAATTTGTGCTGGTGGTAAATTTTCTGAAGCAATGTGTACCTATTTCCATTTTTTGATGCTTTACTTCGTGGCATAGCTAAAAAAAAGTAGTAAGAAATGCAAAAAATTGGTGTTCCGTAGTACATTAGGTCACTTTGTTCCAAGGTACATACAAGACCCCATGAAAATTTGGAAAAAAAAATATTTTGAAAAAAGTTGATGTTTTCAAGCGTATCCAAGAATGCTACTCGGTAGCTGGTATAATGTACTAACTTACAGTGAAACAATTTTGAAATATTTTAATCTCTTATTGTCAGTAGGTTTAACAAAACCATCAAAATAATTACTTTTACATGCATAAAATACATTTTATCAATTTTTGTCACGAAGATGGCCACCAATTTTTATGAAATTTTATATGGTGGGACTCATAATACTATATATGTACTTCACATGTGTGTTACGTCAAATCGCCGCTAGGAGCGCTATGCGCTTCGCACCAGCAAAGTGTTCCCTGGTACATTATGGTCGGGGTACAACAGTCTCCCCTACCGTGATTATTAGAACATTAATAAAAAAACCACGTTATAAGCAAGAATCATCCACTTAGACAAGTGAGCAAAAACAGGGAAGAGGAGAAGAGGGGGACCTCTCCTATCCTATACATCTTTATGATTTTATTCATATTTGACAAAGTACTCGAGATATCGGTGCTAAGTGAAG
Organism: Planococcus citri; assembly: GCF_950023065.1. Taxonomy (NCBI): domain Eukaryota; kingdom Metazoa; phylum Arthropoda; class Insecta; order Hemiptera; family Pseudococcidae; genus Planococcus; species Planococcus citri. Next base: position 22,362,226 of record NC_088679.1, on the reverse strand, counting down.
GTCCTTTCTTTACAGCAAGCACCGGGATGGTACATACACAGCTTGTCATAAGAAAAGGTCTACATAGTTCCCACGTTACCTACACTTCCAGTATGTGTAATAAAAGTTCTATTTATAACCGCCAAGGCGGTGAAGGCATATCTCACTATATCCTAATCATTTTCCTTTTCCTTTCTCCAACCAAAGTTATAGAGAGTACAAAAATTGACTTCTGACACCAAAAATAATCTTGTTTTACTTGAAATTTTCAAAACTGACAGAATATCCCAACTTCTGCTGAAATATCAAAAAATCCTATTTTTAGCCAAAAATTTGCAAACAATAATTTTATATTTTTTGTAAAAATTGGATGTTTTTGAAAATGAGGAGCGGGAATATCGCTCCTGAAATATGAAAATTATGTCCTAAAAAAAAAGTGATGAAGTGTAAATTTTCAAGAGCTTTTGCCCTCGCTTAGCTCGAGCCCCATTCATATTTTTAAAAATATTAGGAATAATTTCCTGAAAACTAAAAATGCTAAAACCATTAAAAACGACTTTTTGGATCATCACAAATTCTTGAATGATGTTTAGAGCTGGTATTTTTATGCAGAAATACATGCCTATGGTGAAAGTATGCATTATATTTATGCAATTTTCTCACCTAAAATATGCAAAAATTTCTGTTTGAGTGACAATGACAAACCTACCCCTGAAAAAGATTTCTTAAGCTGAAAAAGATTTCTTAAGTTGGAAAACGTGAGAATTGTTAATTCAAAACAAAATGAACGCAGTAATAAATACATCATAAAATTCATAAAATCTGGAAACAAAAGAAACAAAATAGGAAATTCAACTAAAAAAGTTGGGAACTGAAAGAATTAAATTCCATTAAATGTATTCTGAGTTTTTTCATCAAAAAACACCACCTTTTGTCACTATAAGAACCACTTTGAATAAATTGAAAGATCTTTCAACATCACAAACCGACGATTAGAGCATATTTTGTAGCATGCTAGTTCACTATGGCTCGATTTTAAAAACTGTTTGTAGGGGGGGGGGGGGATCCGAAAAACTGCGCATGTAAAAATGGAATACTTCAATATTTCGATTAAAAAAATGTTGGTCACATTTTAGCAATGTTGCGATTTTTTGAACAAAAAAGTCTTGAAAATGTCAATTTTGGCAAAATTTCCATAAATATGCAAAAAAAATACCAGAAAATGCTCAAATACATTATGCAGAAATATGCAGGGTTTTCCCCTAAAATACGATAAAATAAGCAATTTGGTCTTAAATACCTACATATGCGAAATATGCAAAACGATATTGGGCTCATTCGTCAGGAAATTTCATAATTTGTGGAGATTTTATCAAATTGTGAATTTTCTGAAGCTTTTGGTCCTCGCTTCGCTCGAGGTAAATCAAAAATGTTCTGTTCTCTTTTTGAATTTGATTTTCAAAAGGCAAAAAGTTAATAAAACATAAAAAAATTTGTTTCCAACTTCCCCTTTCCAAAATTTGTTCGACTCACACCTGGATAATCAAAACTACGAAAATCTGGCAAAAAATGTTGGTAAAATTTTAGTTTCACTCCTCCCCTCTCCCTCCCCCTCCACCCTCATGACACATCACTTCATCACGTTTCTGACTAGATGCCATAAAAATCGTCCAAATTAACTTCAGCACTATACGTGATTGATGCTTGGGGTCTCAAATTCCTATCAAATTCTCATAATGATTTGTATTACCAAAAGAAAAACTTGGTCTAATAGTGCCTCAAGAAAATAAATTTTTGAAATTTTTGCCAAAATTGGGTCAATTTTTCATTTTTTTTTTGCACGTTTTCTTCTTGTATGTAATTTGTGAAGTACACTCGTCTATTGTCACAAATCGGCACCCATTCTCATGCATGTAGGTATAGTATAATACAGCAAGAAGTATAGTAAAAAATAGGAAGGAAACGTTGTAAGCAAATTCAAAATCGATATGTCTAGTACGAGTACGTACACGTTAATTCGCCAGCACAACGAGGAGAGAAGAAAAAAAGAATTTCAACCTTGATGCCTAACATTGCTTGTTTTTGTTATTCGGTGCGAATTCGTATGAGTCATTAATCATGCAATGTCCCGTTATGGAAAAATTATTACGCCGAGTTTTCCAACAATTTTTTGAAATATCGTTATATGCTAACGAGTTGAAGAGAAGACGCGGCGTATAGTATACGAGCTACTGTACTGTGCTGTACTTACTACGTAAACGGATGAGAATGCAAATTCACATAAGCGCGAATGAGATTTAGAATATCGTCGTCGTCGAGGCGCTATGCCGAGAGAAACCCTGCAGCAAACCATAGCTGCGAAGACGACGTCAAGAATCACTTTATCACTTTGACGGCCCCGGTGATGATTTCCTTATAGTATACGCGATTCAAGTGATGAGTAAAAAAGCTCGATAGATGTACGATCGCGTAGCGTAATTTACTGGCAGGGTGTTTGGTTTGGTATATGAAGTAAAGCTATACTTAGCTGTTTGTAGTAAGTAGGCAACATACCTCTTTCTTCGCGAATGAACAACAAGAGTATCTAAAATAAACTTACCAAGTTCGTACAAAATTTGAACATTTCCGCGTATGCGAATTTATTCGAAAATGAAGTTGGGCGAACAAAAAATATAAATGTTTGCCATAACACGAGCGAGAAATAAAAACGAAAGCAAAATACTCGACAAAAAATGCAAACATTTGTATAATAAGCTCCTAAGTAAAATTTATATGTAAATCCGGCCAACAAAGTTTCAAGGCATTATTTTGAAATTATAATTCGAACATAACAATACGGCTGGATTCTCATTCTTGTATTAGGAATTTGTAAATCTGAGTTGGCGTTGAAAAAATTTTCATTTTGAGGCCAGACAAATGAAATTTTTTTGCCAATTGATGCCGCCAATGTGCAAGTCTGAGCTGTTTGTGGCAATTGTGGCCTTTTTTTTTTTTTTTTTTTAAATTCATTCAACGCGGGTTCGTCACACAAATAACTTGTCGAAATGTAACCTGCCACTTTTTCAGTTCGCAGTTGTTATTACAACGTCGCATGGGACGTTAACGCTTAAAAACTTTGTCATTTTGTTGTAGGTATATTTTGTGACGTTGGTATCCTGTGAAAGCTGTGATGAAAAACTCGACTGTGAGGCACGAGTTTTTACCCGGATACATTTTTTTTCTCGGGCGATCTTGATCTCTAAGGTGAAATAGATAGGTACAGTTTTTCAAGTAGGTATTCACTCTGAATGCAGTAAAAGATACTCAACTGTTTTAGTACAGATCTATTGTATTGTGATTTTTTTCATGTAGTTTTACATTGTAGATAAAGCTACCAAAAAAAATTATTTCAACTTAAACACCTGAGATGAAGTTAAATTTAGCTATTTTTTATTAGAGAATCACGATCCGAAATGTATATTCATTCACTCATATATTGTAGTCTGAATATAGGTGGTGAGTTTCAGAATTCTATTCAGTTTGATTTTCAATCTTTACTGCTTCCCATGAAGAAACGTACCTAAGGGTAATCGAAGTATACCTACCTATCATAATATGCAGCAAAAGTGTGTTGAAAATTCGTTATACCGCCGTACAAAATAATAATTCTGACTTTTTTGGTAATATCTGATAATATGGTTTATCTGGCTGTTTTTTTCTAATAAACTTCGTCATCCATCTTTCATCATAAAAAAACCACCTCAGCTCGATATGAATCGAATGAGCATAAAATTAAAAATTGTATAGATACAGCTTGGGAGGAACTTAAATAGGTGAAATTACGGTTGATCCTCTTTTGAAATTTAATTATGCATGATTCAATTTTCAAAATGGAGGACGAAAAAGTAGTTGGATCTTTGGATGAGAGAAATCCGAAAAACATCCAGAAATACACCATCGGGCCAAATTTCAGAGCTGAATTTTATTTCTCGAATTTCAGAACATTTTTATAAATTCAATTTCAATTCATTTTCCATGAAAAAAAAATGATAAATTCGGATACACCATTGACACTTTTTAAAACCATTTTCTACAGGTTCAAATCCAAAATTTTCTCTTGTGATTACCTACTTTTGTGATTTGGGCGGGTAGGAGGTGGAATTCATAAAAAAGCGAAAATGAAATTCAGCGTCTTGAAAATCACAAGAGAGACTGCTAGCTGGCTACTCGATGGTCGATTTTCATCTTCTTTTTTTTTTTATCAGAAAGCATGCAATTGTAAACTTATAGGGCAGGTTCAAAAAAAATCTGCAACTTGAATGGAAAATTGAACTAGAATTTCGAAGTTTAATATTTTTCAAAACATTCCAAAGATTTCATAGGTTTTGAAAAAAATCAAATAGAAATAAGTCGTTGCCTCAGAAAACATCTACATTCGAAGACCAGATACAGTTTGATGTGAGTAGATATAAGAATTTTTATCAAAAAAAAAAAAAAAAATACCCGGAAATCTCGAATTGTGCAATTAATTGTAGGTCTAGGTATCTCGGTACAAATTTTACAATCTTACCTTTTGGTAATAATAATATTATTTAACTCATTTTTACCTCAAGCCCTTCAATTCAGAAGGAAACTTTTTGAACTAGCATCCTCCGATTTGAACGGAACTAAGCTACATATAAAAAAGAAATGACCTAAAATTCCCAACCGAAATTTCAAGACTTGAAGTTCATTTTTAAATTTTAGGTAAATGTTTGAAAATCTTAAGAATTCAAAGATGTTTCAAACTTTTTCATGAAACACCAATTCTTTTGAGAGAAGTGAACCAACGTAAAAACCCCTTTACTTTAGGTCCTACACATCAACAACTCATAATTTTGAAACATTCTGCAGCCCACAACAATTGCTCAAATAAGTATTCTTTTGAAATTTCAAATCACTTTGGGAGTGATTTTTATCCTTTTCAGAGCACTTTAAGCTGTTAATTGTGCAATGTGTATGTAGAAGTTGAATTAAAAGAATTATTTACATTGGTCCACTTTGCTCAATAAATTCAAGTTTCGTGAAAAAAATTTAAAATTACTTAAGTAGGTACTCTTAAAATAGGTAGTTATTTGAAAATGTTTTTAAATTTCAAAAATTTGCAAAAAAAATCCAAAAATGAGCATTATAACCTAAAATTTTGGTTATGAGGATTTTAGGACATGGTTAATGTTCTCCCAATTCTCCAGAGATCCTTTTTTGTACAGAGTGACATGTCGACAGCACCCAGTCCTCCAGCCATTCGCCGCTCAGCCATATCAAGTTGCATATGTTGTGGATTCGGTGAGTGACTTCTTCGCTTCCAGCTTTAAAGACCTCAGCTGTCACCTTATCTGGTCCTGGAGGTTTGTTCTTTCTCAAGTACACAATGGCCTTGATGACCTCATCAAGTAGAATTGGAGGCTCCTTCTCTTCCATGGTGTTGAATCTGGGATCATCAGGAAGCTCCTCTTCCTCGGCGTATAGCTTCTTGCAATACTTTCTCCATGTCTCAGCAACCTCCTCTGAATCAGTCTTAACTTTGCCCTCTTCATCTCAAATGATCTGCTTACTGGCCTTGAATTCTCTCATAATTGACCTGATTTTCTGAAAGAGCAACCAGTTCTCGTTCTTCTCGGCGTGTATCTCGATTTCCTCACATATTGATGAAATGTGGGCATTTTTATCCCGTTTGTGACAGCCTAGTTATGCGCCGAGGTAGAATTTTCCTATGTCTGTCATGTTCTGTGGTCCCTGGCAGCTTTCTTCGCTCTTCTATTGTTTCAATTGTTTGATAATTTTGATATGCAAAAATAATGTATGTATTCTAGCTCAAAAACACTCAATTTCATTTTTGTTTTTCATTATAGCAAATATTTCCAAAACTGGAAAATAAAAAAATCTACTGGAGGCTCCAAGAAGGGTTTGAAATCACTACCACTAATTTGTATCCTCACAAAATCTGATGTAAACTAACTTTCAGTAGTCTACTTCAATACTTTCAAATTTTTGATTTTTTTTGGTGGAAAATTAAACAAATTAGGTAGGCTAGGTATAGGTACTGCAAGTTTTCAAAAATTCACCAAAAATCGAAGAAAAAAAAATTCAGCATTTCAAATCGAGCATCGGGCTCAGTGGGGTATTTTATTGTGAATGCTCCATTAACATTTTATTTGTTTGGTCCAAAAAACATTTTCTTCCAGTTATGATAAGTATTTCCCTTCTGAGTTGAGAACTCCAATAATTTTTCTAATCTTGTTTAGATGTCGCTGTCGATCTCTTAGTGTACCTCATCTATATTAATTCAAATTTGAAATTAGTATTTCTGTAAATGTTCCAAATAAGTACATGTTGGATTGTTGGATAACGCGAATTAAAACGACTGACTTGGAACGCGGCTGAATACGAAGTAGCAACAACTCACCCCCCACTCCACTCCTGAACCAGCCGCAGTCTGCCACGCCTCAAATCAAATAATTTATTGCTGTAAGAGACTGCAAGCGGCATTTACAAGTCATATTACATATTATTACATGGTACTGCCTACTGAGCTACTTTACAACAATAAAAATACACAAAAAAGTGAAATGGAGAAACAAAACAGAATAAAATAAAGTAATGAATACATATAAATAATTAAATAGGGTTAGAGTTTAGGAACTCATCTACATCATAAAATGCCCTTTTTAGTAGCCATTTATGAAGAGCTTTTTTAAATAGCTTAGTGTTATGAACATCTCTGATTTGTGGAGGGAGACTATTAAAGATTTTGACTGAGCAAAGATTGAGTTTACCCCTCTAGTATTATAAGTATGTGTCAGTACTGAAGGCTGAATAATATTCTTTTTTATCATTATTGATACCTGTAGTACATATATATAGGAATGGTGTTGTAACAATTTTTTCATCAATGAAGGTTTGTCTAGAGGATTGGGTAGGGGCTAAATTAAACATTGTCCTAATAATTCTTTTTTGGATAAGGAATATCCTATCTAGAAGGGTTTTGTTTCCTCCCCAGAATGCAAGTCCATATGACATATTAGAGTGAAACAATCCATAGTAGGCTACTTTTAGTGTGGGAATGGATGCTGCTTTCTTCAATTGATATAGAAGGTAGTTGTAAGATGATAGTTTGTTTGAAGTTTGAAAGCTTATTTACGTGGTTAGTCCACTTCAAGTTAGTTTCTACAGTAATGCCCAATTGCAGTTTCCCTGAATTCTGATAAAAAGGAATTTCTAGAATTGTCCAAAGTGTGCTGTATGCCAGAGGTGAAGAGGACTACTACAGTTTTCTTTAGGTTCAAGGCCATTTTATTCATTTCAAACCATGAGATGAGATCAGTTAGTAGTGCCTCTTTAAGGATAGCGAATTTTTATCTACTATCAGGAGAACAGTGGAATCATCTGCAAATAATGTTGAAGGGTAAGAGATACAATTGGGTAGATCATTTATATGTATGTTATGAAAAAGAATGGACCTAATATCGTTCCTTGGGGAACATCCTGTTTTGATTCCAACTCATCTGAATAAATAACTCCATTATCATCATTAATTTCAACTATTTGTAACCTATTAGCCAAGAAAGATTCTATCCATGAGAGTGCTTCTCCCCTGATGCCATACCTCTCCAGCTTTCCAATTAAGATATCATGAACTATACGATCAAAAGCTTTAGACAAGTCGCAAAAGAGGGCCATTATCTGCTCATGATTATTGATTGAATGCAATACTTGATGAATCACATGTAGCTAACTAATTTCACTTTGCATTTGAGAACAGTGTTGCTCGAACACGTTTTAACAGATTTTATTTCTTTCATTTTTTGAAAATAATTTGTTCATCAATTTATTTAGAATTAATGATTTATTCTTTCCCATTAATTAATTCACAATTTATGACAAAGCGGGTAGGTATACCATATACCAAAAAAAAAAAAAAAAAAAAAAAAAAGGTGAAAATTCCACAATACAAGATTTTTAAATAGAAAAGATGAAAAATAACTAATTCATTAATAGAAACATTTGTATACAAGAGGCGATAAGATTTAAAAATGAAAAGTTTATTCTACGCGTAAAAAATTTCAACCCTTTTGGGACGTATAAATGTCAGCCAACAAGCTAAGCATACTTTACACGACGACATTTACTTGGCATGTGTACGTGTGTTAGGTTAGGTGTGTACCTTGTACAAGGTATGTATTAATACCGCGACGAAGGAAGGAAAAATATTAAACAGCTTGTTTATGCAAAATGTACCTAGACGTGCACGAATCGATAGCTAATGTTACACCGTGTACGTATGGTCGTACGAGTATTTCGCCCTCATCACCTTCCCATTCAACCAGGGCAGCGTTCGGTATCGAGGAGGATAAAATAATACGAAGTGCATTTTGAAAATGAACCAAATGTAGAGGGAAAAAACCGACCTAGAGAAAGGTGTAAAAGTACCAATTCGGATATATCGATACGGTACGGCGAGAAAAAAAAAGATTTAATACGCGAGATTATTTTACCAAAGTAGGCTCGTTGATTATGCGAATGGTGAGCGAGTGAGAGGGTGGAATAGTGAAGGGAAAACGATAGGACGCGAACTAGGCAAGGCATACGGAGTGAGAAGGAAAAGGGTGAAGAAAAACCGCACACGCAACTGTTACATTGACATAGAAACCGTGGCAACAGAACAAGAATGAAAATATACCGCGTGCGTATGGATTTTATGTCAATCTGCTGGGCGAGCTTTGTCTCTGTCATTATTAATGTATGAATCGTTTTCTGCTGTTGTGATACCTTCTATTCGCGTATCTCTCCGGTAGTAGTACAGCATTTTAAAGTCCGTTAGTGACGTTTTAGGCTTATCGTCGCTAGCAACTATTGTTTCGTGCCATTAAGACGATGAAGAAACGATGCGCTGCTCCTGGCGCACAAATAAAATAGAGAGAAAAAAAACCGTGCCAAATTCATCCTTTTATTGTCTTTCGCGGGGAATATTACACGACGACGATGCGGGTATCGAATTTACGATGTGCTCGAAGGCGGAGATTGTGTGCATTTGGGTAAACCGAAGGACTATATACGTAGAAGGAGGGTAGAAAAAAAATCACCGAAATTTTTCCCACTCATTTATACGACGACGTGTAAGTATCATATAGAGGTATATACCTATAAATATAGTACGATGACGATGGCAGAGTTAATGAATGTGGCAAGAGGGATTGTATCGGTGGAATGCTCGTTGCAGGGGGTGTTTTAGTACGTTGTGATTGTATGTTGCCAACACGATGAGGTACACGACGAGGTGATTTATTAAATTTTAGGATTAAAGTAAATTTCATAGTATGATTTGTTTCGGTGGAATTTTCATTTAATCCGGCGTTTTGTACACGCCGCTGCCGCCACCGCCTCCGCCGGTGAAACCGTGCAACGACAACAATCGTGGAAAAAATATCAAAGCGAGAGCTTTTCCATTTGTTAGCGCAGAGAGAGAGAACAATTCGGTTAACGAAAATAAACAATTTGTGATGTTTTACGCTGGCGTCGCTTCTGTCCTATAACAACTACACGCCGAAAAACAAATCTTGTTTTAGACACATTTGTAAATTGACATTCGCTATAAAATGAAATTCAAAGAAATGGAAACGCCATTAGATAATTAAACTGTTCGTTCGCCGGTTATTTTGCGGACCGTTTTCGCCATATTATACGTACCTTTACAGCAATGTGCACTTTCCAGCTGCTAAATAGCCACAATCTCGTGTAAAATTTATCTTATCCTATGTTAACCTTCGATGTAGGTACAGATCGAGCAATTGTAGAAAAGAAGATCCCGCAGATTCGAGAGATGATTTTAAAATTGTGGTGAACCTTTTAACATAAATGTAAAAGTACAATCATAGAAAGGAGAACCGATGAAATCGACTGGACATGTTTCGAAACATATTCTGGTACTTCCAGTTTATTATAAAATTAATTCGCTTATTTGATAATCAAGCCACGTACGAGCCAGAACTTCGATTACACGAGATATGTATTAAAATACAGGATGTTACCCTAACACTTTCCATGCTCTCGTTATTGTATCTTGCCGGACATTTCTACCCTTAGTACAAATACGAAGTGTTCAAATCAATAACAAATGATTTGAGGAAGTTTTGAAAATTTTGAAAAATTAACTTTACTAATTTCGAATTTTTGATGATTTATTTTGAAACCTGATGTAAATGCTCCCCTCCCTCCAAAAAAATCTTATAAAATTGAAAAATATTGAAATAATCAAGAAAGCAAAGTTCAGCTCCCTAGGCAAACATGCTCACATGAACCCAAGAGGGGATGTCTATTAGATTATCCTAGTAATGAAAGAGACACTTTACTCAATTCGATGGGACACACTGTATAGCTGCAATTTGCACAGAACCACCTCCCCTTTTTTACTTACCATGGGTAAGTTTCTTTTTCTACCAAGTACATACATATACTTAGCAAAAAATGAGTAGGTACATAAGGATAAGATTTGTATTCTATTGATTTGACACTTCATCCATTTAAGTAAGTAGATTCAGATGTAGATTGTAGGTAGCTATATATACCTACTTGTACTCATTCGTGTTGAAGAAGGTTTTCGGGCATTTGGTAAGCAGAACACAGCATTGGTGCCTGCTTATATATGTTTGTAGGTATAAATAGAGAGGAGTATTACAAAGGAAATAGAAAATCAATATATTTTATAGTTTTCAAGCTTAGGTATGTAAGAGATTGTATAAATTATTTCCGTTTCGATGATATCAAAGGAATAAGTCTAGTTTCTCAGATCAGATTGGAGTTCAGCACGATTACGGACGTATTAGTATGTAAATGAGACGGAAAAGGAACGAGTTCAGCTGGATTACGTGTATGAGTAGATTCGATGAGAATAATTTTTTCCCTATGAAAAATGTACATCCCTAGTAGCACAATCGACAGATAATATCGATAAGGGAATTTATCGACAAAAAATCGATGAAAAAATTTTAAGACATGTCAAAATTTCAAGTGCTAATGTGTATTTTTTTATTTTTGCTGAATTTTTGAAAATCGAATTTAAGCCAAAAATGAGAAAAAAATCAAAAATTTCACCAAATTGACCTAGGTAGAAAACTGAATTTATGATTTCAACCTGGAAAATCGATTGGAAACTGTTTCAAACCGTTTTGAACTGTTCTGGAGTCCCCAGCAGATTTTTGAAACATGAAATTCCCTCTAAATTTCATCAAATATGCGGTTGAAAAGTCAAAATTCATTCTACAAACTAATTTCGACACGCTATTTTGTTGACTGCTGGCGGCTTCAAGTCATTTTGGAACCTCCAGCGACTTTTTGAAAATTCTTGAAGCTTCCTGCATATATTTGAAACTTGAAAATGCAGCTGGAAAGTCGAAATTTATTTCCTAAGACAATTTAAATACCCAACGAAGTCGACTGCAATTGGATTTCAATTCGGTTTTGAGCCTCCAGCGACTTTTTAAAAATTACTGAAGACTCCAGCAGATTTTTGAAACTTGAAATAACCACAAAATTTCATCAAGGTGGAGTCAGAAAGCCGAAATTTGATCTGCACTCCAACTACGAGACGCTATCGAGTCGACTTCAGATGGCTTCGAGTCATTTTGGAGCCTCTAGCAACTTTTTGAAAATTTCTGGAGCCTCCAGCAGATTCTTGAAACGTGAAATTTTCAAAAAATTTTATTAAATGGAATGAGGAAGCTGAAATTTTGTTGCAATTTTACGTTTAAAAAAGCTGCTGGAGATTCCAAGAATTTTTAAAAAGTCGCTGGAGGCTCCAATAATGGCTTAAACCCATCAGAATTTGACTTGATGGCGTGCTGAAGTTGGATGGAGCGTGAATTCTGGATTTCCCACTCTGTTTGGTAACATTTTATGAAAATTTTAAGCATTGAAATCTGTGGAAAGCTCCAGTAATTTTCAAAAAGTCGCTGGAGGCTCCAAAATGGCTTGAAATCTACCAGCTGTCGACTTAATAACGTGTTGAAATTGATTTGCAGAATTAATTTCAGCTTTCCAACGGCATTTGATGAAATGTTGAGGAAATTTCAAGTTTCAAGAATCTGCTGGAGGCTCCAGAACTGTTCAAAATCGATTTGCCGGGTCGAAAATAGGATATATGCCAAATTTCAGCTTTCTAGGTCAATATATGTAGTAAAATTTTGATTTTTTTTCATGCATGTGTATACTTATTATCTAAATGCTCTGTTTTGCCTTCCCTTCATAGGGAGAGGGACTAGGTTGCTTAGTTAAGTTAGGTTGTAAATTTAGGTGTTTCTGCTTGGACCCTAGAATTGATATCAAAATAGAGAGTAATTTTGTTCTCACTGCAGTTCGGTTGATCAGCTTTTAAAAACGATTTTCATTTCTAATTCAGGTATTCTCTCGACCAAAAAATAAAAATGAATGATCAGAAGACAATTGGAACAATATAAACTCAGTAGAAGTTTTAGTTAGTGGAAAAAATTTTCAAATTAGTTGAATATTTACTGTTGTTCAAAATTTTGGAGCACACAACCCTTCCGAAATTAGCTCCATGACACCAAAGGTATAATATACAGACGGTAAATTTTCAACGTTGGGGAAAATGTTGAAGCATTCGAAACTTTTTAAATTGATCTACATGAAATAACAATTTTCCTCCAAAGTTCGCTATTTAACAGATTTCTATTTAGGATCAAAGAAGTCGATGAATGTGGAAACAAAACTCTGCAAAAATGTTTAAAATATTTACAAATTTTCAAGATTTTAGGATGATTTGATCCCCCTTGCCTCCCAGCTTGATTCAAGTTATTCGTCCTCCATTATCGGAGAAATTTTTAAAATTGGCAGATTCTCGAGTTCCTCAATAGTGTGTTTTTGTTGTGCCTTCGAATCTCCACTGCACGCAAACCGTAGTGAGTATTTCAAAGATGTTAATATAATTGCATAACCAGTTTGCCGTAAATACTCGAGTCGAACCAGTATGACCAGATCATTGTTCTTTATCAATTTGAACAAAAAATGAAGACTGCGGTTCTTGGTATCGGATGTATCGAAAATCTGCAAGCATGAAATATGCAAACTCAAATGAATTTAATTCATTGAACAGATATTCGGTTTCAAGTGCAGGAAATCATCTTAAAGTTTTGCACAAATTCACAATTCTAGAAATATCAGTTGTTGTTGTTGTTGTTTTTTTGAAATTTCCCAGCTTTAATCCAGGTACTAAAACCATTAGTTTAGACTTGAACTTTTTTTTTCAGTTAGCAACCTTGCTGGCAGTGTTTCAATGATACACCCTGCATACTGATATTCTGATTCAGCTTGATTTTTTTATGATTTATTTATGATAGTCCAGTGAAATAATCACACTGAAAATGAACAATTAATTTTATCAATGTCTGTACATTTTCAGCTAAACATTGTGGGAAGTAGTAAATTGAAAAATTTATTTCGTCTTATCGTGAAATCAAAAATAGAGATACCTAGATAGGTAAGGAAGTTCAAAAATATACCGTCTTCTTTAAAATGACAACCACACACCCTTGAGCAGCTCCCTTGTGAGCAAAAAGATGAAACTTAATACAGACTGACAATTTTTTTTTTTTAAGCAGACAGAATCAAATTGAAAAAATTTGACATATTTTTTTGTGCTACCTAGAACATGTTATAGATATAGCCAAAATACGCTTCCAAACTAGGTACCCAAATACCTCCAAACCTAGCTAAGTATATTTTCAAGACATGAAAAAAATTTGGCCATTCCACCTCGACGAGAACCGGCCGGGCCGAATAAACCATAAAACTCGATCTCGTTGGAAATTAAATTTTTTGCTCGACCGAATTGAAAAATGTTAAACGAATAGCCGAAGTATAATAAAAATGATAGAAATTTCGCATGCTAGCGCTTTACCTCATTCGCAGGTAATTTTTTCATTCGGCGAATGGAAATAAAAGAAAATTGCGCCTCGTCGGTACAAGAAACGAAAGGTACCTATAGAGCTACAGAAGGAGAATGCAAAAGGAAAAATGATTATTGCATTCTTTTGCGGTTTATGGAGATGACAAGGTGAAAGAGTAGGGAGAGATGTTTTAGCGTAAAGGCTTGTAATTCCATTAAGTCGGTATCCTTTTATTAAAATGCCATCTCGTTCGTGCTGCGGCGCGTTGTGACGTTGGCGTACGCAAAAATTCATTGAATTCCTCCATTAACCTTTTAACTGGTAGATACGATATCGCAAAGTACCGATATGGTGGGATTTTTTTTCATTTTTCGTTTCGCTCTGCCTGTAATTTCATTCGATTTAACGTTTAACCAACGATAATTGACGACTATGCATTTTTAGCCGGGGTATCTGTCGCCTAGCACCGCGCTTTTAACACAAGTATGCATCCCTGCCTACCTTTCCTGTACGTTGGAAAAAAATTTTCAGCTTTCATCTTTTAATTTTATGCGCGATAATGGAACGATGTTTTTTATAATTTAATGGCTGCTGCTGTTCTGTTGTTGTTATTTGACAATATGACAATGTTGACTTTTTTTTTCTATTTTCTATTTTTTATTTTTCGTGCGTTTTTTTTCTCTCTATACATGTCAAAAAAACACGGATTTTATATTTTCTACCTTCTGCGTAAAACCCCGTTATCTCTATCGCGCAAATTATTCATGTCGATAACGATTTGTAATTTGTTGTTATATATTTTGTTTTGTTTTTTTCATTTTTGATTGACATGGACGTTTGTAGGTAGGTATGCAGATACAAATAGGGTGTAATGTTGAAAAAAAAAAAATCAACTTTCATCGTATTAACTACCTATTAGTGTCAGTGTAGTGTCGATTGGAAGACAAATTATAAAGAACTACATATATATGCATAGGGTGTTAAAATGTCCATTTTCTTGACGGTGACACCATCAAACATACCGTTTTACCTTTTCAGTCCTTTTACAAATATTTTTCCCAACACTAAGTTTATAATACAATATTATACTTCCTTGAAACGCGTCGCTATCTTTGAAACTATAGGATCACGAATGATTTTAGCTTTAAAGCCTCCGGCACACTTCACAGAGTTCATCTTTTATACCAACTTTACCTAGACCTATATTATGTGCAAGACTTTTGAATAAAATTTACTTCTGTTTGCGCTCAAAAGCTCGACTAACGGTCAATTTTCATTCCTGTGTAAGTTTTTAAGGTTGAAATTAGCCCGAAAGCATGTTAAATAACTTGTTTCATTCCGGCTGCAGGACGTACATTAAACTTTCCAGCGTAATATGTACCTACCTACTAACTTTACATGGCTCAGGTATGGGTATACGAATTCATGGGCTGTTGTAAAAGCGAGCTTTGCCAAATGAACGTGCTGTTTCATGCGTCTCTAACATCGCTTTGAAAGTCTAATATTTGTCGAACTTCCGTCAAAAATGTGTAGATAGGTATATTCATTATAGCCTAGGGATGAGTATGTTATGTGTATGAGTATATTATGGATAAGCTTTCTAAGCTTGAATATAATTTACGTAAGGTACAGGAATCTTCATTTTTTGACTTGAAAGCTGATCAATGGATACAAAAATTATATCCATGCTATCTATAATTCGTTGTGAATATTGGATCGAGAATGGTAGACAAGCTGTAATGAAAGTGTTGAACGAATGTATCAATTGAGGGGTTCCATGGAAAAGGGGCCTTTGTAATTTTTTTTTTGTTTTTCTGATTTTTACAAATCTAAATATATCTACCTATTTAAAATTGTTTTTTCCATTATTTCCACCATATTCAGTGATATTGAAATGTTCTTCCGTAGGGAAAAAAACGAATTGGAAAATGTTTGCTTGTAGAAAAAAATTCAAGTCTATTTGAACTTATGAAAATTGGTAAAAAAAAAACTGACCAAGGCCCCCTTCTCCATGAAGCCCCTCAATTGCAGACAAGTTGATGGTGGTGCGCTTATAATGCTTGATCTTCCTCCTTTTCCTTTAAAATAAGCAGTGGTCTTATTCTTCAACAATTTTCAGTATCAATATACGAGTAAGTATATCGATATTTTTTCCCAAAGTATGGATGATATCGATAAATATTAATACTTTTCAAATTGACTTCAATGACCAGTTATTTTGCTCATAATTTATCAGGACTTATGGGAATGAATAGCAGCCAAGACTGACAGAACTCTATAATGTAAATAACATATTTTTTTTCTTGATAGAAATCACATCATCAACATCAAAAATTAATGCTCAAATATGAATTACAAGCCTAAAAAAATGCGGATCATGGAGATTAGAATGTAAAAATGTAAATAACTATTGATATTTATTTGATACTACAGATTAGTATCAATACCTTTTCATACTGCAAGGTATCGATATTATCAATAAGTATTGATACTCATAAGATCTCTCCTTTAGAATAATCTACTTTAGAATGAGTCTCAAAAGTTATTCCTTTCACTTAATGTTGGTGTCAATCACTTTGGTCCTTCATATTTCCTATTGACAAGAAAAACACGATGAGAGCCATAAAAGCGAGACCATGTTTTTTTGGTGCATTTATGTCTTGACATTATCGCATAAACGCTGTGCGTAATTGCTTTTATGAAAGACCCCCTGGAGTATGAGATGGCATAAATGCAGTGAGGATGCACCCTATTGACAAAAATTGTGCATACAACATGCTGAAATGCATGCTTTTTTGCATATCACACGCATGCGTGAATTTGGACTCTTTCAAAAAATTGCATGTTATTCAGCCAGTGAATAGCATGCTTAAAAGTAAACCAAAAGTATGTACAAAAAGTGCGGAAATTTTAGCAGAAAAATTGCTCAAACTCACTGGCAATACTATCTACCAATTAATTGTGAATTTTAAGACATTCTAATAGATAATTTTTTCAAAAAATTTTTTAAAAAATTAAAAAATTTCTGGCGCATGCTGGAATTGATCTCAGGTTCCTGCGATGTGCGGCCATTTAACACACTCGGCCACCTTGCAGCTTAATAAATTGGAGGTCATTTTTGCATAAATGTTATCAATTTTTGGACTTGGAAAAATTTTTACTCACTGGTGCATTTTAGAAAATACTTGGTTGCTAGATTGCTTCTGTTTAGCATGCGAAAAATTGTACTTACATTTTTAACGCGATAATGCACGCTTTTACACCAGTCCAAAATTACGAACTGTTATGCATGCTTTTCAGCATAATTTTGTCAATAGGGCGGTAAAAAACATGGTCTACTCCAAGAAAACCAGTTTCAGGTAGAACGGAGTAACAGCAGATTTGAAAAAAGGGAGCGGATTTGAAAAAACGTCGGCATAATAGCTGAAAAGTGAGACTAAAACACGTATTTCTTGTCAATCGAGTTATGCCAAATGTTGTGGTAATGCGAAGAAATTCTTCTTTGTTATATTCAGCTATTTAACTGTCTGAACTATTCATCTTGAACTTGTCTAATGTATGAAAGCTACAGATTTTTTGATCATTCTTCATTGTTTTATTGCGAAGAGAAACATACCTACCTAATAATTTCTGATAATGCTGCACAATTTAAAAAATTTAAATCGTTCATTGATCACGTTTGGAGAGAAAATTCAAGAAGGAACAACAAATTTGTTTCCTTCCTGTTCATAAACAATATCAATTGGAAGTTTATTCCTAAAAATGCTCCCTGGGTGGGAGGTGTCCATACAAATGTTTAATTTTGTCAGTGAAGAAATGTATCAAAAAATCGGTCTCTGGCATGATCAATTTTGAAAACTTGAAATCAAAAAATATAAAGTTGAAAGAAATTGAAAATGTATTAAGCTCAAGGCCATTCATGCGTGTCTGGTGATCTCGAAGACGTCATTACTCCAGCTCATTTCATTTGTAATCGAAGTAACATTTCCGTCAACAATGAATTTGGGTATTGTTAATACAAGATCTGAATTATCTAACATTTGGAATTTGTGTATAAAGGTTCTACAGTCTTTTTAGACCATGTGGTATAGGTAAAGATTATTTATCAAAACGTAAAAATGACAATTCAACACAAAGAAAGGCTGTTTGTCCTGTACATATAGAGTTGGTGAAGCAGTACTAATTTCTGAAGATGACTCATGGGAAAATGGAGATTGGGTGTTATTGATCAATTATTGATCAACTAAATGCTAGCAAAGATGGGAATATTTGTTCAGCCAATGTTGGAATTAAAACAGATATTAAGTAGTACTAGAACCATTAAAAAGTTTTATCCCTTTGAACTTAATTGAAGTACATTTTCATTTCTTGTACCGAATTTCACAAATTGTGAATCAATGAAAAATATTATTGTTCTGGTTATATTTGGTTACTTGTAAGTTAAAATGTTCTTAGTATTTTCCTGGGCTTACCCCCCCCCCCTCCCCCCAAGAGACCTTCATTTTGAGTTGGAAGTTACTCAGAATCAATTTTCAAAAATCTATTGAAGGTTCTAGAACTGCTCAGTACTTATCTATGGTTTGAAACCGTTTTCAATCGTTTTAGATGTTCTAAAATAGCTATACTACATATTTTTCAGATTTTCAAGTCGATTTGATAAGATTTCAATTTTTTTGCGTTTTTGGCTCATACAAAAAATCAAAAAATGCATCTTAGCATCTGAAATTTTGACTAGTTATGTGTTTTTTCATGCTCTTTTAATTAGACTTTATCTGGTTCAACATTTTTTCTCTCCATTGAGATACCGCTTTTGTTAGTCATAAGCGCTTTCTCGTTTCTTAGTCAATATTAAACTCCTGAGAAGTACCTAAATTGACAGCACTGACTCCACAGATGAAATATACCTACCCAGCTGTGTTTTTCAATATTTTGAAAAAGAAACTTCAAACATGTCATTTTTCATAAATTTTGAAGAAAGAGTGAAAGGGAAATTCACCTTGAGTAGTCTTTTGAAATAGGTAGTTATGAAAATCCCCGCGTTATTTTGCGGTCATTTCAATTCTTCGAGTTTTTCAAACACATTTTAAAAATTTTTTGTTTTCCTCTACCTAAACTAACCAATTTCGAAAAAATGGCAAATAAAAAAAATCATAAATCGTCCTGAACAGTTTTCCAAATCTTTTTGGGCTTTTTATTGTTTTCCTCTAGCCAAACTCTCCATTTTTGAAAAAAATGACAAATAAAGGAAAATTCATAAAAATCTTCCCGAATGCTCGACTCTTTAGTTCCGTTTTATGGTAACACTGCTTCAACACGTCCACACAATGAAATGTTGCCAAAATACACCGCAACAATGGTTTTATTATACCTACTATTGCTTCTTTTCCCGAATAAATTACACAAATTATTACGTTAGTCGTGCCATACACACTACACACATCACCTCATCACGTCCGTCATTTCCATTGAATGAATTGGAAAAAAGAAAAATACCACGAAAATTAGTCGTACCTCGAACGAGACGTAGGATACTTGATTACTTCATTTCGTCGACTTTTTCACCCTATTTACGATAAGTCGACTCAATTAAATATTGATATGCTTCCAAGAAAGAACCCTATAATCATATCAACTTGACCAAGAACTTCGTAGTAGGTAACGAACGAGTCCTTGAAAACCGTGAACTTCCCGTTCCCATTTGCCAGCAAAATACTAAATTCCATTTGACCTATTTTCTTCGCTTTTAAGCGAAAGAAGAAGCAGAGAAAAAAAAGTAGAAAATAAGAAACGAAATAGCCGGTAAAAATAGAATAAAATGGGCCAGGGGTGGGTTAAAAGCGTTAATGAAAATTCGTCGAAAAAATATAATCTTTCCAGTACTTCTGTCCTTTTATAAAATTTACAAACCATTAAAAAAATATTCGGCGCGCAATTACCATTAAAAAGAACGACATTATCCGAAGACCAATTATAAAATTACACGCAATACTACACCGGCTTATGTTCTTTAAGGCTTTCATATTTCGCTGCTTTAAAAAGCAACGCACAATCAAAAAGTGCTGTCGCACTTCCGGGATAATTTCGTCGCATTTTGTACGATGAAACGCCAAGTATAATATCATCGTATCGTCGTCGTCGAAACCTTAACGTAGCTTTGCAATTAAACAGCATATTGTTAATAAACGGATAGTAAAAGCGCGAAAATAATTGCGAATTTATACGTTTTATAAAGTTTAGATGTAAAAGTTGCTGTAGGTACCTAGCTAAAGCAAATGTGTTGCATACGAATTACGTACGAAGCCTCCATATGAGGCTGTGAAAATTTTCAGATAACGTGGAATAGCGAATGACGGCGCTGTTTACGGTGTGATTGTAACAATACGAAAGTGCTCAGTTATAATGATGGGTAATACAAATGGTGAAGAGGAAAGTGAAAGATAGGTAGGTACTTTCATACTTTTTTGTGTCCTACAAAATCATATGATATGAATAAAAAATAAATGAAATAACAACAAAAAAGAAGATGAAGATTCACTACGTACTTCCATCTGAAATTTAAATTTCGAGAATTTCTTTGATTAAAAAATTGAAGAAATGCTTTCCTTACGCACTTAATGATCTAAAGCATACAATACGTATCTATTAAGACTTATTCAAATTACCTGGGAGCTCATTAAACCTTACTGTATTTACAGCTGAATCGTCATTCGGTGCAGATTCTACTTGGTAAAGTAACCGTAGGTACTAATACAGTATGAATAAAAGGCAAACATTCACTCACCTGAAACAAGAAAAAAAATTAAACAAATTTAAACGAATTGAAATAATTTCGCGGCTTACAAAGTATAGGTACTCTGAAGTGACGACACCGTCGACGACGTCGCTCGGCGTCAATTGCTTTGTAAATAAAAGCGCAAAACTACTCGTAGAAGAACGTATCGAGCTACTTGAAAAATACGTATCTAGTAGGTATAGCTTGGTATATTAGGTGTATGTGTGTATACTTTATATATACCATAGGTAAGTAGTAAGTACATAAGTATATGCGGTGAAAAGATAACGTACACGACGTCTGCAAAGTGCACAGTATACTGCAGCAAGACACAACGTCGAGGAAAAGTGTGAAAATTGATTCGAAAAAGCTGGCGGTATTTCCTCGAAGGGATTTAAATAACCACTTAAGTATACACGTATTCGTGGGTAGCTAACATCGAAACTGAAATTATTTTCCAGCTGACGACAATGACAAATACCATTAACGTCGTTATCACATTGGTACGAGTTTATTGTCGAGTTAGAATGCAACCAGTTGCGCGAAAATAATAAGTACGTCGTTGGTGGAGAATAAAATAGCAATAGTTTCCGTCTGTTTTTTTCTCTCTCTCTCTCTCTCTCTCTCTCTCTGTTTTGAGTATTCGTAATAAGTAGTTATTTTGAATAAAACATTTTTAAAGAGTTTCAAATTGTAAATGAGAGTACTTGGTGGAGGAAATAGTAAAGGAAGGGTTAGAATGTGAGTACTGATTGCTAAAGTAGTATGGAACAGAGGAAATTGATTAGAAATTATCAGCAACAACAGTTCGATAATTACTCCAATTTTTTTTAGAAATTTTCGTACTTTCTGAAGAAAGGGTACTCCCAGGTAAGATAGGCAAAATAGCCCTGTTCCCAGATTTGAAGAAGAATAAGAAATATGAATTTATTCGGCTCAGCGTCTAAGCGCTATACATGAAGTGATCAATTTTTATACAATGATAACGCGATACTTAAGAGGGTAGGCAAAAAAATATTATAAAAACCCACGAATAGGTATAACGATTTGAAAGAATTATTGTTTATTTATTGCATCAAAAAAGATCTTGAGGATTTTTATGTGTTTTAAGACGATTCATAAGATTTTTGCTAAGTAGGAATTCGAAGTCATCAAGCAATTCCAGCATAAATAGGTATTTTTCAGTAAGTCTTTCAGAGAAGGCGTCGATTGATTCTATTTGCAGTTCATTATGTAACTGATTGTTTCAGAGGAACCATGGTGTGTTTGTAATGATTCGCAGAACTTTGTTTTGTATAATTTGTAGTTTATGTTTGTTAGTTTTTGAAGCTGTTATCCATATTAGCACTGCATATGTGAATGAGCTACGGATGAGACTTTTGTAAAGAAGTAGACTACAAGATGTAGACAATCTGGAACCACGATTCAGTAAGGGGTAAAGTTTACCTAGTTTGAGGTAGGCATCACGTGATTTGAGAACGATATGGTTTTTGAGAAATAGTTTCTGGTCCAAGTGTATGCTGAGATATTTAACTGTTGATGTATTCCATGGTACCACAGTGTTATCGATTCAGATTTCTAGAGTCAGTGAGATTTTGTGAAGTGTAAAGATTTTCGTTTCACTTTTAAGTGGATTTAGCTTAAGTTTCCAGCGTTCAAACCATGGATCCAATTCATTGATACCAGCTTGAAGTTGATTACAAGCAATTAGAAGATCATTATTTTGGCTGAGTAAACACATATCATCAGCAAACATTGCTATTTCATTATCAGCTGGTTTAGGAATATCATAGCAGTATAAGATGAACAATGTGTGATATAGATTGATTGGTAATTAGGAAAATTTTTAGACTAGGGAAAGTTAGTGAGCGGAAATAGGTATAGGAATTTTACAATTAGGATAAATGGAGTGGGTTTGTATAGGAATAGAGAACCTACCTATATCAACATAATTTAATGCTCGAATAATATGAAAATAGATTTCGAATAATTTCAAATCAAAAAGGGGAAAGATATCTATTTACACAGTAGACTGAGTCTACGATCACAAAACAGTGGTTGGACAATGTCCTAGTTTTGAACTCGAATTAGTAATTAAAAATTACGATCATTTTAATTCCAGAGGAATAAAATTAGATGGTTATACTCATTAAATCTTTAACTAGATTATCTAATTGGAAAAACTAGGCTGTAAAGTCCTTCACTGGACTATCTAAATTGACAACTTAAAAATAAACCATCTCCTTGATTATCTAATTTCAAAGTTGCTACTAAAATTCTTCACTGAATTATCTTATAGCCTAGCGTTTGAGAAAGACCCTAGATACTGCCCGGAACTACGGTATGAGGAGTTACCTCAGTCTAGCCGGTATGCTCGAATAAAAGGACTTACTTCATTTGGTTTAAATCCAGGTATTAAAGATGAAAAATAGTCATTGAAAATAATTCACACTTGCGTACCGGAATATTAAACCATTTAATTAAAATGAAAATGTTCACAAAAGTCACATTATCATAAGATAAACAATAATCGAACACACACGTTCTAAATTACTCGAATCCCGAAAACATACTGAAGCTAGGTAGGTATCTACCTAGCGTCATAAGTTATCAATTTTCCCACCTATGATTTTAACCTTGAAAGGGTTCATCGAATTTATGCCAGTATAATTGCCTAACTATTTTAATTTAGGCATCCTTATACAACAAATGTTGGACTCAATACAGAGCCTTGTGGTGCTTGTTGGCTGATTCCTCGAAGCGAAGAGCTTCCATTGTCGATTTGAACATAAAATTTCCTATTTTGATGGAAGGAAGAAATGATTTTATGTAAAAAGGTGGGTGTTTCGATTGTAACTAATTTGTGAATTAAACCGCAATGCCATACAGAGTCAAAATTATGATGGATTACTGTTGGGTACATTCAAAAAAAATTTTCGAACTTATAATTTCCGCTCCCTCAACCCATCTTCTCTTGGACAATATAGCCAAAAAAACGTGTTTTTTGGGCGAAAAATTCAGTAGATACCCATTTTAAAAAAGTCCTGCTTTTTGCCAAAATTGTCGAGAAATATACCTGTTTTTGACGTTATCAAAAAAAAATCCTAGTTGTATTTTTTCCAGAAATGACCTAAAAACTTTGTTAGTTGTCGAAATTTCAAAAATACCTGATTTTGCCAAAATTATCTTTAGAAGTCGGTCCTTGGTATGTTTTTGCCAGAATTGTCTGCAAAGTTCTGTTTTTGCCTAAATTGTCAAAAAATCTCGTTTATGTCAAAATTGTAAAGAAGTTCTTTTTTTGTAAGAACTATTTAAAAAAACTCCTAAATTTTATAGAAATTGTCAAAAAAAAACTCCTGCTTTTTACCAAAGTATTCAAAAAAATCCTGTTGCCAAAATTGGAAAAAATCTTGCTTTTGTTAAAATTATCATAAAAGGTTCTGTTTTTTTACCAAATCGTTGTGAAAATTTATTATCCATAAAAATAATTTTTGATTTCTCGAATTGAAAATTTTCGAGAGCTTTTGCCCTCGCTTCGCTCGAGTTAATTCATTTCTCGTTTTTGAAAAAGAGTAGACCTAATTAGAGGAGCGTCATCGTCGAAGGATATACAAAAGTATCACTTTAAAAAATTGCATCGTAATTAGAAATACGCGAGAAAAACTAACACGCAGATGAGGAACATCGAGTAGTGGTACAGAAAAATGTAACATTGTAACTCTTTGTTGCTCAAAAATAAAAATAAAATAAAAGAAAAACTTCGCAGAACGTAGGCGTACAATGCAGTGCAATTCCATGTAATGTGCATATACGTTGAAGTGTATTTATGTATACGAAAGAGCACGAGTAAGTACGCTGAATTGACGTATGTTTTTGCTTAATTAAAAAGTAAAAGGCAGGATTGTCGAAAACTGTAGCGTAATGTACGACGAACTCGACGAAGAAAGTAATCCGATCCTAGATGATTAGAAATTCGTAATTGGAAATTTTCCTTTTGACCGATTTGTTTGACGGTGCTATAAATTGCAGAGTGTATACTACATTCTGAAACGTACTCGTAACATGTAGTACGAGTACGTATTTTCAGGTTTCCATTTCTCGTGACGGATGTGTTTAGCTGTATACAGATGATGGGCAAGGTTATAGGGGGACTGTTTCAGTTTGTAGGTCTAGGTACCTAATATCTATAGCTTATATACCTACGTGTACCTTTACACAGATATGACGAAAGCTTGTGTACACAGATCGTTTATTAGGCTCCTAAAACTTTACTACAGACTATCTCATATGCGAAAATTTTACGATTTTATACCTTAACGTCTGCGAAGATCGTAAAATTATAATTGCTTTTTTGTTCTTGATCCGTATTTTTTTTCCTTAACTTTTTTTTCCTTTAGTGTAATACCTACCTATTCGGCTTTATGCGACAGATTTGTTCGGACCGATTTGTCTGAGTAATTTATGGACGTAGTTTCAAAAGTGTGGTCGTTTTTTGAGTTTTATACCACGTAATGCTAAATACGCGAAGCATAGCTCGAATTCAGGTGTTGCTCGAAGGACGAACTTTATCCAAGTTATAACCCCCTGCTCGTCTCCTGACTCTCATTTCTTCGCAATAAAAAACCTTCCTTTGGTACGAATATATAGATAAGTTCGCTTTCAGTTGGAAAAAAAAGAGAAGATGAATACTATAGCGAAGCGAATTCCATATCGGATAAAAAATTGCCTAATGCATCTTATATCGCTGTGCGTACTACGTAGGTAGGTATCTGTTTTGTATAGAGAAAAAAAGTTTTTCCACGTTTTGCTTGTGTTCGCATTTGAAAAGGCTACAGCATTTCTAAATAATGTAATTTTCTCCGAGATTCGTTTGACCTTCAGTATATGCTTCAATTCACAAAGTGAAATAGTTTACATTATAATTTCAACTCGAACAGAGCCTAATAAGAACAAACCTGAAAGCGTCTTTTACTCGAACTAAGTATCGTGAAAATTTTTTCCACGAAGAAAATCATTATATTGTTCGAAATTTCATGTTAGGTAAGTTGAGTGAGTCATGCGTTGAGAAGAAAAGCTTGAGTGTAAATGTGTTGGATGAAAGAGTCGAAAATTCCTCGAATTTTTGCAGTTTAATTGGTGTATTTGAAGCTGGAAGGAGATGAGAAAGAGAACGTAGGGATTCGGAATAGTGTTGAAGATTTGTTTTATGTCTAGGTAGGCCTATTAGACGATGATTGATGTTTGGATTTATTTCAATAGAAGATATTTCTAGTTTTTGGAGTGGCTTTTAGCAACATATTGAGTTGAGGCTTGAATTTTTAGGAGTAGGATGCTTCGAATTTTCCCTGCTGCTTTGACTTACCTAGGTACTAGAAAATAAATTCAATGAACTGTACGAACCTTTTGGGTAATTCTCAAAAAAGTGGCATATTTCAATACTAAAAAAAAAATATATATTTTTTTCAACATTTTTAAATTGAAATTATCAAATAATACCTATACATACATGTCCCTGGCCCCATTTTCGATATTGGCCTCAATTAATCTCCCCCATGGAGGGGGAGAGGGTTCCAAGATTTTGGGACTATGGTGTAAAAATTTCCATTGTCGTGGTGTATTTTTTTCATGTGCGTAGCACGCTATTGGTTTCGCTTTGAGAAATGAAATTTCATTACACCTGAATGTGCCCTTAAACTACCCAACCATTTTTTTACACATATTGGACAGAGGAGAGAACACATTAATTTTCATTCATTTTGAATAGATAATTGCTCAGTAATTGCAATTTTAGTTCATTATTTTAATGCATTAAGTATATCCTAAAAAAAGATAAAGGCTCTCAGTGTACCCTGCTATGCCCACTGTCCTATTCCAACACCACTTTACTAACCAGCTGTGTTTCATTGTGCCCAGCTATACCCCCTGTTTGCCGACTGTGTATTTCAAGTGGGAGTGGTTTGGTGGGGTGTTTACCAAACAAATACATATCCATATTCTTTTAATGTCCTAACCCTCCATGTGTACTCATAGCCGAGTGGTTAGGGCATGTAGGTCAGGGCATTAAAAAGAGTTGAAATTTTTAATTTTTAGTTACAGTTTTTCTGAATGTTGAAATGCAAAAATGAATGACACTTTATTATGGCAGATATGGCCTTACTATGTTAGTATGTAGTTATTATTAGAACCTTTCTTATATGTAACTAGAAGTGTAGGTAACGTGGGAATTATTAAGACTTCCGCTCTTATACCAAGCTATGTACCATCGTGGTGCTTGGTATATGAGACGATCTTCACTTGGCTCCGATATCTCGAGCTAGTCAGTGCTCGGTCAAATAAAAATGAAATCATGCGGATGTATAGGCAGGAGAGGACCCCTCTTCCCCTCTTCCCCTCTTCCATGTTTTTGTCCACTTTACTAAGTGGATAATTTGTGCTGATAACGTAATATTAATTGTTTTAATCATTACGGTACATTGGGCATTTTAATTGATCATCCGAGGCATCAATAATGCTTATTGCTTCTCGTTGAAAAGCAGCTTCATGTAATACAGTTCTGTCACCATGTTCAGTATTAGGGGCACCCGCAAAAGAGACAGAAAATATGGACAGTTTTGGTAAGTGGTGACTAATTATCACCATTCTATGTATTTATTCTTAGCTCCATCTTAATGATGTAAATACCCAAGCGTGGATACTGAGCAATAAGCACTTTATTCACAAATATTATAGTATAGGGAATTTATTATATCTGTGTGATGTCCTTTGATTCACTATCTTTGATTAAAATAGTGGTACTTGAATATATCGAGTGACCACTATATCTTATCTTAAGTCATTAACGCAAGTCGTCTATTTTAGGCTGCGTCCTTTAATTATATCTAATATAAAATGATTTAGCTTATTTTATATTTTTATTCATCTTAACATGTTTGACTTTATAATAATAAATCATATTGACACGATTTGTGGCGGTTATTGGTTGTGTTATTCTTTGGTCTAACATCTAATGCATAGAGTTAAATTAGGATGACTTCTAGCTCTCCAATAATAATCACTATTCTGGCACTAGGTAATTATTCCCTACCTAGGGAATAATTATGAACCTTCTCATCCTTCAGACAAATTAAATAGTATATTACTATACAAGAGTTGAACTGGAATCATTACGTATTGAGTGCATCTGATTGCTGAACGAGCGAAGCAATAGTGAAGCAAATGCACAAAATATGTAATGATTCCAGTTCGATTCTTGCATTGTAAGATATTTTTCATGATAAATGCAATGAAACAAACCAATGTATGTAAATAATTTACAAAATACTTGATTGCTTTTCTCCTTACCTAGGGAAGGAGAAGTCCCTCGGTGGCGTAGTAGGTAGAGCCGCGGACCTCCTTTCACGAGGTACCCCGTTCAAATCCAGCTACAGAGGCAAGCTTGTGTGTGTAATTAAAAAAAAATCTTTCGTGCAATTATCAACATTACACGCCAAGTACTGTGGGACTACCAGTTTGGCTGAGCTAACAGATAATGCACGCCATCTGTTAGCACTTAGCAGAATCAAAAAGCTGAAACTGGTTCGAGCATCTATAGAGGTCAACACTGAGGAGCTCAGAGTCTCTAAACTACCCGGCTAGCTCCAAGGTGCTTGTGTAGATGTCACTAGAAAGCAACGGGAAACTACTAGTGGAAGCTCGAAACAACGTCGATTCCCTAGAATAATCGCAGTGGCAATAGGCATACGCCTCACCCTGTTAGGGTACCACAAAAATGCGATTTCCAATGTCCTGTAAAGGATAAGGAACCACGACGACGACGAGGGAAGGAGAAAAGCAACCAGGGAAGAAAAAAGCACGGTTGCTTTTTCCTTCCCTTGGGTGTTTTTTTTTTCACCAATTGTTGCGCGTTAGAACATAAACAAGTTGGGAAAAACTACGTTCAACTATATTGGTATGTTTTTTTCAATGTTAGTTTGAACTTGTTGTAATTCTAGCGTTTCTCAACATTTATCGTGTATGTTATACCGACGTTTCATTGCATGTATTTTGAAAATAATATTTCCATTCCCAGACATTCACAAATTAACCCTATCAACCTTTCATTTCAATTGTGTCATGCGTGATTTTTTCAACAAAAAAATTCACAACACTGCTTTTTCAGTATCATGAATGGTAACACTGGCCAACATTGTTGTTCGCGCGTCTAGGGCTCAGTTCCTGTTCAGACGTTGATGAGTAAACACCTAATTTAGCTATACGTGCTTACCCCTCCAAAGAGCATTTATAAAATACTTACCTATTTATGTAAGGGAAATTCTTTTGATACATTCAGCATCCACAAAGCAACAAATTCTACAAAAGACCCGTGTTAAAAAATGAATTAAGAATGATCTAATGTTTCATGGATCCTTAAACATTTTCAACTTTTTAATAAACAAAATATTTACAGAAGTAGGTAGATAACTATCGCGATGAAAATCGTTCAAAATAAGCTAAATAATAAAATCTTTTTCACCCAAATATCTCTTTTGTAATAATATTCCAATTAGTGGAAATTTGAACATAAATTTTTCACGATTGTCCGAGGTAAGTTGAACGAAAAAATTGTACTTCAGAATAATACAAGAAAGCAGTCGTCAATATAATTAGCAATTCGCTTACTTAACGTGCGTTGGCGTTATTTGAAAAAAGTAAAAAGAAACTCGCCGGTTCACTCGTATTGTTATTTGAAAACAAATTGCAAACCTCGATAGAATTTTTCCTTTCTATTTAACTCAAAATACTCGGCCATTCTGAATTTTGCGAAAAGAAAATTCCATTTTTGTCAAGTTTAATTCAAACGAATACGCTGGTCTAACAACAGCAACAAAAAAGCCAACTACGTAGAACTGTGGTGCCTATTTATTCTGATTTAAAAACAAAACTACTTGAGGTATAAAATTTTCATACCTACTGAAATAAAAATAGCGACAAAAAATTAATTAGAGACTTGGTGAATTACGTAGATTCGTTTACCTGTTAGGAGGAAAACAGTAGGTAGTTGGACTGTTTGTAAGATTGTATATAAAATTTAACACAATCGCATGAGTTAATCTCTGAGTGAATAAATTTTCAGCGGTGACAATTTGAAAATGTAATTTTCTTTTTAAATCGAACGAAAACGTTATGGGATGTTGATTGTGTAAGCAATAGGATAGGTGTTCTTCATCAGAACGTAAACCAAATAAACAGGAGCAGTTGTGTATGCGTCGTTATAAAGCATTCAACACAAAACGAAGAAAAGGAGAGGTCGAGGACAGGCTAAACACAAAAATGCATAAATTCCTAGCTTCGATGTCAGTTGCATGATGTACCTACTCTTATATACGAGGTAGGTATACCATATCTTTGCGAGAAAAACGACGACGAGCTTCGCGTTAAATAAGAAAATATTTAAATGTGGAAATTAAACGTGAAAACCTGATAAGCGTTGGTGAAAGCCCGAGAAGCCGAAAATCACCGTTGGAACTTTCTGCCTCGACTGCCACATAAGATTGAATGCTATAAGGAAAAACGACCGAGACCGAGTGTCTCTCTTCTGTAGATGTAGCAGCGAGAAGAAAAAAAATCATTTCGTGGAAGTGCTGTTTTATTACTGGCGCGAAAAACGCAGTACGTGTGAAAAAAACACGTACTTTAATACATTACAAGTTTTATCTGTTCACGCCGTGTACGAGATATCAAATTCAAACTTGGCAAGCTCAAACGCCATAAATAAAGCTACTGGTAATTTTTTAAAACTTTCGCAAGATTACATATCAAGCTCCTGCTCCACGAAAGTTGTAAGTTTAACGTTCAGTTTACGCGTTTACAGATACCACTGTAAGTAGTATACAGCGTGTGTATAACGTATACCTACCTACTTATACGAGTACCTACGATACGATGCGAGAGAAAAGCGCACGAAGAAGGAGAAAAAAATGCACGTGTAAAACTGTGTGTCGGCTCGAGTGGTACAAGTTGAAACGTTGTTCTTAGCGGTTGTCAAATTGCTTTATACTACCTAAGTGGGTGCCTTTAGGCTTTGTAGATGGATGAAAATTGCGGTACTTTGTATTTAGAAAGGATGAAAGCATCGCTAGTGGATTTTAACGTTGGTAACGCAATCTTAGAATATTATGGATTTTCGCTGCCGTCGCGCGTTCGTTGTCGAAATGCTCTATTGAGAAATTTAATTTATACCGATTGTTGTGGTCGCTTTGTTGGGGCCAAGTTGCTTTTGCATTTAAACGATGCGATGCAAGCGAGCATTTTTTTTTCTCCCAAAGCGTCGTTAATTTAAGGCAGTTGAATTTACGACAGCAGCGACCAACATCACTTTGTGCAAGGGTGAAAAATTTTCACTAGAAGCTCGAATAACGTCGCGTCGTCGTCGTAATTCTATTTTTTCCAAAAGAAAGTCAACGTAATGCGAGCAGCTGCGAAGGAGGCTTCGTCTATTGTGTAAATTTCATCATTGTTGAAAATTCAGCTTGATAGTGAGTGATGGAGAAAAGAGGCGAGAAGACGGTTTAGTTGTTGAACTGCAATCTGAGGTATTGGAAAATTTTTAGATCATAGTAGGTTTATGAAATTTTACTTCGATGTTCATTGAGTTAATGAAATTTTTGTGTACCTACATGAACCTATTTTCTAAGATTGAAATTAATGGAAAATTATTGATTAAAATTAATCCAAAGTCGGAAACTCAATCTGGAATAATGTCGTTTCATTTCTTGAATTAGAAACATACAAATTTCTGTAAGCTTTTGCCCTCGCCTTGTTCGAGCCAATTACAACTTCTCTGTTCTAAAACGGAAATTTTTGATTTAGGTATTTAAATTTTGAAAATCTCAAAACCACCAAAATAAATTTCTTTATGTACATTGTACAACCCCTGCCCCCAATCAAGTTTTCTACATGTCCCCAGACTTTTAAAATATTCTATTTTTTGAACAAATTTCGTACATACAAAGTGTTAACAAATAGTTTTGATTGTTTTGAATGTTTGTCAGTTAGAAATAGTCACAAGGAGTGCATTTTTTTATTGGTTTGTACCAAATGGAATTTTTTTAAAAATTGATCACTTTTCAGAAAAATGAATTTGCACATATCATGAAATTTTAGTTTTTTGAGAAAAACTCAAAAACTAAGCACTCTTGGAAAAAAACTAACGACATTACGTCGATTGGAAATTTAATTCTCTACAACTTTGTTATCATGAAATTTTTTTTGGACGCTTCCTTTCGCCTCCACATCAACTTTAATGAAAGGTTATAACTCAAAATGTTTTCCAAACATTGAAATATTTCCTCTTTAAGATTTTATTTTTCAAAGTGTTCATATGCTAAATGAAGGTAGGATACCAGATCTTTAAAATGAGGTGCTATTCATTCCTCACAATTAATTATAAGTTGATGAAAATAATGAAACAAGTTTTTAAAAAAAGGAAAATCACTCTCCTGTAAAATTTTACGTTTTTGAGATGTGACCTTATTACTCCCGAGGTGCAAAATAAGGGAAGGGGGAAAATATCTTAATTTTCTACCCATTTAAGGGTATTCTTTACCACGCGTTATCAGTAGGTTCGGTTCGCGAAAAATGCCCAACTTATGCACCTGATTACTCCGTGAATTCTCAATCGATTTTATTGCGATTTGTTTTAAAATGATGTTAATGCCTTTGTCTAGCCGATTACGTAGCGATTTTTTGCAATTATCAATTTATTTTTCTCAAAAAAAGCTTCGAAAGTATGGTAAGTTGCGAATCGCCAAGCAGGCAACTGAAGGGTTATATCAAAAATGTGGCGACGTACTCGGCTAGATCTCTTTTTTTGAACCATACTGTGAAAAACTTTTTTTTTAAAAGTTGAAACTTGCGGAGTAATCAGGTGTATAAGTTCTGTACTCTGATGGGCGGGAGCGGGTGGCGGGACATGAGACATTCCAAGTAACAGTTCAGCCTAAAAAATATAGAGGGTGTGTGTGGGTGTTGGACGTTATGAAGAAGGGTAGTTTCGTTCTTCACAGAATTTGTGTATTTAAAGCTTAAACCGGTTTTACAGTTTACTTCTTCGGACTTCTTTTGAGGTTACTGGTACTGGGTGTCGATTTAGTTTTCTAATTCAATAGGCAAGGCAAGGCGGCCGCCTAGAGTGGTAAATTTTATGAAGGGAGGGAGGGGGATAAAATTTGAAGAAATTACAAAACTAACAAATTAAGGAAAATTTTCTTTTTCAAAAATAAAAAATTGAAAAAAACGTTCCTTAATATCAACTCAATAGTCAACGTCGAGAAAAGTTGGTGTTTTTTTCCTATTGTCAAAATTTTGTTTTACCTACTTCTTGAAGTATGAAATTTCAGAAGCTTGTTCTTGTTCAATTTTTTAAAAATAAGTATCAAATTTTGAAAAATAGACTTTTCTGATCGTCAAAACTGATGTTTTTACTTCTTGAATTATCAATTTTTAAAAGCTTAAGCTTTCAGTTCACGTAAGTATAGGCCTGTTTGGTTTTCTTTTCAACAATACTCGAGTTTCACCTAGGAAATTTTTTTGATACGTTTGTCATGTATGTACCTAGTGCACTACCTACTTAGTAAAATTTCATTTTTTTTTCATCAATAAATTGAAATTATTTGAGTGCCTACTTACTAGTTTTTAATATTTAGTATTTTAGTTTAATGACAAATTGGTTAAAATTGATACAAATTTTTCGAGTTTATGAAATTGGCAATAATGATCGAAAAATTGACACAACTGAATTCCAAAGTATTCCACCAGTTTCAGAAATTATATCTTTCGATGTTTTGCCTTAATACAAAATATTTGGGAAGAAACAATTTTCAAAATACTAATTTACCCAAAACTAAGCAATTTTAGAATACATTTTTAACCACTCAGTAGAACTCTAAAAGAGGTCTTGGATTTTGAGGACAATGAAGACCTTGATCATTGATCGACGCCACGCAGAATCTCAAGTATACTATCTTTTAGAACTGGGGCAGTTCTTTTTGAAAAGAGGTGGAGGTAGTAGTAGAAGTAAAAAATCACAATGCATATTTTGAAAAATTTCCTCTCTTTGAGGAAAATTGGCACGTCTGAAAAGAACATTCAATTGCAATAAAAGACGAAGCTGGTCGTATAAAAAGTACTTACTTATATTAGTTGGGGGACCCGCATAAGGATCAATTGCAGCCCGCAGCCTATCCTCCGGGACAACTTTTTTTAAAGGGGAGTCCTAAGGAACTGACAAAATTTCAAGTGCTTAAATGCCTTTTTCGATTCTTGGTGAATTTTTGAAAATCAAAACACCAAAAATGAGGGGGAAAAATTAAAATCTCGCCAAATTGACCTAGAAAGCTGACATTTGGAATGTACCCTATTTTTGACCTGCCAAATCGATTGGAAACTGTTTCAGACCGTTTAGAGTAGTTCTGGAGCCTCCAGAAGATTTTTAAAACTTGAAATTCCCACAAAATTTCATGAAATGGTGTTGGAAAAACGAAATTCATTCTGCAAACTAAGGTTACAGGTGCCATTGAAAATCACCAAAACTGTCAAAACTGTGCAGTCCTCTGAAAACATTTCGAGAAAAACTTTATTTATTCAAATATGGGGGAAAAAATTAAAATCTTACCAAATAGACCTAGAAAGCTGACATTTGGAATATACCCTATTTTTGACCTGCCAAATCGATTGGAAACTGTTTCAGGCCGTTTAGAGTAGTTCTGGACCCTCCAGAAGATTTTTGAAATGAAATTCCCACAAAATTTCATGAAATGGAGTTGGAAAGACGGAATTCATTCTGCAAACTAAATTCAATACGCTACGAAGTCGACTGCAGGTGGATTTCAAGTCATTTTAGAGTCTCCAGCGACTTTTTGAAAGTTACTGAAGCTTCCAGTAGATTTCTGAAACTTGAAATTTTGTATTTTCACAAAATTTCATTGAATGGAGATAGAAAAGCGGAAATTTACTCTGCACTCTAATTTTAGCACTCTCCGAAGACGACTTCAGGTGGGTTCAAGTCATTTTGAAGCCTCTCCTGCGCCTTTTTTGAATTCAATTTTTTTTAAAATGCCACAAAATCTGTCCGAATTAGCTCTAGCTTGTACTGTGCATAATAAATTTCGGTTTTCCAACTCCATTTGATGAAATTTTATTGAAATTTCAAGTTTCAAAAATCTGCTGGAGACTCTAGGAATAGTTTTCAAAAAGTCTCAGGAGGCTCCAAAATGACTTGAACCCACCTGAAGTCGTATTCGAAGAGTGCTAAAATTAGATTGGAGAGTAAATTTCCGCTTTTCATCTCTATTTGATGAATTTTTGTGAAAATTTCAATACTGGAGGCTCCAGTAACTTTTAAAAAGTCGCTGGAGACTCTAAAATGACTTGAAATCCACCTGCAGTCGACTTCGTAGCGTATTGAATTTAGTTTGCAGAATGAATTCCGTCTTTCCAACTCCACTTCATGAAATTTTGTGGGAATTTCATTTCAAAAATCTTCTGGAGGGTCCAGAACTACTCTAAACGGCCTGAAACAGTTTCCAATCGATTTGGCAGGTCAAAAATAGGGTATATTCCAAATGTCAGCTTTCTAGGTCTATTTGGTAAGATTTTAATTTTTTCCCCCATTTTTGAATGAAGTTTTTCTCGAAATGTTTTCAGAGGACTGCACAGTTTTGACAGTTTTGGTGATTTTCAGTGGCACCTGTAACCTGTTGGTTTGAGCTATTTTGGTTTAGCACTGCACTTCCATCAAAAAAGCGACATCTTAGAACACGATCACTGGCAAAAAATTGGCAAACTTTAGTGAAATATTGAAAAATCTCTCTCATCATTCTTAAATTTTATCAACAAAATTCGCAAAAATGCAATAGGTCTTTATTACGCAACTCGAAACAAAATTTGAAAAACATGTGAAGCCCCTTGTCTTCTAAAAAAAAATATTGACCCAAAAATTAAAAAACGTTTTGATCGTGTAGCATTTTTCACCCTCAAAAACGATGAAAAATGGAAAAAAATTTCCATCAGAAAATTGATTTTGCGGAAAATGTTTATGAAGTGGAACTTTCTTATCATTTTTCTCATTCTCGAGATCAGTGTGAAAAGTCCCATCAGAATCACCCTCAAAAATTCCATATTTCGCATGAGTATGTCCTCTCTTCTTTTACTAATTTAGCTTACTGTAGTCTTACTCACTGTAGGTAATTAGGTATCTATAACACTTGCGAAGTTGCGAGAAAAAAAAACAAACTGAGAGAAAAAGTGTAAAAATACACAGCAGGGTGTAGGTATGGGTAGGTAGAGTGTACATATACAGTACAGTAACGTAAAAATCATTCTTGTTAGGTTTTTTTAGGGAAAGAATATCGGAGCCCTGGTAATAGGTATAAAAATGCACAGCAGGGTGAAGGTAGGGGTAGGGTGTACAGAAAAGTCACTCTCGAATGTATCACACTAAAACTAGTATACTGTACAACAAGAAGCTTAGACAGTTTAAAAAACTAGGCAAGTGCGGGGAGAAGAGGGTGAGTATTGTTAAGAAAAGGTTGCGTAGTATGCACAAAGATGCACTATTGTCTGAATGTGAATGAATAGAAAGAAGAAATGCACCTCTGCAGTTCGTGATTTTTGGTCGTTCGCGAGGTAAATCACCAAATGTAAACATATATGTTAAGGAAAAACTGGTATGCAACCAGAAACCACACTTAGTGATAACGGTGTAAAGAATACCCTTAATTTCTTGCAAAACTGCCAAACTTTGAAAGTTCATATCTCAACGCTTAAATTTGTTGCAAATCTGTTTGTGAAGTTTTGAAGAAAATGTTGTAGTTACATGGAAGATTTAAAATTAATAATTATTAAAGAAGCTCAAATTTGATCTTTTAGAGTGAAAGTTGCACTTTTCAAGGTGTTTGCAAAAACTGCAGAAACTAATATTTAAAAATTTTAATCATTTACATGGTAGATGATCGTTTTTTTATCCTCTTTGTGATCACCAGAAGTATTCTGCGCGTCCACGTCGTGCGGGGTGGTAACATGTTGCTGTTCGATGGACTCTGAATTGATAAACATGGCTAAAGCAGAATTCTCCAGTTGGTGGAACAATGGGGAGGAGTGGCAAGTCGAAGGCCAAGCCTCTACATAAATACGGATTACAAACAAGAATGCATAAGAGCTGCAGAACACCAAAAACTCACTCGTTCCAGCCCCAGGGAAGCACAAGAGCTTCAGAGTGAGTAGGCGAATACCAGCGCCTAAAAACTGGCAAATTTGGCTAAGGGAGTAAACCCCAACAGAAAATCATGGTGGAAGGCAACAGGAAACCAACACCATTATATTTCCCTAGAATTATATGAACATCAATTTAGCAATGGCCCTAAGTCTCCGCCAGGCTGATCCTCATCCGCCAAGGCAGCCGGATAGGGTGCTAAGAATACGCGGAGTCAAAACAACACGGGACAACACCAACGACGCAACCTGGAATGTACAAACTTTGTATAAAATTGGACAACTTGCTAATGTAATTAAAGAAGCCAGAAGGTTGCAAATCAACGTGTTAGGAATAAGTGAGACCCGACCCGATGGACCGAAATTGGTAGAAACTGGGTAGATAAAGAATATGAAATGATCTACACTGGGAAAGACACACACGAACAAGGTGTGGGTACATTAATATGTACATACCAGAGTCAGCGATAAAATCAGTGCCATAATTCCAAAATCAGAGAGGATACTACTTGTGATATTGGAGGTCAAGCCAAAACCAATTGTGATAATTCAAGTTTATGCGCCAACAGAGGTCCGGGAGCCCACATGAAAAAAATGTATGATGGGGGTTGAAATTTGGGACCCGGCCCAAAAGTTACTATATGTATCCCACTTTTCAGAAATGTCACTCTGGCAATTCACAGCTGGGGCTTTTAAGCACAGCAAAAGCTCAAAGTTCACAATTTTTATGAACTTTCAACTTGAAAAGTTTTATGGTTAAAACAGGTGGATTCTTATAGGATTTTTTACGCTGAATCCGAATATGCCGGTCTGTTGACCCCTAAGTGCCCCCAAAGGGGTGCCAGAGTGGGTTAAAGGGGTCAAAATCGCAAAAAATGCTGTATTTTTTCAATAAATTTTCGTAAAAATCGTATATCTAACAAAAAGTGCTGAATTCTTGAAGAATTTTTTGCGCTGTATCCAAATATGCCAGGCTGCTAGCCCCCAAGTGCCCCAAAAAGTGTGCCAGCCTACTTTGAAGGGGAGAAAAATGCAAAATATTTAGGTTTTTCATATCTTATTCGCATAGATGTAGCATTATTCTGTAATTATTTTATTCGAAGGTGGTTTGCAAGTATTCTAAAATCAAATGTATCACAACCTACCACTAAATGCTGCCCAACTGCCTTATGTATGTTGAAGAGGAAAAAATATCATTGTTCTAGAGACACTGAGAATGTTTATGATGTTCCTACATATTTCGAAAAATTTTGACAAACAGTAAGATACACGTAGATGTATTGATTTTTTTTACAAGAGAAATACAACAACTTTAGCTATAGATACCTCTTAACAAAAAAAAAAAAAATTACTCGAAATCTGAATCATCACTTGAAGATTCTTCATCGGCCGATTCTTCGCATTCATCTGTCAGTTCTTTGTTTTCGGCACTGGTTACCTCATTTGTTACTTCTAGCAAAGATGGTATCATCTCACCTTCATACCAGTGAGGTACGTATTCACCTTCGTGCAAAATCCAGCCACTGCTACTTGGTGAGATGACCGTATTCCCCTCCGGCTGAAGCCAGATACTGCAGATGTAGTGGCACCTCATGATGTGTTGTTGTAATACTCGCGAACATGGTGGAAGGCAGCTCGAAGAATAATTCAGTTTCTTGAACATTTTTTTTTCATTTTTTTTTGGGCAGAAACGCTGTTTAAAGATGATATACCTGCATTCGTCCACGTTTTTACAATTTTTCACATCGTACATCAGTGCTACAAATTCTTCAATGTCTTCTTTAATCGTCTCAACGTTTTTGAAACTTCCAAATTTTTGAAAGCTCTTTTGAAATCTTGGATTTTTTTCCAGAAGTTTGAATGGTTGTACTTTGGCTTTACGATAGAATGTGGGTGTATAATCGCAGCCAGTGAAACAATGAAATGCTGGAACGGCATATTTATGAATAGAATTTCATGCTATTTTCAAAAATGTGCTTGCAAACCACCTTTGAATAAAATAATTATGGAATAATGCTACGTTTACGCAAATAAGATGTGAAAAACCTAAATATTTTGCATTTTTCACCCCTTCAAAGTAGGCTGGCGCCTTTTTTGGGGCACTTGGGGGCTAGCAACCGGGCATATTTGGATTCAGCGCGAAAAATGCTTCAAGAATTCAGCACTTTTTGTTACCTATACAATTTTTATGAAAATTTATTGAAAAAATACAGCATTTTTTGCGATTTTGACCCCTTTAACCCACTCTGGCACCCCTTTGGGGGCACTTAGGGGTCGACAGACCGGCATATTCGGATTCAGCGTGAAAAATCCTATAAGAATCCACCTGTTTTAACCATAAAACTTTCCAAGTTGAAAGTTCATAAAAATTGTGAACTTTGAGCTTTCGCTGTGCTTAAAAGCCCCAGCTGTGAATTGCCAGAGTGACATTTCTGAAAAGTGGGATACATATAGTAACTTTTGGGCCGGGTCCCAAATTTCAACCCCCATCGTACATTTTTTTCATGTGGGCTCCCTGACTAAGTGGAAATCAACAACTTCTACAATGACCTAGAAGAAGTGATGAGCTGCTCGATGGCAGAGATCATGAAGAAATTAAATCAAGGATTGGAATGGCAAAAACCACTTTCAACGACCTTGCCAATGTGCTGGGAAATTGAACGATGAGTATAGATCTGAGGAAGAGAATTATGCGATGCTACGTATGAACCGTTCTGAAGTATTCCTGCGAAACATGGACCATGAGTGCAGAATGCGAGAATAAAGTATCCGCTTTCGAGATGTGGTGCTATTGAAGGCTACTACGGATCTCATGGAAGGACTTCATTACCAACAAGGAAGTATTAGCAAGAATAGGAAAGGAGTGGAAAGTCGTAGTTGAAGATATCAAAACTAGAAAGCTAAAGTATATAAGTAAAAGCTCGTTATAACGCTTTTGGATATAACGCTGATTCCTTCCGGTCCCTTGACATCCCCATTTAAACCAATGTAAAATTAATCACGATATAACGCTCATGAGCGATTATAAATCGCGTTTTAACGCTCTAAAATTCAGGCAAAATCACATTTTTTTCATAATTTTAACAACAAAAACCCAATTTTTTGCGAAAAAAAGCTTACTCATGTGTAAAAAATTATCACTTTCTGAAAATTTTGGCCACAACAACAGTTTTTTTTTGCAATTTTTGTAGTTTTGATTTTAAAAAAGCAAAAAAAAAACTTTTATGGCAAAATTTTTCCAACAAATGATTTATATTATGATAACAGACCTCAAAATCAAAGTAAAATTTCAGATTTTTTTATTTCCAACTGGAACAGTTGTTCAAATTCAAAATAAAGTTCTCGTTTCCACTTCCTTTATAACGATTTTTTCGCTTTAAAACGAGAATTCGCGGTATAACGCTAATCAGCGTTAAAATGAGACTTTCGGTTATAACGCGCTTCGGCTTATAACGCTCTTTTTCTCCGGTCCCTTGAAGAGCGTTATAACGAGCTTTTACTGTACTTAGCTCATAAAATATGAGAAAACGGTATTTTCATGCTAGCGGTACAGGGGAAAATCCAAGGAAGATCGACGAGAGGAAGGAAACAATCGGAGTTTTTAACAAACTCACCAGCCAACTCTCCTTGCAAGACCCTGAAAGAAACGATCAGATACGCTAGATACCGGCTAATATAGATGAAAGTATACTACGCTATCTCCTGCAAAGGAGTGCGACTATGACGACGACGATAAGATAATTTTCAAAATGAGATCTCAACAACACTTGTGGGTATAAACTAACATCCCAAATTTCGGCCAAAATCCCCCCTCCCCCAAATAAAAAAAATTGAAATACTATATTGAATTCTGTTCGTTTTAAAGCGTTGAATTTGAATGGTGGGTTATTTTCTCGATTCGATTCCCTCAATTCTCTCTTTCCCTCTCAAATCAAGCTAAATGACGTTCCTTTTTTTATTGAAAGTGCTAATTTCGATTCAACATTTAAAAGTGGTTTTTATAGCTTCGATCAGCTGAGCTTTATGTATTGATAATTTGGTTATTTCATCACACTCCTACGTACCTACTTTTTAAATTGACCCACACCTTTTCAAACAAAATTCTCCATAATTTCGCTTTAGAAACATCATCGTATAGTATATATAAACTAAATTATACAGACTAAATTGCGTCTTCTTATAGGTGTACTATGCGTACCTATATATATAGGATAAACGACGAAAGCAAGCAACAGCGACTTATAAAGCAGGTCGAATCTAAAGGCATAATTTTCTGCGAGAGAATAGCGCAAATTCGCCAGTTTTTGCACGCAATCTGGGGTAAAATAAAAAATGCTTTAAAAAATCCGTAACAATAAAAAATCCGTCCGGATCTCTTACTCGGTAATTTTATTTACAACGAAGTGATATTTTAGCGAATTCGCGAAAATATCCTTAATGCTTCGCTTTTAGTCGTAATTTTAAATTTACGTCGGCCTATAGTGCGGCGAACGCAGCAGCAATGGAGGAGGAATTTGGCCAACGACAAAAAAAAAAAGTAGAATAAGAAGCAGAAAAGAACGAGGATTCTTTTCTTATATATACGAATGCAAGAATGAGAGAAGAAGAAAACCTGTGTGTCGAGTATGTCTGTAATGGAAGTAGTTCGTGTTGTTGTATTACAAAACCTTTAAGTCGTCGAATCTAGTTAAATGAAAGAGCCATGAAAAGGAAAGACATTATTTAAATTGGAATCTGAAAGCAGGTCGTTATCAAAACAACTATATACTGAGAGGATAAACCATTTCGAATTGAAAATCATCGAAAGAGAAGAAGCAACTTTCGCTTGCATTCTTATTCGCGGACGAGCCTGGAATTGGTTAAGGG
This sequence comes from Planococcus citri, assembly GCF_950023065.1. Taxonomy (NCBI): domain Eukaryota; kingdom Metazoa; phylum Arthropoda; class Insecta; order Hemiptera; family Pseudococcidae; genus Planococcus; species Planococcus citri. The sequence continues at coordinate 22,320,442 of NC_088679.1, read as the reverse complement.
TAGGGCAGGGTGAGGGTGACGCAACCGTGTAAATCTTTTAAATAATTCTCGACGCAAACGTCACGCGGAAATTTAAAATATTCAAAGTAAGTTTACTCGAATTACAATTCGTCGGTTTTATAGGTAAACTTGTACAGTATGAGGGGTAAAAGTACCATACACGAGTAGCATACGCCACGTATCTGTACATGTACAATACAAACAGAAACAGGGTCGAATCAGAGGTATACAGATATGTATGTGAATAAATGGCACCACCGAACAGCACAAGTTCGGGGATCGGTTGGTTGGTGTAAATGTCATTGATTTAGAAACGTTATCCTACTGATACGATGAGGCGCGGACTCAGTGCCATAAACTCTTGGTACATGCATATATAGGTAGCTAGGCAGCTATACACAAATGCCTCAGCGAAGAGATATCGAATGGTGCGAAAATGTTGGCGGTTTTCAGATGGAATTCGAAACTCGACTAAGACGTATTCGTAATTAGTCTTGTGGTTGAATGCGGCGGTGAACTGCATGACGACGAAGAAATGGAATGAATTTTACCTTATATGTATACCTTGGTATGGTACACACAAATATGGCATATATATAGGTGGGTACAAAAGGGATATCACCGCAGTAGCAGTACGTGAAATATTTACCGGCATACAAAGAAGGTCAGCTGCGAGGTGTATAATGTTTCATACTTCCTAGAACGCGTGCTCCGGTATATTGTACGATACGGCAATGTTGAGTGTACCCTCTCACCCCCAACCTCAGGCCCCTTTTTCAGGCCGCTATTTCGTCATCATCGTCGATGGCGCTGGCGGCGACGGCGGCGTAGGTAGGTATTATGTACATTGCTTCAACGTGCTCGGTGTATAGTACGAATACATACGTATAAGCCACCCTACAAATTTTTATTAAGTGCAGCATCTCATTACTCAAATGTTTCACCCAATCGATTAGCTGGTTGGAATTTCAAATTGTTATGTTTGTGTGTTTGGGTTCATTGAATGAAGGTCAATGGGACGCTTTTGTAGTAACACAGTACAGCCAGCAGTACAAGGCTATCACATCGTGTTAGCGACGCTTTCTGCGAAGAGCAAAATTCAATATGTCGGTGAGGTGGGTTTCGCAAAGTGCTCTTGTTTTTTTTTTTAATATCAAGTATGTTTCTCTTTTGATCGTTTTATATCTTGAGATGGAAAATGTAGAAGAATTTTATCCTGTGACAGAGGAGTAGGAGTCTATTGAAATTTTGCAATATTATAAGTTGCAAAGGAGGCTGATGAGCTAATACGTACCTGCCTAATTTTACTTGAAGTTTTTTAATGCACTAAAAACTAAACGAATTGAGGTACATTATGGTAGGTGTAGCCGGGTAGGAAAGGTCAGCGTATCAGCTCATCAAAAAAATAAGTACATATCTACGTATTACATAGAACTCATCGCTCCCAAAAATGTGACAAACTAATATCAGCTAGAATCATTTTCTTATTTTGATCAAGTTCAGGTGTGATTCTCTCGACTACCCATTTTGGAATAAGGGACCGATCACTCTTTTCATTTCAATCTACTCAATTAATTCAACAAATACATACTCGTATTAGCATTGGTACAAAACTAGAATAAAATATACTTTAAGCTTGCATCTTTCATCAAAATAATAAGAAATCCAATGACACTTTTTCCAATAGGTACAATATAAACCTCTCCCCTTGAACTAGAAATTACGAATTGAAAAATGTTTCTCTTTCAATAGTCATTTGGTGTTCTAAAATCAGATAGCTACACTTATTCAAATTTTGAAAATCGGTCACATTGTTTTCCCAGCTTTTGAATGTCTGAAAATAATATTCAGCGTTCATCATGTGTTTTTTTCAAGTTTTCAGTTAAACGATAGTTTTTAAAGTTTTTATTGCTAATAATTAATCAAAAGTTTCCGATAAATTATCAGTACCTAGCTACCAAAAAATACTGATATGTGAAGATCAGTGGCAATTTGCCAAAAATGTGCAGAGTATGACAAGAAATTACCGGTAATTTACCACAAATTACTATTGAATTATCAAAAATTGCAGGTAATTCACCAAAAATTTTAAATTACCAGTAATTTGCCATAAATTATTATCAACTTACTACAAATTATCAGTGTTTTACTACAAATTATCAACAATTTACCAAAAGTTACAAGGTAATTTACCAAAAATTGCGGGTAATTTACAAAAAACTACAGGTAAATTACGAAAAAATCACAAGTAGGTAATTTACCACAAAAATTACGGGTAATTTACCAAAAAATTACCAATGAACTACAAGTACTGAAAAATTTTCAGTAAATTACCAAAAAAGTACCAGTAAATTACCAAAAAATTACGTGTAATTTACCAAAGAAGACGGGTAAATTACCAAAAAATTACCAGTAAATTACCAAAAAATTATAGGTAATTTACCAAAGAGGACGGGTGATTTACCAAAAATTACGGGTGATTTACCAAAAAATTACGGGTAATTTACAAAAAAATTACGGGTAATTTACCAAAAAATTACCAGTAAATTACCAAAAAATTACGGGTAATTTACCAAAGAGGACGGATAAATTACCACAAAATTACCAGTAAATTACCAAAAAATTACGGGTAATTTACAAAAAATTACGGGTAATTTACCAAAAAATTACGGGTAATTTACAAGAAAATTTCGGGTAATTTACAAGAAAATTTCGGGTAATTTACCAAAAAATTACGGGTAATTTACCAAAAAATTACGAGTAATTTACCAAAAAATTACGGGTAATTTAACAAAAAATTACGGGTTATTTAACAAAAAATTACGGGTAATTTAACAAAAAATTACGGGTAATTTAACAAAAAATTACGGGTAATTTACCAAAAAATTACCAGTAAATTACCAAAAAGTATATGGCTGCGTGTGTAGGTAGATAGTAGGTCGTCGTCGTCGTGGTTCCATATCCTTTACAAAAATTCGATGTTTTCTATCTCGGAATGGGGTCCATGGTTTACAAATTTTGGCATTTTTACGTAAGTTGACCTCTCTCAGCAGTCAGCAGTTGCGTATGCGAAACTTTTTTATATTCAAGATTTGAGGATAGGGAATGGCTGATTTTTTTTCAAAAAGTGGAAATCGACCCTTGCTGCAATTTTTTTCAGATTTAGTAGATAACCCGTACCTAATACCGTATCAAAATATACGAGATAGGTGCTCTCTTTTTTTGTTCTAAAGTTGGTACAACACGCTCAAAAAATCACAAGCGTAATTAGATAGGTAGGTAGACTATTACACCAAAAAAACTCATCATGTCGTCATTTTTTCTGCTTGTTGTTTTAGATTTTCAAAGTCAGTATTTTTGAACAAATTGGAATTTTGAGCAACCTAGTTAAAATACTCTCACTAATTCGTGAGAAATTCACGAATTCAAATTGAACACGAAACTTGAGAATGTGTAACTGAAAAGTCCAATGAGAAAAATATTGCTAATTATAGGTTATCTCGTAAAAGTAAGCTGGAATACCTGCTTACTTACATTCAGTTTAAAATTGTACCTACATACTTGAGTGCACTCACTTTCGCAAATTTCAAAATTTACCTAAGGCGTATTTCAATGTAATAGCACAAGTCTAATCTATTTATAGGCTAACGTATATCGTGTCATAGACAATTTTAGGTGAGAACATTTGCACACGGTTACTTACAGTTACCTACACATTTAGGTATGTAGCATTACGGATAAAATAATGGTACAAGTAAAATGGAGTATAAATCGATACGTTTTAGCATTAAGTATGTACATTCGATGTATTCTTGACATAAGTTATGGTGTAGGCTAGTAGACCCAATTATTAGATACTCATTACTCAAAAGGGTAAACTAAGTATAATGAAAACTTGTAATTGGATTTTTAAGATGTAATATATATATACATATATCTGGTCTATAAAGAGAACACAAAACTCTTCGTTTGTAAAATGAACAAAAAGACGCTAACGGTTCGTGACGTGTAATCTCGAAACGAAAAGATTCGTCGAAAAGTTGAACTTTGACTATGAGAAGTTTTGATTAACATCAAAAAGAAAATTTTGCCTTTTGATTGTTGTATTTGAAATTAAGCATTATTAAATGGCCTTTTTTATTTGAAGAGGAGAAAGGTTGGTAAGACATTATTTAAAAGAAAAGTGCTTGAGTAAAATTAAATTCGGAATTTATATGTTCAAAAAAATTTCCATTTGTGCCTGGAATTAAGTTTTGTACAATTCAAATTTTAGCTGCAGCAAGAGTTAGATTCTAATATTCTGGGATATAAGTTTTAAATAAAATTTTGGCAATTTGACAACAATTGAATTCTGTAACTAAGAAATATCCCTATGTTTTCAATTTTTCTCCCCAGTTTGTGTCGAGAAATTCAGTCGAACAAAGTGCATTTTTTTCTTCCTCTTTGTCTGTTTTTTTTTTTTTTTTTTTTTTTTTTTTTTGATAACTGATACTTGAAAAACAAAGCGAATTGTATTTTCCATACAATGGAACATTTTCACGAAATGTTCTACGTGCTAGAAATTTTTTCGTGTAATTCGAGGATCATTTTATTTACCAATCTGTAGTACGTAACTACAAAGTACGTGTAGTTTTTCTCTTTACATCGACAAATCATGGCACGACGACCTTTGTTGAACCGATGCTTCTAGTATTTTGAAATCCGACAACGACGTTCAGGTTTATCGAATAAAATTTTCAATAATGTCAATGTACGTGTACCAAATCCATTCTAAATTCTTCGCCATGGTGATCTCAAACTTTGGGAAATTTAATTTAAATTTACGACGAGTGGTCTGTTTTTTGACAAGAGGAGAAAAGCTGTCTTTAGTTCGTTAACTTTGGTCGTGTTTGAATATTATATGCAGGAAAACACCTCGTTCGTCTATGAGGTGTTTGAAAAATCAGAAAACCTAGATCTATGGGCTGATTTGGAATAATTTTGGTTTCTTTGAAGAAAAAAGTAGGCAATTTGTAAACTTAGATGCTCAGTGGTTAGATTGTGATGCAGTTGAAGGGGTTTTATTCATTCTCATCTTCGGTATTTTCCCCTACTCCTATAAAAGTCCACTAGGAGGATAAAAATTGTCGAAAAATTCAAGAAGACTGTGAGACTCATCGTTTGCTACAATTTTGGAGACACCGAGTCCTGTTTTTTGACTTGAATATCTTATCAATTCAACTCCCTCAACTCCCTATAAACTCTCACATTGAAGCTAAAATGTTCAGGTTGCATAAATAGAACTCCAAACACAAAAAAATAATTCTAACTCACTCTGAAAACGCAACACACGAGTTTCTGAACATTTTCGATTTTTGTTTTAATTTATATTACGTAGCTTGCAGCTAAAAATGTGTAACTTTTCAGTGGTTTCCAACTCGAAAACTTTTACAAATTCACTCCGAATTGAAAAAAAAGAAGGAAAGCAACCAGCGAGAAATATTTACTCATGTACCTTGAATTGTTGTTTGAAATATAAAAACCATTATACGTGTACAAGGGATAGAGATGCGAGTACATGTAGGTATATATTTTACTTCATCAACGGTATAAAAACGTAACGTCGAGAAAAGGAGGAAAATATACACCATCATATTTTTACCATAGTTCTTGTCCCAATAAGGAAATTCTATTCCGAAGAAGGTAAGAGCGAAGCGAACAGAGTATAAAAATTCAACATATTAAAACCTTACAATATAGTATATGCAACCTAGTTTTGAAAAGTCCTTTGGTAAACAGCACAACAGCAGTAGGAAAAAGGTTAGGATAAGGCATGCAGGGTGTAAGTACTAAAGGGCAAGTCCGGAAAAACGGTAGCTCAGCGTCTCTTTATAGTACTAGAGACGGACTCGACAGCGCCGGAGGGTGAAATTTATTCATCAATCATTTGTTCCATTCATCAAAAAAGTAAATTAGAAAAATACGTCTGCGACATTTCGTCAATTGAAACCGATGCTATTTGCGAATTTTAATTAAAAATTGTCTGCTGCGCGAGTTTTCTTCGCGATTGTATAAGGCATAAAAAAAAATACGCGAATCGTTTACTAGAGGTGTAATTTATGTCATAAAATGTGTGTGGCTCGTTTTACGACTAAAGTTTTCCTAAACATTGGCAAAAAAAATAGTACTATTTACGAGTTCGATTTCGAGTTCTTTTTCCTCCACCACACTCGGTCTTCGTTTTTAATGTTTGTGAAATACATATATATCGATAAAGTGCCAAGCTATAGTAAGTTGAAAAATTCGCTAATTTTAAACTTGAATCCGGTATTAGTTTGGTTTGATTTGGAATTCTACATTTTTTTTTAATCCTTGGTGTTTTTTTAGAGCTTTTTTCGAGTTTCATTTTCAGTAATTAGATCGATGATTGATGGTTTAAAGTTGGAAGAATTTATTAAAGCGAGGGTTTTTTTCATTGGTGTTTTGCTATACCGTGTCCACGCGTTAAAATAGAAATCGTTTTTAAATATGTTATAAAAAGACATGCAAAAAATGAATCAATAAGAACTGCGACCCGGTGAGAAGTTTTGCATGCAATCGAATAAATTATACCCGGTATTTAATATCAGCTTACTTTTATGAAATGCCCCGGAAATTAGGTTAAAGCAGGGAAGAATTTTGCATTTAGTAAAAATGCTTACTTAATTCTATGCCCGGCGCGTTTGAACGCATTCTCAGATAAGCATTTCAATTGTATTTGAAATTCAGTGCTTCTTAAACTGATTTTGTTTTTATACTTTTTTTCAGGGAGTTGATAGTGGAAGGTTGAAAATTGCTTAATTTTTCGTCACATGAGCGGAAATTTTTTCAAATTTGATAATTGGGTTTCAGCGGGGATGACCATAAAGGAAAATTCACATGTTTTCATATTTTTCAAAAAAAAAAAAAAAATGGAGAAGGGTGAAATGAAAAGAAAAAAGTCATTAAATATCGCAGTTTCTACTCTTGGAAAAATTTGTATCAGTCCACTCCTTCATTTTTCCAAGGTGTGCGCTTCAATATTATTACCTGTTTTTATAAAATGATGATCTTTCATCACTTTGACATTTTGAAAAAATGTCTTTTTTGAGCTTATGTTTTTCAAAAACTTTGAGGAAAAAATGTTATAAATTCAGTTGAATCATAATACAGGTTTTGAAATAATGTTTTTTCGATTTGATCCGAATATTCTTAATAAGATCAAATTGCATATACTTAAAATTATTGGACGAACAATCGATTACTCACAAAGAAAGCATTCCAAACGACACAAAAAATTTTGAACAGGACAGAATTAAATCGATAGAGAATCTCAAAATGTATATCACCAGCGACACGTACCAGCCAAAAAATTTCAGGTCTTAAATTAATTTTTCAATTTTTACCGAATTTTTAAAAATTCAAATTTGGGCAAAAAATGAGAAAAACAATCAAAATTTTACCTACCAAATTGATCTAAAAACATTAAATTTTGATTTGTGTCCTATTTTTCGATCTCCCATGTCAATTTGTGATGGTTTCGAAGTGTTTTGGAGCCATCAGCAGATACTCTTTTTCAAAAGTTGTACAAAAATCTTGTTTTTTGCCAAGAATTGCCAAAAATTCTAGTCTTTTTTGCAATTGAAAAGTTTCCCTTTTCGAAACAACTAAGTAAGGTCCCTATATTTTTCTTTATCGATTATTACCAAAATTTCTACTTTTTGCTCGAATTTTCAAATTTTCACTTTCTGACAAGAATTTTTGCTTTTGAGTAAAATTACCAATGGTTCTCTCTTGTTTCCAAAAATTATCCAAATGTCTCGCTTATTGCCTGAAATTGTCAAAAATATTCGCTTTTTAACAAAATTGGCAAAGTGGTTGTTTTTTGTAAAAAGTAAGCATTTATACCTATAACCTCGAATTAACCGCATTTGTGACCAATTTGATCAATTTGAGCACATTTTTCAAAATCTTTTTGTGTTGGTCAAAATCCATTTTCTTCCATGATTATTTTTGAAGAAAAAGAAGAAGAAGAAATATACATATATTTATTCGGCTCAGAGTCTAAATGCTACCTATACTTACACAAAGTGATCAATTTGTATACAATAATAACACGATACTTAAGAGAGTAGGCAAAAAATTTATAAAAACCTACGAATATAACGATTTGAAAGAATTATTATTTTATTGCATCAAAACGATCTTGAAGATTTTTATGTGTTTTAAGACAATTCATAAGATTTTTGCTAAAGTAGGAATTCAAAGTCATTAAGTGATTCCAGTGTGAATAGGTATTTTTCAGTAAGTCTTTCAGAGAAGGCGTCGATTGATTCTATTTGCAGTTCATTAAGTATGTAAGTGATTGTTTTGGAGGAACCATGTTACGTTTGTAATGGGTGTGATTTAATACCACGACAAAAAAGGGCGTCAGCAAGACAAGCATAGGCACTTTCACGCCAGAAAAGTCATTACCACGACTAAATAGGAAATTCCCGACAATAAATAGCTTACCCCGACATAAAAGGTATTCCAACGACAAAATAATGTATCAAACGACGAATTAAAAAATTCACGACATTTTATTACTTTCAACTGCTATATAAGGCAATGCACGACAGAATTTTTCTATCAAAAACAGGCATTTCACCGACAGAAATACACGTTTAAAAAATATTAAAATGATGCCAAAAAAAACGAAGTAGGTATGTAAAAAATTGCTGTTTATATAAGTAAGTAATGTTTTGTGGACTTTGATGGGCGACCCCTCTTCCTCCTTTGACCTCAGGGACGAAGCGAAAGGGGGCTAAGGGGCAACAGGTTGCCCCCCTCCGGTTCCGCAAAAGTAGGAAAAATTTGGGAATTTGTGAGAAATTCAAGAAAGTTAAGGAAATACAAAAATTCCATCAATATTTCAGTTTCAGTTTTCAAAAATCCAAATTTTTTACAACCCCGTGTATTTAATTATCGTTCATTTGCCGATATAATCGCCGATCTATCCTCAAAATTCTCATTTTTTCCCAAGCTTGTGCCCTCGCTTCGCTTAGGCCAATTTGGTTCCCTTCTGCTGAGTTACAATTTCACTCAAATTTTATTGAAAGAAGCCCTCTAGCCCTCAGTTGATTATTTGTCAAAATTTGTACAAAATATAATTGTAATTGAACTGATAATGTTCTGTCGTGTATGAAATTATTTTGTCGTGAATACTGCTTATCTCGTTATTAAATCGTAGTCGTTCATAAATACTTTATTGTCGGGCGTCATCTGGCGTGGAACTTCATCATTTTTCATCATTCATTCATCTTTTATGAACGAAAAAATGCTTGTCGTGATGACGCCCTTTTTCGTCGTGCAAAAAATATTTCCCTGTTTGTAATCATTCGCAGAACTTTGTTTTGTATAATTTGTAGCTTAAGGGTATTCTTTACACCGTTATCACTAAGTGTGGTTTCTGGTTGCATACCAGTTTTTCCTTAACATATATGTTTACATTTGGTGATTTACCTCGCGAACGACCAAAAATCACGAACTGCAGAGGTGCATTTCTTCTTTCTATTCATTCACATTCAGACAATAGTGCATCTTTGTGCATACTACGCAACCTTTTCTTAACAATACTCACCCTCTTCTCCCCGCACTTGCCTAGTTTTTTAAACTGTCTAAGCTTCTTGTTGTACAGTATACTAGTTTTAGTGTGATACATTCGAGAGTGACTTTTCTGTACACCCTACCCCTACCTTCACCCTGCTGTGCATTTTTATACCTATTACCAGGGCTCCGATATTCTTTCCCTAAAAAAACCTAACAAGAATGATTTTTACGTTACTGTACTGTATATGTACACTCTACCTACCCATACCTACACCCTGCTGTGTATTTTTACACTTTTTCTCTCAGTTTGTTTTTTTTTTCTCGCAACTTCGCAAGTGTTATAGATACCTAATTACCTACAGTGAGTAAGACTACAGTAAGCTAAATTAGTAAAAGAAGAGAGGACATACTCATGCGAAATATGGAATTTTTGAGGGTGATTCTGATGGGACTTTTCACACTGATCTCGAGAATGAGAAAAATGATAAGAAAGTTCCACTTCATAAACATTTTCCGCAAAATCAATTTTCTGATGGAAATTTTTTTCCATTTTTCATCGTTTTTGAGGGTGAAAAATGCTACACGATCAAAACGTTTTTTAATTTTTGGGTCAATATTTTTTTTTAGAAGACAAGGGGCTTCACATGTTTTTCAAATTTTGTTTCGAGTTGCGTAATAAAGACCTATTGCATTTTTGCGAATTTTGTTGATAAAATTTAAGAATGATGAGAGAGATTTTTCAATATTTCACTAAAGTTTGCCAATTTTTTGCCAGTGATCGTGTTCTAAGATGTCGCTTTTTTGATGGAAGTGCAGTGCTAAACCAAAATAGCTCAAACCAACAGGTTACAGGTGCCACTGAAAATCACCAAAACTGTCAAAACTGTGCAGTCCTCTGAAAACATTTCGAGAAAAACTTCATTCAAAAATGGGGGAAAAAATTAAAATCTTACCAAATAGACCTAGAAAGCTGACATTTGGAATATACCCTATTTTTGACCTGCCAAATCGATTGGAAACTGTTTCAGGCCGTTTAGAGTAGTTCTGGACCCTCCAGAAGATTTTTGAAATGAAATTCCCACAAAATTTCATGAAGTGGAGTTGGAAAGACGGAATTCATTCTGCAAACTAAATTCAATACGCTACGAAGTCGACTGCAGGTGGATTTCAAGTCATTTTAGAGTCTCCAGCGACTTTTTAAAAGTTACTGGAGCCTCCAGTATTGAAATTTTCACAAAAATTCATCAAATAGAGATGAAAAGCGGAAATTTACTCTCCAATCTAATTTTAGCACTCTTCGAATACGACTTCAGGTGGGTTCAAGTCATTTTGGAGCCTCCTGAGACTTTTTGAAAACTATTCCTAGAGTCTCCAGCAGATTTTTGAAACTTGAAATTTCAATAAAATTTCATCAAATGGAGTTGGAAAACCGAAATTTATTATGCACAGTACAAGCTAGAGCTAATTCGGACAGATTTTGTGGCATTTTAAAAAAAATTGAATTCAAAAAAGGCGCAGGAGAGGCTTCAAAATGACTTGAACCCACCTGAAGTCGTCTTCGGAGAGTGCTAAAATTAGAGTGCAGAGTAAATTTCCGCTTTTCTATCTCCATTCAATGAAATTTTGTGAAAATACAAAATTTCAAGTTTCAGAAATCTACTGGAAGCTTCAGTAACTTTCAAAAAGTCGCTGGAGACTCTAAAATGACTTGAAATCCACCTGCAGTCGACTTCGTAGCGTATTGAATTTAGTTTGCAGAATGAATTCCGTCTTTCCAACTCCATTTCATGAAATTTTGTGGGAATTTCATTTCAAAAATCTTCTGGAGGGTCCAGAACTACTCTAAACGGCCTGAAACAGTTTCCAATCGATTTGGCAGGTCAAAAATAGGGTATATTCCAAATGTCAGCTTTCTAGGTCTATTTGGTAAGATTTTAATTTTTTCCCCCATATTTGAATAAATAAAGTTTTTCTCGAAATGTTTTCAGAGGACTGCACAGTTTTGACAGTTTTGGTGATTTTCAATGGCACCTGTAACCTTAGTTTGCAGAATGAATTTCGTTTTTCCAACACCATTTCATGAAATTTTGTGGGAATTTCAAGTTTTAAAAATCTTCTGGAGGCTCCAGAACTACTCTAAACGGTCTGAAACAGTTTCCAATCGATTTGGCAGGTCAAAAATAGGGTACATTCCAAATGTCAGCTTTCTAGGTCAATTTGGCGAGATTTTAATTTTTCCCCCTCATTTTTGGTGTTTTGATTTTCAAAAATTCACCAAGAATCGAAAAAGGCATTTAAGCACTTGAAATTTTGTCAGTTCCTTAGGACTCCCCTTTAAAAAAAGTTGTCCCGGAGGATAGGCTGCGGGCTGCAATTGATCCTTATGCGGGTCCCCCAACTAATATAAGTAAGTACTTTTTATACGACCAGCTTCGTCTTTTATTGCAATTGAATGTTCTTTTCAGACGTGCCAATTTTCCTCAAAGAGAGGAAATTTTTCAAAATATGCATTGTGATTTTTTACTTCTACTACTACCTCCACCTCTTTTCAAAAAGAACTGCCCCAGTTCTAAAAGATAGTATACTTGAGATTCTGCGTGGCGTCGATCAATGATCAAGGTCTTCATTGTCCTCAAAATCCAAGACCTCTTTTAGAGTTCTACTGAGTGGTTAAAAATGTATTCTAAAATTGCTTAGTTTTGGGTAAATTAGTATTTTGAAAATTGTTTCTTCCCAAATATTTTGTATTAAGGCAAAACATCGAAAGATATAATTTCTGAAACTGGTGGAATACTTTGGAATTCAGTTGTGTCAATTTTTCGATCATTATTGCCAATTTCATAAACTCGAAAAATTTGTATCAATTTTAACCAATTTGTCATTAAACTAAAATACTAAATATTAAAAACTAGTAAGTAGGCACTCAAATAATTTCAATTTATTGATGAAAAAAAAATGAAATTTTACTAAGTAGGTAGTGCACTAGGTACATACATGACAAACGTATCAAAAAAATTTCCTAGGTGAAACTCGAGTATTGTTGAAAAGAAAACCAAACAGGCCTATACTTACGTGAACTGAAAGCTTAAGCTTTTAAAAATTGATAATTCAAGAAGTAAAAACATCAGTTTTGACGATCAGAAAAGTATATTTTTCAAAATTTGATACTTATTTTTAAAAAATTGAACAAGAACAAGCTTCTGAAATTTCATACTTCAAGAAGTAGGTAAAACAAAATTTTGACAATAGGAAAAAAACACCAACTTTTCTCGACGTTGACTATTGAGTTGATATTAAGGAACGTTTTTTTCAATTTTTTATTTTTGAAAAAGAAAATTTTCCTTAATTTGTTAGTTTTGTAATTTCTTCAAATTTTATCCCCCTCCCTCCCTTCATAAAATTTACCACTCTAGGCGGCCGCCTTGCCTTGCCTATTGAATTAGAAAACTAAATCGACACCCAGTACCAGTAACCTCAAAAGAAGTCCGAAGAAGTAAACTGTAAAACCGGTTTAAGCTTTAAATACACAAATTCTGTGAAGAACGAAACTACCCTTCTTCATAACGTCCAACACCCACACACACCCTCTATATTTTTTAGGCTGAACTGTTACTTGGAATGTCTCATGTCCCGCCACCCGCTCCCGCCCATCAGAGTACAGAACTTATACACCTGATTACTCCGCAAGTTTCAACTTTTTAAAAAAAAATTTTTCACAGTATGGTTCAAAAAAAGAGATCTAGCCGAGTACGTCGCCACATTTTTGATATAACCCTTCAGTTGCCTGCTTGGCGATTCGCAACTTACCATACTTTCGAAGCTTTTTTTGAGAAAAATAAATTGATAATTGCAAAAAATCGCTACGTAATCGGCTAGACAAAGGCATTAACATCATTTTAAAACAAATCGCAATAAAATCGATTGAGAATTCACGGAGTAATCAGGTGCATAAGTTGGGCATTTTTCGCGAACCGAACCTACTGATAACGCGTGGTAAAGAATACCCTTAATACCTATGTTTGTTAGTTTTTGAAGCTGTTATCCATATTGACGCTGCATATGTGAATGAGCTACGGATGAGACTTTTGTAAAGAAGTAGACTACAAGATGTAGACAATCTGGAAGGACAATTCAGTGAGGGGTAAAGTTTATATAGTTTGAGGTATGCATCACGTGATTTGAGAACGATATGGTTTTTGAGAGATAGTTTCTGGTCCAAGTGTACACTGAGATATTTAACTGTTGATGTATTCCATGGTACCACCGTGTTATCGATTAAGATTTCTGGAGTTGGTGAGATTTTGCGAAGTGTGAAGATTTTTGTTTCACTTTTAAGAGGATTTAGCTTAAGTTTCCAGCGTTCAAACCATGGTTCCAATCAGGGATGCCGCTGATGCCGATACTATTGATTGCTAATCGATGAACTTTCCCCTATTATCACGATTATCGTGATATCATGATACCAACAACTTGCGATCTTTTCTGTTAGGATCGCTAGTGTGCAACAAGAAATTTATGCTAAAAACTGGGGGGAGGTGTTGACTTTAGGAAATAAACTCCACCCACAGTTTTGACATGCGCAGTGTCCAATTTTTTGTATTCACTTTAGCGATTCTAGCGGAAAAGATCGCAAGTTGTTATTATCGTGATTATTGTGATATCGCAATAGCTCATGTATTCAATCACACGCGTCAATTTAGAGAGAATGTTCTGGTTTACCTCCGGGTAAACCACCCACAGATGAGAATAACGTGTACCTTAGGGAATGTTACGATCAGGTTTACCTAGGGGTAAACCCCGACGAAAATTTCAAGGAATGTTACCATGTATGTTTACTCGAGAGTAAACCCAGACAAAATTTTTAATTTTATCATGCATTTGGTAAGATAAGATTTTGTTTTCAGTGTTGGGGGGGGGGGGGCGCGCTCGGCTTCGCCTCGCGCGTGTCCGTATCTCCTACTTTTGCACATTACTATTTCATTATCAGCTGGTTTAGGAATATCATATCATACATAGCAGTATAAGATGAACAATGTTGGACTCAATACAGCACCTTGTGGTACACCTTGGCTGATTCCTCGAAGTGAAGAGCTTTCATCATCAATTTGAACATAAAATTTCCTATTTTGAAGGAAGGAAGAAATGATTTGATGTAGAAAGGTGGGCGTTTCAATTGTAACTAATTTGAGAGTCTAAGGTCTTTTTGATGTCTTGAAAATGAAAAAGAAAAGAATAATCAAAATCCACTGGATGCTCTTACAGAACGGTTCAAAAAAGTCACCGATCAACTTGGGTGGTCGAAAATAGGGTACAAACCAAATGTCAGGTTTTCTGGTCAATTTGGTAAAGTTTTGATTTTTTTTTGGTTTTGCTTTAAGATTTTTTAAAAATTAGCCAAAAATTGAAAAGTGAATTTTAGCTCTTGAAATTTTGGCTGGTGGTGCTTTTTGGGATCTTCTTATTCAGAAAGTGTTTGGATCTTGCCATTTTTTGGAAAGGATCTGGTTAATTCTGATCAGATCTACATGAATTTGATTATGATTTAGACTCAATGTTATCTCATCAGATCCAAATTAATGCTTTCAGATCCTATATGATTTTATTAAATATCTGTGTTGAAAAAAAAAATTTTAATTTAAAAAAAATTCTACACAAAAACATTGTAATTTTATATCTAATTTTAGATCTATACGATCTACCTATTGCATTTTACTCTTAAATTGGTAAATCTACTCTCAAAAGTTCAATATTGCTTGCCACATAGGTACCTCATTAACTAAATAGAAATGGGTCAATTTGCAATAAAATCCCACAATACGAATACAAATCTGATAAATGGTGCAGAATTTCAAGGAAATTCCACTCCTTTAAATCATATCGATAAATAAATATGCCAACTTGTATACATTAAGGGTTGCATATTTGTTATTTCAAAGGAACTACATATATTTAAATGACCATTTCGCGTGAATAATTCGTTCATATTTTTCAAAATTACGACCATAAGTAAGAATCGAGCCAAACATGGTGTTATTCTGATTAATAAAATGAAAAAAAAACGAACGAAAATTATTAAAAATTCGCTCAAAAATGTTGAGAAAACTTGCTGAAATGATATCAACCAGTGAATTTAACTCGGTACGAGAGTGATATGTAGGTACAACTTCATCTTAATGATCTAGTTTTCACGTTAGATAATGCAATCCGAGAAAATGAAGTACTCAAAACATGCGAGCCTGCTGAGTTTGTTTTGAGTAAAATCGTAAAATAATTGGTGACACTCGTGACTCTAGTTACATTTCTTATAAGTCGGTTGAAGATTTCGTTGAGGTTGAAAACAAAAAAGCAAAAAAAAAAAAAACAGTATAAAGACAACAAAAGTTCCAAGTTTCGTGGCTCCTTGAACGCAAAATGCAGACAAACTCCTTACGTAAGTTTTTTTTCAAGTGTAAATATACCTAACGATTTAGAAAGCCTACGGTTGTAAATTTTTCGAACTGGAATTCGAGTGTGTATGTTTTTTGTTTGAGAACTATACGAGACTACTATATTGAAGAGTATTTTATACCTATAGGCTTATAGCGAAATGATTTAAATTTTAAAATT
This sequence comes from Planococcus citri, assembly GCF_950023065.1. Taxonomy (NCBI): domain Eukaryota; kingdom Metazoa; phylum Arthropoda; class Insecta; order Hemiptera; family Pseudococcidae; genus Planococcus; species Planococcus citri. The sequence continues at coordinate 22,304,248 of NC_088679.1, read as the reverse complement.
TTGAGAAGTTATTGATAGGAATGTTTACGGCGTAAATTGTGCGCCACGTGTGTATTAAGAAGTCTCTAATTCCGTCGAAATTTTACAGGGGAAAAAATTGCGTCGAAAATATCATTCTTTTTCGCGTTTTTTTTACGACTACGAACACCAGACGTGAATCGCAGAGAAAGTAAAAGAATAAAGAAAACGTTTACACAAACGATAATATGGCTAAGAATTCGCACTACGACCACGATGGAGTAGGTATTTCGATATAAGAAGAGAAAACCGTATACGAAATTTTCGTGTTTTTTTTCGCCCTTGCGTAGATCTAAAATAAAGCCAGAATCAAAGAATGGCGGAATTTTCAAAGAACGAGTTTAAATCTGGCCTTTGAATGATGTCGATACGATATAAAAATAAGATAGCATTCGGTATTGCTTTTTGAAGGGGAAAAAAATGAACGATGGGGTAATTAAAATTTACTCGAAATTTTCAGCATTCGTTGAATAAAGCTGTCTCTTGAATCTTGAAAATAGCTTTAACTTATAATGGCGCAGTGATTCGAAAAATATATAAAGATTTTATCGAAAGGGAAAAAAATTACCTAAGTAGGACATATAGGTATGTTTTATTGCTACATAAATGACCTAGTAATTTCTGTAAAACAATTTGTTGGATTTTCAAAATGTTGGATTTTTCCACCACAGTTTTCTTCTCATCTTACACCAAAGTTATATCTTCAAGGGATCATGTTTATAGTCTCGTGTATAGCTGGAATTTTACCATTTTTCAGTTCGCAGTGCGTTGACGAATATCAACAGCACTTGGGAGAATATAAGGGAGAAAAAAAAGAATGATATCTACTTTCGATGTTGAATTAATTTTGCCAGAGAAGAAAGCGACGAAATTGCACGTGATGGATGAGTTGTTTTGGTATAGTAATTTCGGGCCTGAGTTTCTCGTTCAAAATAATTACTTTTGCGGGGCGAGTAATTTGAAAAAATGTAATTTATCGCATGGTTTATTTTTTGAAAAGTCGAAAATTTTCATTCGTTTTGGGAAGGCGTGCTTTTTAGGTCGTGTTATTTTTTTTCGTGTTTTTCAATTACGTACCTATTTTGATTATTTGACTCGAACGACAAACGTTTTGCGATATTTTTTGCGAAATATGAAAAAAGGAAATTTGAAGTGAAATTATTATTTTTTGCACTTGAGCAAATATCTAGGTTTATTATACTCGTTAATTATTAGCCCTGTTTTATCTCTGAAGCTTGCCTTTCCTCCGATGTGCTTTTTGTCTCATCAAAATTTTAAAAAATTGTATTTTGAAACAGTGAATTGAAATAATAATTTTATTGTAAGTTTACTGTGCTGATTTAAGCCACATTATTAGAATCAGTCAAACTAAAAATAGATCTCTGCCCTTTTACAAGTTTACTAGGCAACTTAAATCACACCCTCGAATGAACAGTTGCAATTACTACACCATCGAGTAAAATAAATTGCCAACTCGTGTTCATTCGAAGGAACCATGCAAATCATTCCCAAATCACCTTGTATGAATAAATTTTGCAATTTTTCTGTACCCTGAAGGCGATTTCGATACTCAAGTTTCAGTTTACCTAGCCAACGATGAAAAAGAAATTTCACAAAAAAAAATTCCCAAATGGGGCTTATTCTCCGTCGAATGATTGCGTGCCGAAGAAAACATGGGGGAGGAGAAGGGTATTGATGAAATTTGAACAGCATGACGTACTATACTCACTACTCAGACTCACTTTCGAATCTACACCGATGGAAAAAAACGATGAAATATCTCGTATTAACAAATTCTCTCAAAGATGTGGCAGGTAGTTGTGTTTGCAATATAGAAGACATTTTTTTTTTGCAGATGTTTGGAATTGTGTAAACAGGCATATTACTGTATACACGTGTATGCATATTATATTATACGTAGACGTATCGGGAAAAATATGAAAACAATGCGCTGCCGAGTTGTGTGGAATTACGAGTATATGAAACATGCATCGCAGCTTATATATAGCTACATAGACCTAACGTTGCGATGATACAAAATTTAGGTACAAAGTTGAGCCTTTAAAATAGTTGGCGTTCTTCGGCTACATTGATAAAAACTTTAAACTTTTGAAAGCCGTATGCGATGCTGGGAAAAAGTGAAAATTTGTATTTTGCTTCGACGAACAAACATCAGTGTTTGGAAAAAACAAAGAATACCTACACCTACCTACTTAATGGTAATTGGAATTTTATGCCTCGAAGAGAGCAGATTTTCAATTCTGGATATTGCCCCTGTATTTTTGGAGTTTAAATGGAGAAAAAAATTGCCATAAAAGAGTGAAACCCTGATTTCTAAAAGCGAGAAGATTCTGAATTTTTACTGGGAAATACATATTTTGTTTTTTTTTTAGTTTTTTTTAAATAAAAAATAATTAAGTGCAATTTTGTATCGAGGGTATGTTCAGAAATTTTTTTTCCACCTTTTCTCACTAGTAATTTATGTTCTTTTGTTCCCTTGGTAAACCTTCTGCACAAGCCACATTTCACTACGTACGTATAATAACGTTAAATGACTACAGAATTTTATTAAAAATGCAAAAAAAATTAACCAAATGTGAATTTATTTCATGGTTGCTTTGCCAAATGGGAAAGAAAATTTTTAAGAGAGTCTGAGTGAAATCAAGATGAGCAAATGCCAAAATTTGTAGTTTGTAGTTTTCATTTTTTTTTTTTTTTTTGAATATTTTGAACGTAAAACTTTTGGAGAAAAAATTGACGATACGAAGACAATTGGGAATTTAATTTTTTTTCCATTTTGGTTCCGATCATTCTTATCGTAAAATGTTTCCTATTTCCCAAATATCACAATCAAAGTCATCATAAATTTTTTTTTCTTTTTTTTTGGCAGAAAAAAATGACTAATTGATGAAAAACATTTATAGAATTTGTATTCTACCAGGTGAACTTGGATCGAGCTGAAATTTGGCTCACTGAAAGAGTATGTCACCCACACCTCAGAACCCAATTTCGAGCTACTGAATTTAATTTTTAAATTTTCAATGAATTTTTAAAAGGCGAGAAAGCTTATTGGTAGGTACATTAATTTTTTACAAAAATATTAAATAAATATAGAGATAAGAATCTGAAAATCGATTTACAAGTACATAGATAAGTACAGAATGGTAAAATTGATCCCCAAATTGATGGTAACAATTTTTTGGGTTAATTTTAGAGCATCCAGCAAAAATTAATTCTTCTGTAGCGAATTTCAAATCGCTCCAGAAGGCATTGAAATCAACTTCAACAGCTGAAAATTTAATCTTGCTGCGAGCTTGACATTCCAAACCCATTAAAACATGTTGAAAAGTGTAGCCTATTTTTTTTATAAATTGGAATAAATCTCCAATTTCGAAAAAAAATCCAAAGTCTTGAATTTTTGCGTTGAATTACTGGAATTTTTATGAATCAAGGGAACGTCTCCACGAAGTCAAAAAATGAACTCGAAAGCCCGAAACAACCGAATTGTTTGGATAAACAATTTTGGATTTTTTTGAGATTTTTATCTTGCAAAAAAAAAACCAAACGTCACCTCCGATTTGTGATTTATTAGCTCTAATTGATTGGGAATGTCAAACTTATGGCAGGATTAATTTTTCAGCTGTAGAGGTCAATTGCAACGAACGCTTCTGGAGCGATTTAAAATTACTGTGGAACATTTAAAAAAATTTCTAAAGGCTTCGAATTGGCTTGAAAATGGTGAAAATCGATTTGGAGTGGAGAAAAGTCGAATTAAGAATGTAGAAGAAAATTTTTAGCCAAAATTACCGATTTTGGAATTTTTAAAATTTGAGATAATTATTCAGCTTGTGGAAAAAAAACACTTTTAAACCGTCACGTTAACTATGTACTTCGAATTTGAAATTCACCTGCCCTATGATTTATTTGAAATTTTGAAATGTCAAATTTCTGGTAGTCGAAGTTGATTACAACATACGCCCATCTGAAGCGATTTGAAGTTGCTAGATAAAAGTCAACTTCTGCTGGAGGCTCCAGATTGGTTCAAAAATGGTAGAAATCGATTTGGAGGATTGACTTCATAGCATGCAAACTGATTTTTAGATTTTCATCTCTGTTTTTACTCTTTTTTAGTTCAATATTTAGCTTACCTACCTAGGAGTATAATTTATGTATTTTGTTCATTTTCAAAACTTCACCTAAAATCGAAAAATCAACGTTGCCAGCTCAAAATTAGGTCCTGAGGTCTGAGTGATTTACCTACTCTTTCTGTGAGCTAAATTTCAACTCAGTCACAGTTAGCAAGTTGCAAAGGTTCCCTTGTATGGAAGTCAAAAAGTCAGAATTTTATTCACGGTGTACAATTCGTGGAGTCTCAACAGTGGAGATAGAAAAGTTCTTTTTCATCAGTAACATAGGCAACCCTTCTCGTGTTAGTTTATGTTTGCCAAGTTTCAGCCTTAAAGGGGGCCAGGTTACGCTCGTATGATTTTTTTTTCAATATTGTTCCGTAAATTTTATTTTTCCCATTTTTTTTCCTCCAAAATCTCGAAGTTTTTTTCTTATGCTCTTTACTTACGTACTATTTATTATTATCAATGATTAGTATTTTTGAAGGGAAAAGTTCACTCCTTTTAACGTCACAATCCCAATTTTTCTATCTTGATTAATTTAGAAGATTATAATATGTAGGCATTTTAGTCTGGATTGGAAAATAATGCACTCCACCAAAGAATTCAAAAACATTTTCCTCGCTTTAAAATTGTCCTAAATTCATAAAACAGCGTAATACATATAAATGAAAAATACGTTTACAGTAATTTTTTTAAATCTTGCACAATTTCTAGGGATGAAAAAATGTTTTTGAAATTTTTCCTGGGTGCAGCAAATGTGAAAAATTATTAGAAAAAATAGCTATGAAAAATTCTCTCAAAAAAATAATTTTATAGGTAGGTACCTACCTACTTTATCATCACTATTTTCGACGTTTTGATATGTCGAAAAACTTAATTTTTGCCCATGGTCAAAAATATAATCTTATCTGCTTATTCGAGATGAAACAATAGGCTACACCTACCTATTACTAATTTACAAAATCAAGTATAATATTAATCTCTACCCTTTTTGGCAATAATTCAGCCTCATTTCATCATTAAAATCTTCGCCTAACTAATTTTTAAAAAATCCATTCCCCTAAATCAACTCTCAACCAAACGAAAACATACACCCTTTGATGAAAAAAAAAAAAAACACCACTTTGGTAATCACTGTACGCCTATCTGAGCTACAGGAAAACCACGCAAGCATTCTTAAAATAGGTACACGGAGCAAAAGGGCGAAAAAAAAACTGTTTACAAACATTCGGGTGTATTTTCACAACAAGGATTTTTTGCTGTGCCGGAATCAAGGTGGTACATACAACGAGTCGAGATGAGGTCGAAAGTGAACCTACATTGTAGATATACGTTTATTGGGTGAATTAGCCGACGTGGCAGGCGCTACGTAGAGGTATATCGGGCGGTTAAATATTCAATATTTTAATAAATAATAAATACCTGCAAGCTGCGGCGTAAGTTATTTAATTCACGATAGTCTGAAATTTGAACGATATGGCCGATCTATTGGGAATTTAAAGGTTCCCTTAACGAAAGCCCGTCTAATTGTACATTCCGTCTGACGATAAACAATGAGTTTTAATTTAAAGGCCAGAAACTGGCCACTGTTGCCACTACGCAGACGATGACGATAACGTGAACTAAACAAGTATAGCTAAGGTTTTCGGCTGATGGGGTTTTTACATGCTGGAACGTGTATGAAGGAGTTGGTTTTTTTTATGTTTGAGAGGATTTGGGTGTCGTGTGATAACGAATTTTTTTGGTTATTGCGAGTTTAAATTATTTTTCTAATGAGTACAGAATTTTATTGAATGGGTTTAGAAAGATATGAGATTTTTTAACACGTGATGAGGTTTTGTTGAAAAATAATCTAGTGATAAGAAATATTCCGATTCGGTGACCTGATTGGTTGGAATTTTATCAGAGTTCCAGTGTGGGATAATTTTTCAACACGTGTTTACTTTCGTTCAAAAATATCTACGTGGTTGAAAATAATTTCAATTGGGTATCTTTTTTGAGTAACTTTGGTAGTTTTTTTAATGATTTTTTTTCAGCATAGAAAAGCCAAAAAAATACATATTTTTCGAATTTTTTTAAACGAGTGTTTTGAGATAAAACTGTGAAAATAAATAATTTATCTGTTCGCCTATCTGTGCGCTTGAATTTCTACTTTTATTTCGGTTCATTTCGAGTTTCTCGAGGCTAAATTTAAAAAATAATTTTTCCAATAATCAAGAAAAAAAGTATAGAGCTTTCAAATACGAAATTGCTTTCGATTTGAAACGTTATCAGAGGAAAATTCCTCCAACTAGATCCCTAATCGAATAAAATCCTCGAACTGAACACAAGGTTAAATACGTTGAAGGTGAAATTTTCCAAAGAAGCTTTTGCCAGCCAATTTATGAACCATAATAAGAGCACCATTCGGTCACACGACGTTGTGTTTTGAACTTTTTCAACGTGTTATACAAAAGCAAGGTGAAAACGACGCGTGAAACTAGGTGATAATTTCAAAGCATAGGAGAAAAATATTGTACTTACTTTAATTTTTATCTTGTATGGTTTCGGTTATGCCCGTGTGAACGACGAGGACGACGACGAAGACGACGAAGAAGAAGTTTATAGACGCGAAGATATACTTAGTACAGAAACAAGAAAAGAAGAAATCGATCAAAATATGATTTTTTCGACGAAAAAAAAATTACGGATGAATGAACGAAAAAAAAACGAAAAACTAAGAATTAACAAAAAAAAAATCAAGAAGATGGAGAAGAGGAGAAAAATAGAGAAAAAGAGAAAGTAAATTCAGGAATAGCGTAAAAGAAAGTGAATTTTACGTTTTATGCGATCCCATTGATAGTTTGAACACCGACTACGACGTTTTAAAACGATCTGACGTTTATCCAGCGCCAAATGTACCTCGGTTTTAAAGTTTTTATAGTGGAACGCCTGCGCTGCTTCGGTATCTCAACCCATCGTACGCGCCGTAGAAAGCGCGCGAGGCGTCGGCACACTCCGCCGCTCGTCGGCCCCCGGCCCGCTCTAGTCCGCGTCCTCGCTCGGCCCGCCTATCTACGTGTGTAGAAAAAGCTCTTCCTCGTATATAAGGTTCTTATATAAGCAGTATTATCAGTATATCAAAGATATCGATTCTAAATTAACGAACAGGGACCAAATTTGGGCGCCGTTTTAGAAATGGTCGAAGAATAAATACGACGACGAGGAGAATGACGACCGAGGAGTGTGTGAGTGTGAGTATTGGTGTTGGTGTGCGGTATGTCGGCCTTTATAAGCTGCGGCTACTACGATATAGTACAATATTTTAAAACGGTCGTGGAGATGGGCATCGCCAAAGAAGACGTAAGGGACGACTCGACGAGCAAAGGGATCCATTCGGCTGTTTTCCTTCTAATTACGATAATTGTACGGCGTGTAGTGTGTGTACGTTTACTATAGTATGAAAAAATATGACGAAAAAGCCCATCCAGCTTTAATATGGTATGTTTTTATATCGGTTGGCGATTTTTTCGGCTATTTTTCTCTCTTGACCTTTAATTGTTTAAGGTCGTTTATGAAAGAGGCGAAACTAGTAATCCGAGATAAATGGTTCGAGCCGTCACATTTTACCCGAACAATATTTTTTTTTACCAGGTTTCCTATCTTTCTTCTTCACCCCTCCCGTATATTTTTTTTTCGCCTCGTTCGTGTTTTTTCAAAAGCACACCCGCATAAAAGCTTGTGATCATTTGTACTCGTATATAGTTTGGAATGTTTCCTTTTCTTTGTATGTATGTACTTGTACGTATATTTTTTTGACGGTGCCTTTTTCGCTTTGACGAAATACGTCTTTTTCTTCTTTTGTTTCTTGAGCTAACTTTTTTTTCTAATTTGGTGGGTACCTATTAATTACTTCATCGTGCGTTCGGATATTACTACACGAAGAAGCAAATTACTCGCTGGTGATATGTTGAATTAAAATGAAATGTGATAAGTAGGCCTAGGTAAATTGTAAGAGGTCGTAATCACGATAAAATTGAGACATTCTTGCAGTATAGAAAGCTTTCTAATTTCTTGAAAATAAAAAAAATTCGAATCAATTAAATTGGTAAGCATTTTTTGAGCAAATTTTCTCTTCAAGGGAAAAATATACTTACTTTTGTACCTACCTATAGAAATTATTTACTCGAGTACAAAGTTTTTAAAAATGTTTTTCACTTTGAAAATCTAAAATTTTTAATAGGTGCCTAGTGTTTTAGTTTTATTATCTACGATACATTTTTGAATCGAAAGAGTTGTTGTAGATGAAGGGAGCTAAAGTCTCTCAAAATTAAAGGCAAAATTGAAAAAAAAAAACATTTGAACATAATTTCTGGCTTAAATAATATTATTTAAACTAAAAGTTGGAAAATTTGTGTGAGATGAACATCGACGAGGAATAATTTTCAACTCACAGCGGTCCATTTGAGATTTGGGTATAGGAGGGTTGACGTGCTTGTTTTTTCAAAATTGAATCCAAAATGTATGTTTCTACATACTTAAACAAATATAGAAAAATGCATTCCTAAATTCTGGTCTGTCGATTTATATTTATCTACTCAATTTAAAAAATTTTTCAGGTAAACGTCGAGGAATAATTTGGGTGGGCTTATGTGCCCCAAAAATGTTTGAAAACAGTAAAGATGAGCTTCTCTAAAAATATTTTGGCTGAAAAACTTGATAAAATAATGAGGCGACCGCAATTAGCTGAGGAGGGGAAGGAGCGTTTGAAGTAGGCATTACAGAAATTAACCTCCGAGAATTATTTTGTCACCAGAAGGGAGATCGAACCCGAAAAATCGATTACTTTGCGAATGTCCAAAATGAAAAATCAATTTCAGCCCCAAAAATATGATTCCTGATCAAAAATCGATTATTTGAACTCTAAAAATCGATTTATTCGTGATTTTTAAATCCATATAATCAATCGCGTTCAAAATGAAAAATCCATTTCTGCTAACATCCCGATCAAAAATTATTGATCATGGTTGAAAATAAGGTGATCGAATTCCAAAAATCGATTTAATTCCGATTTCGATTCCATGTGATCGCTCGTTTTTAAAATGAAGAATTCAATTTTAGATTCAAAAAGTGGACTATCAAAAATTGATGGTGATCGAAAATCGATTAATCGAACTCCAAAAATCGATTTATTTTCGATTTCGATGTCATGTGATCGATCATGTTCGAAATAAAGAATAAAAAAGTCCAGCTTCAAAAATAGACTAACTGATCAAAACTTGATCATGATCGATAATCGATTTATCGAACTCCAAGAATCGATTTTTTTCGATTTCGATTCCATGTGATCGCTCGTGTTTTAAAATGGAGAATTCAATTTTAGATTCAAAAAATGGACTATCAAAAATTGATGGTGATCGAAAATCGATTAATCGAACTCCAAAAATCGATTTATTTTCGATTTCGATATTATATGATCGATCATGTTCGTAATGAATGATCAAAAATTTTAGCTTCAAAAGTGGACCAACTGATCAAAACTTGATCATGATCGATAATCGATTTATCGAACTCAGAAAATCGATTAATTTTCGATTTCGATTCCATGTGATCGATCATGTTTGAAATAAACCATCAAAATTTTCAGCTTCTAAAATGGACTAACCGACCAAATCTTGATCATGATCGATAATCGATTAGTGGAACACCAAAAATCGATTTATTTGCGATTTTCGATTTCGTTTGATCGCTCATGTTTGAAAAATGAAGAATTCAATTTTAGATTCAAAAAGTGGACTATAAAAAAATTGATCGTGATCGAAAATTGATCAATCGAACTCCAAAAATCGATTTATTTTCCATTTTGATTCCATGTGATCGATCATGTTTGAAATGAACGGTCGAAATTTTCAGCTTCTAAAATGGACTAACCGATCAAAACTTGATCATGATCGATAATCGATCAATCGAACACCAAACATGAAATGAAGAATTAATTTTTGATTCAAAAATGGACCCATGATCGAAAATCGAATAATCGAACTCCAAAATTGATTTATTTTCGATTGCCATTCCATACGATCGCTTGTGTTCGAAATTGAGAATCAATTTTAGGCTCAAAAGTTGACTTCACCCGATCGAAAATTGATCATGATCGAAAATCGAATAGTCGAACTCCAAAAATCGATTAATAATTGAACTACAAAAATCGATCTACCGAACTCCAAAAGGCAATCCGTCTTCAATTTCATATTTGTATGATCAAATGTGCTCAAAATTATTACCTGTTCATCTTGCATTGTTTCGTTCCATCTTTTTTTTTTAATTTAGCAAAAATTGATCAAAATTACTTTTATTATCACACAGAAAACGATCTTTTGAAAACTGATTTTTTTCATTTCCTATTTCGATCGTGAAAAGTGATCGATCTTTTCAAAAACGATCAGGAGGTCTGTTCTGGACTTGAAACCAAAAAGTACAAAAAGTAGATACTTGAAGGGTTGAAGTGCAAAATTCTGTGAATAATTTTTGAGAATTACTTTAAAAATTAACCTAAAAAATTTCACAAAAAAAAAAGAAGTAAAAAATTGCCCAATTTGAGAATTTTTTTATTGAAAAAATTTTAATAATGCCCCTTTGACACTAAAATGTTTTTAGTTTATTATTTTTATTACTCCAATTTTTTCAGTCCAGAAATTACTTTATTAGGGAAATTCCACTGTTTTCAAGCATCTTTAGGGTGCATTATTCTCAAGATGTCAAAACTACCTACCATCTGAGGGTCAATTTAGCTTAAGCTTTCCACCTTCTCACTCAAATTAAAATTTTCGCAAAAAACTTTGAAATTTTTTTATACGTCTTCCTGTGCACCAATACCGAAACATATACCTAATATCGATAATACGAAAACAAATTTTCAAATCGATAGGTATTGCCACTATAATTTGATATTTTTAGCACGACTGATGAAACTCGTCGCAATGTCGTTTTATCACTTCACCATCGCGAAATATGTACATAGTACGAGTAGATGGCGAGTGATATTCTAATTTTTGGACGTTTTCGAGTCGTATGATAATGAGAAGCTTTTCGGCGTATTATCTCGCATCGTTTTCGAATTAAAAAAATCGTCGTATCTTGCTTTATACTTGACTTTATAATCTTACAAATCCACTTACAGTCAAGTTTAACGCTTGTCGTCATCTTTAAATAGCGTTGCCAGTTTAATCAACTATTTAACATATTTCCAGTACACGTTGTTGGCGTTATCGTTGTCGTAGAACTTGTCGATTGCCGAGAGTTTTTATTGACGTTTTAGCAAGTCTAGAATTTTTTTTATCCCTACGTAATATACTTATAGGTCTTTCTGTCTTTCTCCTTTTTTCTCATCATTCGTATCAAGTTCGTATTTTATGCTGTGAGAGTTTTATCTACGACTTACTATATCGTTTTAATTAGATGGAAATGTATGATTTTTTTCGTACTTTTTATTTTTATTCCCCGTACGGAAAAATACTATGGCGAACTATAGTATTTTCGCGAACTATAGTTAACTATAGTAACCATGAATTTTTTTTTCAATATTTTGGGCAATTTATTGGCTTACAATGCCTGAAAACACACAATTTATCAGCGCAATGATAAATTGTGTGTTTTCAGGAATTATAAGCCAATAAATTGTCCAAAATATTGAAAAAAAAATCATGGTTACTATAGTTAACTATAGTTCGCGAAAATACTATAGTTCGCCATAGTATTTTTCCGTACGGGTCGTTACTTTGCGAATTGTCGAGAGCCTCGAGAGGGGGATTTCGATTCATACGAGCTTTATTCTTGGTCTAGATTTCCGTTGCTATACAAAGATACATACCTTTACCAAGTATAGGAATACTTGCCATGAAACGAGATGTCTTCTCAATAGAGGGAAAAAAGCAAAATAAAAAGAAAAGGGTGAGAGATAAGTAACTAAACATCACCCTTAAGTACACTGTAGACTCTGCCGTAAGTAAATCTGTGTTGAGGTGTTTACCAGCTTAGCACAAACCAAAATAGTACTATTTATCCGTACATTATTGATTTTATCGTCGATTTTAACCTCGAACGAGTATTTATTTTCTCGTTATTTGAGGGGTTGGTAGGTATAGGTAATTTTAACGTCGTATTATGTATAAATACCTTGCACGAAATCTTGCTACGAAATTAATCCAAGGTTGGTTCTATTATAATTTTATGAATAGGATTAAGGTTACGTGCTAGCAAGAATCCGAAACGGAAAATGGAATACGAATTGGGTGAAAACAATTGATTTATGGGTCAACGCGGAACTGAATTAAAACCGGAACAATGTCGCGCTTAAGGGTTGAAAAGACACCGGAACCGGAACGATAGAAAATTCTCATCTTATAGTACACAGAATGGGTAAATTTTGCTCGAGCTCATTTGAGGAAGATAACCAACGTTGGAATATAAGACGTTGGGATTGTTTGGTTAAAAGCATCCAAGTGAGAAGGTTTTCAATTATTTGGATAGGCATTTAAGGCATTGATTTCATTTTGTTTTTTTTGTTTTTTTTAATAAAAAAATTTAAAAATAAATTAAATGGAAAATTGAAGAAAGCAAAAAACACAAATTTTTAACCTTTTTTCTGGTGGATTGTATCAATTTTTTGAGCAGAACTGAAAAAGACGTAGCGGTTAAGAGTATTCTCCGAATAAACAAGCCAAATTTCAGCATCTCAGACTCAGGACAATTTGAAAGGGCCAGGGGAAGGAGGGGAGAAGAGAGATGAGTGAAACAGAACTTAAAGCCAGCAAGAAATACGTACATACCCAGTAACACTGGTTGATATTTGGTTCCACTGATTTAGTCCTTCATTTGTATTTGATTTCTTTCCTGTTTATTCGGATTTTAAATTTCCATTAGTGATAAAAAAAAAAGACAATTTTGATTGGCTTCGCCAGATTTTTCAATATACACCATGATTTTAATGGTATTTATTGAAAAATTTTTATGATATTTTATCAGTTTCATAACGTTAAGAAAGTTTTATCAAAACCACCACAAGGTGCGTTAAACCAAATTACTGTAATTTTCCGCTGAAAAAGAAAATAAAGTATAGAATATAACTAACCGTATATTGCAATAAAACCACGAGTGTAAATTCTTATTCGTTAGCAGATCAATTACCTTACCCAAGTAGGTATAAATATATATTTCATTTTGAAAATTGTACAATCTCGAAGGACTTATCGCTCACTATTACCTCAATTCCTTACGAGAGAAGATGAAATTTAGTTACTTAGCTGAAGCAAAGTGATTCGTTTAAAGAATCTTATTTATTTTTCTACGTTGGATTTTACGCATTCTTTCACGATTCGAACTCATTACGATTTTTCCAAAGGATTTTGAAGCATAAGTAATTGATTAAATAGATTTTATTACGCTTTAAGAATGATAGTTTATAGTGACGTGAACTCTATGCATAAAAAATGAGCAAATTTCTGTGGATAGAAATGATGGTTAGGTGACGTGATACCTCTGGAGATAGGTAATTTAATTGAAGAATGACAGCATCGAAAATAATTGGTAAATCATATTCATAAGTTATGCAATAAAAATTATTCGATGAAATTGAACTTTCTAATTTTTGCTCAAAACATTTCAAAAAAGACCATCTGGAGGAAAATTTATCTTGTTCTACCGATTTGGAATTTTATGCTCTAGAATTTTTTTTCCTGAATTTTTTTCGAAAAGACATCAAAAGGCACATGGAGGGGAGGGGGTAGCTAAAGAGGTTAGATTGAAACATAAGGCAATATTCGACTTCAGTGCCTTTGAAGTGATAAAAATTGACAAGCTATTTCAATTTTGAAATATTCTGCAATTTTACCAGAAAATTTGGAGACTTCCGCCCTCCTGATAAATAAAGATTACTGAGCGAATTAATTTTATATTTCAAATTATGTAATACAGATTTTTAAAGAACAACAACGATCGACTCTAATTCCAATGCTTAAAACTAGTACCTGAACAGCTACATGTATATGCAGCCAATAATTTCTGAAAAATGTCTGCTTAACAATTGGCCACGCTCATATTGAGATTCCACTCCAGAACAAGAAGTAACATTCAACTTCCAATTTTGTGAACCTGGCTTATTTGACAGATTATGGCAGTTTGACTCGATGTACGTGACCATAATGAAAACAATTTTTATAAACAATTTTTATAAACAATTTTTGGCTCTTTACAGTCCTAGACGACATGTCCAGGGCATCCACAATAGGGATTTGACAAGACAACTGTCGCGATCTAGGAAATAGTGGTCAAAAACACTGGAACTAACGAAAGGTCCTGTTATTATCAGCAATTTTGACGAATTTTGACAACATTACATTCCAATGTCTATACCGAGATCTTTCATCAGCCAATCAGAAACAAGGGGACACTAGTACAGCGCACCTCTGTCAAGTTCCTATTATAGCAGCCACGTTTTGAGGCTTCTCCTCTTGCTTATCATTGGAACGATCACTCAGATCACGATTACCACACAGGTCTCCCATCACGTTGATCACTCAGATCAAGTTGGTCACTCAGACCATTTTTATCAGCAAACAAACTATTTAAACTATTCAAGAAATTTGCATAAAAACCTTGAGGAGAAATGGTAATGACCAGCTCTAGCGCCAGTATAGCTACGATTTTATCATGAATGTCATGGATTTGGCAGGATACTACAATACTGCATGCTCACCTTCAATTCTGCACTTGCGAATCAACTGTAACTTACTAAAATAATATTGATCCCAAAGTTTCATTATCCAATGTCTTAGAATTTAACATATTTTCAAGCTGGGTGGCAAAATCTTTGGTGTCTGGGAACATGGCTATTAATTCCATGTTTCTATTCTCTCCATGATAAATCATAGGATGGAAGAGTAGCGTACCAGTTCTTACAATTAGCATAACCAGATAATTTTGTTTGAAAAACAAATTTCTTCTCGTGATAGGACCAATCATATATGTACTACTGCTAACTCCTTGAGTTTATATGTATAACCATTTAGTGGAACTGACACCATCTTTACCTGGTTCAAATTTCAGAACACAATTCACACCCAACAGAGCATCCACATCTCCCTTTACATTGATGATGACAGGACTTACATTCAGGCAAAGGACAAGATGAACTAGTTGTTTAACTGCGGGTTGAACATGACAAACTCGAACTCAACTAGCACCATCCTTCTACTTTGTTTTCCCATGGTTTAGTTTATCCCACTTCTGAATAGATAAATAACGATTGTTGAGCAAATTAATTTTAGGTATATTTAATTGAAAATCTTTCATGCAATTATCAACATTACACGCCAAGTACCAGGGGACTACCTGTTATTAGCCAAGCTAATGCTAACAGATCACTCATGTCATCTCTTACCAGAATCAAAAAGCTGAAACTGGTTCAAGCATCTATAGAGGTCAACACTGAGGAGCTCACAGTCTCTAAACTTATAAACTACCTGGCTAGCTCCAAGGTGCTTGGGCAGATGTCACTAGTAAGCAAGTGGAAAACTACTAGTGGATGCTTGAAAATAAATTTCCATGTGATACCTCATCAACGCGATAGAGGCAACACCAACATAAAGGATGTTAGCCCAAATACCCAATTTGACTCAAGGGTACGCGTTGATTTGTACGCAATACAACCTCTAGGGGTTATACAACTCGATGATGATGATATATATAGGTTCACGAAAGCACACTTATGAACCCATGTGTGGGTTAATCTTGCATAAGAAGTGAACCAGTAGGTTTACCAGCCTGGCTCACTTTGTAAAGGCTAAAGTTACATAACAAGTGAGCCACGCATTTCAAACCAGTTTTGTCAATGTTAGCTACACTCAGTAATTGTTTCTCAGATAGAATAGGAAGCGCTGGTCGGCATACACAAAGCCCTGTTAAAATTGGGTATGCATGGTGATAAATTTGACTAAGGTAAAGTGGGGTAATTCCATTGACTTTTTAGATATGGACTGCTAGCGGTACATAAGCCAATGGTCTTGAACATAGTTCATCAGTTAGTCGCAGTTTGGCTTCTGCGCATGCCGGAATCTGAAAAAGCAACCCGCAACTTACTATGTTCAAGACAATAGCCGTATGTTAAGCTTATGGGCCGCTAGCAGTCCATATCTAAAAAGTCAATGGGTAATTCCGATATGGGGTAATTCAGATAGCAAGCCCTAGCTTTGTTGCAAAACACATTTTGGCACAACTGATGAAGAAAGTAGGTAGTTTTAGTGCTAACCTACACCCATTAATGATCAGATGGTCCATCTGCTCCATTTTGTCAAGTCTGTGCAGTGTTAAAAATCTGAATGCCCAAAACCTTTGCCGCAAAAAAAATGCATTTTTGAAACTCGTTTTTATTGATCAAAACTTCTAGAAAAATTCTGTTTAGAAGCTTAAATTTGATGGATACGTGTTGAAGTGTCAGTACCTCTAAACATATCATTTTTCATGCCATGGGGTAATTCCGATTGCCCTAGCAAAATTTCCCCGCAATGTTATTTTCTCTGTTTTGATGTAGTATTGTTTGGGGGGGGGGTCGAAATTATCAAAGAAAATCTTCAAAAGGGGGCATTTTTCTCTAGTTAGTTTGGTTTTTAAATATTATGCCTCAAAAATGCATGTTTGTAAAAAAATTTCAATTTTTGTTCTACTGATTTAATTTACATGAAATAAAAACCTAAGTAAGTATGCAATAAATGGTATATTTCAACATTACTGGCTCGGAATTACCCCGGGAGATTTACTTTCCTTATAAAACTCGTTGTCGGAATTACCCCAAAAATGGGGTAATTCTGATAACTCGACCTTCCAAAATGTTTTTTCAATTATGTGTATGAAGCCTCCGCACAAATCGCTCTTCAATATAGTCAAAGTGTAGCTGAAGGAGATAGGATCATAGGAATAAAGTTGTTTTATAATTTTTGCCCCAAAATGTACAGGAAACCCAAAAAATGAGAAATTTCTAAAATTTTGAATTTTGCCATCCGAATTACCCCACTTTACCTTAATGATTTTTCTGAATTTTATTGCTCTATGGGAATTACTGTTGATACCAAGAATTTTGATGCGGTTCAGACTTTTTTGCCATAAAACAATTTTCACAAAATGCAATTTAGTTTAACCCTTAAAGACCCAGGCTAATCCTGAGATGTTGGGTGAAAATGCTTTCAATTTCCTGAATTAGATCATCACAAGCATCACTTTAACCCACAGTTTGCCCCCCAGCCCCTTAAAGCTGTCTCGTAAAAGCAGTACCGATTTATTTAATTTTCCTTGAAAACCGAGAAAGCAAAAACCCCAATGAGGTCAATCATGGAACTGAATGATATAGTATCATTAGGTGTACTGAATGAGTGAAAGCATATCGCCAAAGAACATCCCACCCCTTTTTGGGGGGCAAATTTTCAAAAAAGTTGGGATAAAAAAATTGGACCCATGCTCCATTTTTGGATAAACATATTGATGGTAGACCATTCACAAAATGAAATCATGAAAGGTGTGAAAATGGTGGACCAGAGCGATTTTTTGAAAATTTGATTCGCTTGTCTCGATAAAAACCCGAAAAAACAGAGTATAAATACGCAAAGTACATAATATGGGAAATATTATCAAGTAGGCTTGAAATGACAGAAACAAGAATTGAAAGGAACACAGATGCTTTTAACAGCACATAAGTTCAGATAATCTACAATCCACCCATTAAATCTGTTTATCACTCTGTGGATATTCTTTCTCGATATTTGTCACCAAATAGTTACATTCTACAAAGGTTAGCAGTACGATTGTTTTTCTGCAGAAATATCGAAATAGGTTTATCTACCACTTTGTAAAGCTTTACACAGTCAAATTGCAGCACTCCCTGGCATTTCATAATGTTCAAGCATTCATGAAGAAGTCACTATCCCTCCTCGATCATAGATAATGTAGTTCTACATCATGAAAATTGCACGAGCAGAAGTCGTCGTTTATAATCATGAGATTGTGTATAGCTTATGACTACAGGATTCAGGGGATTTGAGATTCAGTAAAAAGCTTTCAACTGTTGTTCAACCACAACTCTGAACTTTTGAATGTTTTGAGAAATTCCTGCTGAAGTTGATATTCTTTCTCGATATTTGTCAACAAATAGTTACATCCTGCAAAAGGTTAGTGGTACGATTGTTTTTCTGCAGAAGTATCGAAATAGGCTTATCTACCGCTTTGAAAAGCTTTACACTGTCAAATTGCAGCTGTTTCTGGCATTTCATAATGTTGAAGCATTCATGAAGAAGTCACTATCCCTCCTCGATCATTGATAGTGTAGTTCAACATCATGAAATATCATGATTGGAAACAACAAATTCTGCTCAAGCAATTTTCAAGATGTACAACTTCACTATCAATGATCGGGTGTTCTTTGGCGATATGCTTTCACTCATTCAGTACACCTAATGATACTATATCATTCAGTTCCATGATTGACCTCATTGGGGTTTTTGCTTTCTCGGTTTTCAAGGAAAATTAAATAAATTGGTACGGCTTTTACGAGACGGCTTCAAGGGGCTGGGGGGCAAACTGTGGGTTAAAGTGATGCTTGTGATGATCTAATTCAGGAAATTGAAAGCATTTTCACCCAACATCTCAGGATTAGCCTGGGTCTTTAAGGGTTAAGAAATTTTAAAATTTTTTTGACAAAATTTTCTCCAAAAAATTTTTATTCTTTTGCTTGGTAGAGATAAATTATATATTTCAATGACTGTGCAATTAGAATTGTGATTATAGTTAATTAGAACAAAAATTGAAAATGATTTTCACAACGATCAACTGTAATTCCAATGCTTAAAACTAGTACCAAAACAGTTAAGTACTAGTATGCAGCCAATAATTTCTGAAAAATGTCTGCGTAACACTCCAATTAAAATCCTATTCGGAAAATTAGTTTTTTGAAAATAGGGTAAAAAGCAGCTTTCAAGTTAAATACTTATAGTGAATCCTTGTCATAAAAAAAGTTCTGTTTTTAGCTTTCCAAAGCCACACAAGTAAATACCCAAAGGGTTTGTATCAATTTTTTTAATGTCTCACAATCAGGTTCGATCTTAATTTTACTACTAGCTTAATCTAGAGGCATGAGCCTTCATATAGTTTGGAAGGTTTACAAGAAATCATAAGTATGTATTATAGCAACATAGATGTCGAATGAATTGCATACTCAGTTTGCCGTAAATAATCATGCCGTATTTAAGCCAAACTGAGTAAGTATGTACCTATAACCCATCAAAATGTATCAAAATTTTGCTAGAATTTCAATTATTCAGATGAAAATGTTTTTTTGACTATTCCTGAATAGTTTTAAACTCGAAATTGACAAATTAAAATGGTTTAAAATTTTGCTAGAAATTCAAACATTTCCATCAAATTTTATTCCGAGCATTTTTGAAAAATTTCGATTATAAATTGACTCGAATATTTTGCAAATATCACCCTTCCCGTTTGTCGCGATGATCTACCCTAACACAACGCGAGCAACGTTGCTTGTAAAATGACAAACCGCCACGACAGAGAGTCGTTCGATCGGTTAAAAAGCATCCACATCAGCATCTCGAACTGTGAGCTGTAACCGCAATTTATGAATATTTACAAGCTACAGCGAATAAAATATGCACACTCTACAAATGTATAATATTTATCGATCTTTCACTTCCCTTCGAGGTATAAAATTACTTAGCAAGTAAACATTGTTAATCCAACAAAACGTTTTAGCATTCTCCATTCTGGTAAATTAAACAAAAATACACCCTTGGCTAAGATAGCAAAAATATGTGCCCGTATATTCGCATACGCTGGCATGAAACCGCGCGTCCTCTCACGTGCCATATATGAACATGGATACAATCTCGATGAAAAATTTATAGTTTTAGTGGGTTTTTTTTTCAACTCCTCCCACTAATGCAAAAATTAATCTTCGGAAAGGCGTTACGCGGCGAATTCATTTCCATCGCTATGTGCTCAAAAATTAATTTCCGATGGGCGATGGGTAAATTTTCACGAATGTATTTCAACCTACGCAATGATAACGGTACGAATGCGACGAGTTGCCAAAATTTTATACTAATGCTTGTATTAGAGGATACGAGTAGGTACTGAATTCCTTGCTGCCCCCTTGTTCCTGTGTAAATGCTTTAAAATACCAGCATTGTTTTTGAACCGAACGTTATAGGTGAATGTACCTATAAAATGACTTGAAATTTTTCAAATACGAGAAAATAAATACTTTAAATACTAGTTTGGCTTTTTGAGAAACACTACTGCTCTCGTACAGAGCAGTAAAATTCGTTATCTACTCGATTTCATTTCATTGATCAGTAGCAAAGATGTTAGCATTAAATCGTCATCGTCTCTTTGACCTTCGATAAGTATTCGTGCTTTTGTGCATGTTTGTTATAATCATTTTAAAATTTAATTTTGGAAATATCAAATGTATCTACCTCCACTTACTCACGATTAAATTCAAAAATTATGAACGAAACATCATCTCTATTCATTATTTTATAAAACGAAGAGTCGGCGATATTACCAAGGTCGTGCCTTTTGGCGAATTTTAATTCCAGACGAAGGTTTTTCAGTCTGAGAAAAAAAATATATAAATTTGCAGGGACACAAGGAGGGATGTTTTTGAGAGAGTTAAAAACAAGAAAAAAATTAAGTATACTTAGGTAATGTGATACTGAAAAAATGAATTCAAATATACACAATCAAAGAGAATTGAAGGTGGAAAGAAAGTTATTAAACTTTTGACCTTGGCAATTTCTTGTATCGCTCTTTCAAATCATTCTCAAAGGCTACAGTTTGAAATGCTTAAGTCGGCCTAACTTGACAAAAATATAATTTTCAAATAAATTTCGAAACTGAAGCTGGATGTAGAGAGGAGTGTTAATGTCGTTTTTTTTTTTTTAAATAGATTTTTGCCACAACTTCGTGAGATTATTTCGCAACAATTTTTTTGCGGTAGACCAGACATTTTTATTTATATGTTTCAGCACGATGGTGATTTTTACATTTTATGACATGGAGCCTGTCCTAATTGATCAAATGAAGTCAAACTTGGGGAATGGGGTTCTCTTGGAAGCTAAAATTGACCCCTGTTGTTGAAAGGGTCAAAGTTGAAAATTACAGAAAGGTCATTTTTTTTAGAAAAGCATAATTTGGCCCCAAATTGATGAAAAATGTCCAAATTCATACCATTGATGAGTACCGCGCTATTGTGAGCAACATATCCAAATTTCAGCTTTCCAGATTATCCTCACCTTATTGAAGGTGAAAAAAAACTTGATTTTGACCCTAATTTTGACCCCACTCCACTTTTAGAATTGACATAGGGAGCCCCAATGACCAGCATACAATGAGATGGTGCCACTTGAGTGTATTTTGCAAGTTTCAACCTTCCAACCCTATTTGATCTCTCATCCAGGGTCAAAAAAGTAGATTTTTTGTCCATTTTACATGTTTTTTGACCCTAGGAAAGTCTACAGCCCCTCCAAATGGACCTAGAGGGTCCAAATTTTCAGAGTACATTGGGAGAATGTATCAGAAGTGCATTTTGATGGTTTCAGCCTTCCAAACCCATTTGACCTTTCTCCAGGATGAGAAAATTGGATTTTCCAGCTACGAGTATTTTGGAGTTTTTTTTCAACTTTGAGAACAATCTGTAGCTCCTTCAAATTGACCTGGAGGGTCCAAATTTTCACAGTACATTGAGAGAATGTACCCCAAGTGCCTTTTGCAGGTTTCAGCCCTCCAAACCAATTTTACTTTCCTCCAGAGTCAAAAAACTGGATTTTCAGCCGAATTTTTAGGCAAATTTTTGTAAAAAATGGGGATATTTGCGGTAGGCCAGACATTTTCATTTATAAGTTTCAGCACGATGGTAATTTTTGCATTTTATGACCTGGAGCCTGTTCTAATTGATCAAATAAAGTTAAACTTGGCGAATGTGGTTTTCTTGGAAGCTAGAATTGACCCCTGCAGTGTTGGAAGGGTCAAAGTTGAAAATTACAGAAAGGTCATTTTTTTTGAGAAGTATAATTTGGCCCCAAATTGATGAAAGACATTCTCCCCGCAAACGTGCTAAAAGAACACTTTACTTGAGAAGAAAAATCCAAACAGGAGGAAAGTATTGCAGAGGAGTTATAAATAGGTACATTATGTTTAAAAACTTCTCAATCTAAATCTGCTGCCCTGCATATTTGCAAACGAAATAAATGTGCCCATGAAATAAACATACACTTAATAATACTCCAATTCCAACCCTTCCCTCTGTTAAATACTTGGGTATCATCTTTGACAATAACCTCTCCTGGTCCTCTCATATAGAAGAAATTAGATCCAAATGCTTCAAAAAAATGAATCTGCTCAAGAAACTTTCACACACTTCTTATGGTTCTGATCGTCATACCTTACTCAAACTATACCACACACTCATCAGACCAGTTTTAGATTATGGATGTTCTGTCTATACTTATGCCCCTGATAGTCGCCTATGCAGGCTAAGCACTATTCAAAATACAGCTGTCCGAATATCTACTGGAGCCTTTAGAACTACCCCCACTGTAAGCCTTCTTAATGATGCTTCTGAATGCCCACTTGACATACATAGACAATATATTTCCACATCAACATACTTGAGCATAAAATCAAACCCTGACTTCAACTTAAAGTTGGAATATATAATTCCTATACATTCACTATCTGTAAAATTCCAATCTTTTCTCCAACAAATTGAAGAAAATATCATTAAAATAGACCACTTGTTAGTAAACCCTATCCCACCTTGGCAATCTTTTAACCCTATTATTGACCTATCCTTGACAGAATTTAACAAAGATCACACCAACTCCATCATACTTAAAAGACATTTTCTTCTCCTTCTTGACAAGTATGAAGAATTCAGTCATATATATATACTGATGGTTCAAAAACTCAAAAATTCACTGGATGTGCAATCATTCATGGCGATGTACCTATCCCCATTGCTCTCCCCTCCCTTTGCACTATCCTTACTGCTGAACTATATGCAATTAAATCTGCAATTTCAGATTCCCTTGATTTTTCTTTAAATAATGTCATAATTTTTGCTGACTCTTTATCTGCTCTTTTATCAATAAAAAACTATAGGTCAAAATATTCACATCCTATATCACTTGAGATCATTGAACTCCTTCAACTCTTCCAAAATAACACACCCATACTGTGTTGGATACCTTCACACTCCCAGATTCAAGGAAATGAGCCAGCAGACAAAACAGCTAAACAGGCACACCTCCACCTCCCCCTTGCCAACATACCAATCCCTCTATCTGATTTGAAACTCCATTCCAAAACACTAGTGCATGAAGTATTTCAATCTTCATGGTCTCAGGTCTCAAATTCAAATAAACTCAAAAGCATCAAAAACACCACATCTTTATGGAAAACTTCTGAGCAACATCAACGTAAATCTGAGGTTCTTCTCACCCGACTCAGGACTGGCCACTCCCTTCTCACTCACCAATTCATATTCCTCAAACAGCCTCCTCCGTTATGCCCAGAATGCAACAACATCCCCCTAAACATTGCTCATTTACTAATAGACTGCCCTTCCTACCAGAATGAACGCTCCAGACACCTAAGTTCTAACCAACTACAGGTCCTCCTCTCTGACAACCCTTCTCGCACAGACGAAGTTATTGAATTTCTAATCTCAACAAAATTAGATAAAAAAATTTAAACCTAATTTTAAGCTTTTCACTCGTAAATACGAGCCTCTAGCCGATAAGTTGCTGTATATGGCTCATTAAATGAAATAAATAAAAATAAATAAATAACTCATCATATTGTCACCATTTAATTGAATGCTTTTAACAGAAAACATTGCCATGGTGTTTGAAAAGCCTTCTAAGTTTCTGGTACAAAAATTTGGCTCTTACGTAGCAGCAGACTGCTACGACTTTTTTTTTTTGACGAAAAAGAACTTATAATACCTACGTAATTATACATTTCTGGCATTATCATCTTTTTTGCAGATTTAGCATGCAGTTTAACACTTAATGGTAATGAAGATTCGAACAAGAATATCTTGCATGGTCATGTTTAAAACAGAAGAAGTTTCGTGAATTTACTCGTATATCCAAAAGAATAATTCGAGGAAGTCGAGTAAGTAATTCTCTTGTTATATTTTTGAAAAAAGTACCTATAATTCTTTATTATTATCTAACTACTCGTACTTGTTTCATATTTTATAACTATTATGAAATATGAATTATTTCTTAAAAATAGAGGAAGGAATATTGTTCAAAATGAATTTTAAAAAAACGAACGAAACGACAGACAACAATTCCATCATTCTCTATTCAGTTTCATTCCCATTTTCCACTTTGAAAAAAAAAGTTCGACATCCAAGAAAAAAAAATAACACAGTACAAACCTTACGGAAAAACTTTCCATCGTCGATTCGACTACAGCGTCATAGATGGCGCTCACATTCATAAAGTGGGAAATGCTTTTCCGAATGCCGAATGTTTTCAAGGTTATTAAATAAACGAATAAAAAAGCCAAAGAATATTTTACACATAAAAAGTCATAAAGTACGACAAAAGGTAATCCTCTTTTAAACTATAACACGTCTACTTATATACCATATACAATGTACAATCGGCGTAAAACTCCATGTGTGATTGTGTGAAAGGGTTAAGAGATGCGAGAAGGGAATAAAGAAGGTAATTTTCAGATTTCGAGATACTTTGTACATATAGAGATCTAAACTCGCTTTAGTACTACTGGTATTTGGTGCGATACGATTTGGCAAACTGGGAGCAAATTCAGTTCGCCATTTTCATTATAATAATCGAGCCCGCACGTTGTTTTCATTTACATAGACGTGGGTGTGGGTTTTACGAGTACCTATATATAAGACGATAGCGAAAAAGTTAGGCCGAAAAAGGGGTAAAAATAAGATGCGAATAGAGTCGAAACTGGCATATTATTAACATTGGCACGCTCGACACGCATTTAAGAAACACGCTGCCAGATCCTTGCGCATTGTACGATACAAAAGGAGCGTAAAATTCTCCAATTAAACGTACCTACCCATTGCCTACCTATCCACCTTGTACTTTGTAGTACGGTGTGTGGGGAAATTTTCGACAGTAGCGAAAGCGTAGACTTGATAATATTTACTAAATAGTTGTTTACAAGGCGCGAGTGTTGGTATTCTCCGAGCAGCATTATTAAATGAAATCCACGCTAAACAATTATAACTTATTCGAAAGATAAAAGCTAAACCCTTTGTAATAATGGCGCGCAATCGAATACTAGTACATAGTAAGGAATATTCGCCAGTAATGTACGAATTACGAACCATGCACGGATATACGTAATTTATCGTATAGCGTTATTACGATGAAGTAAACAAGATGATCTTTATTTTATTTTATTTTTAATAGAGCAGAACGAGGCGTGAATTTTTCTCCTAGCAGGAAGTCGGAGTGGAAATAAAATTTGAATCGTTGTTAAATGTTACCGAGATATTTGTATTTAGCCAGAGTTACGCCTCTTTTGAATATAGTATGTTCTTGAGGAATATACTTTCAGGATAGAAGTGAGTTGAAGGAGAAAAGGAGTACATTACACATGATGATATATTGGTCGTTTAAATCGTATTTGGTTATAAGGTTAAGACGATGTTTCCGTGTAAAGGAGTAATAATAAGTAATAGTAAAAGAGGACGAAAATGTGAACTTGTGGGTTGCAAAAGAACAGCCGAATTTTCTATGTAGGTAGAAGTTTTCTTGAAAAGCCAAAAAATTAAATATAAAGTAATAGGTCTGGTATTGAGGTGATCGTTTGTGGATAGTTCTGATTTCCAATTATCTAACAAAGGTGGATGATTCTGCTTTCCTTTTTACCAACATTTTGGTTTTTAGTAAAAGATGTTTCAATCATGGGGAATTTTTTCAAATTGGCATTCTTTTACTAGGTGCACAAATTTTCAATTGGGAGGGGGGGGGGTTGGAAAATAATGACAGAGAGAAATTATTAAAATGATTTTGAATGAATTTCAAATCCGTATTTAGGTACGTTGTATTATAGTTGCAGATTTGCCTTCCATAAAGCCATAGCAATCCAAACCTCACGAAAGAGAATAGATTTGCTCAGTCAGAGAGTTGAAGGGGCACCTTTGATGTTTAGTGGAGTGGTTAAAGTTTGTTTCACTTTTTTTTTAATTTCGAGTTGTTCATTCTCTAATGTGGTTCCTTTTGGTTAAAAAAAAAAATACCATTTCAAGCATTTTACAAAAAATTTATTTTAGAGGTGGCGCATCCATGTTTCCCATTTTTTTGAAAAAGGCTTGAAGAAATATTTTTTTAACCAAAGGAACAACATTAGGGGGTGAACAACAAAAAAAACTTTTCACGTGTATTTTTGAACCACCTTAATGTTTAGACACCTACCTTTACATTAGTAGAAATGTACCTTTCACATGCTGTTGAAGGGATAGAACTGATGATCAAAACAAAATTCTGATTGGCATATTGTCAGACTCTTTTTGAAATTTTGAGAAAAAAAATATCAGTATTCTGATATTTTAGTAAGTATTATTGGGTTTTCAAAAAATTTTGCAAGGAAGTGGAAAAAAAGGGGAAAAGTCCCATCGTTTAAATGAGGTAGATATACCCTATAATCTGAATATAAAATCAAAAAAAAATGGTTGAAACTAAAGTATTGAAAATTATTACGATGGACTTTCAAATATACTCAAGTAAACGAAAGTACTCAATTGGGGCGTTCAAAAAATCACTATTCAGATCTGAGTTCCATGTTTTGATATATTTGACAAATTTTTGAAAATTCAAATGCTTACAAGGGAACCTCTTGAGCTGTCCGCCTCCGATTTGAACAGGACCGCGATTGTTGGAAAGAGCATGTTCTAAAACCCCCAAATCCAAATTTTCAGGTGCCCAAGTTCAGTTTTCGATTTTTGGCGAATTTTTGAAAATCCAAAATTGACTATTTTGGTGATTTATGTTTTTTTTAAGTACGTATTTGATCAGTAAAAATGTTCAAAATAAATCCTAAAACTGATATTAACCCTCCAAAATCCAAATATCGCCATTTCCAGCCATTCTGGAGCCTCCAGCGCTATTTTACAATTTCTCCAGAATTTTGAATTTGCTCCAGAAGACGTGAATATGAAGTTGGGCAGCTAAAAATCGAGTTGTATGTTATACTCGATCTGTTAAGCAAGTTTATCCGCATTTGAGTCGGTTTCGGAAGGGGCACCTCAAGAGTGGTTTTTTGACTATCTATTTTCAAAACTGGTCAAAAAACCACTCTTGAGGTGTCCCTCCCAAAACTTACTCAAATGTGGATAAACTCGTTAAACAGATCGAGTATAACACACAACTCGATTTTTAGCTGCCCAACTTCATATTCACGCCTTCTGGAGCAAATTAAAAATTCTGGAAAAATTTAAAAATCGCGCTGGAGGCTACAAAATGGCTGGAAATGGCGGAACTCGGCCTCAAGGGGTTTGTTGTGGACGAAATACAGCGATTCGCGCAAATTTCAAAAATTTCCTCACAAACGGTAAAATTTTGATTTTTTTGGATTTCTTGTTATGAAAAAAGCTGGTCAAAAACCCACTCTTGAGGTGACGCCCCTAAAACCGACTCAAATGTGGATAAACTTGTTAAACAGATCGAGTATAACACACAATTCGATTTTTAGCTGCCTAACTTCATATTCACGTCTTCTGGAGCAAATTCAAAATTCTGGAAAAATTGTAAAATAGCGCTGGAGGCTCCAGAATGGCTGGAAATGGCGAAATTTGGATTTGGGGGGTTAATATCAGTTTTAGGATTTATTTTGAACATTTTTACTGATTTGGGCAGCTGAAAATTTGGATTTGGGGGTTATAGAACATGCTCTTTCCAAAAATCGCGGTCCAGTTCAAATCGGAGGCGGACACACCTCAAGAGGTTCCCTTGTTAGACGATTTTTTCCTGAAAAAATATCAAAAAACAAAATTAAAGTCCTGATGGTGTTTTTCTGTGTGTTTTTCGACTCTGTTTTGTTTGATCTGAAAATTATCCGCTGTTTCGGACTCTTGAAAGAGAGGGAAGGGGGTTAAAGCAAAAGAGTTCGCCGAGAGAGCGGAAGATAGTACATAGTGAGAACACAATCATGTTGAAATACATAATATGCTAATATTTTGGGAGTTAGGTACTCGTACCTATCTAATTCAAGTACAGTCTATTAAGCGCCATATTTTCTCTTCGATTCTGACCTTGGATTGAGATAGATATAGGTACTAGTAACTTAATCCATTTTGTATTAATCTTCAAATCCGCAAATCAGGTCATGTTCATAATTAATAGGTATGTATTACAAGTTCAATTGAATTGAGTTTTTTTCTGACAGACTCAGCCAAGTATCATAAATGAAATCGGTTTCTAAGATTTTGGAAGTAGGTATTCGATTAAACTTTGAAAGCCTATTCTGGAATAGATCAGAATAGGATGTTCAAAAATTGAAAAATCAGGATGAGCGTTGGTAACTTGAATCGAATGTAAAAACAAATTGAATTTTTGAAAATGTTATAAACATCCCAGACCATTTTTGAAATTCAATCTGTATAGGTTAGAAAATCATTGTAGATTCCTTCGACGAATTAAACCTACACACGCGTCACAATTACCTAGGTGGATTTTCAATGAGAAAATCCGTCTAAAAAGCCAACGAAGAAGAAGAAGAAAAAAAAAAGAAAACAATAAATCGTAAATATAAATTTAAAAATTAAATATTTCAAACACGACTCGGCGATTTAACATAAACACTGAGTGTGCGGGAATGGAATTGAAATCATGTAAAAATGAGCTCATTTTCGCGGCTATATTTTTAATGTAAAACGTAACTGGCATTAATCTTGGAATTTGCTGGAAATCCGAGGAGCGAAAAGGAGTGGAATACGAGAAAGAGGGGTGTTTTCTGTCTTATCTGCGAACTAATACATATTTATGTATGGCAATAGAAACCGTCAAGAGATGGTTATTTTTTTCTTTTACCGAGCAAGGTACAAACGGTGTAGTTTTGGAATTGGAATGCTGCGGTATAAGGCGAGAGAAGGCTAAAATGAAGTAAAATTTCAAGGCTTTTTTTTCTTTTTAGGTTTATACGGATGATGATGATGCTGATGACGATGAGGATGATGAAATTGGTGGCGGTGGTTGTGGAAAGTACCAACGTAAATATGAGGAGAAGAAGATAAGGCTGCGGTATATTATTTTAGAGCGTATCTTGTTTACATGTTTGGAATGGCGAAAGAAAAGGCGGCAAGCCGTAAACAAAGGTTGGTCTGGTAATGTCGTTACCATGCCCTTTAACTCTCATGCTTCATCGCGTCTAAAAAGAAAACCGCTTGATTCTATTATCTGGCGGTAAATGAATAAAGATACCGATGAGCCCAACATCCATCTTAATGCCTGGCCTTCGAGATTGTCCCATTGGGACTCCGTTGACTTTAACATATCACCATGTACGTTGGCTTTTTGTACAAGACAACTAAACACGGACGCCGGATCGTATTCGCCTTCATCGCCACCTCGCCAAAATACGATACGAGTACAAACACTCCATTAAACGCTAGATTAAAGTTTGTCGGCTCGCATTTACTTTGAGAAAGTTCGAACTTTATCCGAACCGAAAGTTGACTAAAACAAGAAAGGACAGTTGGTGTTACTTTAACGAAAATTCCATTGTGAGAGTTTTAATCCGCCGCGGTTAGATTTGCCGGCTCTTCGCGTCGCGGTCATTTAAAACATTTAAGTCGTCTTTTTTCACCTCCTCCTATCCATCCACCCTCGCTCGAGTCCTTTTCTCGGGATACGAAGCCGACTTGCAGAAATTCTCCTTCGATGAGAAGTTGTTAGAGCAAATTAAGCCGATACCCAAATGGTTCGGTTTCCGACGGTCGCACCAATTAATAACTTTATCGATAGACTTAACAGATGTTTTGTTGTGTTTTTCTAAATACTTGCGAGGGAACCGCTTCACCTGGAAAGAATGAAGTGTTAGTGCAACAAGACGAAGATGAGATGAAGTAGCATCACAAAATGTCTTATCAGTTTTCACACTGACACATTGGAGAAAGCAGAAATGCCGAATGGAAGTTGGTTTTACAGGTGTTTTTTTTTTTAATTTGAACTGAGAAAACACATATGATAATAGTTTGGTGAAAATCACCAATTTCTGGAATTCCTGCGTACATTGAAGTAGCTTTTAGATATTAAGTCGGAGTTTTAAGAAGAAACTTGGAAAAAATCACGATTAATTCTTGACATCAT
The DNA here is from genome assembly GCF_950023065.1 of Planococcus citri. Classification (NCBI taxonomy): domain Eukaryota; kingdom Metazoa; phylum Arthropoda; class Insecta; order Hemiptera; family Pseudococcidae; genus Planococcus; species Planococcus citri. Next base: position 22,273,698 of record NC_088679.1, on the reverse strand, counting down.
ATGACACTTTTGGAAACATGGAAGAAAATTTCATCAATTTACAAAATTTAGAGTCGAAATTTTGTCTGACCTTCAAAAACTTGGCTTGGGGAAAATGGTGATGAATTTTTGACATTCGATGGTAGATAGGTAGGTAGGTATATACAGGGTGCCCAGAAATATCGTGAACCCCAAAGAAAGTTTTTTATTAAAAATATAGGTTGGCAACGTGAAATAGATGCATATGATTAGTGGAATGTTATCATCTCAGTCTAACAACCAATCATGTGCTATCATTGTTATCATTCACTGTGACCAACCGAAATATTTAGCAGAAAACTTTGTTAGGGGTTCACAATACTTCTGGGCACCCTGTATGAAATTATTAGGCTATTACCTATAAAAACTTGGGGGAAATGATTAAATGACCTACATAATTTTTTAATACATCACCGGTGAATTATTTTTTAGTAAATTACTGGTAATTTTTGTGGTAAATTGCTGGTAATTTTTGTGGTAAATTACTAGTAATTTTTGTGGTAAATTACTAGTAATTTTTGTGGTAAATTACTGGTAATTTTTTAAAAATAAAATACTGTTTTTTGCGGTTAGTTACCAGCATTTTAAAAAAAGAAGTAAATTACAAGGAATTTTTTCTGAGGATAGAGAGGGGGGTTATTCGCACTATTTTTTGGTGAATAACAGTAATTATTGTTGATATAAGCTGCAGTTTGCAGATAATTTTTAAGAAGTGTCTACTTTTGGTAAAATACTGGTCGTTTGTTAGTAATTAACTGGTAATTCTTGGTAAATTACCAACAATTTTCAGTAAATTACCAATAATTTTTAGTAAATTAGGCATTGGTAGTTTTTACTTTTTGGTAAATGAGTGGTAATTCTTGGTAAATAACCGGTAACTTTTGGTAAATAACCGGTAATTTTTGGTAATAACCGATAATTTTTGGTAAATAAGTGGTTATAATTGTTTGAAAACCAACTGGTAATTTTTTTTAGTAAATTACTAGCCATTTTTTTTGGTGAATTATTCGTACAGTACAAGTTACAACTTCTTGGTAAATGACAGTAATTTTTGACAAATTTTTAGCAGATAATTTTTGATGAATTACTGGTAATTTTTGTCAACTTTTGGTTGAATAATATACTGGCAACTTTTGGTAAAATACAGGTAATTTTTGGTAAATCATTGATAATTTTTGGTAAATTATTGGTAATTTTTGGTAAATTACTGGTAATTTTTGGTAAATCACTGGTAATGGTGTCTGATACCTATGTATGTAGTTATGATTACTTTCGGCGTTGATTGCCAATTTACATAATTGTAATGAAATATCACACAAGTAAGGAGGTTTCTTCGTTGAAGAGAAGTTATTCAAGAGAATACTGAAAGGAGATCAAATTTAAAAAAAAAATAAATACTAATTTTGTTAAGTTATTTTTTCAAATTTTGAGGTCTGAGAGACACTGGAGGAGGCTTTTCTTGAAAAAAAGAATTAGATATCTAGGCACACTATATTCTGATAAGTAGGTATACTTAACTCAGATTTTTTTTCATAAGGTATACAACACTTCTACATTTTTACCACTCACCATCTTTTCGGTGTACCTGCCTACCCACACCCTAAATGCTCAGGCGAAGCTCCTTCTTTATCGCTCTGCAAAAATACTTCAGAATGGTGTACACGACCGAAAAACGCATTTTGCTCCGATGAAATTATACGTAGGTACGTACCACATCTACCCACATAAAAGAGCACAGTCAATGGTAATAGATAACTAGCTGCGTTATTCCTCTTCAGTGTTTATTGGACGAAATAAAATTCTGCGATGGTCGTTATCTTGGGTGATTTTGACGTTTTTCCGGTCCTCTTTCGAGGGTAAAGTGAATTAGTTCTCTCTCGTTTCTTACATTTATACATCGTGAAGCCAATTAACTAACGTTCTGCTGTCGTACCACTTACATAAGGACACTTGAGAAAAATCAATCGATCTTTTTTATTTTTCGCAACCCTTTTGATGGTATTATTTTTCAAAATCACACCGCTATTTTACTGTAAAGATGGAATATACAAACTAAAATATGGTGTTCGATTGTTTTTCACGAACGAAATTTCATTAAAATAAGTCTTTTCATGTAGGTAACCCATTCAATTCCTTAAATGGATGGACATGGTGAAAAATTATAATTTACCTACCTTTGTATGTTTCCATAAACAAAAATTATTTCTTTTGTTTTATTCTCCCTTTCCAACAAAATTTTAATTCTTTACTTTCCACAACAATTGAAAATTCATGCCGAGTCGTCGTTCAGGAGTTTCCAAGATATTTCTCAGTTCTTTGGTGCATTCAAGGGCCTCCAGAAGATTCTCATTTCTTTCCATTATTACTTATAGAGAATTAAAATAACCAGTAAGAAGGTCAGAAATGAAATTCATCATCCACAACATTACTCTGAGCTTACTTGAGACCCTTCGAAAATGTAAACTTCAGTGCTAGACAGACGCCGAAGCCTGTAAGTTTGATAAATGTTATTTTTATCGATAATGAAATATGTACTTAGATACGTTCATCAATCCCTACCTAACTTTTTGTTTTTACCACAGTAATAAAAATCTCTACCTAATCGTTGTGGTGTCAAAAGTTTATACGAAATCGTACTCGTACCTACCATAATTATTTATACGATAAGTAGGTACCTACCTATCTAGAATCGTTATCTCCAACCCTGGAACTATAGTTTATAACACAACATTGTTATTATTCCAATTTCTATAACTTTCTGCCTACGAGTTCAATACAGTAAGTTAAGTTTCACCGTCAAGTAGACAGCTTCGTTAATATTTTCAACGCTTCGAGTTGGTCGTACAGCTTTATTCTCGTGTTATAAATTGTCGCGTTCTATGCTTTTCACTGTCCTGATCGAGTTATGCATAGATGAGTTTACCTACCACGTTTGCGAAACAACGTAGGGCATATTTCGTATGCTACGATAATTTTATCGAATATAGTTTTTCGCGAGGAAATTTTCCGACGTGATTAGCGTTGTGAATCGTTTACGCCGGAAATATACCAAGATGTTTTGGCGTTTTCTCAAAATACGAATGTATGCGAAATGAGCCTACTACGGTGCGAAGTTTCCCATTTTGACAATAGTCGTATCAAGATTAATGCCCATCAAAGATAGCGATGTAGTTTAACACGAACCATATTAAATTAATTCAACTTCCATTTTCCGGGCCTGCTCGGTTTACGGGAGTAAAAAAAAATGTACCTAGCTAAGAAAATTCTAGGCTGGTGTAGGAAGTAAGTAGGCAAGCAGGCAGGCACACACGTGGATTTTCAGACACAAAGTTGAGGAGTTGGGAAAGAAACTTCACACCTGCCTTTACAATAGGTACATATATGCAATATATGCATGAAAAAAATCAAAATTTTACCATATTGACCTAGAAAGCTGAAATTTGATCGATTGGAAATGGTTTTAAACCGTTTTGAGCAGTTCTGGAGGCTCCAGCAGATTTTTGTAACCTGAAATTCCCTCAACATTTTATCAAATGCAGTTGGAAAGCCGAAATTAATTCTGCAAACTAATTTCAATACGCTACAAAGTCGACTACAGGTGGATTTCAAGTCATTTGGAGTCTCCAGCGACTTTTTGAAAATTACTGAAGCTTCCAGTGGATTTCTGAAACTTGAATAAACTTTCCACAAAATGTCATCAAATGCAGTTGGAAAGCCGAAATTAATTCTGCAAACTAATTTCAACTAGCTATTAAATCGACTGCTAGTGGTATCTAGGGTTAATTAAAAATGATAATTTTTGGGACAAAGGAGTGACGGTTTCGTTTGAGTGGGAAAATTCAAATAGGAAGAAGATAGGTAGATGAAGTAGGAATGAGACTATAGGAAATAGAATCGTTACATAGGAAAATTAAACCTCCTAGAAACCACGTCATTACATAACAATGAATATCAGAGATCATCTAAAATAAAAAATCTTCTTCACACATAATAAAAATGATTTTGAAAAGAACCAAGAAGGTACGAGGTAAACTCGTGAGTAAATTTATTTCAAAGTATTATCATATAACATGTGATTCATTATAATCTCGTTGGTAGTTCCAAAATGGGTGTCAAATCATCTCATAATCAAGATATATCATCAAATTTAGAAGGTAGGTAAAACCTACCTGAGATTTATAATTAAATCATATCGAGTAAATTAATCTAAAATTAAGTCTATAATCAGACTAACTCATATTTACAATTAGGTAATTTAAGTCGCTATTTAATCATAGCATATCTAACCTAATTCAGGGACTTGTTATTTCTCACCACATTTCGAACACCAGCACCTCTGTGCTTCTGCTTTAGGCAGCCATATCAGGATTAGTGGTGTTAAGTATCGTCGAAAAAAGGTATCGATTAGTATCGAATGATTCTCCAAAAGTATCATTAAGTATCGATACTATCGATACCCCCAATTTTTCACATTTTTGCCGGTGTTTTTTTTTTACCATGGGCCATGGCCCAAAGGAAAAAACGAAAAATATAGTGACAATTTGACAACAGCTGGAATTTCACAAAAATTTGAACAGTTTTTGACTTTTTGGTAAGTATTTTTGTTTTTTTCATGCTTTTACTCGCATTTTGAGGAAGTTTTAACCATATTTTGCACCATTTTTGCTAAATTTTAACGAAATTTCGTATTAGATACTCGCTCAAAAAGTATCGCTAAGTATTGAATACAGCCAAGTATCGATACTATCAATATTTTTTGACACCACTAATCAGGATTCATATTGTAGAGAGAAATATATCACACAAGCCACGACTCAGTAACTCAATAAAGAGAAAGTCAAATCACTTCAAATCATTGTAATCGAGATATTTATCACATTACAAATACAGTGGCGTCACGATAAGTGAAAATTGGAGGGAGGAAAATTTTTGTTTCACTTATTGAGTTTTTCACATATGAAGGTTTCAGTTAGAGAGATTTTTTTGGTTAATTTTCACTTATCGAAGTTCGGATGAAAAAAACAAAAAACCTGAATTGAACAATAAATTTTTCCAATTTTCAGTGATCATTTTCGAATTTAGTTTGATCAGCCAGTCTTTAAACAGCTCACAGGTCATCCAAGCCTTCTTGTTCGACACATAATCCATTGGAAATGATTTAACTTTAGCAAAAAATTTGAGGCTCTCTTTCACTTACAGAGGCTGAACAAGTCAGTACCTTTCAGTTATAGAGGTATTTTCACTTATAGAGGTAAAATGCAGACAACATTTCACTTGTAGAGGTAAACACGATAATTTTGTGATAAATCCTAGTTTCAGTTAACGAGGTTGCCTTTTTTCACTTATTGAGGTTGATTTACACATAAAATTGGTCCAAGGTGAAGGGAAGGAGGTTTTTATTTCACTTATTGAGTTTTTTCACATATCGAGGTTTCACTTATCGCGACACCACTGTACATCATAAAATCAAAAGTACTTCAAAAAATATCAAAAATGCGAAGAACGCACAAAACATATACATCTAGTTATATCAAGGGAAAATCATAAGTTAGTAGGCTCATCTTCAACGTATTCAAACTTCAAAGTATTCACAGACGAGACCTACAACGAGCTCTAGTATCCCATTTCTTAACCTAGCAGGATCCTATCTAAACATATGGCAAAATAACTAGGTATCTATACCACATACTGGTGGATTTCAAGACGTTTTGGAGCCTCCGGCGACTTTTTGAAAATTACTGGAGCCTTTCACAGATTTTCAATGCTTTAAAATTGTCATAAAATTTTACCAAACAGACTAGGAAATCCAAAATGTACGTTCCACTCCAACTTCAGTGCCCCATTAAGTCGACTGCTGGTGGGTTTAAGTCATTTTGGAGCCTCCAGCGACTTTTTAAAAATTCTTGGAGCCTCCAGCAGATTTTTGAAACATGAAATTGCAACAAAATTTCAGATTTTTTATTCCATTTAAAAAAATTTTGGGAAAATTTCATGTTTCAAAAATCTCCTGGAAACTCCAAGAATTTTTAAAAAGTCGCTGGAGGCTCCAAAATGACTTGAACCCACCTGAAGTCGACTCGATATCGTGTTGGAATCGGAGTGCAGATTTAATTTCGGCTTTCAAACTCCACTTGATGAAATTTTGTGGGAATTTCAAGTTTCAAAAATCTGCTGGAGTCTTCAGTAATTTTCAAGAAGTCGCTGGAAGCTCCAAAACGACTTGAAATCCAATTGCAGTCGACTTCGTTGGGTATTTAATGGGTTTACAGAATAAATTTCGGCTTTCCAGCTGCATTTTCGAGTTTCAAAAATATGCTGGAAGCTCCAAAAATTTTCAAAAAGTCGCTGGAGGTTCCAAAATGACTTAAACCCACCAGCAGTCGACTTAATGGCGTGTCGAAATTAGTTTGCGGGATGAATGTCGGTTTTCTAACTACATTTGATGAAATTTAGAAGGAATTTCAAGTTTCAAAAAACTGCTGGAGGCTCCAGAACCGATTTTCAAAAATCCAAAAAAAAAAAAACAAAAAATGTACTTTAGCACTTGAAACCTTCCGCTAATCTCTAAATAAAAGAAGCGGGCGTCCATAAACATTTTTACAGCCATCTCAAGTCTTGATCGCATGTGATAAAATTTCCTAAGTTGGTTAAGTTCAGCTGCTGAGTGCTGAATGTACGAGTAAGCGTTTGTGAAAAAACAAGACAGAGACGCAGGCAAGGACGATGGCTCTTCGTCGTCGCTTTGATCTCCATAAAAATATTTCCATTTGCTGGCGACATTTTCAATTTACCTTACGCGACATTTGAACTCGAAAGATAAACGGTCGTATTTTAGAAATGTCATTGGTGTACATAATGTTGGGAAATGGGATAAGAAAAAAAGGAAAAGAAAAGGAAAGCGAGGAGCAGAACAAGGAGTAAGAAAAGTCGGTGATTTCATCATGCGTACATCAGTCAAAAGCAATTCGATTTATGGTGAAATTTCTCATAGATAATTGAAGAGCTGCAGCTCGGTGGAACGAGAAAAGGAAGAGTATAACCGCAGAGAGGACTCGCAAGAAAAGGCTTATTTAAAACAAACCAAGCGGAATAATATGCAAATGGAGAGCGTAGGAAATACGTTTTCTGCTTCTTGTTCTATTTTTTAAATACGCTTATTGAACAGCATTTTGTCAGATACGAGTAGGTACTATACCCACATACATAACACAGGATATTGCCGCTCCAAGACGAACAAATTGAACGAATATAACGCGTCCAAAAAGCTCAAAAAACGTGATAAGACCTGGCGCGCGATAGTGAAAGAAAAATGTAATCTGTGCTGCGATGAAAAAAGAAAAAAAAGAAGTGTCTTATTCATCGACAAAATGCTTTTTCGTTTTGCTGAATAAAAAAAAAAAAAGAGAGAGAAAAGATAAATGATGAGAGGTGAAAAAGTAAAGCAACGATGGTGTAGCGAGGAGTACCTAATTTTACATTTGTAATGGCATTAGCGGGTGGACCGAACCAAAAAAATGGGAAATTTTTAATAGCATCCTGTGCGCGTAAATTGCCAATGTGTACAATTGATGGATTGGAATTTTTTCGATAATTTATGAAGCGTAATCGCGTTTTTGCGTAAATGTTTTTCAAGTTGAAATGCGGCTAATGTTGCGGGTATAAGGCGCAGCAGGCTTGCGTATATGGCAAGATTTATTTAGCGGAATGATTTATACTCGGCTGGTTATTGTTGATATAATAAAAATTATGTTTTTGGCCTGTAATGTGCCGGCGAAAAGAGTTTTTATTAAACGTACTATATTATATAGGGTTGCGTTGATTTTACACCGCAGCATCGTATGGTACACAGCTATACACACTGACACAGCACCAACCACCGAGCTCCATTTCGTCGTGTTTTCGTTTCTTATCGTTTTCAAAATGCTACAATTCGCCTGAATTCTGCGATGCGTTTATCGAGTGCAAATTTAAGGTCGCTTCGACTCGAAAAGCTTTCGTGAAATATTGGCCAACTCGAGAGCACTTTTCTAACAATATAAGAAAAATTATGCAAATAGTCGAGAGTAAATATGCCTGAAATGTTTTGAAAATTTATTAGGTACTACGCAAGAATTACCATACTGGTTGAATTTCAACCAAAGTAACAAGAAATGCGCTTATCAATGGCTATAAAATCGACAGATATAGATTCTTACACCGACGTTAACCTAAGCCCTGTGTTGGAATACTTTGAAAGTTTACTTTATGGGTTTTAGGGTTATCATTATCATTCTATTTACGTCAGTACTTACCTACTGCTTATTTGTTTTAATTTTGATTTTAGGTATCGATAATTATTCCGGTGTTGATTTTTTTTCTACGATATTTATTTCGACCGATTTTCCAAAATTTTATTATTTTTTTTTAAATATAAACTTCTATTTTTCTAAAAAAATTTATTGGGGACTAAATTTGCAATTTTCTTTGTTTTTCATAAAATTGCAATAATTGATTTTCCACAAGTTTTTCATAGCAGATCTGATTTTTTTACAAATTTAAATTTTTTCAAGACCTTTTTGAATTTAAAATTTCAATTTTTTAATTTTTTCAGTTATTTGAGATTTGCTCCGTTCTTTTATAATTTATTTTGATTGATGCATTTTCTAAAATATCCATTTATTCGTCGTTTTCTGAACCATTTTTCATTTTTTATTGATTGACAATGCTTTTTTCCCTAGCTCATTCAGATTGAATTTTCCAAAATTTCAATTTTTCAAGATCTGATTATAGGCATTTTAAAAAAATCAATCAAAAGGTACTTGTCTGATAGAGTCCAAATTGTAAAAATCAACCATAGCCCATTTTCTGATGTGGAACCTATTAAACTATTAACCAATGGGTACTTCAAGGATCTATCTTGGGCCCACTGTTTTTCATTATTTATATCAATGACTTACCACCTTATTTTGGATACAGTCTCACAGAATTTGCTGATGGTACAACAACTCTTCTAGAAATCAACGAAGGTGTTGATAGTGATCAGATTCAATTCAAAACATCATAAATGATTTGATAGCTTGGTTTTCAGCAAACAAAATGATACTCAACTTGAATAAAACACATTACATGGGATTTGGGAAGGTACCTTCCTCTATAACCGAAACTTACAGTATAATTGAATCAACTAAATTTTCAGGTGTCGCTCATAATAGACTCTGACTTGAAATGGAATATCCAAGTGGATCATTCAATCAAAAAACTTTCCACCTATACCTACTTAATAAGCCAACTCCGTGAAGTTACACACTCACATAGGTATGTACTCTAAAACTTGCATATTTTTGCCTATTTCATTCTAATCTTAGCTATGGAATAGGGGTAAACTGCCCTAATATGGGATACTTTTTGTAGAACCTGTATTACTCCGGACCTACTGCATATTTTCAAATTCTGATTGCGCTAAAACGTACTCAATACTCCAATCTACAACCCCCTTGTGTTGATTTTTTAAAAAAAATTGCAATTTTGACCAAACAAAAAAAGTGGTCCTAATATGGGACACTATGTTTTTTTTAAAAAAAATTCAAAAAAAAGCAAAATACAATTCGGAAAGCTGTATTTTAGTTACAAATAAACAAGGAAACGTCATTGCTTAATAATTATGCCTTTTTTATTCACATTTTGGCACATTGGGTACACAAATATAGGGGGTGGGCCGCAAAGCGGCCAGGGGGCCGTAGGCCCCATAGTATTTAATGTGGCCGCTAATTTACTTGGTTTTTCAACTACTGATGATGGTGCGCGATTTTTAAGACATGAATTTAAAAAAATAAATTTCAACCCTAATATGAGACTAGTTCCCATATTAGGCAAAGCAAGGTGTCCCATATTTGGAAATCAGAGTTTTTTTTTCATTTCCCATAGATCTATAAATTATGAAATATAGTCACCAGACAAGTCTGAATCTTAAAATATAACATCTACACTACACATTTATGCAAATAAAGTGAAATTCCCTTGCTTAGTTCTAATGTGATATGACTGATACGCATCCAAAAACACCTCTTTAAATATTTGGCGATGTCAAAAACACATTATCACCAATGAAATGAAAACAATGCACAGAAAACCTCCGGTTGAAAGGTGCAGCCTGGTTATTGACTAATACCTACTAGTACATGCAATCAGCGCGAGAGTGCGCCAATAAACAGCTGAGAAATTCGAGTGTCCCATATTAGGAAGTATCCCATATTAGGGCAGTTTACCTTAGCACTTTGGGGTGGTAAACACAGTCAACTCCAACGTGTTCTTCTAATCCCACACAACAAATGTCGACATCGACATTCACATCGACCACGTTTTTTTCCAATAATGATGGTAAAGTGATCAGTGGCGTAGCCAGGATTTTCTCAAGGAGGGGGCAAAACCAGATTTTTAGGCATGAAAAATTGAAATAAGGGGTAATTTTCTGGAAACCTATCAGGATGTGTGGTGATTTAATGAAAATGAAGGCAAAATTACTGCTCGAGCGAAGCGAGAGCGAAAATTTCTAGAAAAAATGGGTCCAAATAACAAAAAAAACATCCATTTCTGCATGTTTTCTTTCAAATTTTCACTCGCAAGGGGGGGCCATGGCCCCCTTCGCCCCCCCTTGGCTACGCCACTGAAAGTGATCAATTAATTATTTGGTAGGAATCTTCTGTCTGTACAAAAGCCAGGTAAATGAAAAGTTTCGAAATTTTCTCATTATTTCTGATAAGGTACCTCGACATGCCATCTCAACATGTAGATGTAAAATGCGATGCTCAGAATTTACATCTACAACTATGTCAACCAATTTTTCAGAATTAAAATTTCTGTTTTAGTGTTTAAAAGTTTAGTAAACATTCAAAAATATGATCTTGTTCAATGAGGAAAACAAATTTTTAAGGGCATTGATGAAATTATTCACTTTTCCACAGTTTGGAGTTGTAGATGATTATGATGTTGATATTGTGGATGTATTTGTTGATGTCGAATTTCACATCAACATTAACATTGACATGTCGACATGAAAATGGATTAGTTTAGTACTCTTAAATAAAGTATTGCACCAGCATTGATATAAGGAATTTCTGTTCAACTTTTTGATTATACAAACTTTTTGTCTGTACTTCTTTGGAAGTGGATTTTGCATTGATGCTGTTTTCAGCTCGAGCAATACCTAGCCACATCAGAAGAAATCATTTTTGGAAAAAAATTTTTTAATTTTTAAACTCAAATTTCATAATTTTACTAAGCAGGAGGTCGACATAAATTTTGATGTGAATGTAGATCCATCCACATCCATCACTTTTGGATGCCCCATATCTATGTGAATTTTGACCCTGTGTTGAGCCAATTGTCAACACAAATGCAAATCAACATCAGTCAACAATTTACATCGACAATTAGCTCGACACAGGGTCGAAATTCACATCAAAATGTGGCATCCAAAAGTGACGGATGTAGATGGGTCAACATTCACATTGAAATTAGCATGGTCATTGTTGTATGGGATAGAAAAAAGGGTTTTAAGAATAATGTTTCAAAAACATCCAACTTCCAAGAGAATCCTGTAAATCTGTCTTTATTGATAATAACATACTGCCAGCTCCATGTGAGTACATACTTCAACTGTGTATTATGAAAGAGAATGGAATAATTGACCTAATGGTACCTTCCCACTCCTACAAAACACAATTTAAAAATTTGACAATAGGTGAAAATTTAAGAACAAAAATTATGCAAAATAACGTTGATTTTATGGCCTCAAAAATGTATAATAAAATACCTCAGAAATGAAAAAATATACCATCGAAGAAACTTTTCAAAAATAAACATAAAAATTGGTTACAGAGATATGCGTTCTACAGTGTTGAAGAAATGCTGCAGCTAGATGGCTAGCAGTTCTTCAAGTTTATTTTGTATTGTTTTTTATTTAAATCCAACTTGTAGTATATTTGCAAAATGGCGGTTTCTATTTTCAGATCACATATTTAGCATACATTTTTGGAATAATTTATTTGAGTTTTAGCATAATTTAGCATAAATTTTTGTCCTAAAAGTTGACAAAAAATATCACACCCTGAGAGGATAACAGCTAATCTTAAACTTAGACTGGTAAGGATTGAAAAATTGTTTTACCATAATGAATCTAGCATAATAATTTTTGCTTTCTGGCATAATTCAGCATAAAGTTTTGTTCAATCTACCTAGTATTGAACAAAATTTCATCTGGCAACACTGTTCTTGTGATAATTGTTCTTTCCTTCAGAAACTCAATTGGTTCTAAACGGTTCTAAATTTTTTCAAAATCATTTTAATATTAGGATTGTTCTTTTGGGATTTTTCTTTTCCAAATTTTGAAACGGTTCTGGTGGTTCTGGTTCCTGTTTCAACTAACCAAAAAAAGCGGTGGTGGTGACTCCAAACAGCGGACGTTCCAAACGGTTTTGATCCCGGGTTTCATTTCATTCAAGACCGATGAGGGGGGGTGCAACTTACTTTTTGATTGTGCCATTTGTCCCTCGTATGTATCATGGTTCCTTTATCCAAGTAGGGAGTACATTGATTGTCAATCACACTTAGTCAAGAAATCAGCTTATATTATCAACTAGCTAGGTACTTCTTATGTAGATATATACAGGTACCTACCAATTTTTTTTAAAAAATGCAACGGAAAAATTATGATCCATTTTGATGGGCGATGAGTCACCTTAATTCAGGGCGAACGTAGATACGAATCATACGAACCTATCGCGTGCTTAGTTTCGGATAATAAAAGATGCAAAATCGTTGTCGTAAAAAGTACCTACCTACCTAGGTATGTGGGTGATGTATAAAAATAACGGATTAGGTGAAATCACCGCGACTACATGTAGCTTTTTTTAATTCAGTTGCTATGGCGTTAATAAATAACAAGAATTATTCGAATGTTAATATCGATTACCTTCTGCTAAATTAAGAAATAGGTAGCTTATAGTGCTACATGTTAAAATTAACCGATGCGGTGGCGGTGGCGGCCGCATGTACGAGGTACATGCCTTTATTAAATCGTTACAGTATAAAAACGTAATGTCAGGGTTAATTTACTATAATATACGAAGGCAAAAGTGGCTTTTTAAAGCAACTACGTTATCCTAAATATAAGTAGGTACTTGCAAGAGTAAATCAATATATGTACAATACCTATAGAAATATTATAAAGTCGTTCACGGACACCAGTCGTTTCCAAACATGCTGATTATGGAATTGGTGGAGTGAGGTATTGGGTACATTTTGGTGTACTTTTTTTTAATACGTACTCGAGTTTTTGTACGTATTAAATATCGTAAAAGCGCACGAGTGGAAGTATAGGATTGGTTAAAAGAGGCGACGAGTATTGATGAAAATTTATTCAACGGGTAATGTCTGGTAGATGACAAAAATTCACGGTTGCCCTCGAAACATGAAGCATTTTCATATTGTGAGACCCTTAAAAGGGTTAAAATTTATTAGAATTCAGCCCGTAGCTGGAAGAATAGCGCGGTACAGAGAGGTTCGGTATTTTCGCTATTAAAAGCCATCGCATTGTTCCAAAGTGAGAACGAGAAAGAGAGGCTCGCGATCCCAGCTCGTATATGTGTTGGAAAAAGCGAATAACCGAGTGAAAAAAGCACACCTCACGCGACCTATGCTCGAGTACTTAAAATTGTGCAGAAGATTGCAGATCGAGTTACTCGTAGATGAGGGAAAATTTCGATTCTTTTGTTATACAAGTACGATGATTTTTTTTCCACGTGGTTCGATGGGAGAGAATAGCAATGTGGGGAGGGGTTATGGATGTAAAAAAAGTGTAGTATTTTTGTTTTTATATCGTTAGCAAATTCTTTTTGAGAGAATATTTTATGCGCTGGCTGGAAAAAATGCACGACTGGGATGCAATCTGAGTTTGGTTTGTTTTGTATGAATATTTGAACGGTACTAATTATTTGAATCTTTTTTCTTACTATAGAAAAATAAGCGACGATTGTGATTTTTAAATTTTCTTAAGAGCTCGAGATGAATTTATATAGATTTTCACAAATGTAATAGCTTCCAAATAATATATGAATTTGCCATTTGTCCTACTCTTACTGCACTACTGCGCGATACCTTGTAGGTAGATTTTGTGTAGGTACTTGCAAAGCTGCTACATATTAAATTTATGAAATTTCATTTCGTTGACGATTAGAGAGTAGGTAGCTAGATAGACACCTACTGCTCTACTTTTTTTTATAAATATATTCAATACGGTTAAGTAAACTTTCAGATTGATTTAATTTGAGCATTATTCGACGCAAGTTTCCAACACGATGGCATTTTTCCTTCTTCGTCTTTCTTCGTGTCTGTTTCCATTGCATTGACATGCCACAGACAGACCATTTATTTTGGGTTTTTTCACCGTTCACCCAGCCGGTTCGTGTCGACTTGGACAAATGAATCGTTCAAGGGTATTTTGTTTTTGCAATGTTTCCATGTTTTTTCTCTCGTCTCTTTTTCTGTATACTCGTATTTTCTTCGAACGTATGCGTTTATATCTGTAGATAGATTTTTTTTACCGTCATCTTATTTGTGTACGTCTATACATATACGTAACGTACGTACAATACGAACCACACAATGCCGCGGAGAATGTTTAATTTAATGGAAAGGAATTCCTCGAGCCCGCCATATTGATCTGTTGCAGGGTGAATATTCGAATGAGAATTCGTAGCCCGTGTAGTGCTTTTAATCGGCCTTGTATTATAATGTGTGTGGTATGTCGATATATAATAATTTTACAGATTACAGATTTTCACCATCGCGGCGTTCGTATTGGCTCAAATTCGTTGAGAAGCCTCGAAACAAAGAGCTAGAGTGGGTAGAGTCATAATCATTGCATGAACGTCAACGAACCCAACATTTTCCTGTATGGAAAGTAAATTTTTCATGCATTTTTGGCAAGTTCATTGTCATTAATTTTCATTCACTGTATTGTTTTTTTGATTGTTTAGAGTCAATTTCAACAACTTTTATGCAATTTTCGCTGAATTTTGAGAAATTTTGCTAAAATTTCATTATTTTTTGGGTAATTTTCATGGATTGTATTTCTTTATGATTATGAGCATTTACATCACTTCAACACTTTTTTATTCATTTGGTGCAAATACTAAAGATCTTAATTACTGTTTGGTAATTTCCGCGCTAGACCAATCAGCCTATTGACTTCACTTTCCAAATTACTAGAACATATCATCTTGAAGCGCTTAACTGATCACACCAACAGACACGAAATATTGCCACAGTTTCAGTTTGGCTTTCAAAAACATACAGCAACAACACACCAACACCATCGTCTTACCAAAACTATCCACCAAGGTTTTGAAAATAAACAATACACCGCCACAGCGTTTCTCGACTTTAAACAAGCTCACGACTCTATATGGCATTCTGGTCTGCTACCAAAATTGGAGAATACTCAAGTACCTCGTTACATATTTAATATCATCAAATCATTCTTATCAGACTGCTACTTCCAGATTCGCATAAACGATTCACTTTCAGACCCTAAACGGCTAAACCTATCTTCAGAGGCGTACCTCAAGGAGCTGTTCTAAGCCGTACACTTTTCAACATCTACTGCAACGACATCACAACTTTATCAGATGCTGAAATTCTTCAATTTGCAGATGATACCACCTGCTTATGCACTCAAAGAAATAATCTCTCCAGTGCAATTGACAAACTCGAAACAAAGTATCAACATCACCAACTCCTGGCAAAAATCCTGGAAACTTGAACTTAATCCAAACAAAATAAATAAATTTCAATTTCAATAAAATCTTCACGCTGAGATACCACTGCAACCCTGCCAGAAACATTAATATTGAAAACACTACAATAGAATGGAGTGATGAAGCTGTTAAATAATTATCTTGGAGTATTCCTTGACAAAAACGACTCACTTTCACAAGTCACATCTCATAGGAAATGAAAGCTACCTACTTCAAACTCAAAACATGTTTCCCGCTAATCAACAGAAGTTCACATTTGAAAATCCAAACAGCATTACTAATCTACAAGACTATTCTTCGTCCTACTTTTACATATGCGGCTCCAGTGTGGTACGATACCTCCAAAAAAAACAAGAAAAACTTCAAATATTCCAAAATAAATGTTGTCGAATCGCCACTAATGCTCCATGGGTTTGCCGGAATACCCAAATACGAGGTCTGGCAATTAAGTTCCAGGAAGCCATTCTGAGAGGAAGAAGATGCAACACTGGAGTGTTCGTGAACACGTTGTCCAGTAGATTGGACCTTCCTTTAGTAATGTTCAAAGTTTCAATGCCGTAGGTTGTTCTGTTTTTTTTGTGCATATTTTTCGAACGTAACTTTTGGTAGGACGTCGTGAAAAGGAGGATTGCAAATTACTTCTTGGAGGAATGGTCACCTCCTCAAGACATCTTAGTGTCTCCTCACTATTTCTACACCCCAGATTTGATTACTAGGGACCTCTACTTCATTCTCAGTTGGTTTTTACCTGAGAATCAACACCCATTGCATTTTTGAGGAGGACTCAAAAACATCCACTCAAATTTTGAAAAATTCACCTCTGAGGGACCCAAAACAGGTTTCTAAATGGGAGGATTGAGTAAAAATACAATGCTTTGAGTTGAAGGAAGACCACAATAACGACTTATGAGGTCAATCTCCCTTGAAAAATTTTTTTTACTCACCTCAGAGGACATTTCTTCACAGCCACTTGGCAACAAGAATCACATGGCCTACTTTTTGTGAGGTTGATCTTCCTCAAACATTTCCTTAATTTTTTTTAACATCATGTTTGACCTTTCAAGACATTTACCTCTCCCCCAACTAAAAATCTGATCTCCCTGACTCAAGCATCCTCCTCAAGTCATCCCTTAAAGTTTTGCGACGTGACCTCAAAAGTTGTTCACTTTAAACAGCTATAGATCCCGCAAAATTCACCCGATTGACTTGAAACTTATAACAGTATTAAAGGAAGGTCTAATCTACACAACAATGTGTTTGCGAGCACACCAGTGTTGGAACTCTACCTCTCAGAAGCACTTCCCGGAACTTAATTGCCAGACCATACAACGCGAGCTCAGAATTGAAACGATCGACGACTTTCTGAGAACTGTAACTGAAAAATACCTGAACAAATCAATGGCTTGGTTTAAAAAACACGTAAGTCCAGGTTTTTTGAAAATGCTTTTTTGGTGGTTTCTTTAGTAAAAAAAAACGAGGAATCTGAATATAAAAACCTTGTAAGTCGAAAATGCACCCTAGCGCTGTAATCGGCGATAATCTAAGATTGAAAAACGCGTACCTAAGTCCGACATACAAGGTTTCTATTATAAAAACCACGTAACTACAAGAATTTCATCAATTTTAAATTTGAAAACCTCGTAAGTCCTCATTAAAAACCACGTAAGTCCTTTGTAAGTATGATGAAAACCTCCTATCTTGTCTTTAGAAACCTTGTATGTCCTTTCAAAGCGCTTAATTAACTACTTATAATTGATCAACCTATGAAATATCATCAGACCATACCATTAAGATCCCTAAAATATAATAATGCAATCTAAAGCGGCAAATAACAACATCTGAATGATTTAAATGTTTTTTTGCTCTCCTGAAAAATTTACTGTTTTGGACTTACGTGTTATTTAAACCAAGCCATCGAAATTATTTGATAACACCCTTGCTTGCTGCTTCGATATCAGTCAAAATCGCCCTTCAAGACTCAACCCAAAACTTCCTCAAAATTTTTCTTGGTGCTAACTCTTTTCTTTCTTAAGTTATTTTTTAAGTATCCTACTTATAAAATTCGTGAATACCGCAATTGTGCTGAACTGAATAATAATAAAATTTTCATTCATTCATTCATTCATTCAATTTCCGCGCAGTTCCTACCGTAATTTTATGGCTTCTTTTGAGTGTTTTCAATACTTTTTCGTGTAAATATTTCTCAATATTTCCCCCTACTCCTTCATACCATCTTTTTGAAAGTCGGAACTGGTCTCTAACTGATCAAAAAATGCGAACTATTGCAAGTTCATCATTGTCTACACTCGTCCTAGGGACGTACTTAATAAGCCAGCCCTTTAGAAAAAACATTTTTTTCATCACTGTATTTGAATTTTTTATAGAATCAAATTAGGTAGGTTTAATTTCACTTTGTTTTGGATGATTTAGCTACGGTACGTTTTGGACTTTTTTTCCATCCTGAAATTCAGAAAAATTTGAGCTAAAAATAAAATTTAAGATCGCCTGCTAAAATTGTAGAAAACTCGACCTGTGACTGACAAAATATGATTTCTAATTGTGAAATTTTTTGAAAATTGTGGGTCCAAAAAAAAAAGTCTTTTAGATGCACCGACTCAAAATTGCGGCCAAATTTCAGGAAACTCGACATGTGACTAGAAAAGATGATTTCCAGAATGGTAGCACCCCAATCGCATTTTTCGACCTTTTTTGGGACAATTTTTTGGACATTTTTCGGCCAAAAAATGGTTTTTTGAATACGAAAATTCAAAACTGTGCCCAAACTTCAGAAAACTCGATTCATGACTAGAAAACAATAGCTACCCCATCACATTATTTTGACCATTTTTGGGCAATTTTTTGAAAATGGTTGAGTCTAAAAGAATAGCCTTTCGGATGCGCACACTCAAAATCGCGCCAAAAAAACCGGAAACCAGACTTGTGACAAGAAAATTTCATTTTCAAAACTGTAAGTGCCCAATCAAATTTTGTGACATTTTTTGGGGTAATTTCTTAAAATTTTGTCCCCAAGAAATAGTCTTTTTGGGTTGCAAACTCAAAACTATGCCCAAATCCTAGAATACTGGACTTGTAACTTGAAAATATCATTCCCAAAGTTGTAGGTACCTAGTTGTCAATTGAATTTTTCGCATTTTTTTGGACTATTTTTTGAACATTTGTTTTTCTTAAAAATGTGAATTTGACCGAAAATGTGCTAGTTAAGTTATTTGTAAATTTTCAACCGATCAGTAGAACCCTGAAAGTGATGTAGGAATGACATCTTAGGTCGGTACAGAGTCTCAAATAATTTCATTCGAGAGTGGGTATAATTTTTCCCAAAACAAGTTACTCGTAAGTAGGTATGACATGAGCGAAAAATCAAAAAATCTTTATTTTTTCGAAAATGTTCTCTATTTAAGGGCTTTTGTCACCCCTCCAAGAGTACCTCGGGGGGTCACCCCCTCCGAAGCGGCCATGTTTTGAAAAAGTTGGCAAACTGGCCAATTTCAACAAAGTCGACGAAATTTAAAAATTTTTGGAGTTTTTCTTTTTATAAGTAAAATTTCTAAAAAATTTATTATTCATACTCAAAGAATTTTTAAATCAAAAAATTAACTCATCTCGTAAAAAATAAACGTTTTTTTACTTCTCGAAACTCAAATAATTTTTGAAAGGTTTTTGCCCTCACTTCGTTCGAGCCCGTTCACTTTACTTTTTCGAAGTTGGAATTTCTAAAAAAGCGTCATTAAAATTCAAAAATTTAGAGACAGAAAAAAATCAAAATACGAATTTTTGAAAGCTTTTGGCCTCGCTATGCTAGAACTGATTTATTTTTCTTTTACTAAATGAAAAATTCCATATTTGAGACTTCTAAAAATTAAACAAGGAAAACGAAAATTTGTTATAAGTCATGACTCATGATATGCTATAATGTCAACTGGCAGGATTGTTTTCTCAATTCTTTTCTCATATCAGTCGAAAAATTTTCGGTTGCACCCCCCCCCCCTCTTGACTCCCAACACAACCTCTGGTTTCGTTCCTGTGATCCACCCACTCCACCCTAATTATGCCTAGATGCATATACAAAATTAAAGGTCCAGTCTTATTTCGAGAAACATCATTTGTAGTCTCATTTCAGTCATCATTATGTTTCAGGGAGGCTCGATTTTGACAGCTGTGGAAAAAATAGCATTTGGATTGAAGAGAGGAGAGGAGGAGGGGAAATTCATTTCGACTACTATTACATTTTGAGACACACTACCAACACGTATTAAGCCCAACTTTCTCAAACGAAGATCATCAAGTTTTGAAAAGTGTAATTGGGCAGCTCATGCTGTGGGATTTTCTCATAATTATATTTTGATCATATCATTTGCAGTTATATTTTAAGGCCAATGTTTTCCAGTATCCATGTAATATTTTTGGTGCTGTAAATCATAGCGTGGGTATCCACCTACTTAAGACCATAAGCCAACAATTCATTCGCGAAAGATAGATAGGTAGGTACTTGAGCAATATTAATCCACATAGGTAGGTCGAGATGCATAATATGGGTAGTACAGTTGAATGGAAACGAAGGAAACAGCATCGTCGCTATTTAGTTCTACATAAATCCGCGGTTTTACTCGCGCACATGCAGATTCCTATAATTTAAAATTTTCAATGATACTTGAACGAATGAAAACTATACGTGCATGGTTTACACTACGCATCTAAGTCTATACACATAGGTATAGGTAGAGGTAGGTACTCGTACATCTTATACACGTAAGTAAACAGTGCCCGTTTTAAAATTATTATTCATCAACGAATTGTTCGTTTACGAGTAAAATGCTACGAGAGAAAATGCGGTTCAAATGAAGGGGGCAGCGTGCAGCGCAGCGACGAAGGCATTATATTGGATTCCCCACAGTTTAAAAGCTTTTCAAAGTTTATCATTTCATTAAATATGTAAGAAAGTACGCATAAAAGTGGGAAAATATATAGTAAGAGAGGTAAAAAAAGAAAGTACGACGAAAAAAAAAAACACACACACCTATCTAGCACACGTTGAGTGTACAGAAGAAAGGTGAAAAGATGGAGGATGGGTACCTACCCTGTGTCGAAGTATTATAAAGACGAAAATCGTAAAAGGTAATTTTCCAAGTTTGATGAGAGGTGTTAATATAATTTAGTTTGTAGGCGCGTTCGTTAGGTTAGGTTAGGTTACGTGTAAGTGGAACGTAAAGTGATTGAGTGTACATCAAAAGGGGTAAAATAGAGTGCTCGAATGAGAGTACTAACAGGGTGTGATAATAGTACTGATTAAATTGCCAATACGTGCGATAAAACGAGATAGAGAAGGACGGAAAATCGCTGCGAGAATTTCGCAGAGAAGAGGAAAAAATTAACCAGGTACCCCTTTACACGGCGACGACTGCGACAAGCGGTTATCTGGCGCAGGCTGCAACTATAGGGTTGCAAAAATCGTACCCGGAATGTTTTTAAAATGGAAAATTTCTCTTCGAATACGCAGCAGCATGGTTTTTGGTAATGGGCCAAGAAACGCCGACGAAAACGACGATAGAGGAAATTATAAAACGAGAAATATGACGGTGAGTCGAACGATGATATTTGATACGCTATTTACTTTTGACCACGACCGTGTCCCTGCTCCCTTCACATTCTTCTCCTCATACCGCAACTTAATAGGTACTGGTGACCGCGGTTCGGCCTGAAGCAGCATTTGGCCGCCTACAACACTGCACAGCACAGCGCCGATGATGATACAGGAGGAGGTAGAATTTTATAAAGGACCTTTTTGTCCCGAAAGGTCCGCTCCTTATAATCGTCGAATGTCCCCCGTATATTTAAGCCCGCTATGAAATATGTTGCGCGGCTCTAAAGCGTAAAATTAAACAGTATTTTGTAACGCGAAGGATTAAAAACGATATTTTCTATCTTATATGAAATTTAACGTTTCACAAGCTCCTCCAAGCAAAGAAATAATAAAAGCGATTAACATAAATCCCAAATGCGTTATTAACCGAGATTTAATGCGAGCTCGAATAATAAACGGCCCAAATGTAATGATCTGCTTTGTCGCATATTTTAAAACATCGCGCGGTCTCCCCACCCCCTCTCTCCCTCCCCTCGCTCTCAGCCCTACCTTGTCTTCGTGGCTTTGCTCTTTGGTGATTTTATTACGCTGAGAATTTATTTATCTGCGGATACGTGTGCCAGTCTATGCTGCCGTGGGGTACTAATGTTTGTTGTAATGGAATCATATGCTCTAAAAAACGTGCCCAAAAAAATGAAATATTGTCGGAGTTTTGTTTTTTTCATTTTTTCGGGAGGGGGGAGGGAGAGGTGGAGGATGATGAATAAATGTGAGATTTTGCGTATGGAATGTCTTATATAGGTAGTTTTAAATTTGCCATTTCCTAGATCCAGTTTAAGCTGATCGCGCCTGGCTTTGGTCAAATCAAGGATTTGATCGGATTAGATCTGTTATGTTCAGACCTAATCCTATCCGATGGGGGACATCTGATGTAAAAACACATTTAAAAATCATTAAAATTGCTGAAAAGTCCCCCTCCCTCCCCCCCCCCTAAAAAAATAGTCAGTCAAATTTGCACAAATTTAGCAAAACTTAAATAAAACATCGTTGAGAGTCGTCCCTTTAAACCACATATTCAAGTAAAAAAAGATCGAAAATCACCAAAAAAAAAGACAAAGTTTCAGAAAAATTTACCATAACCGAGTGGGTTTTTTGACAAGGCATTGCCTGGTGCATCTAACGCAATTCGACCTTTATGGAGCCTCCAGTGAGTTTTTAAATACCTCCAGAAATTTCAAATCACTCTGGAAGCACCGAAAATGAACTCTAGGACGTGCAACATTAATCGGCTATTATTGGACATGGACACCCTCTCGATAATCATAATAAGTTATTGCCAAATTCTAGGAGGGCAAGTTCAAAAGTGAATTTTTGACTAAATTAGAAATTCTAAAAAATGTGAAAAATTAAATCAAAAATCTTCAAAGAAAGTATTGAACGAGACGTTTTTTTGTTGAGAGAGCGTCTGATAAAAGAGAGGGTGCCCACAATTCACTGAACAAATTTATCGGTGTTGAAATTGATTTTTAGCCCATCCACGAACTGGTACCTAATTTTTTCCGAGAAAAACCGTTTCTATAATCAAAAAAGTTTGAAAAAAATTACCGATTAGTATAGATAACCAAAAAATTTTCTAAAGAGTTTAGTAAATACAAGCCAAGACTTTTTTAGGCAACGGTTTTTTGCAATTTTTGTCGAAAAATTGATACTTTTTGGCAATTTTTAGCATAAAAGCGAGACTTTTGGGTAACTTTTGGAAAAAAATGATAATTTTTAGTATAATTTTTTAGCAAAGATACGTACTTTATGGAAATTTTTATAAATAAATGATGAGAGTTTTTGCTTTTTTTAGCTGAATGAGAGATACCATGACAATTCTGACAAAAGGCACG
Source organism: Planococcus citri (assembly GCF_950023065.1). Taxonomy (NCBI): domain Eukaryota; kingdom Metazoa; phylum Arthropoda; class Insecta; order Hemiptera; family Pseudococcidae; genus Planococcus; species Planococcus citri. The sequence goes on along the minus strand of NC_088679.1, from coordinate 22,250,395 downwards.
TCTTTCTAGTAATTTTTTGGCAGAATAGCAGATTTTTCAAAAAAAATTTCAGTAAAAAGTAAGACTGACAATTTTTTGAAAAAAGTTGATTTTTTGCAATTTTAGAAGTAAAAAAGCAAAACTTGTTAGCAAATTGTGATGAAAAGCGAGAATCTTTCCAATTTTTGAAAAAAAGCGAGACTGTAAATTTTAGCAGAAAAAAGGGCTTTTTGGGAATTATTGACAAAAGATCATAGCCATGATATATGATGGGTGTAGGTATAAAAAAAAGTATCAAAGTTCTTTTTTTACAACTTGTTGCGAAAATTGAATTCCCAAGGATTTAAAAAAGTAACTGTTGCAAACCAAAAGTTCTTTTTAGTAACTCTCAAAAGTATCTGTGGTCGAGTCAGGCACTGTAATAAGGCCCAAGTAAATATGTACATACTTACACTCATGGTTGAGACAGACACAATTTTTAATCAGTGGGTGTTTTCACTCCCAAGTAGAGAACGTGTGATTGAATCAGAGACATAATTATTTCTTAAACTGTGGATCTAATGAACCCTTTTTTTGAATTATGATGCTGCTTGAGAAGAAATCGGAGACGTGCCGCAGGGGGGAACAAGAGAGTGCCGCAGCCCACTGGGCAGAAAAATGTTGAAAAAAATTGGGTGGGTTGGAAAAAGTTGGGAAATTTGGGTAAAATTGAGAAAAAGGTACGTAAGCTGGGAAAAACAAAGAATTTTACCAAAAACCATAGGTTCTTACTTCTTTAAGCTATATTTTTTTTTTTTAATTCGCACTCGTTTTGCTCGGTCAAGATCACACCAGTGTTTGAAACAGACACTGTTTGAAACCGGTGTTTATGACAGACACTGTTAAAAACCAGTGTTTGAAACAGACGCTGTTTAAAACCAGTGTTTGTGGCAGACACTGTTCAAAACCAGTGTTTTTGACAGACACTGTTCAAAACCAGTGTTTGTGACAGACATTGTTGAAACCAGTGTTTGTGACAGACACTGTTTAAAACCAGGGTTTGAGACAGACACTCTGTTTAAAACCAGTGTTTGTGACAGACGCGGTTCAAAACCAGTGTTTGTGACAGACGCGGTTCAAAACCAGTGTTTGAAACAGGCACTGTTTGAAACCAGTGTTTGTGGCAGGCACTGTTTGAAACCAGTGTTTGTGACAGACACTGTTTGAAACCAGTGTTTGAAACAGACACTGTTTAAAACCAGTGTTTGAGACAGACACTCTGTTTAAAACCAGTGTTTGAGACAGACACTCTGTTTAAAACCAGTGTTTGAGACAGACACTCTGTTTGAAACCAGTGTTTGTGACAGACGCGGTTCAAAACCAGTGTTTGAAACAGGCACTGTTTGAAACCAGTGTTTGTGGCAGGCACTGTTTGAAACCAGTGTTTGTGACAGACACTGTTCAAAACCAGTGTTTGTGGCAGACACTGTTTGAAACCAGGGTTTGAAACAGACACTGTTTGAAACCAGTGTTTGAAACAGACACTGTTTAAAACCAGTGTTTGAGACAGACACTCTGTTTAAAACCAGTGTTTGAGACAGACACTCTGTTTGAAACCAGTGTTTGAGACAGACACTCTGTTTGAAACCAGTGTTTGTGACAGACACTGTTCAAACCCAGTGTTTGTGACAGACACTGTTTGAAACCAGTGTTTGTGACAGACACTGTTTGAAACCAGTGTTTGTGACAGACACTGTTTGAAACCAGTGTTTGTGGCAGACAGTGTTTAAAACCAGTGTTTGAAACAGGCACTGTTCAAAACCAGTGTTTGTGACAGACACTGTTTAAAACCAGTGTTTGTGACAGACACTGTTTAAAACCAGTGTTTGTGACAGACGCGGTTCAAAACCAGTGTTTGAAACAGGCACTGTTTAAAACCAGTGTTTGAAACAGGCACTGTTTAAAACCAGTGTTTGTGGAAGACACTGTTTGAAACCAGTGTTTTTGGCAGACACTGTTAAAAACCAGTGTTTGTGACAGACAGTGTTTAAAACCAGTGTTTGTGACAGACACTGTTCAAAACCAGTGTTTGTGGAAGACACTGTTTGAAACCAGTGTTTGTGGCAGACACTGTTTGAAACCAGTGTTTGAAACAGACACTGTTTAAAACCAGTGTTTGTGCCAGACGCGGTTCAAAACCAGTGTTTGTGACAGACACTGTTTAAAACCAGTGTTTGAGACAGACACTCTGTTTAAAACCTAGCGTGCATGAAAAAAGGAGAGCCTGTAAGTTGCGAATTGGAATTTGAAAATGGTACACCTCAGGGCTATTTGGGAGGGCGAATTGAATGCCGCGAACCGCAGCTCATGAACCCTCTTTGTTCTCGTGGGCTGAAATTTTGTGTTTTTGGCAAAAATGTGAATTTTTCAAGAATCGAATTCCCGGAAATGAGTTTGAAATTGGTTTCCGGGGGAAGGTTTCCGGGTCGAGGAATTCATTGCGATGCTGGGAAGTGTGATACAAATTGATTGGAAGCCTGTGGGGTGGAAATGTGAATTTTTCGGGAATCAAATTCAAACACACACACTTATTTAAAACAATGTCTGTTTTCCAACACTGGTCCTAATCTGGGTGTGAACACACCCACCGATTGAAAACAGAGTTCGAGAACAGAAATATTTGACTTCTCACATCAAAAGTAATGCGGTTTTACTTTAAAGTTTGCTAGAAAAAAAATCCAATGCGTCTCACTAAAAACTCCCAGAAAATCCCAACTTTTGCTAAAACAGGTATCAAAAAATGTCCTATTTTTCGCAGAGAGTTCGGAAATAATTTCTGATTCTTGCCAAAATTGGTTTGTTTTGAAAATGTGAAAATTATGTCTAGAAAAAAATGAAGAATTGTGAATTTTCGGGTGCTTTTGTCCTCATCTTGTTCGGCCCTTTTTTCTGAAAAATAGGTACATATTGTTAACATGTTGAAATGTTCAAGCTATGAAAATTAATTTTTACTCGTAGTATCACTTATTTCACTTTTCAAATTATCAATTTTTTCATTGCATTTGCCCTCTCCTCATTCGGACAGACTAATTTTCAAGAATAAAAAATCAACTTCAGAAATTTATTAAACATAACCACATCAATACAAGGTCGATACTGGTGCGGAAAAGTGTGAAATGACGAAAGGAGCGCAAAATAGCGAAAATTCACTTACAAATATACCAAAAAGAACGAAATTTCGGCGTTGAAACTTCTTACATTAAAAATTTTTTTTTTGTAGGTACTTAACAAATGGTGAGTTTTCTGAAACTTTCACCTGTGCGAGAAATTGTGTACTGAGCCTTTTTCAAATTTTATTTTCACCGGCCAAAAGCCCAAAAAAAGTACACACACAAAAAATTGGTAGCAAGAAAAGAGGTGCAAATTTTTGATTTTTGAATTCAGTATAGGTACTTAGTACTTACAATCTTGCAATAGAACGATTTAATTTTGTAATTTCATAAAAGCATCGTTTTTAAAAATCTTCAATTAGGTATTCAGCATTTTTGCTTTCAACTCCCTCCTTCCAAAATTTGCTCGAACTACATCTGGCTAATTTGCTGTAAAAATCCGAGGGAAGACCTGGAGTGATGAGTTAGGTAAATCTAGTGAAACAGTTGGGAAAATTTCAGTCTCATTATACCCCTTCCCATGTCCTCCCCACGACACACCATTCATCGTGCCTCTGGAAGAAATCAATGGCAAATTGACCTTAAAAAAGACGTGAAAAAGGTTTCAAATTTTTTAGTCAATGTTTGACCTTTCCAAAATTAGAATTCAACAATCGATTTACATTATTTTACACGTGATGATGGACACAGATCACCTGAACTGAAAAAAATGTAATTTTTTTTCTGCTCACATAAAAAATTTTCAAATTTTCAAAACTTTGAAGATCAGCAAAATTTCTCTCACTTTGCCCCGCCTCCTTCTTGAAAAAATTATTTACTTCCTATTCATCTATTCATATCAACTGAAAAAGTACATACACTAATTTAAGGTAGGTATACATAGATAAAGGACGAAGGTGGACAAGGCACATGTTTATTACATTTTGAAAATCCTCCTCGAAAACGCATCACCATTCGTTTCATTTTTTTCACCCTCGAACGTGTCCATTCCTTTACACATATTTGCACACGTGCAAGTCTAAGTAAGTAGTACCTATCATATCGAATCGACTGCATTAATTTTTTTTTCTCTCTATGCCAACAGCATCATTCCACTGCTCAGGTCTACATGGCAACGAGACGTACGTGTATATTCTGGTAACGTATAAGCATATACGTTATAGTCAACTTATTTTCAACGACGACGCGTTTGGCTAAAGTTAATTTTCATGTTTTCATCCCAACCCATACCTTGAACCGTAAAGTTACATTCTATTACCCTTCAGATGGTCTCTCCATTTTTTTTTTACCCCTTTGCCATGTTTTTGAAATCCTCAGCTCGTACCACGAAAGTTAATTTATAGTTGGAGCACGCTGTGCGACTAGAATTGTAAAAATTTCCAATTAAGCTTTTACAATAATTATTATACATTAGAAAATTCGACCTCGGGCCTTCGAAAAATAGTCTGTGGCGTGAACTGTGAAGTAATTAAAACACAACACCGACTAGTTCTTCTATTACGAGTATTTTCCAATATCGAGTGAATTAAATACGTAGGTAGGTATTTGCTGAAATGCCAGTTTCACAGTGAAATGGGTCAGATACTCGCGGAATTTTTTATGGAATTTGCTATCGTAAAATAGACATTTGAGAAGTAGGTACTTGGTTGAGAAAACTCGTTCGATTATTTTTGGAAAAAATATTCCATTCTTGAGGACAGAGGTGCTGGTTGGATCTTTTTGAACGTTTCCTCTGCTCTTTTACAACATAAAAATCAATCGTAAAAGGTCCAAAAAATGAATCAGTCGTTCAATATGGTGAATTATTGAAAAACATTTTACACTTGTTCCATCATTTTCAAATTTAGGTGGGAAAAAGAATAAAATATAATACCTAAGTTATCAAAGTGTTTTACTCAACAAACAAGGCAGTGAGAAAAAAATTTCCCTTCAAATTTCAGCAAGCGTGGTACAGATTTAAACAATCAAAACACAATATAAGAGAAAAATATGAAATTTTTCTTTTTCTCTGTGAAAAAAAAATAAAATAAAATAAAAAATAAGAATAAAAAAAAAGAAAACTCGTACTTGGCAAAGTATACGTTATAAAATTTGAGGCAAGTCGAGAATATTTTTTATTCGACTTAGCACACGACGACGACACGATGTTTTTCATATTATGTAAATTCTTGGCGGAGAATTTCAATTTTGTATAAAAATGCCATTAAACGCGATGCCGGCTGAAAAAGATGAACCCGAGTGTTACGTATTGTCGATTTAATATTTTTCTTGTTTTTCGTTGTAAATCATTATTCGACGTTATCGATCCGGTTTTATAGTTGGAAATGTACGAAGACGACGTAAGTATTGTTGGCCAAAGTACATGGCGCGGTGACCTTATTTCAAACGAACAAAATTTTGGATTCATTCCAGTTTCCCAAAGTCGAGTGAAGAGATTAACCTAGAAATTTGCGCCGAAAATACCCACCTTAGCGAGTGTTAGCGATGTTGGAAAATGAGCCTTTAGCCTTGAACGATTTACTTAGTGTGAGAGTTTACCTATATGGGTGAGGATTATCTGTAGTATAGGTACTTACTCGTAAAATGCGAGATATTTCAATTAATATCTATTAGATATATAGGTGCATACGATGAACGTAAGGTCATCCAAGTTCCAATGAGAAAAATTAGCCAACGAGGGAACCTTTTGAATTGGCAATCTTCGATTTCAACGAAACCGAGCTAGATCGAAAAATCATGTCATAAAGCCCCTCTAAGTAAAATTTCAGATGTAAAAGTTCATTTTTTATGATTTTTTGAAAATTTGAAAAATTCAAAAAAGCTCTTTTTTTAAAGAGATTTTAAAACTTTTTAATGAATAAAATTGAGAAAAGTGAGCTAATGGGAATCTCGTATTGAGCCATTTTGGAGCCTCCAGCCTGCAATTTTCAAATACCTGCAAAAATTTCAAATCGCTCTAGAGGGGCAGGGCTCATCATACTTGGTTACTATTTTATTGATTGCTTAATGGCCAAAAAGTGGAGTACATAGATTTCCAGTTGGTCGACATATAGTCCGGCATATGACAATAGGAGTACTTGCACCCCACCCCCGATCCTCCGGGACAACTTTTTTCTTAAAGGGGACATCCTAAGGAACATTTTAAAGCAAACTTGCCAAAAAAAAAGTTGGCCTTACTTACGAAATGGCGGCCATTTTGATTGACAGGTCAGCCGAAATCGCAGATTTTGCGTTTAAATATAGGACTTCAACGAATTTTTTCAAACTTTACAAAAGTAGATCGAAAGATCATACAAAAATTTATCACCTGTCAAAATTTCAAGTGCTAAAATGCGTTTCTCAATTTTGGTGAATTTTTGAAAATCGAATTTAGGCCAAATTATGAGGGAAAAAATCAAAATTTTACCAAACTGACCAAGAAAGCTGAAATTTGGGATATACCTTATTTTCGACATGCCAAATCGATTGGAAACGGGTTCAACTCGTTTTGAGCAGTTCTGGAGCCTCCAGCAGATTTTTGAAACTCGAAATTCCCACAAAATTCCATCAAATTGGAGTTGTAAAGCTAAAATTTATTCTAAAAACTAATTTCAATACGCTACGAAGTACTGCAGGTGAATTTCAAGTCGTTTTGGATCCTACAGCGACTTTTTGAAAATTCCTGGAGCCTCCTGAAAATTTTTGAAACTTTAAATTTTCACAGAATTTTATCAAATGGAGATGGAAAGCTGAAATTTACTCTACACTCCAATTTTAACACCCTGTGAAGACGACTTCAGGTGGGCACAAGTCATTTTAGGGCCTCCAGCGACTTTTTTAAAAAATTACTGGAGCCTCCAGTAGATTTTTGAAACTTGAAATTTCCCCAACATTAATTTATCAAATGGAGTTGGCAAGCTGAAATTTACTTCGCAGACTAAATGGTGGTTTCAAATGGTTTTGAAGCTTCCAGCTACTTTTAGGAAATTTTAATTTTCCAAAAAAACGTCATACAACCTTTCAAAAAGTTGCTGGAGGCTCCAAAACGACTTGAAATTCACCAGCAGTCAACTTCGTAGCGTATTGAAATTAGTTTGCAGAATAAATTTCGACGCTCTATCTTAGTTTGATGATATTTTGGGGAAATTTCAAGTTTCAAAAATCTACTGGAGGCTCCAGTAATTTTCAAAGAAGTCGTTGGATGCTCTAAAATGACTTGAAATCCACCAGAAGTCGTTTTCAGAGGGTGTTAAAATTGGAGTGTAGAGTAAATTTCAGCTTTCCATCTCCATTTGATAAAATCTTGTGAAAATTTAAAGTTTCAAAAATCTGCTGGGGCTTCAGGAATTTTCAAAAAGTCGCTGGAGGATCCAAAACGACTTGAAATTCACCTGCAGTACTTCGTAGCGTATTGAAATTAGTTTTTAGAATAAATTTTAGCTTTACAACTCTAATTCGATGGAATTTTGTGGGAATTTCGAGTTTCAAAAATCTGCTGGAAGCTCCAGAACTGCTCAAAACGAGTTGAAACTGTTTCCAATCGATTTGGCATGTCGAAAATAGGGTATATCCCAAATTTCAGCTTTCTTGGTCAATTTGGTAAAATTTTGATTTTTTCCCTCATTTTTGGCCTAAATTCGATTTTCAAAAATTCACCAAAAATTGAGAAAATAGCACTTGAAATTTTGACAGGTGGTGATAAATTTTTGTATGATCTTTCGATCTACCTTTGTAAAGTTTGAAAAAATTCGTTCAAGTCCTATATTAAAACGCAAAATCTGCGATTTCGGCTGACCTGTCAATCAAAATTGCCGCCATTTTGTAAGTAAGGCCAACTTTTTTTTTTGGCAAGTTTGCTTTAAAATGTTCCTTAGGATGTCCCCTTTAAGAAAAAAGTTGTCTCGGAGGATCGGCGGGGGGGTGCAATTACTCCTATTGTCATATGCCGGACTAATACTTGCTACGAAAAAGAACCAATTCCTAGAACTGATCGAAGATAAAAAACGAAATAATGGAAAAAAAGACAAGAAAAATAACGCAAATGTTTGTACAGAGAATTCAGCCAACGAGAGAAAAAGTATTTTGAGGAAATGAACGAGCATTATTCACGTGTGCGAATGTAAATTTAAAATTACAACCTGTTTAATGACGCATGGTTATAGGAGTGTAAAAGTACAGTCATTTGCCAAAAAGATGGTTGGAGAATTCACTCGCAACGTAGGTATAGTTGTGATCGAATTACGATGAGATGAAATTGTCTACACACTACTGTCGAATATTGGATGGAGAGAAGAATAAATCGCGTTTATTTTAAATTGATTTTTCTTCAAAATCGTTTTGTATTTATTTCGTACGATGTGTGTATCGATTATGAAAGCTTCCATAAGTAATAAAATGCATTAACCCTGTAACGGTCTAGGTTATCTACGTAGGTAACGTAACAGTAGCGCAGCAGATACTTCTGTGGGTATATCTAAACCTATACGATAATACTAAACGAAAACCTCGATAATAATACAACTCCCTTCGACGCCTTCAATTACCTTGATAGACGATTTATTAAACGCGTTAGTACGTAAATCCAACAACAGCAACGAACGTATAAAACGTAACGAAGAAGAAAGATGTAGGTAGGTAGATGAGCTCGCAAGTTATGTACGTACATGTGTGTGTGTGAGAATGATTTCACTTCTAATGACTGTAGCGTATTTTAGAAGTAATTTGTAAGGATTGAAAAAAGATTAACGAATTAGCGTTCCGTTTATGAGATGGTTTTCTAATTAGGTAACATTTCTTTTTTAAACGGATGAAGGTTTTTGTTTGTCATTTTGTTAATTTAATTCTTGGTCGTATTTAAAATTTGCATATCTTTCACCGTTGAAATTATGATGTTTTGGTATTAATGAGCAACGCATTAGGGAAGTAATCAGCATAATGAGGTGTTGCTCCAGCGATAAGTGAGAAAATACTTCTCTTTCACCCTGTATATCGAGGTAGTAAATTTTTTTCGAAAATGAAAGTGTACCTGGTGAAATGGAAGGGTTGAGAGAGAGGAATGAATTATTAAGTGATCTACGATCATTGATCAGGTGTCTGGTTTATTTGTATAGAAAAAAAAGGGGGTTCTGATAGTTTGGTCTATAAGCTTTGATATAGCCTAAATTAATAAAATTGAAAGGCAAGATAAGCTTTTGGTGATTTACTTACACGTTTAAACAAATTGTTGACTTTTTTCGTAATGTGTAAGAGAAGAAATTGATTTATCAATTTTTGTCGAATTTTTGGAAATTTAAAATTAACTATTTAGAAATTAGCCCTGAAACTACATATATATTTCTTGAGCCTTATAGCTATTGTATGATGTCGCATCTTGAAAGTTAATGACTGGATAACGTATGTATACCTATGTATTTGAAGTTTGTTGATTTTTCTATCTCTATAGACATCAATTATGCGTACTGAAGTTAAAGTGAGTTGTAGGTCGATTTTCACCAAGTCATAAAATAATGTGAAAATCGATTCAAAATTATTCTAAATTTGAGATATCATAGGTAATCAATGCCTTTTTTAATTTCGAAAATTGGATCGGTTTTTTATCAATTTTTTTCTCAAATGAAAATATGTCAAAAATTGGTTCAAAATTGTTGCAAAATTTCAGTAAGTATTATATCTGATTGATAACTTTTTAAATCAGAAGTTGGATCTATTTTTCATTGATTTTTTGTCAAAATGATAAAACATGAAAACTTGATGTGAAATATTTATCGATTTCGCCTTGAAAATAGACATTAATTTAGCACATAAAAGTTGAAGTTGATTTTAAGCCAATTATCACTCAGAAATGAAAATGGGGTGAAAATTGATTCAAAATTAAAGTACCTATATTTTTGTGCTATTGTAATCAATAGCTTTTTTGAGTTTAAAAATTTGAATCAGTTTTTCATTAATTTTTTGATGAATCGAGAATAGTCAAAACTTGACACAAAATATTCATCAATTTTTTTCTGCACATTGAAGTTAAAGTTGATTTTGACTAATTTTTGCTGAGAAATGAAAATGGTATGAATATCGCTTCAAAATTTTATGATTGATTTACAGCACAGAAGTATAGTAAATGTAGACCAAAAATTTATAAAAAATAGATATAAATTATCTATTGCTGACATCAATTTACTATACGTACTTGCAGATAAAGTGTGCGGCAAAAAGTATGCAGTTTTTCAAAAAATTTCAATGTTAGAGAAAAGAAGTGTTAAGTATAACATTTGGCTTCATTTCAAAGGGGTCACTTGACCCAATTTTTGAGATATGGTTCTTTCCATGTGGTCTTCATTTCTCTCCCCTCCTCTATTTTTTGAAGACCATTTTTACTACAAAAAATCAAATGTTTTTAAAATCCAAATGAACTACATTTTTTTACTCACTAGTGTAAATTTAATTCGACCCTAAACTCATTTTTGAAAATTCTTGACTTGTCTGGTTCTTGCAGCCCCACCTATATACTGTAAAATCAGCAAACAGGCAGACGTACGATCTTGGGAGGCTAGGTAGGTAAGTCAGTGACCTTGAGAGTCCAGAGCTCCAGACACATGAGTCATGATGGCCTAAAGAGGCCAGACAGAAGACGGGTCAATGACCTTAAGCGGCTAAACAGGATGCCAGATGACCTTGGGAAGTCATACTGACAGGTCAATGACCCTGAGAGGACAAACAAGAAGACAGACAGACAGATAGACGACCTTGGAAAGCCAGACAGATGGTTCAATGATCATAAATATGCCAGACAGACAGACAACCATAAGAGGCTAGATATGTAGGTCAGTGACCTTACAAGTGCAGACACAGGGGTCAATGACCTTAAGAAGTCAGACAGATGGTTCAATAATCATGAGTGGCCAGACTAGACAGGCAGACAGACAGACAGACAGACAGACAGACAGACAGACAGACAGACAGACAGACAGTTAGTCAAGAAAGGGTAGACAGGCAGGTCAGTGACCTTGATAGTCCAGACAGATGGTTCAATAATCATAAGAGGCCAGACTAGACAGGCAGACAGACAGACAGTTAGTCAAGAAAGGGTAGACAGGCAGGTCACTGACCTTGATAGTCCAGACAGGTGAGTCATTGGTGGTCAATGAACCAAAGAGGCTAGACAGGCTGATAGAGACTAGTCAGAAAGATACACGACGTTGAGAGGCTGGACTGAAGGGTTATTGACTTCAAGAGGACTGACAGACAAACAGACAGACGACCTTGAGAAGCCAGACAGACGGGTCAATGACCCTAGAGGGTCAGAACTACGAACAAATGTCACCTCAATTTTTTGAAATGTTAATCAGCATAAAAAGTTGAACTTGGTGTAACTGAAGAAATACCATTTTTCAACTTTTTCAATTAATTTTCATTGCTCAAAAAAATGGCAACATTGATTTTCAACACATCTATAGAAAGTTCTTCAGGTAAACTAAAGAGCTTTAAGGTGAAACCACGAGCTGGCAAAAGTTTCAAAAGTGTACCATTAGTAGGTACATAGTTTTGACTCAATCTGTCTTGAACTTTACAATAGTATATTTTTATCAAACTTTGAGTACCCCTATCTTACTTGCAATAGCATTTTGAGAGTTCCAGTTTGCGCTATTTGTTGTCTCCTATTAAAGTCTATTTGAATTAACAATTTTTTTTCGGGGGGGGGGGTTGTTTTTTTTTAAGGGATCACGTTGAAGGCTTAAAATGTTCTTGTTTCTTTCACAAATCCCCATCCCCTCCCCCCAAAAAATTTATATCAAAACTTCCGACAGAAAATTTTATAGTCAAATTTTGAAAAATGGAAAACCAAGAAAGAAAACTTTCAGATTTTGTTCTCTTGATTCCTTATTCTTGAAGCCAATCACTATTATTGCTGAAATAAACAAAAAAATCAACTTGTCTTTTTTTGAGAGACTTAAAAAAAATACATTTGTTGGTCAAAATTGACATGGAATGATAGGTAAAAATAAGATGGTAATAAATTGTAAGAATGTGAAACATTGAATGAAATGGTAATAAACTTTGAACACGTGTTGTCACAATTACTTAATAGCGTACGTACGAGTAGGTACATACAAAATAATGGAAATTATACATACCTACTTATTTTTAATATTCCGTAAATTTGAAGATGATTACACGATCGTTACTCTCAGATTACTCTTTTCACGTTTTCTTTTTTTAAAATATATCACGTTCCCCACTTCTATGAACAGTTAGAAAATGACATTTTCCAGAAAGAATCATCGTGATGTACTTACGTAGGCTGTTTTGTTACATATTCAAAATCTAAATATTCAATTACCTTCAGTACCAAATTAAATCTAAGAGTAAATTAAATTGAAGTGTCTTGAGGGGAGACTACAATTGTACAATAAACTAATACCTGGTGTACAATTACTTGTGTTAAACGGTGGAAAAAGATTTTATAGAGCGAGGTACGTATAGTCGTATAATTTAGATGAATTTTCATGTCCCTCGAGTTGTTGAATAGTTTGCCTGGTTATAACTACAGCAACTCAAAATGAAAATACCATAACTTTTTTTGCGGAGCATTATTTAATGTTCTATAAAATGAGTACCAGTTCACATCCAAAAATTGAAGGCGTCAGTCAGAGCTTTTTGAAGACTTCTGCAGTAGTTGGCTTAGCCTCTTCAATTTCAAAGTACCAACTTGGTCCACTAAAATTGAAAGACTCTGGTTTCTTCCAAAGTCTTATCGAATGGAACTATTCAACTCACGATGACAATATTCGAGGCCTTATGCAACTTCGATAGGTACCGAAGAACTATCACTATACCCCTTCATTTTCTAATATCAGCAAACCAATTCACATTTGTGTAAATTGAATTGCTCTATTTTCAGGTTAAATTATTCGACGCTATTACGGAACACCCAGTACATTATAGGTACCTGGTTTAATGACACAATTAAACCAAGTATACTTAAGTCGGCGGTTGGTGTTGATGATTTCATCGACGTAAGTAAGCATAGAATATTATGATCTCTGAAGAGCGAGTCGATTGTTACGTGAAATGCATTAGATGCTACGGGTACAGGCGGCATCGGAAATTATATTAAAATTAAGAATACATCGAATTTAAACGTGAAACCATTATTCTCGACAGTCATGCCATTTTAACACGTTGAGCCGACGATAGCGATATTTCAATTTAATGGCGACTGCTGACTCTCAGTTCACATCACCTATCGCGTTCTTGCAAAATTATTTCTTTACTAGAGGTCTCAGTTTTTTTTTCTTCTTTTTATTGTCGTCTCTTCTTAATGGAATGACATAGATAGAACCAATCATCGTATATGTGTGAAGGAAAAACGAGCAACGAAATACAGACCGAAGACGAAGAGACGAGATAAATGTTACGAGGAAGTCCTCGCGACGAAACGGCGATGACGTCACTAGACTGGGCAAGCAAACGATGTCGAGCAGTGTAACGTCATTAAAGCGGAAAACTTGCATCGTCATACTAAAAAAAAAAAAAAGAGGAAAATGTCTAAAAGAGACCTTATATCTGGTGACAAGAAGATATAGTCTAAGGTAGCCGAGGAAAAAATTGGACATTCGTCATACGAGTAGGTACCTACTCCATTTCAAACGAATAAAAATTTTCCATTTTTTAAAAGGTCAAGGTTTCTTAAAGGGTGAGCTCCTTATATTGCGTTGTGACAATTAGACCAAGGTATTGTAGGTATAAATTCCTAAATTCTCGAGTATTTTATTTAAAAGCTTGTATTGAAAATTAAATTTCCTAATGTAATATTGTACTTTGTACTTAGCTTTGATGTCTGCCTTAATGAAAAATCTTTTATTAAGATACATGATAGTTGAACCGTGTTCACATATCTTTATTAAGACGTATGGAAAAAAGAAAAAAAAAGGTTTTCAAGATAAATGAACCAAATGTACGACGTTATATACGGAATGAAACAGCTAACAGTTATAAAGAATAGACCTAACCTTAAGATTTATGAGCATATCTTGTCAAAAATGTACGAAATTTTATAGGATTGTAATTCGACGTAGGTACTTCTACCTTTTTCTCACCTCTTTTCTCGTGTCTTTTGGAAATCTAATGGAAAACCATCGAGATAATAAATCCGTTGACATTTTTTTTCACGCATGTTGGATCACTTCGTATAGTGAAATTTGTGTGAAAGGGTTACCATAAAATGAGAATAAGAGATTGAAATGCTCTCCTAGTTTACAGCGAATGGATTGAGTATACCTATAGATATTGATATTATGAGTTACTTGAGCACCGGGTCTGAAAGTAAGTAATAGGTCTGATTCCAGATTACGTTAAGGACAGTTGAAAATCAAGTCCTGACTTATTCTCGATCAGTTTAAAGATGATTTTATCAACCTTTGAACCGATTTCAAGGCAGACACCTCAAGTGTATATTTTTAAAAACCAGAATGATTGAGGAAAAAAACTCAAAAAGTTCGGAATTTTCTGTTCGTAGAGAAATTTTTAAACATGAGGGTCTCATTAATAAGATGCCAATAACTGACAAAGGAACCTTTTGGGATATCCTCCTCTAATTCGAACGTTATCGTAATTTTTGTGAAGAGTAGATATGATCTGAAACTCCCATAACCAATATTTCAGCGGTTCAAATTATTTTTTGGCAAATTTTTGAAATTTGAAAAAAAAACTAAATAAGATGGAAATCTTTTCAATATGAACTCCTTCGAACCTAATTTCCACATTTCTGACAATTCTGGAGCTTCCAGCGCAATTTTCTATTTCTTCAAAATTTAAAAATTTCTCCCAAAAGACATAAAAATAAATTTAGGCATCTGAAAATGCAGTTGTGGCATATTTTCAACCCCCCACATATTATATTTTTTAATAATAAGTGGAGAAGGTTGGTAAAAAAAAAAATGGACTCGAGGCGTCTTCTGCCAGGAATTTGACTCAAATGTAGGTAAGTACAACTAACAATGTTCTTTAAACTTAAACAGTTCGAGGATACGCTATACACAATGATTTTCAGCTGTTCAAATTGATTTCCACGTCTTCGAAAGAAATTTTAAAATTCTGGAGAAATGGAAAATTACGCTGGAGGCTCCAGAATGGTTCGAAATGGGGAAATTTGGATGTGGGTGGGAAGGGGGGTTGGCTTTTACAGTCATTCGTACAAATTTCAAACGTTTCCCTACGAACTGAAATGTCTTGGTTTTTTTTTTAATTTCCTCCCAAATTCATTATTAATGATGAAAAAAAAAATCATTTGAGATGCTTGCCTGAATGTAAGCTCAAATATGGATAAATCCTTTAAAACAGGTTGAGAATAAGCCAAAACTCAATTTCTAGCTGACCAAATTGATTTCCATGCCTTGTGGAGAAATTTTTAAAATTTTTGAGAAATTGAAAATCACGCTAAAAGCTTCAGAATGGCTCAAAATTGAAAAATTTGAATTCAAAGATACCCATTGGTTTTAGACAAGGTTGTACAGCGATTCGTGTTACTTAATTACAAAAATTTCCCTACAAAAAAAAATGATTTTTTAAATTTTTTCTTCAGAAATTCATTCAAGATGGGTGGGAAGAAGGTATGCTCCAGGCTCCAAAATGGCTCGAAATGGGGAAATTCAGTTGGAGGGAGATTTTAAACGTTTCCATACAAACTGTAAAGTATTGGTTTTTTTACAAATTTTTTCCTCATAAATTAATTCATACACTCGAGCTGTCCACCTGAAATTTGGTTTAATGAAGATTTTTTTAATGGGGTAAGGGGGAAAGGGAAGTGCTCTGACGTCGAGACCGAATGATCTAAACAACTCTATATATGCTCTATCATTTAACATATTAATTGTTGCTGATCCACTGGTAATTTTATTTGAGAGCTTCTTCTCAAAATAAATTATTCATATTGGTTCACTTTGCTAAAACAAAAAATTAAATAGGTATATTTTTTGAAGAAAAAAAAATTAAAATTGCTCTTTGTCGTATGAAATAATAGGTAGGTTCTATCCAAAACAATGTATTCAGTATAGTATAATGCACAATATTCAACCATTAAACTGTCTCAGTACAAACTTACTGTCTAGCTTGATACCAACTGATACTATAAACGATATAAAAATGTCATGTTTGAGTGTCCTACTTTTCATTCTCTCACTCCTCAACCTATTCCTCGAATTCTGACTCATCCAACTAGCTCACTCTCTGTACACACCTATTACTCATACAACATCTACCTCTTCCTTTAACAGTTTTTTTCCATAGAAATAACTATGTACAATGGATAGGTGCTAAAAAATATTACTTAGTAACCATGTAGGTATATTTACAACTTACAATCTGATTTCTGATCAGATGACCTTCAGGGATTGTGGTAATAGGGTACTCTACTTTTCCCCTATAGTACCTCCCTTCTAGTTCATTCTGTCATGGTAGGGCCTCAGATGGTCCATACCATGTCCCAAAAATTCCTTGATGGGTATTTTTGTCATATTTGAGTGAATTTCTACACAAACTTATAGTAGGTAATACTAAAGTTTCTAATAGGTAGGTAGTCTAATTTTTTCTCTCTTTGTCATTTTTCTTTTTTCTTTTTGCTTTTTTCACCTTTAGAAGGTAGGTAGCTTCTTCTCTCTAATTTTTTCTCTTTTCTCTCTTAATTTTTTTCTCTTATTTCTCTCTTCATTCTTGTAGGCCTACATTTCTGCTGATTTTTCTTATTCTAATTTTCTATAATTTCACAATTCTATTCCAATTATAATTCTAGTCTACTTATTCTATCCACGCATTATGTGGAACCTTATAATAATAATAATATAAAATTAAAATTCTTAACCTATTTGTAATCCTATTCATTTCTTATCCTATTTTCTCAGCAGTTTTGATTTGGATTTCTCTGAATATATTTTTTCAATCTTCGTACATGTACTGTATCTTCTTTTCCATCTACCTCAATTTGGTAGTTTAATGGAGTTATTCTCTTCAGTACTTTATGAGGTCCTGTATATTTTGTTTTCAATTTTCCCAAGTGTTTCCATGGTTTTTCCAAGAGTACAAGATCACCAGGGTTGTATAAAACCTCCCTGTGTTTTTGGTCGTAACTCTAAGAGTTCATTCTGATTTTTCAAAATCAGTTCAGGAATTTCTTGTCTAATTTTTTGGATTTCATTTATCTGGGCTTGTCTGTCTTTTTTAGTGTGCGTAGCACACTATTGGTTTCGCTTTGAGAAATGAAATTTCATTGGAAATGAATGTTCCCTTAAACTATCCAACCATTTTTTGTACCTATTGGACACCATTTGAGAATCATTAAGGCGGAGGGAATATATTATTTTTCATTCAATTCGGATGAATAATTGCTGAGTATTGAGTAATTGCAATTTTAGTTCATTATTTTAATGCATAAATTCCTAAAAAATGGTAAAGGGGACTTGCAAAACACCTGCCGCTCATTGTACCCTGCTATACCCCCAGTCTATTCCATCTCCGCTTTTCAAATCAGCTGTCTCATTGTACCCTGTTACACCCCTCATCTGTTAGCTGTATATTCCAAGTGGGAGTGGTTTGGTGGGGTCGTGGGGCGTTTACCCAACAAATATATTCTTTTAATGCCCTAACCCTCCATGTGATCTCTGTTAGCTGTATATTCCAAGTGGGAGTGGTTTGGTGGGGTGTTTACCCAACAAATATATTCTTTTAATACCCTAAACCTCCATATGATCTTGTAGTCGAATGGTTAGGTCATGTAGGTATGAATAGGAATTGTAGGGTCCCAGGTTCGAATCCCCATCAGGTAGGTAGGTATAGGTGACGGATTTTTCGTTGGAAATATTGGATAGGTAAATGCTGTGGAGTAAGTACATGCTATTTTGAACCCTGTAGCCCCCTCATTTTAATTTATAAAAACAAAGTTACGAAATATGATGATATCATTTTGCTAAATGAATTTTCATTTCATTTATTCAAATACTTTTTACTATTCCTATAGCGCCGTAAGTATAGTAAAAATTACCTTAAGATGAGTAATTTTTACTTTTTATGATATAAAAATTACTTTAAAATGAGTAATTTTTACACAACTTGGCTTATGTAGGTAATTTTTATTATCATGCTTTAGTAAAAATTATTAAAAAATGATTTTTACTAATGTTTAGAGATGTGCAGTGTGAAAAGTGAAAAGTGAAAAGTACTTTTCTTTCAATGAAAAGTTGAAAAGAAAAGTTCCTACTTTTCATTTCACTTTTCAGTTTTTACTTAAAAAAAAAGGGAGTGACCAATCAATTTACTCATCAGAGATCACTGACCTCATTGATGAAGTCTAATATCAAGTTTTACTCTCTCCACTCCTCTCCCTTCGCAATTCAGCACCCATTTTTGATATTTTTCACAACATTTTTTTCAAAACTGAAAAACCCACAAATGTTAGAGGCTCTAGAAAGGCTCAAAACTGCCACTATTCGATTAAGTGGGTGAAAAAAATGATTTTGTTTTTTTGTGTGTTTTAGATAGGCAAAAAATACATCAATTTGAAGCTCTTACAGAGAGTTTTAAAATGAGACTCACACAATTTACTTTTCACACTTTTCACAACTTTTCACACTTTTCAATGAACTTTTCACTTTTCATTTCACCAAAATTACTTTTCTGAAAAGTGCACATCTCTACTAATGTTATAACAAAATTTATTAAAATGATGATTTTTACTATAAGATTACAGTAAAAATTATTATTGTAACTGAACAGTTGGAAATTACTGAGTTTCAAAACAAATTTTATCATACTTATATGTACTGTGATGACACATGTAGGCAAAATATACGTAAAGTTAAAATCTGTTAAAAAAACGTAATATCGGCTGGCGCCACACAGCCTCACAGCCATAAAAATATGACGCGTGTCGAACGTTGGTAAACCACTGACCACCCTTCCGAGTTGCTAATGTGCAACAAACGGTTCGTAATTGCAGTATTGCACATTACGAACCGTAAGCAATTTAAGTCAAAATGTCTAAGCAATTTAAGTCAAAATGTCTTTTAGCCAACCCTTTACATGATGATTTTTCCCTATAAATACTCTGGTGAGTCCAGGGTTTGGGATGATTCGGTTTTCTATCTTGTAGACGAAAGTCTTAAGTTTAGCTTCGGTTTAAGCTTATTGTTTCTGTATATACTTGTGTTAAATTCGTGAAATAAAGTGAAAGTATTAATTATTCAGTTTGTCGACTATTTAATTGAAAAGGTCCATAAGACCCATTACAATTTGGCGCCCAACGAAAAAGAGCTTTGAAAGCTTTCGCGAATCAATTGAATTTTCGTGATTTTAAATTAAAAATCGTTTTTCTCAAAACGTAATTGAATACTTGATTTTTTTTGGCAAATTATTTGAATTTTCGTGATTTTTAGTAAAGTTTCAATTGAATTTTTCTTCTCATATCTACCGAATTCGAATTCGTGAATTTTTTTTTCCTGTCATAAACGTAATTGAATACTGGAATTTTTTTTTAAATCAAAGTTGTGAATTTTTTATCGGAGATTTTTTTGGTGAATCTCAACGAATTTTTACGAATTTTAACGAATTTTTGTGAAGTTTCTTGTGTCCGAATCTGTAAAATCAAAAAACGTGAATTTTTTTAATCAAATTTCAACGAATTTTCCCGAATTTCAACGAATTTTCCCGAATTTCAACGAATTTTCCTGAAGTTTTTCGTGTCCGAATCTGTGAAGAAGTTCTTCTTGAAGGTCAACAGACGATTACTTCCTGGAAAGTGGTTTTCAAGTCAATTTTTCAATTCAATTTTCAAGGTAATTTCTCATCCTATATTATATTTTCATTTTATCTTCTCAGAATAATTGCTTTTTTTTTGGTGCTTTTTTGTGTTTTTTTTTTCCAATTTAAAAATATGTGTGCTTATTTCATATAATGAACGCTATTATTAAGTTTTTTAGAAATCTTTTTTTAAAATCAAACAAAAACAAAAACGCTCCTTCAAAATTAATTTTTGAAAATTCAGATACTGAACTGTACTTTTACGAATACAAGAGAAATCATAACACAAAACCGAACAAAATACCAAAAAAGACAACTAAAACTATTGACGTTGAATTACAGATAACAAAAAGACAAACTTTACCAAAAACTGAAAATTCTGACGACATTTATTGGTATCAGCCAAATTTGCAATTCAGATTTGATGAAACAGATCTAAATTGAATTTTTTCTGTTTCTCTCCTTTATTTTTCATGAGTGGTGGCAATTCCACAATTTTCAACCCCGAATCAGAAAAATCACCAAATAGTGCTCCATCCTCTGAAGAAAACGTATTAAATACTTCCAAATCCGACTCTGACAAATCAAAATTTGAATCCCCTGATTCGAAAGAAAATTCCCCAACCCAAGAACAAAACCAAGAAAAATCTACTCCAACTAGTCCATTATCAGTTCCCCAATCCATCAGTTGGATCTATTGTCTATCAGTAGCAGAAGCAGAATATTTGATAAAAAAATTAAATTTGACTTTTCCAAAAAAATTGACTCTAGATTCTTTTCGAAATTGTATTAAAACATTTATTAGTGAATCTGAAAAAAACAATAAGACAGCTAGGTATATTCACGCTAGTCTTGTAAAAAGACAAAACAGTTGTTATACTAGTAAAAGAGTTCAAACGGAAAATATGACAACACAAAAAGAAAAAATTTATGATCCTGAAAAATTTTCTGGTCTCAATAATGACCTATATAAATTTATTGATAGCTTCGAATTATGCTCTAAAGCAAATAATTGGAGCGACGAGCATCAAGCTAAAGTACTTCCAATGTACCTTTCGGAATTGGCATTGGAAGTCTTTAGAAATATTCCCAATCAAAAAACAAAATATTCTGAATTAAAAACACAATTTTTAGAGGCTTTCAATGAAAAAGCTCAGAAAGAAGCTAATGAAAATATCCTAATGACCAGATTCCAAAATGATGATGAAAAATTACTACAATATTTTACTGACATTTTGAATCTCTGTAATAGTGTCAACCCTATTATGGAAGAATCAGTAAAATGTAAACACATTTTAAAAGGTTTAAAAAATGACATTCATAAAGCAATTTCTCTTTTGGATAACTCAACTGTCGAAAAAATTAGGGCAAACTTACAAAAGTACGAATGCACGGAAAATCTTTTAAATTATAGGAAAAATCAGGATAAGGAATCAAGGCTTAAAAAAGTAGAAAATGAGCTATTTTTGCTCAAAAATTCGAATGTCGACAGTTTATGTGATTCAATAAATAACCTCGATATAAAACATGAAAATAATTATGCTACGATAGCCAAGTTTACTCC
Organism: Planococcus citri; assembly: GCF_950023065.1. Lineage (NCBI taxonomy): Eukaryota > Metazoa > Arthropoda > Insecta > Hemiptera > Pseudococcidae > Planococcus > Planococcus citri. Next base: position 22,228,942 of record NC_088679.1, on the reverse strand, counting down.
TCAACAGAATCCAACCCCCCCAAATAGGTTCCCCTTTCGCCCAGTACCCTTTTATCCTCAACGTTTTCGACCTCAACCATTTCGTCCCTTCTTTTTTGGACCACAACCTTTTCAACGTCAACCTTATCGTCCCCCACCACCTCCTCCTCGCCCATTTATGTTTCCACCTCCCCCATTTCCTCGCATCAATTTTCAAAGAAGTTAAATTGGATTTCATCCATTTAGACAAATATCTCCTGGTCCAAATCAACCTTTTCGTTTTGGGTCATATGGACCTAGACCTTATCAAAACCCAAATCAATCATATCAATTAAATCAACCACAATCAAGACCACAACGAAGAGATTTTTGTAGCCTATGCAAAAAAGTAGGCCATATCCGAGAAAAATGCAGATTAAATGACAAAAAAAAACGCCAATAATTTTTGGTCAAGATACCTCATCACAAATTTTATATTTTTTCTTGAACGAATTTCAGAAAACTGATTTTATTTTTAATCTAAATAGATATTCCGATTTAAAATATTTCAGTGATGAGGAAATATCTTCTTTTGGCTCAAATTTTTCAAAAACCAAAACAAACTGTATTCAAAAAAATCCATTTACAATAAAAAATTTTGAAATCAAAATTATTTTCAATAATAAAATATATACAGCTATAATTGATACAGGTAGTAATGTATCACTGATGTCAAATAAAATTTTAAAAGACTTCAAAAATTTATCTCCTTCTGATCTAGAAGTCTCAACAGCAGATAGTTCTTCCCTACCTATTATAGGTAAAATGAATATTTCAGTTCAAATTGAAAATATAAAATTTTCTCTTACAGTATACGTTGCTGAAAATTTGAATGCAGATTTTATTTTAGGTATCAGTTTTTTCATTGAAAATTCAGCCATAATTAACTTCAGTAAAAATACATTTTCGTTAGGAAATTATCCAAATAAATTGATTTTGCCAATGGATCATAAATGGCTCTCGTTGATAAATAAACAAACACCCGTCATGTTGTTGCATAATAAACTTATCGCTACTACAGATATCGCAATTGCTGGGAAACAAACTCGTACATTTACAATAACAATAACCCCAACGCAACTGACTCGAGGTATTTTTATGCACACTAACATTTTTGTCAACAGAACAGGCACGAAGCTTGTAAACTATGAAATGTATGACAATACGTTGACAATGAACTTGAGAAATTTTACTCATTCTCTACAAACTATCCGAAGAAATCAAAATATTGGCACATTTACGCAAACTTTACCTGAAAATAATGTCAATGACATAGTTCAAATTAACCAAATTGATACAAATAATATGTCTAAATTATTCGATTCTGAAAAAAATGAATTACAAATTTCTCCAGATTTAAATAATGATCAGAGACAGGCTGTCCTTTCCCTTTTGAAAAATTATTTGCACTTATTTTCGACTGACCCAACCAACATAGAAAGAGCAAATATCCCTGAATATGTTCTACAGGTCAAAGACAATACACCTGTTGTGTCAAGGGGATATAAATTATCTCCAATTGAAAGGCGCGAAATTAATAGGCAGATAAAATTAATGCTCAAAAATGGCATTCTAGAGAGATCAACTTCACATTACTGTTCCCCTGCTTTTTTATTACGAAAACCAGATGGCTCATATCGTTTCCTTTGTAATTTTCAAAAAATTAATCAAAAATTGTATCCAGACCATAATTTAGTCCCTCGAATCGAAAATATTATCATGGCCTTGGAAGGATCAAAATATTTTTGTCTACTTGACTGTAATGCAGGTTTCCATCAGATACCACTTGCTAAAAAGAGCAGATATTTAACAGCAATAATTGTAGATAATCAATTATATCAATTTACTCGTTTACCTCAAGGTTTAATGCTTTCACCTGCAGCTTTTAGTAAAGCTATAAATTCTGAATTTCATGACCTCTTATATGAAATATTAGTTGCATACATGGATGACCTGTGTGTTTTTGGCAGTTCTTTTCAAATAGCTTTAAAAAATTTAAAAGAAACTTTAAATAGACTAGATCGTTTAAAATTGAGATTAAAAACATCAAAATGCAAATTTTTCTTCAAAGAAGTGAACCTTTTAGGTCATAAAATTAATGGAACTTTGATCCAACCAATTGAAAAAAATATTGAAAGTATCCGAAAAATTAAACAACCAACCACAGTCACTGAATTGAGACAATTTTTAGGAATGTGTTCTCATTATCGAAAATTTATTAGAAATTTTTCAAGTATTACAAGTTGCCTATCTGATCTTACTAAAGGCAACCCAGCTAAAAAAGACAAAATTATTTGGAAAGATGAACATGAAAAAGCATTTCAATTTCTCAAAAAAGCTCTAATTAATGATCCAATTTTAGCAATTTATAATGAATCTAGAGAAACGATAGTAGAAACAGACGCTTCAAATATAGCCATTGGAGGGGTCATCTCTCAAAAAAATGAACTTGATGGAAAAATCCATCCTATTGCCTATTTCAGCAGAAAACTTCAACCACGACAGAAAAAATTGTGCACTTATGACCTGGAATTAACAGCTTTAGTTGAAACAATTTTGTACTTTCGAGAATATTTATTTGGTAAACATTTTTTCGTTTTTACTGATCATGCCCCCCTAATTCATTACAGAAAAATGAAGGAACCCAATTCTCGTATGGCGAGACTAATTTTAAAACTTTCAGAATTTGATTTTGAAATAAAACACAAACCTGGTAAAAATAATGTTGTCCCAGATTTTTTAAGCAGAATTGAAATTAACACAATTTCAACCAACCAAAATTTTGTGGCTGAGCAAATGAAAGACAATTTTTGTAAAAATTTAATTTCTTTATTGAAAAATGAAACAATTGAAATTCCATCATCTGAATTGAATAAATTCAAAAAAATTAGTCGTAGATATATTTTAAGTCCTGAAGGAATTCTCCAACTTAAACATCCCAAACAAAATCTTATCATAATACCATCCCATTTAATTAATGAAATAATTGCCTCGTATCATGACAAAGCTATAGGCGGAGGACATTTTGGAATTCGAAAAACTATTGAAAAATTGCAAAATAAATTTCACTGGCAAAATTTAACCAAAGATGTTGAAAAATTTATAAAATCATGTCATGAATGCCAGCTGAGAAAATTGAAACCAGGACCAAAACCTGGACTTTTAAAACCAATCAAAGTGTTAGAATGTGATTTATTAAGCCATATTGAAATTGATTTTGTTGGTCCCCTTCCCACAAGTGATGGAAAATCTTACATTTTAGTAGGAACGTGTAAGTCCACAAAAATGGCTTTCGCTAAACCAACAGGATCAGCAAACGCTTCAGCAGTTATTGACTTTATTTATGACCTAATTTGTCAATTTGGATGTCCACTTAAAATCACCTGTGACAATGGTAAACATTTTCATAATAAAGAATTTATGGAATTTTGCTCCAAAATTGGAATAAAATTAATTTTTAGTTCCACTTATTCCCCAACTACTCAAGGAGCAGTTGAAAAATTGAACCATTCGTTATGTAAAACCCTAGCATACTATGTAAACGATGAAAAATCAAATTGGTCAAAACTGGTCAAATTTATTGTTTTTACATACAATATCACGCCTATATCAAATTTTCATAAATTATCTCCATACTTCCTAGTGTATGGGAGACATCCCAATTTACCCATAGATAATAAATTATCCATTAATTCATCATCTATGAAAGGAAGACTGGAAGAAATTGAACAATTGGATAAAATTAGAAAAAAGGTACCATCTTTAATTGAGCAAAATCAGCTGATTAATAAGAAAAATTATGACAAAAAGCATAAGGAATTGATTTTTAAGGTAGGCGAAACAGCACTTTTACAAAATCCTATTAAAGGAAAATTCATTCCTACTTATCTAGGACCAGTTAAAATTCTACATAAATTTTCTCCATTAAATTATGAAGTTGAGTATGAAACTAAGAAAAAAATAAAACGTGAGATTGTACATGTCAGACGATTAGAAAAATATCAAAAACGAAAATAGGGGAAATATTGAGAATTCTCAAAAATTTCGTGATCAATCTGTGCAGTTTTCCACTGGGCCCAGGAAGACGTTTCCTTAAAAAAGAAACACAGTGTAGGTATCACATTTTTCCAAACATCCAATCAAAACTGAGCAGAATGAAAATTTACAAAAAAATATATCTGACCAATAATGCGATTTTTATCAATTTTCTGACCAATAATTTGTCACTGACAAATGTAATTATTTTTCTATGGCGATAATCACTTCTATTTTCAACACTGACCACTTCAGAAATTTCTTAGCAGAGAACGTACATAACTTGACAAAAAAATTACGTAAAACATTCCAACAGCAAGCTTGAAAAAAAAATCTTGCTTTGATTTTATAGTACTGTTACATGCTACGTGATTTTAACCAATATAACCTCGCAGCTATCCTTATCTCTCGCTCTTTCTCTCTCTTCACTGTTTACTAACCTTCAGTGAACATATGCACGTGATTTTCTATCTTTAACTTCACCCACTAACCAACTAACACCAAGGTGTAACAATATGAACGATTCGTCAATATTTTACTCTCCTCTCTTTCTATCCTTCAGATGATTCCTTACAATGAACCTGAACCGTTAAGTCAAGCCACCAAAGCTCAAATAATGAGACTGGTCAATCATTACGTACATAGAGAAAAACAGACCATTATTTTCTACAATGACCATGATACATGGGATCTTGCGCACCCAGACGTTGCAGGGTACCATGTACCCTTCTTTAATGTGACCTGGGATGAAATTGACGATGTTCAAAGGACAATGAACAAACTTTTCTATTATTTAGGCATTGAAGCCTATGTATTTTTCATAACTGTGCCAAATAAAATTTTCGTTTTCGATGTAATAATTTCAAACGAACGAATTCTGCCCGAATTATTATTGAAACCTGGGCAATGAAACCAAAAATGGAAAAATGAAAAATTCTACTTTTTTTGCTATGTTATTTTTTCAATATTTTTATGCTAGTTTTTTATTATATCAAGCATGTACATAGGTAGCTTTTAATTATAAGTAGGGCAACCCAAAATATGCTCTCATTCAAGGTAAAGTACCTATTGAATAGGAATTATATTCGATTTTTCTTTGGAATGAAACATTTCCAAAATATTCATATACCCTACTTGAAAATTTGAATACAAATGGGTATCGTTTTCACTCGTTTTGATGAGCACAATTCATAATCATTAATTTTAAATTCGTCATTCCATCAATCAGCAAATCATAATCATCAAAAAACGACTGTGAACATGACATTTGCGATCTTCCGATCCTAAAACTGCTCAAAATATTCAATAAATTGTGAAATATGACGATTTTCAGCAGAAAATATTCAGAAATCTTTAAATTAAGCTCATTACAAAAAAAAAAAAAACATTCAAAAAATATATTGGGTTGTCCCCATGAATAACAAACAGTAGTTTTTCTTATTGTATAATTTATTCTATAAAAATACGTATAAAAAACAAAAAAAAAACAATTAGTTTAAATACATACATATCTAATAACTGTACAAAAATTAATATTTTACCTTTTTTTTTACAGGTTAATTAAAATTACTTTTTACAATTTTTTTTTCTCACTCTTTCTTCGGACTTGCTTGATATCAACTCAAACGTTTGAACGGTGCCTCTGAAAATTACAAAAACAAATACCTCAATAAAAATAAAACAAAACAAAAAAATTGTGATTGAAAAAATAAATAAATCAAATAAACAAATAAAAGAACCTTTTTTGGAAAAAACAAATGACAAAAAAAAAACCATAAAAACTTCGAAAACAAAATTCTAAATTTAAAAAAAAAAAAAAAAAAAAAAGGAAAATAAATACCAATGGTGACGTTTCCAGTGATCTCGTAGGTAACCATAAGTAACATTCATCATAGGATGGCCCAAATCTAATGATATTTCTTTTGAGATCCACATAGTTTTGATAAGTAAAGGGAAATAATATCTTAAACTGCGGATGGACCTGAATTACATTAATATTCACCATACCTCCTTCGAACCGAACTTTTATTGTTTCCATTAAGTCCTTCTGAAAATACAAAAAAAAAATGTTACAAAAAAGTGTCAAAAATATGATTTTTTTTTTTAGACAAAAAAATGATGAAATTTTTTTTTTCCCAACTTACATGAATAGACCAAAAGTGGCTATTATAAAACCAGCACCGTGTAGACATACATGGGCTGTTAAAGCCTAATTCGTAATCAACACACATGGCCCTAGGGTCATTATGTGTTAAGAATCCCTTCGTAACACCATCAGCTTTCAAGTATGAATGTCGTAGTGGAAATCTGAATTGATCAACAGTTCTATTTAACCTAGGAGCCTGAAAACATTTCGAAATAAAATTTAATAAATAAAATAAATAAATGAAAAAAAATAATGATAAATAAATAAAGCTAATCAAAACACAGAAAAATCCACAAATTTTGACTCCTTGCCAGAAATAAGTTAAATTTTGAGCTTGAAATTTTCAAAAAAAAAATGTAAAAAAAAATAATAATAGTATGCCAATTTAAAAATTTTAATTACTTTTTGAAAATTCTATAATTTTTTTTTACCTCAACAAAATGATTTCCAGTTGCTTGTGGTTCAACAATTTGAGGCTCTGGTACAACATTTACATTCGATGGTCCTGCTTGGGGCTCCATCTGAGTCTCCATCTGGGGCTCCACTGTGGAATTTCTTGGTGTTTCCAACTCAAGGATCATAGCATTTAAACTTGTCTACAAACAAAACCAAAGTTATCAAAACTCAAAAATCAAAAAAAAAAAAAAAAAAAACACAGACATCATGTGAATTATTCTTTCAAAAATTTAATAAAAAAACAAAAAACATACCTCATTTGGTGGTCCAGCATTTGTCACCTCCTGGATAACGTCTACAGGCTGAAATTCCTCACTGTCAAAATTGATTTCATCTAAACCTAGAAAAATTGAGAAATTCTATAATTTTTTATCAAACACAAATAGCCTAAAATCATGATCCAAATTTATTCCCCCCCTAAAATTTTTTGAAAAAAAAATATACACCAATTTAATGATAAAAATAGAATCAAAAATTCACTTACCAGCAAGAAAGTCATTGTTCTGAGAATCCATTGTAACTCAAATTAATTAAAAAGGAATAAAATAAGAAAATAAAATAAAAAAATATATCAACTTTTCACAAAAATTTTACACACAAAACTGATAAAAATCAAGATTTTTTTTTCTGGTTCACAATACACCTTTGAACACCTCAAACAAGCAAGCATAAGAAGTACGTACTGGACATTGACAAACCTCCAGATATGGAAACAAATCTTATCTTTTAGCAAAATTCCATATTTTTTCTACCTTCTCCAGTTATCCAGTTACTTTGTTTTGGAAAAACCTCACGCACCAATAATACATACAAGGTGTAGGCAAATACTTCGTTATCTTTCTCTGGCATAGCATGGAAACACAACATCTTGGTAAAATTACTTATACATGGTAGAACAAATTAATTAATTCAATTTTTTTTCAGATGGTACAAATTTTTGAAATCTCAAATATTGCAAAAAAAAGTGTGACAGCATTCGTTGACATTTTTATACATGACAGAAACACATTTCCAATTGTATATTGCGGAAGTAGATTCCGCTGGGATGAGTCGAAAGTAACCATAGCGCCTATTGGCCCAATTCGGATTTCAGTGAATGATCCGATCGAAACCGTCATCAAATTAATTAAAAAGATGCTGTCAATTCTAGACTACAATGTATACGTTTATTACGATGAATTGCCATACGCTTTAAATATGTATGACATAATAATTTCTAGAACAGAGATCAACATAAACGATTTGAGAGCTGATTAATTTTTTTTTGATATCTCCAAATTTTTTTTTCAAGTCTTTGAAATATTAACTTTTTTTTCAATTTTTTGTATGTAAGTTTTTTTTAACCCCCCCCCCCCACATATAACTTAATGATATTTTGAAAATCTCCCCCCTCAGGATGCTGACCTTTTTGTAAATACCCCCCCCCACATTTTTGTTCTTTCCAATTGTTTTTATTTTCTTTCCAAACTTTTGTTTTTGAATTTTTTTTGCTGCTTAAAAACTTTTTAATATTCTTTATTTAACATTTTTTTTTCTGTCTTTTCTTTCAATTTCCAGAATGTTGACATTTTTGGTATTCTACTCTCTTTTCAAAATTTCTTGTACTGAAAACCTATTCACTGAAATTATTCCTGGATCCTTTATATCTGAAATTGAAAATATAGTTGTCTATGAAAAATCCATTCCCTATAAATTTATCTTAAATTATACTTTTCCGAATAGTAATCCTACTAATTCTTCCTATGAAAATCCTCCCAATACCAATTGTGAAATGAAAGATGAATGCACCTATACTCATGATTTCTACAAAGCACTGACAAGATTGGATTCCTTCATTGATAATCAACTTCAACAAACTCGTTTTGATGCAAAAATATTAAATGAACATTCAAGAAGAAAAAGATCATTTCTACTAGGAAAACTTTATGGTAATTTCCTAGAATTTTGTTGTGATGTAGTCACTAAAGATGATCTCTACCCATTATTTGTCAACCAGCAAGAATTAACAGCCAATTATAAAAATTTAAAAGAAGCCTTAATTGAAACACATGCAGATATTTTCAATATTTCCACAGAACTTAAATCATTCTCTAAACTAATTCATGCAAATATTGAAATGATAACTCAAACAATAGACACACTCTCTACCACTTTGGAAAAATTTGCAGACCTTTTTGCAGCAGATAGATCCACATATCCAGTACTAATATCAATTCTAGAGAAAACATTCTATAATTCGTTTTTCTCATCCATTATTGAACATTGTAAAGAGCACAAGCTTCCATCATCAATTATCTCTCCAGAAAGCTTGAAATATTACATTGAAGTTTTGAAAACCAATATTGAAAAATTTAATTACACCATAGCCATACCTACTTCAGAAATTTTGGAATACTATACCAGAAGTATCACACATTGTCAAATTTCAGAACAGCAGATTTTATTAGAAATTCGAGTGCCTTTGAAAAAAATTAATTCAGACTGGAAATTATTCAAATATACTCCAATCTACTTCAGAAATAAAGAAGAGCTCTGTATTCTGAACACTGAGCAAATGCTAATTGCTTTTGATTCTGGAAAACAAATCATCAGAGAAATTACAGGAACAGCATTAAAAAAATGTGATCTTTCAGGACAGTTATGTTTTTTGGACTACTTTGATTCCACCTATGAATCACCAGAATGTGCAAAATCATTAATCCTTGGAAAACAACTTCAAGAATTAAATACAGTGTGCAATTTTAAATGTGAGCACATGCATTCAAAAACAATAATTAGAAAAATTCAAGAAAATATTTACATCATTTCCAATCCTCAAAAATTTCTTTTCCTTCACAACTCTTCAAAATCAGATACTATTCCTTTAGAGATAAATTATAATCAATCTGGTGCAATAAAAATTCAACTCCCTTGTGATTTTGAATTACTTTTAAAAACTGATGAGGAAACCCAAATTCTGATCCCACAAGGATTTCCTTGCATAAAAACTTCTGAAAATATCTTACATCTAAACAGACTGCTTCCCTTGCAATGGACTAAATTAGATAATAGCAAAATAGATTTTCACCCCTTTAGTCCCTTAAAATTTAAAAATATTACAAAAATTTTTAATGAAAATTGGAAGGAACAAACCCCCTCTTTTAATATTAAAGAAAACCCCCAAATATTTGAAAACAAATTAAGAGATATAATTTTAAATGATATTCAGACTCCCTTGTATGGAGGACATACTATTAGCAGTATTATTTTTACAATATGGTTAATTGTTTTAAGTGTATTAGTTTTAAAAAAATATTGTTAAAATAATTTTACTTATCTTTTTAGAAAAAATTTTACGTATAAATAACAAAAAAAAAAAAGGAGAAAAAAATGCATAAAACAAAAAAACAATGAAAAAAAAAAAAAGAAAAAAAAGAGAATAAATAGATTAATAAATATATGAAATTTGAATTAAGATTGATCTGAGTGTCTCTAGTCATTATTTTAAGTATTTTCATGTGTATTTTTTTTTAAATACTCATTTTTTGAAAAAAAAAATCTCTACTCATAATACCTCATATTTACATTCCATTTGATATTTTTTATAATTAGATTTTTCATAATTAGATTTTTTATATTTAGATTTTTTATGTTTAGATTTCTCATACTTCGATTTATTATAATTTGATTTTTATAATACTATTTTTCATAATACCATTTTTTATAATAACATTTTCTATGTGTAATACTTATACTAACCAAAAAAAAAAAAATATTTTTGTTTTTTAGATGTATACCTCTAGTACTTGTATATTATAAATTTAGAGAAAAAACAAAAAGCAAACAGACTCTGGACTCATAATCAAGTATCTTGTCCCATTTTTAATTTTTTTTTGGGAAAATATATTTATTTATTAATTTTTTTTGGGTAAAACACAAAATTGAAAAAATGATAATAAACCGAATGGAAACTTTCTAAAATTGAAAATTAAACCCCCCCCCCTTGTCCCCTTTCACAATCTATTCCATAGTCAAATTTTTTTTCAAGTGTGGCAAATTTTGGGAAATTAAATTTCTATTTGAATTTTGGGAAAAGTGTGGTCACTTTTTTGGGAGAAAGGAAATATTGTGATGACACATGTAGGCAAAATATACGTAAAGTTAAAATCTGTTAAAAAAACGTAATATCGGCTGGCGCCACACAGCCTCACAGCCATAAAAATATGACGCGTGTCGAACGTTGGTAAACCACTGACCACCCTTCCGAGTTGCTAATGTGCAACAAACGGTTCGTAATTGCAGTATTGCACATTACGAACCGTAAGCAATTTAAGTCAAAATGTCTAAGCAATTTAAGTCAAAATGTCTTTTAGCCAACCCTTTACATGATGATTTTTCCCTACAAATACTCTGGTGAGTCCAGGGTTTGGGATGATTCGGTTTTCTATCTTGTAGACGAAAGTCTTAAGTTTAGCTTCGGTTTAAGCTTATTGTTTCTGTATATACTTGTGTTAAATTCGTGAAATAAAGTGAAAGTATTAATTATTCAGTTTGTCGACTATTTAATTGAAAAGGTCCGTAAGACCCATTACAGTACCTATTATGTATTTTTGAATGGGATCCGGTTATTGTGCTAAATATGTAGTCAAAATTTTTTGTAAAAATTACCCATATTTTTTTCGTGTAATTTAGAGGCAAGGTGAATAAATTCTTAACATATTTTATTTGCTTTAATAATTTTAGAATCAAAGGCAAATTCTGAAAATTGGTTTGAAATTTTATAAATTTGAAGACAATGGAAATTCTAAAAAAAATATGAAAATTTGTCATTTAGAGACACTGACAATTTCAAAAATTGATTAAAAGTTCTATAAGTTGTAGATTGAAGATAATGAGAATTCTGAAAAATTAGAGGCTATGTGAATTCCAAAAATTGAGTAAACGTTTTGCAATTTGTGGATAATATAAACTTGAAAATTGAATTTGAAATTTTGTAATTTGAAGACAATAAGAATTCTGAAAAATTATTCAAAATTTGATCATTTAGAGGCAATATGAATTCTAAAACTTTATTGAAGTTTCCTATCTCAGCAGCAATGCAAAATTCTGAAAATTTATTGAAAACTTTATGAAATTGTAGCAATGGGGAATTCGGGAAATTGATTTGAAATTTTGTAAATTTTAAAACAATGCAAACTATGAAAAATAACTAGAAGTTTCTTAATTTAGTAGCAATGCAAGCTTAGAAATTTTTCTGAAATATTGTAATTTGGAAGATATGAAAACACTGAAAAACAATTATTATTTTGAAGCAATGAGAGTTTTGAAATTATCATTATTTCTCATCACTGTGACATGGTTGAGTCACTTATGCACTACTTAGATATGTAATGGCGGTTATAGCTGTAGAAAAGGCAGCTAGCTACGCACACTTTGCAGCTAAGCTTTGCTTAGCTGTCTAGTTATCTTTTGTATTCAATCCAAGCTTGTTATCAATTGGTAAATTTGGTTGTTGGCCATATAAAATGTAATATGGACTCAATCCATTAAATCATAGCTCACTCTCTGTACACACCTATTACTCATACAACACTCTTAACACTTTTTTCTTGATTTTTCAAGTTCTCATAAATTTGAAAATATAAAAATGAACTTCGTCACTTGAAATGTTGATTATAGGGGTTTTAAGACATGATGTTTTCACCTAGCTGGCTCTCATTTAAATTGAGAGAGTGCCAGTTCAAAAAACATCCTTGTTAATTGCACCCAAATGAACTTTTTTTGCCAATTTCGCCCCTAAACCCATATTTTTCTGTCCTTGAGCATTACATTGTTCTGTCTATCGCGTTCGCTCCATCTCCGTAAAATAATCCAGTCGTATTTAAATTCACACTATTACCATTCTAGATATAGCGTTAAATAAGTACTCGTATATTATTATACCTTTTAAAATCTTTCAATTCTTCAGATAAATCATCCTATCGCGCGTACGTTTCGTGACAATTAATATACACGGCTTATTTAGTAATTTCTGGGCGAACGACGATGGTCATTACGCCGACAGTGCTCGTGCTCGTCTTTGATCTCACGCCCGATATACGTATGGCGGCGAATCGTATCATCATCACGATAACACCGAGTAAAGCGCGTAAATGACGTTGATGGTTTTTTAAATAATAATATAAAGCAATCGCTGCAGAGTCTTGATGAAAGTGCAACGAGGTGTCACGATCCAGCCCGGCGATCGGGTCATCTCTGATAAAAGAGAAGGAAGAAAAGTGCACAGATTGACGAGAATACGTAGGACGTAGTCTCTTATATACGTGTTCAAAATCGCCAAAACATCGTTACGTAATTTTTATTGTAATAAAAAATTAATGTCGACCGAGAAATAAAGATGCCGAAGATGCGTCGTAATAGATATAAACCTGAGCACGATTTCGATTACACTATAGTTATTTTTTTTTTAAAACTGCTGGGAAGTTTCGGGTGTGTGTTATTTCATAATAGTTGGTAGGTACAAAAGTGGTACTCTTTTTTTTTTCAACTATGGAAAAATCGATCACGAGAAAGACACCAGAATATGGAAGCGTGTGGAAGGGTGCACATTTATTCGAACTGAAATGGTCGCAGAAAATGAGGGAAAAATGAGAGATGTCGTCGAAGCGAGTAATATATGCGTCGAGGTGACTTTCTATATAACGGAGTGTAGAACAAGTGCACAGCTCCATAGGTAGGGAGATGAAGAGAACGAGACGCAGTCGCTTAGAAATGAATCGACGAAGAGCGGTGGTGCGATGGCACAATAGAGAGAAGTGTAATTAAAATTCTTGCTTTTGAAATTCGTGAAAATACGTAAATTATGACTTTTGTCGAGTATGTACGATGCTATGCAAGAAACGAGTGTACCTACTCGCTATAGCTATGTACCTAGCACCTTGAAATTCTACAATACGTAATGGTCTAGAGTCAAGCAAGCAGATCCGGAGCTTGTTACTCGTCGTACAATCGCCTACCATAACTTATAAATGTACTATATACCTACGATGTCGTTGAGGTGACGATGGTGTCGATGACGACGACTGACACGAAGTCGTCGGTGAACTTGACGCGATAAAGTGGCCTAATTTGATGAAATATCAGAAAACCAGTAGGTACGCAATGATGATACCTATCTGGAGAGGAACATGCGTGTATGTGGCGTAACTGAGAGGTGAAAAACCAGCACAGTATGATCCAAAAGTTCCGAAGAGGTTTTGTGACTTCTGAATGGATGATCAGGATTCGTGATTAGGAGCACACGTTGATTACTGTAAAGTTAGAGTGACCAATGAAGGATTTTTTATGGAGAAAGGAGCCGTTCGAGGGAATGCCATAATATAAAAAAAAATTTCCTTTAAATTTTATCCCTTCTAATTGCTCAAAAAATCACCCTGTAATGATATTAATTTTGGTGAAATAAATATTGAATATACGAGTACCTACTAACACGAAGGCACCGTAAACGTACATTATGACAAATTGTTCTTCCTTCGATGTACCTTGTATACCTACACGATGATAGAAAATTTACAGCCTTGCAGAGAGTATAAGTATAGGTACGTAACGTACGTATCTCTGCCTACCTCCCCCTCCACGTACCCAACCACACTGCACCGTATCTGCTTTATTACACCGATATCGAAATATCGAATATTTAAGTAGAACGTGTCTTCCATAATTCAAACAATTATGCCGGTATTTTAATGGTGTAAGCGATTATTACCGTATTAGGGTAATGACATCGATTAAAAGTACCATCAACAAAGGTTTTACCGCGTGGATAAAATTTTCACGTACGAATTATCCCATTGTTTTTTGGGTGCGATACGCTATTGATGATGCCCGGCTTACTCGTTTCGGTTCAATCTCTCTTACGGTACATGTGGTTTATGTTGACCGGACTTATTGCTCTTTTAGTGACTTTTTGTACGTGGTATGTCACAAAATATTCGTATGGATGGGTTTTGCAGTATTAATGTTGAAGAAAAACTCGATTTTAAAAGGTTAAAGGAAAAGAAAATTGTTTTAAAAAATTGATTGGAAATTTTGTAGGTAGGGCATTCCACATCAATTGAACCAAGAAGTGGTAGGGGGGTTCGGCGATTTTATTGAAATTTTTCCTATTGAAAGACCTTCCGAAAGGATGACCAAAGGCGCCAATCGCAGCCCCCTAGCCCATTCTTAAAGGAAGCCAGGGGGTGTCAAAGTTGTCAGTGAACCTAAAATATCATACAAAAAATTAGCTCAAAAAGTTTTGAAACGTAGATTTCATATCGTTCCGACTCTCAAAAATTTTGAAAAAAATACATTATGGACAACTTTTCATGCTGAAAAAAATTGGGATGGTACCATGTTGCACAGTTGATTTAAAAAAATTTCAAGTTCGCGAAAAAATGCGATTTTTTGATTTAAAACATGAAAAAAGGTTTTGATAGCTGAAGATGAACCATTTGACCTCTGTTTTTACGTTTCTGTTGAAATAATTGAAAAAACTCTTTCACTTGATGAAATGAACTCCTCCCAAAAAAATCAAAATTCGAAAAGATTCAAAAAATGAACGAATTTTTATTTTTTTGTTGTGAGTGTAGTTTTTATCAACTTTTTCATGAAATACGTCAGAAAGAGGTCAAAATAAGACAACTGAGTAAATGTAAACTTTTTATGTTTGAAATTGAAAATTGAATTTTTTCGAATTTTAATTTTTTTGTGAGGAGTTCATTTTATCAAGTGAAAGGGGTTTTTCAATTTTTTCAACAGATAAGTAAAAATAGGGATCGAATGGGTCAACTTCACCTATCAAAACTTTTTTTAATATTTTAAATCAAAAAATCGCATTTTTTCACAAAATTGGAATATTTTTAAATCAACTTTGCAAAATGGTACCATCCCAATTTTTTAATATGTTGCTCAGCATAAAAAGTTCTCCATAATGTATTTTTTTCATAATTTCTGAGAGTCGGAACGATATAAAAACTATGTTTTGAAACTTTTTGAGCTAATTTTTTGTACGAAAAAAAGTGGTAACACTGATTTTTATGATATCACCAAAAAGCCTTTCAAAACCCCAAAGTATGGGAAAAAGTTCCATTTTGGTAGGTATCGTGGTTATCGAGTAATCCACTGCTGAAATGGATGATATTTTAGGTTCACTGAAAACTTTGACACCCCCTGGCTGCCTTTAAAAATGGGCTAGAGTGCTGCGATTTGTGCCATTGGTCATCCCTTCGGAAGGTTTTTCTACAGGAACAATTTCAAAAAAATCGCCGAATCCCCCTACCACTTCCTGGTCTAATTGACGTAAAATGACCAAGGTAACTGTAGGCATCTGTTTCTTTTTTTTCGAGTAGCTGAAATTTAAAGTTTTTTTGGGGGGGAGGGTAGATGAATTAATCATAGTCAAGAGTGTGAGAGAGTTTGAATATTTTTGAAGTGGAACAATTTTCTAATAAAAAATATTTCAAAATGAGCTTCTTGGTGAAAACAGTTCTTGCACAATTTTTAGTGTACCTACCTATCCATTATTAGGTAGGTATCTACTTTCTTTTACTGATTAAATTCTCATTAAAAGTTTGGAAAAAAGTAGTGAGCGAAAAAATTTTTTGGAGAAACGTAGGTGAATTAAAATTTCATTAAATTGACTTACTTAGGAAGCTGAGTGAGGTATAGGTAATATACATTTATGTACCCTACTTTGGATCATTTTTCTATCTCAATCCAATTGGAAACGGTTTAAATCGTTTTGAGCATTTCTGAAGCTTCAAGTGGATTTTCGAGTGTTGATGTTTCCAAAAAATTTCACCCAATAAATTTGAAAAACTTGGACGATTTTTGTGGTAGTTTTTGTAAATCTGAAGAGATTCCAGAATGGTTTAAAACCTCCTCCAATCGACTCTACATGTTGAAATTAAGGTGTAAAGTAAATTTTAGGGTAGGTACCTACTTATTCAATTTCATGGGGCAAAACTACATGGGAATTTCAAACATTTGCTAATCTGCTAAAGGCTTCAGAACTCCTCAAAATGATTCGAATCCGTTCCTAATCGATTCCAGATGGTCCAAAATAAGGTAGATATTTGCTATACCTACCTATAACAAAGTTTAGCTCTCTATAGATAAATTTAGTCAAATTTTAATTTTTTTTTTCATTTCCATTTTTGACCCCAATCGAATTTTCAAAAATTCACCAGAAATCTAAAAATGCACTTTAGCACCAAGAATTTTACTTACTAATTCGTATACGGATTTATCTATGATCAAAAATTTCTTCATTTTCTGTCATTTTGGAGCCTTTTTCCAGCAGTAAGTAAGTATTCAAGCTCCACATAAATCTAAGATGATTTTTCGCGTTTGAATTGGATTTTATTTAGATAAAGATAAACATACGTGGGTAAAATGCTTTATGATTTTCAAGCTGCTTTGAATCTATTTCAAAACACTCGATGAACGGTTTCCCGATTTAGAATTCATTTTTGGCACAATTTAAAAATAATACGAGTATGTACTTAGTTTGATTTTCATTGGAATTCGAAGATTTAGAATCTCGAATCATTTAGTTTTAATTTCGGTGAAATATTTAAATTTTGACTCAGCTTTGATTCGATTTTTATGTGATTTTAAAAGGTAAGCTGTATTTACGAGTATTTTAATTCGAGAACTTTCTCTCATAAACCTCCCTCCCCCTTCCTTCTCTCTTTCCCCTCTTTTCCGATCAACTACTTAGGTGTTCATTTTTATGAAGAAGGCCTTTTTTTTGCCAGAAAGTTGAGTGCTGCTAAAGACAATTTTTTTGAGCCAATTGGTCGCATCATTTTGAATGGTTCATTTTTGGGGGTTTCAAATCTATATATGATTGATCCCAGTACATTTTCTAGCAATTTTGAATAAACTTGCGTAAAATTTTGAGTTTGGATGTAGGTATATAAGTAGAGGCTCCCATTTCCAATGATTTGTCAAAGCGATTTCAAATCGATATCAAAATAAATTTTAGGTCTTATTTTTATTTTCTATTATAAGAAGAATATTTAGTTGACATTAAAGGTACGATTTTTTGTTTCGAGGCCAAATTTTGATTGTACATGGCTTAGAAAATAAGGGGAAAGTAGCAATGATGGGTACCTACACCTAGGTAATTTTTTTTTTTAAATTACCAATTAAGTTTACCTACCAAAAATTAGATCAGTTGACGTTCGTATTTCAAGTCAACCCAGATATTCAATTATTTCGATTTTTAAGATATCTACCAATTAAATGATAATTTTTATGAAAAAAAATTAATTAATGTTAGGTGAAACAAAAAATGTCCCATTTTCATAATTTCTGTTTTTCACTATTTTTTTGATTATCTGGCCATTAAGTAATCATACCGAAAGAAGGCCACAACAACGCGACAAAAATTGATTAAAAACATTTTTTTTTAGAATTTCGAGTCACATTTGTAATGATGAAAGCATGAAAAATTTTAGAAAACTGAATGATTTCCATCTGGCCATTATCAAAAACAAAAAACCAATTTAAAATTTAATTTTTTCAAAGGAGCATTTTTAAGCAAACTCCATTAATCAAAAGTATCAACCTACTACAACACTCGAAATAAAAAAACCAACAATAAAACCCGACCTACACCGAACGTACGTACGTCTTGAATACTCAACTCGAAAATGACCGAGAGAGAAAAAAAAACAATAACAGAAAAAAAAACTTATCGACTCCTCTGTGGTCCGCATACCATGGAAGGAAAACGAGTTACACTAGATGACTAGGCCAAGTTGAATAAATCGGTCCAGTCTGGCCGCAAAACTTATCTTTCCAATTGACGCTGGAATGTAGAGATCATTTATCCAGCAACTGCAACGGCGGATAACGCGAAAGGTGGGGGCTTTTCTCTCACGAATCACCGATCCGGCGGTGTTGGGCAAAACTGTATAATTTCAGAGACTTATTGCGGTAATTTTTATGCTGTCGCGAGAAGTCCGATCATCAGTACTGTGCAGTGTAATCAATAATTAACATGTATTCTAAAGTTTCGATCTTTTTCGCGTTTTACGCGTTTTTACTCGTGATTTCTAGTAAGTGATTTTTTTTTGTTGGTTTATATTTTGGTGTGTGGTTTTTATGTTAATTATTTTTTTAAATTATTTTATTTTTTTGTGAATGATTTTTTTTTGAGTTTTATTTATTTATTTTTTTGAATTATTGTGTTACCTATGGTGTTTTGATCAGGATTTTTGAAGATTTAATTGAGTGATGGGTATAATGTTGTAAAATAGTGAGTTTTTTTTGTGTATGTAGGATTTTTTCATCGTGTTTGCAACTTTTTCACTTGGAGAAACAGAATTTTTTTTTGAGAAAGCTGTACATAAAGTTTTATTTAATGGTGTGTGAAATTTTTTCTTAGTCAGGGAGAAGAGACGAAGAATAATTTCAAGAGCTTGAAAATCACATCTGAATTATTTTAATTTCACGATGAATATTTTTGTTTAAAATTCGTCAATTTTTTGAAATTTTTGAAACCTTTGAAGTGAAATGATACGAGCTTTTATAGTGTAAATAACAACATATAGATATGTACCTAGATGATTACTTATTGTGTAATTTGAAAAAACAATACCTGGGTAAGCTTTTACAGATCATAAAAAAATTTTCTATTTTTTTATTGCAAATTTTATGAAATTTTGGAAATAGTTTAAAAAGTATTGCCGAAAATTAACAATTCAAACTCTTATGATTCTTTGTTCAACGTGGAGTCAATTCAAAAATGAATCAAATCATGAAATTCAATTCGATGTCAAATTCACTAAAATTTAAATTAAAAATGAAGAAAAAATTTCCATTTGCTGATCATTGACTTGAAATACCTTTCTCAAATCAACATTGAAAAAAAATAAAATTTAAGAATTCACGATTATTTTTAAGATTGAGGCATCAAACTTGTTTTGAAAAAGCTGCAATTTTATTGAACATTCACTTTCATTTGAAAAATTGATTTTTTTCGGGGCAGTTTTGAAAAATTTCAGATTAATTAAAAGGAAAATGAGTTGGGAAAAATTTGATTTCAATTCGAATCGAAAAATGGGAGAGATTACGTTTTTAATTGAAATTTTAAGTTTACACCACCTGTGAATCCCCCCCTTAAAATATTCCTTCCATTTTATTTGACTTGACTTTGCTTTTTTCTCTTCAAAATCATATCTAGGTACTTCAAATAGATTTACTAAGTAATCATTTCGAAAAATTGAATACAACGATCTCTCTTTCAAATCTGGGTAACTTTCTTTCTGAATTAGAATTTTTGAATTCAGAAGCAGTTCTAGTGAATTCAAAGCATTGAAAACTTTTTTGGGAATTGATCAACTTGCGAAAATTATTCAAGGTGACTTTTTAGGAAATCAAAAGATTGTAACCATTTCGGAATTGACTGATTCAGATAGGTAATTAATTTCTGAGAATAAGACCAGGTGGCTTGAAAAGAGGAGGGGGGATAATTTGAGAATTTTCTCGTCTGAAAAACTCTAATTCTACACTTGAAGTCTCATTTTTATCAATTTATTTTTTCATTTTGAACAATTTGAGCGAAGAAAATTCCAATTTAGAAAAATTTGAATGAAATTAAAATTAATGTTAATGTAAAATTTCAAATGAATATCAAATTGCTCGCAGACTCGTTTAAAGGAAATGTGGGCCTGTAGCAAACATCATTTGGACCCTCACTTCATGGACGAAACTGAAGGGTTTTGAGGTGGGGAGGGGGAGGGGGGTTTTGATCAAGAAATGTGGTGACTGATTTGAGAAAAAAAATGTCAATTTATGTCGATTGATTGATAATTTTCATAATTATGACATAGGTAGTCTGAAAAAATGTTCATTTTCCGTTTTGGAATGTTTTGCTTGGGGGGGGAGGTGAAAGCTTTTAAGTATGATTTTTTTTATTTTGAAAGAGAAATGAAACAAATTGGCAAGAGCAATGCGAAGGAAAAAGTTGTTGAAAATTCGTAATTCGAAAGGTGTACGAATGATGTTTCTTACGATGAGGAGTTGATATTTTTTTGTCTCCAAAATTTGAAATTTGAGTGATTGTATTAAAAATTTCAATTTTGAAAAAACTAAAAATTCGTGCTTTGAAAAATTCTCTAAAAAAATCCGAGCCTGGGGCAGACTTTCTCTCTTTTAAAGCGAATTTTGTTTAAATTTTTTCATCGCTCGAATTGATTTTTAAAAATGATAGAACATTTTCAATACGACTATAGTAAATATTCCCACATTTGCTTTGCACAAACTCTTTTCACTTTTCGAAAAGTTATTGAAGAAAATGAAAAATACGAGTAGGTACTTTCTTCTGCTTTTTCTCTACGTTCAATTTTTTTCTCAAATCAAAAAATGAAAACACATCTTCGTATTTTGCTGAAAATTTTCGTACGTACTTTTGATTCAAAACATTGAGTGTGTTGAACTTCTATTCGTTCACTCAGTTCACTGGACTTCTGTTGATGAAGGGAGGAGTGAAAATCTTTTCTTTTTGAAAACAACATCAATGAAATCGGAGTAGAAAGTGAAATAATTTGAAAAAATTGGCTCCTTTCATGAATCCATAATATTTTGAGTTTCACTTCGATAAATTTGATCTATTTTATAACATTGATTTTAAAAAAAGAGAAGATATATTCGATCGATTGTCTCGATTACAATAAGGCTTTTGACGTATTGCGGGTTGCATATCGGTTTGCCTGAACTTTATCGGTTTGGTGGGCATTCTTATCACTGAGTATCAGAATTTCATATTTTGAGCAATTTTCACAAGGTGTTTTTGAAATGCATAGCTTTTATTTAGTTTTTCCTTCAATTTTAAACACTGTTGAATCCTGAGATGGAAAAAGATCCGCTCTTTGTCGAGGTTCAAAGACGTTTCGTCAACTTCTTTAAAACTCGACGAAGAGAGGATCTTTTTCCATTACAGGGTTTAACAGTGTTTAAAATTGAAGGAAAAACTAAATAAAAGCTATGCATTTCAAAAACACCTTGTGAAAATTGCTCAAAATATGAAATTTTGATACTCAGTGATAAGAATGCCCACCAAACCGATAAAGTTCAGGCAAACCGATATGCAACCCGCAATACGTCAAAAGCCTTATTAAAATGGACATCTGATTTGATTTTGGATGTAGAATTTTCCTTTCCTGAGACGTAACTACCCCTATCTATAAACTCTGTGTCTCCAAATTACTCTTCAAAATTACCTACCCATCACCTCATATGAAAAGAAAACCACGTGCTTTGTTAAACCCTTCGATATGGGTGCCATTTGACCTAATCTCAATTTCACGCGGATGGTAATCTATACTCGGAAATCTAGCGCCATTTTCTCTCTCGATCATGTGTCACGATCTGTACAGAATGAATGGTACCACCAGGCAACGGGCAACAGGTTGAATAAAACATAAATAAATATACATATTATAATCAATGAAATAGAAATGGAATCTGACGATTTAGATCAATGAACGTAGACTATACAGGTAGCCAGAGACCTATACGTAGGTACCACTATATGCGGAAAAGCAGGTAGAAATATTTTAATGTATCTCGTATCCGCACACAAGGCCAGATTAATTCCACATCTAATATAACCTTGAAGAGAAAGAGACGAAAAGAAAGAAAAAAAAACCGACAACGATAAAGAGATGATACTCGAAAATAAATAGGACGCGATGAATGAATTATAAATGAGCATTTTTCTTAATATTTTACTCTTCCTATATGATAGATAGACGATTATAGACGAGTCTTAGAATAGGTAAGCGAATAATGATTGAGAGACTATATGAAGCTGTTGAACATGTATGTCGTTGAGATTATTTGTTGGCGATGCATTCGATGGCATCGTCTTTGACAAGATAATGATCGTTAACGATTTATTAGATCAAACGATGATACGCGAGTGGCGACTGGTGACTGGCGACTGGCGATTTTTATTGCGAGAAATATATCTATCGACATGTGAGTGAGAAGACGTACACGCGAACATACGAAATAGGCCGTTGGCAGCGATCGTGTAAATCACTCTAAGCGAGACAAAAATGATTTAAAGATGCTAGCTCTCGGCTCTACGATGACCTCAGCTATAGATGTGCAGGTATTATTCGTATGTTATAATGACATTAAACGTATACGCATAATAATAAACAAATACATAGGTACGAGCAAGTGGAAAGAAGTATCATTAAAAACGATGATTTCTAGTACCCTACCTTTTGGACTAACTCGATTCTTCGTGCTTTTTTTTCCTCTTCTTTTTCAACGCATAAATTATCACTGGTCTTACCTGTTCCACGTAGGTACTACCTATGCTGGATGGAAAAATTTCATTAGTTTTGAGAATATTGTTTGAAATAAATCTGCGAGAGTTCCGTTTCGATCATCGAGTCTGGATGCAGAATTAGGAAGTGAACTACTTTATATGCATTTGGCCAAAAGACACCGCCGCGAGATTTGCCAATTCGTAGGTTTTCTTAGAGAGTGTTCAGGTGAAAACGAAATTTCTACGGTGGTCTTATGATGTATTACGAGAAGAATTTTTTGAATCGCGAAGAATTTGCATAGACTGGTTTTGTTTCTTTTCGAATTATTAGCAGATTTAGCACATTACTCGTACAGATGTTTACGAATAGTGGAATTGGTGGGTAGGTACTTAATACTTATAGATATAATAGGTATCACAAAATGGAAAAAATTAACTAAAATTTAGATGCTGGTATTAAATGAGATTTTTCATAAAACTTAGTACATGGTACCTAAGTACCTACTTACTTGGATTTTATCTTTTTTTTTTACGAATAAAAGATTCTCTGAGAGAAAATTAATATTAACAATGTTTACCAACTATCGAAGTAAATATTATTCTTGCATTGATGATATTCTCTTCGCCATTACTGGGTTTGTTTACTCTTAGAATTCATTTAAAATCACTTTAATAACGAGGTATTTTATTTTTAATTATAAATAAAGCGAAAGATGTTACAGCAACGTGATGAGAGGACAGATGAACGAGAGAAGGGAAAAAAGGATTTCCTTGTAATTGATAATAGAGAAAATAAGAAGTATGAAATAAACAAGGAGAATCAAATCATGTTTCTTATCGTGATGAAAAGAGTTATCGAGTGCGAGTAATTCAAATTGGAAAAAGTTGTGGTTTCTTGCTCGTTATACATTTTATGAATAATATTATTCCGGTGTTTTTTTTTATTCCGATTATCAAGTTTTTCAATTTTACAACAGATGTGTTGTTAATAGGTAATTTTTTTTAACGAGGAAAATGGTACTCAGGTACCTACCTACTTAAAAATTTTCATCAAATTTTAGGAAGAGAATAAAATGACTATTAAAACACGTTCTTCATTAGCTGAAATTTGGCTCACTGTGAGACTACCTACGTTTAATGTTAATCAAACCTTAGAACCAAACTTTGAGCTGCTAGAAGTTGATTTTTCGATTTTTGTCGAGTTTTCGAATTAATTTTCTACAAAAAGAGTACCTAAATATAAAGATAATCTGAAAATCAGTTCAATAACTCAAGTCGAACACCCCCTCTCTCTCTCTCCCTCCCCCTCCCTCCCACTCTCCCAAATTTATTGTCATCATCTTCAAGCTGATCTGGAGCCTCCGGCAAAATTTGACTTTTCTCCAGCAATCTTAAATAGCTCCAGAAGGCATTGTACTTTCAACATCAACATTTTATTACTTTTCCTAGTGATTTCTATCTACATAAGGTAATTTTTAAATTTATAGGTAAGTAGTATTAAGTCATGTATTTTACATTGTTTTAATTGTTGAAATTGTGGTGCATCCACTAGGCAGCTCAGGCAGCTGTCTTGCTTAGGCGTTCCAGTGGCCTGGTAGTTGCTAGTGGTATCTTATTTCAAATTTACAAATTTCTTCTATCATGCCAGGTGTCTTGGTGCACTGCTACATAAATGGCAACTGGCAACTTCACGACAGTGTAACAAAAATGATAAGAAGTTTCTCGGTGATTGGCTGGAATTGGCAACCAAATCAAAAAAGTTTGATTTGGTTGCCAAGTTGCCAGTTGCCAGTTGCTAGTTGCTAGTTGCTAGTTGCTAGTTGCTAGTTGCTAGTTGCTAGTTGCTAGTTGCTGCTTATGTACCACTCGACTCAAGATCCCAATGGATTTCATCATCATAAACATACCAGGGATGCACAGGTGACTTTACGCAGCCATTAGTTCTGGCATCGCTGTATTTTTTCAATGTTACTTTTTTTAGGTGTTCCCCAGAAGGGTGCTCTGTAGGTCCAAATTGGTTTAATGATTGTTTTATAAATCAACAGCTTATTCTGAAGCGACGCGTATCTCGATTCAGATCGTGAAAATGACACTGAAATTGTGATCAGTAAGAGAGATTTCAGAAAAGCATCTTAAGTGGTCCTACAAGAAGTAGCAAAATCAGCTCATGAAAAGCGTGCTGCGGCGCGAAATAAACAACCTGAAAAGGCGCAAGCTATGTACAACACATGCGTCTCAAAATTCAACCCTTTCGCAACCCCAACCTTCCACTTCTGGGGCACAGGATGAACCCCTAATTATAATAAAAAGAACAAGAGGCCGTCCACAAAAAAATAGGGCAGTCGAATTCTCTTCTCAAGAAACTACTTCAACCATAGACGATAGCCAAGACGGTCAAGATAGCCAAGATACTGACGACGAAATATTTTTGGTTTCTCCAACAGCACCCGCGACATCTTACTCAGTAGCCAAGATATATGTATTACGCGGCTTTAGGTTGACTTTGTCTCGTTTCTTTTCAACATGGGTTCTCCATGTAAGTTTTCTGTCTAAGTACATATTACCAAGGTACTTCACAATCACATTCAGTTTTTCTCGTATTATTTGCCCATTTAGGAATACAGGTGTGTAACCGATGTTTCAATTTGGACCAGGCACTCACATAGAGGGTGGACTCGGACAGGGTTTTTCTTATCAGCGTTTATAAAAGCAATAATTTCAAGAGTCAAAACTGAGAAAATAATTTGATGTACTTACTTACATTATTTTTACAATTAAGTATTATTACATATCAGGGCTTCAAACCCGAACGTTTTCGGGTACGGGTATCGGGTACGGGTACAGATTTATTTCTCAGAGGATCGGGTACGGGTATCGGGTACGGGTATGAAAATTTTAAACGTTTGGGTACAGGTACGGGTTCGGGTATTTTAGGTGAAATACCCGAACTGTACCTGATCTATCGGGTATTTGGGTTCAAAATAGTCTCTATCGGGTACGGGTACAGGTTCGGGTATTCCTCATTTCATTTTTCGGGTACGGGTACGGGTTCGGGTACAGAAATTGTTGGATTTTCGTTCAGGTATTCGGGTATTCGGGTACGGGTACGGGTACGGGTTTGAAGCCATGTTACATATTAATTATGACCAAATCATATTTTCATTTTTAACTCGCAAAACCAATGTTTTGGTAAACTCAGGTAAACTACGATTGATAAGAAAAGCCCTGTCTGAAGAAGCTGGTGCAATGGGCACACTAGCGCCCTCTTTGTGAGAGACCAGTCCAAATTATAAAATATTACATGTTCAGATTTGTCATTGTTGATTTTCACACGCTATCATTCTGTCCATAAGTGAATTTCATCCATAGCGCTTTGCTGCAGTCTTGGAAAAAAAATGCAAGCAACTTTTTGACATTATTGCAGACTTTTAATAACTTGGAAAAGTTCCGTATGAATTCCTGACATGATGTTGGAGTTTGAAAAATTACTGAGAGCCTTTCAGGATAAGATAAGTGAAATCCACACTTTCTCCAATCTTGACAAAACTCACCCAAAATGTTAGTTTGGAATGTTTGGATGTAAAACCACCTCAAAAAAGATGTTTGAGCTGACAGCTGACACCCCCTCATCCGACCCCAATCTGAGCAATGTGCCCATACAAATGTGCTCAAAATTCAAAATTTTCGTTCTCAGGAGGGGCGAGGTCCAGAAATTTTAAAACTTTCACAGAAAATAGTCAATAGGTAGGTGTGTGTGTGAAATTTTTTTTAAAAAAATGTTTTCATATTCAGGGTTTGGGGGGGGGGAGGGAGGGGTGAAAATGTCAAAAATTCATAGGAAGAAAACAGGGAGGGGCTCTGCAATTTTTTTTTAGAAATTTAGGTACACCCTAAGGTATAACATGTATTTTTTGTGGAACTCAAAAATAGGTGAAACATGCTCAAAAAACTCAAAATCTTGCCAAAAAATTAAAAAACGTGTTTTTTTGTCATTTTTTGCCATGTTTAGACTTTTAAGGACAATATTTTTGGTAAAAAAAATCAAGGTCGGATTTCACTTATCTTATCCTGAAAGCCACTTTTTGACATTTTTATACCTATTTTATCAGATTTTGATGACCCTTGAAGAAAATTGAATACTTACAGTTGTTTTGAATTTTCATATTTTACAATATTTAGAGTGACCTTTAAAAACTAGGAAAAAATGCTGATGAATTCTCGACATCAAGCCAGACTTCATTAAGCTTTGTGTAAAAGTAACATTTTTAGTACATGGTGGTCGAAAATCCCAAATTTTAAAAAAAATTCTCAAGTCAAGTCAAATTTTGCTAGAGGTTCCAAAGTGGTTCGGAAACGGTGGAAACCAAATCTTGGAATAGACTTTAGTGAATGGACAAATTTTCAGATTTTTATTCCAAACATTATTTTTATCGTTCCAACTTCATTGAGTTAAATTTCGAGGAAATTTCAACTTTTAAAAGTGTGCTGGAGGCTGTAGAGCTGCTCAAAAGAGTTCGAAAACGTCTCAATAATTTTTTGGGGGGGAGAAGGGGATAGAAAATGGGATACAAACCAAATTCCAGCTTTCCAGGTCGTTTCGTTGTGATTTTAATTTTTTCACATTTTTGGCTGAATAATTTTCAAAAATTCACCAAAAATCGATTAATCAAAATCGTCAGGTAGGTACTCTGATTGATGTTGACAAATTTTGCTGTGCCCAGTATTCGGTCTCCTGACTCCTCATCCTCCTCCTCCGCCTCATACTTCCACATTTCAGGAATGAATCTCTGGTAACAATACGAGCAACATCCTTCTAAAATTCGTTACATAATTTCCTATAAAAATAATTTCTCATTTGATTTTCTGGCAAAAAATCTTCTTATATCCTGCATCCGCGTATATAATGTTATTGATTTTGTGCGGATGCGTCGCATCGATCGATTTCCTTTCCAGTTTTCATGCAGACTATTAATCTAAAATCCAAACTGCGGTGATCTCGCAGAGAAATAAATACATTAGGTACTCGTATTGTATTGTACATCGAGTCTCGCTCCAACAGATAACGATTATTACGTGATAATTAGGAAGAATTACGTAAGCGGGTAGGTAAACAACGGTCGCTGGAGAAAAATTACGATTTTTCTCGACGACGTAATAAATCATCGCGAGATAAACAATCGATTGAATTCATTTAGCGATGAACGTAACGCGAATATAATAAATAATTATAGAATACACTGAGAAAAATGATTTTTTGACCCCGGGATTCTTTTCTAGAAATCATGTAGTCATTACTTTGAAACTCAGTAATTCATTGAACTAGTGTGTTTCTTAGTAATCATTTTCGTGATTTACAGGACTGTGTCTTTTAAATAATGTAGTCATTTGATCAGATTTATGAATGTTTTCATCGCTGCATTTCTGAAAATTGGTACAGGGTTATTCAGAGAATATATCACATAATTCTGGTACTCAGTACATTACAATGGTAATTTTAAAACATAGAATGAAAAAGCACAGAGTCCGATAATGCTCCTGTAGTACACACTTTGATTCAGGTACTCAGTGCTGTGAATATGGTACCTACTACCTACACATTACATTCGTGGGTTCTTTATTCACAGGTTTTCTGATATAAGTGATGTGTCAGCAATTCTTCTAAATTTCTAAGTAATCTAAAAATATTGCATCATTTTGATTTGGTGGTTTCCAGTAGCAGCAATACACATGCCCTGCCATTTAGTTTATAGAAGTGTAGTTTCAGAATTAAAAATATTTTAGTGTCATAACCAGAGGCAAAGATGGGAAACTTACATATCCAGGGTTGTACAAAAACGTGTTTTTTTTTTTTTTTGAATAAAACAAAATAAAAAAATTCTTTTTCGTTGTTTAAGACGTTTTTTTTTGGGTTTTAAAACAGTGTTTTTCTCTTGTTTAAAACTATGTGTTTAAAACGCGTTTTAAATACATTTAAAATGTGTTTTAAACTCAAATTTATTTGTTTTGGGTTCACCAGTCATCAATTTTCAAGATGTGACGTCATAAAATAGCCATAAGGCTAAAGAAATATTAAAAAATTGAAATCAAAACAAATAACTTGTCTCTAAAAATATAGTTTATTCAATTCCACTTCTTTTTCAGCAAGAAACTAAAAGACTATGCTTTTTTAGGAAATTGGAGTTGGAAAAAATAAAAAAACACGTTTAAGTAAAACAAAAAAACTGCTTTAAACGTTTTTTTTAAAACACCGATCCCCCCCCCCATTTGTCTTGAACATGTACAACCCTGAAATAAACCATCCAAAAATGAGATTTTTTTGCTTTTTGAGCCAATTTCTTTTCAAAAAATTTTTGCTTTCATAGGAATTTCTCTTTCATTTTGATAGATGTGTAATTTATGAGCAATACAAATTTACGTTTAAAAAATTGTTTTGCTTTTCCTTAGAAAAATTCTGGGGTGGTAAAATGCGTTGAATCTGTGCAAGACTGAAGAAAAACTGTCAAAAAATTCATAACCTAAAAAATGTAAAAACAATCTTGATTTGAAAAGTTCAAATTTTAATATTTTATGCTAAACCATTTTTAGAAAATGGTAGAAATTTATAACCAACTGATGAATTTTGTGGGTATTTCTATTTTGAAAATAAGTAGGCCTATATATTATTTTGTATTTTTGTACTTTTTTATTTCAGTAAATGTACTGTTTCAGCTGACCACATCTACTTTGCTAGTTTTTAAAACTGTGAATATGGTACTTGTAATTGGGTATTTGTTATTGTGAAATTGCAAATAGAGTCACACAGTTGCAAACAAATATATTCTTTTAATGCCCTATTCTCTACAGAGCTCTCGTGGCCATGTGGTTAGGTTTAGGTAGTTAGGATCCACAGGTCGCAGGTTCGAATCCCAGTTAGGTATAGGAATTTTAGTAGGATATGTTGAGTCTGAAAAATTCGTTGTGGTGCGTAGATGCCAAAAATGTAAGAAAAAATCAAATCTGTGAATGCCTACCCCTCTTTTTTGAATTTTGAAAATTGTATTTTTGAAATGTGCCTCTCCATGAAAAGAGAGTCATTACTGTCCTCTAGGTAGACACAATGCAATAGACCCAGTAAAATAGCAACGAATTTCTGATGGAAGGGAATCAATACATTGTTCTTGTAACCTATGTATTCCTGTATGGTAATGACTACATGAAATGAATGTTTTCTCCTTCAGTATAATGGCAACGTTTTCATACAATGATATGGTTCATCCCTGATATACTCTTAACTTCTACAGATAAATCATGTACTGATTACCTTCCTGAAATGAAAGAGTACTAGAATTTTGTCTTGTCCCAAAAAACCCGGATTTCCATGTACTGAGTCTTTTTTTTTAATGTAAAGTGTCCAGGAAATTTTTTTCAGTGTAGCCAAGATTAAGAGGTTAAATCAGATCACGAGTTGGAATAAAATCACCGCTGTGGTTGTACCCGCCAGAATGAATGAAAATAATGGATTCGCCTTCTTCGATGAATCATTTACCATTAGGTACTGATATGTACAATAGAAAGTCGAATTCAAAAATAGTGGAGATTTTTTAGTTCAAGATAAAGAAGTGCTGGGGAAATGACTTTGAAATTCTTGAGACTTGACTGGGACAAAAAAAGAGTGAATTTTTTAAATTACCTACCAACTTACTGAATCATAGGTAGGTACCTACAATATAAGTGGCGAGTTTCAAAGGGCTCAGCAATTTGCTCACTATACCATATATTGGGATTCTCGTTGTGAGTGATTTTTACTGTACGTGAATTAAATTATTTAATGCACAGGCATTTATCACAGATATGTACCATTATATTTTATATCATCGGGTAAGATGAATTAAACGATGCAATCATCGGAAGGCCATCTCCAGGGAATACAATTTTACATTTTTCCAATCACCAATACAATAGAAAGTCTTTACGGATCGATTTATGTACGTTAATACCTTTTTACCGTTGCCATTTTTACGTCCATTGGAATGAAATAAAATTTAAATTTGTTTACACGCGTGTTTATGTACTTATAAACGCTGTGCAAATCAAGTCGTCGTCGTATTTCAAGGCGAATTTGCCGTTAGTTCGCGATGACGATGAAGACGAGACCAAACGAGAGAGGATTTTTTATCACGGTATTTTTTTTTCTCCTAACAGCTGATGAAGTATAAGTAATTTCGTCGTACAACATACGAAATGAAGGAGCTTTGTACTCGCACCAACTAATTTAGAAACTGTCCACAATTTTTTCTCATAAACAGGATAAACTTTTCAACTTGGAGTTTATATTAGTGTAAAAGTTTTTCGAGGACACGCGTGCGTCCGGGCGGCCATTTATTGAATTTTTCTTCCTCTTTTTTTCCCTCTCTTCTGCTCCCAAATGCCACGATTATATGACCAGAAAAAAGTTGTGTTTATTTTTGAAATGAAAAACTCCAGTTGTCGAGTAAGTCAAACTACGAGCGGAGTTTCAATATAAACGGGATGTCATTTTTTTCCTTTCTTCGTGTGGACGAAAAGATCATTCGAGGTTTAGCTCAGGGTTCTTATCAGTCTATCACAATGAGGATTAATCGTGATTATTTGTTTCATAAAATACCCATGTAATTTTAGAAACATTTGAGATCATGTATCTAACTTTTATAAATTGTTTATTTAACAAGAAAAGGTAAGTGGGGGAGGGAGTCAAAAAAAGTAAAAAGTAGGTACCTAATTTTAATGAAGAATGCTTGGTGTTCAATTCGATTTACAATATACCTACCTAACTTTACTTTTTCTACTACAGAGATCGTCTCAAAAATTATTGCAGGTGATTTGAGAGGAGAAAGGGGTCGATTTTAAATTTGTTCTAGAGGAAGCAGTGATCTGCTACAGAAACATGATTCTAAATTTTCCACTTGTAAAAAAATACACGCTTGATTCGCCAGTCTTATAATCAATTCATAGACCGGTACCTAATAATAGTCGAATTTAATTTATGATAGAATTAAATTTTCAATGGTCCTTCCGGAGCAAATCCAAATTCATGTAGAAAAATAAACTTCTGTAGGAGGCTCCAGAACCGTTCAAAAGTTGTCGCGATGGATTTGTTAAATGGGTTTTAGCATAAATTTTTCAAATTTTTATGCCAAGAGTCACTCAGATTAATTCCACAATTTTTAAAAATTTGTCAAAAATCGATTAGTCAGCTTCGACAGCTCAAAATTTCGTTCCGAGCTGTGCGTGATTATTTTTTATTTCACAGGGCCAAATTTCAGCTCGATCTGAGCAGACGTCATTGTGTGATTTTATTTTTCAATCAATGTTTCGTCGTCAATTTTAAGCACCTAAAAACTTGTGAGCATCCGAGAAATTTTCCAAAGAAAAACCACTTGACATTTTTGAGCAATTCTTTAAAATTTTTGATTTAAAAAAAAATCAATTATTTGAAGAAGAAAAAAATCAACAAATGTCACTTTTGACGTACCTACCTACTTATATGTAATACTTTAATAAACGTACGTACTAAGTATGTATAGAAATTTTCAAATAACTGTGTAATAGAGATTCAATATTTTCGCAATGAAAGGATCTGGATCGAAGGCCATTCTCGCCATCTCATCTGAAAACACTCGAAAGTGAAGTGACGCACTCTTGTATAATCCAAAGTTGACTCCTGGAGCTTTTTCATAAACTTTTCCTAGTCTGGTCAACTTATAAATAGCTGAGGCGCCATTCAATTTTTCAAAAAATACTCAATTGTAATTTTCTGAGCTGAGCGCCAAATTTTAATTTACATTGGTACACTACTCGTATGTTAAAAAATATTTTTTTTGATAAGATAGTGAAAATTAGCCAAAAAATATGTACTTCTTTTTTGGGGCTAAAAACGTTGGTTTTTGAGCAAAAATGAAAATTAGAAGTAGATTTGATTCTACCTTTCAAATCACAAATTTTCCAAAGCTTCAGGCCTCGCTTTGCTCGGGCCATTCAAGATTATGTACTTCTTTCAAAAATTTCAAGAATTTTGAAAATTAAACAGAAAAATTCTAGAAAATACTCATAATTTAAAATGCAAATTTTGCACTCTTTCTGAACAGAACCACTATCAGGGCCGTCGAAAGAGGGGGCAAAGGGGGCAGTTTGCTTCGGGTCTGCAAAAGAAGGGCCTGTGATGAAAGAAAACCCTGTTTTTTTATTCCTCAAAACACAAGTTTCCGAAAACTTTTGCCATCGCTTTGCTTGGGCTTGTTTCCTTTTCTTTTTCAAAGTTGAAATTTCTGAGAAAAAAAATATCATTCAACTTTTTAAGTTTCAAAGTGAAAAAATAAACTTCTCGCATACAAAGCATCGTTTTTATGCCTTTCGAAATACAAATTTTCAAGAGCTTTTGCAATTTGCCCTCACTTGGGCCTGTTCTCTTTTCTTCTTCAAAATTGACATCCTAAAAAAAAAATTTTCAAGTTCTAAAATTTTAAAAGTCAAAAAATAAACTTCTTCAATAAAAAACACTGTTTTTAATTCTCCCAAAATACAGATTTTCAAAAACTTTCGCCCTTGCTTCACTCCGTGTCAATTTTTTTCTTGTTTTAAAATTTAAAAAAAAATCAAAGGGTCCCTAAAAATCTCAAATGGAAAATGAAAATTCTTATAAGCCATATAAATATGATATAAATCGGCAAAATTGACATTATTTTTCTCCCTACACCAGTCGGAAACTTTTCGGTCGGACCCCCTCCCCCCTCTCCCTTTCAAACACCTCTACATAGTTTCGTTCCTAGAAATAGGGCCAAATTATATTTACCTCGTGCTCGCATTGGCTCTCGATGATTCGGATTTTGTGGGCTTCTCCCCAAATTTTAGAAAAACCAAGCTAAATCGCAAGAACATCTAAATCCTCAGTAACCAAAATTTCAGATCTTAAGGTAGATCTTTGATTTTTTTGCGAGTAATTTTTGAAAATTTTTGAATTAAAAAAAAACTATTTCAAAGGCGAGCTTCAAACTTTTTCATGAAACATAATTTTTTTGAGAAAAGTGAGTTTTTTTGGGTGTTTATAATTACAAGATTATTACACTCGTAAAGTAGGGGGGGGAGTTAGATTTGGTTTGTGAGGTTATGTTAGACTGTACACAAGCACGATTGTGATAGGATAGAGGATGAGAAATATTCCTTCGCGGGTGAAAGATTACCAGTAGTCTTATACCGCTCTTTGTAATATCAAGAAGGAACTATTTACGAGTACACTTACCCCTTGCTAGCTCTCCGGATACCACTATCGTGTTGGATATGTCAACATAAAAACCAACCAATGTATCAATTAGGCTCACTTTCGTGAAATAATAACACATTTGTTAGTTACTCCAATGTAATCGTTGTATTAAATTACATTCTCTTAAATATAAGGTTTTTCTCAAATATACACATTTTGCCAATGTACAAATTCCCCAAGTATGGCGTAATTAGAACAGAGACACTACGCTCGACCACCTAATCACGTTCAAATTCACCAATCCCTAATAAGGGCAAACAGAGTAGAAAATACACTTTCAAACGATTAAGTCGAAGGAAAGCAGACCAAATGCTCAGGTCCAACGATACATAGATCACCAAAATACTCAGAAGTACTCGTAATATACTCACGTATCTATCACAACGGACAAACAAGAAGTGATTTTGAGATCAAACCTAGCTAAAGTTATACCTAAAGTACCTAAAAGTTCTGGAATTGATCTCAAAAGTGCGCTACTTTTACCAAAAGATGGGGTAAATATAATAACCAATAATATTACGATGACGTAAATGCGAACTCTCCACTCATATAATAATATTAGCGTGGACCCCCTGCTGGGATTTGATAATACAGTGGAATCTCGATAACTCAAAGCTGAAGGGAAAGGAGTTGACTTCGAGTTATTGGAGTTTTCGAGATAACGAGGTGAATTTTGCATTGAGGCTTATGGTGAGTTGAAGAAACAGACCTTCGAGTTACGGGGGGTTTCGAGTTAACGGAGTTCGAGTTATTGAGATTCCACTGTACTTCGAATTTGCAAGTACCTACATCTTACCTTAATAAATCAAATGATCCCTAAGTTGTCAAGACCTAAAGGATGGAATTATACATTGGACCTGCGGAGTAAGACAACCAACTGGCAGCCATCTTGCCAAAAAAACCTGTGTAGAGCTAATTTCTCCCGCTGAGTGCTCTTGGCTGCGCTGCTGTCGATTTCTTGAACAAACTACATGCAAAATACAGCGCAGCCAAGAGCACTCAGCGGGAGAAATTGGCTCTACACAAAACTCACTACCGTCCCTTTCCCCCGTTACCTGCGGATTGAAGTACAGCGCAGCCAAGAGCACTCAGCGGGATAAATTATCCCTACACAAACTTTCTTTACCGTTTCCATTCCCCTTGGCCTGCAGTTGGTTGTCTTACTCCGCAGGTCCAGTGTCTATAGATGGAATTAACCAAGTCCTATAGGATCTTCACCAACTTAAGAATCATTACAAGATGCACTGAGAGGACAGTGAGGCCATAATGCCACCTTACAATTAGGGAGATGAATTTTTATGTTGAGAAAAGCAAAATTCAACTAGTAGCCATCAACAATTACTAGTTTTGGGCCATTCTGGAGCCTTTAACGATTTTTCAATTTTTTTCGTACTTTCTTTTAGATCATTTTCTTGAAAACAACAATTTCAATTTTGAGCTCATTTTGATTCATTTGGGCCATTCTGGAGCCTCCAACGATTTTTCAATTTTTTTGTGCTTTATTTTAGATCATTTTCTTGAAAATAACAACAATTTCAATTTTGAACTCATTTTGATTCATCCATTGTATTTTACTATCAAACAAATTTTAATTTGTTTCAGTAATACTTAAGTATATAAATTTTTTTTTATCAAGTATGCCCTGCCCACCTACAATATCTTCGAGAAGGTAACTACTTAATTAGGTATCTAATCTACCCATCAGTATTTTGTTTCTTATTCGGTGTGAAACGTCCACTTAACGACATCGATATATAGGTAAATGTACCTGCTTACTGCTTAGTTTTCTTTACCTATCTGTATCCTTCATGGATAAATAGAAGGCTCTACGAGAGTGAAATTGACTGCTACGAATAGGTACAATATGGCACGAGGAAATGAACGAGAGATAGCCGGAATATCCTAGCACCTTGAAACGCGATCGTCTGCTGTCAATCGGACACGATAATTTAGCAATTAACGGGGCGCGAATCATTCATCTGAATAATTCAAGAGATTTAATTCATAGGTAGGTATCGAACAACAATACGTAGGTATTGTAGGTAGTAGGTACATAGTAGTATCCGTAACGCGATCGTGAACTAAAGCAATTTCTGGCTCATTAAATATATTAATATATTTACCATTTATTAGTCGATCGTCGCTTTCGAGAAACAAGTATCAACGTTCGACTCTCGGACAAGAAACGGTAACTTACCCGCATATCAAATTATTATACCTATCTATCTACGGTAAAACGTCAGTACCTATAAGTATTTTAATTCTTGGTCTTTAATTGAGAAAACTTTCGTTGTTTGTTGGAAAAAATATGGTACCTACGTACCTACCACTACCAAAGACTACCTACATTATTTTTGCTACGTTGAATACGATAATTTTACGTAGCGGTTTTTTTTCTCATTCCTTTTACGAGTAAATAATATTCTCTTGCTGTTACATCAACTTTTTTTTATTTTGATGTTTTATACTATAACAGTACCGATTACAGCGTAAAATGCATATTACGCTGGGTAAATACAGATAACGTCGACTCGGTCGACCATATTTTAATTTTTCAATCGAAAATTCAAATGTTATATTAGCAAAAGATAGGATTTAGGTGGGATAGAAAAAATAAACTTCGCAGTACACGGGAGTTTCAGTCAAGTGAATTTAGAGGTTATCGTTTTATTTGAGAAAAATTATCATTTTATGTACACAGGTTGTTCAGGAATTTGTATATTCGCTCTCCAGACACCCTGTATCTACCTATAGATTATAATTAAATCAAAAGCTTTTTTTTTTTTAGAATAGATACCTACAATTGCATAGACAGTAGTGCTTTAGGTAATCGATAATTTTTCATAAATCACTTTCACCTTTAAAAAAGATTGCGAAATGGTTAAATGGATGCTGCGATGGCATATGGCGGACGTACAATACGAAGAAGAATAAAAGATCTGGCAGGTTTTACAAAAGGACACGCCGATATAGTGTGTGTTGTAGGTATTAGGAACCTATATACCTATACATTTATGCGTACTGTGTATTGAATACAAAAGCATCAACCTTTCTCGCGATGATGGTTAAATATTCAAAGAAATTATTCCAGTCACAAGTATTCGCCTGTTTGATTATGTATTATCAATTCATTAAACCGCCGCAGTTACAACCTAAACGTATGTTAGTTTAACCAGTTTTACTTTAAGGCGGGTACCCAGACTTGGTACAGAGCTGTACAGAAATATGGATACAGCAACACACGCAGAGAGAGAGAGAAAAGAGCACCGCGTCTGTGAAGTTTCCGACTTGTACAGAATCACTTCTACCTAGACAAATGAGTAATTACGGTGCTATTTGAAATTTCAATAATCATTACGAATGGAAATGACGAATGTAAGCTTTTGATGTTGCGAATGCAAGATATAGGTAGATGGGTAAAGGTGCACATGGGATGTGTACTGATCGTAGTATACGTAACCTATACAGGAATACTTTCGATTGAGAAGTACACAATCATCCTATAGCAGCTTAAACTGGGTGTTGCAGTTTAAATAATGTATATGATGATGCTATCGTTTTTGAAATTTCTCGTATGATCCGAATGCAAATTCACTATGTTATATATGTACCTACGTGTTCGATGTTTGGAAAAAATAAAATAGTTAGGAGCAGAGAAATTGGTCAAACATGATACGCGAAGATCCGAAAAATATGAGCTCACGAAGGAACGACGAATTATTATTCTTGAAAATTCGGAATATTACCCTCGAGACCATTTTTAAAGTCTTGAAGCACTTTTGCAGCCATAAAAGCGTTGAAAATTAACCAATTAAAGTATATTTTGTTTAAGAAAAATAAAATTTTACGACTTTATAAAGTTTTCGTGTCTCTGGAAATTATTAATAAGCTTTCAGTAGCTTCGAGTCGAAGAGATGGGTAAATTTTCTCGATTGTTAATAAACTTGATTTTTGTTGAAGATAGGGGATTTTTTTTTTAATTTTTCCTTTAAAAAATGTCTATATTTTCTACTCTGCAAATTTTCAGATAATTCTGCTCATTCTCGAATCGTAATACATATGTATTTTCAAATTTATTACCGACAATATTGAAGATGATTCGTTCGTGAACAATTTGATCAATTTGATGAATCAGTGAATCGCCAATAGGTATGATCAAACAAAATGAAGGATTATAATATAAAACTTGATGTTTAAAACTCATCAACGAATATTTGAGTCGATTCGTTCGCGAACGATTCGCTCATAAATGATTAAACATTTGAAAACGACTTCAAACTCACTTGGAAATCCAATCAGATAACTAGGTACCTTTTTTACGACAAAACAAAACGAATCAATGATAAAAAAAAAATGATTCGTTCCCGAAAGGATTTGTAGTTACGAACAAAAACTGCAAACGATTCTACAGAAAAGACAAGCAATTTGAAAACGACTGATTCTCATTGAAAATCAAATCAGATAATCGATGACAGGACAAAGCGAAACATTTTTTCGCTACCAAAAAGAAATCATCGCGATAATTCATTTGGTGAACGATTCGCTGAGAGCTTAAGAGGAGAAATCACTCGAGAACGACTGAATCACTAGATATACTCAATAAATC
This sequence comes from Planococcus citri, assembly GCF_950023065.1. Classification (NCBI taxonomy): domain Eukaryota; kingdom Metazoa; phylum Arthropoda; class Insecta; order Hemiptera; family Pseudococcidae; genus Planococcus; species Planococcus citri. Next base: position 22,190,094 of record NC_088679.1, on the reverse strand, counting down.
AAATATTAAAAAACAAAACGTGGCAAAGCAAAGGAAAAATTTGACTTTTCAAATCCATTGATGAAAATTAAAGATGATTCGTTCGCGAACGATTCGATCAGAGGCGAAAAATCGTTCACGAACGAATGAATCACTAGAAAATTAAACCTGATAAAAGGCATATGTATCAACTAAAGTTGGAGGCTATCATTATAGTTCGCGAACGATTTGTTCGAAAGAGGGAAATCGTTCGCGAACGATTTGATCAGAGGTGAAAAATCGTTCACGAACGAATGAATCGCTGAAAAATTAAATCGGTATAGATGACACGACGAAACTTGACAACTTTAATCCTATCATCAAAAACTGGATTCAATTCGTTCGCGAACGATTTGCTCATAATCGACCAATCATTAAAGAACGACTGAATCACATACATCAAATACAAAGAAAAAGACCGTGACAAACAAAATTTGACTCTTTCAAATCCAATGATGAAACAATGATTCGTTCCCGAAAGGATTTGTACGAACAAAAACTGCGAAGAATTCTACAGAAAACACCAGTCATTTGAAAACGACTGATTCCCATTGAAATTCAAATCGGATAATCGACGACAGGATAAAGCGAAACATGTTTTCACTATCAAAAAGAAATCATCGCGATAATTCATTTGGTGAACGATTTGCTAAGAGCTTAAGAGGAGAAACCATTCGAGAACGACTGAATCCCTTGGTACTCAATAAATCAAATGTTAAAAAACAAAACGTGGCAAAGCAAAGGAAAATTTTGACTTTTTAAATCCATTGATGAAAATTACAGATGATTCGTTCGCGAACGATTTGATCAGAGGTGAAAAATCGTTCACGAACGAATGAATCCCTAAAAAAATCAAATCGGTATAGACGACACGACGAAACTTGACAATTTTAATCCTATCATCATAAACTGGATTCAATTCGTTCGCGAACGATTTGCTCATAATCGACAAATTATTTGAGAACGACTGAATCGCTAGGTACTCAATAATTCAAATATTAAAAAACAAAACGTGGCAAAGCAAAGGAAAAAATTGACCTTTCAAATGCATTGATGAAAATTAAAGATGATTCGTTCGCGAACGATTTGATCGAAGGCGAAAAATCGTTCACGAACGAATGAATCACTGAAAAATTGAATTGGTATAGATGACACGACGAAACTTGACAATTTTAATCCTATCATCAAAAACTTGATTCAATTCGTTCGCGAATGATTCGCTCATAATCGACGAATTATTCGAGAACAACTGAATCACTGAGTACTCAATAAATCAAATATTAAAAAACAAAACGTGGCAAAGCAAAGGAAAAATTTGACTTTTTTTTTTAATATATTGTTTAAACAGTCACAAGGTATTAGATACATAAGTGACTTGATATCAGTAAATATACATCTTAAATTAAATCATTGTACTTAATATCTCGAATAAATTTAAGTAGTTCACAATAATTATTTTCTAAAAAAGGATTTTGATTACGAGAAATTTTATGTAATAATCTAGAGTTATTAAATTTTGGACAATCAAATATGACATGATGGGCTGACATAGGTATCTCGTATATTACAAATAGGTTGTGGTAATTTAGATAATCAAATCCATTGATGAAAATAATTAAAGATGATTTGTTCGCGAACGATTTGATCAGGGGTGAAAAATTGTTCACGAACGAATCAATCAAGGGAACCCCTCGTCAACTCGTTACCTCCAATTTGGCTGAAATTCGGCTCACTGAAAGTTCATGTCAAACACGCTTCAGAACCAAATTTTCAGCTACCCAAAGTTGGTTTTTCGAATTTTGTTGAATTTTTAAAAATCACCGAAATTGCCCATTCACTGACTATAGGTGTTCCTAAAAATGGTAAATCACGAGATAAAAGGCTGAAATTTGGTTCGGGTACTAAAGTCGACCTCCAGAATATGATTGCGACCATTTTCGAGACGATCTGGAGCCTTCACCAAGAAATTGTTTTTCTCCAGTGCAATGGAATCGCTCCAGAAAGCTATATAATTAACTTCGACAGCTAGAGGTACTCGAATATAATTACAAAAGATACTCGAAGCATTTTAAATTCAAACGAATCTAGGTATGTGCAAATCGTACTTCAAAGTCTGGTGGTTTTTAAACTTCGACATGTTTACGAGATGGCAAGATGTTATTAGACTACCCTAACTTACGAAAGAAGTACAAGTAACGAACTGCGAATGCAAACCTTTGTGCTGCATTTTAACAAGAGAGTACTTGGAAACTTTTTGCATTTTGTTTAATGTAACGAAGAATACCCTAGGGTGATGTTTATGCATTAGTTTCACCTTAACAGCGTAGATATATTTCTAATTACCCTTATTGACTGGCGAGAGTGAAAAATTATTTTCAAAACACAACCCAAAAACTAGATAGGTACTCGTAGGAGCTTCTGAACTATACAGACGAGTCGATCCAAAAAAGAAAAGGATAAAATCAAAATAAAATTATACTAATTTCTTATATTGCAGATACCTATCGGTATAGATATTAAATTAATGGACTGGCGTTTTACCTACGTAGGCAATTTATAAAATGGCGAGAAGAGGGTAAAAAAGAATCTGTTGGAAAAAAGAGCGAAAAAAAGGACTCAGTACACAGGCTCGTATGTATGGGTAACAGCTGGTCAATATACGTTCATCAATACATGAAGTTCCTTTAACAATCTCTAACATTACTTTTATGTTATGGCTCGGAAGTAACATGTTTTATTTAACTATCATTCGAAGAGTAGGTACATATTCTACTGCAGTATATGTAAACGTTTGAAATCGAACTTATTCCTTTCGATTAATCGGTTTTTGTCCGCTTAGTCTTAACAAAAAAATCCTTTTTAAAAGCTTATAAAACGTCTTTTTTTTCTTCTCATCGTACTGGCAAAAGCTTTTTGAAATCTTTTTCTCGTCTCTTTAAGACGATTAGGAAACTAATACGACAGCTTTTTTTCATCATTTTCAACGTAATAAGGAATTCAATATAAACGGTTTTTCTCATTTAAAGAATTTTCCGTTGTTTAGTTCAATATCCTTGGTATAGTAGTAGGAAGGAATTCGACGGTTTTTAATTCGATTTATTTAGTACGAGATGGAATTTAATAATGCTTTTGCCAAATCGAAAGCAGTCTATTCCGTTGTTCCGAGGCGGTGGAATTCGATGTTTTATTTTACGCTTCCAGGCCTTAAAATTCCATATTAAAGTTCAATTCTGCAGTCGATTTGCTTTCTCTGTTTATCTCTGTCCTTGTTTTATTCCAACTCTTGTGTCTTTGGCGTATTAAAAATTGGAATTTTTCGTCGATAAAAGAGCTAAATTTCATTTCCTCGTCGTATATGAATTTGTAAACGCGCGATGGTTATAAACGCATTTGTATAATCTTTTGATAGCCGATCTCGCCGGAAATTGATGGCGAATTACGAATATCGACTTGTTGATAAAAGCATCGAAACTTTAATACCCAAGACTTTGCCGCAAGATTAACAACTTGTAATTGACTTGAAAAAGCGACGTACTCTTTTGTTTACGTTCTTATTAAATACGATCGACTCGAGATTGCTATGGTGTATTTTGTTCACTGTTGGCGGTATTTCAAACGCATTAACAAAGTCGCCTTCCCCTTCGCCCTCGCCCTCGTCCTTGTCGTAGTCGTGGTCAATGTTTTTCTTAAACGCAGTTTGCTGACCCAAACTTTACCAAGATTAAGTTGTAAGAGCTGAGTTTTTCTATGATAATTTTCTCTTCTTAAGATAACCGAAACGGTGCTCGAAAATGTCCGATCGAGATGTAAGCGACGAGGGGGCAAGACGGCGCGGTGTCAAGGAACCGTTCGCAGCACGTTTCAGTTTCATTTTCATCGAACTAACGTGATAGATTTATTGAATGTGATGGCCATACATAAAGAATCAAGTACGCGAGGGAAAAAATCATCAAGGAAGGCGAAATGAATCGGCAGATTTCACGCCTATAACTCGGCTCGTTTTATTTTAAGTGGCAACGCGTAACTTAAGGTAACTGTGAATAAGTGAAAACTCCGCATAATTAACGATGATTTAAATTCAAAAAATATCATTCTTTTCAACACTCGGACAATGAAATTCATTTTCTATATTTTAACTAGAGTACGTATAGGTACGACTTTGATAAGAAAAAAGAGTCTAATATGTGCGATGGTGGTGTGAGTTCATTTGTAAACAACATCGAGTTAATTATGATAGTTGAATTACAATCCCTCTATAACATTAGGACTCGTTAAAACTCAGACTTGGGTGCCTACCTAGTTGGATAGGACAAGAGTGAAATGGCGACCACTTTTAGTATTGCATTACAAATGAATCGGTCGTTTATGCAATTTTTCAGCCGAAAAGATGAGAGGAGAAGAGACCACGATGTAAAGTACCAGTGGTAAAGTTATGCTTGAGATATTGCGCCATTATCAAGTTTCCAATGACAAAGCGTAAGATTTTTAACAGATATGTTAATTAATAAGGTGCTTACCTAATTGGAGTTTTTACTTTGAACGTGCGTGGATGATGCGTTTGAGATTAAAATTTCAAATGAATAATGCTCGATTCGAATGGAAGGTCGGAATGAAGATGGCAGATGCTTATTAGACAATTTAATTTAAACTTGTAATAAAGTAGAAAAAAGTGTTAATGAAATGTCGGATGAGTGCATCGTGTTAATTGTTATCTAGCGTAATTACCTCTTGATTTTTTTCGGGGGAATGTATAAAATATGTATGAGGTTTTGAAAGATTTATCAATTTTTCGTTAGGTAGTTTTATAGACAAGGGTGGATATGGCAGTAAACGAAAAAACAGTCTGAATGAATTTTCAAGAAGAAAAAATGTCTCGGAGTCTTGATTACTTAATTTAAAAATTTAAAAGAAACATTTTCCGTTCGCTTAATTGAATGAGTTTGAAGCTACGTTTCAAATTGGTTTGGATCGCGGCCCATTTTTGGATCAAACTAGATCGATTAAGTAAATCTGTGAGTTCAAATCTGATTCACTTGGATCCAGCTAAACCACAAACTTTGTGCCGAAGTCAATAATACCGCAAAATATGAACTAATCAAAAAAGCAGTACAGTTTTCGTAAAAATTGTGAATAATTTGTTTAAAAAAATAATTATACAAAATTTGCAAGAATTGAGTGAGATAATGCAGAAATTTCAGAAAATTCGGGATTTTTTGTGGGGGAAACGCCGGAAGACGCAGTCCCCCTACAGGAAAGTTCGAAAATATCACAAAATTGCCATAAAAACTAAAAAAATGAAAGAATTTGAAACAAATGTAAAAAAACAAATTTTAGTAGGTAGATACTACCTTTTTCAAAAAATTTTGAATTTTTTTTAGGTCAAAATAATCTAAATACAAAATCTATTATGAAACATTATTATTTTTTTGAAGAGCAAGAAAAAAGTAGGTAATGAAATTTTAAGCAATAAGAAAATAATTCAGGTACTTCGATTTTACTAATGGCTTCCATCACATCAGACACAGGGACAGGTGTCCCTAGTGCAGGAGAAATCTTTAGTGACTGCTTTGCTGTCAAGTCAGCTGTTTCATTTCCCAGAATTTCTGAGTGGACTGGAATGCAGGATTAGCTGTTGCTTAAATTTAAATCTTAGTTGAGAGATGAAATTCAGTGAATCCGTGAAGATCACAACCTTGTCAAGTCTGCTCTCAATTGCCATGTTTAAGGACATACAGGGTGCCCAGAAATATCAAGTACCCCTAAAAAAGTTTTCTACTAAAATACTTTGGTTGGTCATAGTGAATGATAATAATGATAGCACATGATTGGTTGTTGGACTGGAGAGATAACATTTCACCAATCATATGCATCTATTTCACATTGCCAACCTATATTTTCAATGAAAAACTTTCTTAGGGGTATTCGATATTTCTGGGCACCCTGTAAGTATATTGTAGGTAGGTATAGTTCATAGGAAAGAATACTGAACAAGCATGATAGCGGAAATCACAAAACCTTGCTATTACTAATGACTAAACAACCAAGACTATCCACAGATTTTGACCCATCAGTGTAAAACAAAATAAAATCATATAGTAGAGTCTAAATAACTGGAAGCTAAAGGGAGAAGGAGTTGACTTTGTGTTATCAGAGTTTTGGAGTTATCGGAGTTTGAGTAATACAGGTTCTCCCATTAGGTGAAAATCTGCTGATGATACGCAACAAAAAATGTGGGAGGGAATTGCAACACTTTCCGCCAATACTTCTCTGCTCATTAATCAGTGCTCATATTTTTATACGCAATAAATTCTGCCAATATCCAATATTCTTGAAAATTTTTTGGCTCTGCTGGGGATCAAACCCGGGTCTCTGAGTTTGATAGCGACTTTTCTACTTACCTAACCACTGGGACATGTGATGGAATGAATGCAAATATTTCTATACTATACTAAAACATTTGTGTAAAATACCGCATTTACACGTGTTATTTAGAAAAACCCGAAAGAATACGCCAAAAAAAAGGTTAGTGGCGTATTTTGTAGTTGGTTTCTTCCAGCTTGAAGAAACATGCCTCGTAATCTGAAAGCAATGTGGCCTTACGTGAGAAAAATACGCTACAAAATATTCACATAGTGTATTTTTGAGCAGATTTTTTTGGTGCACCAATATGCCTTCTGAACAGTGAACAGTGCTATTTCATGTGTATATTCAGAATACGTCAATAAACTGCTGGTTTTGGCATCTTTTTCAGAGTATGGACAGATTTTCCCCCAATGGAGTCCTTCTTGGTATATTTTGAGTTGGCAAAGTTTGAATTAAAAGTGATTTCTTCAACAGAATAAAGTAGAAACACAATGGGTAGAAAAGATGAAAGTATGGAATGAGATTGTACACTGTCACAGGCTTGTTGGACCGGACCAAAAAACTGCAACTAGACCCAAAAATGAACACAAGACCGAGTGGACCGGATCTGACCTTAGACCTCTAAAAAAAAATTACATAAATATTAACCAAACAGATTACCCTTTTCAGAAAAAATAACTGGGACAGACTGAGACCGAAGTCCTTTCTAAAAAAATCAGACCAATGACTGCGGTTTGGACCTCAGTTATGTCCAATTTTTCAAATTTATAATGCCATTTTAGATGCCTATTTCGATTAAATTTCCATTGTGATTTAATTTCTGTCAAAGTTTCAATGTTTTGAAAGTAAAAATCCCATTTTTCAACTCATCTTATGTGTTAGGAAGCTTTTTTATTTCTGAAAAATGAAGACTGTTTTTTGGACCTGGGCTGGCCCATGACCATGATGAAAATTTCTGACCATTTGAAAGCTCTACGCTAGGACCTTGATTTTGGAGCAACCGCAAAACCTGAGTCGTCCCACAAGCCTGCACTGCCATTTCAGAAAACCAATATGTGTATTAAAAGAAGTTTACTTACATCAATGAGATTCAAAGTTTCAAGTTTTTTCTGTATAAAGAAATTCGAGTTTTAGAGGCAAAATGTTGACAATGTTCAACTTACAGAGGCTTTTTTTATTTTAATTCAAGTTATCAAAGGTATCAGACTTTTTATTTTGAGAAAAAAAAGTGAATTTTACATCAAGTCTTATAGGGAGTTGAAGGGAAACAGGCTTTGCCCCGAGTTACCTGAGTTATCAAGATTCCACTATACTGAGCAACAGGCCCAGACCCTACAACTAATTGTAAGTTACCAAGGAAATCTCAGTGGGCTGCGACATTATTTGGGCCTGTGAGATAAAAACTGGGCTACTTAAAAACTTCTGAATTAACATTTGTGCTTAGGTGTCCTACATTTTAAAAAATGGGAATTGGGAGGTAAAAATAGGGCTGGTTAATTGTAAGTAGACCACTAAAATGGAATATCTCAGTGATCCGCTAAATTTCCATTTTCTATAGGGTCCAACCTGGCCCTGCTGAGCAATAAAGTCATTGATGACTTTATAGTGTTGAGTTGAGAGTATTCAAGTAATGATGTAGGTACCTATCAAATGAGAGACAATTTTTCTTAGTTTTTGTAGGATTTTCTGGATAGAATTGGGGAAGAGGATATGAGTCTGTGGTGAGGGGGAGACAGTCAACAGTTTTAAGATGAATGAAGAATTTGGAATGGGTGAATTTTGATCATGGAGATAGAGGGGAGGACTTCAGAGTTGCTCTGAGGGCTCCAGTAGCCAGTCGAAGAGCTGTGTTGTGAACAGTGTTCAGTGCTTTGAGTGTTGACATGTTTAGTTGATGAGTAAGTTGGCAACCTATAATCACATTTTGAGCGAATCAGAGCTCTACCTATAAATTCTGTAAATGCTTAAAGATGAGAATTTTCCTAAAATTTCACAGAATTTGGTTTTTCAAAAAATTCCCCAGGATATATCCAAATGAACATTACTCCTATCAGCTATGTTAAAAAAAGGGAATTCGCCTCAAAATCAAAATTAACTCAAAAACAAACTATCGAGGAACAAAGTTTCTCATTCAAACTCCTGCCAAAATAAAACAAATCTGCTTAATTAATTTCAAAAAAAGTAGATACTTATAGACCAAGGAAAGAAATTTCAAAGCTGCTTTCTAATTTACGCTTCTCGTACTCTCATCACACACATAGGCCTTCATATTACATACAATATATAGTATGGTAGACGCCACAGATGCGAACTACTGCTCTATATTAGATACAAAAATTACAATAAATTTATCCCGCATCAGCATAATACATATTTTCCATCATAGTAGCATTTCACGGGTCACGCTAGCGAAACAAATTTCACAATCTGCAGCGAAAGAGAGAAAAAAGACATCACATCGTATCATTATAAGATGACTGAAGCATTTAAAATTCATATGTTTTAGTTTATGCATTAAATGTATAAGACGTACGTATACTAACATTGCTGCGAAGAGGAGAGGAGAGGAGGGGGAGTGCAGCTTCTTACGGTATATAGCATTTTTTTCACTGCTGATATGCGGATGTGTGTGTGTTACTCGTACTCTTTAGGTGTGAATTGTGGAGTGGAAGGTAAATAGTTGACGAGCTTTTGGCGATATTGAAGACTACACTAAATACCTACCTACCTAATCGATATTATATTAACCATTTTGACAGCTGGCTGTCTGCATTGGTGGGGCTATTTTTCGCGCTCGAAAACGTACGAGTATTGCGGAAAATATGGTCTGGAAATGGTTCAGGCTCCGGCTACACGGATATGTGGAGTGTGCACGTGGCTCGCGCCGAATTATCTGTTTATATTGCTGATGTAAATTGTAACCATATCTGCATGAATGCTGATGAATTATTATCTTCGATAAGGTGTTAGGTGTACTGCTGGGTATATGGTTTACTCGACGTGATTTATAAGTTGTTAGTCACGCTTTAGTGTACATCTGTTGGTAGGTACACATACCTGTGCACTTTTTAGCATACTAAATCTTAATTATCACGCAGTTAAACTGGTCGAGACTCGAGTTGGCCGCGTGCTTCGTATATTTGACCGAATCGATAATATGTAAGACTGAGAAGTCACGAATGTCATGGTACCGTTTTTTGAAGAGTATACCGTGATGTTGGTATGCTTATTTTACATAATGTTGGCAGTTGGTACGTTTACTTATGTAATTGGTTGCTGACTAAGTGTGAGTATAGGTAATTCGCGGAAACAGGAATTTCTTTTCGTTGTATAGGTATGCGAAATTATTGTACTTATTTGCGGAAATAAAAAATATCTTTGCGTGTGCTTGCAAAAAAAATAAAAAAAAAATGCAAAGAGCAGGCCAGCGATGACGACGAGTTCATAAAACTAGTGACCGTGAATTTTGAACTGTTTTGGAATATGATACCTTTACTTACCTGTACTTACCGTACACGTGTGTGCTGTGTACGTACCTATAAAATTATATTGGGGTACTGGAACGAAGTAGCCAATGTAATTATTTTGGTAGGCAGTGTAATTGAAATGTTAAGTGGGTATCAAGAGTGGTCTGCGGATTGATGTGTCGAATAACTGACTGATGCAACAGCCAATCGTCTCATCCGTGTCGTTCAGATTAATGTGGAGGTATAGGGTGTTCCTAAATCATGCAGATTATTTTGTTAGTGATGATGAATTTCTAGTGATTGGGTGCAATGTTGTATCCAGAGACTTGAGAATGAATCGAATTCGAATTTATTGGTAGCTGAATTTTGAAAATGTAATTTTCCAATTTTTTTTCCAATCTCAGATGGAGGATTGACAGTGATTTCAACAACTCAATCACATATTTGGTGATATTGGGGGATTTTTTGAAAAAAATTTGGGCTTAAAAATGCACGTTTTTCTTGCCAAAGCTAGAAGTAATCATCTAAACCTTTTTTTTTCTGAAATTTGATTTAGAAAAAAGGGTTTTAAAGTTGTACATGTAACAACACCGTCACACATTTAGAGATTTTTGATTTTTTTTTTCAATTTATTTTGTGCTCAATAAAAATACAAGACACAAAAAGGTTTTAACCGGACAAGGCTAAATCGAAAGAACATAAAAAAATACATTATCAGCCAAAATTTCAGACACTAAAGTACATTTTTCGATTTTTGATAAATTTTTGAAAATTAAAGGGCCAAAAATGTAAATAAATCAAAATTTTATCAAAGTCACCTGAAAAGCTATAATTTGGTATGTGCCCTATTTTTGACTCCTGATTTGGTTGGAAACAAGTTCGAACCATTTTGAGCAGCTCTGAAGCCTTCAGTCGATTTTTGAAACTGAAAATGTTCCCAAAATATCGTAATTTCAACATTATAAGTAAATTTGAAGGTCGTTTCTTGTCATACTGGAGCTTTTGGCCATAATTTTAGAAATTTCAGATTTCTAAAAATGGCCAAACAACCTGCCAAATTGACTTGAGCTCGCATGAAGACGATTGGTGGTTGTTATAGTGATCGACATGACCAAAAACGCCCTAAATTTGAAATACTATATTCGACTCAGCATATTGAAATTAGCACATAACGTAGGTATATTTTTACTTTTGAACTTTTTAAGTAACATATTTTGAGGAAGTTTCGAGTTTCAAAAATTTGCTGAAGGCTCCAGAACTGCTCAAAATAGTTTTAAGATGTTTTCAATCGATCATGAGTGACGAAAATAGAGTACTTCCAAAACTTTATCTTTCCAGGTTAATTTGTTAAAATTATGATTTTCTGCATATTTTTTGGGTGGAATTTTTATTTTCAAAAATTCGCCAAAAATCGAAAAATGCTCTGTAGCATTTGAAATTTTGGTTGTGGCATATTTTTGAACGTGTATTTTTTCAATTTATCTTTGTCAGGGTAAAAAAAATTTCCATCGGCTGGGATATCTCTTCTCATTAGGATGGAAATTCGAAATTACTGCTGTTCAGTCGCACATTTCGAGATTTTGACGTACTTTTTTGAAAAAGTATGCCCCCCCTCCCAAAAAAAAACATTATACCCATTTACGTTTAAATTGGCCCCTAGAGTATGATTGTGATTCAAAAGTGATTTTTTTCATCGAGTAATTTGGAGACTAAGTACTTTGGAAAATTCAAATCCTCATAAGATCCTGAAATTTTAATTTTAGTAGATAGATGCAAATTTTGGGGCGTTGCTCTTGGATGGGTCTTTATGCTCTGCTAACAAAAAATCAGCAATATCAGTGATTATGGGTGGCCAAAAGATACCTAAGCAATGCTTATTTTCACAATTTTGATGCATTAAACCTCCCCAGCTTCCTTTTCTCTCCACCTTTCCGAACGTTCCAATTCCAAGATCTATTCACTCTTCAAATCTTTTAAAATTTCCTGATTTATATTTTTTACAAAAAGTAAAAACATTTGCTCGTCACAGTGAGAAATTAAACTCCGATACGAGTGAAAAAAAATGATCTCATCATCGTCATCATCTGCGTCTTCATCGTTATCCAGTCGAGAGTTTTAATAGGAACTCTGCAAGACTTCTGGAACACAGTGTAGACCTATACGCGTATGGCGAATGATCTCTATTCATACGTCTGCTAAAGCTGAAACATTATTACGTATAGACATTCGGCATTTACCTACCTACGTTTAAAACGATGATGACAAAGTTGAAAACCATACCGATACCGGTCGATTAATTAAATTGAAAAAGTCAAATACGATTGTCGCAGCGCATCCTCCAAAACGCCGGCAGTAGATCAGTTTTTATCGCGTGTCGTCGGATGATATGTACGAGTATATAGGTACCTAGCATATAGCGGAAATAAAATCGTGCTAGTAACGTTTCAAGTATGGTATTCATATACATGTACATGAATTCTGCAGCCTTTGGAAAGATACACGAGCGTGATTGCAATCGTTATGTAAATGTCGCGTCATTAACACCAGCACGCGAATTATACACCTCGAAAATTCGTGCTATTAGGAAGTGTTCATAACATAGAGAGAGACGTGTATAAGGTATAGAACCAAGAGTACGTAGCTTCCTATCCTATGCATAGGTTTATACTCGTATATGTAAATAGAGCACAACGAGTACCTACCATATGATTCCTATAGCCACCAAGTACCTACCTACGACTACGAGTAGATTATACGTTCTTTGAGGCGATTTTCCAACAGTTGGACATTTCGGACTATTTTTTTCGTCAGCCAGATCGACGAACAGATTTCACGCCACGAGTTTATATCTTTGATATCTTTCAAGTCCCAAGCACGAATACTAGGTACCTACAGTATAGTACCACACAGCATAAGCCATATCAACCTATTTTTCTCATTTTTTTTTCACTTCTCCGTCTCAGTCACATTTTCCACGCGCCCGGCTACAGCAATCCGATACTCTCTGTCCTCGTCGGTAATTATATATCATGTGGTTGTAAAGCTATACTACTGTATAGTAGATCTAAATGGCTCGCTGTCGTGGTTTTTCTCTTCTTCGTCGTCGTCGTGTATATTCTTGGAGACGCCACACTTTGCTGTATAATGACCAGTCCGAAACCCATTAAAAACCAGCACCGAAGTAGCCGGCGTGCGACGCGAAAGTAGACTCGATACCGAAGATTAAAATTCCCTCGCGAATAAATCGCGCTAAAATAAAGGCTAAACAACGACCTACGTAGTACAGTCTACAAGCGAACGTTTTACTAAATAATAGGTAGGTAGGTATACAAATTATCTAGATTCTAAGGCCCGAAAATGAATAAATTGTAGTGTAAATCAAGCAAACTGGCTCAAAAGTCTTGAATGTATCTATATGGCCCACAGGAAACAGGCTCACGAATGATCTTTTTTCATAATGGCTTACGATTTGGCCAATCGTAGCTTCTCATTTGGGTGTTTGGGTCACTCACAATCAGAATTAATTTGTTCAAAAAAATACAATTTTCAACCAAAGTTTTTTGGATTTTACAGTTTATTAAATTTAAGCCTTTTTTTTCAAAACAAAATGTGTATTTTTAAATCCGAGGGGGAGGGGGAGGGGAGGATTTGGAAGAAACGGAAAATATTGTTATCTACTGCAAAATTGTGCATGACTTTAGGTGAAATTTAAAAAATGGATTATGTAAAAGATTGTTCTGAAAATAGGGCTTTTCAATAAAGCCAATCGATAATTACGTCAGGAAAAGCCATTACAAACCAAACGACTTTTATTAGCTATAAGAACACAGGTATTTGTCAGGAAAAATAAAACGTTATGAATAGCGTATTATGTGACAGGAGCAGAAAGTATGCGATTAACTAGTGCGAAGTTTGAGGAGCAAGGCGAAGCCAAGCAACTTGAATCACACGAGTTGATCCCATTACTGTCCAATCCTGTCGCGTATACTATTTTAATTTCATATGAGAGGAAAATAAATGCTGAAATGTTTACAAATTGTTAATTTATAATTTGTAAACAAGTGCGGGAAACCATTACTTTCCTCCTACTGCTTTCCGCACCTGTTTTGATATGTAGATGGGTTAAAGACGTATTTTCCAACCAGAAAACTGTCTAGGAAACTACACATTTTCCGATCATATGAAATTAAAATAGTTAAAGTACCTTTGCAAACGCTTGGTGGCGTAGTGGGTTGAGCCACCGCTTTCTGAACAAGAGGTCATTGGTTCAAATCCTGCTAGAGACGCAGGCGTTAACATGTAATGTATACATTGTAGTGCATTTAACATCTATTACACGTTAAGCTCCGAGCACCAGAACAGCTGAGGCAACAGAAATGCACGCAATCTGTTGCCCGTATCAAAAAGCTGTAACTGGCTGAGCAACTATAGGTAGCAGTGATTACGGAACTCAGGGTTGTAAAAACCCGGCTAGTGATGTATGAGCTACTTTGTAGATAGCGTAGAAAGCAATGGGAAACTACTACGTGAAAGCTCAAAAACGAGGTCGATTCCCCAGAATAATCTCAGTTGCAATAGGCATTCACCTCACCCGATTTCTAATGTGCTGTAAAGGACAAGGAACCACGACGACGACAACGACGACCTCTGCAAAGTATGCAGATTTGCAATCTAAACAATCCATATCAATAATCAATCAATCAATCAATCAATCAATCAATCAATGAGGTTGTCAAGTCCGGAGTTCTGGCTTGGCTAGAACTTGGATGGATGATAAGCAATCTGTAATAAAAATAGGTAATAGCTTATGAGTACACATACTTACTACTCATCGATCATGCAAGGCTCATAAATAATTTTTGTAAATAACTTGTAAATTGCCACTTCAGTAAATAAACACCTTGAAGACCCCCGTCTCAGGCCACACTGTATCAGCGATGACCAACCATGGGGCTGCTTCGGACCCAAGTGCCAATAGGTAATTGACCTGTGGTTCATCCATCAGTGCCAGTATAACAGAATGATCCTTTAATGGCCAACTATGTAGCAGCGTCGTAACAAAGATGCCCTAGGCACAGAACCCAGATTTATCTGCGAGGACCACATTGTTGCCAGTATGGCTTGTCACACATACCGCATAGTGGTAACCCCTTTGAGTCCCCTGCAGAGTCATGACTCACTGACAAGATATATAATGTGTGTAACATGTAAATGGCAACCACTGTACTAATCAAAATCACTGTCCTAATTAATATCATATCTTGGTGCTTTGTATACATACCGCACCAAGATACCATGCAAACAATTAAACAAGGCCTATTCTACAAACAAGTATGCATTTATTACTGTACTTAGTATTGGATTCGTCAATATGGCATTAATGGAGCAAGTATATCTTAGGCAACCAGGGAAAGAAACAGCAACGAGCTCAGGTACTTTACTCACAGCATGAACTTATAACAACTGAGATTTCTGTGCTCAGCCAAACTCTTTGCTGGTACATTGTACTCACTATGCGTGAGAACTTCCACCTGTCACTCATGGTTGCTAAGATTACCCCTCTAATTAAGCAACTCGAATCAGTTGCAATATGCATATTTGTGCATTGTAAAAATATATAGCAACCACATGGTCACTAGCTCTGCGATCTGACACCCTACAAGGTGTTGGAAACGCCACCAAGACGCACCATAATGCACATAGCGTGAGAATACAAAAAAAAAAAAGAAATGAAATGAAAACAACTTCTTACAATTATGCAGTTAGTATGATCTTATAAGATTTTATTGAGATGTCAACTTTTTTGGGGCTATAATACATATTGGTACTTATAGGAAAAGTTTTATTGATTTACCACTTTCAAAATATTGCTAGAAGCTCCAGTATGACTTGAGACAGTCTCCAATCAATATGGTCAAAAGCATGAGAAACCTTAAATTTCATTTTTCCAACTTGATTGGACGATATTTCATGGAACATTGAAATTTTTTAAAACATTATCTAGAGTCTTCAGAACCTGTTCCAAAACGGCTTAAAACCAGCTTAGTTGGGCATAATTTCAATTGTTTCGCCTTATTGGCGCAAATTTAATTTTTTAAAATTTTTCCAAGCTCAAAACATGAACTTGAGCTCATGAAATTTTAGCTGGTGGGGTATTTTTGCATGCTCTTTCGATCTTGATTTGTTTGAATCCAAAATGTTTCATTGGTTCGGATGTGTTTTTTTCGGTTGTATAACTTTCAGGTTTGAAATATGGAAAAGATGTTACTTTGACAGGGTAGATTGAAAATATGTAGGTAGGTACCTACTAAAAAAGAAGTAAAATCAAAATTTCTCTCGGGTAAAGTTGATTATTATGGCTCTCTTCCCTTCAGAGAAATTCAGAAATTAAATCCTGGGAATATTTTGAAAATCTAAAAAATTGATTGAAGAGGCTATTTCTATCAATTTAAAATATTATGAATTTGTACACAAAATCATGTAGCTGGCTATACTCTAACGAAATAATACAGGTGGATATTAAAAGCGATGATATTAGTTTAAATAGACATGTTCTCGTATCACTCATCTATACAAATGCACATTATCGTACTCGATACATAGGATCACTTGTACAGCAGATAGCGTAGAGAAGGTATCAATGAGATAAAACTTGGCTCCCCACGTTTTAATGCAATGCGAATTGCGAATTTATTCATGTATAATGTACATAGGTACGTACAAGTAATATTCCATCATTACGATATGTCGAGATACGAGACACCATCCACTATTACCGTCGCACTACCTTCAATGAAGGGCTAATTTTGCGCAATCGAAAGCATATCGAGTGCTAATTATTTGGCGAATGAGTACCAAACCAACGTACCTCGCAGCAACAGTGACTACTCTTCTGGCAAATTCGATTCGAAATTCAAATTTACCGAATTACATTTTGTACAAGCATCTTGTATAATTATGTTTCTGCAAATGATGCTCAAGTACCTAACATCTCCACCCACCTCTTTATCCAACACTGTGTTAGTATTTTGTGAAATTAATAGTACCCCCTGCGTACTCTGAGACATGTGTAGTGCACGGAAATGTAATATGTACCTATGCACAAATATAGGTACCTATAAGTTGATCAAACGTGATAATGACTCGCATTTGTTATTTACCTAAAATGATATACTTCATGACAGAGTAGGTAATAAGTTACAATGATGCAAATTTATAGCTTTAGCCCTGTAGCTTGAAGAAAATTTCTCACTCGTTTATCGTACCCATCACCTGTATGGTACTGAAAGACCTAGGACAACTAAACGAATTACTCGTACGAGTGAGATAGTCGAGGTGATAATTTCACGCGGCCTTATCTTCAACTTACAGACGAAATCACGATGAAATCACCGCAGCAATTGCGAATCCATATAGCGAGTTTAATTATATCATTAATAATAACGGTTAATAAGCCCGTATTAAACGATTAATATATACCTATATACCTACACGCGTTTAAATATAAATAAACCATAAAACCAAATTACATTAACCTCGTATATGATTCACCTATGCTCCAGTTAACCCGTACTTTACTTATACCTATGTTGTATAGAAAGCACTTTTTTATATAGTATTATTAGGTGTTTGAACTTAGGTACATACTATTTCGTAATTGTGTCTTTTTTTTTTACAAAAAACTACCTATGTACTTTAAACGCCCATTGAATGGAAGCGTGGCTAAAAACTAGACACAGGTAGGTACATCTTGTAAATAGGAAAGTACTCAAGGCCGAATGGAATGTTTTTGTAGACTTTGGGTGAATTTTCGCAATTTTATTAGCTTTAGCTGTGACCCCGTAGGCCCGTGCCAACGAACCAATCTAGCCTCCGATGATGATGGTTGTATATATTTTTTACAAACCTGAAACCTTTTATGCTATGTAGTATATCGTGAAAGCGTATACCTATACTCTCAACTGTACTCGATCCGTGTTTTAATCTGTGCTTCTGCTTCTGCATCTACTGCTTTCGTACATAAGCCGATTTACATTTACCTGAATGCTTAGCTTTACGGTTTGTTTTAAATTTTAAAACAGACGTATTGCCCAAGTGCCCATTACACAGAATTCTACCTACTCGTGTAACGTACTGTATAGGTACCTAGTATACCACGTCGAGAACAATACGATATTTCTTAATCGTGCTCATTTTCAACATTAATTAAAATTTCAACCATCGTGCATTGGGTTAGGTATCTATTATTTCAGTATAGGATAACGTAGGTAGGTAAATAGATAGCTAGGCCACTGTGGATTAGGATTTATGGAATTTATAGTTGCTTTATTTTTCGCAGGTTGTTATTGTATAGGTATCTCGTTTGATGATGAGGGTGGTTTTTACTACTTTGTACGATGTTAGATCCGCATTTAGAAAGATGAACTAGCTGTAGGTGAATTATTTTTGGTAAATTTCGAGTTCATTGACATGGTAATTTTTGAGAACGTTGAGCGGAAATAAATTTCATCTCGTTTGATTCTTTGACTTTTGTGGATGCAACCTACAACGTACCCTCGATTTTTTTAGGAGACTCGCTGTTTTTAATATGTACGAGTAGTTATGAAATTCTCGAAACTTTTGAGGCATTTTTGGGTCTAAACGAAGAATTATTGTGGCGAGACTGGATCAAAAATGAGAATAAAACAAGTTTTTTAAATTTAAATACCTACTACATTAAATTAAAAAGGCATCGATAAAATTATGATCATTTTCAAAACAATAAAATGATTTACAAAATTTCAATCAATCAAAAAAGTTGAATAAAATTTTCAAGTTATAAACTAAATTCATTGAATAGGAAAAAATTGATAAAATTGGAATTAACTAAGTACCTACTCAAAAAAAAAAGTAAACAGAGCCCCACTGCGAATAAAAAGTTTACGAATAATAATATGTATCCAAAATGGGAGTATAAAGTCTCCTCTCCAAAGAAAGTTTCAAATCGTGGTTGTTTTTTGCTTATATGTAGATAAGTTGATAAATCAACTCTTGGAATTCCAAATGTAAATGAAAATTCTCACGAAATATTATCAAGTCATTTTTGAAAGTTTGACATACTTACTCAACATACGAGGTATAGTCAGAAAGTAAGTTTCACATTTTTTTTTTAAATAGAAGGCGTGGATATTTTTTGACCAAAATTGGAGGGGATGTAGTTCAAACATTCGACTAGATCTAACAAAATTTATTTTGCATTTGGGTGCGTTGTTCGTATTTCACAGCGCGATTAGTAAAGTGCTGATAAAAAAATGCCGTCCAAATGTGGTATTTGGCAAAAAAAAAAATTTTGTAGTTGTAATAATTATGACTAAAATTTATCAAAAATTACTCAAAACGTATTATACTAATGTTATTTCAAGTTAAGATGTTATTTGGCGCTGTAATTTGTTCATGTGATGGTCGCAAAATTTCTGGTGCTGAGTGACTCTCGACAATGCCGACATTCAGCAGATTATCACTGAACAATCTACTTCATTTGGATTTTGATTGAATCAAAATAATGTTAGTATGTTATGTCTTGAGTGGTTCTCAATCAATTTTCCGGTGAATTTTTATTTTGTTAGGTTGAAAAATACATTTTTTCTGAAATATAATTTTTGGACAGCATTTTTTTATCAGCACTTTACTAATCACGCTGTGAAATACGAACAATGTACCCAAATGCAAAGTAAATTTTGTCAGATCTGGTCAAATGTTTGAACTACATCCCCTCCAATTTTGGTCAAAAAATATCCACGCCTTCTATTTAAAAAAAAAATGTGAAACTTACTTTCTGACTATACCTCGTATATAACCTTACCTGAGTAATTATTTTCACCCAATTTCTCAAAAATCAGACTAGGTGTCTGAAAATCTTTGTGCTTCAATTTAAATAAAAATTTTGGAAATTAGTGGTTTAATTTGGCCTTTGTTGCAGTAAGTTAATGAAAAAAGTAAAGTAAAAAGTAAGTAATTTTTTCAATTTTTAAAAGTCTGGCATAATTTTGAAAATTTGTCACAATTTTTTCCTAGTTTTTAAAAGTTAGACAAAATATTGAAATTTACCAAATTTTCCAAGTTTTTGAAAGTTTAACAAAATTTTACTTAATTCAAAGATTTTTTTTCAAATTTTCAAGCTTGTGACATGTCAAGAATTATTAATATTATGATTTTTTTCAATTTTTTAAAAGCGTGCCATAATATGAAAAATTCAACAATTTTTTGGAATAACTTCTAGCGCAAAAAACTTATCCATGTCAAAAATTATCAGTATGAGTACCTTTACCTCCCTACTGTACCTTATGTATCTACTAATAATTGCCAGTAGGCATAGCCAAAAATTAGCTGCACGTAATTTACCCAAAACTACCAGTTATTCAATCGAAACTAGCCCTAATTTACCATAAACATTTTCAGTACCTAATTTATAAAAAAAAATGATCAGTAATTTTAAATTTACCAAAAAAATTGCCAGTAAGTAATTTTTTTTCCTGCTCACCATAGTAACACACCTTGTTTTATTTTCAATCGTTAACTATTGATCATCGCCACTCTTCTTATTTACAACTTAACTTAAATAACATAAAACATAACATTCTTCTTCATAACTCAAAACTAAAAGGTAACTTCTACTGTCTGGTGGTTGGCAGCTCGGTTTCCTCTTCGTCCACTTCGCTGCCGGCATCCTCTTCGCTGGTGTTTGACTCATCCGGTGGTATTGTCACAATCGGGGTTTCCTCAAGCTCCGCTTCCTCTTTGTCTGATTCGGTGCTTGATGTCATCTTCGGATTTTGTGTTGTCGGCTGCTAGCTTGGCTTCCTCTTCATCCGCTTCGCTGCTGGTATCTTCTTCGCTGAGTAATTTACCAAAAAAATACCAGTAATTTATCAAAAAAAAATTACCAAAAACATTACTAGTAATTTGGCAAAAAATTACCACTAAGTTGCCAAAAAAATTACCGGTAATTTACCGAAAAAAATAATCTGTAATTTACCAAAAAAAATTACAAGTAAGTAATTTACCAAAAAAAAATGAGCAGTAATTTACCCCAAAAAATTACCAGTAGTTAATTTGCTCAAAAAATTCTGCAACTTTCCAAAAAAAAAAAACTTTGACATTTTCTAATCAAAATGTCTTCTGAAAAATAAACTAAATAGAATCTAGGTACATATTTTGAAAAAAAAATATGATTTTTCATTAACTTTATGGTGCAAAAAAATGTAAGTTAAGATAAAATTACTGCTGTGAAATTTTTTGATTTGAAAAAATCACATTTCATAAAAAATGATCAAAAATCTGTGGAAAAAACAAAACTTTTTCCTACTGTAAAATATTAAAACTACTTTTGATGGAAGTGAACACGTTTTCGACTTTTTAAAGTATTATTTCAATTAAGTAGGTACCTGGACATTTGCTTATTACTCATATCCAGGAAAAATAGGATTTTCCTCCTACGATCCCGGGGGTATTTTTTCCCTGGTTGATTGTATGTATTTTTAAGTTGCATAGGTAGATGATAATTGATAAATGCACAGAAATTAAAATACAAGTTATAATAATCATTCACATTTACTCGTAAATAGGAAGGTTAGAAAATGGAGAAAAGAAAAAAAATATGAGCCTTGCAATTGAGATTTTTTAAAGAGCTCAATTCGGAGGATCTGTAGAATGCTTCAGAGTTTTCGAGCTTTGAGCATTCCAGGTTGATCTCAGATGTTTAAAACCAGAAATGTAGGTACTTTTAATGCCACTTTTTTCAAAAAATTTATCCGAAATTTCATTCATTTCATTTTTTTTTTTCAAAAATTACAGCAGTTAGCCAAGTTGGAATTTTTTTTGGAGGCTAAACTGAAATGTCAAGTTTATTATGAATCAAGCATCTGAAATCTGCTATTAATTACCTGCTGCAGGATGAATAAAAATACAATTTTTCAAAATTTTGCAGTTTTTTTCAAGACTCCGTTTTTGAAAAAAAATTTGGGTAGGTACCTATTGATAAGACTTTCAAAACCCAATTTTTCTAACAAAATTGTTTCGAAAAAAATAGGTATATAGGCACCCATTATTGACTTATACACTTCCCTGTTTCAAGATTTGTTGATGAGCGAGGAAGGACCAGTTCATATTTATAATGAAAAGCTAATTTATTCGCCATTTCTGCAGATGCCCTCCTCGTCCTATTTGTAAATTTTTGGGAAAAATAAAAAAAAAATCAGTTTGGGTTAAAGTACCTACAACTTGAAAGTATCTTATTTTGGAAAAATGCAGACTACGTTTTAATTGGAGTACCTACAATTTTTTGACTCAAACGAAAAATAAAAATTTCTTGAAAGTTGAATTTTGAAAAACCCAACTTTGTCCAAGTCAAAAAATCCCACGTCAATTTCTCCATTTTTGGTTGACTTGTTTTCCAACTTTTGAAAACTTGCCAGGTATGTTTTCATTTTTGGATGGAGGTGGGAGGGAGGGGGAGGGAGGAAATAAGTTTTCAGCAAAATTCTCCACATGACAGGAATATGAAAATATTGAAAGCACATCCACCAATCAGATCAATTCAATGTTTAGGTTATCTTTCGAGTAGATATTTTTTCTCCGCATCAAACCACGAACAAAATCCACACACCTCCTCTTCATCCTGCTTCATCACAATCTCGAGATAGATGGTTATTACAATGTTGTTGTTTTTATCCATCGTGTGGCCAACATCAGGTCATCCATTAGCCACCTCATAACGATGTACAATGTATAATAATATGTAGGACCTACATTTACATTATAGCATAACCAGGGTGAAAAAAAATATTAGAGAACTACCTTTTCAACGTATAAAATACCCAAATTACCCTATTTGAATCTTTTCTACGCATAGAATATACCTACGTAGTACGTAGATAGGCTACTGTATGTATTATGAAAGTGGATGTGACAATGTACACAGACCTTATGTAGTGTTAATGAATGAACAATGGAATTAGAAATGACAATAGGGTGACGAGAGTCGAGAAGTGAGAATACATCCATTAGGCGGGCAACATATTCACCCAGTATGGGTTGTTTTATATGTACCTATTTAAAAGCTGCGAGATTTTTTTTTTTCAATTCTATAAAGCTGAAAAATCCATATACACGGCTATATAATAAAATAATACAGAAACGAGTTTATATAAGCTTCGTATTATTACGTATATACGGGTGGAGAGGTACGTGTAGCATTAATTCATTAAAAGTTGACAGTGTGTTAGTACACTTGCATGTAGATAAGTGGATGGAATGTATTGAAAAACGACCTCGAACTTTACAAAGTGCATTTCGATCCGGATAAAACACTTGTTAGGTACATATCTTTGTGTACGGATGTGGATCATGGATGTCTCCTGCCATGACATCGATGTGTTGAAAATACTGGTGATAAATATGGTAATCGATATACACCTATAGGTGAGCAGTAATTATTGACGTGGTTGATTCCTAGGGATTTTTTTTTTTTTTTTTGATTGATTGTTGGTTGAATAGGTATGTAGATGGAGAGATCTGTGTGTGTGTGAAATGCACCTATCGATATATGGAAACAATTTCGCCTTCGTGCATCTATAGAACTCCCATTGATGTAGCAGATTTCACTCTATTTTGCCTCACAGCATAAATCATCTCTAGGAGCATATACGAGAGTCCAAGTACGCGACATATGTGACTAGTTCACTTTGATAGAGGAGATACACAGATATCTGGGATGAAAGTTATACCAAAATACGTTATCCGAATATATTTTTTTGGCCAAGTTGATGCTTATCAGAGCTATAAGATGACCAACAATGAGGTATATATGTAGTATGTAGTAGTTGGTAGCATCAGAGACTTTTTTTAATCGCCCAGTGATTAATTAAACATCGTTGGATGGCCTACTTGTGACCGAGATGATCATGTTTTTGTGGTATGGTGTGACTTAGGCAAGTATACCCGAGAGACCGAAGCCTGTTAGAAAGTTGTATCTGGATAGCGAGCTGGCGGGCAAAAAAACGGACGGATTGCTACTTCATTCCTCGTTTAAATTACACTTATCTTTGATTTTGTTGCTACGCGTCTCTCAGCCTCAGCATCATCAGATCCGGATATTGTGTGTATTTGCGATACCTACCCATAGCTTAAGAGGAGTAAAAAAAAATAACCAAAGTTGGTGTGTCTGTGTATACAAGTGCATCATGCAATGGCTCACAGAATGCAATGCTACGAGTGCTTGGCGCACGCTGCATACTCGAGGAAAGGATCAGCAGCTAGCGCACGCCTCGTGCCTGGTTTTTTTTTCTAATCGACTGTGTAATTCTTTTTTAAACGCGTCAAAATGATAGGTATTTTTTAATGACCGTGCCACACGAAATTAGTCTGTATGGTGGATTCCGTCGGCTATATGCCCGTTACATCTCAACCCATATCGGTTTACCCAGCTGGGTAATCAGATAGGTACGAGCTGAGTTGAGCTGCGGTGTGTAACAGTGGCAAAGAGTGTAGTATGGTGATTAAGCTGGGTGCTTCTGCGGAGATCCGATGTCGACGATGCTCAACTGTCGAGAGAATATTACGCTCACGTCGACGAGTTTTCTTCTTTCTATCTGTAGCTTGTTCTTCCATCTTTTAAGCATAGCGTGTTGCAATCGCTTAGAATATAATATTTTTAAAAAAATGAAGATGTAACGGAATATAATGACTGACTGTTCACTTTGTAATCTCGCGACCCAACATGGCTTACGTTAGATGTTATAAAGGCGCGAAGCAAAAAATTACTTATGGAGATGCCTATGAGCAATTGATGATGAAGGGACATAGGTAAGGTATGAAAGCTTACGTGTTGGTAGGTAGTAGATTTCTATGCACATAAATAAAGTGTACATTATCTACATGGCTAACATAAGGGAAGCTGAACGAGAAAGAAAGTTATGAGATCGCTTAAATAGGTACCTGCTGCCTGACTGATACATATACACTACAAATCGTGAATATGAAATTTTCTGCTGCCTTTTATAAATACAGGCAAAACAACGTACCTTACCTACAGGTTGAGGCAAGTGTAATTTATTCGGAAACTAGTACGATTTTTATTATCTTATATATGTACGGGAACCGGTTTCGGTGATTTTTTTTATTCATCGTCGTCGTAAGTATAATAAGGTATCGAACCTTAGGTATCAGTGGGTTTCTAGTATTATTATCGGGTTTAAAATAGATTATTAGGAGAGGTATTTAAACCTATGCTAATTAAAGAGCGAATTTTTTTATCAATGCGAGGATCTCTGGTTGGAGGTTATTTTTACGCTGAAGTTGATATTGGAGCTTTAAAGATGTTGTGATCATAACTGGGGGATATCCCGACCTTGTCATCTTAAATTCGAATAAAACTGAAACAGATCCAAAAAAAAAAATCCATCCAGTAAAATTCAAAAAATTTTAGGAAAGCTTTCGAAGTATCAAGTCAGATTACAGTAACGTTGAATTTCGTTTTTTAAAAATTTGGTAAATTTTAAAAAATTTATGTGATTTATTTCTGATAAAAATTATTAAAATTCGTTAAAATTGAGGTAGAAAACATAAATTTGATCCATGTCCAGGACCGTCGGGGGGGCGCAGAGGGGGCAGTTTGCTCCGGGCTCGAGCACTCTGGAGGGCCTGGCAAAATAAGGACCAGTGATGAGAGAAAAAAAAATATATTTTTCATTTCTCGAAACACAAATTTTTGAAAGCTTTTGTTTTGTCCTCGTTTTGCTCGGGCTTGTTTTCTTTTCTATTTCAAAATCAACGTGGAAATTTTTTCAAATCAAGTTTTAAAGTCAAGAAATAATCTCCTTCTTCAAAAAAAAAACATCGTTTTATACCTCCTCGAAATACACTTCAAGAGCTTTCGCCCTCGCTTGGGCCTGTTCTTTTTTTTTCAAAATTAACTTGCATCAAAAAAATCATTCAAATTCTAAAATTTCAACAGGAAAAATGAACTCGTCGTTCTCATATTCAAAAAACATAGTTTTTATGCCTCTCGGAATATAAATCTTTAAAAACTTTCGCCCTCGCTTCGCTCGAACCTGTTCTCTTCTCTCTTTCAAAATTTACTTCCTAAAAAAATTCAAATATTAAAATTTTAAAAACCAACAAATTGTAAACTTCTCACATTAAAAAAAAAAACTCGTTTTAAAAGCATCTCGAAATAAGAATTTTCGAAAGTTCTCTTGTTTTAGGATTAATAAATTTCACATTTCAGCCTTCCAAAAATCCAAAATTTTCATAAATCATAATACGAGTTTGAATGATATGTGGCAAAATTGGTATTTTTCTCTCACATCAGTCTACAAGTTTCCAATCGACATGACATCACTCCCCTTCCCTCTCTCTCTCAATAACCTCAATATAGCTTCTGCTTTAGAAATGGACCCAACATGATATTTTACCCCCCCTCACGATCAGTACCAGCTCTCGACAGCCCTGTCCAGTGTCCATATATCGTACTTTTTTATCTCTGGAATGGATTGGTGATGGTTAGGACCCGTTTTGGAGCTTTCAGCAGATTTTTACATTTCTAAGTTCTGGAAAAATTACCTAGCCTATCATAAAAAGAACCACGAAATGAAAGTCTGCATCTTTTCATCATTGAAAAATTCAAAAACCTGCCAAGTACCCATTTAAGCTCTAAAAAGGCTCAAAATCAAACAAATTTTACCTTGTGCTATCAATTTTATCAAATTTAGATTTTCCCCAAAAAAAAGTTATAGGGATAAATTTGAATTTTTAAAAATTGGCTGATAATTCAAAAATGATATTCAACCCCACTTCTTTTAAGGAGGAAAAACCCAAAAGTAGGGGTAAAATGAGGGGTTTTCCACCTTAATTCCGCCCTAAATGGGACGGGGATGACCTAGGAAGCTCAAATTAGGATATGTTGATCACAATGGGAGTACTGACCAATGATATAATTTTGGACTATTTTCATCCATTTGGGACCATATTATGCCCCTCCAAAAAAAATGACCATTCCGTAATTTTCGAATTTGACCCTCCCCACTCTAGGGGTCGACTTTATGTCCCAAAAGAATCTCATCCACCAAGTTTGACTTTATTTGATCGATTAGAACAGGTTCCAAGTCCCAAAGTCATGAAATGTGAATTTTATTGAAATCACATCACTGAGGGGTCGTTGCGTCATCCCCTTGGGGCTAGGGAGTTGGTTGATAGCTCATTTGATAGGTATTTGAGAGGAGATTAAATAATCAGTGCTCATTTTACTCAAGTAGACATTTCAGAATTTTTTGACAAAAAACTGATTTTGGAGGGCTTTGATCCACTGTGGGGGGGTTAGCTCAAGGGGTAGGGGCGGGGACTTTTAGTATGTTGTTCACCACACCATCCTAGACAATATTCACCAAAAAAACCTTTGATCCCAATTATGTCCGGGTCAAATTGCATTTTGCCCAAGCTATTAAAATACACCTCTGGAAATGGAGGTAAAATAAATAATTGTAAAATAAAGTTTCTAAAATAATAAAAGGTTGAGATTTTTATCAAAGCAGGATCATTGGAAAAAAATCGTTTCGTAATATTGCAAGGCCCATTTATTTTTCAAAAAGATTAATTTATCGAAAAAAAAAATTCAAATACATGCACCAGTACGTATTTTTTAATATCATTTTTCATGTGCAAAGTTATGATTGTACAATCACCGGTAGAAACTAGTTTGGTGCAAAAGTAAAAATACTCATAATGATCGAGTACCTACGTAAGAACTTGAGAAGATGTCTGTAGGGTGTTCAGTGTTCACTGTACAATACAGAAGCAAATGACGTATCTAGTTACTGTGTTACCAAAAAAAGAAAGAAATGTCTCTTGGTCGTTAATTTTTCCTCTTAGATGAATTTCTCTTCTACTTCAGATAACACGAATCTAGACACGAATACGAGATTAATATAATACGCAGGTAGAGTGGTATGGTAGATAGTTGTTTGCAAATACGATGAAAGAGAGTATGAAGAAAAAATTAAGTAAATCATTATATCATATATCGCGTACAATTCCTGGTTTAATAGCCAGACTATTCTAATCTCGTCCGCATTTATGTGGAGTTTCCTCCCTAAATTCTTAAAAATAATGAATTATGTCATTACATGAGGAAGAACGTAACTATGTATATAATATCTCATCTGCATATATCTAGTTGCAAATAATACTCGTATTCAACTATTGCTTTCAATTTTTTTACGAATAGCTATTTAACATATTGGTAACTCTTTTTTTTTCAGGTATCGAATCTGCAACAGAGTACTTTGGTAAATTTATCGGACCTTTGAAAACCTACCATCATGGAGTGACCGGCGACGTATACGTGGTTGATAGTCGAACGTTACATATTCGTAATTTCAATTATGACGGCGAAGGACCAGGTAAGAAAAAAATGGTTTATACCTATTTTAGATTAGCATCCATAAAATAGTCGTGTAAAAACACGCATTGATTATTTTTTTAATTTTCATTACAGCTGCTTATTTCTACGTATCAAATGGCAAAGCACCAAATGAAGCCGGAACGAAACTACGAGATGAACGTGGAAGGTAGGCATAATATTCAGCGTACCTATATAGTACTATAGATATTTATTTATGATTTATACGTTGGAATTGCCGATTATCTACGATGATTTAATTGAATTACACCTACCCAAACTTTTGACCATTTATTGAAACGGTTTTAAAATCTGCAAACATTGAAAAAAAAAACGATTGTACTTAAGTAAGTACTCGTATGTAGGTTTCAGTTGTACATTTTAAGAGACAATTTAAATTATGTAAGTACCTCTACCTATGTAATGTATTTACGGATTGTCAAGTACCGTTTGTGGACCTCCCCATCCCCCCTCTTCCTCCAAAAAAAGAGTATCCAAAAATATGCCATCATACTGGATCAAATTTCAAATTCTGGATTTTATTTTTCAAATCGTAACAAATTTTTGAAAATTCAAAAGCCCACATCGATATCTGACCAAATTGAAGTAAGAAGTTCACGTTTGGTTTATGCTTCATTTTCGGCTTCCAAAATTTACTTGTGGCTTTTGAATTCTTCAGTTCAAGAAAAAATAAAGCTCAAAAATAAGAATTTTATCAGAACTGGCAAAATCAGATTTTGACAATTTCTGCTCAAATTGATCTGAAAAGTCTGAAAAACAATTGATTTGAGTTTATGAAACATGAATTTCATAAGATATACTTGTAACACAAAATTTTTGCTTTCCTTCCCAATTATCAAATTTTTATTTTTATTTTTTCATTTAAAAAATGGTGATTGGGAATTGGAACCCCCCCCCCTCTTCCTTCCCTTTCCGTAATCAGGCAACTAGATGGATCTAAAATCATGTGAATTGCCAGGAATAAATATAGCAGTATAAATTAAGCAGTGGGCAAGCCCCCCTCCCCTTCAACTCTTTCTATTTTTATCAACAAAAAAAAACAGGAAATTGTCCAATCAAGACTCAGGAGTACCTATCCAAAATGCACCTACACTCGAGATGTCCTCCTGGAAATTGCCCAAATTGTGGGTAAAGAACTCATTAAAATCTACAAATAAATTTGAATAGTTGAAATTTTGATTAACCTATTGAGTGGAGTTTTAGGGCCGAATTCATAGACGTTACTTAAGGGACACTTGGCTAAGTGGTGAATTTTGATGCAATTTTTCTCACGAACGAATAAAAATTTTATATTTTTAAAATGATAAATCAACACTTCGGAGTCCAATCTATCAATTTATTCAGAAACAAAATTTCAAAAATTCAATCACGCCTGGAAAAATTGCTTCAAAATTCACCACTTAGCCAAGTGTCCCTTAAGTAACGTCTATGAATATGGCCCTTAGGCAATTCTCTTTCCAAAAATCACATTCTTGTTCAATCGAAGGCGAGTAATTGAGGGGCTTCGTGGAAAAGGGGCCTTTATCAATTTTTTTTCACTGATTTTTATAAGTTCAAATAGACTTGAAAATTTTTTCTATAAGCAAACATTTTCCAATTCATTTTTTTTTTTTTCATGGAAGAAC
This sequence comes from Planococcus citri, assembly GCF_950023065.1. Classification (NCBI taxonomy): domain Eukaryota; kingdom Metazoa; phylum Arthropoda; class Insecta; order Hemiptera; family Pseudococcidae; genus Planococcus; species Planococcus citri. The sequence goes on along the minus strand of NC_088679.1, from coordinate 22,160,167 downwards.
ACTTCAATATCACTGAATACACATGATGGAATTGATTTTTTTTTAAAATGTTTAATAGGTACATTCATTGTAGAAATAAAAAAAAATATAAAAAAATTGACCAAGTTCCCTTTTCCATGGAACTTCTCAATTTTAGTTTACAATTATTTGAGTCTCAACAATATAAATTGAACTTTTAAATTTTTGGCAAAAAGCCAATTCTACTCAAGTGGGCTACTGTTTTGCACGTTTTTTTTTTCATGCATGATATAAAATAAAAAATCAATCCAAAAAAAATGGAAACTGTAAAAATTGATGGAAAAGTTTTTCAGAATCTAATCATTTCAGTGAAAATTGCATCACAGGAGGGAGGGGGGTTCGACGATATTGCTCACCTTTTTTGTCCTGTTTTTTTTTCTCTCTTTTTTTTGCAAGAATTTCCAAAAAAAAGTCCTACTATTTATCATTTTTTTAGTAGGTATAACTTTAAGATTTTCATCTTATTCTGCCTTCTTGAAAATTATAACATTTCATTGCAAAAAGTTTTTTGTCTGAAAAAGTATAGAGACCTCTTCTGAAGTTTCCACTACCTGAAAATGGAAAAATGTCTTTCTGAGGGTTACTTTTTTTCGTATTTCGTACTTTTTTACACTTTTCGATGATTAAAATTTTATAGGTACAATGTACGAGTACATTACGTATTGTTATGTTTTCTTTTTTTCAGAATTTTGGTTGATGAAAAAAATTTTCTAGGGTGATTAGTATACATTTAAAAGAAAAAAAATGGGAAAAATTGTTACCTCTTTCCCCTAGTCCTTCAAAATAGAATTAAGTAATATCCGAAAAAATTGTCTTGATTTTTATTTTGAAATTGAACTTTGAAAGTTTATGTTGATTTTCTCCTTCTTTCGAATTATGATTTTTTTTCTATGGTGAGGTAGAATTGAAAGAAGGCCACCAACAAAAATTTCACCCTCCCCCCCCTCCCTCCATTAAAAATATAAAATGTCATGTTTTTCCATATTTTAAATCAAACTTTAAAATTTCTCATTCATTTTCTCTTTATTTTAAACATTTTTTGATTTTAAAAAAAAAAACACGTAAAATTTGAAAATTTTTAATTAAAAAACGATTCTCCAAGTTTGAATATGAGAGAAAATGTATGTAACCACTGTCTGTATTCTGTTTTCCCGTGTTTTTCTCTTTAATAATGCATCTTGGGCCAAAGAAAGACCTGAAAAAAGTTGTGCTTTTTTTTGTAAACTTTCAATTTTTTTAAATACGTAGGTATTTGATTGAAAGTTACACAAGAATACTCAATCAGTCAAACAGAATTTCAGGTCTTTGCCTTCATTTCACCAATTTTGGGGAATTTTCAGAAATCAAACTTGAATTGAAGATCAAAAAAGAAAAGAAATTTTATTCAATTGAATTAGACGCTGATACCTACACTGAAATTATTATCTGATCATATTAAACGATATTCCAGACACTCAATTGCAATACTTTTGAAAAAAAAATCAGAAAAATTAGGGGAAATTATAAAAATGTACCCGATCTTCAATATGGATTCCCAACTGTTTCCAAAATTACCTTCTTATCTCACGTCAGACTCAGTGCACCTTAAAGTAACCTTACTTTTGCATAATTAGCACAATATTTTCCCACACAAGTGAATATCCAAAAACAAGAAATCACGATCGATCGTTACGAAACTTTTCTGTTTTATTTTTACAGCACTACACCATTGAAAAAATACAGAAAGAAGCACGTTACTTTGACATTACCAGAAGGCAAAACTGTCACCAGTATCAAACACTTCTACTTATGGTGCGACGAATTCGCGGTAAGAAATTTCTCTATAAAATATACCTATAAGCACTAATGTTTGCCTAATTTGAAAAAATAACGGCACAATTTTAACCCAGGGTAAGAAAAAAATTTGACGAAGGAGGAGTAAAGGGAAGAAACGAGGAACTAAGATCACAACAATAGCTATATAGCTGAGGGAGTAATGAAAATGTGTGCTTATAACATCGCAAGTTAAATAATTTCGAAAGTATTACAGAACTTTCGATTCAACAATAATTAGGTATAATATGCATCGATCAGTAGGAGCGAAATGAACGTAGGTTGTAGGTACGTACAATTCACGAATTGTTACTCAATTTCAATTCAGCTTATGGATCGCATGCAGTTCTCGATACACTTATATGTATGTAGTACCTATGGCGTGTGTAGTGTATTATTTCTTTGTAGATACAAGGTTTAGGCCTCAATCTGGCGTGTAAAAACTCTTACATAATGATAAAAATGCAAATATACTGCATGCATTTGCGAAGCTATGTTAGAATGATTTTGCTTTATGGTCGCCAGTGGGAGAAATTTCATACAAGTGTGCGTTCAATTTAATCGGAAAATTTATTCATAAATTGGTAGGTAGTTAATTTGTTCTAATCGAGTGAAAAAATCGCTCGAATACCTGCTTAATAATTTTTTCTATTTAGCAGAGTAGATTGTTCAATGGGTTGAAAATACCCTCGTAAAAGACTCAAATATTGTGGTTTAATAACCTAATTGGGTCGAAAGTGCATAAGTAGTCTCCTATCTTTATCGTTGTAAAATGAATTTCGTAACATGTGTTTCAGGTGAACTTCGCCGATGTAAAAATACCGAAAAATTTGGACTTCCCGAAACCGCAAAAAATCGGTAAATTGGAAGGAATACACGGTGTGTCATCCGATAATGTATTAGTCGTCGATGCTCAAACTTTACTCATACCTTCATTCTCTTACGACGGCGAAGCTCCGGGTAAGTGTGCAAAGAAAGTACCATTTATATCTCTCTAAAGACCGACAATTTGACCGCAGAAGAAAAATGCCATTATTGAATATTTAAATATAAGAATCATTCGAGCATCCTAGTAGATTGACTTATGAATGAGAATTTTTTTTTCAAACAGAGATAAATCACTTTCGAGTGAAATAAATAAACGTTTAAATAGGTGTCGATGATTTGGCATCTTGGTTCGTAAATACACATGTTGGTAATTTTTTTTCACTCGAATGACACTTGTTAACCTACATGATGAGAAATTGTTTTAGTTATACGAGGTGATTTTTACACAGTGTAATCGAATTAGAAAGCGAATTATTATGGGAGTGGTGGTCGTAAAATCAAATCGATGCTGCTATCTTTCAAATCGAAATAGTAACCGAGTACTTAATTTGTTTTGATTTCCGATAGATGCGAAATTCTGGGTTGGCAGCGGTAATAAACCATCGCCGCAGGGTGTCAAAGTTCCCGATGAAAATGGTAAAGAAGAACCGCTCAGGAAATACGTTAAAAAGACCATCGTGCTTACCCTGCCTGGTGATTTGACTGTGTTTGAAATTGGACATTTTGGAGTATGGTGTGAAGCATTCACTGTCGATTTTGGACATCTTCTAATTCCCAAGAATTTGAACGTGCCACCTTCGTTGAAAATGTTGGGTGTTTCGCCTCAGGTAAGATTTTACGTGTTTTAATTTAGACGACAGTACCTATCTATCTAGTTACGATAAACAAAAGGTGGTATTATCCAAACATCGATTTACCAGTAGGTATTTTATATATCTATGGATTTGAAAGTGATTTTTCAATAAACCTGTTATAGGGAACGACGGCCGCTTATCAATTATAAGAATTTAAAACGGATATTATTCATGTACATAAATAAAAATAGTTCCAGTAAGTTTAAAACAAATCACAATGAACCAAGCTTTTCTATATGTTCCTCTTTCTTGTTAGTGGTTTTTGCGGTGTTGCCAGATCGATTTACCAATACCATTATTTTTACTTCTGAATACTTACGTATTCATTAGTTCATTATATTTAAAATGGTCCTGAATTATTGTTTGAATATTCTTATCAGCTCATCCAAATAATACATTTGCTGAAAGTATTTCAATGGCACCATTTTGAGTTCATTAAAAATTATTATTTGACATCTGATTCTTATCACAAAGATGTTCATATTCGATTATTGGCAACGCTGCGAACCGTAACATTGCTTTCGCGCATGCGCAATTATTCATTCCTTCCATTTTCCACGTTTCTAATGCAATTGAAAAACCGATTCGAATATCATTTGCTAATATTCATTCGAAAGAACTAGGAGACTTGATTGGGCAAAAAATGCTACTTTTGTGAAACATTTCTACAGCTTTCCTTTTTATTTTTCAAGTGGTTTGGAATTAGATAATCCTTCATCACGGTGCAATTTACATTAATTTTCCTAACTTTATACTAACACCGACTAACAAGCATTTTAAAAATCTATCCATTAACTCTTTTAATTACCTAATTTGAAAATAGTAATTTTCAGCAGTTAAACACTGTAGAGGCAAGTAAGTTGACCAAAAAAACGACATAAAAATTTCAAGAAAACGTAAAAGTTCTTTTTTCGAGTCGCTTATTTGTCTTTGGGCTGTCTTCTGATTCTGATGCTATAGGCTTGCGATATTAACAGTAGGCCTGCGGAATTTCTCATAACACGGCACGCAAACGCAAAAAAATTTCCAAAAAAGCAAAAGCTGTCAAATTAACATTAATTTTTTTGAATTGTTGCAGAAAATGACGAGCTCAATTATGTCGCAATTCGATTCGGAGCCACAATTATACCGCCTCTACAGTGAACTGTCTGAATTCGAAGAAAATCCTGCAACGATTAACGAGCTATTCGATAATAGTCGTTTAGAATCGATATTAGTGAATAACTTAATCGATAGTTTTAGTAATAATAATAATGGAGATGGTGATTTGGATAAAAATAGTAGTATTAATAAAAGGAGTAATGCTGTAGCGTTAAATAATACCGCTAGATTAGTCTCCGATAAGTATCCCGCATCTAATGTATCTCGGCTCGAAACAGACGAGGAGACCACCGAGGCAAAAGATGAAGGTAGTACGGATACTCCCGCGTATGGACCCATGGAAGGTGTGCAAATTATTAAAGCTATAGGTACGATTTATGAAGCAGGATCTGGAACTGACTGGGTTATCCCTGATAGTAAAGATGACGAAGGTAGTGTGATCCTTAGTACAGGTAGCCTTATCGATTTTACTGGTCAAAATGGCACTACTACATATCCTGCCAATTCTGAATTGAATAGCAACGATACTCCTCAATACCTACCACCTGCAGAAACCAATGGTAAACTTGAGCAATTGAATGATGACGATAATAAATCAGATAAGGTTAATGGTAAGTGGACAACGTGGCTTGAAAGAAAACCCAGCAATGGGAATGGAAATGCTAATAGTGAATCAGTGTCTAATGGTAATGGAGGTAGTAGGGGTAATGGACACAGTCGCCATGAGAAACTAAAAAATGGTAAAGGATCAAGCAGAGGTGAGAGTAGGTTCACAAGTACCAGTAATGATGACAATGAAGACAGTTGGAGCAATGGTAATGGTGGAAGTTGGGGTGAAAGATTAACAAGCAGCAATGGAAATAACGAAGGAAGTAAGAGTAGTAGTAAAAATAGGCATAATAACAGTGAAAGATTAACTAGCAGCAGTAGTAATGGGAGAACTAGGGGTCATCATAATCATAACCATAATCATAATCATGATAATGGTCATAGTGAGAGATTGACTAATGGTAACAGCAATGGAGGTAGTTGGGGAAATGGAAATGGTCAAAGTGAGAAGTCAACGAATGGTAACAACAATGGAGGTAGTTGGGGAAATGGAAATGGTCAAAGTGAAAAGTCCACTAATGGAAATGGAAATGTTTACAGTGCCAAAGTGACTAATGGTAATGGTGGTAATTGGGGCAACAGCAATGGAAATGGTCAAGGTGGAAGTGCTAGAAATGAAAAACCAAAAAGTGGTGGAATAAGTTGGGTGAGCAACAGTCTAGGTAGTTGGAATGGTGCTGGAAACAACCAGAATGAAAAGTTGAATAGCAATGGCAATAATTGGAATAGTGGTAATGGAGCTGGTCACAATCATAAGCATACTAATGGAAATGCAGGTAGCAATAGCCAGAGGCAAACCAATGGCAATGGTCATTCATACACCGAGAGGCCACGTAATGGTAATGGAAATGGTGCTCCTGAAAGACAAACCAATGGCAAAGGTTATAGTTATCCTGATAACTCTAAAAATGGGAATGGAAATGGAGGAGGTGGAAATGGAGGAGCAAGTAGTAATGGTAATGGAAATGGAAATGGAGGAGGTGGGAATGGTAATGGAAATGGAGGAGCAAATGGCAATGGTAAAGGAAATGGTAATGGAAATGGAAATGGTGGAGCAAGTGGCAATGGTAAAGGAAATGGTAATGGAAATGGAAATGGAGGAGGAAATGGAAATGGCAAAGGCAATGGAAATGGTTCTTCCAATAAACCATCCAATGGTAACGGGCATTCAGGCTACCCTGACAGACAACCAGCTGCAGGAAATAGTAACAGTTCTCCTGAAAAGCCAGCTAATGGGAATGGACAAGGTTACCCTGCAAGAGCACCCAACGGGAATGGGAATGGTTCACCTGAGAGACAGACCAACAATGGCAAGCACAGTAATTCTGACAAACAAACCAACGGCAATGGTGGTAGTCACCCTGAAAGGCTTACTAATAGTAACGGCTCTAGCCGTAGCCACGTTAGCGGTGGAAACAAAGTAGAAAGACAAGTACCCAATCTACCTCCTACAGCCATTGCAAACCCTATCCCTGAAAGCACAACTTCTGCCTCCAATCAAATAAAAACCATTTCTGGTGGAACAGTTCCCCAAAATCAAAACACAATTCGTAATTTATTATTCAGTAATCCTAGCAGCGTTCAAATTGAAACCAAAAGCACCGATGGTGTAGGTCCTGGCATCTCAGACATATTTTTGCAAAGTAACTTCATTGGTAGTTCATCCAACATAGTATCCAGTGTTTCAGTTCCCTTTCGTAATGATGATGACGATGTTAACAGTACTCAGCAACCTGTGCATATGAATACTGTAGATACTGAGATTATTCCTTCTAATCAAATCGTCTTTCCTGCTGCCAACGATGAAGATGCCCCACTTGTGTCTTATAGTCTGCATTCTGATACAGAACAAAACGTGAATACTGATTCGGAGACTATCTTACCTCCTTCTAGTGCCATATATTCGTATAACGCCGAGTAAACTGGAATGGGCTACTAAAATCACCGAATATATGGATACTTTTGGTTACCATATTGAAAATTGGATAGGTCCTTTTTTTTTTAGCTTGTACTACCAATGTAATATAATGTGATATTTAAAATGTGATATATTTGCGCACCATTATATGGAAAATTACCTACTTTATACTTAATAGATATGGAATACAGTTGTGTTTTTATAGCCTACCTTCGGTTTTAGTATTATTATGTATTAAGTTATTAGATAGGTATTATTATTATTTTTGATATTGCTGATATTGTAAAATACCTATACTAATATAAATGGTTGATTTTTGAAAAACGACGTATCTCTGATCTCTGATCTGTATTAGATATATTCTACGCAGCATGAGTTGATTGGTAGGTAAGTATGACGAAGGGATGTACGAGTACGAGTATTACGACACGATGTGGTACTATAATTTGTAATGCCAACGATAAAGAATCGCAATCTAAATTACTTTTTTGTTTCGAGATGAAAAATCTGAAATCAAAGCTGACATAATTTATTCGTTTTTAATGAGCCAATTACCGCAGATTTATGCTCTTTCTGCAGTGTATACACTGGTTATCCGGTAATTTGATTACTTACCAAATTAAACTTTTTTTTTTCAATCGTCTCTGCTGCATGAACTGGCGCCGTTGATTAACTCGCAAATAATGCGGTTAATGAATTTCCATTTAGAATGTAATTTATTAAATTCAGACTACATTGATAAATAAAAAAGGAAAACGAAATAGAAATGGCGTACTATTTGTGTTTCGTTCGAATGAATTTATTCTTGCTGAAAGTGAATTTCATGCGAAGGGTTACCAAAATGGGACAAGATGGAGTTTATTTTTCTTAAACATAGATTTTCATTCTTTTTCCATCACGTTTCTTGAAAAAGTAAGCAAAAAATACAAAGAACGTTGTTATAAAATTTTTCAATATTTTGACTGAAACACTTTTTGGGGAATGGGGAAGGTTATAGAGCACATAAATCACCCCCTTCAAACCAAATTTTTCGATGAAATGAATTCTCAGTAGGAAACGAGTTGTACCCTTTTGAAGTGTTTTATCTGGTCCCAAAAGATTGCCTACTCACCCCTGTTTTCAAGAAAATAGTTTCGAGATTTAAAATGAATAATTAAAAATTGAAAATTCAAGTTCAGCTTTCAGGGTGAAGGCTCAAGTTTTCATGATGAATGTATTGGCTCCCTTAAAGGGACACGAGGGCCCTCATGCTTCCGATTTTGAACAAAATTCTAAAAAAAAAATCGAGTAGCTGTACTAATTTGAAGACACTGAATTTGAATATTGGCAGTGATTTCTTCGATCTGACCACAGAAAATTTTCCATCAATGCCTTCAAGCATGGTTAACCAAACAACTAAAATATCCACGTAACCCATTCTTTGTTGGGTTTTCGAAGGCACCAAGATCCTCTTATTTTCGAATATATTCCCCCACACCCCCCCCCCCCCCCCACCTCGAAGTGGAGAACTCCGATTGCCGTTTTTTGAATGATCAATTTCCTGAATCTGTTTCCCACGAATCCAATTAAGCATCCCAAATGCACAAAATAGGTCAAGAAATCCTCATCAAAACTGTCTAGAAAAATTTGTTCGTTCTCAGAATTATCAAAATGTCTGCTCTTTGTTGTAAAGATCGCTTAGAAGTCTTATTTTTTTTTACCAAAGTTGCAGAAAAACCTTTTTTGTTTGGTTAAAATTCCAGAAATTCTTGTTTTTCTTGTCGCCAAAAATCTGATTTTTTTGTTAAAATTTCCAACAAAAAAAATTAGGTTGTTATTAAAACATTACACTTTTTTCCAAAATCTTAAAAAATTTTACTTTTTTGCAAAAACTGTAAAAAAAGCCCTTGTTTTGTCGAGATTGCCAAAAAGTGTTTCCTAAAAAAATCTTGTTTTTTTTAATTGCAGAATCCTCTTTTTTGGTCGAAATTTCCAGGAAAGTGTTGCTTTTTTGTTGCCAATAAGTCATGATTTTTTTCTACAATTTCAAGAAATCCCACTTTTTTGAAAAAAAACTGTTGACAAAACCATGTTTTTTTCAAAATTGCAAAACCTCCTTTTTTTGGTCGAAATTTCCGGAAAGTTTTGCTTTTTTTGTCGCCAAAAAATCATACCTAGGTACTTTTTTTCTAAAATTTCAAAAAATCCCACTTTTTGAAAAAGCTGCTGAAAAAACCATGTTTTTTTCAAAATTGCAAAACAGTTTGTTTTTCTATAAAAATTTCCAAGAAGTCTTATTTTTTTTAAATTGCAGAAAACCTACTTTTTTGGTCGAAATTTCAAGAAATGTTTCGTTTTTTTTTTGTTGCCAAGAAATCATGTTTTTTTCTAAAATTTCAAGAAATTATACGTTTTTGAAAAAATTGTTGACAAAACCATGTTTTTTTCAAAATTGCCAAAAAGTTTGTTTCTCTAAAAAAAATTGCCAAAAAGCCTCGTTTGTTTTTCAAAATTGCAGAAAACATATTTTTTGTGAAAATTTTTAGAAAGTCTTGCTTTGTTGTCTCCAAAAAATCTAATAAATGCCTTACCTTTTTGCAAAAAGTTCTAAAAATCTTACTTTTTTATAAAATTTGTGAAAATGGCTCATTTTTTGTCAAAATTTTCATAAAAGGTTTTTTTTAATGGCAAAATTGCCAGAAAATCGGGTTTTTTGCCAAAACATCAAAAATACCTGTTTTTTTCCTTGTCATCAGTTTGCTTAAAAATCTTACATTGTAATTGCCAAAATTGGAAAAAATTGCTTCTTTATCAAAACTGCAGTGAAAATTCGTTTTTTGTCAAACTTACCCATCAAAAAGTTTGTTTCGTTACCCACTAAAATCAAGATATATTTACATGTACCTACTTCTAGATTTAACCTCTCAGTGTCTTCTCAGCCTATTTGGGGATGGATAAAAAACCACATGAAAATAACATGAAATCTCTTGAGTAGAAGCAGAAAATAATACCAAATAAGTAACAATTTGTGCCGACGAGAAATTTTGTACCACACTCGATTGAAATAATTTTCAACGTAATTTCAAGATTTTCAATTTCTTCATAGGCTTAATTAACCACTTCAGCTCTTATAAATTCATAAAGCTTAAAATTGAATGCATCAGGCAACCCATCTCTACGAATATGCGATCCGAACAATACACCTTATAAAATATATCGACAAGTCAGCCTGCGAAATTGAAACCGTAAACTTTGAACACCACTATTCGGTGCGTGATAGGCCACGTTATTAGCATTTTTTTCGAACGAAAGTTGAGCTTAACTTGTCACATATCCGTTTGTGGATCTGTGCGTTACTTTCATCTTTTATTAAGTAGCGCAGTGACGTGAATATGCAATCTGGGGTACATGCGAAACCTTTTTATCAAAATAGAGAGTGGTTCGTTGTTTGCATTGTGAATAGTAAAATTAATCGTCGAATGGCGAGAGTAGCTATATAGCTATATACCAGAAGAACGAGGGATTGTTTTAAAAAAATACCCACGACGAGGTTATTTTTTATACGTGTAAAGTGTTGATTTCGATGAGCCGTGACGTCATTATAAAAATCCTCTTTACCGGGGTAAAAGTACCGGTATATAGGTAGGAGTGATTTTGAAACCCGCCGAAAAAATTGACACCGGTGAAAATTAATTAAAGTAGGGTTATCGTCGGATAATGTTTCGAGCAGTAGGTATACCTAATTGCAAATTCGAGTAGAAGAATTAGGTAGGTACGCATCTGTGATGAGGTTAATTGTAGTAGACAAGTTCGAGACAGTTGTAACCATACCTATATGCTGTAATTAGCTGGCAAAGATAGCGAACTGTTGAATGGCGACTGAATAATTTAAAAGCACGAATTTTTTAGTCGAATTGTATCCTCGTGTGCTTATACATAATATCCTTTTGTGTTGAAAACTTACTGGAATTTTTACCAAGTTAACGATGCTGAGATGGAATTTGTTTGAATCTAGAATATGTTAAGTAGTACATTTTGATGTATTCGAGTTTTTTTTCCACAGTCTAAATTGAATTGCGAAATTCTCTACGACGATTTGGCTTTTGAAGTACGATGGGCTGTGGCCGGAGACAGTATCGTGATTCAGCTGGTAGCGAAATTAGGTAAATTGACGCCCCCTCTTTTAGGCCTTCGTATTACCTACTTCACGTACGACGTGTTCATTGATTACCTACACTCGAGTATACTTATATCGAATTGTATTTTTGTATAGAAAAAGGAGAATACATGTCGTTCGGTGTATCTGGCCAGATCGACAGGAATACAATGATCGGTGGAGACGTCGTCGTTGCTTGGATCGATCACGAAACTCTGAACGGATACGCGTACGATTACTACCTAGACGCGAAATCACAATGTGCCGGTACTCGTGGAAGTTGTCCAGATATTAAGCTCAGAGTACGTGATAATAAAACTCGAAGACGATTTTTAGATACATTTGATCATCACCATGATCGACATACGAGTCATTTCTTTTTCGTCTTTTTTTTTTTCTTGTGTAGGCAAGCACGGAGAGTATAAGATTACTGAACGCTGCGTTGGTGAATGGATACTCTATTGTGACGTACCAGAGACCATTACGAGCGCACGATGAATTTGATTTACCTATTTATACAAACGGTAGTCAGGCGATTATTTGGGCTATTGGGCCATTAAATTCGTTACAAGAGGTTTCTTATCATAGTATCACGTCCAAAGGTAAGTTGAAAATGCTTAATCGCTACATGATTTATGACCACTTAATGGATTAAGACACCTATATGTATTGGTGGACGAGTCTGCAGATGGAGGTGCTTAAGTGTTGTGTTTGTTGTAGCTACTACGTTAATCGATTTTGGAAGGCCGCCTCAGTGGAATTGTCCTATACCCGAATCGGATGCTGCTATTGCTGATTCAGAGACCAACGAGAGGTACAATGAACCGACATATACGACTAGTGAACAGTATCAGGTTCATACTGAGACCAGTGTGAGAACTAGGGTAAGTGGGTTGAGATACCTGCATGTACTCTGTGGATTGAATTATGCTTGTAAAATGCTTAACTAGACGAAGGTAAAGGTATTCAGAGATCGAAGGAGAAATGAAGCAGCCTAGTAGGTGAATTGAATGCCCAAGGTTTTAGTTTTAAACATCACATTGATATTTGAAAAGCAAAGTAGACAGTGGCGTAGCCAAGGGGGGCGAAGGAGACCATGCCCCCCTTGCGAGGGAAAATTTGAAAGAAAACATACAAAAATGGACGTTTTTTTGTTATTTGGACCCATTTTTTCTAAAAATTTTCGTTCTCGCTTCGCTCGAGCAGTAATTTTGCCTTCATTTTCATAAAATCACCACACATCACGATAAGTTTCCAGAAAATTACCCCTCATTTCGATTTTTCATGCCTAAAAATCTGGTTTTGCCCCCTCCTTGAGAAAATCCTGGCTACGCCACTGAAAGTAAAGGTAATGAAAGTAAAAAACTAGGTATCTTCAACAAGAAAAAAAAATTCAAAAATAAAAGTAGGTACCTACAAAAAAGATGTTGAAGCTAGTTGCTTAAATCTTCCTCTCTCTTCCTCATTTTCTCTTTCATAACTTCTCCTCCATACTTTTCAATCAATTAGATATTATAATCTACCTATCTAAATCTTTTTTTTTCATCTTTTTCTCTTTTCGTACCCTTCAAGTTGTCTAAGATCTAGGTATTTTTTTTTTTTTTTTTTTTTTGGAACTATAGAACACCCTACTTGAGTGCATATACGTATCTATAGGAAGAAATACCTAGGATTTAGATAAAATATCTTTTTTGATGAAAAATCGTCAAATCAAATCAGTAGACCTGTAATTTGACGAATTCTTGAAGTTGAACTTTTTTTGAGGATAAATTTTGATGAAATATTGTACTATTTTTGTATCTTTTTGGAAAATTTTTGACTTTGTACCTCCCCCTTTGAAGTCCATTTTGGGAAGTTAGGATCAAATCGTTCTCAAAAATGAATTGTGTGTCCAAATATACATACCTACAAGAAGATTTAATTTTTGGTTTTGAATCTCCGCTGTGGATATCGTTTTGGGGCTTATGATCAAATGATTTTCAAGATCTACACCATTGAAAATGCAAATTTTCAATTCACACCAATATTGCACTTTTTTTGGAAAATTTTCATTTTTGTACCTCTCCAGCTTTGGAGCCCATTTTCGGGTTTGGGATTGAATGGTCTTCAAAAATTGATTCCACGCCATTGAAAACTCAAATCTTGATATCAATAACATACTTTTTCAAAAATTTTTAAAAATTTTGGTTTTGTACCTCCCCTTTTGGAGCCCATTTTGGATTGTCTTCAAAAATGAATTCTGAACCCATAAATTTGAGATTTTGATACCCATATATATTTTTTTTGATAACTTTTGGTTTTGTACTTTTGTATACCTCCCCTTCTGGAGCCCATTGGTTGAGGTTGAGCAAACTCTTTTTGAAAATGAATCAACTTTTCAGTCAATTCAGCTAATTTTGAAAACTTTGAAGAGAGTCGAAACAGGCCAACTCAACTCTTTCAATACTCGTTTTCAAAAAATAAAGGAAGTTTGATACTTTTTCAATTCTTTGGGAACTCATTTGCATAATTTTTGCGTTTCGTACAAGTTTCAATGCACCAAAAAAATAATCGAATTAGAAATAAATTCAAATTTTCACGCCAGGGAGAAGTTCAAAGTACCAAAAGAAATTTAATGCCCCAAAATAATAGCATTTCATTCTTTTTTTTTCACAACTTCGAAAGCTCACAAAAAAAATTCATAATATTATTAACTACGACAAAATTTGAATGAAATAGGATAAAATGTCGCGGAGGCTTTTGGTTTTAAAACAAAATTTCAAATTTTTTGGAATTTCTGTCAAGTTAAAGTTACAGCATCAAAATTTCCCAGCAGAAAAAATGTTCATTCCAAAAGACCACCTTAAAATTGTTTGGAAAATACAACTAAGTACATAATTATAAAAATTTAAATTTTAGATTATTTTTATCCATCTTAGGTAATTATTTATTTTTGGATTATGATTTTGAAAATTTGGTAAATTTCGGTAATTTTTAAACTGAAATGGGATTCTTATGTCTCATTTTTTCCTTTTAAATTCTAAATGACATTGAACAATTTTTTTTTCAATTTTTGCGTTTTTTCTCTCGACACAAATTTTTATGTTATCCAAAATGTAAATTTTTTCAATTCAGCAACATTGACATTTCGATATGCAAAAAGAGTTGAAAGGATTTGAAAGGAGTTGAAGAAAAATTGACGAAAACCTTAAAAAAAGACTAGATTCAATGACTTTTTCAACTCATTTTTGAAAAAAAATCAACCTCGAGTTGTCTCTGAGCAGCAGTTTAAAAAAAACTCTGCATAATTCTGTATGAAAATAATGCTTTTTTATCCATTTTGGAGAGAAAATTTGTTGACTTTTTATAAATTCTTCAAAATTTTCAATTTTTTTCTGAATTTGTTTGTTTTTTTTGTCACAAATATTTTTGAAAATTTCAGTATTTTAATCAAGAAAAATTCCTCTTTTCACCAGATTTGATGAGATTATTGTTCTTTTAATTTTTTCAATCCTCAGATTTGACCAATTCCATAATTTAATTTGAAAAATAAAAAATTTAGAGATGATCTTTCAAAAAAAAAAAATTCTTCAACAAATTGTTCGTTAGTTTCAAAAAATTTCAAGTTCAGATTTTTCGAGCTTTTTTACTGCTTTTATTGTTAACATTGGAAAAATATTTTGGTGGCCCCAAAGTTTCAGTTGCAAGTTCAAATTATTTCGAAGGTTTTTTTCATAGGTACGTTTATATACCATAAATTGATTGTTTTAAAATATTATTTTTCTTTGTTCTGACAACATTTTTCATTCTTTTTGTGCCCGGGTAATTCTTCAATTTTCACCAAATTGGTATCAAAATCATTTAGGCTATTTTGTTTTTCGTATGTTTTTGATTCTGTCTCAAAATTTGTAGAATTGATCTTGCTGCAAAATTTTGCCAAAGTTATGAAACGAAGTGGTGATTTTTTTTTAAATGGGTACCTAATCATTTAGGTCTATTAATTTCAAAAGGGAAAAGCCGCCCAAAAAATTGTAAAAATCGAATTGTTTGTGGAGAAAGGAGGATAAATGGGATTTATTTTCTTCCTTAGGTATAAAATTCTGAAATTCAGCAAAATGAATCAAAACCTACCTAAAACTAACTGAACAACTGGAAATAGTGAAATCTGTGTTCAAAAATGAGATATAATTAATATGCTCGTTCGAAAAATCCATCTTTCATTCACTTTCTAACGAACTGGTTTATGCAACACTCGATAATTCAATTGCCCATACTTAGGGATTTCAATTTTGAATTTTTGAAGAATTTGTTTTGAGAAATTATTACGGACTTTATAAAACAAAAATGATTTGTAATTTTGATTTTTGATTTTTTTGCTGGAAAAATCTTTTTAAACAAAATTAGGTAGGTAACTAATTTTCATGAACATTGAACCATTTTGTTAGGATTTTTCACAATTTTCAAAAAAAAATCAAGTTTTTGAAATTATTGGAATCACAATTTTCATGATGTACGTAATGATGATATTGAATCGAGTAGGCAACGTTATCTACTGTTCTTGCTTTAATGTTCGAGAAATTGCCTATCTACTAATATCAGGAACTAGATCAAGATCTACAGGTATCTTTCAATAATTCAACTTGAATCGTTCTGACAGGTAACCGAACACCAGAAAAAAGAACCAGAAACGCCCAAGACAACGGTAGCCAAAAAAGTAGAAGCTACTCCAGCTCCAGTAAAACGTGAAAAACCTTGGGATATTCCACCAATCCAATGTAACGAACCTGACGACGGAGTTTACTACGCTCAAATGGGACCAACTGGTGGAAAACGAGGATACTCGGCTATTACCGGTAGGCAGCTCTTTCTTACATTATCGTTACAACTTTGGTAATCACTGCGGATAAAATAAAAGGTTGATTAATGCATATTCGGCTGCGTCGTTTTTTTTTTTTTAGGACACGTCGGTTGGGGAATTTCGTGGTACATAAATGGACTTTTGATACCGGAAATCAACGTGGTACGAGGTCGTACTTATACTTTCGTAGTGGAAGGAGGCTTAGATCCTGAAATTCCGGCTAAATATCATCCATTTTACATAACCGATGATCCTGTCGGTGGATTTGTGTACAAAACACCCGAAGAAAAAGAGGTGAGGTTCTAGGTACCTACTTACTTTTTCAAATGAATGATGAAATTTACAATGATATTTATACGAATTGCTCGTAGAAAATCCAAATATTTGCCGGAGTTACCCAGAACAAAGATGGAGAATATGTGCCAACTGGTATTGGACGTCTGTGTAACTGGACTCCAGATCCTGATCAGCCTTCTGCTGACGAGTTTGCTTCGTTTGGTGCTTATCAGAGAACTCTTAGTTTGGTTTGTGATCACGGTGAACCAGGAGTCATTCAATGGACTCCGGATGAAAATACACCGGATACTGTTTATTATCAGGTAATCCTCGTTCACTATTACTGTACCTTCTGATTACATCACTTCATCTACATAATAACTCACGAACAATTTCTCTATTTCACAGTGTTTCTCTCATCGTTACCTCGGCTGGAAGATAAATGTTCTCGACACCTGCGACAAAGATGAAGCCGCTAGCGAACAAGTCACTACTCGAATTCGATCTGATAGCGAAGACGATCACGATGAACTCATCTCGAATCCCAGCATCCAAGTTATCACTCGAGTGAAACCAGCCAACGCTAGTTTATTCAACAGCCTTGCCGATTTGAAACAAGAAGGTAAACATAACGTCGTCTTGGAGTCGGGCCAGTTCAAAGATGGTCTAAAGGGTGAATATGCTCAAAGTGAAAGATTCATTTTACAAGATCCGTACATGCCTCCGCCTCCTTATCAGAAAAATTTCGATTACCAATCGATGCAAAGCACTGAACCGATGCGAGAAACGAAACCGGTCACAGAAAAGATCGATCACAGAGAGTACCCGAAGGCTCAAGATTTACCTATCAAAGGATATCATCAAGATTACCCGATAAAAAATTATCCTCAGAATTATCCTCAAAATTATCCTCAACATTATCCTCAAGATGTACCAATCAAGAACTATCCTCAAGACGGACCTATTAAAAATTACCCTCAAGAAGCTCTGAAAAATTATCCTCAAGGGTACCCTCAGGATATACCTTTGAAAACCTACCCTCAAGACATACCTATAAAAGGGTACAATCCTTATTATATAAATACAACCACACCTCAGGTATCTTACATACCGACGAATATGTTGAAATACCCAAAAACCCACTTCAAGGAACCATACGCATTGCCGAATAACAACGTAAAAATACCATTCCACGCTGATTCCCCTTACAAGTACCAAATTCCACCAGCTATGCATATCCACGTCATCAAACACGCTGGAGAACCCACCGATGACCAGGTTCCAGCGATGAGTAAACCATACCCGATGGGAAGACCTTATCGACACTCGGTAGTGATAAAGAAACCCTTACACAAGGTCAAACCACCACCTTACTCTCACGTTAGAGTGAACAAAATCCCTAAGCAGCAAACCGGAGAACAACAAGTAGCCAGTTCGAATTCAGTCAAGAGTGTTCTTCCTCCTTCGATACGAAACGTTGTCTCTAAAATCCCTCCTTCGGCCAACGTACCTCTCCAAGCCCACGTTTACACCCCAACTACCCCACCGAGAAAACTCCACACTCCTCATCACGTTTCTACTCGTAAGAAAGAAGAACCCATAGTTCAAGCGCCGGTTAAACAGTACTTGAATAAACCAGAAGAGCATCCGGATAACCATAAGTATCCTTCTCCACCTACTCAAGGTGGATTTAATCCTAGCTCTATCGTAATCGAAAGCGGTTTTAAACCGATTATACCCAGTATCGATAATCAAAACGTAGCCCAAGACAGGATGTCCGAAGGTGAGGAAGATTACATAGAACAAGATCCCCCTGCCAAAGATCTAAATGCCACTGAATCTGCAGTGAACGAGACGATCAGCGAAGACCATTCGAAAAACCCCTTCGAAGGTAAAGAACCCGAACTATTCGAACCTATTTTCATACCTTCTCCTTTAATAAATGAACATCATAGAAAAAAGAAACCACACGATCAACCAATGAAGGTAAAACTACACAAACCTGGTCAGTCAAATATCGTTTACATTTGGCCCAACGAAGAAGAAGAAGATGAAGAAGATCTTCCCAGAGTACCTATTAAACAAACGCCTTATTATAATTATTACGCCGTTGATACGGTTTCATCTCCGATTTATAACAATAAACCCTACGATAGTAAAAACGATGCTATTCAAGGTAACGACAATTTGGTGGAAAATATCGCCTATCAGATACCAAAGCAATCCTCAACCTCGCATACTTATAAGGTAACCGAATTCTACGACAATATGCATCCTGAAATATCGGAGATTAATAACTCGACCGAGAAAGCGATCCCAGAAGAGGATAAAAGCATACCATCGAATCATAAAATTAAATACATTCCAGTAAGTTATGATTTAAATAAGGATTCGCAGGATGATAAATTCGTCATCAATATTCCTGAAAATCAGTCGACAGAATCTACTAATTCTACCAAGAGTTGAAGAGGTAGTCATCGATTCCAGAATGGTTGTGTAACATAGCATTTAATTTTTTTGTACTCGATAAGTTGCGATAACTTTTCTTAGATTTTAAATTGTACAGAAATTAATTTCTTTTTCGTACTCGAGTAAGTGTAATTTATAACTTATTTATTTTTATACTTTTATTTAAGGCTGATCACTGCCTCGTGTTAATTTTTATTAAAAGTTTTTTTCAGCTTTGTGTAATCGAGTTTTGGTGTTATTCTGGTTTTAATGGTAGGTATCTCAGTTCCTGACTTCTTGGTGTATGCAATTCTTTCATCGCCACGAAAGAAGATATCCTAAATGACAGAAATTTTTTGGATCTGAATAAGAACAATTGAAATAAGAGAATCCAAAAATACACCCTCAGTCCTTTATCTAGAAAGCTGAAATTTGGAATGTGCTACATATAATCATGTCCCGCCGAATCAATTGAAAATGGTTTTCAGCCGTTTTGAGCAATTCTGCATTTCTGCAACGCTTCCAGCAGATTTTTGAGAATCGAAATATCCACTAAATTTTACCCAATGAAGATGGAATTGGAAAGCTGAAATTCACACTATGACTACCCCCCCCCATTGCTACCTGCTGAGTTGGCTGATGGTGTAATTTTGTTCTGTTCGGTTCTGTTCAAAAGCACTTCGTTATCTTATTTGTTCTGTTCTGTTTTGTTCCGTTCCACTAGCCCTGCTAGGTACTTTGATGGGTCGCAAGGTCAATGTTGAATATAATTCTGCAACTGTTATTTCAACTCGTAATGTAAAGGGCTCAATTATCAACTGGGTACTTCAGGGTTTTTGGTCAAAAAGAGCTCCCACTATTTGAATTTTCTCAGTAGGTTTTTTTTCAAAAATGAAAAAAAAAGTGTTACAAAATTTGATCACTAGTTATCTTGTTTTTTTTTTGTTTTTTTTTTTTTTTGTTTTTTTTTTTTTTTGTTTTTTTTGCTGAATGTTAAGTAATTTTTATTATGTTTTTGGAATAACCGCTTCAACACGTCCTGATAACGGCTCAGATGAACTTATTTTTAAGGAATTATCACACGAAAACGAAATTGAAATTGATTAGGAATCCAAATCACTAATTCTATGGTTATAATATAGAGTGAAATCTAGCATTATTAGGTATAGAAGGTATTATTATAATTTTTGCCTAAGGTGGTTAAGATAATTTTCATTCCCTAGAGAGTGAGATTTACCAACCCATTCAGGGCTGTTAAATTACCGTAATTTATTTGCTGGTAAAATACGGCGGTAAAATACGGTATTTTACGGTATTTATGGTATTTTACTAATTTGCGGCCGGATATGAAGAGTTATTTGTAGTTTGACTTCGAAGTTCTGAACTTCTAACCTGCCTCTGAAGTAAATTTTCATCTGTTTTAGGTGTTATTAGAGATTATCTATAGGAAATTTTTCATGGACATTTTTTGGAAATTTATGGGGAAAATTTTTGGTAACTTTCAAATTATAAATTTCCATGGAAATTTGGAAATTTATGAAGGAAATATGGAAAAAAGTGTTCAATTTGGCTTTTTGGTAAATTATGGTAAAATACGGTAATAAACTTTTTTTGATTTTCTGCCGAATCTGTTTTATGATAGATCGTATGACATACCTTTTTGAAAAACTGGGAAAATTATACTGTATTTGAAGCTCAAAATTCTTCAAAAGTGCTCAATAAAAGTTTTTATGGAAATTTTTGGTTTTCTGTTAAAATTTCTAATAATTTTACCCATTTTGATAAGTTTCCCTTCTTCAAAACCCTCTAAAATCATCATCCATTTTGAGCTAGAGACTCTTCAGAAAAGCTCAAAAAAGTTTTTTATCGAAATTTCAACCCGATTTGATAAGTTGCAGACGCCTTTTTAAAAAATAAATCATGATCCAATTTTGGACCCAAATTCTTTGAAAATGCTGAGAATCTCACTTAGAGGATACCTACTGGGGGTAAGGGGAGGAGAGTGCTCAGTAAGGTTTCTAAACTGTTACAAATTTTTTAGTCCAAGACCACTTTTAAAATGAGGTTTTCAGGCTCCATCCTCCTGCTGTGCAAATACGAAAATCGAAATACTTACCTGTGTCTTTTCTGACATGATCAGTGACCTTGAGAGCCCAGACACACGTGTCAATGATTTTCAGAGGTCAGACAGGCATACGATCATGTGAAATCATATACATGAGTCAATCACCTTAGGAGGCTAGACAGGCAGACCGACGACATTTTTTTGTAGTTATTTTAAGTAAGTAGGTGCAATGGTAGGTACATATATTTTTTATGGTAATTCTGAATGAATATTTTTCATGGTGAATTTTTTCAGTAGGTACTTATTATTTTGAATGAGTTTTTGTGGTAAATTCGATAATTCGTTTGCATTAATTTTAAATAAATTTTTTCATGGTGATTTAGGATGGGTATATTTTTTGGGCACGATCTAGGATAATGTTTTTGAAAGTGGTGCAGAAATTTTATTTTCAGTTCAGTAAAGAATTTTTCTGTGGCAATTTTGAATGACATTCTTTTCATTTCAAAAATTTTTTGTAGTGAGAGTGAGTGATTTTAGATAGATTCTAGATGAATTTTTTATAGTGATTTTGAATCAATTTTTTTCGTGGTAAGATTCTAGATACATTTTTCATATGATGAAGTTTTTTGACGGTGATTTAGAAATTTCAATTTTTTTATGTGAGTTGAATTCAGATCTTTTTTTTTGGGGGGGGGGAGGAGGCATATTGCAAATGAATACTTGAAATTATTCTAAATACTTTTTTTCGAGTAATTTTGAATCATTTTTTTTTTTTTGCAAATGGCCGTGTACTTAATTTATTTTTTAAATTAACCCACAAATTAAGTGGCCTACTCGCAAATGAAGCGACTAAATTTAAAATAATTAAAAGTGAACCAAACAAAGCGATTAATTAACTTAGAATACTTACAATTTTAAAAACGCACAGTTGTTATTACGCATAGGTACGTACTTACTTTTGTAGTTTTGTTGCTCAGCGTAACTAAGTAGTAAGTACATAGGTAGGTACACTTTTTTTTTCAAAAATATCATAGGAGGGTCATTTTACGTCAATTTAACCAAGAAGTGGTAAGAGGGGGGGGGGTCGGTGATTTTTTTGAAATTTTTCCTGCGGAAACACCTTTTGAAGGGATAATCAATGGTGCAAATCGTAGCCCTCCAGCCCTTTTTTAAAGACTGCTAGGGGGTGTCAAAGTTTTCAGTGAACTTGAAATAAGTATGTATCATCCATTTCAGTAGTGGATTACTCGATAACCGCGATATCTATCAAAATGGAACTTATTCCAACAGTTAGGGGTTTCAAATGGATTTTTAGTAATATTATAAAAATCAGTGTTGCCACTTTTTTTCGTACGAAAAATTAGCTCGAAAAGTTTCAAAACGTAGTTTTCATATGGTATCGTTCCGATTCTCAAAAGTTCTGAAAACTACAAAGATGACTCAATAAGTAAGTTTCCCATGCTCGTAAAACATACTCTATTTCATCAAAATGAAAAACTAGATACGCCATTGAAAAGAGGAGGTCTTAATGCAACTTTCAATGTATTCACCCAACACATCGATGCATTTGTTCGGCCGTGACACAAAATTGTAAATTATTGCGCGTTCTGAAATGTCCCGTCCAACTTGCACAATTTACTCCTTCACAACAGATTTGACCTCTTCGTTTTTTCCTTTTAAAGTCAATTTCAATTGACCAAAAATTGAAGAAACACCCAATGAAACAGAGGGGCTGTTGGCAGGGTGGTTAATCGTTTACCAAATTCTCATTTAAAAATTTTGATTATGCCATGCATTTTGTGGGCGATATGAGGCTTGGCGTTGTCCAGAAGGAGCACCAATTTTTGAGTCATGTCATTTGTTTCGAATTGCTCTATGGAGTTTCATCAAGTCCTCTCAGAAACACTTCCCGGAACTTAGTTGCCAGACCTCGTAATGTGATGGAAAACCGCGCCCTTTAATGTTACCCCGCAATTTCAATGTTACCCCAGTTTATGGTAAGCAAAATTTGGCATTTTCCCCCTCCCCACGCCGCACCCTCCACCTGTACATAAAAATTAACTCCAGATTCGAATTCTACGACCTCGAAAACATATCAATCGACATATTACACATCGATGAGGGTCGAATCGTAATTATCGCCGTTTTAGGGGGCCAGGGCCCACAGGGGGGAAGATTGAATTGAGGCCAACACTAGAAAAGGGATCTGGGACACCTATACAAATGAAGAGCTCTATTCCAAAGTGGGTTAAGTCATTTTTTTCACCAAAAAATTCGTTTAAAATTTTTTTTGCTAAAATTTGTTCTGTTTCGAAAGGTCGGTGCACCTTTCCTTTCTTTGGACATAGAACAATTGCTTGTAGAAAAAATCACTTTGAAAAATCGATGACTTACTCACTTTTTAAGTAAAAATCGTCGTAAAACGTGTTTTTTAAAAAAAAATGACTTGACCCACTTTGGAATAGAGCTTTTCAAATGATTCCCACTTGAAATTTTCCAAAAAAATAATTTTTGTTTTTCAAAATTATGCACATCAAAATTGACCCTTTTTTTTGAGAATTGCCCAAAAGCTTTTGAACGGGTTGAAACTATTACTGATCTAGTCGTGACTGTCGTGAGGTCGAAAAAAAGGTGGAAACCAAATTTCAGCTTTCTAGGTCAATTCATCAATTGAGTAAAATTTTGTTTTTCCCCATTTCTGTTCCATATATTTGAATTTTAAAAATTGGCCAAAAAATCGAAAAACTAATTTTAACACCTGAAAGTAATCATCTACTCAATTTGACATAAGTAGGTACTCTATGTATTGCAAATTTTCCGAATTCTTCGTGTAAAACTGCATTTGGGAAGCATAAACCGGTTAATCTAGTCTAGTAAAAGTACTTGTAATTAGCTAATTACTCGCCAAACTACATCGAGTGTTTCTAAAAATATCTCGAATTGAAAATTTTTAAGGTTCCGTTTCGTGTCAACACTGGTAGCTAAAACACAATCATTACCGTTATCAGCATCGTCGCTACTAATCATTTCATGTTTTTCTACGGACGTGTGGTTCGAACGAGCACAAAGTAGTCTTTCAGCTTTCAATTCAAGTTATTTACTGCCTTGTTAAGTCCATTAGTGTCGCGAAGTGGTTGACTATAACAAGCATTTTTTTCCCAAATTAAAAATGATGAAATCGTTGAACCGTTTAGTATCCAAACAAGGATTTAATGCCCGATTATATTCGGCGGCAGCTTTACCGAAACCTTATACTTCGCCGGAGATCGAATGTACCGATGTGAGTATCCCTTTTGAATCAATTACTTGCATGTCGTATCGTATCGTATGACATTTTATTACACCTCGATGTATCAATTCTTGTGTATAGATTTTCATCAACAACCAATGGGTTAAATCATCATCGGGTAAAACGTTCAAAACGCTGAATCCGGCTACCGGTGAAGTTATCGCTGAAATTCAAGAAGGAGATAAGGTATAAAATACCGTTGTACATTGTTGAAATTATTTTTAACCTCGTGTACCTAAGTATGTGAATCTATATAGTCAGATAAACTAACATTATTTGCTTTCAGACCGACGTTGATAAAGCAGTAGCGGCGGCTAAAGAAGCTTTCAAATTGGGCAGCCCATGGAGAACTATAAATCCATCCAAACGTGGAGTTTTGCTCAACAAATTGGCCGATTTGATGGAAAGAGATGCCGTCTATTTAGCTGTAAGATTCGTATAAGAAACACGATGTGTTTAATTTATTCGATTTATTGTGTACAATTGTTTGTTATTTTGACAGAGTTTGGAAACGTACGATAATGGTAAACCGTACACTGCTTCTTATAGCGTCGATGTGGCCACATCCATCCAAGTACTTCGATACTATGCTGGCTGGGCTGATAAAAATCACGGTAAAGTTTTACCTATGGATGGAGATTACTTCGCGTACACTAGACACGAGCCTGTTGGCGTTTGTGGACAAATCATCCCGTGGAATTTTCCATTGCTGATGTTTGCGTGGAAAATAGCCCCAGCTTTAGCTACTGGTATTTTTAGTTCGACTATTAAATCATATTATTTAATCGGTGTGAAGAGGGTAATTAATATTAACGGTTTGCTTATAGGTAACGTCATCGTACTGAAGCCAGCCGAACAAACCCCTCTGACCGCTTTGTACATGGCTAACTTGATTAAAGAAGCTGGATTCCCTCCTGGAGTTGTGAATATCGTTCCTGGTTACGGTCCTACAGCTGGTGCTGCCATCGTACATCATAACGATGTGGATAAAGTAGCCTTTACTGGATCTACAGAAGTAAGCTAAAGCGTTTGTAAGAGAAACGATGGCTTGAAAGGTTACGTATTCTACGAGTATATTGTTTCAGATTGGAAAAATCATACAACAAGGTGCAGCTCAATCGAACTTGAAAAGAGTTACCCTAGAATTGGGTGGTAAATCACCGAATATAATCTTGGACGATTCTAACGTCGATTTCGCCGTCGAAATGGCTCACGTGGGGTTGTTTTTCAACCAAGTAAGCATCGAAAGCTAAGAATATTCAATGTTCTCTTATCATTTTACTAATTATTACGTTAGAAGAGATATCTTATCGTTACCTCCTATAGACAATGATAAGCTTATATAATATACCTACGGAAAGACCGAACTAAAACACTTTGTATATCCGTTTCAAGTACTCTAGCTGACTACTGACTTATAATTACCGAATGGTTATCTAAACGAATGTAGAAAAGCCACGTTCATGCTCGATGAATTATAATAATGTTTTTCAAAATGATAAAATAAGGTCTTATCTGAGCAGCGTGTGATTGCTTAGTGCATTTTATATTTAAACTGAATTTTTCTATAGGTACATTGTAGTAGATATGTACTTATTTCTTCTCCGAATTTATGAATATGATAATTATTTCTTTTCGGGACAAATCATCAGTTGAATTACAAATTATGGATTCTTTTCTATTCCGACATTACGAATAAATAATTCATGTTGACCTTACGTGAGAAAAATATCGAAGGTCGTGAAACTGAAAAATTATATGGCTGTATTTTATACTATTTACCTATTTTTAAATTGTTTTTTGAGAAATACGAGTAGTTTCGTAATATTGCGTACTCGTTGTGACGATTAGCTATTTCAAAGTTTTACGAACGTTTTCTACTTTAATCGCTCAATTATAGCTCGTTCAATTCTCTAAAATGTAATCGAATTGCATTCGTTTGGTTAAAAGTTGAGAAACATTCGTGCATTTATGGAAATCGAGAAAAACATCAGATAAGATACTTACGTGAAGAGAGATCAAATGTCACAGTTTCTAGAATTTAACGATGATATTGGATGAAAATTTAAGTTCTAATTAAATTGATTTTGTTCGTTTTTTTTTCAAGTGAGGGAGTTTTTTGATTCAGATCTGATGTATTTTCTTTATTGATACTTACCTAGTTTCTTTTTGAAATTATTAATTATTATTCAGAAGTGTATCTCAAAAAAGTTGAGAAAGATGCATTCTGAGCATCACTTGAAGAAGGCTTTGTTTTACAATTGTTATTTTCGTTGCGTTCTCAAGTAATTTTGTTTGTTTTTTTTTTACTGAAAAACGTATTCGGTTACTTTTTTGGTAACTTTTGGTTATTTTTTAAAAATTTTACTCACTTGAGTTAAGTACTTTTTTGAAACAGCTGGACCCAAGTTCTTGAACAAAACGAGGGAAAATGTTGATAATTATTAGGGCTAGGATTTTTAAGCGCTATAAAAAAGCAATAAAAATGTATGAAAAAAGCAAAAAAAAAACGCTATCAAATCCTACCATGTTACTTACATATCAAAATGAAGGTTTTTTCAAACCCAGCAAGATACCTCCCTTAAATATATGTACAACTTGAACCAAAATGAAAAAAAAAAGGGAAAAAACTGAAACTATAAATTAAAAAAAAATAAATAAATAAAATAAAAATTGAAAAATGAAAACTGAAACTGTTATTTTTGAGTTTTTTTGAACTGATCTTTTTTCAATTTTTTTCATTTTTTCAATAATGTGCAAAAAGTTGATGAATTTTTTTATTTTTGGAACTAATTTGCTTCAATTTTACTTATTTTTTACTCAAAAAAGCGCTAACGACCAAAAAAAAGTCCCAAAAAAGCAAAATTTTTGCCTTTTTGGCCCAAAATAAGCATTTAAAAGCATTTAAGTACACCCAAAATAAGCAAGAAAAATATGCACTATCAACTTTCACCATTCCCCTCAGAGGAATGAATCTTGAATCATAAAAATCCTAGCCCTAATAATTATCAGTTGTGAATAATTTACGAAAGTATTTTTATTTTTTTATTCTTATGTAACTGGTTATACTGCCTTTTCAGCTTTACAGTTACAAATTCCTGAATTTAGCTAAAATTGTCAAATCCTCGCTTTCTACAAAAAGTAACAAAAAATCTCGGTTTTTGTTTAAATTGCCAAAAAGTATCGTTTCTTGCTAAAAATTGCCAAAAATCGTCCCTTGTTTGCAAAAAATTCCAAATGTTTCATTTTTTCCCCCAAAAAATTTCCCAAATGTCTCGCTTTGTTGCCAAAAATTATCAAAAAGCATTGCCTTCTTGCTATAAATGTCAAAGTTTCGCTTTTTACTATAAAGTTGCAAAAATTCTCACTTTTTCGACAAAAATTGGAGAAAAATAGAGTGTTTTTGGCCAAAAATTAACGAATCGTGCTGTTTAACAAAAAAATCTCACTTTTTTACAAATATTATGCCAAAAATTATCGAAAAATTTCACTTTTTAAAAAAAAATCTTTTTAAAGCTCTTCATTTTATTAAAATTATCGAGCTTTGCTTTTTCGCCTGAAAAAAAATTACTTTCATGTCAAAAATTCCCAGAAAGTCTTGCTTTATCACCAAAAAGTAGCGGAATAGTCTCACTATTCTGACGAAAATTTGAAAAAATGTATCATATATTTTTTTCAATGATTGTCAAAAAATCCTGCTTTTTACTAAAATTGTAAAAGTTTCATGATTAGAATTTAATAATTGGAATACTTATTGTTTCGTAAGTTTTTTTCCCTTTTTAATTGAAATGTTCTGGATTTTTACTCACGTCTTGTAACTTTTTTGGTTACCTATTTTTTAGTTAGGGTACTTTTTCGTTACTTACTTTTTAAACCTTTTTTGGTTACTAAAGTTACTTTTTTTTAAAAAAAATTTGATTCAAGTATACTTAAAGTCTCAAAATCAACTCTAAACGTGAAAATTTTGTTTTCTCTGTTGTTTCTAAAAATATTGCCACAAAAGGACTATGATTTGATGAAAGCTCAATTTTTGTTTGTAGTATTCTAGTACTATATTTTTTTGGAGTATTGGGTTGGTGTTGGAGTAGGCTAAAAGTCAATTTCCATGGATTCATTTTTTTACGACAGTAAAACTCCTTCCACCCCCTCCCTCATGTTTTTTAAATTGCTCCAAGTTCTTTAAGTTTGCATTATATAAATTTTTTTAGAAATTTGATATTTTTCATTTCAAAAAAGTTCCGCTGTTTGTAAATTGCTCAAGCATTTTTTTCTTTGTTCCTTTTTTTTATGTATTTATGTATTTGAAAAAAATAATTTTTAGATTTTGTGCAGGAGGTTTTTTAAATTGTTTTGATTTTTTAAACCCAGCATACTGACTTAGTTAGATACCTTTTTTTCTATTCTTTTATTCAAGTTCAATGAACCCTTCTTCCAACTCCCCCCCCCCCTGTTTTTAAAATTGGTAACCAAATTTTAAACATTTCTGAAGTGGCACCGTACTTGATTTCTTAAATTCATTCATTTATATTTATTGTATTATTTTTTAGTGATAATTAATTTTTTTCACGTTTTAAAGCTTTCTAGTCGTGTTTTTCAAAATTTCTACTTCTAAAAAAATTGTTTAAATCTCCATTTTCTTCGAGTTTCTTCCTTATAACGATTCTTACGTGATATCATTGGGCTTCTGGTTTTTTTTTTTAAATTCCATTATTTTTTTATGAATTTTTTTGTTAATTTTGCTGTCAAAAAAAAATTTTCTCAATGTTTTTGTTTCGTTTTTTCATATAACGTGTATTAATATTTGATTTTATCTAATTTTTTTAATATCTTGATAATAATTGATATTTTTTCAGGGTCAAGTATGCTGCGCCGGATCTCGTACTTTTGTCCAGGAAAAAATCTACGACGAATTCGTGGAAAAAAGTGCCAATCGGGCTTTGAAAAGAATAGTCGGCGATCCATTTGACTTCTCTGTCGAACAAGGTCCTCAGGTAAGAAATAAACAATCAAAATTTCAAATTAAATTGAAATTAAAACCCTTAGAACTTGAAATCATGCTTTTTTGCACAGATCGACGAAGAACAAACTAATAAAATTATCTCATTGATCGAAACCGGTAAAAAAGA
Source organism: Planococcus citri (assembly GCF_950023065.1). Classification (NCBI taxonomy): domain Eukaryota; kingdom Metazoa; phylum Arthropoda; class Insecta; order Hemiptera; family Pseudococcidae; genus Planococcus; species Planococcus citri. Next base: position 22,130,851 of record NC_088679.1, on the reverse strand, counting down.
AGGCGCCCAATTGCTCACCGGAGGTGGTCGTTTGTACGATAAAGGATACTTCGTTCAACCTACAGTATTTGCTAATGTCAAAGATGACATGACCATTGCCAAAGAAGAAGTAAGATATCGAAAAAATTATAAATTGTAAACATTTTTTTATTTTTCAACATACTTATGTCACGTTAATTTTTTCGATTGATTTTTTTTTAGATTTTCGGACCCGTTCAACAAATTATTAAATTCCAAAATCTGGACGAAATTATCGAAAGAGCTAATAACACAGTTTACGGTTTAGCTGCAGCTGTTTTCTCCAAAGATGTGGATAAAATTAATTACTTGGTGCAAGGCATTAGAGCTGGAACTGTTTGGTATATTTATTTACGTTTTCAAAATATAGTGCTAGGTTAATTTTTTAGAATATTTTTTTTTCTAAATGTGTTTGTTTCATTTGTGTAGGGTAAATTGCTACAATGTTTTTGGATGTCCGGCTCCATTCGGCGGGTACAAGATGTCTGGTCATGGACGTGAAATGGGAGAATATGGTTTACAAGCTTATACCGAAGTTAAATCTGTCATCGTGAAGACTCCTCAAAGAAATAATTAAATAATTTAAGTACATGAAATTTAATTTCACTGGCCGGTTCCATCATTTTAGGTAGAAATGTTTCGAGAATGTATACGTTTTTTCATGATTTTTTAATCAAATTGTTGTGATATTTTTATACTGTGTTCTGAATTGCGTGTTTGTTGTCACTTGTCTTCCGCTATTATGTTATTTTTTCTTAATTAATTTGGCAAAATACAAAACAAATTTCCTTCGATATTAAAATTAGATAGTCGAATTATTTTTTCTAAAATTTATTTCAGCAGAATTACAATTAAGAGTCAAAAAATGAAAAAAAAATCGTATACACTAATAAATATGGTAATCTACATGAACAATTATTAGATATAATCTTTGTAAACGAAGCACGAGCGATAAAACGTAGGAAATTAAAAAATAATGACAGAGACGAGATCAGAAAATGAAAAAAAAAAACAAAACAAAAACAAAATTCGTTAGTGTTGTAAAAGAATTATCGATGAAAATATACAAAAATAAAATACTTAATAAATTAAGCGTTGATATTAACGTAAGTTGGCGAATTGACTAGTTCGTAGATTTCATCGGAGACTGAGATTTTTGAAACTGGTCCATTCAACAGTTTCGATTCACTCGGATACGAATTCAGTTTCTTGATGTGAGAATTGTTTTGATTATTAATTTCTTCCATTTTTTGAATAAGTTGACGTATTCGACCAACTCCGTTCTTGTTGTAGACTCCTGCGAATGAATATTGAATTATGATAGAATAAAAATTACCTACGCGTTGGCGTTTTAAAATTAAATTCAAAAGTGCATGATTATTAATCAAAAAAATATAACAATTTCTCAGATCTTGATACTTCTTCTCGATCTCCCTTCTCATAGGTACGTATGAAGTTTCTAGAGTCAAAAAACTCATATAACGACCATGAGTACAGATCAAAAAACAATTTTTGAATTAAAACAGTAATTTGGTATTGGTCAATTAAAAATGGCAATTACTTCGTATAAATACCTATTCAGTATTCATTCTACGTACCTACGTCAAAAATGATTGCACCGTTAAATTCCCAATTTCAGAAAATCCCTATTTTGACCCTTCATGCGGTTCATTTTGCCGTAAAAAAATAACGAAATTTATTTCTCAACGATGATGGGTTCGAAATTCGAATAAAAATTCAATTCTGAAACTTCGGTGCTACCTCGAAGAATATTCAAAAACTGAAAACTTCATCTTTTAAAATAATTGTGACTGTGAGAACTGTGGAGGAGTTGGAGTTCGCTGCTGTTATTTGAAATGCATATCGAGTATTTTTGCAGGAGTTTTATTTTTTTTAAAGATTATTCTGGCACCTTTCAATTCTGAAACAGCACATAATACGAGTATTCTCAACCTACATAATTTTGTGTTTCAGAATCTATTTCCCGAATTACCAGTGAAATGTTTTTTTCAAATGCATATAAAAATACAAAAAGCGTCATTTTTTTCATTTTGTTTAATTTGTTTCAATTTTATATCAAGTGGGTATTTTTGCAAGAATTTTAATTTTTCTTGCACTTTTGAATTTTATTTAAAATTTAAATTGAATAGGCTAATATTGTTTTAATTCTGAAATGTGACCAACTAGTTTTTGTTTTTTTAGATACCTACCCAAATATGCGACCTGCCATGCCATTTTTCGAATTTTTTGAACCCCACATTTTTGAAAAAAAAAAACAATTTTCAGGCAAAATTTCTTTTTGGAAATTGCAATTTTTACTCAAAAGTGGTCACTTTAAAAATAAAAGACAAAATTTCATCAAATTGAAAAGTTGGTAGGTACCTATAAAGCCTATTTTCGACCCACCAAATCGATTAGAAATGGTTTCAAACATTTTTGAGTAGTTCTGGAGCAACAGAAAATTTTTGAATGTTTAAAGGAGGAGTTGTGATAAGGCCATTTTTTGGCACCAGCTAGTTATCGACTCAACCACTAATAAAATATTGTAATGAATGTACGAAATACGAATCCGTGGTTGATTAATCCAAAGTGACCATTTTTTGGGCTCCAGGGGTTCCCAAAGTTGTGAATTAAAAAATAATTTTAGGAACCACTGAGTAATATTTTCAAAAACTTTTTTAGCGTAAAATATCTGTTTGAACCCAATAAACGTTATGCGAGGAGATTTTTCTATTTTCGACCCTTGGGAGCAGAAATGGGGGGTTTCAATTTTTTGAAAATTTTTTAACCACCATTTTGGACCTACCCCGTCGAACCCCGCTAAAAAGATTTTTACATTTTATTAGTATGAAAGACCTCCATCCTACCAAATTTTGAGCTCAATAAAAATTTTCGCTGGAACTCAAGAATCCGTTTTTCAAATTTTTCATAATTTCGATATTTTGAGAACCCCTTGAAAACTAGACACCTGCAATTTGCGCCAAACGCAACGTTCTGAGGTGTATATTCGATTATTTAGATGAAAAAGTTGAATTAAGCTCCCTGTATATTCGTAATTTTGAACCCTTTTTTTAGAGCCCCCCATTTTAGGCGCCCCTAAAAATGGCGTTTGTGCATATTTTTTCAAATGAATGGAAGAATTTACATTTGAAACACCCTAGCAAAGTGCTCGATAATTTTTCGTAGGATTTTTCCAGTTACTTTCAAAATTGAGCTATTTTGAATCAAATTCTGAGATTTAACTAGGTAAGTATTCGAAAAGACGTGAAAATAGCGTTTTCAAAAATTTCAACGAAGTAAAAATGCCAGAATTTGGCCTAAAATAGCTCAGTTTTGAAAGTTACAGGACAAATCAAATGAAAAATTATCGAGCACTCGCTAGTGTGTTTCAAACGTGAATTCTTCAATTTATTTGAAAAAATATGCATAAACGCCTTTTTTAGGGGTGCCTAAAGTGGGGGGCTCTAAAAAAAAAGTTCCAAAATTACGAATATACAGGGAACTTAATTTAACTTTTTCATACAGATTATTGAATATATACCTCAAAACGTTACGTTTGGCGCAAATCGCAGGTTTCTAGTTTTCCAGGGGTTCCCAAAATATCGAAATTACGAAAAATTGGAAAATTTAATTTTTAAGTATACCAGCGAAAATGTTTATTTAGCTCAAAATTTGGTAGGATGGAGGTCTTTCATACTAATAAACTGTCAAAATCTTTTTAGCGGAGTTCGAGGGGGTAGGTCCAAAATGGCGGTTCTAAAATTTTCAAAAAATTGAACCCCCCCCCCCATTTCTGCTCCCAAGGGTCGAAAATAGAAAAATCTCCTCGCATAACGTTTATCGGGTTCAAACAGATATTTTACGTTAAAAAAGTTCAGTGGTTCCTAAAATTATTTTTTTATTCACAACTTTGGGAACCCCTGGAGCCCAAAAATTGTCATTTTGGATTAATCAGCCACGGATTCGTATTTCGTACATTCATTACAATATTTTATTAGTGGTTGAGTCGATAACTAACTAACTGGTGCCAAATAATGGCCTTATCGCAACTCCTCCTTTCCGCAAAATTTCACTGAAGGAAATTGCAAAGCTATTAAGCTAAAATTCACTTTATACTACGCCAATATCAACATGCTGAGCTGATTTAATAACATTTTTGGGGAAGCTTAAATTTCTTCAAAGAAGTTCAGAGGCTCTAAAATGATCTAAAATCATTTCCAATTGACTCGGCATGTTGGAATTTAGGTAGAATGGAAATTTCGACATTTTAAAATTTTCTGAGAGCTCCAGAACTGCTCAAAATGGTTTGAAACCGTTTCTATTTAACTCGGAGAGTAGAAAATGGGATACATGCCAAGTTTCAGCTCTCTAGGTCAACTTGATAGAATTTTTTTTTTTTCATTTTTACCCTATAGATTTGATTTTTTTTAATTTACCAAAAATCGAAAAATCCACTTTAGCCCTTGAAATTTTGGCTGCCTTATTCAGTTTGTTGTACTTCTGCTCAAAATCCTTCGTTCGATAAAACGAAACCAGATTGTAGATTCTTTAAACGTTTTTTTTTTTTGCATGGCTTTGCCTTTGGAACCGAATGGCGAATAGGTTGCCTATTCTTTTCATTACAGGATCCATGTCTTTTTTTTCTCAATACTTGGACGTAGTTTCAATCATTTGTAAATTTTCTTCATCGGTTTGACATTTTAGATTTCCTATAAACATTCGGTGTTGCACAATGCTGTCAACTTTTAAAACTTTAAAACTTTCTTGAAAGTTGTTTGGGATTATGATTCTGTATTGCTTTTTCATATTACGAGTACAATGCATGATCTTTCAGAATTATTTTCCAAGTTTCCAAACATTTTTTCACTCATTAAAAAACAAAAGTCTCACAGCATCTATCATGATTCATGACAAACAAAGCAACTATGATAATTTTTAAAGCTCGAATTTCTATTTTCATTTTCCGACATACCTACCTAAAATTTATACAAATATTCTGAATTTCTCAGAAAACACTCAAATACGTCAGAAAAAAAATGTATTTTCAACGTCTTGTCGTACCGAAAAGAATGTCAATACAACTTCTTTCAATCGACCGCCCATAATTAGTGTGATTTATTTACAATATATTATAAAATACTGATGTTTTTTATTAGCTGTAGGCAAGCCCACAAAACAATAGTACGTCAATAAGCCATCAATGAACGTATGCGTCATTTTTTTTCACGTTAATCCGAGAGTAAAGAGTAAATTTTTGTAGGTATGTATTTTTTATCAACAGAGAATTTTTTTTTGATGAATCTCACCTACGTGTGAGTTATGTAGAAAGTAAACAAAAACGCAATGAAGTATGCCCATTGAAAAAAAAATCAAATCGGAAGTGACGAATAATTTCTTTCAACAATTATCAACAATTTTCAGTGTTTAAAAAAAAAAAAAAAAAAAAATTATAAAGTGTGATTCTAATTTTAAAATATTTTCACGTTTATTAATGGAAATAAACGAGATGAATTTGTTATCGTAATGACCGATTTGAAGCGTATTAATAACATGCAAAATACGAATTCCTATGACCTTATAGGTATAATTTATGAGATAGATTACTTACTTATGGAATTATTGTTCTTAAACGAAGGAATTCTGATACTTTGGTCTTTTTTCAAAGTTCCATTCTCGGATAATTTCTTTTGAGTTATTTGATCCAGAATATTATAGTAAAGGTTATCTTCTTGATAATAATTTTCTTTGTTTTTGAACACAGGGTCCTACAAACATATTGCACTTTGTTACTCATGAGCCGACACAAAGTAGGTAATAGGTACCTACTTCCTATTTACATATTTGGTACGGTTTAAAAAAAGCTTTGAACTAAACACCTAGATAGATAATAATTCAACTTTTTCGTTCAATTGTAGGTTCAATGTTGATTTTAATATTTTTTTAAAGTAGGAAGTAAAACTTACATTACTAGTAGGATAATCATATCTGGCCAATTGTTCGGCAATGGACTCGTCAATAGAGTGATAAATGGTTTCGGGGAAAAATCCATCTAATGAATCCGTCGACAATCTAGGAGATTTTTGGTCATTGCTGACAACTGATCTGCAAAGTGGATTTGGTGTGTCGTAATGAATGAATACGGGTATAGAAGGTAATTCTCGTTCGGTAGGTCGTTCGTTATCGTATCTGCACGAATTAGGGCGCTGTTTTTCATTGAAATCTAGAACTTTGAGTTCTTGCTCCGAACATTGCAGGATGTTTGGCGTAGACGTAGATGAAGTGACTGAAGACGTTTGTGGTAATGGTAATGAGTGATTTATCGAAGATATCCAAGCTTCCATTTCGGACTGAGAGGTAGAATAAAACTGGAAAAAAAATCAGAAACAGAATAGTATTTAAAAAAATATTCTTTATCAAAGTATGAAAGTAGGAGATGAGAAAAAATTTATGAAAATTTACTTGATAAGTCTTTTTTCCCGGACAAACGATCTCAAATCCGAAATCCTTTTTGTTACCATTACTAGATGACATAGCCCTGGCGTTATATTCGTCCACATTTACGCAATTAATAGGTTTAGAATCTTTTTCATTGGTATAAATGTATAAATTAGTGCCCAGCAACGCTGCCCAATAACGTTTCGAGTGCTCGACAAATAATAGTTTTTCTTTCTTAAATAACGGGCCGCATTTTACAGCTGAATACTTTATGGCTGATGCTGAGATGGACATGATTTCCAACGAATCTTCCGATTTCACCGACGAAGGACTAAGCGAGTTATCAGAGTCTGATAAAACACTACTCCTTTTCGAAACGTCTGTAACAGAACAAACAGAAAATAATGTAAATTGTGAGAGCATTATCTGTGACTTTGAAACAATAACTTTTTATTCAATTTAAAAAAAAAAAAAAAAAAAAAAAGGTTTTCTTTCATACGTAGATAAATATTTCAACTTTTTACCAATTTATTTTGCACATTTTTTCCCAATTTTTATGCGCATTTTTCAATTTCCAATACCTATATTTAAAATGCTTCATTTTTTTTTTTTTTTTTTTTAAATAAAAATATTAAATTAGGTATATTTTTTACTCAAAAACTTTAATTATTTCGATATTTCTTATAATTATTATTATTTTTTTCAATTAATTAGGCACACAGATTTTGACATCAAATCCCCAACAAAAAAAAAACAAATTCAACTACTACAGAACTACACTACAACAGTGAATTAAAAAATTCTTACCATTATTAAAATCCGAATCGTTCCCATTCTTATAGTCTTTTCCCTTTTCGCCGAAACCATTACCAAAAAATAGACTAAATTTTTGATGCCTACTGGAAGCTGGTAACGTGCTAGAGTAACTCCTGGATATATTGCTACTGCCTCCAGAACCAGACCACGATGATTCCAATTCTTCGTAACATTCCCCAGCATGAGATTCGATATCGGCAACGGCTACACAATCAATGGTAAATTATTATTAGATAGATGCTTTTGGGAATAGCGACTTGAAAGTTCATTAATCCGCGTCTTGTCTTCGTCTAGTAGAATGGAATGGTACGCGGAGAGTATATGTAAGTATACGCGAAATATTCCATACTTACATTTATGACTTCCGTTCATGTCTATGTAAGGGAATGCGATGGAATCTCTGGATGTAATTTTTTGCAGCAGGGCGAGTCTTCTTTGATTTGCATTCGTAGATAGTTCTTCAGATGCTAACGTTTCTTTTAAAAATATCACCACATCTGTATAAACATACGAGACAACAATCAAATAAGTACTTATTGTTTCAAACGGACCACGAGGTGTGATTTTAATTACGAATTAATCTATTATAGTAGGTATTGTTTTCCTGTTAGCGAACACTCGAGGTGATTGGCTTGTGGGTCGCAGATTTTAAAAATATTTATTTACGATTCTTGTATTGGATAGATAAGTGTATAGCTAAATTAAATAGATAGGTATGTACTTGAGCATTAATGTAGGTACATATTACAAGGAAAATGTGAGACACGAAGTACTTCCTGGTTTGAATGAAATTTGGGTGAAATTATAAACACAAAGGTGTCAAATTTTCAAGATACTGGTAGCACATACTAATTGTGAACAGGGTGTATCAAAAATTTGTTTCTTCCAGAATTCTTCGACAGAGACTATAAGTTTTGAAGATTCGGATGGTTGATGTTCGTTTTTTTTTTTTCATAATCTCAGACGATTAAGTTCATAATTATTATATACAGGGTGTCCAGATCTAGAAATTCTTAAAATATCAACAACACACGCAGAAAATAACAGAAGGAGAGGGTATCAAATCATTAATAGGGCTCATGTACTTGGTTACTTTTCATGAACTCGTACGTAAATAAGTAATTGAAATTTACTTTTTACTTTTTATTACCTACTTTTTCAACGTTTTAGTTACTCAAGCTATTTATTTCATTTTATTTATATTTTATTTCTTTACAAATTTTCAAAAATTTTATTTTTTATATCTACGTCTTGATAATTTATCATTAGTCATATTATCGATGGTGTTGTGGATAAAAGGCCAAACTGAGTTTCCAACTTGCATTCTAAACTCGAAAGTGTCATATCATCGTACTAAGGAGTAGTTTGGCCGATGTATCAATTTTTTTGATGAAGGCAACTCATTCGCTTTCCATTATTATCCACTGATAATATTTTTTCTAGCTTGAGAAATTTATAATGATGAAATAGTTCGAGAGTGGACAGATTGGCCCTTTTGTATTTGTTCAACCTACAGGTTCAACATGAAAAAAAGGGCCAATCTGATAAATTTGGCAAAAAATAATAGATGTTTTGTTGTTGATAAATGGCAAATGCTTAGCAAATGGGAAATATTCGGCCGCGAAATGAAAGCTCATATAGTCTAATATTGTATGTAGGGGTGAAATCGATTTGTTATCAGTCATCAGTGAAGGTTCGAGCTTTGGTATCTTTTTTAATCATCTTCAGAATGAACTCTTTTTTTTGACGGATAAAATTCGTTTCCTGAGGCTCTTTTGATATTTTAATTTCTAGAAAAACCAACAGAATTACTCAAATGTGTCCAAATAATGCCAAATACTTATACAGCGTACTCAAATTACCTGAATTTTTGGTCTTTGGTTCAGGTTCAAATAGTTTAGCAAATCCGTCATCTCGATCCTTCCTCATTTCATTTCTATTGAGAAAGAAGTTGTGATTTTGTAGCCTGAAGTCTCAGGTACACGATATGAGTTATAGAAAAAATTTTGGAGGCCTTCGAATGGGCCGAGGAAAAAATTTCAGGTCATGCAGGATACACAAGTAGGTACACTTTGCGCTCTACCGGCGAGACTAATTCTTATAGCAAGCTGCATGAGCAGTAATTTTGTAGTCTGAAGTTACAGGAACATGGTGATGTATTTAGTTTTTCTGTACAACATGCTGTAACAATGTTGAACATGTCCAAAGTGACTTGGGCGTTTTTTTTTTAGTGAAAATTAACATCACTTAGCTATACCATGATCTCGTTGAATTCATTCAAGAATATTTGTACAAGTCAAACAAAAAAAACTGAATACACCGCCGTGTTCCTGAGGCTTTGGACTATCAAATGATTGCACACACTGCTTGATATAGATATTAGACTTGCTACTAGACCGCAATGTACGATACTCCAGCCCCATCAACCGAATAACTTTTCTCAAAAATTTCAAATACGATCAACATTTTTTCGAGTTGTAGGTATCTAAAAACTGAACACACCACCGTCTTCCTAAAACTTCAAGCTATAAAATGAGCGCTCATTTGGTTCAAAATACTCGTACCTCCATATAGGCTCTCCTCCAGAGCACTGTTGGCGATACTTTTTAATCCACCCTCGTATTATTTTGTTTACTCGTAGGTCTGGGTTTTCTGAGATCATTTTGGTACATTTGCAATTTTTTTTAAATTACTGGCCATCAAAGATAAATTTGTAGTGGTCTGTAATGTAAAAAAAAAGTAAAAAAATAGTTCAGTTTCGCCGTTTTGGATTATACTTTCATGTAAAAAAATGCAGATTGGCCCTTTCGTATTTACTCAAAATGACCGAGAACAGATTTGCCCTTTGGAAAAAAAAAACAGTTTGGCCTTTTATCCACAACACCATCGTTATGCCCAAAATGAAAATAAAAATCTTTTTTGTCATATAACTGCCAAAAAGTTGCGTTTCTAACTAACTGCAAATTGTCGTTTTTTTGCCACAAAATTCCAAAAATTATCAATTTTTTTTCAAGTAATTAGATATTACCCAAGTCTCTTTTTTCTAGAAATCGCTAAAAAAAAAACCGTAGTATCTTAAGTATGTAAGTATCACTTTTTCGTCAGTAGTCCCAAAAAATTCTTGTTTTTTTTTTGAAAAATTATCAAAAGTTCTCGCTTTTTCAAAAATTGACAAAAATTTTCGCTTTTTTGCAAAATGGATAAGTAACTAAAAATTTCAGTTTTTTGCAAAAAAAATTCCAAAAAATCTCATTTTTTAAAAAGAAATACCTCAAAAGTCTCTCCTTTTTGAACGAAATTACCATTTTTTGTCAATATTTCATTCCCAAAAATTTTTGTTTATTTTTCTAAAGTTGTCCAAGTTTTGCTTTTTATTAAAAATAATAAACATCAAAAGTTGACAAAAAATTTTCGCGTTTTGGAAAAATGACTAAAAATTGTCATTTTTGTGGGGAAAAAATCCCAAAAAATTTCACTTTTTTAAAAAAACTGTCCAAAATCTCAATTTTTTTGTTGACAGAAATTGCAAAAAAGTGTCATTTTCTGCAGATGATTGCCAAAAAGTCCTATTTTTTTTTTTTTTTTTCTTAAATTGTACAAGTCTAATAATGACGAAAAATACTCGCTTTTCAGTAAAACTGATGAATGAATTTCTCTTTTTCCCAAAAAATTTCAAAAAACTGTGCTTAAAAATGTTCTAGTTTTTTTTTTCAATTTTTTTCCAGGCCACATTAAAATACATATTTTGGTTACTTTTTCTGTTTTTTTTTTATTTTTGGTTATTAAAGTTACTTTTTTTTAACCCAAAACTTCGTAGGTAGGTACCCATTATCTATTTCCAAAAAAAAATTTAAAAAAATGACAAGGCAGAAACCGATTTTGAAAAGTTAGTCTGAAATCGATAATGTGAGTCACCAACAAGCAACAATCGCTTTTATACAAGTGTTTAAGTTAATTTGGACAGTTTGTATGGTAAGAAGTGCTTTTTGAAAACCTATAGAATTCCCAAAAAGGTTTTGGAGGCTCCAGATCGCCTTGATATCACCATCAATCTACACAGCATGTTAAAATTAGGACATTAAAGTAAATTTTAATTTCCCAAACTTTATTACATAAAATTTTGTAAAAACCCTAATTTTTTTACATTTTTTTATTTTTAAAAAAGCTGCTGGGGGCTCTACAACTGCTCAAAACCGTTTGAAACAGTTTCCAATCGATTTGAGAGGTTGAAATTAGGTTACATGCCATATTTCAGCTTTCTTGATAGATTTGATAAAATTTTAATTTTTTTGCTTTTTTTTCATTAAATTTTTAAAAATTTACGAAAAATTGAAAAAATGCTCTTTCACTCCTAAAATTTTGGCTGGTGATGCATTTTTGTGTGCTCTTTCAATTTACCTTTGTTTGGTTTAAAAATTTTTCTCTCGTAAAAAAAACCTCTTATCTGCGATGAAAATAATTATGTTAATAAGAAACAATAACAAAGCTCATAAAATATCTCGCTAAACGAAAATACTGTATTAATTAGTGTTTATTTGTACCGAATAAATTAACAGATTAACATGACTGGCGGTTATAATCAATTAACCATTAAAAAATTATAAAACCGACGTTAAAATGATCTCTGATCTGGTATTCATCCTTATAACGATAACGATGAAATGAAAATCCGGTTCCTACACCTTACGTACCTACGTATGTACAAATCGTTCGTTTATTTATACTCGAATCGCACGTGCTTTCACACGTTTCCTCAACAACTCAGTGTAGAATAAGGTTACTTATTTTGAATTAACCTTACACTTGAAAAAATTTTTCATTGATTTTAACAATTGTTCGTAAGGAAATTAAAGTGAAAAATTCATATTGCTTAATCAAAAATTTCTCCACATAATTCAGTCCATACTCGATGCATTGTTTGATTGAGTTTTATATTGGATTCTCGAGTGTTTTGAGGGTCATACGACTCCATATTGGATTAAATAATTAACAATGCATCGTGAGGCCTATTGACTTTTTCGAAGGCAGTAAAGAAATCATGATTGGAGATCTGAGTTGCCTAATCAAGTTTATTATTCAACGTGCTTTTATGCCTATTTATATTCTAAAACAATGTATCACACATACGAGTACAATAATCTTAAAATAGAAATATTAACATTGTTAATTTTTGAGAAAAAAACTTATTGGTCAAATTTTATTATTATTTTTTTTACTCATATATATAGTTGAACAAAAATGGCGAAATTTTCCTCGTGCATAAGTATATAGCGAACAAATAATGATAAAATAATTCAAAAAAAGCCCCTCATCCACCGAGTCAAATCGCTTTGAAAATATATCAAGTTCCTTACTCGAGCCTTATAAACAGCAGGCCTATCATTACCCAGATACACGACCAATTACTAAATTAGACAGGAGCTCTACCAATCCGAAACTCAATTTTTCATCATTTTTTTTCTTCCAGAACGTAACACAAACAAAAAGGAACCAACAAAACAAATAATAAAAACCAATCGGTGGTTTTTATTGCGATATAAATGTAACGCTTATGGGGTCGCGTGATTTAGTGAAATTCGTGTGCCATGGCAGTGTTTTTTGAAGAAGTAGACAACGCCCGTAATAAATAAGCTTCGGTAGGTAAATGATTAATTATCGGGCTACGTTGGGACTTGGGAATGGGAAATTTCACGACGACGATCCAAAATATACTCCCTTGTTGAGTCTCCTACGGTGTCGACGACGACGATGAGAGATCTCATTAAAATGGCTGAGTCTTCGGAATAATTCGAGTGTGAAACTCGATGGAAAAATCGCATTCGCCAGACAATTATCTCGAATTTACGGAAACACACTTCAAGGAGGACTGCATAATACGACGAAAGTTGTGAAGAGCAACCGGCAACCGACAGCAGAAATGCTGCGGTGTTTATTCATTCGTATAGCTACAATTTCCACCTTCACTTATGTACCTATAAGACCTACTACGTCGAGTAGCTTGTGCCTGTGTGATCGTTTTCGAGCACCCAGCACCCAGCACCCGAGTAATAATTTGTACCACCTGTTGCCGGCGATTGCTCCGGTTGTAAGTATAATTAAATAGGTACAATGACGAAACACCTTCCTAGTTTCATGATGCTTTGTAAATACCCGATATACCGATCGATTTGTGGTTTATTTATACTGTCATTAGAAGGACGACGAAGTGTGTGTACTACGAGTAGTAGGTCTGGTTTTTATGCAATATTACACAGTTGCATTGAAATTTGAAATGGTGGCACACGACACCACATGTTGTAACAGGGTGTCCCAGGAGTGATGGTGCCCACATACTTTTGAAAAGTATCCTTCTTACAAAAAATTAATTTAGTAGGTACATAGCTACATACATAGGGCTATATGTATTTTTCAAATTGTCAACTTGAGCTGTTCATTTCCTTGAACTTACAAGGGAACCTCTTGAGGTGTCACACTCCGATTTGAACAGGGCCGCGATTTTTGAAAAGAGCATAGTCTGAAACCCCCAAACCAAATTTTCAGCTGCCCAAGTTCATTTTTCGATTTTTGGCGAACGTTTGAAAATTCAAAATTGATAGTTTTTGGCGATTTATGCATTTTTTTTTAAAGTACGTTTTTGATCAGTAAAAATAGTCAAAATAAATTCCCAAAACTAATATCAATTACCCAAATCCGAATTTCACCATTTCCAGCCATTCTGGAGCCTCCAGCGCGATTTTCAATTTCTCCAGAATTTTGAATTTGCTCCAGAAGGCGTGAATATGCAGTTGGGCAGCTAAAAATCGAGTTGTGTATTACAGTCGACCAGTTTAACGAGTTTATCCACATTTGAGCCGATTTTGAGAGTGACACCTCAGGAATGTTTTTTTGGCCAGCTTTTTTCAAAATTATTAAAAAATCCAAAAAATCAAGTTTACTCCCAAAATTGGCTCAAATGTGGATAAACTCGTTAAACAGGTCGAGTGTATTACACAACTCGATTTTTAGCTGCTCAACTTTATATTCACGCCTTCTGGAGCAAATTCAAAATTCTGGAGAAACTGAAAATCGCGCTGGAGGCTCCAGAATGGCTGGAAATGGTGAAATTTGGATTTGGGTAATTGATATTAGTTTTGGGATTTATTTTAACTATTTTTACTGATCAAGTACGTACTTTTTTAAAAAATGCATGTCAATTTTGAATTTTCAAACGTTCGCCAAAAATCGAAAAATGAACTTGGGCAGCTGAAAATTCGGTTTTGAGGGTCCTAGACTATGTAAACTTATTAATTAAAAAGTATGTATTTTGAAATCTTCTGTCAGGCTTGCGAATTTTATTTTGAGTTGTGATTTCTGCCCCCTCTCCTGGTAGAAATGGTAGTTCTTAAAAATTACCAGTCTTCAGATATGTTGGCCCTTTTGTGCCATTTTAAAAAATAATCTATCTACACCACTACCTGAACAAATAAATACTTATTAATCTTTATTCATAGGTATGATACCTTCCTGATTTTACCAAGGCATATAGGTATGTATGGTATAAAGTACCTTTAGACAAATGGCAAACAAATGGTACGTATAATTACAGAGAAAGTAGACAACTCATATGCAACTCAACGTTAGAATATCTGCACGCGTCTGTCTCTATACAGGTAGGTAGGTACCTGAGTAGCAAATATAAGTACAATGGATTAGTTGATGAAAAACGTTATAATTTAAAATTCGCATTTCGCGTGTATTTTTCTCTGTTTTTACTCCGATGTAATGTTATAAAAAATGTTATACGTTCAGCGTGCAGTCACGGCCATTGTCATAGATTCAAGGTTAGACGGTATTTATATTTCCCACGCGTCTGTAGTCTATACCTATACCTATAAAATATGAAATAGAGCTCGAAAGAGTATCTAGATCTGTAATCTGCATACGTGCTCGTATTGTGAAGTATGAAGTGGATACTTCTGACGTGTAGAAGTTGTCAGGGATCATTTTTTGGAATAACCTACTGGCCTTAACTACATATTCTACATATAACAGATTTTTTACATTACTGTGAAAAAATCAAAAGAGTTGAAAAGTGACCGAGTTGCATAAATTTAAATTTTAAGTTGACAGACTCACTAAAGAAATTCATACCTACTTGGTATTTTTTAAAAATAGGATTGGGTTTATCTATTATGGAGTCGAATAAAACAAGACATATTTGTGTTTTCAGAACATATTGAGCTCACAATTTAACCATTTTTATGTAGACTTGCATTGGGGAAGGGGGAGAGATTTCAACAAACAGAAAAGTTTTGAAAGAACGTCCAAAAATTAACCATTAGGTGAAATTTTGTGTACCTACCTCAGAATTTCATTTTTAGGTTTTTAGTGCATTTTAAAAAATTCAAATCTGGCCCATTTCTCATTTTGAAAAAATCAAAATTTGATAAAATTGGGATAGAAAGTCAGGACTTAGTTCAATACACTGTTTCCGGCCTCCCAGATTGATTGGTGGTAATTTTGAGCCGTTCTGGAGCCTCCAGCGGATTTTGGAATTCTTCAGGTTTGTAGAAAAAATGACATAAAAAGGGACAAAAGTGGAATTCAGTGCCTTTAAACTAAAATTGGTCGTCTTTGTGACATTTTTGATCGATTAAGAGACAAATGTTTCCCATTTTTGAAAATGATAAAAAATTCCTCATTTCGAACGTGTCAACATAAAAATCTGAAATTTAGCCAAGAGCCTTCAATGGATTTTTGGATTCCTCAATTTTGGAAAAATATCCATAAAATGGGCCAAAATGGAATTCAGCAGCTACCCAGATGATCTTACAAGAGAACTCGAAGTGTCCAATTTTTGGAAAGACAATTTATAAATTCGTTTTACGATTTTGGGTACCCTCGAAGTTTCCTCTTAAAAATCGCTCCAAATGTGGATTGACTTCTTAATCAGGTCAAGAATAAACCAAAATTTGATTTTCAGTGGCCCAAATTAATTTCTGGACTTTATGACGAGATTCGAGAATTCTAAAAAAATCAGAAATCATACTGGAAACTGCAAAATGGCCATAAATGATGAAATTCTGTTCGGTTTGGTTAAATGCTGAATAGATAAATGTATTATTTTAACATACCATAAATTGCCAAAAATGGTCAGTTTTGGATTTTCAAAAATTTACCAAAAATCGAGAACTTAATTTGGACTGCTGAAATTTTGGTGAAGACGGTTCAAGGCCATCGCCATAATCTTCCCCAAAAATCACGGCCACTCATTTTTTTTTAAAAATATTGCTGGAAAAATTTTTTGGATTTGAACAAGGAAAACCTATTCTGATTTTATGTGAATATTGATCGGAAGACTCACAAAGACGACTTTCGAATTCATATAGCTAGAGCTACTAGACTACATTTTGATCCTTTTAGACGTCAAATAGACGCCTTCCCTGCCAAAATTACAACTTCTGCAGTTCATATGGGACATTGGGGGGAGGGGGGTTGAAAGGCATAGCAATTTTTTCAATTTAATGCTCCATACATTAGACAGCATCGTTGCCAGTAGAACAAAAACTTCAAAAATTCGCTAAAAAAAAATTGAAAAATCAACTTTAGCTACTGAAAGTCGGAGAACAGATTTTTTATAGGCCCTCTTTCGATCAACTCAAGTTTCGTTTCGATCGGAAATTCCGTACTCAAAATGTTCCTTATTAGGTTATGATATGGTCGGAAAATCCAGCATTGTAAAATCTTGATGGAATTCATCAAAGTAATGATAAATAATGGAAACTTTGAAAAATTCATCTACAAATTGAATGGTCCAGATGAACAATTTAAAAAAAAAAAAAAATCAACTTTCATACAATTCACTTTCCTCAAACACGAACTTCAGTTTCGACTTTCGATTCGTATTTGATAACCTTGGTACCTACCTACCAGCTACCTATATCTAAGCCATCATATGGAAACATTTTCGCCCATGAAATGGTAAAAACTCGCGACAATTATTTCGGTCTCTGGTCTATTTACCTTACCTTATCCTTATTAAAAATATAATAGGTAAATTAACGAAGACAGTTGACTGTTTCACTTTTTTCAGTTACGCTCCAGTGCCTTTAAAAGGACAAGGTCAACGTTCGAGTCGACGTTTTGAAAAAATAACGAATTTATCATTCGGTATTCGGTTCATGTATTCTTAAAACCATCCCAGAGAGCCCATTGCAAAAATAAAAAAATGCGAGGTTATGAAGTGGAAAACCACAGCTCAAAATGAACGAGACTTTGTGTTAACCGCAGTACCTACCTATAGGTGTAGGTATAGGTAAACGTACCTACTAAGCACATTAGACATTTCTCAGCTACGTTATGAATGTGAAAAGTGATAATTGCCACGATTTAAATACCTCAGACTAATGCAAGGCCCTTGGTTTAAACTACTTCCGGAATAAAAATGCTGATGCTGCCATCGGCCCAGCAACGTCCACAAAGTTTATCGTCCAACATATAACATAAGATTACCTAATAATCTCATAATTAGATACATTTTGCTCTCCTAATCTTCAACATAATGTTACACAAGTACAATAGTATCAAGACACAAATATGGAGATGTGAATCGGAATTGGAATCGTCGGTGTAAAAATAACAAAAATAAAATTGACCGTTTAGTAGCCGGCTCATCATAGGATGAACGATAAAGCTCGAGTCAAGTTACCATGAACGGTCAATTTGATGCGAAATAATTCGTTTATCAGTTATGTAATGTAAAAATATGTAAATCAGTCGTAAAATTATATTCTTCCAAAGTTTAATACCTATCTTCTCGTCGTCGGTAGGTATATTTATGTCGATGTCGCGATGTAATGATTATATTATATCGATGAATTGCATATAGGTAGGTATACCTAAACCTATAGTAAACCATCATCGATAAACATTCGAATGTAGGTACGTATTTATGTGTATGCATTTATACGATGATGATGATGGCAACCAGCGCACACGTAAATTTCAAGGATAACCACAAACTTTTAAGCTCGCTGTTCAAACGTAGCGGCTTATTTTTATAATGACCTACTGAGCAAATACCTGTACGTACGTCGCTTTCCCAAATTAAACATTAAAATTCTCCAAATTTCATCTCTTTTTTTGGGTGATGATCGTAAAATCTCAAGATCAGAAGTTACCTGCTATTTTATTTTTCTTATTTTTGATTTTTAAAAAAAAATCCGCAATGAGAATGTATTAAGAAGTACATGGAACGACACAACAGTGAGCTTTTTAGTAAACTAGGTAGGTACATATTAATTGATGACATTTATAGGTAATTATTGGTCGTAAAAGAAATGTAGGTCGTAAGTATAGTGAAAGAGAACTCGATGGAAAAAAAAGTCTACCACCAAGATCGATAGTAATTATAAGAACAGTTGCAATTATAGAGGAATTTATCGCCGAGTATCAGCTCGCGATGCTATACATAGTTGAGTACATTACATACCTAGATCATATCAGCGCTTCAGTGGAAAGTGTGCGAATAGTCTAATAGGTATATTTATGCCTAATTATTTTTTTTTCTTTCAAGTAGGCAGGTGGCAGATATGTGTATTGAAATTGAAAAGATCATTGGGTTTTGAAAAGTAAAAAAAAATTGTTTTTTGATTCGAAGAGTTCATTTTTTTGGCTTCGATATTTTTGCCATTTGAAGGATGGTGTTTTTAGAAATTTCAATCTCGAAAAAAATAAATGAAAAGGGCAAAGCGAAATGAGGGCAAATGTTCTCAGAAATTTAAAATTCAAAAAAAATAAACAACGCATTATTTTTTTACGAGAAGTCAATTTTTCTAGCTTTGACATTTTTATGCAAAAATTTGAACAGATTATTTTCCGAAAACAGCTTAATTTTTAGCACCAAAAAGAGAGTTTTTGGGTGGAAAAATTGGAGGCCAAAGAATATTTCTTTTTTATTCTCGCTCATACCTCCCCCTCCCCCAATAAGATGGTGAAATCGGTCTCTGACTAAAATTGAGTCAAAAGATGATCCAATAAGGTTACCTAATTTCATATTTGGCAAAAATATCTCAGGAGGAAGAAGAGTTGGGAGTCCAAAAATTAATATGAAGAGTTTTTACATTGAAGGTAATTTTTTGGGCCACTTTTGACTGAATTTCAGCCAAAGACCGATTTCATCATCTTATAGAGAGAGCCCTTTCTCCTGTGTCAGAACAGATAGGATTAAATTTTGATTTCAACGCCTTCTGGAGCGATGAAGATTTTGAAATTTTTCGTCTTGTAAAAAAATACACTTTTTAACTCGTTTCATCGAATTTGCAATTAACCAGCCATAATCGATTTGGAACTTTGAACTTTAGATAGAAATAAATTTTGAGCTGCCAAACTAAATAAATAAATAAAGTTGATTTCAACGCCTTCTGGAACGATTTGAAATCGCTGGAGAAAGCCTAACATCAGTGAAAAGCTTCCAGATGGGCTGGAAAATGGTGGAAATGGATTCGGAGGGTCTACTTCAGGAGGCAGATGAAGTTTTAAGTAATTTTTTTCAAAAATTGACGATTTTGGAATTTTTTCATTATGAGATTTCTCGACTTGATGTAAAAAAAAATACCTACACTTTTCAACTCGTCTCTTCGGATTTACGATTCACCGACACTAATCGATTTGAGATGTTGAACTTATGATAGGATTAACTTTTGAGCTGCCGAAGTTGATTTCAACACGTTCTGGAACAATTTGAAATCACTGGAGAAAACAGCTAACATTCTGTGAAGGGTCCAGATGAGCTGGAAACTGGTGGAAATGGATTCGGAAGGTCGACTTTAGTAGGCAATCAAAGTTTTAAGTATTTTTTTCCAAAAATTGACGATTTTGGAATTTTTCTAAATTTGAGATTTCTCGTCTCGTAAAAAAAATACACTTTTCAACTCGTCTCTTCGGATTTACGATTCACCGACACTATTCGATTTAGAATGATGAACTTATGACAGAATTAAATTATCAGCTGCCAAAGTTGATTACAAGCAACGCCTTCTGGAGCAATTTAGAATGGCTGGAGAAAAATTCAATTTTGCATTTGCAGGAGGATCCGGATCGGACCGAAAATGGCGATAACTGATTCGGGAGGTAGACTTTAAGGGGTAGACAAAGTTTTCAGTCATTTTTTGCCAAAATTTACGATTTTGGAATTTTTTTTCAACTTGTAAAAAAATAGTTACACTTTTCAACTAGTCTCTTCGGATTTGCGATTCATTGGCCCTGATCGATTCGGAATATCGAACTTATGATGGGATTCAATTTTCAGCTGTCAAAGTTGATTATAACGCATTGTGAAGCGATTTGAAATTGCTGGAGAAAATCCAACTTTTGCTGGAGGCTCTAGATTGGCTGGAAAATGGTGACAATCGATGGGGGGGGGGGGTCCACATCAGTATTTAAATCTAGTTTCAGATTTTCATCTCTATGCTAAAAATTAATACTTACACCTACCAATTTAGGCCGTTCCACCATTTTTAAAAATTCGCCAGAATTGAAAAATCAATTTCGGCAGCTGAAAATTTGATTCTGAGGTCTCGATGAAAAGCTCTTTCAGTCAGCCAAATTTCAGCTTGTTCGGAGTTGACGAGTAGTGAAGATTCCTTTGTCAGAAAAAATATATAATTGAATAAAGAAAATAGACCGTCGAGTTGGGTAATAGGAACCTATTAGATTTTCCAAAAATGTATTTGTCAATCTATTAATTTATGAAAATCAAATACAAAAAAATACTGCTTCTTTGGTCTCGGTTGAATTACACCATTCGGCTCAAAACGACCTTTGGTAGGAAGAACCAGAGTCACTGAACAGATGAAAGAAATTACCGCAGCAGCACTTACACTGTAGGTACTAGGTAGCAAACGAATCGATGCGTATTAGGTATTTAATTTTGGATGCGAATTAAACGGTCTATAAATTACGCCGATTAACTAAAAATATCATCGAGCGTATAATTCTACGAACAACTTTCATCGTTTTACATAAGTATGGCATGGCATCGCATCGCATCAACAGCACACTGACCATCTTTCCATGACTCATGTAAACTACTTACAAATTCGTACTTACATCTCTACCTACCTTTAGTCAGTGGCACGGCGGCGTGATAAAACCGAGAGAGAGAGAGAGAGAGATGAAAAAACAACAACGACAAATCTACCGCGAAGCCGAAGCGAACGATTAAATTAACCTGATAATCTAACCAGTAATACTAACCAAGCTTGCGAAACAAAGATTTTGGAAAAAACGAATCTCCAAATATGACGTTTGTTCAAAAGAGTCGAAAAAATCCATCCTACATAATTCTGCTTTCTGCGTATGGAAATGGTCTTAAGCTACGAGACGATACGACCAACATGAAGGTTCGTATCAGCTTGAAATTACGTAACGTTTGCACGATTCACATGTGGAGGTCATCGATGGTTATTCGTATATCGGACTTAATTGTTTTGCTGTTTGTCTGCGCGTACTCGTATTATTTATCCGGTTATGTCATCATCTGCTAATACAATCTTGGCCGAGTCGAGCCAGAGCCATCGAATGAGCGAAAGCAATAAGGGGAAAGGAATTAGAACCGGTACCAAAGTATAAAGTATAGCTCGCAGGTGCAGAAAGAAAGTTGATAATTAAAACACGAAGACGCGTGCTCGACATTGGTGGATTTTGTTTTATTAATTCAATAACCCTAGATGCGCAAAAGGCAAAACAACGTACGCTCGATTTATTATTATTAATAATGGATAGGTAGGTAGGTAAGGTACACAGAGTAGACTAGGATGTTTTAATTGTGCAGAAAATTGCAGCCTTTGAAGAATAAACGCGGACGCGAACATATCGTACTGATGAGTAATATTGTTGATCAATCTGAGTAGGTACTATATATGAGATGCATTTCTGGGTCCAGCTTTGGCTCTGGACTCTGGTGTAATGAAAACCAGTTTTAATTATAACAATTATTACACACATGGTTATATATCGTTGGCCGTTAAAATTCATCGATTCCTTAACACTGGTCGCACTTATGACTTACACGATCGCAAAAACTTTCACTGTAGATGGGTTAGGTACTTCTAAAAACACTCCATCTGCTCCTATAGAGCTTTAGGTACATAGTTAGGTCTAGTCCCTGCTTGTTTTTGATCGAGCATTTTCCTCTCTCATATAACTCGAAGCTATAGGAACGCAAAATGTAAGTATTGTTAAGCCTACCTATATATGATCAACTCTGACTGATCTATAGTTCGCCTCGAGCTTGATTTTTATTATCAAAGATAAGTGAGGTACAGTTAGTCTAAGTTATCGATGAACGGGTTCAGATTCGGACGAAACAAAGAAGCTTGCGGTAGGATAGGGAACGGTACAAGGATAGATGATCGATCGACGAAAAAGATCACGTTTTGTTTCTATAACAAATGGCAAAGTAACCGAAACGTGCGCTGGTAAATTTACATTATCGAATTTCGTAGAAAGCTTTTACGTGCACTTTGGAACGTACAATCGATCAAAACTAAACGTGTGCGAGTAGCTTTGAGGAGTGAAAATGTAACGATGTGGACTGTGGAGTTTTGGGAATGAAATTAATAATTCGTATACTTAGGTAGATAGGTACGTTAGTTATGATGATTATCGATCAAGTGTTTAGAAATTATTCAATAAACTGATATTCAAACTGTGGAAAAATTTTCGGACTGGACAAAGAAAAAATAAAAGAGCTTATACATATGTACATTAATACATAGAACAATTTCAGATGCTGAATTCCATTTTTCAATAATTAATTTTTTTTAAAATTCAAACTGGGATCATTTTCAAAAAAAAAAAAAAAAAATTGATCAAATTGAGGTAAAAAAAAAACTGATTTTAATGCCTTATTTTCGACTGATCGAATCAATTGAAGACGTCATAGCAAAAAGGACATACATATGTGTGAAAGTTGTATTTTGAGAAAAAACTGTTTGAAAGTTTGAGTGCTTGTGAAGTTTAGAAATGTGCATATTTGAACACGGAGACGATTTTATCTTACATATTTTCCCACTATCTAACTACGAGCATATGAAATGCTATGCACCATCAGTCTGGAGGAAACTGTGTGTTAGCGGTAAGCGCTCAAACATTTCGAATTAAGTATATGTCCTTTTTAAAGCGAAAAATTGGCCATTTTTTTGTATTTAAAAATGTTTTTGAGCAAATTTTTGTATTTAAACCAGGTAAATAATGGTTGATAACACAAAACCGACCATGAGTAACCCATAATCTCTGAAAAAAGATCGCTATGTTGAGTAAAAAAAAAAACAAAAAAGACAAGTTTTTTGGTCAATTTTTTTTAATGATTTAAAAATGTTTTTGAGCAAATTTTTGTATTTAAACCAGGTAAATAATAGTTGACAACACAAAATCCACCATGAGTAACCCATTATCTCTGAAAAAGTAAATTTTTAATCGACTTCGCAGTTTTAAAATGGCGATATCTCACTGGTTTTTTGACTTTGTGAAGTGGGGGTGGTCTCATATGATAGAGGAAGGCCTGAAGAATAACAATATGGATTCGTCTCAAAAAGGACATATGTGTCATATATACCCCTTTTTGTTATGACGTCTTCAATTGCTAATGGTTTTGGTTTTTGAGCAGCCGTTCTGAAGCATCCAGAGGATTTTAGAATTTTTCCAATTTTAGAAAAATTGCCATAAAAAGAGCGAAAATTCAATTTGGCATTCATGAAGTTCAACCCCTGAATTTTCTTTGGTCCTTTTTTTTTTGAGTCAGAAAATAAAAAATTTGAAATTTGTGAAAAGGTCAATATAAGAAAGAGCTGAAATTCAGTTCATGATCTATTATTGACGTTCAAAATCTATTGGTGGTCATTTTGAGGTACATATTTTGAGTCTTTCAGCGGGTTATCAGACTTCGGTTTTAAAAAAGTTGTCATCAGGAAAAAGCCAAAATTTAAACAGCTTTTATGAACTTGGATTCATCATCTTATAAAGGTTTTTTCAAATCAATTTAGGCACAAATTTTTAAAAATCGTGCATGCCGGTTCAAATCTTGAATTTTCTGATATTGGGGGGGGGGGGGAGGCAGAAAATGAAAACTTTGTAATTTGTGAAGACGTCCATATATGTAATTCATTTGCGGTCTTTTTGAAGCATTTTGGGATTTCAGTTCTAGAAAAATTGTCATAAAAAGAGCCAAAAGTTAATTCAGAATTTTCAAACTCGAATTCACCATCTCTAACTTAAGGTTTCCTTAATCGATTCAGACATACATTTTCCAAAATAATTTCTGACGATTCAGATCTTGAAATGTTTTCAAGGATTTTTTTTTGGGGGGGGGGAAGACGAAAAATTCGTATTTTACAAAAAAAATCCAATTTAGTACCTACTACCTAAGTACTCTGCATTGCTAACTTCGAAAATGTAATCTTGGTGTTCCTTTTGAGCAATCTAAGGACTTCCAGTGGATTTTTGAATATTTTAGCTCTCGGAAAAAAACACGATTAAAATACAATCAATCAAATTTGAACATCAGCTGAGACTAATTTCGAAAACTAGATCCCAAGTCGATTGAAAAGGGAGTTCGCTGACATTGAAATCCATTTTCATCCGATTATTTTGCCAATTTTCATGTAATTGGTAAATAAAAAATATGCCGGAGGCTCCAAAACTGCTGGACATCAAAATCACCAGGCCATTGATTTTACGAAGTCAAAAATTGAGTAAGTATAGGTATGGTAATATAAAAATGTTCAAGTTTTTACATGGACAATTTCTAAAAAAAAAGTCACTTGAAAAAAGTAAAAATTTAAAACAATAATTTTTTTAAAAATAGGTATTTTTATGAAAATTTTTCAAAAAAAAAACTGAAAAATGGAATTTAGTAGGTAGGGAGGTAAATGCTTATGAAATTTGGCTTTATAATGTATTTTTGGATCTCCTTCAGTTTGTTTTTTTTGCTTTGGTTCGAAAATTTTCTTAGCAATTTGGATATTTCTTACTTTACCTAGGTACCTAATTCGATTTTACTCGTAGATGTCAAAAATACCAGATTTCAGATTTTTATCTCAATGTGACCTAACTTTGAGTATTTTTGTAAAAATTGTGTTAAATTTTAATTTTTCAAATTTGTTTCCCAAATTCCGAAAATAACGAGAAATTTTCCCTTCAATTTTTTTACGCGATTCAAAAATTTTACTTTTAGTTCATGGAATATTTTTCTTGGTTAAAGATTAAATTTATCGTCTAGACAGAAGATTTCCGGAATTGCAGCCACCCAATCACGCATTTCAAGATTTTAGGGCATTCCTGGAAGAAAAGTAACTGGATAGCTCAAAAGTAAGTACACCTTTTCTCACTTACCTATTTCAAATGAGCAAATGGAATTAAAACATAAAACTAGAAAGAAAATTCCCAGAGTTGTAGAAGCCCATATCGAATATTTAAAGGTTTTAAAGACAGAAAAAATGGGCCCTCGATCAGAAAAACTGTACTCTAAGATTTTAATTTTTCTATCTACGAGTACTTACCTATTTATTTAGATTTTACGACCATTTTGGAACATGAAAATGCTTGCAAGACCTTTAATTTTTCGTTTTGGGCAAGTGAAATTTTTCAAGATCGAAGCTGTATAATTCCCTGCTAAGGTAAAGAAGATGAGCAATTTTAGTGTTCGTGACCAAAAGAGCCCCGTGTTGGATACGTACTTGGACAAGAGACCTGCTTTTTATTCAAACAATAATTTTAACCGTTTTAGTTCAAATTTCATTTCACTTTACAATTTTCTTTGTAAGTACCCATTTTATTCGTTTGTTTTACACTTCGATCCACGTGTATTTTTTTTTTTTTTTTTTTACTTCTTAGAAAAGAATGAATGAGTAATTTTTGAATATTTTTTTCTTCATAATTCATATCAATGTGTGCAATTTCCAGAAAGTGAAATCGATTTAGAAAAACCATTCAAACCTTTCCCTCTTTCCTTACTCTCCCTGCGGAAAAAAATCACGCGAAACACACAGCTTTTAAAAAAATACTGCTATATTCAATTCCGTTTAAAATATTAACGAACGCCACCAAATTATAAATTAATTTAATTACCATGCTAATGCTAATTTAAATAAATTAAAATTAAAAACATTCACTTAAATTATAATCAGACGAGTAGGTAGGTAGTTTCTGCGATAAGGACAAGGCGCTTGGGTTGACGAGAGGATGAGATACGAGTTCCTTCACATCCGGGAAAAGAAACTTCCACATCAAATATTAGATTATTCATATTCACAGAAAATTGATAACTTATTAGAATGATTAAGTAGGTACGAATTATTCAACTGATTCATTATCATAATTATTGATAACGCGATGTAGAATGATAGCCTCGAAATTCCCTAAGATACGATAGAATAAAGATGCTCTCGGATGGATGGTGTTGGGATATAATTTAATAGGTACCTACCTATAAGAAGAACTACCATACGCGATATTCTTCGACACTATTTATGAGTTACTGTAGTAAGTAAATATGGTATTCTGAGTACCATACATTTGTACATAACGTACAGTTAATGATTTTAACACATAGAGACTAGAGTGCCTACATTATGCACGTTTTAATTTGAATTTATCGTCGATCATGTACACATTTATACGCAATTTTGCCACTATTATAGTTATTGTGTAGTAGTCTCCAGATATAAACATGACATCATAAGAGTCACGTTTGAATAATGAAATTCTGGTATAAAGTTTCACGAGTAAGTATAAAAATATTACTTACTATACAAATAGCACAGTTGCGAGTGTAGCTACACATCCACAGTACTATATGTGGGAATGAGTATAAGTAAAAATACATATAATATTAGTTACACATGATCATAAAATTATAAATACCAAAATGAAGAAAAAATATTTTTGTATAACATCCAATGAATTAGTTACACGCAATAAGTAAACAAATAGGATGTTCAAGAAATATTCAAATATGCGGATATCGATTCAGAAAAAACGTTAAATTCACGAAATAACCTGTAGATACTTATTTGAAACAGTAAATAAGATACGTAGGGAAAAATTCATCGTTCGAATTCGCTACCTATTAATAATGGTGGCATCAAAGTACTCTATCTAAGAACCTGCTAAATTTTTCAATCAATTAAATTAAAAAGGGAACCGTTCCTTTTCTCTCTTCATGTGGTTGGAGAGGGGGGCTTGCCGAAATATCCATTAAAATTGTTCAAATTAGAGAAATAAAAAAATACCTACGTCAAGTTTTTTGAAAATTTTCGCAAAAAATATACCTATGCTTTTTGTAATTTTAAGTGCCGGGAAAAAGTATGATTTTGCTATCTATTTCATATTTTACTTTTCCAGAAAGTCGTTTTCTTCAATTTAAAAAAAAAAAAAAAAAAAAATGAACATTTTTCTGCAACTTTTTGAAATGGTCAATTTTGAACTTTTTTTTTCAAAAAATCATTACAAAATGGCAAAAAAAAATTTCGCGGTCACAATTTTTTCCATGTATAAGTAGGTAAATGTTTGATTTTTCTGACGTCATCAAAATTTTTATTTTTTTATCACATTTCTCTACTTTTAGGAAAGATTTCCATAATTGAAACTTGAAATACATACTCGAATTCAAACCGATAAAGGCAAAAGATCACATTTTCATGATCAGCACAAAAATTCAAATCGAAGATGATATTCAAAAATTTGAAAAAAATATACCTATGCACTTGCTTTAGAACCTTTTCTTAACAAACTAAACTAGGTAGGTTTCAAAATAGGATTTTGAAATCTATCAAAGCACAAAATCTACTCATTTTATGATTGAAATTCAAAAAAAAGTGTAAGAAATGGCATAAATGGTCTTTACTTAAGTAACTTTAATATGTTCAAATATTCACCTTCTTTTTTTCCAAATAAGGACCCGCAAGTTTCTTCCACACTCCCAATTTATTAAAAATTTAGAAAAATTGTGAAAATATGATAGGTATTTGAGTTCAAATATGTTATACATATTTGTTTTTTGGATTTGATCCTTCAATGCTTTTTCTGTTTCAATTCTAGAAAAAGTGAACGACTGAAGGAATAAAATATTCAAAATACCTTCTCTCCGTGAATTAAGCATCTTATTACGTTGAATGTAGCTGTAATTGAGCTCTACCTTAATCAAATCAAAATTACTCATTAAAAAATCTATGTATATTCGTACTTACAAAAATGCCAGATAAACTAAAATTTAGGCCCTAATTAATTTTTGAGTAGGAAAAAATTTGTGAAATTTTAGTCAAACCAGAACATACCTTTTTAATTGCAATTTTGAGAAAAAAAATATTATTTAAAACAAAAATTGACCTTCAATAATTTTTTGAATGACTCGAAAATCAGAATTAAATAAAGTATCCTGGGTCGTAGGCAAATTGGTACCTACATAAGTAAAGTGAGTGCATGACTAAATTATACTCTTACTCGATCCTAATAATTAATTAGGTATATTTTTTTCAAAATGAAAAAAAAAAACAATAAAACGAGTACGAGAAAACTGAAAACATTCGTCAAGTCAGATCAGCAGGCCAATTACAATGAAATCAATTTCATTTCCACAAAAAAAAAAAAAAAAACAATTAGGAACGCAATTCAACTCGTTGCTTTGGGAATTGTTCAGGGACAAAATAATCAGCATAACTATATTTTTTTCAACATTAAAGAAAATATTAATGTTAGATCAAAATATCCATAAAAGTTGGTATACAGGGTGTCTCATCATCTGTCAGATTCCATCAGCTCGTCCCTTTCGAATAATGAGCTCTAATCGACTCATAAAGCAAATAAGCGGAATAAAGAGCACAAAGACGGTTCGAAATTGTTTTCTATTGATGGGAGGGGGGGTGTTGAAAAAATAAGGTACAGATCAAATTTCAATTTTCTATAGGTAGGTTTGGAAAAAATTTCATTTTTTTTGCATTTTGTGCTCAAATTTAATTTTTAGTTTCAAAAATTTCCAAATGCCTCATTTTTGCACTTGAAATGGCTGATTATGTATTTCTGCGTGTTCTTTTAATTCATCTTAGTCCGGTTTATAAAAATTTCTACCGTTTGGGATACCTACAGCTTTTTTGCTAGAAATCCAAAAATAATTTTAAGCATCTAAAAATTCGTTCACGGGTTACCACTTGATACATACCTATACTTGTAGATATTTTATCTGTTTTTATAGCTTCAATTATACTATTCTGACGTGTATGTGAAAACTGAACAAAGTGTGAAAAGTAAGTAATAAATAAATCAAACAATGTGTACGTACAATTTGAAAGAAAAACTCGAATGTTTTTTCCTCCTAGCACAACTACTTTAATGTTGGTCTCCCCCTCCCCCCTTCATCACGATGATGAATTTAAAAATAGGTAGATGAGTACATATGCATCTAGCAGTGGTCTAGCACTACTTATTCTCCAATATATTCAGCTGAAATCGAAAGAGTCGAGAAAAATGATGATATTTTTCTAGGTAACCTGGTCTTATTGCGATACAGCTTTATACGAAGTCTTCGCAAGTCGGCGAGAAAGATGTACACAGAAAAAAAGAAGCGAAGTATTCATGGTTATTAGTGTTTAATATTCAACGCATGTTTGCCAATCACCTTCGCATTATTCTCGGTATAGTTAAATAAATTTTCATCGATGTGCGACCGACCAGACGCGACGTCCCAATATACATAAAATTACTTACTTTCATATAGTTTACCTATTTGAAGAACTTCCCCCCTTCCCTGCAGCTTCCACATATCATAATAACGCTTCAGTCCTCCTCATTATTAATTGTGTAGAATCGTCCATCGAGCTGGAGATATATACTCGTAAACTGATGGAAATTTGGTAGCGTTAATTAAGTATGTATGTGTAAGATGGCAAGACATCATGCTATACAGATGGCTGATACATCTTTCTATGCGTATGGTAGAACCACAAATATAAACTACCAACCGAGGAAGTCTAATTGAAGATTCTCATTGTTGAATTGTTTCTATCGAGGGGGCCATGAGCGATGTGTCGTGAGTCTGACGACCTTTTAATTAACACTGTTGCTCGAGTACTTATATGCTACAAGCGCCACGGTATATCATTCGTACGTACGAGTAATTTTTAACAGCGTAGATACTCGATTAATTTCTTTTTAAAAGGCCGGTATCATCATCGGCATTGCGACTGTATTTATTCAAAACTCATTCTCAAACGAAATGCCGAACTGCATTCCATCGTCATATTATACCTACTCCCTCTAAAACAACTTGACTGTTTATTAGCAGCATGTGCGCTTCCTTGGCCATTGTGAATTTCAATATAATCGCACATTGCCCCCTTAGGCGTAGGCAACCCGCTTCTCGCAACTGATCCGCGTCAACTTGTAGTCTTGTAACCGTATTAGTCGACTCGAATAATTTACATCATTAATTAACAACCTGTTACCGGAACATTTGTACGAGTTGTGAACACGTTTTAGTATTTACGCGAATTACGCTTTCGGAGAGTAAAAGTGTTTTGAACGTTGTATTCTCGACTTCTCGAGTCTCGGCTGTTAACCTGGCGATTGCTATTTTTTTCTTTCTGTTGTGTGCGATTTTTACTTAGGTACGTGTTTTCTTTTACGCATATTGGCCATCGATCTGGTATAGGTACCAAATGAGCGATTTTTCACGCACGAAGGCGCCTCGTCGCTTATTTAATTAAAAATTCAAAATATCGTAGTCTTCGGGTCTTTGACAGAGGTTGACTCGAGTTATGCAATAAATGCAGTATTAAGTGAGTCAGAGTAGAACGATGAAGACAGTAACAAAACAATAAAGGCAAAAGACGATCAAGTACCTATACTTGAATTCTTGCATGTCTTTTTCTTAAAATCGTATATTTTAATTTCCTTTCTTTTCAAAAAATTCGCCACGTAATAAGCTGTGACCGAAAAAAGGTCACAGATGAAGAAAGAAAAGAGGTGATTAGGGGGTTATTACCTGACGTTACTTTGGAATTTAATCATGATAGGTACATAAGGTACAAGAGTTTTAATTCGTTTATACAAGGTGTCCCAATGTCCCATCATGCAGTTTGTAAAGCTCAATCTCACATGTTTTCTCTCAAGATTTTAAAATGTTCATTCATTAAATGATATTTACTGTTGTTTTTTTTTTGAAAATTTTCCAATTTTTTTCGAATTTGGCACACGATTTAGGTTTTTGATTCTCTCTCCCCCCTTTTCCTCCCTCCTCTCAAAGACCTGGAAAATTTCAACTTGGAAAGTAAGTCCATTTCCAACTTTTTTTTTGATTGAAATTTTACGAAACTAAGCTAAAAGTTGTTGTAGAATGAGATCAAGAATACTAAATGAAATTTCGAGTTTCCAAATCAAACCTTTGAAGTTGTTTTCCTTTTTTTTTTTTTTTTTTTTTTTTTTTTTTTTTTTTTGGAAATTGCATGGAAAATTATATGTTAGTTCAGAAAATTTTATTTCATTTTTTGAAACATGAATGTTAAATAAGTGGTTGTGCACATACTTTTATTTGATAAGGTTCATTCCTGCTCATTTCTTCCCTACTCCTTCTCCTATCTTTATATTTTGATATTGAAAACTAGAAAAATTGTTGTATTTTTGGAAATTAGGTACGCAAAATCAAATAACATCAAACTAGCCTCAGAAATGATCCAAAAAACTCTAAATTGTATCGAAAAATGTGCTGAAACAAATGGACTAACATTTTCTGAATCTAAAACTCACTGTATACGTCTTTTTACCAAGAGAAATAAAACCTACCTAGAACCTATCCTTGAATTCAAAGGACATCCTTTAGTTTTTAAACCAACTACCAAATTCCTTGGACTTACTTTTGATAAAAAACTTACTTGGACGCCTCATTTTCTCAACATAAAAGCTCAACTTAACAAACGTCTAAATTTACTAAAAATTGTTAAAAATCCAAAGTATAACCCATCACGCCAACTATTACTTCACTTGTACAAAGCTCTAATACGTAGTAAAATTGAATATGGAAGTCCATGCTTTACAAACCTGTCAAATAAAACTACTAACATTCTCAAAACTGTTCAAAATTCCTCTCTGCGCATCTGCATAGGTGCTATCTATTCGTCTCCAATTATAGCATTTATTGTGAAGCTGCAGAGCTTCCTCCTGATTTTAGGAAAACTCTCATGACAAACAAATTCTTAACAACGGTTGCAAATAATCCATCTCACCCTCTTCAAAGGTCACTCAATATCTACAGCTCTCAGCATTCCCTCCATACTTCAGGTCCAATTCCAGAATTTATCAAAAATATGAACAACCTACAAATTGACCTAAAAAACCTAATCCATAAACCAATATCTTATCCCCCTTGGTCTCTCAAACCTATACAGATGGAATTCTACTTAAGAAACTTCCCAAAACATGATCATTCATCCCCATTATTAATCAAGAGTCATTACTTAGAACTGTTATCAAACTATACTGAATATAACTAATGCTTCACAGATGGTTCAAAAATTTCTAACATTCATACTAGTTATGCTTACTCAATTAATGACAAAGTTCTCAGTTTCAAAATTCACAACTGTGCCTCAATTTTTACTGCTGAACTCACTGCCATAAAACATTGCCTAATAGATATAATTTCCATTCAATCAGAAAATAAAAAATTCTCAATCCAAAGCGACTCACTAAGTTCACTGCTATCCATTCAAAAGATTTTTTCTGACCATCCCATAGTCCAAGACATATGTACATAAGTTCCTTTTTATCCTCCAATATTATGATTACTCAATTAGCTTCATGTATGTTCCCAGCCACATAGGTATCACTGGAAAAGAAACTGTTGATAGATTACCAAAAACAGCCGCTGCCCCCTCCCCTCTTACCTCTCTCACTCCTGATGACATTAAGGGCCGAATTCATAGACGTTACTTAAGGGACACTTGGATAAGTGGTGAATTTTGATTCAATTTTTCTCACGAACGAATAAAAATTTTATATTTTTAAAATGATAAATCAACACTTCGGAGTCCAATCTCTCAATTTATTCAAAAACAAAATTTCAAAAATTCAATCACACCTGGAAAAATTGCTTCAAAATTGACCACTTAGCCAAGTGATCCCTAAGTAACGTCTATGAATACGGCCCTTAATCTCTAATCACTCACAACACATTTACTAACTGGCAGAACTTTTGGTCACAACAAACTTCAAACAAACTCTTCCAACATAAAAAAAACTACTCTCCCCTGGAAAAATCTAGGCCACCTGAACAGAAAAGAAGAAATCCTGATTACCAGACTAAGAATAGGCCACACAAAAATTACTCATAACCATTTATACCAAAAAGAACCAAAACCCTCATGCCAATTTTGCAGAAACGAACCCACATCCATCCAACACATACTTTTCAACTACTGTCCCCAACTAAAACAAAACAGACTTACACTACAGATAAAAGAAAACCCACCTACTATCCCTGACGAACCCTCGGAAATACAAAAATTCATCTCCCTAATAAAAAACATCAACCTCACAAACCAAATCTAACCCCCCCCCCCTACGGGTGTAATAATCTTGTAATTGTAAACACCCCAACAAAAAAAAAATGTATAAAACTTTGTATTAAGATTTAGTACCACACTTTCAACATCACAGATATATTTGAAGCAGTTTGAAAAATAGTGATGGATCCTTCAGCATATTTTTTTCAACTCCAATTTTCTAAAAAACGTTCTCATGCATTTTGAGAACACACCTAAACTACTGATTTTTTCCAACTTGAGACTTGACAGCAATGACTCTGAATTTTTTCAAATTCTTCAAAACTAACTAGGTAAATAAATGACTTTAAAATCTAATTTGAAAAAGTTCAAATTTTTATGCAAAACTTGCAAAAGGCTCAATTTTGAGAATTTTAATCAGCAATTTTCAAACGAGTTTTTTATACTATTTTTCTGAGTTTTCACAAAAGAGCATTCAGTCATCCATTTCTCTTATTTTTTCATGGGAATAAGCGGCCTAGAGGGGGGGGGGGAGGTGTGACTCACAAAAAATTGAAAGCACTGTAGTGAATTGCAATTTATAAAATGGCTCGAAAATTGTATAAAAGATGGAAAAAATAAATAGGTGGCCAATCATCACTTCAGAAAACGTCACCGCATTTATCAGTTGTATCACATTTCAAACAGAACCACATTTCGAGTCCTGATTTTGATGGCAGAGACAGGAGAATTTTTGCGGGTTGAAAACATTTCGAGGCATAATTTTGATACTGGTTGGGAAAGAAGCTTTTTTGGGGCCAAAATTTTTCCAAAAGCTCAGGTAAAATACTTGCCAAAAAGTGCAACTAAGAAACAAGATTTTTTTTCTATACCAACTCATAATCATTTTCTTTCCAAAGAAATCAAGAGTTCGGTGGTTCTTGTTCCTTCATTTTTTAAACTCTTTTTTAAAAAATATTCGTTTGGTTTTTTTAACACCTGCCTATAAAAATACATCTGATAATACTAAAAAAAAATGGCTTACTTATTTAATGCAAGCACGTTCTCAGTTCTATAACTCTTATGACAAGAACTTTTGAACTCACCTGAAACAAAAAAAAAACAAAATAAAATGTCGATTAGTGGATTGCATAGCTGAAATTTCGCACGTTCGCCTCATCTCTAAAGTCTAAATAAACTGTACATAAAATATAATCATATTTGAGATTTTTAAATTCGTTTTGAAAACTCCAATACGTAGTTAATGTTGACAAAATAAAAGTTGAAATCGATGAAAATATAGTTACAGTCGTTACAAATAAATCTCTTGATCACTCACGTCACTAATTTTATTCATTTTTAGAATCAATGCACAAAAACCTATAAAACGTCTTTTAAAAAATTGTCAACAGGGTCCTACGAGGATTTGAATTATTCAAAATAGGTAGCCCAAAAATTCCATAAATTGACCAAAAATACATAAATGAAATAGCCAGTTATCTATTAGCTCGTAAAAAAAATATTTACACGTAGTTACATAAATTCGAATTACACAATCACATTTTTAGAGACACAATTTTGACGTGAGTCAGGATAGTAAATTGATAATTCTGGGATCGAATTTTTTCAAAAAAAATGCCCCAAAATCTGGAAATGTGCGATTGAATATCTGCAGCTCTGAAAATATTTTTTTTCTAGACCATGTATTTTAACTTTCAACATATTTTGATAATAACTTTTGACATGAGTAAAAAAATGTGTATTACCACTTTCAGTTTCAAATTTTTTCAAAAAAAATGCCTCAAAACCAGGAATTGTGTAATTGAACACCTACGACTCTATTCATATCTTACCACCATTGGCACCATTATTTTTTAGGTCGATCCTTTTCGGACATAGAGCGAGAAAAAGTACGTTTTTCAACTATTTCCAACATATAGGTACCTAATAAGTAGAAGTAGGTCGAGGTACCTATATACGAATACTCATAGGTATTGTTATAGGTACCTACTTTGAGACCTTCAAAAATTACTATTTTTCCCACTTACGTGAAATCGGACCTCTCATACACGATTGCAATACAAATGTGACTACAGAATGTGAGATTTTTTGGGATAATAACTTTTTTTATGCAATTTTTGAAAATTTTTGAAAAATTCAAAACTTCATAGAACCACATTTTTTTGTGAGCTACCCTATTGGCCTCATGCTTTGGTAAAAAGAAAAATCCATACCTAGTTGGATACAAAAAATTGGATGTACTGAAGTTGATTAAAAATATGTAATTCTTTTAAAAGTACCTAACTGAATTCTTGTTCCATAAGATGTTGAAATTCATAAAAAATTTAGCTATTATTAGACGTTTATAAACTGCAAGAAAAATGTTCATTGTAGTTTTTGAAAAAATAAGAATGATTATGCAATTATATGTAATTATTCTGAAATATTTATACAGGCCCTATTGACAATGAGTGTGCGTATTTTTAAAAAAAAACGTCATCAAAACGCGTGTGCCGAAAATGGGACAAATTTCGGCAAACACGCGTACTCAAACGCATACAGAACGCTCACTGAAAACGCCATGAAAACGCTCGCTTGCCTAGCTTGCCTAGTTGGCGGAACGTATACGTATCTCGTACGTTTCGCTTAGTTCCCCTGGCGTTTTGTTTATAGGAAAGTGAGCGTATAAAGGGCGTAACGTATGCGGTTTGTATACTGATTAAACTGGTTGCCAAATGTGGTTGAATTGTTTTGTCATTATTGTTATCAATCACTAACCACTTTCCGCAACTTTGATTTTCAAGAACTATTCGAGTGGAGAAACGTAGACAGACGTAGAGCTTTGAGTAAAAAAACCATTTTGAAGGGAATAAAATTACAAACATTTTGCTTCATGTATGTAGTATTTATGCAAAAGTTGGCAAATAGAACTATACATAAAATCGTTATTTTTCGCAAAATGATAAAAATTTAACATCGATCGAAAGGAAATTTCATTACCTTTAATTTGAAACTACTTTAAAATTCATTCAAACCCGCGAACAATCGAAAAATTGCATTTTTACATGCAAAATTGAATGCATACCTACTTACGTTCTGATAATGTTTGCATAGAGGCTTTTCTTCATGGCAATGACCAAAAAACATTGCAAAAACACTAATTTAAATACAAAAACACAAACTTCAATACAAAAATATGAATTTTAATGCAAAAGCTCGAATTTCAATTTCACTCTTTTCCACACTCTGTTAAAACTTAAAAACAACTGATAACAAAAACGGTTGTCATTTTAAATTTGAATTTCTTGGGGAGGTGGTAACTATGGACCAATAGAATTTCAGTATTTAGGGGACACGTTACGCCAGCGTTACGCAGACCTATACGCAAACTGCAGTACATATTGGTACCCTTAAAGAATGTCTTCCAATAACAGTTGACGTTCAGTCAGCAAATACGCCAACAGAATCTGCCAACGTTCCGCACACTTAATTTCGGTATACCGAACGCATCGCGTTTTTCAGCTTAGAAATCGGTACTGTTGATCAGCAGGCGTTCTGCCAGCAAATACGCATACAGAATCTGCCAACGTTCCGCACACTGATTTTCAGTACACCGAACGCATGCAGTTTTTGAACTAAAAAATACGTACTGTTGATCAGTAGGCGTTCTGCCTGCAGTATGTGTGCTGATTCAGTGTGCGTATCCGTATGCTGAAGGGAGTACGCGTTACGCACATTCAATTGTCATTAGGGGGGTATCCCGGAAATCGTCTACCAAAATTCAACTGTAGATATATACTTACACGGAAAAAAAAATTATGGATAATTTTTACTATTTCATACAGTAACCGGATCCCATTCAAAAATATTGCGATTTTTACTATGAGATTAGTAAATTTTACTATGAGATTAGTAAATTTTACTATGAGAGTAATAAATTTGACCTAATTCTATAGTAAAATGTATTTTTTGGCTGAGTAAAAATCACTATTATTTTTGGATTGGATCCGGTTACTGTACTGAAATAGTAATTTTTATTGTTTTTTTTTTTTTCAGTGTACTGAGGGAGATGAACCAGGGCCGGACGAACTCATCTTCAAAATTAAAGGGGCAAACTTGATTCAAAATTTCCGACTTGTGGTGCACTAGACTTTGAAAAATTTTGAATTTTCAAATAGATGTTATTTGCCCCTTCAATTTTGGAGATAGGTAATTTGTCATCGTGACTTTTTTTGTTTGCCCACTCCCATTCAAATCTCCTCGAGTACTATCTTTGAAAAAAGGGTCAATGGAAGACTATCCCATGGGAAAATGATTCGATAAAGTTCAATAAAAATTTATCAAATTTGATCTTATTTGATCAAATTGGATGAAAAATTTGATCAAGTTTTGTAAAATTCTATCAATGTTTATAAAATTATATCTGATTAGATCCAGTGGATTTCAACTGTGAATGTAAAGTTTTCTATAATTTCATAAAAATTCATAAAAATTGATAAAGTTTTATGAAGTTTGATGAAATTTGATGAAATATACCTACACATGAAGTTTTATTCAATTTTATAAAAATTGGTAAAATTTGATAAAGTTTGATGTAGTAAACACACAAAGTTTTATTAAATTTTATAAAAATTGGTGAAAGTTGATAAAGTTTGATGAGGTTTGATGTAGTACAATACAAAACGTTTGATGTGATTTTATAAAGATTTGTAAAAGTTGATGAAGTAGTATAAAGTTTTATAGAGTTGGATATAACGTATTCTTGAAAGTTATATAAAACATGATATTGTTTGATCAACTTTTATAAAGCTATATCAAAATTGATCAAAGTATGCATCACTTAATAGTTAATTTGTTATACTTTTATTTTATCCAATTTTATAGAATTGCATAAAACTGGATGAAAGTTATGAACTTCTGTTTCACTGAAAAAAATTTCTGTTTGACAAGATATTCATCTTGATCAAGTTTGATTAAATTTAATCAAACTCTACTTACCTGATTTTATAAAATTTGATCAAACAATCTCAAAAATTTTCCAAGTCCAGACCCTGGGAAAGAGAATATAAATTTCAGGGGTTGAAACTGTTAAAAAATTGATTTTTGGTTTTTGGTTTCAGTTCAGTTTTCACCTTTTGATAATTGGTTTTTGGTTTTTGGGTTTGGTTACAGTTTTTTGCTACTTTTATTTGGTATTGGGTTTTTGGTTTCAGTTTTCAGGGTTTTTTTCCTGCCAATTATTGCATTATGCCGCCTAATTCTAGGTAGTATTAGTATATTATTAATTATTGTATTCATTTCTACTAGTCAATTTATTAATGCATAAAATGTCAAAACATCACACATATTTTGGCATTTCTGATGATTTAAATTTTGAATTTTTTATATTTGGTTTTTGGTCAAGTGGTTTTGATCAAATATTTTTCATTTTTGGTTTTGAGTTTTGCACAAAACAGATTTATAATTGGTTTTTCCTTCATTTTTGGTTTTGGGGTTTTTAACAGTTTCAACCCCTGATAAATTTTCTTAATACCTCTTCTCTCATGGAACAGGGTGGTATAGTGGTTGAGGTGTGGAAGGTCGAAGGTTCGAACCCCAGCAAAGCCAGTCATATTTTTTGAAAATTTTTTTTCGCTTTTTTGATGAAATTTGTTACACTACTTCACATTTTAGGTGCAAATTACATTTTAACGTTAATTAGACCATTTCCTACTAATTAAATATCATTTTTTAAAACAAAAGAATACAAGTTCGATAGAATTTTATCCAAGTAGGTACATCAAATTAAATGAGATTTGATAAAATTTTATAGGTACATTCTGGGACATAAAATTCCATAGAAAATTTTTCAATGTTTTTTTATAGAATTCATTTTCCATGGGATGTCTCAATCCCTCGAAAACATCTCGAAGTGACACGAAATTCTATAAACTTGAGAAAATAATGTTCTGTTCGAAAATAAAATACTCATAATTAATGTCAAGTTCAGGGTTAAAGTTGAGGTCGACCATGAACATAGTTTAACAGAATACCATTCCAGACAAATCATTTCTTTCAATATATAGCTATAGCTTATTCAACTGAGTCTCTACTTCAAGCCAACCCCCTCGTAACGCTCTCCAGGACCAGGAAAAAGCTCCCCTATTCTCCCAGTAGCGATTTTTTCCTCTCATCAACAGTTCACTGCTAATAATATTTTACAGATTTGTTCGTCTATACTCATTTTTTACTCAATTCAATTAACAATCTAATTGCAGAGCTGTTGTTGTGTTTAAAAAAATTACACGTTTTGATGGGAAAAACATCGTGAAAATACCAATCATAAAATTACTAGGTAGTATACTTTCCTATAGTACTCTACGTACATTATATTTATGCATTATTTTTTTTTTTTAGGAAAATTGAATAAAAATCTAATAAATCATAAACCTTGAAACGGTTCTTAAAACGAACCACTTATCGCGAATTTGGCATCAGTCAGAACTGACACCACATGCCACAACATTAGTTAGGTATAGTGCTACGTTGGTAGGTAGGTATTTATTACGGAAATACTTACGAGATGAAATGGTCATATAGGTACTTTGTATAACCAGTCGAGTATGGTATATTGTAGACTTGTAGAGTTTGTGCGGTAAAAGACGATCAGCCTTATTACCAGATAAGGGTACATGTGATACTGAAAGAATATACATCAATCAAGCTGCATAATTGGTAAAGCACGTGTCTCTGGTTTAGAATACCGAATACTTATACCGTACCAATGTACAGTTTTTACTTTCAATCGAGACGAGAAACGGTTCATCGATATAAACGATCCGTACATCGATTACGTTAAAAGTGATGTAGTCGGCCAAATGGCCTATTAAAAGTAAAAGCCGAATTTCTCGTTGCGAAAAAATAATACGTACGATATGGTATGGTTTCGATCGTAAGTACATATCTAAGGTGCGAGCTGACAAGGAGTGAGTAGGTAATAAGAGGTAAATGTATGGGGATCTATAGATAATGTACAATGATGACGTTAATTACGATATATAGATTTTTCTCTTTGGTAAGAGCAATTAACAAAGTAAATATGATTAGCTTTTATGGCGCATTAGCGTTTAAAGTGAGTATTATTTATGGGCATTGTACGAACAGGTCGGTTGTCGGCTGTCGACTGTTGACTATATCGTGGTGGAGGCGGCTCAAAAGGTAAACAATGCTGTACCGTTGGGCAAAAAGTAGGTATATTCCATTCGAGTTAGATGAGAGACAATGTGGACGTGTGGTTGGTTTCCTCCCTGAAAGTTTAATCATTCTTGTCACGTAGAGTTTCGCTATCGGCGGCGAACCTAGGAGTATTCGCGAGCTTCCAGTCTGTGAGATCAGGAAATTCCTTTAGGAAGCTCGTGTGACGTCATCGAAATATGCATAAAGAATAAGCTAGGTATACGTTACTTATCTGGGTATATAACTCGAACACGTAAGTGAGTGTATGTGCTACAGGTTTTGATTGCAGGTATTTCATGACTTGGATTTGATGCTCAAATTAGGTAGGTAGGAAGGTACCTATTTCCATGTGCGAATATGTTGTACAGTATGGTAGGTCTAGGTACCTATAGTTTTTATATATGTAGATAAAGATATGCTTTATATTTTAGATAAATAACACTGTGTACGAAGAGGATGTGCATGCGTACATCGAGATTCCATTCTTGTGATGAAATCTAAGAGTGAAATCATGTTTTCATGTGCAGAACAGACGGACGAGAAAAGATATGATAAGCTAGGTATCTGTTTCGATATCCTGTCCACCATTCATATATCTTTATTGTAACAAATTGCTCCTTATCGCTGCATATGTATAAAAAAAAAACAAATACATGGAGAGAATTTCCGTTTGCCACAATATCCTCTCATTTTGTTATGAGTTCGTCGACACATCGATAAACTAATGCACTCGTAAAATGAAATTTTTGCAGCAAGATGTTATATGTATGCAGCCTATGCAGGACCATCGAAAGGAGGGCATAGGGGGCAGTTTGCCCCGAAACACACATTTTCGAAACAATTTTGCTTTCTTTTTCTTTTACAAAATTGAAATTTCTAAAAAAAATATTACATAATTTGCGACCCCCCCCCCCCTTCCTCAACAACACATAAATTTAGGTAAATTTTCATGCCCTGATCACAATTCCATCTGCCCCGACTGAAAAAAATCCTGGCTACGGGCCTGTTAGGTAAGTGTACAACAAAGAAAAACGAAACATTATTCGATTATTGGACTTTGGAGAATCCATCAATGAGAATTGAACATGGTTCTTAAAAAAAAAAAAATCGTTCCTTGAAGAATGAATCACTGATAAATTAAATTAGGTGAAGATTAATGCCACAATGAATTGATGATGAAACTCATGACTCAATTACGAATAGATAAAAATGTACGAGTAAATAATAAATAACTAGGTACAGAAAAAAAATAACTTCATTCATTGAGACAGTCTCCAATTTGAATGAAACCAAGCTAGATCGAAAGAGCATGTAATGAAACTTCTGTAACTACAATTTTAGGTGCTACCTAAAGTTATTATTTTGATTTTTGAAGAATTTTTTAAAAATTTAACAAAACTGTTTTATATGTATCTATAATAATTTTTAAATTTTTTGGTTTGATTTTTTTTTAAATCATACTTTTATTCAACACTCACCCCTCCATTTCGAAAACTAGGTATCTATTACTTAAGTAGGTAATTCTGGTACCTCCAGGGCGTTTTCGATTTTCTCCAGAAATTTTAAATTACTCTACGTAGAATGGCTCAAAAGTTGTGAAAATGTTTAATTCGATGAAGTGTTTACTTTACGAATGAAGGAATAAAGTCGTTTCATTCTTCAGTTAATAGATAGGTACTTGAAAAATGGAGAGTAGAGACAAAAATACTTACTTCAAAATTTTTCCCGGGAATCTATTCTTTGAGAGGTGAGGAGGGAGAAATCTGAGGCTGTTGGTTATTAATTTCTTCTCAGAAATTTGACCTTTAAATTCAGAATGTTTATTCGGTAAGTTGACTGCGGGTCATTCCATGTCAATTCGACCCAAAAAAGGCAATTTTGAAAGTCATGTCTTTCGATTTCGCTCAATTTTTTTTTACAATATCTACCAACCCAGTAAGTGAGAAACCCGCAATCAGTTTGGTCCCACCCCCCTCAGGGGCCGGGTGGGAGGCTTCCATTATTTTCACATTGTCTCGAGGTACTCAACTTCAGCAGCGCATTCCTCCGAAGCTATGATACATTGATCAAAACTGATTTCACAGTTCAAAACGAGCATTGAATTTTGAATTTTTTAAGCATTTTGAAATATGCAAAAGTTGAAAGTTGAACTTTCAAATTGAAAGTTCAAATTTCAAAACGGCGCTGTAAGTGGGAGCTATCATTTAAAAATCTTAAAAAATTTCCATCGATGTACCTTTTGATGTTTTTTTGAATTATTATATTTTCAAGATGGGATCTCTCAATTGAGGGGGAGTACCCTCACCGCCAATTTTGGGTAAAACTTTCAAAAAAAAACCCTGGGGCATGTGACATATTGAATTGTATGTTTTTGGTGACGTTGAACACGAATATGACGTCAGATTTTTGATTGGACCCCATACACGGCCCCCAGCACCTCCCCAAAGGGGGTAAAAGTCGAAAAAAATGATTTCATTCGTGTGGCATATGAAACAGCATGTTTTTGATGACGCTGAATACGAATATGGCGTCAGATTTTGAATTGGACCCCATCTACGGCCCCCAGCACCTCCCCAAAGGGATAAAAGTCAAAAAAATGGTTTCATTCGTGTGACACATGAAATAGTATGTTTTCGATATCGCTGAACACGAATATAACCTTAGATTTTTAAATTGCCTCATCCATGGCCCCCAGAACCTCCCCAAGTAGGTAAAAGTCCAAAAATTTCATATGTCACACGAATGAAATCATTTTTTTTGACTTTTACTCCCTTTGGGGAGGTGCTGGGGGCCGTGGATGGGGTCCAATTCAAAATCTGATGTCATATTCGTATTTAGCGTCACCAAAAACATACTATGTCATGTGTCACACGAATGTAATCATTTTTTCGACTTTTACCCCCTTTGGGGAGGTGCTGGGGGCCGTGTATGGGGTCCAATCAAAAATCTGACGTCATATTCGTGTTCAAC
Source organism: Planococcus citri (assembly GCF_950023065.1). NCBI lineage: Eukaryota > Metazoa > Arthropoda > Insecta > Hemiptera > Pseudococcidae > Planococcus > Planococcus citri. Next base: position 22,086,887 of record NC_088679.1, on the reverse strand, counting down.
GTCACCAAAAACATACAATTCAATATGTCACATGCCCCAGGTTTTTTTTTTGAAAGTTTTACCCAAAATTGGCGGTGAGGGTACTCCCCCTCAATTGAATTTAGAAATCCCATCTTGAAAATATAATAACTCAAAAAAGCATAAAAAGGTACATCGATGGAAATTTTTTTTGATTTTTAAATGGTAGCTCCCACTTACAGCGCTATTTTGAAATTTGAACTTTCAATTTGAAAGTTCAACTTTCAACTTTTGCAAATTTCAAAATGCTTAAAAAATTCAAAATTTAATGCCCGTTTGAACTGTGAAATCAGTTTTGATCAATGTATCATAGCTTCGGAGGAATGCGCTGCTGAAGTTGAGTACCTCGAGACAATGTGAAAATAATGGAAGCCCCCCACCCGGCCCCTGAGCGGAGTGGGACCAAACTGATTGCGGGTTTCTCACTTACTGGATTGGTAGATATTGTAAACAAAATTTGAGCGAAATCGAAAGATATGACTCAAAAAGTGGGTTGAATTGACATGGAATAACCCTGCCCTGAAATGTCCTTCTCTCATGATTAGGTATTACCGACTTTGCCGTGAAACGGAAAGTCAAGGTATTGTATTTGTCATGATGGTTGAGGGTTTGGGTGGGGGTGGGTTTTCTTGACGAATTGAAGTGTGCTGATCACGATAAGACATATGGCGCAAAACGAGATAAGTTTATATAGATATATATTTATTTATTTATATATTTATATATCAATTTATGTATAAATTTGTGCCGGGCTGAACTCTAAAGCTCCGAACTTTAAGTCGAAACTGATGATGGCAAAATATTCCTTTGATACTGAACTTGAGAAATTTTTAATTTGGTGGAAATCGATTCAGCCGTTTACGAGATATGAACGTTTAAGTGTGTTTCAACGTTGTGGATAAGCAGAAATTTGTGTAAACCCTTATATCTCGCAAACGGCTCACCCCCAACAAACAGATGGGGTGGTTAGGGTGTGTAGGTTGCAGATTGGTGCGCCGGAGGTCGGGAGTTCGAATCCCGCGTGAGTCAAGAGGAGTAAATTTTTTGTTGATTTTTTTTTGTTAATTTTTTTGTTAATTTTATCCGTCCAAAATTTTTTTGCCATAAAAAATCAAAATTTTTCAAAAGTTTCTAGTGTAATTTTTGTTTCAACAAAAAACATCAAGTTTTTGGTAAATAGCCAGTAAATTTTGATAATTTTTTTTTTTTGGTGAATTAATAGTAATTTTTAGTAAATAAAATGATTAGTTATTTTTGGTGAATTGCTCGTAATTAAAGTTGGTCGAAAATTTTGGTAAATTGCTTGGGTAATTTTTGTTTTGGTAAATTGGTAAAGTTTGGTAAATTGGTAAAAACCTTTGGCAGTAAATTACTGGGGTAATTAAAAAAAATTCGGTAAAAAATTGGTAAATTAGTGAGGAAATGTCTGGTAAATTACTGAGGTGAATGTTGGTAAATTGCTGGGGTAATTTTTGGTAAATTGGAAAATTGGTAAATTAGTGGGTAATGTCTGGTAAATTACTGAGGTAAATGTTAGTAAATTGCTGAGGTAATTTTTGGTAAATTTGTAAATGATGGTAAATTGGTAAATTTTGGTAAGTTGGTAAATTTTGGTAAATTGGTAAAATTTGGTAAATTTTGGTAAATTGATAAATTTCGGTAAATTGATAAATTTCAGTAAATTGGTAAATTTCGGTAAATTGATAAATTTTGGTAAATCGGTAAATTTTGGTAATTTTTGGTAAATTGGCAAATTTTGGTAAATAGCTAAATTTTGGTAAACAGCTAAATTTTGGTAAACCCGTAAATTTTGGTAAATTGGTAAATTTTAGTATTTGTTTTGTAAATTAGAAATTACACGCCTCAAATTGTTTATAAAACCAATTGTTTAATTGTTTGTTTATTTTCCTGTATAACAGAGCAAAGTCGGTTAATCTTGCCTACTGCGCAAGATGTTTTTTTTATTTGGCGCAATTTTTTTTAAATTATTATTCATAGAATTTTCACAAAAAAAAAATTGAAGATCGTCAAGGTGGAAAATGAACATTTATGTAGATGCTCAAAATTTGCTAAATCAATCAACAAAAAAGCGAAAATTGGGGTAAATTTCATTCGTTAAAACTATAAGCCCAGTGGTCCCTAAAGTGAGAAATGCTTTCAAAACAAGCAGGTTTCACATCTCAAAAAATGCTGAAAATTGGCTTAAAGGTGGGCGATACATCTTTTTTGTGCCGGTTCAAATCTAAAATTTTGTCCAATGATTGTTTTTGAAACAAAAAATTGAAAAATAATTTTTCTTGTGCCTGTGAAGGAAAAAATTCTGAATCCTTCCGAGTCGGATGGTGATAATAATCGTTTTGGAGCCTCCAACGGATTTGTTTCAGAAATATTTGCTGGGAGAAATTTTTGTTTTGAGCCGACCTAAAAAGGTTTTGAAAATATGTACGTTCCTTGATCGATCGAAATGGTCGCAAAGGTAGTAAATCCAATTTTCCACCCTCAAGTAGGCAGAATTTTTTCCCAAAACTGAGGAATTTAAAAATCTGCTCGAAGCTCCAGCAAGGTTCAAAACTCTCTCCAATCGACTCTCGAGAGATTGAAAATGAGGTACAAACAGAATTTCAGCTTTTTTGGTCAATTTGGCAACATTTTAAAATTTTGATTCACTTTTGGCTCGAATTTGAATTTTTAAAAATTCGTCAAAAATCGAAAAATGGATTTCAGAACTTGAAATTTCGACAGTTGGTGTATTTTGGAGTCCTCTATCGACTCATCTTTGTTCGGTTGAAAAACTTTTGATCTCGTTGGAATAAGTACACCAATTTCCTTTTCGTAGGGGCTGAAAAAATCAGCTATGAGTAATTCTCCTGTTTTAATTTGGAATTTTTGAAAGTTATTTCCTCCTCCGAAAATGTAATCTTATTTATAGATGGATTTATTCATTAATTCACTTTTGCCCTTCATCGATCTTCGGAACATCTTGATTTGCACCCAAAACTTCACCAAAACAAATGAATTTCATTTTAACATCAAATTGTTTCCTAATAGGTAGTATTTTTTATTTCTACCTGATTAGTTACCTATAGATCGTTACATACTTACTTTACTTTAATATGCATAAAGGTTATTGCTACGCACATCTACTTACTTACGCATTTAGCTTGGAAAATAATTATAAAAAACTTGTCGCGTATTAACAGCTTTTACCTCCCGGAGTGATTGGATTTTTTTTTAGCTCATTCATCGCTACACGTATGCAATATTATTAAAGTGATAGTGACAGTTCTGTTCTTAGTAATTCTCCGGCGGAGAGTAAAATATTTATCATGCTAGTTTATTTTTTACTTTTCATCACTGACAAGCCGAATATTTTACCCCGGAGTAGAAATCTTTTTACAAACAAGGTACAGCAGTAAAAAGCTATACCGAAGAATGAAAGTTGGCATTCTCTCAACAATACTTTATGTCATTGAAAAAAAAGTTTAGAAGACTTGATTGCAACCCCTACCTTTCTATTTTTTTGAATGTTTGCATCCTTGGTGTCAATCTCACCCGATCAGACCTTGCTGAACACAAAATAAAAGTATAGGCAGGTTATCAGTTTTAGGATCCGATGTCGAAAATTAGTTTGAGTTGTGAACAGATATTTTTACATGTAAAACTCTCAAGAATAAAAAAACCACTCGTGACATTTGATGCTGCACAATTTTTTTTTTTTTTGGTTTGATCCTCTGGTTGTTTTTTTTTTTGAAACCGAATTTTGAATTTATTTTAAAAATTGATTCAATTTTTTACATTGCTAAAAGAGTGTGATTCAAAATATTCCCTGAATGAAGTGATTTTACTATTCAGCAGATTAATCTTAATCTTGAAGGAATGGTTGATATTTACTCAATTGAATTAGAACGTTTGAAAAAAAAAAAAGTGAATTAACAGGAGCATGATGATAAGTAAGCTCGTTTTCACGATAGAAATTGCAAGCAAAGTAAAATGAAAATACGAGTAAGTAAGTAGGTATGTGACCATATTTGAATAATCGCTGATAAGAAAATTTAGTAATAATTTCAATTAGCAAAGAAATACTCGAACAAGTCTATAGGTAGGTAAGGTAGGTATTAGTCGTAAGTATTGTACTATGTTATAATCGACTGAATAGTAAATTCAATGCCTACGGTCTAGGAATCAATACGATTTATTTCAAACTAAACCATAAATAGGTACCTAGAGACTTACAGCATATGAACCAATGAGTGTAGATAATCATAAAATTTAACGACAAATCAACATTCAAGCTACCTACTTGGTTACATTGCAATTGGTGATAAAGTGGTACCTAAATGAGTATAATTTTAGCGATAGTAAAATTTTACACCTTTTAGTTCAAACTAGGAATAAGAGTAGGCTTATTTACGAAGCTTTTTTTGCTATATATTTTAAAATTAGTTAGGTACACTCAAAAGAAAAAAATACATCCAGGAATAAAACATCAAAATGTATACGCTCGTTGACGTACGTAGGCAGAAACACTGTCAGTTACTAGTAAATTAATAACTTAAAATCAACCCTTGTAGTATAAGCTCAACGAAGAGTTGAAATATTTCATTTGTACAGCATTTCGTACTTAACGTAATAAAATTAATTTCCATCCTATTAATGTAATAATTATAAACGTAAAGGCGTGGTCGAGACATATCAAGTGTATTGCTTGACTTAATTAAAATGGTCAACTCGACGATAAAATTTATTCAGTAGCATTTTCATATACTAGCTGCTGAACTGCGACATCTTCGTCGTCGTCGAATTTAATTACACGCAAAATTAATACATTGGCATCCTAAAATCAGTCATCATCGTCAGTCAGCTGTCCAGTGCGTACTTGATGCTGATTAAAATGAAAAATTAAATCATTCATACGATGATATGAGTACCTACTCGTAAATACCTACTACCTACATATAATAATGGTAATATCTATCGGAAGGCTGTTTGATATTAGTCTAATGCCCTATTGCGTGATTATATTTTCACAGAATTAGCTAGGTACCGACAAAATGCGACTTAATTAGCAGATTTTTAGTGTTTGTAAACGCTAATGTACGTAGACGAACGTGTACTTTCCTAAATACCTATACGGTAGGAGCCGGCTATAGTGGAGAAAATAATATAAACAAAGTACAAAGTAGCAGTAGGTTCGTACTAAAATCTCGCTGTTTGCGGAAATTTTCAATTCTTAATTGGCAATTTAACACAAAATTATTTCGATTTTGTAATATAAAATCGGTAAAAATAATATTTTTAATGGAATATAGAAAAGTTTATCAAGGCTAGATAATCGAATACATCATATTATGATGATTTGTATTTCAAGGTAAATGAAAATAATTAATAATGTACATACAAACTCTTATAACAAAATGTAGGTCTGCGGTGCTTTTGAAATATTTCCCTACATTTGTACTATTATATAAGTAAATACAACTAATACAAGTTGTACATATCTATTTGGAAACTTAAATTCAACGCAGAAAAGGGTCAACAATAAAGTAGGAAGAGTATAAAGAAACAGTTTAAATGATTTTATTAAAGTAATTACTTCTTAGAACCCATTAATATTCTTCTTCGCGTAATATTTCAACTTGTACGTACATACTTTGAAATCTTACAGTTACTCGACTCCCTCAATCATCACTCAATTGCTCATTAAATCTGATTAGATACATTGAAAAGAAAAAAAAACTTAAAAATTGAATTTTTGACTCTATAAGTAGTCTTCATTTCAAAGAGGAAAAAATAAAAAATAGGTTATAGGTAATTTTTTGATTTAAAAAAAAAAACAAAAATTAAAAATGGGTTCATCTTTAGGTGTATAGGTGTAGGGAAAATTATTTTTACTCTGAAAATATGTGAGGGCGCATACGAAAAGGGACCATACGACCAAAAAAAAAAAAAAAAAGTTCTCTGAAATTGTTGTAGGAACTCTTTAATGGGTTCCTACAACAATTTCAGAGAACTTTTTTTTTTGAGTCATTTGGACCCTTTTCGTATGCGCCCTCACATATGATCTTACCGAACAAAACTGTCAGTTTGGGTATTAAATTCCCATTCCGCCCCTTTAGCATCCCTTTTTGAAAGCTTATAATACACAAATCAGTGTTCTTTTGGTGTTTTATTATTGGTAAGTAGGTAAGTTTTTCAAGTAGGTAAATATCGAGAAAAACATATTTTTGAAGAAATTTTCATAAAAATGCGCAGTTGGCTATTTCAAACACTCAAAACGTTTGAAACAACGTTCAGAATCCTGTGATTTAAAAGTCGAAAAAAAACAGAGAATGTTTTTTTTAAATAATAAAAAAATCCACTTTGATTTCCCAATTAGATACTTACAAGGGGGGTGCCCCAGGTGACATTCGCCGATTTCAACGATTCTTGCATCATTGGATAGAGGACATCAAACACAGTCTAACCCCAAATTTTCAGCTGCTGAAGTTGATATTTCAGTCTTCCAGGATGATTTTTCGATTTTCACATTGCAATTATTTTGAAAAAGTCGAAAAATCGCCCTGGAATGCTGAAATATCAACTTCAGCAGCTGAAAATTTCACCACAGGCTAGTCTCATCATATGTACTGAAATGCCCAAATAATATGGAAGGTTTCGGTATGTGACCTGCGCCGACTATTTTTGGCCAATTTTTCAAAATTCCCCTGTGAAAATCGAAAAGTCGCCCTGGAAAGCTGAAATATCAACTTCAGCAGCTGAAAATTTCGTGGTAGACCATGTTCGATGTTCTCTATCCAATGGTGCAAGAATCATTGAAATTGGTGCATGTCACCTGGGGCACCTCCCTTGTTAGTAGGTAATGTTTGATTTGAAGTTTGTTTAAAAAAAAAAAAAAAAAAAAAAACTTTTTTAGAAGTGGAACAAAAAACAAAAAAACAATAAAAGCAATTCTTCAGAATTAAATGAATTGGAAGGAGAAACTTCTTCTTCATATTTTTTGATGAATTCTAATACTTTGATAGATATTTTTAGTTTTAAAGAACTCAATAATAATTAATCGAAGATCAAACCATTCAAAATCAAAATGACAAAAAAATGCGATAAAGCTTGATTTGAAATTTTTGATCTTTTCACCCTTATTGTAAGTAGATCAAAAATCCATTCTAAAAATGATCAAATTATTGTACATTTTTTTATTTTTAATGTTTAAACAGTGACGATTGTAAATCTGATATCGTTTTAGTTCCAGTTCCAGTTTTATTTCATGTATAAGTTTAAGTTCCAGTTTCAGTTTCAGTTCTATTTCTAGTTCTAATTTTCAGGTTCGAGTAATTTTTTTGGCTAATTTTTTTAACTTAGTTTAGGAGCCTATATTTTTGTTACATTTAGTTCTAGTTTAAGTTTTTACATCTCTGTGTTTGCATTTAAAACTCTCAGAAATTTAAAACTTTTTGGAAAAAGAAGATTTGAACCAAGAGAACCGTTTGTTTTGGGTTTTTATACATATGAAAAAAAGTTTTTTCGCCAACTTGAAAATTTATTTGAAATTGAGTTAGAAAGTGTAAAAACAAAAAAAAATTAAAAGTGATTGGATTTCGAATCTGAGACTGAGAAAAATTGATGCAAATGGTATTTTCAGTATTATATGTAGGATTAAATAGGCAAATGGGGCAAACATCATTTTTAAAAAAGTAACTTCAAAAAAAATTAACTTTTCATAATTTTTTTCAAAACTTAACTAAGTATTAATTATAGGATTTTAAAACAGATCAAGAGGATTTTAAACATATTGAGCCAGAAAGTGACATTTTTATACGAGTTTGTTTCAAGATTTACAGAAAAGGCTTTGGTGTACCCTCTCTTCTTTCTCCTCCCCCTCCTCCTTCTCGGAGTTTAATTAACGTAGTAAAAATTGGCAAGTCAAAATTAAAGTTCATTTTATAAGTACCAATTGTAAGTACTTAGGTAGTTTCAGGTTTTTATTTTCTTCATTTCCATATTGTCTCCATAACAAATCCTTCCAAAAAAAAAAATTAGCAAAGTCGGTTTTGTTCTTTTATTAGGTACATGCCAATGTCATGCTCGAAACACGTCCATTTCTCGTTTCTTTCTTCGCCCCACCATATTCAACTCCTCATTCTAGTATACCTGTATCCTCAATTTTCACCGGAAAAATTCCATAATTGAATTACCTACCCATCGAAAAAATAGCCTAAATTATTTTTTATTTTATTCGTTAACCTCCGAAATTTGAAATCTGCATTCTGTTTACGTTATAAAATAAAACTGCGAACGATAAAATGTGTAGAAAACTGCGGTTTAATTAATTTTACGTGTGGTTGAACTTATACATATGCTCGAATCGTTCTGGTTATTGATAGCTATGTAAACAACTAAATAAATACCTTGCAATTATACGTAGGTAGGTAAGTATTAGGTGCCTAGAAAGTATCCACCTATTTTTAACCAGTTAGGTATATATGTTTACTTTTTTTTTTAATTTCTATAGGAAGACATAAAATATAAGCAAAATATTGGACAATTTATCATTAATATAGGTAGTCATCAGTCATCATTTTCAACGAATTTTATACACATTATAAATTACGAAATTTCAAGACAATTGATAAAACATTGAATATAATTTTTATTCAACGAAAGAAAAGAAACACATTTATATTGAAATTATGTACTACGAAAATTTCAATTCACAGAACTGTATCATGACTTCTAAGCAGTTTGAAAAAGTATGCATACAGGGTGGTTCAAATTAAAGGTTCTAATGTGTACATATAGAAATTTTTTTTGAAAAGGTGAGCATTCTACATTTCGCTCGAAATACATGTCCTTATATAATCTCAGGTACAAAAACCTCAATGGAAAAAACTAACCACACATATTTCCTGATAAAAAAGAGTTATTATTATGAACAAATTGAAAACATCTTTGTATTTAACCATCAAAAAACAAGTTTTAACGATAATTTTAGAAATTTTGATTGAATTTTTTTCAATTTTTCCGAAAATTAATCGATTTTTGATAACAATGACAACTTTAAATAGTTTATATGTTAATTTCAGTTTAATGTAGGTACCCATTTTATGTGATTTTTGCTCAATTCCATTTCATTTCCATGACATTTGATCAATTTACCACAACTTTTAACAATCTTTTTGATATTTTAGACACTTTAGAAGAAATTCTGCTGAAATCTCGCCATGTTTCATCAATTTTTAGTTGGTAATTCTTGAATATTTTCGTGACACTTTAACTAATGATGCATTTTTTCAAGTTTTGCTGAATTTCAGTGAAATTTAATCAATTTGCAGTCATTCTTATGCTAATTTGGAGTAAAGAGCCGGAAAGAGTACAATTTTTGATAGTTTTCAAAAGAGCAGAGTGAGATGTAAAGAGCACCCTGTTGTAGATTTGAAGAGCTCTAAAAGAAAACTCTTTGAAAATCCATTTTCGGGAGAGTCAGAGTAGTATCGACTGTAATGTTTAATTTCAGTTTGTTTTCTTTTTCAAAAAATGGAATATTCAGAGTTTTTTCGACAAATTTTCCACCAGTACAATTTGAGGATGGATTTTTTTTCTAGTTGAGATTACTCAGATATTTATTTTCATTAGGTAGGTAGCAAAACTTGGAAACCCAAAGCTCTACAGCTCACGAACTTGTCAACAACTCTACCCAGACATACACCTCTCTAGTCTCTAAATACCTACAAAACATTTCTACAAATTACCTGAAAATATATCCTCAATGGTCGCCATGCTGATCAATCACTTCACCAATCACCGAACCAATTTCACTATAAAATCAAACGCATAACGCCGAAACACATCACTTGTAAATCTCGCGTTGAAAAAAATAACCAAATTACTTATTAATTCACTCGTCACCAAATTCAGCGAAAAAAATGCCCGAACACGTTCAAACTATTCGAACCAAGAATATAAGAGAAAAAAAACACTCGTCACGATAAAGATAGGGCCCTCCACGAGGATTCTGTCACACGAACTACGGTGAGAAATAATATAATTAGACGCTGACGATAGCGTAATACACGTTACACGTCTTTTACGCGCTCACCGCACATGGACTTCGGTTACATTCGGCTCGGATCGTAAAATAAAACCGTTGATCAACGTAATAGGTATAATGAGTTGATGGTACAAGGTACAAAATAAAACCTGTCTAAAAAGCCACACTTTCGCCTCGATTACGCAGCTTTTTGTGGACGGAAGTTTTCGCTGGCTGACTTCCTGAGAAGTGTCGGATTTTCCGGCCGTCTATTTTCTTCGATCGGGTCGAAATTTCAGATGGAAATTCGTGCGTAATGTATCGATGACGTTTTCGTTTCAAGGTTAAGGTGGTTTTTAAAAAAAAATAAGAATTTAGGTAAGTAATTGCAAGGTAGCTAAAGAGAGAGGGAGAGGAGGTGTACGTATGTTCCTGGATTTACCTATTTTTTGGATGAAAATTCTACGTAAGCAAATTATCACAAAGATGGGAAAATTATTACTACAACGTAACCGAACGTAGACCAATTTAGGGATCGTTTTTTATTTTCTATTTAAATTTCATTGTACCTATCCTTCTACAGAACATATTGAGCCTATTCGTACCATAATTTGTTCCACGTTTCGTTCTAAAAGTCCTATACTATGCATAGGAATGCAATGCATAATGACCACACATACGCCCAGAAATCGTTCGTAGAACCTCAGAAATACATTCGAATTGAGTAATAACACAACTACAAGCGATTATTAGCTTTTAAACGATCGCTAAATATTAATTATCGGTAATTGACTCTGCAGAACAGGTTTTTACATCGTCGTTACCGTTGATTTCAAAGCTATAGGTAGGTACATCCAATCCTCGTATTATAGATAGGAATCGACACAACAACAGTGTCATTTGAAATTTAATACTTGGCAATTTACACTCAAGTCCAAATCCCTACTTGACCATTCTATATGAGATCGAGTATAAGTATGAGAAAATCAACGTTCGAGTCTTCGCTCTAAACCAAAAAGCGAACCAGAGAAAGTGAAAGCACGTGCATAAATCTAGCGAATATTAACGTTAAACATTATTAAAAACCACGCCTTTAGAATGCTGTATTATGATGTTGGAATACAACACGGTAAACTTCCAGAAGATTAGATAAAAACATTGGCATAATAATAATAAGTATAAAATCTCGAATGAAATAATTCACATTTAAATATAATTTATTTGACAGTAAAACACATTGAACATAGGTAAAAGGTAAACAAGTACACGTACAAAATAATCGAACAAATTTAGATAGGTAATAAGTTTATATTTTTAAGTATATTATAAAATTCACCAAGTTCTCAGATTTTGATTCCGATATAGTAAAAGTGAGCACTGGAAAATGATATGGAGATTGGAGATGTCCAATTTCACTTTTTAGATACCTGTTGATTTATTTAATTTAAAAATATTCTTTGAAAGTGTTTTGATCAGTCGCGAGTGATTTGATTTTTATTTTAATAAAACCGAGTAATTTAAATGAAGAAAAAGGCTTCCGTAATAATTAAAATATAGAAGAAATTATACCTGAATTAAAAAATAAATAACGTAAATGCACCAATAAACTCGAAAATGAAATAAAAACAACATTTGGCAAACGTTTTAAATGTAAAATATAACTTATAGGACAAGACAGCTGAAGGTAGAGGTACTATCTAGACTAGAAACGATTTGATAAATTAAAATTGCCAATTGCGAAAATATGATAAGTACGTATGTTATGTAGGTACTTAGGTAGGTAGGTCTACTTAGCGGAATGTCTTTTTTTTCAGAAAACGAAAAGCAAGGGAAGGACATCGTTGAAGGATGAAAAGAGTCAAAGAAAAATGAAAGTCATACATCGTGGATTTTTTTTCTCGTAATAAATCTTCAGAATTGAAATAATCTAACTGGTTTAAACGAAACCAAGCTAGATCGAAAGGACATGCCCCAAGACTTCTGTAACCAAAATTTCAGCTCCCAAAGTCCTTTCTTAGATTTTTGGCAAATTTTTGAAAATCGAAAAAAGTCAAAAAAAAAGTTTTTTTAAGACAATTTTCAAACTTTTTCGTGAAGTATGATTTTTATTGAACAAAATGAACCCGTGCGAGTAATTCCTTAAATTTAAACTGCCACACATTAACAATGGTTAATTTTGGGTCTTGGACCATTCTGAAGACTTTGAAAAATGTAAAAATTATTTCTCAAAAAACTGATCGAACATTTTCGAAACAATAAAAAAAACGCATTGACATTTGAAAAAAAATCTGGAACAAATTATATTTAAATGATTGAAAAAACGACATATTTTTGTTTTATTTTAAAGATGAAAATTTTCAACAAAAACAATAATGAGAATAGTTGAAGTCATTAATTTTTTTTAGAACTCACAAAAAAATATTCAAAATATGAAAAATTATACCTTCAAAAATTCACTAACAATCATCCCAACTTTCAAATCAGTTCTAAAACATCTTTCTTTTAAGAAGCAAAAAAAATCGAAAATATTTTTTAATAATTTATGAAAATTGAAAAAAAAACTGGCATAATTAACTATAAACGATTGGGGCCGTTTCATAAAAGTATACCTATTTCGAAGATTAAATTATTAATGTTCCTCAAAAATACTGACAAAAAACTCTAATGAATCCAAAATTATCTCCTACCTACCTAGATAGTCGGGGAGCCCACTTAAGGATAAATTGCATCCCCCCGCCCCCCTTCGATCCACCGGGGCAACTTTTTTTTAAAAGGGGGAGTCTATAAGGAACATTTCTAGCCCTTGTACTCAAAAAAAAAAGTGGCCCTACTAACAAAATGGCGGCCATTTTGTAAGTAGGGCCACTTTTTTTTTTAGTACAAGGGCTAGAAATGTTCCTTAGGAGTTATGACTCCCCCTTTAAGAAAAAAGTTGCCCCGCAGGATCGACGGAGGGGGGGGCAATTTATCCTTAAGTGGGCTCCCCAACTAATATATATATAAGATACATTTAGGATTTGAACTGCATAAATTCAAAATTTTTCTAGAATTATGAGGGAAAAAATTAAAAAAGAATCAAAAAAACATTCTTAAAAACTAAAAGAAAATTTGAAGAAATGATTGTATTTTGTTGAAAAAAATAGATTATATCAAAAATGGGTCTCAAAACGCTATTATGGTAGGTAGTTGAAATATGTCAAACATAAAAGCCTAATCAAACCTTTTGAGATTTTATGATTTTTTTTTGGAAAATTTACCGTTGAAAAATACACTGTTTTCTTCTACTGAATGTGAGCTTCAAATTTGGACTCTCAAAATTACTCTTAGTATTTTTCAAACTGGCATTGGACCAAGACCTAATATTGACTCTGGAAAAGTGCTTTTGAAAAAATGTAGTCAAAAAAGGTGAAACGATATTTTTTCGTTGCAAATTTTTTTCAATACTTGGAATTTTAGTTTTTTTATTTATAAACCAAAAACTTCATACCATTAATTCAGAAAATTTTTCTTTTCAAACAAAATTATTCAATTCCATTTTTTGGATGGCAATGAAGGGGAGAAGAGGGAAAACGGATTTTCATTCACATTCCACCATTATTTTTCTGGAGTAATTTAAATGACAGAATAAGAAACCAAAATTGAGATTATTTCAACACAAAGTGTCAAATCTATGATCATCTATTGAAGACTATGAATGTGATCAAAATTTGACACTTTGCCTTAAATTCTGCCAAAAAATTTCAATTATTCACGAGTGAGTATGTTTGAATTTAAATTAATAAGTAGCTCAAAGAAATCTTTAATTTTCATAAATTAATAACGGGTTTCGATCTCGATCTCACGAATGATTTTTTTTTCAAAAAGATTCAACTCAGAAACGTTGAATTTTTGACTTAATACTTTTATTGTTTTTTTTTCTTCTTTCGTGTTTTTATTTTTATAAAATTCTATCAAAATATTCTGTTCAAAAATGATGAAAGAATTTTAGAACTTGTCACCCTCACTCGTTCATTTCACGTCAGCGTGTCTACGAATTTCGCGAGAATTCAATGATCCTATCTCGTAATATACAGATTCATCGAATTCTACAAATTATTTATTCATTTTACGAGATATTTTTTTTCACGTTCAGGGTCAATTCAGTTATACGGTGACAATAATAATTTACGAATTGCAGGATATTTATGATTTTCAACCAAGATCAATAAATGTAAGTAGACCTACGTGTTATGGGAGAATGACCTACAATATGGCAACTTGTAATTTACGAGCCTATTAATAAGGTAGGTAATTTACTAACATTAAAGACAGGTAGGTATTAATCTCTACACATAGATAGGTAAATACGTAATATAAAACTAGACGATTAAAACACAACGAGACATATAGAGGATAGGTGACTAAAAATAAACATCAAGGTACCTACGTAGATTTATATACCTAGGTAGGTACCTATTAAATAAAATTTCAAAATATTTAAAGATACATCATCATCGAATAGACAGATACTTTTTAGGTATGCTTAAGTTAACATTCACGAAAAACACAAATCTCAGATAGATACTCGTATAACACGTTGAATTTTTGATTTTATTCTAATAAAACTTATTCTATGCGTCATCGAGTAAGATTTTGGAATGTACTATGGCATTCTGTTTCTCACGCACTACAACTTAGAAATGGCTTCGAAATACTCGCTAAAGATAGCATTAAAAAAAATAATAAATGGAAAGATGATCGTATTTTTCTCACACTACTACGCAGCTTGATGCTTGAGTATGGCAAAGTGGACGCCAAACCGAAGACGAAAAAATAAAATGCAGAACTTGAATCATACATACGATACGAGAGAGACATAAACAGGTGTCATCGACACGTTGACTCAAGCCTACAATAGGGAAAAGAACAACTCTACAGGTAATACGTATAAAGAAAGGAGAAAGATTTAACCTAAATTTAGCTATTCATTGGGCTGATGGCGATGGCGCTGGCGACAATATACGTATGTATAAATTGCTAAAATTGAAATTGCGCTTTCTCACATTACGATAAAAAGTAACGGAAAATTAATATTAAAAATTCGATCGATTTTCAAATAGGTACGCGCGAGTAGGTATGGAATATAAGTGAAGTTACATTAAACGGTGGTTTCTTTCATTATCACGTTATCGTTACTCTGATTGATTACAGCGTATCTGTTGGAAACCGGTTCGTTGTCGTAATTCAAATCGAACGCGGGTCTTTGCCAAACATCATCGGATCTTCTGACCAAACCTGTACAATAATTCGAGAAAATTAATATACGTAATACGAATTTCTTTTACAAATTGTTATTTAGATATCCTGGAATTAAAAAAAAAAAAATAACAAATCGCCTTATCTGTTGGCCATTGGTTTGAGGAAGAATGCTTGATGTGTTTAGCATTTTTATTGCCACTTTGGAGAATTTTTTTGTACACTTACTTTGTGGTCTGCGTGACGTAGTTATATTCGGAGGAATGTCCAGTGCAGAAAAACAACACAACAGGCAAAAAATACGAATTCAAGCTGTGCAAAAAAAATCAAAACTAAAATTTATAATAAAATACGCTATGATAAAGCTCAAAGGAATCAATAGGCTACGTACCTGATGGCAGCAAATGCCCTTTGAAGAAATAATTGGGAAAGGGAAAGTACGTACGAGATGAGAATCGAGATGATGAAGTTTGAAAGGCAAAATGAAATACCCTTCACCCTTCAGCACTGTCTTTCTGTAAGATACCCCTCGGCTCAATATTATTAGATTCACTTGCTTAGATTAAAGGTTCGAGCTTTATAACATTTTTTGTGAAATAATTTTTTATGAAAATGGTGTCCAGAGGACTCATTATCAAAAAAAAAAAAAAAAATTAAATTAAATTAAAAAATAATTATGCAATTCTTATAAATTTGAAATCGAAGTCGGGAACCACTTATGCCCTTCTACGATTTGAACAGGGCTGCAATTTTTGGACAGAGCATGGTCTAAAACCCCCATAACCAAAATTTCAGCTGCCCAAATCAATTTTTCGATTTTTGGTGATTTTTTTGAAAATTCAAAATTGATTATTTCCAGCGATTTATGCTTTTTAAAATAATATCTCGTATTTCATCAAATAAAAATGACGAAAATTTGTCCTGAAACTAATATCAGCTCCCTCGAACCAAATTTCACCATTTTCAATAATCCTGGAGCCTCCAGAGTGATTTTCAAAATTTCTCCCGAGGCATGGAAATGAACTTGGACGACTAAAAATCGAGTTGTGGCTTAATCTTAACCTATTTAACAAGTTTATCAACAATTGATCCGATTTGCAGTCGAACACTTCGAACTGGAGAGTGTTTTTTTGACCAGCATAATGTGCCATTGATGACGATAGATAACTAAAATGCTGCTCAAAAACCATCTCGAATTGCCCATCTGGAAATCGGGCTACCTATATGTTAATAAACTCCTTGAATAGGTCGAGACTAAGCCATGGCTCGATTTTTAGGCGTCTAAATTAATTTATGGGTCATTCCACGTCAATTGGACCAAGAAGTGGTAGGTGGGTTCGGCGATTTTTTTGAAATTTCTCCTGTGGAAAGACCTTTTAAAGGGATGACCAATGGCGCAAATTGCAGCCCTCTAGCCCATTTTTAACGGCAGCCAGGGGGTGTCAAAGTTTTCAGTGAACCTAAAATATCATCCATTTCAGCAGTGGATTACTCGATAACCGCGATACCTACCAAAATGGAACTTTTTTCCATAGTTAGGGGTTTTGAAAAGCTTTTTGGTGATATCATGAAAATCAGTGTTGCCACTTTTTTTCGTACGAAAAATTAGCTCGAAAAGTTTCAAAACGTAGTTTTCACATCGTTCCGACTCTCAAAAATTCTGTAAAAAATATATTATGGACAACTGTTCATGCTGAACAACATATTAAAAAATTGGGATGGTAACTTGTCGCAAAATTGATTTTAAAAAAATGAAAGTTTGCGAAAAAATTCAATTTTTTGATTTAAAACATGAAAAAAAGTTTTGATTGGTAAAGTTGACCCATTTGACACCTATTTTTACGTACCTGTTGAAAAAGTTGAAAAACCCCTTTCACTCGATAGAATGAACTCCTCACAAAAAATCAAAATTCGAAAAAATTCAATTTTCAATTTCAAACATCAAAAAAAGTTTGAATTTATTCAGTTGTCTTATTTTGACCTCTTTCTGACGTATTAGGTACATGAAAAAGTTGATAAAAATTACACTCACAGCAAAAAAATGAAATTTGTTTATTTTTTGCATTTTTTCGAATTTTGATTTTTTGTGATGAGTCAATTTCACCGAGTGAAAGGGGTTTTTCAACTTTTTCAACAGATACGTAAAAATGGGGGTCAAATAGGTCAACTTCACCTATCAAAACTTTTTTTCATGTTTTAAATCGAAAAATCGCATTTTTTCGCAAACTTGAAATTTTTTAAAATCAACTTTGCAGCAAAACTTTCTGAGCTAATTTTTTGTACGAAAAAAAGTGGCAACACTGATTTTTATGATATCACCAAAAAGGCTTTCAAAACCCCTAACTATGGAAAACAGTTCCATTTTGGTAGGTATCGCGGTTATCGAGTAATCCACTGCTGAAATGGATGATATTTTAGGTTCACTGAAAACTTTGACACCCCCTGGCTGCCTTTAAAAATGGGCTAGAGGGCTGCGATTTGCGCCATTGGTCATCCCTTCGGTAGGTCTTTCCACGGGAAAAATTTCAAAAAAATCGCCGAACCCCCCCTACCACTTCTTGGTTTAATTGACGTGGAATGACCCTTATACGCCTTTTAGAAAAATTTTCAAAATTCTGGAGAAATTCAAAATCTTGCTGAGTGGCTTCAGAACCAAAATGACCGAAAATGGCAAAATTAAGATGGGGGGAAGAGTTTAGCAGATCCAGTCATTTGTACAAACTTCAAAAAATTCTCTAAGTGCATACTCGTACTAAACAATTTTATTTTTTCAATTTTTAATTTTAAAAAAAACACGGGTCTACCTGGAAATTGGATAAAAAGTAAACAACCCCTTCAACAAAGTCGAGACTAAGCCACAACTCGATTTTTAACCAAAAAAGTTTGATTTCCACGCCTCCTGGAAAAATTTAAAAATCCTGGAGAAATTCAAAAATCACGCTGGAGGCTCCGGAATGACCGCGGAAATAATGAAATTCGGTTCGGGGGAGCTTCTTGCTGAATAAATAGGTACGTATCTTAAAAGGATATAAATCGTTGAAAATGGTCAGTAAAATTTTTCAAAAATTCGCCCACAATCGAAAAATCAATTCGTGTGGCCGAAATTTTGGTCATTGGGGTTTCAAAGATCCTGATTCAAATTCAGGTCACTTGAAGAAGATTTTAGCTCCAGAGGTGTTTTTGGACAGGAGATATTGATTCTCAAAGAACAGGAATTTCGAAAGAATCGTGTTTTTTTCGCTCTACGTCTTACCAACCTGAATTGGGAAAAATGACCCTGTTTCAATAACTATCAAAATTCAAGACCACTTTTAGGATTTTACTGAATGGTTGAAACTTTGCAAATTGCTTATTTTTGGGTAAATTCGTGTATGGCAAAATATTGAAACAAATCATTTCTGAAAGTGGAGAAATATTTTGAAACGCAGTGATGATGCCAATTTTTTTATCATTACTGCCAATTTCAATCAATCGAGCAAAATAGCAAAAAACTGATGAAATTTTTTCGGTTTTTTAAAATTGGCAATTATGACTAAAAAATTAGTACCACTGCGTTTTAAAATATTTCTCCACTTTCTAAAATGATATTGTTCGATGTATTGAGAAGAAAAAATTTCCAAAACACGAATTTACCCCAAAAATAAAGCGATTTGCTCAAATACTATTTTTTGAAACTGGGGCATTGTTCCCAAAACATTTTGGGTAGGAGCTACAGCGAAAAAAATCACGATTTTTTTGGCCAGCATTTTTTTTCTCAATCCTCCTCAATGTTCATTTTCTAATGCTTGAAAAATATTTTCAGAATTGGAAAAAAAATCCCAATACTGGTTTTTAAATTTTTACCATTTTAAAAAAATAGTATCATTTTTCCAAACACAAATTTCATAAGCATAAAAAAGCTTCAATTTACAACCCATCAAAAAACAAACGTAAGTTAAATTCCCAGCTACCATTATTTTCCTTCAACGTCCCAGTCCAACGAACCGGAAATCACCTTTATCTACACAACAACCACTTCAAGGTAGGTACACCTCGTAAAAATGATTTAATTCTAAAAAAAAAAAAAAAAAATTACGCAAGCAAGAAATTTATCCAGTACAACATATTTATTCTCGTGCACCTATAATCACAGGTAGTACGAGGATATAAAATATATGTACGTACGACGAAGATTTGAAAAAAAATATATAACATATCGATTACGTCACGAAGTTATAAAAATTTTCGAGAGTTGACCGCAAACACGTTGTAAATTGACCCCGAGGAGGACGGTAGAGAGCGATATGAACTGGTTTCACATCTCTACGAGGAGTGATAGGTCGGTGGAAACACACATACGAACATACGAGCACGTAGATTGCAAACTATAGGTACTAATAAAAAGTACGTAAAAAATTTTTAAAAAAAAAGGTAAAAAGCGCAACTAAAAAGGTTTTAATGACACAACATCGAATTTCGCATTTTTAAGTTACACCACAATAACAGTATAAGAACGACGACGAGGAATTAAATTAGAAAAACAATACAATACCTAGGTTTAGAACTAAGCGTAGGCTATTATGAGATTATCTTTTATTAATTACCAATTACTAGAAATTTTCTACGATATTACAAGCCTACTGTATGTATTATGGTATGTAATACAGGTACATCGAACCGATGCCATGTGATCAGCATCGTAGTAGGTTAATACTTACTTATCCTTCCTGGATGATTTTATTATATTTTTTAAAATCAAATTTATTCAAACAAAACCAGGATAGGTAGTTGTTTATCACTCGCATTGGACTTGCTGACACACAGCGATCGATATAATAATTAAATTGGTAACTAATGAAAGCTCTTCGAGTGATGTTGATCACTAACAATCAAATACGACTTAATACTTTTTTATGATATTTTTTTTCGACAATACGAAACTAACACTTGAAAAAAAAAAAGTAAAATGATTGTGACTATAAAATTGTGATGTAATAAAAAATCCATAGGGTATGGATTGATTAAAATAATGACAAATGGCACCAAACGCTGAACTTTAATAAGTCTTGTTAAGATATCTTTTTCTATCCTTATTCTTTAGTCTTTGAACTTACAATTATGGCGAAGAAAAAAAAACAGAATGGAAAAATGAGAGCAGAACGAAATCTCAGAATGAAAAATGGAGAATACAAAAAAAAAGGACGATGATCAATTGAAAAATTTCCAAAGATGAAAACAAAGCGATGAAAATTCAAAAAAATGTCAATTTTAAGTTGTATTGTGTACGTAGGATAAAATACTGTGAGAATACTTTGACTCCTTCGATGATAGGAATATGCAACTCATCGTGCATTTCGTAGCGTCAAACTTCGTAGATAAAGCGATCAATTGGAAACAAAGTTCAAAAAAAATGTTTAAAAGAGATACCATGACTTAGTATTCTGATTCATCGAAACGAGGAGTACCAACTCATTATTCATTCATTCATAAATTTCAATCAGTTTAATCATGAATAGGTAAGATAAGAAGAAAGGATGTTGGAAACTGAAGAATGATCAAATGCTCGATTTTTAAAACAAAAATCGACTCATGGATCCGAATAAAAATTCAGAAAAATAACATCTTTATGTAAGTAGAATCCACATTTTATAGATTTTACTGAACGAGGATTTTCAAGAATTAAATTCTACTCGATGAAGTTATTTAATTGAATACCTCAAGACGGATTCGGGGCGATGGTTAACGACTCCTCATTCTCCATCATCGATGCAACCTATCCACCCCTTCCTGATTAAAATTGAGAAAAAAAAATTAATAATGACTTAATTAAAACTCAAAGTTATTGTTAAGAAATTCTGAAACCAAAAAAAGCATCATTGGGCAACCCCAACACGTCCAAAATCTGATTAAATTTTGTTAAAAAATAAAAAAAGAATCATCTAGTAGACTGTCAAAATTTGAAAAAAAAAAACAATTTTCAAAAAAATCAATACCTAGTCGAAATAATGTTATTGAAAACAAAATTTAAAAATTGAAGAGTAGACCAAAAGGTCTTTCTCTGTTTCCAAGCAATGTCTAATAATTTTTTCTATGAAAAAATAACTATGTACTTCTTTTTAAAAAAAATTTAAGGAGCTTACGAAGTGAATGACCAAACCAAAAATTGGATAACAAGGGAATATTTTGAACTGTCGTTCTCCGATTTGAACGAAACTAAGCTAGATCGAAAAAGCATGTTGTAAAACCTCCATAACCAAAATTTCAGAAATTCGAGTCAATTTTTCGATTATTGGCAAATTTTTGAAAATGAAAAAAAAAATCAAAAAAGCTGTATTAAGGGGTTTTAAACTTTTTCATGAAAATAATATCACTTTGATGGTATAAGATAATTTCAAGGTTTTTCATCATGTTCCCATCTTTTTCAGGAGAGGGGGGCTCAAGAAATAGGATTATTCCACATTTAGACATTCTTCAGTCAAATCGTAAAAAAATTAAAATTAATATTGTAAATGAAGCTTCTCATTTCTCACAAAGGATCAATCGTTGGAACCGACAATCAGACAATCTCCAGTTTGAACGAACGCAAGCTTGATCAAGAGAACATGCCCCATGCCCTAAAACCCATTAATCAAAATTTCAAGTGCCAAGGTTAATTTTTGGATTTTTTTAATTTTTGAAAATTTTAAAAACTCAAAAAAAGTAATTTTTTATGAAACATGAATTTTTTGAGCAAAATGATCAATGTGAACAATTTTTTAAATTCAATTTCCACACTTCATTAACTACCTACTAGTTTTGAGACATTTTGAAGCCTCCAGCGATTTTTCGAATTCCTCCAAAAATTTTTAATTACTCCAGGAAGGCCCAAAATAAACGTTAGCCCCTTAGGTAACTATCGTGAAATTCCAGGTGAGCTAATTTAAAATCGAAGTTGATTATTGGCCTTTCCTGAGTGATTTGAAGTTTCTGGAGAAAATTGGAAAATCACTGGCGGCTTCAGAATGGCCTGAAATTGTAGGAATTATTCAAATTGATTCACTTTGCTCAAAAAAATTATATTTTATAAAAAAAATTTTAAAATCGAATTTGAAAACTTTTTAAAAAATTTTTTAGTTCAAAAATGCTCCGAAAATCCAAAAATGAACATCAGCACCTAAAATTTGGGGTATGAGGGTTTTAGGACGATGCTCTTTCGATAACGATTTGAAGTTTCTGGAGAAAATTGGAGAATGGCTGGCAGCTTCAGAATGACCCAAAATTGTAGGAATTATTCAAATTGATTCACTTTTCTCAAAAAAATTTATATTTTATGAAAAAATTTGAAAAGCAAACTTGAAAAGTTTTTAAAAATTTTTTAAATTCAAAAATAAATTTTAGAATTTAAAATTTGGATTATGAGGGTTTTAGGACATGCTCTTTTGATATGCTGATTCGACTTTAAAAACTTCAGATGAACATCAAGATTGGATAAACTTGAAGCAAATGTGCTTGAAAAAGTTGAATCGAAAATCAGTGATTGAAATTTGACAAGCTCGATTCAAAATTTTCAAGGTGAGAGTTCAACTTCTCGTGATAAATACAGAAGTTCAAACTACCATTTAAGAATTAGGAAAAATTTCAATGAAACCCCATTTCTATCTACTTTTTAACAAATTAATTTTCTAAGAGGGTTATTTCAACGTACTTTTGGAGGCACAAAGATTCCGAATTTTGATCAAAATTCAAAAATGAAGATCGGGCATATCAATTGTTATTGATTTGATGCGCTGAATTCGAATATTAGTTTATTTTTTCAATCCAATTCTTTTGAACCCCCCCCCCCCCCAGAAGGTATCCTTTAAGCATTATCATTATCAAACTATCGAATTCTCAATTGAAAAAAATTGCCTATCACATTAAATCTAGAAAGATGAAGATGGAAATCTACTTTTTTTTTAAATTATGAAAGCTCCAAGTTTTTTCATAAATATTTTAAAAAAGGAATCCTATTTTTAGAAGGAGGAGAGTAGGAATAACTTCTTAGTAATACAACCTCTCTAAATTCATTTCTATTACAGAAACCAAAACTTTTTTTTCGACAGATATTAACTCTATCAATTTACCAGATGGACAACTTGTTCATGAAATGTTGCCTCGAAGTTAAACATCCACTCTATAATGACACCCAGTATAGCCAGTAGACCTACACAACAAGTTGATAAACGACTCCAGATCAACACACGTTGCAAAATACAGATATTTTGAATTAAGTTTACCAAAATTTGGTACGTCTGGCACCATTGCCATTCTCAATCGAACTATCACGAAGAACGTTATACTCTGATGAAAAATCGAGCAAAAATACAGACAAGCGACAAGTACAAAAAAAAGACATCGTTTTAAACGACCAACTTACCGAACAAAAAATAAATTAATGACAAAAAAAAACGAATGATTTGGGTAAAAAATAAATGAAAATTAACATAAAAGCAGGAACAACGACTAAGACAGAAAGAAAAAGAAGAAAAAAAAAACAAACAGAGAAAAATAAAATGGTTTTGAGTAGGTAAGGTAAAAATGTGATGATAACGATTGTACTTGAAACTACAACAAAACGAAAGTTATTGCGAGTCTTGAAAACAAAATGGATAAAAATATTAAATAATGATGAAAATTAATACTGAGAAAATACACGCAAAGAAAAAAAAACAGGAGAAGGAAATAGATAGGTAAAAAGTTGACACGTAAACGAACGAAACCAATATATTACGATAAAATGGGCAGGGATGAAGGGCAGAGCACAGCGAGTGATGATAATAAAATGATGGGGATCAATCAAGATGACAAGGGAGAGAAGGGGGCGAGGACATGTGCCTAGATTATAAAGCGCAGCATAATCTACATCGGCGACTTTTCGACGATAAAAACCTAAAATACCTTCCTTTTTTTAGCTTACAATCAGATAGTTCTTTGACTCTGGTTTCTTTGGGCCGCCATCGTTTCGGTATGCAGAATAAAAAGAAGCTCTTCTTGTAGCTATCTTTATCGTCGGAATTTTGCTGAGTCAATGGCACGCGAGCGGCTTGATCGGCGGACGGAGTGGCGTCGAATTCGATACACTCTTCGATCTCCTCGATGGCCGGATCGGTCTTGCGGCTGATCTCCAATTCGGTATTCGACGCGGTCTCTGTGCTGTTTTCGGCGACCTCTTCGAACCATTCTTCGTCCGAGGAACTATGGTGACTCTGTATGCGAGGCAGCGACATCTTCAGGTTCGGA
Source organism: Planococcus citri (assembly GCF_950023065.1). Classification (NCBI taxonomy): domain Eukaryota; kingdom Metazoa; phylum Arthropoda; class Insecta; order Hemiptera; family Pseudococcidae; genus Planococcus; species Planococcus citri. The sequence continues at coordinate 22,062,373 of NC_088679.1, read as the reverse complement.
TCGGATTTCAATCTGACTCTGGAATCGGAATTCCAGCTAGATGTACGACTAGACGACGATATGGAGCGCATTCGCCAACCGGTATCTTGCAGACAGTTGCACGTTTTACTCCTCCACGAGCCTTCGATCACGTTTAACGCCGAGTTCGAACGAACCGGCGTCGTTTCGTCGAACGACCGGCTGACGAATTCTTTCGACGTTTCGTGATGGTATCGATTAAACGACATGTTATCTTCGGCGAAATGGTGACGTTTGATTTTGGCAGCCGAAAGTTCGTCGTCGACGATTTCGGAACTAGTTGCGTGCGGCTGCGACGATAATAAAGAGGCCGCGTCGTCGACGACGGTCACGGCGATCGAGGTGTTTGGTAACGGTATATCACATTCGGCCAACGGACTCGACGAAGCCGCATCGTTAAAGCTATTCGAACAACTATCGTTAATTTTACTACAAATATCCATACTACTGCTACTGTTTAAGGTAGGAATGGCACTAGCTAGGTAATAGCTATCGGTATCGGTATCGCTGAGACGATCCGATAGCTCGGTCACCGTCGACATGGGCGATATATTCGCCTCGTGTCTGGTCGCCACCAAGTTTCGGTGGTACATTTTACAATAACTGTTCGCGCAAGATGTCTCGTAGTTATAACCGTTGTTGCTGTTGTTACTACCACGCGGAAAACTACTACTGCTGCTACTAGTACTACTAAAATGCGATTTTACTGACAACATCGGCGATTCGCCGTTACTACTGTTAAGAAATGCGTCGCAAAACACGCTACTACTAAGCTTACAAGCCGAGCACACTTTCGGTAACGGTAACTTGGGCGATATAATACCTGCTTCTGATTTCAGATGTACGAATAGGTATACCGGCTGAAACATAATAAAGAATATGATTATTTACCAAATTGACCGTACATTTTAAGCAGGAAAAGAAGCGTTTCAATCCATCGCTAACGAGAAAATCGTGATGTAAGCTCATAGGGCTCGTGCTCAATTCTTTTCTCAGAAAAAAAAAGTTGTACTATTCTGTAACAAACTTTTTGACAGAGCAACTTTTTGATAATTATTTTTGGCAACAAAATGTGAATTTTTTGCAGTTTCTGGCAAGAATCTAATTTTTAGCAACAAGCAAAATTTTGAATTTTTAACAAAAAGAAATGGCTTTTTGTTAATTTTTAGAAAAAAACGAAATGTTTGGACAATTTTTTGGAAAAAAGTAAGATTATGGAACTTTTTGCAAATAGCCATTTTGCTGAAAAGCAAGAATTTTTGTCAATTTTTGTATAAACTAGACCTTTGAAATTTTTTTGAAAAAGTGGCAATAAGATGAGAATTTTTCGCAATTTCTGACAAAAACCCCATTTTTGGCGAAAATCAAAATTTTGATCATTTCAACAGAAGAAATGGCTTTTTGACAATTTTTGGAAGAAATCGAGATTTTTGGACAATTTTTTGAAAAAAAAGTAAAATTTATGGAATTTTTTGCAAATAGAACCATTTTTAGCTATTTTGCTAAAAAGGGAGAATGTTTGTCAATTTTTGAAAATGCAAGAATTTTTTTGATAATTTTTGTAATACCTACTTTTTGACAATTATTTTTGGCAATTAAATGAGAGTTTTTCGCAATTTCTGATAAAAAAAAACAATTTTTGACGAAAAGTAAAATTTCGATCATTTTAACAAAAGAAATGGCTTTTTGACAATTTCTGGAAAAATCGAGATTTTTGGACAATTTTTTGAAAAAAAGTGAAATTTATGGCATTTTTTCAAATAGGACCATTTTAGCCGTTTCGCTAAAAAAGGAGAATGTTTGTCAATTTTTGAATTTGTAATACTCTTTGACAGTTATTTTTGGCAATTAAAAAGTAAAATTTTGATTATTTTAACAGAAGAAAATATGGTTTTTTCACAATTTTTGGATAAAATCGAGATTTTTGGACAATTTTTTGAAAAAAAGTGAAATTTATGGAGTTTTTTGCAAACATGAGCAGGACCATTTTTAGCCATTTTGCTAAAAAAGGGAGAATTTTTGTCAATTTTTGAAAATGCAAGAATTTTTTTGACAGTTTTTGTATGTAATACTCATTGACAGTTATTTTTGGAAAGTAAATGAGAATTTTCTGCAATTTTTGATGAAAAAAAAACAATTTTTTTTCCAAAAAATACTTTTTGGCAATTTTTGGTGAAAATTTTTAAGAAAAGAAGTAAAATTTTTGATAATTTTAGAAAAAATTAGAACTTTTTGGTACCTAAATATTGGTAAAAAAAAGTCATATTTTCTGCAATTTTTGTAGAAAAAGTGAAAATTTTTGCAATTTTTTTTTGGTACAAGAACAAAACTTTTAGGTAATTTTTAAAAAAATAGAAATTTTTTAGCAAGGTTGCTAAAAAGCGAGAGTTTTTGGTAATTTTTGGCAAGAAGGCAAGACTTCGACGATTTGAGCGAAAAACAGTGCTGGGCTCTTTGGAATTATTGGCAAACAAGCAAGACTTTGGTGCAATTCTTGAGGGAAAAAAGGGATGAGATTTTTATTTTTTTTTTAAAGCAACAATACGACTTCTCAGTAACCATTGGTAAAAAAAATGATACTTTTCCTTAATTTTTATTGAAAAAACGAGACGTTTATATAATTTTGTGGTGAGAAGGCGAGACTTTTTGGAAATTATGGCAAAAAATGAGTATAGTCAAAATCTTATCTCTAACAAAATTCTAATACTATCAGACTCCCTATCAGCCCTACATTCAATCCAAAATTTCCGCAAAAAGAAACAACATCCAATCTCCCAACAAGTAGTCCAAATCCTATATTCATCAAATAAAGATATCATCTTATGCTGGATCCCTTCCCACTCCAAGATCCCTCAGAATGAAAAGGCAGATGAAACAGCAAAACTATCGCTAAATATGTTCCCAATACCAAATATTCCAATTCCGCTCTCAGACATAAAACGAGACTGCAAGATTTTCGTTCATCGTTCTTTTCAGAGATCATGGGATCTGGTCCCAAGTACCAACAAACTCAAGCCTATAAAGAAAACAATCGATTCCTGGAAAACCTCCTTTCAAACATCTCGAAAAGATGAAGTCATTTTGTTCAGACTACGAACAGGCCACTCCTTACTTTCTCATGGCCATATCCTAAATAAATTACCCAAACCACTATGCGAAATCTGTAATATCCCTATCTCAATTAACCACCTAATAACCGAATGCCCAAAATTCCAATCTGAAAGAAATCGTCTAATCCCAAACCCCACTCTTGAATCTCTACTGTCTGACAGTAATACTCAAAACCTTAGACTCCTTACCTTCCTGAAAGAAATCGATCTGTACAACAAAATCTAACTCCAAATTGTCTCCACGTCTCTAGCCAAACGGCTGTACACGGCGTGGTTAAATAAATTAAAAAAAAAAAAAAAATACCTTTTGGTGATTTTTGAAAAAAATTGAGACTTAGGATTTTCTGCTAAAACACGATAATTTTCATCAAGAAATGAGGCTTTTTGACAATTTTTAGCTAAAGCAAATTTTTTTAAAATTTCTGACACAAAACAGGATTTTGACACCTTAAGCAAAAAACAGGCTACCAAAAATTTTTAACCTGAGCCCTGATTCGAAAACTCCAAGCCCGAAGCCTAGAACCGAGCACCTAAAATGGAATTTTTCAAATCCTAACTTTTTCTGGAGCTTCCGGGGGAAATTTGGACTAAAAGTTGAAGTGTTGAACTAAAAAGTTGAATTTATTACGTAGCACACTTTCGACCATGAAAGATCAATTTATTTCAAACGATTTCAAGATATTCTGAAGCTTCCATCAGTACATTTTTGGAAATTATAGTTCACCATAAACGCTTCAAAATCCATCAAAGTAAAATTTCGTATGTTTGAATTTTTGAACTTTTTTTTCTTTATTAGAATACTGGAATTTCTATAAGTATTGCCGAAGTGTCCTGCGCCTGGAGGCTCCAGATCGATGTGAAACTTTTCTCAGTGAAATGAATACGTCGAAAATAAGGTATGATCTAAATACTGTTTTTTTTTGTCGAGGAGCTCGCGTAAGATGAATTTTTTAAATTTGGAGATATCTGTTTGGGCAGATTTTGGCACATTAAAAAAAACTGGAATCTCCGAAAATGTGTTGGAGGCTCCAGAATAATTCGGAATTGCATTCAATCAATCTGCAACGTTGAAAGGGTCAAATTTTAATTCATTTTTTCTTGTTGCAAAATTAGCCAAAAAAATTCAATTCCAGAAGTAGGTACTGAAAAATAAAATTTCTAGGGGTCGTGAATTTTACGATTGACTGGTTAAAATAGTTTTGCATTTGAGTAAATACTTCGCCTCTTCATTCGCTTCTCCTCCCTCCCCTCCTTCCAAGAACCTTAAAAATCCAAATATGAGCTTACACTAACACGTCGTTCCCTCGTAAGCTGAGATTTAATTTTTTTTTCAAAAGTACGCACCTTATGATCACCCATACAACTGTCTTTTCCAATCACTCCATATTCAATATTTTTATTATCTTCGTCCTATAACAAAAAATAAATAAATAAAGGGATGATTTTTTTTTCACTAGTAACAAATATGTAAATTCTACAAAATCCAAAATGGAATATCACTCACCAAATGAATCAGTTGTTTAGCAGTCATACTCAATAAAACTCGATCGCACCACGCCGGACACCTGGTTTTCATGTACGATTGCCCATTTGAACAATTTTCTTCGAACGGGTAACTAGGAAGGAATGTGATTGGGAACTCGAACAGTTGATCTTTGAACGCTTCCATTTCACGATCAAATTCTTTCAACTAACATATTTTAAGCATCAAATCAATGTACTGGCTGTAACGATCAGTAACATACGAGTATATTCAACTCGATCGTTTCGCTATTTCTCCGAAATGCGATACGTTTCAATGCAATATTGTTTAGTTTCATTCAATTTTTATTTCTTGGTCTCATTTCTGTTTGTTATGAGTGACATGATACCAATAAAGAAAATATTTGCAAAAAAGTTGCGTTCTAACCTTTTTCAAAAAAAAAAAAAAAAGTGAAAAATCTTACCCATTCGGCTGAATCGTTAATGAAAACGTTTTGATGATCATTATGACTAAATTCTTTTTTACCGATTGATACGACTACCTGTGAACCAATCAAAAAAAAATCAAAATATTACCATCTAACCGTGAAATTATCGTACAATATTTACAATGATGAGATTGCATTACTTACTTCGCTACTTTCATCTTTATATTCTAATCTTGTGTCGTCATTATTGAACTCGTTATCTTTACATTCGTTTAAGCCGGTGGTGAGTTTCTAAGCAGAAATTATTACGCATCAGTAAGTTGTAACTAATTGCAAAATCAAATTAGTCGACTTTTTGTACATAGGAAATACATTTGACTAAAATTATTCAAACAAAATGCACGGTAATTTGTTCCCTAATCGTGATAAAATTTACAGATGATCGAAGAATTTCTTCGAAAAAGAAATTTATTACGTCAGTAGGTAGTAAATTTGATCATCACTCACCTTCACAACACCTTGAGTATCAGTACGAAAATTGAAATCTCCGAATAAGAAAAACGGAGCGTATCCTTTTGTATAGTTATAAAATCTGAGGGGAAAATAGAAATAAAAAAATTAATGAAAAAGTAAGCAAAAATAGCAAAATAGTCAATTTTAACGAAGCAACCGACACCGATCTCGACAGAAGCACATCCAATCAAAATTTAAATTGCTCAAGTTCATTTTAGGATTTTGGCTTTTTGAAAATTTGAAAAATTAAAAAAAAACTATCACCAGAGTGAATTATAAATTTTTTCAAGATTTTTTTTCGAACAAAACAAACCTAGATTTAATTTCAAGTAACTCGTTACCTGTATTTTTTTTCACCAAAAATGTTCAAAACTTGAAATCAATTTTACAAAAAAAAATTTTAAAAAAAAGGAAAAAATCTCATTTAGCTTTTATTTTAAACCAAGTGAGTGAAAATCGTGTTTTTTTACATCCCCTGTCTTTTTGAAAAATTAACGAACAATAAGTATCTATTCATTAAAAATAAAAAATAAAACTAAATTTACTCATCTATACAAAAATTACCTGTTTAAAGTATACTGCAACGCTTTCTGTCTTGTGACGGTATAAACAGATGGATACTAGAAAAATATATAAAAAAGAAAAATTAATGATTAAACAATAGGTAAATTATTAATTAAGCTTTAATTAATATTTGAAAAAAATTCATAATGGGAAATTCATTCATCGATATCTAAGATGATTTTTTTCATGTTCAAAAAAAAATAATAATAATAAGCAAAGCATCCAATTAGCAAACTTTTTGTAGAATAATTTTTTCATTACAGAAAGTTTTCAAAAAAAAAATCAAAAAGAGATCAATTTTTTTTAATTCAAAAGGAGTACACGTTTTAACGATGCAAAATTTCCACGATTCGTCTTCGAAGTACTTAAACCAACGTCCTCGATGAGTTTTTAACATCGCAGAATACTTAATTGGCTGGCAAGATGGAACTTACATGGGATTCGATTACATAATTTAAACTATTTTTATTTCAAATGAACCATAAAACTCGTTGTACCGATTGCATAGCGACGAAATTCGAGGCATCGTGAAATAAGTGAATATTAACGAGATCAAATATACTGTCATCGATACTCCATCTCGTACGAAGGTAACCTTTTCTCGACCATTTGCACTGCAACATAGTAATAACAAGATCGATTAAAACGGCGCGACGAAAATACGAGTAATTAGCGTTTCGCAATTAAGTAAATCCAGCCTAAATGTGGTTACCTCTGGGAAAAAATTTTGAGGAAATTTTGATTTTTCTTTGACTTCGATATCTTCGATATTCCCCGAGTAGACTTTTTTACCTTCGATCGGATCGTATTTCTGTTCTACAACAAAGTATCTCGTAAAGAAACCAGAAAAATAAATTCATCTCGTTGATAGTTTTATTGAGACTTACTTTTAAAATTCCATAAATAAACTTCTTTGGCGCTTTCGTGAATGAAATAAAAATTACCCAGCGCCTGAAAAAATATCTAGTATTAAAATAAATAATATATTAAATAATGAACCATATCGAGGTTCAAATATCTACGTACAATACATATTTATCAAAAATAAAGGAAATGATTATCTGACTAGTTCTCTAGATAAATTACACTAGACAAAGCAGTAATCATTAGCGTATTACTCTGATTTGGTATCATTTGCGTCATTGATTAGGATTTTTCAAAATATTCGTATCATTTGAAACTATACGACGAGCGTAAAAATACGAGTACAATTTTATGTACATTTATAAACTCTCTCGCTTTGATTCTCGAGTTTTTGATCTAGTTTAACTAGAACCGATATTCCGTTGATTTTACTACGTTTTTTTTTCTTTACTTATCGTCGTCGGCGTATCGAATAGATTTTTTAATTACTGCGAAACATCTGGAGGTCTTGTGTACTTACGGTGAAGTTTTCAGCGCACGAAAAATCTTCGTCTAAAAATACAACTGCTCGATTGAACGATTTTAATTTTTCACTCGAAACCAATAATCTGGAACATAATAATAAAGATATTTTTAAATGAGAAATCGTAAAAAAAAAAAATATGACCTATTTAAAATGATATTGTAAGACATAAATAGAGTTGATAGCAAATGCAACAAAATGTGAAATGTGAAATGAACAGTTTTAGGTAGGTAATTGGTACGTGATATGAAGTTTTCTCAAAAAAGCTACCTAGACGCTAAAAAAAATTATTTTTTGCTTAGACTTCAAATTTGAAATTTTCAAACATTCTCCTGATGAAAAGTAAAATTGTTCGGAACGTTTGAATAAAATTAGAAACTGTAGAAACTGACACGATCACATTTTCATAATTTTTAAACATCTAGTGAGGTAAGAGGGGGTCGTGCACCTTGTAGGAGTAATTGAGATCTTATTTTGAAAGTCAATCTGATGAAAAAAATGAAAAAAAGAGCCTTCACAGGAATGTTTTCAGATTCTCAAATGACAAGTTTGAATTTTTAGTACTCATCAAGAAAAATTTAAGCTTTCACCTTGAAAATTCAATTTTAGGCTCTACAAATTTCAACTAAGTACTGACTTGTGATTTTTAATTTGTTTTTCTATTTTCGGGTATCCATTTTTCGAGTTTTTTTTCAACTTTTCAATTTAACGAGTAATTTTTTAAAAAATTTTAAACGAACAAAAGATGAAAATCTTGAAATTTTTTTTACAAATTTTCGAAAAAATTCACACATTTTTATTTTAAGAACTAAATATACTCGTCAATTTTTCGAAAAGAAACAAATCAACAAGAAAAATTACTATTTCCCAAAAAAATCATTACTACCTACGTATAATTTCATATGAAAAATTCATAACATGTAAAATATTGCATCACAATTCAACGAACGTAATTATAGTTACTTCCTTAATATCCCCCTCACGCTTCATTTTCTCGCTCTATTAGAAGAACGACGTCGAAATACGAGTATGTTAAAAATACTGGAAGGGAGGCCGAATGTACTTGCATATTTTTCAAAAACACCCTACGTCTGCAGCGTATGTTATGCTATAGTGTACGAAAGAGAAAAATTATCAACATAATTTCGCTTTTAATCCTCGAAAATGACAGTTCTGTTTTCTTACTTATAATGATGCTCATAGATCATCGTCCTCATTTCCTCTCCTTTCTACTCGTAAAATCACGAATACGTAATTTCGCCGAAATTTTCATTCGAGTAATTTCTCAGTTGCTTTTCTTTTTAGCTTCGAAAACACAATAATGGATAAAAATGTAAGGAAGAGATGGTCAAAAGTTCTGATCAATTTTTTTTTGAGGGGGAGGAGAAGAGGTTGAGGGTGTTTTTATGCAAACGACTGGTCTTTACATCGATCATTTCATTGAGGAGTGGACAAAATGAAGTAGATAATTTTTACAATCTCGAAATGTGCGATTGGGTAGTTGCAATGCTGGGAATTTTTTTTAGATCATTATTCCTAAGGTGAGAACAAATAGGACAACAAACATGCTGAAGTAGGACATAGACAGGACTTCGGAGGAAATTTTTCAGATGTTTCAATTTGTGGGAGGGAGAAGAGTTTAACTTATTCGAGATACAATTTTTTGAGCTCAAAATGTTTTTATTTTTAAAGAGAATTAGAAAAAATGAAAAAAAAGTTCAAAACTCTAAAAAAAAAAGAATACCTTCTTACTTATGAAAAATTATAAAGTTTCACAGAACTTTATTCAGCGATTTGGCCACAAAATGAAATTTTTTGGCATTTTGGCAAAATAAAAACAGAACTTTCTTGACATAGTCGGAAAAACTCATTTCTCATGACAGTCTAGGCGGAAAACAGGACTTCTGACAATTTTGGTAAAAAAAAAGAAGAACAAGATCTTTTTGCCCATTTTGGCAAAAGGGTCATTCCACGTCAATTGGACCAAGTTTGCGAAAAAATGCGATTTTTTGATTTAAAACATAAAAAAAAGTTTTGATATGTGAAGTTGACCCATTTGACCCCATTTTTACGTATCTGTTGAAAAAGTTGAAAACCCCCTTTCACTCGATGAAATGAACTCTTCACAAAAAAATCAAAATTCGAAAAAATTCAATTTTCAATTTCAAACATCAAAAAAAGTTTAAATTTATTCAGTTGTCCTATTTTGACCTCTTTCTGACGTATTTCATGAAAAAGTTGATAAAATTACACTCACAACAAAAAAATAAAAATCGTTCATTTTTTGAATCTTTTCGAATTTCGATTTTTTTGTGAAGAGTTCATTTCATCGAGTGAAAGGGTTTTTCAACTTTTTCAACGGATACGTAAAAATAGGGGTCAAATGGGTCAACTTCACCAATCAAAACTTTTTTTCATGTTTTAAATCAAAAAATCGCATTTTTTCGCAAACTTGAAATTTTTTAAAATCAACATTGCAACATGGTACCATCCCAATTTTTTAATATGTTGTTCAGTATAAAAAGTTGTCCATAATATATTTTTTTCAGAATTTTTGAGAGTCGGAATGATATGAAAACTACGTTTCGAAACTTTTTGAGCTAATTTTTAGTACGAAAAAAAGTGGCAACACTGATTTTTATGATATCACCAAAAAGCCTTTCAGAACCTCTAACTATGGGAAAATGTTCCATTTTGGTAGGTATCGCGGTTATCGAGTAATCCACTGCTGAAATGGATGATATTTTTAGGTTCACTGAAAACTTTGACACCCCCTGGCTGTCTTTAAAAATGGGCTAGAGGGCTGCGATTTGCGCCATTAGTCATCCCTTCGAAGAAAGTCTTTCCACATGAAAAATTTCAAAAAAATCGAACCCCCCTACCACTTCTTGGTCCAATTGACGTGGAATAACCCAAAAGCATATTTTTTTTGGCAATTTGGGTAGAAAATCAAGGCGATTTTTGCATTTTTGTGTGAAAATGAAAATATGATTTTTTCTGGCAATTTTTGCAAAGAAACACGATCTCTTGGACAATTTTGACAAAAACATGATTTCAGACAGCTAACAATAATAGGCAAAAAACAATACTTTTTTGAGACTTTTTGACATTTTTGAAAAAATGTGACTCTAACGCAACTTTGGAAAAAACGAGTACTTTTTGAGAATTTTCATAAAAATTAGGGACTTTCTGACAAAAACCCATGACCTTCCCAACAATTTTGGGGAAAAATTGACTTTGAAACCATTTTAGAAAAAATAATTACTTTTTGACAATTTTGGCGAGCATTGGGACTTCATGACAATTTTGACAAAAAATAGTTTTTTTTTGTATTTGTGCCAGTAAATAGGATCTTTTCTGACAATTTTTACAAAAAAAGAGAGGACTTGTCAGTTTACTTGACTATTCTAGGGCAAACGGGACTTTTTAGACAGCTAAGGAAACCATCAATATCTACTTTTCGGATATTTTGACTAAAAAGCAAGAATTTCTTGAATTTTGGAAAAAATGACAACCTTTTAACAAATTTGGCTAAAAATGAAATTAGTTGACATTTTCGACAAAAAAGTGTCTTGAACACAATTTCAGAAAGTATGTACCTGAAACTACTTTTTGACAATTTTGGCACGAAATGAGGCTTTCACCAAAAAAACCTTTGATCGCATTATGTTTGGGTCAAATTGCATTTTGACTGGGCTACAACTACTTCAGGAAAAATGATTACTTTTTGACTATTTTGGCATAAAATGAGATTTTTTCACAATCATTCTAGCAAAAAAATATGACTTCACAACTTTTTTAAAAAATTTTGGCCAAAAAGCAGAACTACATATTTCAACAATTTCGGCCAAACATGTGACTTTGATAGCTACCTAAAATGTTTGAAAAAACTTTTTTTTGACAACTTTGGCAAAAAGGAGACCTTTTTTACAATTTTTGCAAAAAATTTGATTTTCACACAATTTTAGAACGAATTATAAGTTTAGAATAATTCTGGCAAAAATCAGAACTTTTTACTATTTTGACAAAAAAGCGTGAACTTTTTCATAATTTTTGCAAAAAATGTGACTTTTAACCCTACTTTTAAAAAATATTCCTTTTTGATTATTTTGGCAAAAATTGTGGTATTTTTAAAATTTTGGCAGGACATAACTATGACCTTTTTTAACACAATTTTAGAAAAAATGATCGAGTAGGTAAGGTACTTTTTGACAATATTGATAAAAATCGGAACTTTTTAGTGATTTTTGCAAAAAAATGAATTTTTTGGCAATTTTGGCAAAAAATGTAACTTTACAATTTTAGGAAAAATTGGACAATTATTGGAAAAAATATCTCTTCAATGCAATTTTAGATCAAATAATCATTATTCATTACTTTTTGATAATTTTGACAAAAATTAGAACTTTTCAATAATTTTGGCAAAAAATGAAACTGCACTACAGTTTTTTCAAAAATGAGGACTTTTTCAACAACTTTGGCAAAAAAGCACAACTTTTTTCAAAATTTTCGGCAAAAATGTAACTTTAACCTAATTTTAGAAGAAATTATGACTTTTTGACAGTTTTGCTAAAAATTGATCCTTTTTAATGAATTTTGGCAAAAAATAAAACTTTTAAAATTATGGCAAAAATTAGGATTTTTTAACGATTTTGGCAAAAAAAGTGAGCCATTCAATCACGTAACTACCTATTTTTCGACATTTCGCACAACTCTTTGCGAAATATAGCCCCTCCTTCCCCGCTTTAAATTCCATTCTCGTAAAATAAACACATAGGTGGGTAAATATAAGTACGTATTATAGCAGGGATTAGCATTTCCATCGCTTCATTTTGACATTCACGTCTAACTTTTGAGCTAGGTACCTCGTACGAAAATTAAATCAACTCTGGAAAATCGACGACGACGAGGGGGGAGGGAGGAGGTATTCCATCAACTAACCAGACCAACTTTCCACCCGAATTAGCATTAAAAAACAACGCTAATTTGGTTGATTTATAGTATAGTAGAAGCTGATAAATATACTACACGGTATACGGCGAAAAACCCGACGAATACCATTGTTCTATTTTTGTTATTTCTATTCCGCCTGACGACCTTCTCCATTAAGAAAATTTCACAAAACAAAGTAATTTACATTGATAAAAGAGCATATCGAAATTTATGTACAATAAATGACCTGAGACAAAATACCGAAATCGATTTGCATTTAGAATGAAGACGTCATCGTACCGCGACAACACACGTTAACGTTAAACGAGGTAGCCTATAAGAGCTGTGTGTACATGTACTCCTCGTACATTGGCGATGAAGGGGCGGATGGAGATGGACACATCAAAGGGGTAAAAATTTCAAAAGGATCGCATGTGCATGTATAAAACACCGCAGAGTGAAAGAGAAAAAAAAATCGATATTTAATTAAAAATTGCCTTTTTTCACACCGAAGCTACAAGTTGGTTTAAATTATAGGAAATGTATTTCTAAGCTTTGTAATTAATTTTGCATAATGATGCATTATTACGAGGCGTATTTAGGTATGTATGTACAAAACGAGGTAAGAAAAATTGAAAATGAAAAATTCTCGTATGTAAGTTAAGTACATATACGCAGGTAGGTATCTAGCTAACGAAGGAATAAGGAAGATGGTCAAATAAGAGGGAGGAAGGAGGGGGGACGGCGAATGAAACTAGTTTTTATGTAAATGACTGAGCTAGGTAGGTATAATACGTTTATACATATGTGTAAAAAAAAAAAAAAAACGTAAAGCTCCAAGTGTAAAAAAAAATAATAAGAACGCCATTAGTTTATATTCTGAACGAGTATCTTCTTTATGCACAGCAGAAAAATATCGAGCTGTAAAAATTCACGACGAACGAGCGAGCGAGCGAGTGCGAGAAGAACATCAGAACAGCCAGTAACAGCACATTGAAAAATATACGAAACGCTTACGATGTTCTCTAAGTTGGTCATGACGTCAATGCGACGATGCTACGAGCATATTATATACTAGAATGGTTTAATTGAAAAATACTCATTTCAATCTGTTACAATTGGTAAATGGCGAATAAACGAGCATAATGTGGAAACAAAGAAGAAGTAAAAAAAGAAGGGAAAAAAATACATTCACTTATCAATCGTATTAGCTGATACTTTTGCGTCTCATTAGCGTCGAGTATTCATAGGTTGTTTTTTTTTTTTTTTTTTCGCAAACCAAGACTCGTTCAGCAAAATTGAGGAATGCGATAGGAAGAATTTAAAATAAAATTATGCGGACGAACAGGTTCTCTATAGGTAGGTAGTGTCGGTTAATCGACGATTTTGATTTATCTAGTTTGTTGGTGGTGCGATGCGATGCGGCGATGCGCGTAGTTGAATTTTTTCATATAATTTCAAATTACCATAGTTTTGACCTTTAACTAAAAATATGAAAGGTTAACCGGCTTATTAGTATTCCATTTTTACAGCCTAATCACCCCTCGTGTGGCAGCTTTTTATGCGACTCTGGCCGAGAAAATTACTCCGATGTGGAATTTTGCGATGATTTTGTATATCGAATACCGAAACACGATCATCCGATGCATCTTCGTCGAACAATAAAAAAAAAATAAACAATACCATCTGCTGGGATTATTTACATTGTATGTTCGAACCACATGTTCGAAATTAATATCCGAAATCGTAAATAATTTTCGTGAAAAATGCGGCACGATGTTCACCTTCGTACCATAAAAATGTACCAACTAAACGAGGAGCATTTGAACCTCGTTGGAGAATTTTTTCAACGTAGACTTTCGACAGAACCGAACATATAGGCAAATACAGATCCTATCGGTTGGATAAATTTATATGAGATTCGCTCTAGTTACCAACCATCCGAGTAAATAAAATTTTTGAAAAAAAATCTGTCGTAAAAGGACGCGCCAACTTAATAGGCAGATTTGTTTGATAATTCAGCAGCTGGCTCGTCTGGGTAAATCGTGTCTACGACATACTTACTGTACGAAATTATCCACGTGTTGCATACGAGTTTCGTAATTTTTGCCTCCAACTTCTTGACAATGTAATGCTACGAATTTCACGTCGAAACGTGATACAGTCTGAAACAATCATAAATTTTATCACATAACGTAGGTACTAGGTAGCAAATCGAAACGATTTTTTCTACGTAAATTGATCGCAATTCCGGTACGAATCGCATACAAGCGATTAGAAATCGTATCAGATAACTTACCTGTATGAATTCTTGTATCCATAATCCTACCATAGCATCCGGCTGTAACACATAGAAAAAAATTTATTTTAAAAAAAATCAATATTTTTGCACACATTGCAGACTGTATAATTTATTAAACGAGAATTAAGCTGAAAGCTTCGTCAAACGTCGAGAAGAACTGTAACACCCAGATTTAGACCAAGTAGTAGAAAAATTAACAGGAATTTTTGATATCAGTGATGAGTTTTTTAACACTAGGATGATACGTAGTAGTTTGATACTAAACTAGGTGGAAAAAATACAACAAAATAATACTCACATCTTCGAAAATAGATCCTACGTTGGCTGTGACAAGCAGTACAGGAATTGTTTCTTCCATAATTAAGGTAATTTTTGATAAAAATGTACGATATCAACAAATAGATGAAGTCTTCATTAGGAAAAATTTTTCCACTCAGCAAATAAACAAAATCGCTTAAAACTCTATGATTAATTATGCGGGTATTTATGCATACCCACTGAACAACGTACAGATTACATAACGTTTAAAGAGGCGGAAATTATACAGATAGACTAGCAAAAACTTTTAATTAAAGGCAATCTTCTTATAATTTACTTCATCAAACACTCTTCATTGATTTATTTTTTATCTGATTTGATTATATTTTATTTACAATTTTAGCCACACCACCGCAACCGGGCGGTGCTTCGGTGAAATGTAGGTTACGTTAAGTAGGTAGGATTTCAACCAATCAGTGAACGTGAAAAATTCAACACCAATCGTTGGATTTTACCATTTCACTATTTTGCTTTTTTTTACGTTTCAAATTTTATGAAAAGAAAGCTGAGAAAATCTTATTAATTTGAAGTAGAATGGTTCAACATTGAACACTTTTGAAAACTATGGAAAAACTAGCAGAGTATTTAATTTTGAGCATATTTTAGAAGAACAATCGTTTTCACACTAATCTCACTTGAGACCTGAAATTCGAGTAGTTGAACGGATATGAAGTCTCATGTAGCATTGCTGACTTTGAAATTAAACTTCGAAATATTCAATACTTTAGTTCATCTTCCCCAATAACCCTGCAAAATTACTCATTAGTTATCTCACCCTGATCAAGATTCTGAACTCATAATACTCATATTAATTGTACTCGAAAGATCAATTCCTCAAATATTCAGACTTCGATCACAGTAAAAGAAGTAGAGTTCGATGAGCACCACCTTCGAAATGAAGAACAATTCATCGAACTCAGCTCATACTCATCGCCTTAAAATCCATCCAACTCGAGCATTAGAACAAAAAAACAACGCCATTTTAGTAACGCAATTTAATCCTAAGAGCAAAAAAAAGAAAAAAAATACAACAAACAACATGTTAATTTATGACTTGAAGTCGATCGTGTAAAAACCACAAAAAAATTCTCCTTCGCAAAATTTGTGGCAAATCTTACCCCACTTAGAATTAATATAACCGTATCAAAAAAAAAAATAAAATAAAGAAAAGACGCATGGTTAAACAATTAGAACGAAAAAAGAAAGAAAAAAACTTCGAACAAAAGAAAAAAAAATAATAGAACCTCTAAAAATATATGTAGAAATATAAGAACGAAGATTATACACCGAATTTTTTTTCAAATATCGTAAAAAGGTACAAAAAAACGCTAGAAAAAAAACCTAAGTGAAAAATGCGATTAAACGGCAATCGGTTGGTTGATGGTAGGAGGAACGGCAGCATTTAAAACTGGTGGCTCTTTAGGAATAGAGGTCTCCAAAGTGATGGTCGTATTAGTAGGCGATTCTTCGACGCCACCGCTCGATTCGCTGGCCGAATTCTTCGGTTTGGCCGGTTCGATGACGAGGTTTCTCTTATTCTTCGGAGGTAATGGTAATCCTTCCAAAGCGTGTATCACATCTTCCACAGCTAACGGTTTATTTTCATTCGATGCCGATTTAACAAAATGTAGGAACGCGAAGCCCCTGTGGCCCTTCCATGTGATAACCCTGTATGCGCGAAACAAAATAAGAAACACGATTAATTTTAACATGATTATTACTCAGTCCAAAGCTCGTATTATTTATAAGTTTTTAGAAATGAAAATTAGTTTCTAAACTACTTATCAAACCGTGCTGAAAAAAATTGCAAAATGTGCAAGCGGTGCAAAAATGATAGCAAACAGTAAAAAAATTTCCATTGCCAAAGCTTCCGTACTAAAAAACCAAGGACCACTTTGGGAAAAAGTGCGTTCTTCGAGGAAAATATAACATTATACTTTTTCGTTTACTTTAGATTCTTAATCGTAGCGAATTTTTGTCCAGAAAATCATCATAGAGGGGGGGGGGGATGAAAAAAAGATCGAAGACAAAAGCTGGTTTTGTTCAAAAATGATAGGTCTTCTGGTGCACATAATCCTGATTCAGCTCGTAGCTTTTTTCAGTTCTAAAAAATTTTAACCGGTAAAAAAAGCCAAAATTGTTCGCATTTTGCAAACGTAAGTTTCCTCAAATCTTCTACGTAAAATACCTATTCAGGAGGATGTTCAGAATTTCAGAATTAAACGGTTTATAAAAAATAATTAACGTAAATCTTCCAAAAATCTGCACCCTGCTGAACTAATTTCTAGAAGACATCGGTTACTAAAAATACGGAAACTCCGTTTCTGTGAATAATAATTTCCATCGAGTATTCAAAAGCCTGTAATCGATATGACCTAAGCTCAGCGACTAAAAATAACCACCGATTGAAAAGAAGAACAAGGATGCAGAGGAAGGGAAAAGCAACCGGGGGAAAACGTTTAGGACTCGAATTCGCTACGATATACACCTTTGAATGATAATTTTAATCCATCATATTTGCGCCGACGTTGATATTTTTTTCATTTCCTGGTCTAGTTTTTTTTTTTCATCATCTCACTTCATTCGTTGACAAATAGCAATATTTGTGTATACCTTGGTTTAATGCCTCTTTCATTTAAGGCGGTTTTCAAATCGCGAACACGCACTCCCGTGCCAATGTTTTTAACACGAAGACTAAATTCGATCGGCGCTCTTTTACGTTTAACGAACGGACGACTAGTTCTATTCTTATCGACCGTTTGCACTTCAACAGACTGAAACAACAATGAATAATAAAGAGGATATGGTCAATTCGCAGAGACAAGGAGCCGGACATCAGAGTACTGGATACTTTTGTGGAATAGGAGGTCGCGAAACGACGGAATATCTCGCTGCGTTATACTATAATAGTACAAATAGTAATAGTTTGCAGAAGTAAAGTGTAGTAATAAAGATGACAACTGCGTACAAAAGCGATTCGCCGAGCTGAATTCGTTTGTCGTCTTCTACAAAGCAATGAAATCTTCCGTCCAAGTCGCATTCGACGAATCGCTTTTGTCGCCGAGTGAAAAGCGAATTTGATCGGGCTGGTTTTGCGTTCGATACTGGACAAGGGAATTTGTTGGAATTCAAGTTCGTAATTTAAAAAAAAAATAGTTAAAATGATTAAAAAACACAACAGAGAAAAAAGCTCGAGGAGAAAAAAAAAGCGCAAATCCATGCTGCCAAGTAACTCAAAGCAATACCAGCGAATCACACGTTTAATCGAGGTAATTAGCGGTAAAATACGCAAATCACACTAAATTGGAGTGTTTCAAGATTCCATTTACCTACCGAACCTAAGCGAGGGGCCCATATAGGCCACCTCTTGAAACCAGATCCGCTCACCTATTACAAGATAGAACATACCTTGGTCATAGCGTTATTCGGTGGTCGATTATCACTACGTTGACGACCCATACGAGGCCCATTTTGAGCAGACCGATTCATATTCCTAGGTCCGTTCATCATCGGACCGTTTCTGTTCATATTTCTATTCTGTCCATCCTGCCTCATCGGCTGTCTACCGTTGTATTGCTGGTGTTGCTGATGTTGCATACCGTACTGCGGCGGCGGAGGAGCGTTTTGATAATAGTTACGTCTGTTCGGTTGTTGAACACCACCGTCGTATCGACGACCGTCGTGGTTGTAGTCGCGCATTCTGTTATTATTCGGCGAGTATCTACGCTGTTGTCTGTTGTTGTTGTTGTAATAAGGCATAGAAGCCGGAGCACCGTGCGGAGTCGAAGGCGGCGGGATATTAGCCTGGGCCAGTTTACTATCGCGGATCGGATCGCCAGTCGAACGACTGTAGTTGTTGAAACGACGACGACGATGTTGGAATCGTTTCTTGAATACCGACTCTTGTACCGGGTATGTTTTTTCTTCGACGTCTGAGTCAGCTTCTTTCAGCGTGCATTCGATGCCTTCGCTGTAAACAAAAACAAAATATTGATATTAGGGGTTATCTATAACTTTTTATGAGTAACCAATTAATTCAACTCAAAATGAAGGTGTCTGCTAAATTTGGTCCTAATCCACTGACATTTGGGGGGGGGGGGAATCCGCTCAAAGTACTTACTACATAAATAAGGTCACCCTATACCAACCGATTGACAATTTTTTAACATTCGTAGCTTCAAAATCCGATTTAGGGGTTCCTAATACGTTACTCGTATTTTTTCAACAGCGAGAAAATCACAAAAAGAAACCAACAACAGACCGTCGAAATCGGATCATTTTCGAAGAGAATTTTTAAAAAATAATTCAATGATTCCCAAACTGGTTTCTAGTCTAATCTTGAGGATAGTGAAGCGATTAGAATAGAAATAAAATGAAAATTACAAGCCACTAGACTTATCATTTGATATCCATGATTTTCTGTAATTGCCTCAGTGGTTCCTAAAGCAGCATTTAATACTTCTAGACCCGAAAAATGAAATATTTTCTGTACAAAGCAAGATTGAGAAAAAGTCCCAGTTGAAAATTTCCATTCTCATTTCTAGAAAGGACATGAAAAAACTCGTTTCTTCTCAAACCATGACGTTCACCCACTGCATGATCACAGAAAAAATAGGGTGATGCTAAACTAGTCAAATTATACCAAACAGTATCATCAATTCGATGTTTGTTTTGGAAACATGACAGAAACAATTTGGGCACCATTGCACGAAATTCGAAAACATACGAATCAACAAAAAAATCTCTTTCTCGTTTCAATTCTCGGAGAAAAGCACGATTTTAAAACATTGTAAATTGGCCAAAATGTTGAACATAGATATTGGCAAAGAACACGTACGTAATAATGATACACATATGACTATGGTGGTGAGGGGGGGGGGAGGAGAACGTAAGATTTTTACCTGGTCTCTTGTTCGCGGAGTTTTTGTAGAATCGGCATTTCTAAGACACGACGATTCGATAAAATGCTCCATATTACTTGTTTGGGTCTTTCGAGTGGTTCGGCTACTTGGATTATCTGCGTCGGTGTTACGATCCAGTCAACTGGTACGTCGTGTTCTTTGAATAATTCCGCAGGTAAATCGTCGAATACCTACAAAAAAAAACAACAACAATAGTGTAGAGTAAGAGTCGAAAATTCGAATAATCAAGACAGCACGATTGAAGAAATCGAAGACAACTATCTTCGATGTATTTTTCGGACTCACTTGATCGTCGTGAACAGTCGTCACAATAACCGTGTTCTCGTTAATGGCGTTCATTTTGGTCAACATAGCGAATTCTAAATCAGCGTATCCTTCTCCTTTACCAATGCGATGTCCTGGGATGGAAAATAAAAACAGAATTACGGATTAGTTGATGAATAATATCGATATGTTACAATACACGTTTATATTTTTCACTTAGAGACGATTTGATTACTTACAAACAAACAAAAAATCCATTTTTTGGATAAAATTACAAAAAAGAAAATTTCAAGGAAAGGAAGCGAAATTGATTTTCACCGGTTTCATTATATTTCATTAATAAAATTTGAAACCAGAAGATGACCACATACCAAAAAAACAAAAATCAGATGAGACTTCCATACCTTTTTTATCGACAGCAACCGAACCCAAAACAACCATATCGATGGTAACTTCTTTTTCATCGTTGACAGGTTTACCCCATTTCTTCATACCGAATCTCTGACTAGCTTGTTGGAGTTGATATTTAGAGGCATCCATCGGCGGTACAACAGCTTGAAATAATCCTTCGCGAAGACGAGGAATCGGTACCAATAAACGTTTACCATGCTGCGATGCGAAATAACGATTAAAATGCATTCATCGAGTACAAAAAGGTAACCAAAAATACGATTCAAATAAATAGATTACCTCGAGTGTATGGAAACGAACCATCTCCTGAGCCTTATCGGGATTAACCTTAATATTCTTGCAGTTTTTGAACACTTTAGAGCTGGCTAATTTTTCAGCAGCTTGATGAGCGCCTTTGAAATTCGGTATACGTCCATTGCAAGGTCGAGGGAACAAGACCAAGTCGTCTTTTTCCAATTGATCCCAAACTTTTTGACGATACGATTGTTTGGATATTTCGGGTACAATGTTCTCGTCGTTGGTTTCGGATACTTCGGCTAATTTAGCAGCGTCGATGGTTTCAGCACTCATGTTTGTATAATCCGAAGTGCTCGTGTTGGGCGATTGTTTGGGCGTAGATGCGCCGTCTTTAGTCGGTTCCTTGTCAGGTTTGTCTTGTTTAGCGTCGTCATTGGACTCGGTTTTGACTTCGTCGGTACCGGTAGCTTTGGCAGCGTCAGTCGCATCAACGTCTGGTGTTTCTTTTTTGACTACGGTCAAAGTAACACCGCTCGAAGGTAGATGTTGGGAAAAGTTTTCGTAATTTTCCAGCTTGTCGGATTGTTTGGTCTCCGAAGATACGGCGCTGTCGCCGGCTGATTCGACTTCGTCGATTTTCTCGTTCAAAGATGGCGCACCGTCACCGGCGGCGTGTTTTTGTTCGGAGATAGCGATCTGTTGTTGATCCAAGGTTTGCTCGATTTTGGTTGCGTTGGCTGAATCGGACGAGGATGCGTCGCCGACTGCCGAACATGTGGCACCGTTCGCAGCTACTTCGTCAGTTTTAGGCTCCGATTCGACGGTCGATTCAGCGGCTTGAGTATCGGATTCGAGTACAGTCTCGGTCGGTTTCGCTTCGGCGGTATTTGTAACTGTGGATTAAAAATCAAGATGTTGAAAAAATACAATCACGAGGTACGTGACACGTACGTATGTGAATAAATTACCTTCGTTATCCAAAGGAACGATTCCGGTAACGGCGTTTTTCAAACTCGACGGAACAGCGATATCGCCTTGTGAATTACTTTTATCCAGAGTCGGTTTAATCGCGCATGAGAGTGAACCTTTGGTGGGTGATTTAGCGGGCGGAGTAATCGATTTATTCGACGGAGAACGAGCCACTTTCGGTGGACTAGAATCCATTTTGCCTTTAGTCAGACCGATCTTTCCAGTATCGTTAGATTTCAATGGCGACTTTGCGGGTAACTTTGCAGGCGGTGACTTGTATGGCGATTTCGTCACAGATGATGTTTTATCCGCCGGACCGTTACTGGGAGATAAAACTTTCGGAGGACCTGTTTTCGGAAATAACAAATAACACGTCGATTTAGTACGAAACGAATTGACCAAAAAAACATTTACAATATAGGTTAAGAAAAGATCAATATCTGCACATCTTTACAACGTTGCGAATCGGTTCGCACATAAGGCCACGTTTTGACAAATAAACCGATTAAAAATACGAAAAACTTACTCTTTTTCAAATCAGATCCTTTAGAAGGTAAAGAAGCCATGGTTATGGTTTTTAAAAAAAGCTTAATACTTTAAAAACCAAACTAAAAAACGCACTAAAACGCTAAAAACTGTACTACACAACCGTATGGAACATGCCACTCGAAACGAAAAGCTAAGTACGTTAAAATTACATCAAGAGCGAACAAGAATCAAGATAAGTCTGGCAATGGAGATAAAGATATTCGATACGACGATGCAGGATTTTTCGTGGGTAATTCCACGACAATACAATAGAATAATATAAGATAGAAGAGGAATGGGGGAAAAAGTTGATAGAGCTAAATGCTAAAAGTTAACAAAGCCTGAGAATACGACCATTCCGGTGGTTAGAATTTGAATTCGATATCGGTTATCGAATCTGATGAAATTCTTTCCATCAACCGGCTTCGTAACAGTTATTCAACTTGAAAAAACGAAACTCGTACTCTCAACGAGTGTATTGACACTCTTCCAAGTGCGTCAATTCGTGAATAGCATTTTTTCTCCACGAGTTCTTCGCCGGTTACCTACTTACGATTTATTCTACGACGTACCGAAGATTCGTCGAATTATAAATCGGAAAACTTTGCTCGAGAGCGGTACAAACCGAATACAAATTAAAATTGTATTTTAGAAGCCATTTTTTATTAATGGGCCAAACATACCATCGTAAAACTTTCTATTTATAATTCATAGGCAAGCTAGCCGCTGCACAAATTTGATTAAAATTATATTACCGTTTACTCACTTTCGAATAATTTCTTTCTTCTGACTCAAGTAGTGATATTTTTCGAGTTGTAATTCAAAATATTATCCTTTTTTTCGGCTACGACTACTTAAATTTTTACTCAAAAATGCTCTCAAAAGCGTTCCCAATTTTTTTGCAAGTTATCAGCTGATAATAATTTGCTTCAGGCCGGTACAAAAATAACCGACCAATCATAAAGCAGCATGAGGTAATTCTCTTTATGATGATGGCGTAATTACTAGTAATTTTATAAAGGATGGAACATTCGTATGAATTTTTATTTTTATTTTCGAAAAAATGAAATACCTACTTCAATGAAAGAGTACCTTGAGTAGCTAAAATTCTTCAATACGATGTAATTTCTACGTTCAACAGCTTCCAAATGTTCGTTCTAGTCTCTAGAAATAGTAATTCTTGACAGAAAATTTTCCAACATGCGTTACATTCCCTTTTCATTTTCTTCATCTTACTGAAAATATTATTGGACATGATCGGACTCAATTTCTGATGAGATAATATTGGAGACTATATAGAGAAGTGAAGAACTAAAACCGTACTAACCTAACAAATTCTAATTTACCTAGCAATCTATCGTAATCTCCTTCGTTCATCGAATCATCGTCTTTTTCTCTCACACTAATGTACAAATGCTCGTACGAAGAACTGGACAAAATTAGAGTACGATAAAATAATAAAATGGATTCGAGCAAATCGTCGAAATCGACAAAATCGGTCAAGTCGACCAAATCGACGAAATCAACGAAGTCTCCCAACTCTACCCATCTATTCGCAAAATACGGTAAAACATGTCGACATAAAGCATCATCAAAGTCGTCTTCGGATTCGGATTCGGAAAAAGCTAAGGAAATCGACGATTCGAAGGTAGAAAATAATGAAGAAAAACGAGTAAGCGACGATGGTGAAAACGACGCCAACGACGAGGGCGCTGACGAAGAAACTGGTAAAGAGTATAGAAAAAGTTCTTCTAAGCAAAACCTCGATGACATCGACTTGGCTGGCGCCGGTCGTAGTGGCGCTGATTCCGAGGAAGAAGAAGAAGACGACGAGGATAACGAAGACCATGCAATAAAGGGTAGCGACGAGAAATACGCTTCGCATGAAAACGAAGAAGGCGAAGCTGGAGTAGATGGCGACGATGAAGCAGCTACCGGAGGAGACGACGAGTCTAAAGAGCCCGGCGAGGAAGGTCAAGACGATACTTACGAAGACACCGAAATGGCCGGAGAAGATACAGCGGCCGACGAACTGTATAAGGGCAAAAAACGCAAAACAGTTAAACCAGTTATGGAATACGATGTACAAGATATGTACCCGGAAATAAACATCTTGATCCAGAAGAAAAAAAGGGAATGGGATTTTCAAGATCCGGATATAATTCGCGCTCTATGGCTGGAAACAAAAACGCTCGCTTTGGCCGAATGGAAAGTTAGAAATGCTAAAATTAAAATCGATAAACCGTCCTTAGAAGCTAGAGACAACATGACGGCGAATTTGCGACTGGAATTCTTGAAACATAAAGCTGAACTTCAACAAGCTTTAGAAGAGCGTAACTTCGAAATGACCGAAGCGTCTCGAGATCCTCCTCATTTTGACGCCATCCAGCTCGCTACCAATCTAACAACTGATATGCGCTACAAATATAATCGCAATAATCCTCCCGTACCGAGTCATTATATCGAGCATTTTGAGAAATTCAAGAAACCGCCGTTTAAAAATAACCCGAACTCGTTTTCTTGTAAAAACTGTTAGCGGCGACGTTGAAAAACAAAATCGAAGAATATTGAACGTGTTTTATACACCGGCAGAGAAATATTTACGACTAGATCGAAAGCGATTGTTAATTTGTGAATTAGAATCGTTTTAATTAGAACTTGCGTAAAAAAAAGTTGTAAAATAAACTGCTATCAGAATCCTATGGACGATTTTCTTTCTGCAAAAATTGACAAAGTAGAAAAACATTTTGTAAAATTAGAAGGGGTATTTTATTTATAATAAACAAAGATATATCTAAGATTACTCGATCACACAATGAAAAATGAGTATTTTTTGGCAGCATTTGTCAAAATTGAAAACACAACCGAAAACAGCGAAGACTAGATTCAAACAATATGTTATTCTTGACTTGGAATTAATTTTCATACAAAAACGATAATAAATGCAACATCCAGACCTAATATCAATTTCCTCGCAGAAAATTAATGAACGCAGGACTAGATTAAATCGTACGAAGGCCCCATTTTATTAAAATCTTCATCGAACGAACACTCTTCATCTTTCGGTAGGCTGAAAAAAATTACAAAATACATTAAAAACAGCTCTTTAGTAACACATTCAACACATTATCGAGCACACGATTAAAGCTATAAGTATTAAAATTAGTAGCTCAATGTTTTCGCAGTTAGTTTCACACAATTTCTCATCTAGCACACTTTTACCTTCCGCAATCCTCGCAAATATAAAATACAGTGTCAAAATAATCATCAGAATAGGGATCATATCTGTAACGAGTAGGTACATATGTAATGTATGATAGCTCACAAACGAATATATGTGTTTCAAATCGAGAACTTCGGATGATGCTAAACAAAGATTTGACATATTTTCGAATGTGCATGTGTACTTACAATTTACCGTGATGAAGACACATGAAAGAAACCAGCCAAGCTAGAAGTGAAATCGTCACCAATATCGATGGGATGAACACCACAACTACGAATATCTCGAGCATTTCCGAACTAGGTAATTTTGCCTTCTCTGTCAATATTTCAATATCATTACTGAGTAAATCACTAGTGAAATTATAAGGTACGAAATTGCATTTGGGTTGTCTTTCGTTCAAAGACATCAATTGACATTCGTTGTAATCTACCTGAAAAAAAAAACAACGATTCAATGATAAAAACAATACGCAAATGGCCCAGTTATGGAAACGCTATTAAGAATTTACCAGTTTAAAGAAGCACCAATCAACGACGAAATTCTTTGGTCGAAAGAATCGTTCAACGGTTACTCGTTTATAAAAATCCTCGGGACAGTGTTTCGACAAAGGCATGGTTTCATTCTGTAAATCTATCAAAGATTGAGAAAAATTCCTAGCACTTCCCAAATGCAGTACAACGCTGCAAAAATAAACACACACACTCACAAAAAATAAATCCAAGATCACATTCCAACTGCAGTAAAATCGATTACTTTATTTACCCTGCAGTTTCACTGGGACTCGTTGGTAATCTGAAGCCTAAATCTTCAGAGGCTGCTAAAAACGTCAAATACAATTTGCCTTTGGTCTGCTCCCAGAAATAATTTTCAAATATTTCCATTAATTCTTTCGATCGATTCGTTTCGAGCATCTGCATAATGTTTGAGTTACTTATTCGTATACGAATTTCGTACATTATATCATCTGAAAAAGCACAAATCGCTTTCACAACTAAAACGATACGAATATAATAATCCATCTTTCAATAATTACCACTGGGTTCAACGATGTTCAATATCACAATGGTGGAAATTGTTTTAAATTTAGGAAAAGTAGTTATACAGATTCGTATCTGCCAACAAAAAACAACAAATAGTACACTTGAAATTTATAAAATTTCATTTCGAAATGAAACGCTTACTTCCAACTTTGAAATAACCGAATCAATGGGTGGAGCACCAAATAAATATGCTTTCCTCAATTTGCAGTCGGTTTTTGTAAACACCCACGATGGTAAATCCGGACCATCAGGGACCGATAATGTAAAATGGTATCCTTCTTGTAATTCTAATTTAAAAAAAGAAAAATCTGTAAGTACAATAAGAAAAGGAATACATTAGTACCTACGTTTAGGTTTTCAGACGTTTAGAAGTTACCATTTTTGACGAGTTTCGATAGGTCATAAACGAATACTTGTCCTCTAGTAATATTTACTTCCGAAACTTCAATTTCGGCCGAAGTAAGAGCACTCCAGCTCAGAATCGCGAACAACAAGAACATTTTGAAAAACTGAAGGGCTTTCCTCAGTAGCCCAAACTGATCAACACCTACGAAAGGAAATAATATCAAATTTTGAATCATGAAAGAAGTATGGAATGTGATTAATTATACAGTACCTGAGATACGAATAGTTTTACTTTTTCATGCATTGAAAATGCTATAGCTGTGAATTCCGAAACTCCAAATTGGTCATTTTTTTAAAGGCCAAAAATACATTACTGAATCAAAAATGTTTCTTATGTGTGGAACATGCGTATTAAACGCAACAAGACGTGAAGACGAGCATGCGTGGAGATCACCATCTTACCTAAAATTTATTCCACGATCAAATTATTCTCCATGGAATTCACAATTCAATTAAAATTTTATAAAAGAAAAGAAAAATTAATTTGAACAAGATGACAAGTTGATTGATATCATCACTGCGTTATCACCACGTGTTTCAGATTGTAAACAAATACGTACAACGAATAAGGGCCTTACTGCTATAAGGCCTTTTTTCAAAACTTCAGTTTCCTTTTCTTGTTTTCTTCTTGCTACAAGTTCACGCTTGTGGCATTACAAAATAATCAATCACCGAACGATTTTGTCTTGTTTTTCATGCTGTAATAATTTGATGATGGAACAAGGGCTAGTCATCTCTAAAATAAATTTTTATTCGGCATCTGCCATCGAAGACAGCGCAAAAAAACACATGGAATAAAAATCTCAGTCAATTTCATTTTAAAAAATGTAGATAGGTACTTCTGAAGACGAAGCGATATAAATTTTGATTTTCCAGAGTTGAATTAGGACTTGACACAGATACAAAATATCGAAAGAATGGTGCAAAGTACTTCTCACTCTGCCATTCTTTCTAGTTTCTTGGCATCAAAAGAAGTCGCCAGAATGAGAACGCAAATCTCGAATCAGAATCAGAAAGCAGAAACTGAAAAATATAAGAATGTCAATTGTTCTTTTCTCAGAAATAATAATGATAAACTGGAAAACGATTTGTACCTATCTCCGGTGAAAAATTCAACTACCGATTAATTTCATCATTGAATAAAATAATTGAAAAAAAAAGGTTCCAAATAATAAGATTCTAAACATCAAAACACAAAAACAGAGTCAAGTTTCACGATTAATAAATTTATAAACACTTAAACACTTCATTTTTTAGATGGTTAGCACCAAAAAATATATTTTTTAAACGATGATTCTTTGTTATAATTTACATTTTATGCGATACCTCCAACGTACTCGTAATTATCAAAACTCACCGCATTGTATGTAGTAGGTAATTTATCAAAACATATGAGACGATATGGTGTTCAATTAATAATACATGTATCGATTTATAAACAACATAAAACATGAAATATTACAAGTAGGTACAATTAACATAAACGGGAAGATTTCAATTTTAAAGAAGAAAAAGAATCCACGAGTAAAAAAAATAAAAATCATTAATTCCGTAAAAAAAAAAAACCCTGAACTTGGGAGTATTTTTTTTTTGCGATAAAATGAAGCAAAAAAACGTCATTCCGCTAAGATCTTACAGATAATTAAGTTACATAAAAATTGCTTTAGTTTTTCTATATATCACAGGAATTGAATTTAATACGAATTTTCGTACAAAATCTCACGGATAAATAATCTAGGTACCTATAAAAGTTATTTCTTCAAAATCATGGTAGAAAAATTTCAAAACAATATTGTCGCCTGCCAGCACGAAAAAAAACGTTGATAAAAAAATCAAACCCTTTTCGACCTAATATAGCGATAAAAAATGGAATAGTTATCGTCGAAAGAAGAGCATAATTCAACACCAATAACTCGAGCACCTAAACAGGCAGCTCCAATAGCGCAAGATTTCTTCATGAACATTAAACTTATTCTATCAACGATAGCGAATTCTGTTTCATTTTCCAACTGTTCTTCGAATCCTTTCCTCAATAAATCCCAACTTTTCCACACTGATCCCACGCAGACGATCTTGAGTCCGTCTGAATGTGTTTTTAAACACTGGAAACATACAGAACAAATCAGTGCAACTGTCGATTTGCTTGATTTACACGAATCGGTACTTCAGAATAATAAATACCTCGTCAGCTTGGTTATAAACTGCTTGTATATATTTAGCCAGATAAGCACCGCTAAGTTCCATCAAGTACATACTGAAAGGATCACCTTCGCGAGCCATTTTGCTAATTTCGATGCAAAAACTAGCGATTTTCATTTTATCGAAATTTTCGTAAAATAAAGGCACTAAATCAGCTCTGTAAAGAAATATACCTACTCATAGAATAATAGCTATTCCATATTAAACTAACGAGTAAAAAAATACCAACGTGTTACAAATATTGAAAAAATTCTGAATCGCTTTCCACGATTTCTCAACTGAATATCCATGAGGTGGTTTACTAAATCTGAATTGTTCGTCTAAACATATCTTGATGCATTTATGCGCCATCCAATACGCTGGAACGAATAGAAAGGCAAACAAATCTCATAAATAATTTCACTCGTGGAAAGTAGGTATATGGCTAAACGATTTATGATGCGATTATTATTCTTACCGCTCCCTTCATCCGCCAGTCGTTCGCCATATCCACCACATTGTATTTCACTCGAATCGGGATTCACAAGCAAACAATTGGAACCGGTGCCTGATATGAGTACAATTCCGCCTGTGTAGATAAGATTTTAATGAACAGTATAAATGAAAGGTCAACAACTTAATAAAATTAAAATTGCGTTTTTCTAAAATCACAAGGTCATCCTAGTCCAAATTTTGCAACAAAAAAAATTCAATTTTTGTAAGCCCTGGATAAGTTTATTGTAAAAACATCTCAAAAGTCTTGTATTAGACCGTATAATATAGTGAAATTCATCGTCAAGAACTGAGACTCGACTACTTGAAAAAGCATTCTTCATAATTACCTTATATAAATAGTACGTAGGTATATATAAGGAAACATAAATAATTAATTCAATTAGGTAGCTTATGAAAGTTGAAAGTAATTAATTTTATCAAGGAAAGCATTGAACGATAAGAATACGTTGTTTAAAACCAGACGCAGACGGCGATCAGACGGCGAGAGCTTTTTATCGAAACATGGTTCTATGCAACACTTTGGCAACAAGTAATTGAAAATAAGTACTCGTTTCCGTTACGCGGAGAAGTAGAGAGGCTTTTTCTATTGAATTGTTTTCCATGTTTCTACATTAATAGAGGTCAATAAAGTTGATTTTTTGCCGACAATGATTATTAATTTTAACTCTCATTTGTCACATTAAACGTCTCGAGTAATGCATAAAAAAAAGTCACCTAGCTAAATTCATTAACACTACATATTTGATACTTTGACTTATAATGAACGCAACAAAAAAAAAACTGGTTCCATTGCATAATTAAAATTATGATCAAAATTCAAGACGAGCTCGTAAAAATGAGTTCCAAAAATACTCACCCGGTTCTTCCTTATTTAACATGGCCAAAGGAGGTTTTGTATCGCTGGCGAGGTAATAATTCTCACTCAAAAGAGGATATTTATGTCTCAAAGCAAATTCCAATTTTTCTATTATTTCTTTCGTTTCCAATCCACTCAAGCCGAGACCCTGTACAGAGCTGAGTATTACAAGAAAAATCGCCGAGTATTACAGCAAGAAAAATCAATCCACAAAGAATGGATACGTACAATATTGAACCACTCACCAGTGAACGTAAAGGTTGATTTATTGGTATTTTCGCCTTCTCCTTGGCTTCGTTGACCAACGAGTTCAACATTTTGCAAGTTTCATCGAAACCAATATTCTATACAAGGAAGACATTCCATAATTTCATTCTGATAAATAAGTTTCTTCTTGGTACGATTATTTACCCATAAGTTTGAGCTACCTCCGATGCTTTCGGCTAAAGATTCTCCTCTTTCATTCACCAAATGACAGATTGTTTTCGTGCTTCCACTGAAAAAATTTATGCGAAGAATGAGATAGCTAATTTCACGAATGTAAAATTATAAAATAAAGAACAGATTTATGTACGTCCACAGAGATGGTTTCTTACCCTTCGATTCCACCATAAACGTGCTTCAAATTGGCCATGGCTGTACCATAAAATTCAGCGAAATTGTAATTAGGTAAATTATTAAAACAATCACTTCGCAATACTTCATTCAACTCTCCTTATCCAGATCAAATTTCACACTGATTAGAAAAAAATCTGCGCCGCATTTTCATTGATAACTTGTCCAATCAGTGTTGCCAAGATGAGAAACGTGGGACAGAAAATAGAAAATTAAAAAAAAGATTTTATTAGATTTTATAAGCAAGTTGATGCTTGTTGAAATTTCTGATTTCTGATAATGGAATTTAATTTTTTTAATCATAAATCTCTAAAATAGTCCATGGCTCCATGCGTTGATCACTGAATCACTGGTCAGGATCTAATCTTTGAAAACATTTTTATGTATTATTTTCATGTGTTTATGGTTCGTATCAGAGTAATTTGCGAACGTTTTCCTAAACCCATCGTCGAAGTTGACCGAAGAATAAAAGGTATACTCTTTTTAAAAAAATCAAACTCAATGAACGTAATATTCTATTTTAATTCTATTCTAAATCAATTTTCACTTTTCAGACATGTCGGATAGATATCGAGAACGTTTGTATGATGTTTTGCAGAGTGTTGAGGATTCATATCCTGGCTACGATCCTCTATTCAACCCGCACAATATTTGTAAACTAAAAGTTCTTGTTCATATATGGATGACGATAGACTTGAAAGCGGAATTCGTGAAAGTGAAGGGTAAGTGTACAACAGGTACAGAGACTGTAGATGGAGGCGATCGCACGACTGATGTTCCGGCAAACTGGCATGAAAGCGGTGTGAATGACTTGGATGCGACGTACAAACATGCTGGACGTACGTTCGATTTCACCTTCGCGTAAAATAAACGAAAGGATATCCACGTGATCACTGTTGTGGTGAGTGAACTCGCCAATTCTACGATTTGTGATCGATTTCTTTGTAGGATTATTGAATATTAACAAATTGATTATTATTTATTGGATCATCATTTGCTGTAGGATGAGGCTACCCGTTACTCAGAAAGCGCAATCATAAAAGAAGTTCCTGGTGATTGTGAGGAAGATCCACATGAAGACGAAGTCATCATCACCGATATTATCAGACAATTGTACCAACGAATTGATGCGTTGTATGCACATTTGTACTTATCACTTGAAAATAATATATCTGTCATTAATTATATAATGCACTTTACAGTATGGAGGCCGTCCAGTCACCAGACTACAAACCCAAAATATACAAGTCTGGCTCAAAGAAGCAAAAGAAGTAGATATTTTACGCATGAATCGTTTGTTGGACTTGGAATGATATGATGTGAAAAGAAAGAAGCTTTTTTTTTAATCGCAGTTTTATGATTAATAATCTTCCTAATTTAACGTGATATTTTTCTATTTTATGTAATTGAAGCGTTTTGTTGATTACTGTTTTGTACAAATAGGTAATTAAAACTTTGAAAACACAGTAACACAGTTGGTTTTTATCGTTAGTTTAGTTGTCATTTTAATCTCCATCTGGTTAGCAGATTGTATGTTGCTGCAATTTCTAAGTACATCTAACTAAATTCAAGATGACAGCTATAAAAAAATACAGCTCAGGTAATCAAAGATCAAGATATCACCAAACGTATACCTAACAAGGGAACCCTCCCACATGATAATCTCCGATTTGAATGAAACTTGGACAGGTGGAAAGAGGACTTCAAAAAACCCCCATCCCTAAATTTTCAGCTGCTGAAGTTGATTTTTCTATTTTTGGCGAGCGTGTGAAGTTTTGTGTATTTTTTATACTTTTTCTCATGTTATGTGTCAAAAAATTCGATTTCTGATGATAATTCCAGATTTGACCTACGGTAGTACTTATCGATTAGGTATCAAGCAGAGACCCTTTGGCCAAAATTTCAGCTGCTGAAGTTCATGTGGTGGGGAGAAACGGCCATTTTTTGAATTCATTTATAACATGGGAAAAAACAGTAAAAAATCTTGTTTCCTGAACGGATGGCCGGATCCGGCCAATGATGGCATGAGTCGATTTGGTATTCGGCAGAGACTGTTTGACCAAAATTTGAGCCCTTGAAGTTCATTAGAAGAGCTTAATTGACTCATTTTTCAAATTTTTCAATGGCATTTAAAAACCAGCAGTTGGGCAAAAAATTCGATTTCTGATGATAATTCCAGATCCGGCCGGCGGTAGTATTAGTCAATTAGGTATCAAGCATAGACCCTTTGACCAAAATTTCAGCTGCTGAAGTTCATGCGGTGGGGAGAAACGGCCATTTTTCGAATTTACAGAACAACTTTACCTGCGTACACAAAACTTCAAACGCTCGTCAAAAATCGAAAAATCAACTTCAGCAGCTGAAAATTGGGGGATGAAGGTTTTTTGAGGTCCTCTTTCCACCAGTTCAAGTTTCATTCAAATCGGAGATTATCATGTGGGAGGGTTCCCTTGTAAGTATAAGTGTAAGTGACTACTCAATCGAAGGAAAACCCTTTTTGAATGTTGTGCTGACTGAAAATCGTGCCCAAACCTCAAGAAAAACTCAACTTGTGATTAGAAAAGACGATTCTCAGAGTTGTAGGGTTGGTTGTAGCTACCCAATCACATTTTTCGACCTCTTTTGAGTTTTGAATTTGGATTTTGGGTAACTAATTTTTCGAAAATTTGGGAACCAAATAAATGCCCTATGGACCCTACAGTACTACTTTTTGACCCATGATTTGGCGAGATTAGCCAAAATTCGGAATTTTGATACCTTTGAACCCCCTTGGAAACTTTTGGGACATTCTTCTTCAATCTGGCTAACTGGCTTACAAATTTTCCTCAATCTAATTCAGGTGACATCTTCGGTATCAAAATTTTGAAATAAATTTGAAGAAAAATTTTATTTAGATTTTAGAATTTGTCAAAATGGTAACACTGCTCGAATTCTGCTTTGAAATTTTAGAAATATGTTGTCCATGCGGCGTACCACGTGAGTACTGTGAGTACGTGCTTTCAATTTCAATTTTTAATTTAATTTTCAATAAATTTCAAGTTTTTGTACCTTGTGATTTCGTATTCATGAGGGAACGTATAATCGAGAAACACGTTGTTTTCAACGAGGGTATTTGAGGATTATGATTTTAAAGAGGTGTTATCCTCAAATCTCTATACCTTTATTTTTCAAATTCCAAGTTCGTAAAACCAATCGTAAACCAAAGTGGATTTAGATACTACATACTATTTTTAAATATTTAAATTTTCAAATCGCAGCTTAAGGGTAAAGTCTGGTTGAAGCATGCCTGAACGCAAATTCGATGTTTGAAAGATAAAACGTAATCCAAGTTAAGTGCTATATGAAATATGTATAAGTAATAAGTATGTATAGTACCTGTACCTACCTAGATGTAGATAGGTAATATCTACTTACTCATTACTGAGTAAGTGAGTCTGGGTACTTCTACATCACCTACCTATTTTTCGCAGAAAAAATTCTATTGATTCAAAAGAAAACTATTAGTATAAACTGTAAACAATACCTAACTATTGTTATCAACTACACAATAAATAGGTAAGTATATAATGAAATGACGACTTTTGAACCAAGCGAACTTTGTATTGAATTTTTCTAAACCAGGTACCGCTTTTTCAGCACTTCTGTATAGCCTTCAGCAGATTTTTGAAACTTGAAATTTCCGTAAAAATATTTACCAAATACAGTGAGAAAGCCGGAATTCACTCTGCATTCTGATTTCAAGTTTTGAATGTCTCCAGTTGACTTTTTCAGAAATTCCAGTTCTGTAATAAACGCCACAATATCTACATATTCAAATTATGAATTTACTTACCTCAAGCACGACTCTACTCGAAATTAATGCTTGTTAATGACTCACTTCGCTGGGGAGGCTCAAAAACGATTGAAATCACCTACAAATGACAAAGTGCAGAGTAAATTTTGGCTTTCTTACTTCATTTGTTAAAATTTCGAAATTTCAATTTTAAAAAATCTGCTGAGGACTGAAGAACAGCTCGAAATGGTTCAAAACGGCTTTCAATCGATCTGGCAGGTCAAAAATAGAGTATATTTTTAAAATTTCAAATTTTCTTGGTCAATTTGGTGAGATTTTAATTTTTCTCCTCATTTTTGACCCAAATTTGATTTTTAAAAATTCACCAAAAATTGACAAATGCACTTCAGTAGCGCATGAAATTGTAGCTGGTGATATATTTTTGCATCTCTACTTGATATTTCACTGAAATAAATGTATATAAACTTGAAGACTTGAAAATTAGTAAAAATTTACTTACAATAAAAAACATTTTTTTGAGATACAAGCATAAAAAACAACAAGGAGGAATACTTATAATAAGTATACAATTTTAGCATTACGATATCACTATTTAAAAATTAAAATAATAAGTATGTATACCAAAATATTGCTATTTAGTTCGCCCCAGCTTTAAATTCTTCAATAAATTTACAATACAGTCAATACAAATATCAAGCGTCAAACATTCAAATCTCAGAATTAGAGTTATTGTAACTACAATAAAATTTTCTGTCAAAAATTTCAATTATTATTTTTTTTATTTATTTATTTTTTTAATATCTGCACATATTTTTATGATATAAAATAGGTAGGTAGGTGCAAAATAATGCAGAATTCGATCATCCAAAATAATATTCTTCAGTACCTGCCAAAAAAATTCTCACTATACCTACTAAATGAAAAGCCTTAATGAATATTGAAAAAACCAATAGGTACTTCACATCTTAGCACTTAGGTGCTTACATTACATCAACATTTAAAATCTATAGATATAATTCTGCACTTATTCAAGTAAAGAGTACCTACCGTACCTATTACCTATTCGAGGAAAACGTTCAGATCTGATTTTTTTTTTTTTAATTTAATTTGAGCAGATTCCATGATTATATTGATACATTGTTCTGACCATGACAGCAAAAATTTGGATCTGATCAAATCTAAGCATGATTTTTCACCCGAAAAAGCGTAAAATTATTTATTATTTTATTTCTAAAAATAAATAAGTAAGTAAAGTAATATTATACGAGCTTAAATATGAAATAGGAAAGCATATTCTATACCTTTTGTTTCTTTTCAAATAATAAAAAAAAAAAAATCACAAGTCAGTAAGTAGGTACTTACATAATTTTATTTATTTTGGCTAATTTAAATTTTTCAATTCTAATGACGAGCCTGCATTACCGACGATGGCAACGATGGAAACAGGATATAAGCAAAGGCAGGTTTATACGGAGCCATATTATAAGGGGTGTTTTCAGTAACGCACGGTTTTTGATTATTATTCGTGGTCGAAGCCGAAGCAGAAGCAGCCTGAGCAGGGAATTTAAGTAAAGGATAAGACATATAATTAGCTAAATTAGCTGGTAAAAAACAGTCATTACACAGGGGTATCGAAGCAGCAGCAAGAGGGGGAGGAGGCACCGGTTTATTTTCTTGTTTCGTGTCAGCTTGCGGTATTATCGGGGCAGAAATAGGTATCGAGTTGACCGCAGGTAAATTACTCGGTACAGAATTAGGGTTTGGAATCAAATTCGAATTCGGCTGTAGCTGAGACAGATCATTGAATTCGGACGCATACCGTGGTATATTTCTGAAGGGACCAGGACCTCCCATCAAAGGTCCACTCACCAAAGGAGTTGGAGTAGCGTATTGCATGTTAATTATGTGATCCAATGCTGGTATTTGAGGAGGTGACGTGAGGTTTTCACTTAAAGCTTGCAGTTGAGCGTGATCCATGTAAATTGGACTTAAACCAATGAGTCTCATCGGACGCTGAGGTAGGTTAGCTTTTTTATAAGGATCGAATTCCAAGTTGGGATTTGCAATATCTGACGTTTGTTCGGATGCTGCTCTGGTATAAGGTGTTGATTCGGTTACAGGTACAGATGAAGGAATACGTGATGATGATTCGGATACGTAAGTAGGTGCGTTGACGGGGGGATACTTGTAATCTGATTTTTGTTGGTTGAGGATTTCGATTATCGACGACGATATATCCGAATTATCGAGATGATAAAGACCATTACTATTAGTGCTAGGTGGCGAAGCTGCTGTTATACGACTGGTTGGAATTTCCGTTATGGGTGTTTTACTCACGGGTAACTCGGTACTGAGGTAAGCCAACGATTGTAAATTGAAATTTTTATTCGCTAAGGTACTGGTCGATTCGGTGGACAAAATCGGGGTAATTTTCTTTTCAGGTAGAGCTACTTTTTCGCTGGGTTTTTCGACCACACTATCGTCTCGATAAGTTAGCTCAACTTGCACAGATTTCTGAGTGATT
Organism: Planococcus citri; assembly: GCF_950023065.1. Classification (NCBI taxonomy): domain Eukaryota; kingdom Metazoa; phylum Arthropoda; class Insecta; order Hemiptera; family Pseudococcidae; genus Planococcus; species Planococcus citri. The sequence goes on along the minus strand of NC_088679.1, from coordinate 22,024,835 downwards.
ACAGGAGTCGTGAACTCGACCGAAATATTACGAGTAGTATCGGTATTTTCGCGATAATAAGAGTAAGACGATTGACTCGGTGTTACTGGGGAGCTAGGTTCAGTTTTTGAAGAAAGTTGAGGCGGTGGCTGAGAAAACGGTGAGAGTGATTTGACGATGATAGGATTAAAACCGCGAGTAGGTTTGCGTTGTTTGGCAGGAGCAGAGATACCGGTGCGTTGATTGTTGAACACCTCGGTGGCTTTTTTCACACCAATGGTGCTGGGTTTCATCGGCGATCCACCTGGTTGTACGTTGACATCGGCTTTGAAACCGTTCGCGACGTCGGCTACGTATTTTACAACCCTTAAATCGCCGTTAGGTTCGGCTACCATGTAAGAACCTGTTACGCTGTCTCCACTGCGATGCTCTTCTTGTGATTTGTAGTCGCCGGTGTTTTCATCTCGAACGTGGTAGTGAAATCTGTATTGGGGTATCTGTGGACAATAAAAAAGAGAGATTATTTCACATTGCCGGAGTGACTAGAGAGTAAGGGTAACTCTGCGTTTTATCGACCAAAATGAACAGGTGAGTAGGTCTAGGTAGGTATTATTTGTTTAGGAACAACTGAGCATATAGAGAAAGGAAAACGATGTTAAATTTTGGTAGTTTTTGAAATAGGTACCTACTTGGATGAATATACATAGATTCAGATGGAAATGGTTAGAAGTGATTATTGTTGATCGAAAAAGAAAACACAATTTTTGAAATTGTGAGTTTATTTCCTCAAGTTTAAACATATTTTTCTACAACTTTTAAAAAATGCGTTAATTTGAAAAGGTAAGGAATGCCTTCCTGAAGTTTCTGTAGTAAAAGTGTTTTAGCCGCTTGCAAATTAATATTCCGAGCGAAGCATATGCAAAAGTTCTAGAAAATTTGTATATCCCTTAGGTGAAAAAATCGTCTTTAATTTTGATGTTCTGAGATTGATTTTTTTGTGTTTAATATTTTTCAGAGTCTGTCTATTTGTCTGCCCTCTAAAGGTCATTTATACCAGTCTGTCTAGCTTCTCAAGATCGTCTGTCTTCTTGTCGGTCCTTTAAGGTCATTGACCAGTCTGTCGCCTGGTGGACCTCTCGAGATGATTGACCTTCCTGTATAGTCTCCCAAGGTTGTCTTCGTGCCTGCCTGGCTTCCCAAGGTCGTTTATCTGTGTACCTGGTCCCCAAGGTCACTGACCCGTGCGTGTGCCGTCTACCTCTCCAGCATCTCAAGGTCGTCTGTCTACATGGCTGACATCTTAAGGTCATTGACACATGTGGCTGGCTTTTCAATGTGATCTGGCTTCTAGGGGTCATTGACCCATGTGTTTGAATTTTCAATGTCGTCTGGCGTCTTAAGGTCATTGACACACGCGTGTGGGCTCCAAGGTCACCAATCTACCTCTCTAGTTTCCCAAGGTCGTCTGTCTACCTGACTGACCTTTTAAGGTCATTTACCCATGAGTAGACCTAGACCTATTATGACTTTGACCTTTGGCTTCCCAAGATTGTCTGTCTGTCTGTCTGTCTGTCTGTCTATGGCCTCTTAGGGTCATTGACTCGTGTATCTGTGCTCTTAAGGTCACTGATCATGTCAGAAAAGAAGTACATTATTTTAGATTCTCGAAGTTACATAAGTCAACAGGAGATCGAGCTTATAAAAACCATATCTTCAAAGTGGGCTTAGCCCAAAAAAATTTGTTACAATATCTACCCACCCAGTAAGTAAGAAAGCCGCAATCAGTTTGGTCCCAGCCCCCTCAAGGGGCAGGTGGGGGGGGGGCTTCCATTATTTTCACATTGTCTTGAGGTACCCAACTTCAGCAGCCCATTCCTCCAAAACTATGATACATTGATCAAAACTGATTTCACAGTTCGAAAGGGCATTAAATTTTAAACTTTTTAAGTATATTTAAATTTGCAAAAGTTGAAAGTTGAACTTTCAATTTGAAAGTTCAAATTTCAAAATGGCGCTGTAAGTGGGAGCTACCATTTAAAATTTTGAAAAAATTGCCATAGATGTACATTTTGATATTTTTTCGAAATATTTAGGTTTCGAGATGGGACTCTTGACGGAAGGAGAGCACCCCCACCCCTAATTTTGGGGGAAACTTTCAAAAGAGAATCTGGGGCATGTGGTATATCGAATTGTATGTTTTCGGCGACGCTGAGCACGAATATGACGTCAGATTTTTGATAGGACCCCATCCACGGCCCCCAGCACCTCCTCAAAGGGGGTAAAAGTTCAAAAAAGTGTTTTGTTCGTGTGACACATGGAATAGTATGTTTTTGGTGACGCTGAACACGAATATGACGCCAGATTTTTGATTGGACCCCATCCACGGCCCCTGGCACCTCCCCAAAGGGGGTAAACATTCAAAAAAATGTTTTGTTTGTGCGACACATGAAATAGTATGTTTTTGGTGACGCTGAACACGAATATGACGCCAGATTTGTGATTGGACCCCATCCACGGCCCCAAACAATTTTTTGGACTTTTACGTATTGGCGGAGGTTCTGGGGGACATGGGTGAAGTCGATTTGAAAAACTAAGGCAATATTCGTGTTCAGCGATATCGAAAACATACTATTGCATGTGTCACACGAATGTAACCATTTGGGGGTGGTCACCCCTTTGAAGAGGTGCTGGGGGCCTGGACAGGTCCAATCACAAATCTGACGTCATATTCGTGTTCAGCGTCACCAAAAACATACTATTCCATGTGTCGCACGAACAAAACACTTTTTTGAATGTTTACCCCCTTTGGGGAGGTGCCAGGGGCCGTGGATGGAGTCCAATCAAAAATCTGACGTCATATTCGTATTTAGCGTTGCCGAAAACATACAATTCGATATATCATATGCCCCAGATTTTCTTTTGAAAGTTTCACTCAAAATTGGGGGTGGGAGTGCTCCCCCTCCGTCAAGAGTCCCATCTCGAAACCTAAATACTTCGAAAAAGTATTAATATGTACATCTATGGAATTTTTTTCAAAATTTTAAATGGCAGCTCCCACTTACAGCGCCATTTCGAAATTTGAACTTTCAAATTGAAAGATTTCCAGCGTGGCACAATGAGACGCCATTGAATCCTCTAATCTGGGAAAGAACAGAAGTGATAGTCGCCGATCAGGAGGAAACTTCGCCTAAACTTGCAGCTCATAGTTAGCTTTTCTGCGATGAGGCTAATTTAGAAATTGATGAGGCAGGGGTGTGTGGATTTTCGAAAATCCAATTTTTGAACATGGATTCTGGAAACTGGCGTCATTTTTTGAGACAAACAAAAAAAGTTCTCTGACAACAAAATTTCCTATCTCTAAAACTGAAGGCGTTATGGCCAAAATAATTTTCAAAGATGCCCCAAAAATTTCTGTAATAAACTACCTACATAAATTGTTTCTCGCCCTTTCAATTTCAAAACTGGACAATTTCATGAAATGCTATTTTTTGCTCGTCTTGAAAAGTTACACAATAATTTACCTACATAGGTACCTTCGAAATTGACAAAAGTTCGACTTTTGAAAATGTTTGGAAAAATAACAAACAATTTATTATATTTGCTAAATATGGATGCCCCCCTGCACCTTCAATTTCCAGATTAGTCTTATCGCAAAAAAACTAAATATGAGCTGCAAGTTGCTCGTCCATATATGTATGTACCTACAACACATCGTTCTGATCGCCAACCACCAGTGCCTTCTCACGTAAAGTAAAATTCTGAACATTTCTCAACGAATTTTTGGATCCAAAATTGGATCACGATTTTTGAAATTTTTGAAAAAAGCGTCCTCCAACTTACCAATTGATAAGTTGGAGACGAAGATCAAAAATTTCGATGAAAATCTTTTTTGAGCTTTTTTGAAGAATTTCTAGATCAAAATGGATCAGGAATGATTTTCCGAGGTTTTGAAGAAGGTCTTAAGCAAACCTATCAAAATATTGGGTTAAAATATTGTTAGAAATCAAAACTACCTACCTATGTAGGTGTATTAGATTTTGAGGACTTTTGTAGAATTTGGCAAGACCAAAAAATGTTTCACGGACACTGGACAGTGAGAATTGCCAGATAGCAGAATTTTTTGTGTGAGGGTGTAAAAAAAATACGAACAGGCTAGTGGGCAGAAAAAGTATTGGTAGAAAATGTTAAAATTCCTGCTGCGTTTTTTTGTCAAACTTCGATTTACACCTGCAGCTTGTAGACAATAAACGATCTGGTAAAACATAAAACACACTATTCGCATTGATACTGAGATTCCCCCGAGCAATAGTGTGATTGATGTTTTTATTTTTCAGAATGTTCATCTTGAACGATTGTGACGCAGAGCTGAAATCGTAACTTCACTTTGTACACAAACCCGTTCGAAAGAAAAGAAAGAAGCATTCGTTCTGACGTTCAGTTGTAATAATCAACGAGTTGATCAAGTTGCGATGTACGTATCAGAAACATCAAAGAAGCATTAGGTGCCTATTCAAATCGTCATTTTTTTATTTAAAAAAAAATCGATTTAAATATCTTTCATGCAATGCTGGCCATTCAAATCTATTTCGTAGTTTTAATGGCTGTGGGGAAGTAAGTATAGGTAAACATTGTTTACTAACCACGATATTTTCTCTAATATTGCAAGGTGCAGGTAGCCAATGGGCTACACCTGTGTAGGTACATAATTTGAAAATCGCCTAATCTCAATTTTTTCACAACTGAAAAATTAATTTACTTATTATTGTCTATCTAATCTTTTTGATTTCAGTATTACAATTTTATGCAGTTAAATGTAAGTAGCGAAAGTTTCAGAATTTCTTTTTTATTTTATTTTATTTTATTAGTAGGTCTCTCCAGCAACTAAAAGCCATTTGCAGTATCCTACTTTATGCTTTAACAAAACATAATTATTTCACCTATTTTTACTTTCTAATTCTGCCATTTAAGAAAAAAAGAAAATATGTATGAAGAGCTGATTTGATTGTTGACCTCAATCTTTTTCTCATGATCATATTGAATTAGAGTAGGTACCTACTCATCTAATCCTTACGGAAATTTTGATACAAATCAGTTTCTTATCCAACCACATAATGATGAAAAATCATTGCTCAAATAAAAAATGATCTTGAAAAGAAAAAAATCTTTAAAAAACATTTTGGCATCCTTCTTTTTATCAAGTTCACAAGCTTTTAACAACAGTCGTCGCCGAAAATCTTATACATTTTCTCAGCTTTTAATCATTGCATGCTTTCTCTCTCTTTTTTTTTCTTTTTTCTTTTTTCTTTTGCCAACTTATCTATAGGTAGGTAGGTAGGTACCTATGAGAATATAAAGTATGCAGGTATTTTAAAAACAATAATGAGTAGGTATTAAAAATGTTTTCAAATGATTATATTTAAGTAACTATGAACTGGAAATTCACGCAAATACCCTTATCAGATGGCATGTATAAGCACAACGTAATCTACCTACTCCTACACGACCTAATATACGATTATGTATTTCAGACACTCTTATTATCGCATCAGGCCCACCGAGAGCTGGAAATGCGGACAGCGACGTAAATTCTGACAGTTTTTGGTTTGGAGCCGCCATGCAGAAATAACCCTCAGTGATTTAAGCCTGGTGTTTGGAGTTTGGAAAGCTTTGCACTAATAAATAATTATCTGAGAAGCAAAAGTTTCTTTTTCTAAACGATAAATTTCATCATAGCAAAAAATTGTCTAAAAACATGTTAAAACGACATAGGTACTTTTCGTTTTTTCAGGTACCTGCAGGCTGCAAGGCTGCAATGCTCAAATTCCTGAGACGTTTTGAAAATCTCTATCAAAATTAGAACTTGAGCTGGACAATGCCACTTTTTTCAAAAAAATCATTCATTGGATGTTTTTTTTTTTGTTTTTTGAAAATTTAAGTAAGTAGTTCTGATTTTCAAAAGCCTAATAACTAAACTGTTATTTAAAAAAAAATTAAATATCTAAAAAATTCAAATAATTTTTCAAGATTTTTTGGGGAATGTGGAATGGGAAGGAACATTTAAAATAGAATTGATTTCCCATCTCACCCTCTGCCCCATCGTGGGCTTCAAAAACATCGCATATCCACCCCCTTACTTCAAAGTAATAGGATTCTGATAATCGACTCTAAAATTTTCTTTTACTACCTCATCACCATAAATATTTACATAAAACTGTAGAAAAAGAAAAAAAAAATGCCTTAGACCGTTTCACCTTTACCTTGCTTTGGTCTTTTCAACCTGACCTAGAAAGATTCAGGTTAATAAATTTCTAATTGAAATAATCTAATTAAATTTCTGATTTTGAAGATAGGTATTGGGTACTTTTAGGATTTTGAAATACAACTGTACTAAGTCATGTACAGTTTGATTAAAAAAAACACTGGCATACGATGGAATTTCGCATTAAATACTTATTCAAAAATCAAAAAGACCGTAAATCATATTCAATACTCGAATAGTGAAATAGATAGGTACCTAAGGTACAAACTTACCGGTGGCGGTGGATGTTCTGTGGAGCTTATTCCCGGTGGAGGGCTGAAAATCAATCCTTCGCTGCATCGAGTGAGAAATATTCCGACTGTCAACTAAACATACAAAAATTTGTTATAACATCTTCAGGTTTTTTTTCACCTCAAGAAAGTAGATAAACTACAGATAGCCTTCTAATTTGAAATCCGAATACTTTTAGATAGGTAGGTAAATTTTAATTTTAATAATTTAAATAGGTGAAATACTGTTTAAAAAAACACCATTGATAAAAATAATTAAATGCAAAAATATTCCTTACTTGAAACAAAAATTGCACTCTCGAACACATCACTAACACATGGGTAAAAAAAAAATACGCTGCCAAACTTACGAATAACTTCTCAACAAATACAATGAAGAATAATTTTCGTCTTCGATGCATTTAAAAACGAACTGTTTCAATCCCTTCTCTATTCCGCCCTTTCGAGTCATCTTTTTTTTACACCATCGTCTACGATGCTACAGACGTACACGCATTTCCATCAAAGACCATTAATCTGGTAAACTGGTTCGAGTCTATTCACCTGTGACGTCTATACCTTTTCCATGGATCCAGACAATGTATTCACCCCAAATAAAGACCATTCGAATATTTTTTATAACCTTTGATATTAAGGTAAAGATTTATTTATACGTAGACGAGTCGAGTATAACCCTACATAGCTCACCCACCTGACTTCATTAAATTCTTCTCGCTTACCGGTTTCTGTGAGTACAAAAGCTATGTAGTCTGCTTTTGTAAACGCGTGTCTGTAGTATTTTTTTTCTTTATCTCGTTCAAATGACTTTATAACCTTTGCTAGCTTATTTTAAAGTAGGGTTTATTTATTTATACGGCTACGATTCGTTTACCTGCATCTATAATATCAGCAACGTTGATAACGAGAAGGGTTTGGAAATTTTTTATGTCTGGTAGGGTGTTTTTGCAGAAGGAGATGATTCATTTTATTACAGAAATACCAATTATATTCAGAGATGGGGGCGAATGTATTTCAATAGTTGATTCTTTATTGTAATGCTCTTGCAGTATTACTGATGGGAATCATTCCATCCACCTAGTGATTTGAATTTAATTCAATGAAAGTACCTATGAAACTAAATTGGTAAGTAACATTTTTTCAAAAACGATAATCAGCAATTAAACATACCTACCTATGTATCTATGCTTATTGTGTGCAAGCATTGCCAACAGGCAACATATGAAATTGTACTTCAATTAGTCACCAATACGCATTCTACGAGTTCAATGTTCCTTTCAGAATCTTAAATTTTTTGTTTAAGCTAATTTCAATTGAAAAAAAAAAAAAAAAAAAAAAAAAAAACTGGAAAAGTTTTCATTAGTATAGCATGGCAACATTAAAATCGGTTCTTTATAAAAATAGATCTTACTCGATGAAAAAAATGTTTTTAAAAGCCAAAACCAGTCTTTTTTTTCTCTTTTAAAAACATTTTTAGAATTCGAAATGCGGAACATCCGTTGCGTGTAGATAGGAATTTCTAGTTTTTTTGCCTCATTTTTTTTTTTTTTACGTGATACCGTTGCAGTTTAGTATCTATCTACAACTTACCTTATAGGTACTGACACGTTACAGACATCTTATTATTTTAGAATTTTTAGATACTTACGTATTTACTTTTGAACACAGTTCACGTGAATACTTGAATCAAACAAATTCCAGCAACACACACACATTGGTAGTGAGCTGATAGAAACAGGTACCATAGGTACATTTTTTTTCTTACAAAAGATGAAAAAAATCAATAATTATATTTGTTCTGGTGCTCTGGAAACGCGAGAAAGGTTGGGCCTATGGAGTGATTTTAAATAAGTACCTTACCTACATATAAGTATATGTTAATCACCCCTAGGTATATCATGATATTATTACAACCCTTTCGAGTTGATATTTGAATTTGTTACTCGTAGATGCCTGCTTTTGTTCTTCGGTGTTCAAACCTTGATATTTTTAAATCTTATTATTCGGAATTGGAATGTTGATTGCGTCAAGGTTACTCGTTTTCTATCCAAAAGGATTCGTAGATCCAGATAAATAATTTCCCCGGACCAGCTGGGGGTGTCTAGTATCCTATACCTGAATCATTTTCGTAAGGATTGACTGTGTCTGGTTACATATACAATGGAAAATTAATGAATGAATAGTGATAGGTATTTTAAATAAAAGATGATGGAAAAATAAATTCTTAGGTAGGTATTCCATAAGCCCAATTCAAGGCATGCAACTTAAAATTGCCTTATTCTAAACAAATCGAGTAAAAATTGTTCTAGTCTGCAAATTTTCATTTCATCAATATTTACCTATATTAATAAATTTGAACATTCAAAAATTTTCTGGCGGCTTCAGAACTGCTCAAAATGGGTCGAGACCGTTTTCATTCAATTCGTAGAGTCGAAGATAGGGTACTCACTAAAATTCAGCTTTCTAGGTCAACTTGGTAAGATTTTGATTTTTTTGCTTCATTTTTGGCTCAGATTTGATTTTTAAAAATTCACCAAAAATCGAAAGATGAACTTTAGCTCCTGAAATTCTCGCATGATGATGGGTTTCGCATGCTCTGTCGATTTAGCTTTGTTCGGTTAACAACGTCCTTAAGAAAATTTAGATTTTTTTAAATTTTCTAGCTCAGTATTTACTATTTAATCTGGTGTACTTAAAATTATAAGTTTCTTAAAAGTTTTTAAATTATCAAAACTTATCAAAATCCCTATTTGGCTTTTAAATTTTTCATGTTGAATATCAAAGCGGTCACTTTGGGTACCTATCTAGCTAGGTGGTCAAATTCAGGCGCTTCTAGCTTAGTCATGAATCATGAACATTTTCATAATTTTTAGTTTCTTAATTTCTTACTGAGAAGTGAGAAGTGAGACCATTCATTGAACTTCGAACAGTTTAAAAATGAACCAGGCTAAAAACAAAAACATTTAATTAAATTAGTAGGTAGGTTGGTAGGTAATTTTACGTTTTTTACATTGCATGGGTTGAAGAATTGAATAAAAATTTACATACGAATCAGTCAAATCATAACTCACAATTTTATTAATATTAGGCTCTTCCTTCCACTCCACTGCATTATACTCGTAGATTCATGCTATTTGAGTAGCATAACCAAGACTATAAGACTAAGTTCAATTCAATTTCTCGCCTCGAGACTAAAATAATAATTGTAAACGAATGAGCAAAACAGATCATTTTCAATGTAATTTAAATTTATTTACAGGTATGCCAAAAACGATACGATCAAGATTAAATATAACTTACAAAAAAAATACATTACAAAATGATCAAGATCAAGAATAATTTGAATTTTGAAAAGGAATGGCGAGGTTGTCCAAGGGAGAGAAGGGGTAGAAAAAAAAATAAAAAAGTCAATCATGTGTGTTTCGAAAAGTTTCTGTGAAATGGCTACACTGATTTGAATCCACCAATGAAATTCATTGTTATTGTTGATAATGAGATCAAAAATAAATAAAAACTAATTTTGATTAGAAAAATAGGAAAATGAAAAATTAACCGAAGAAAAACTAAGAAAACTGATGAATAAGTGATAAATTATTGCGGAAAACTTGCATCTAGATCAGTTTTATCTTTCCATCCACCCTTATTGAATTTTTCTTCCTTTTTTTCTTATAAAAATATGTGTTTTTTGTGCCATGAAGAAGTGCTTATTTTGATCGTATAATTTTACTTCCATAATCCATTTCAAGTGATTTTTTACATTGATTTTTCAATCTTAATTTGAGAAATGAAATGAGCTCATATTCGTGTAATGGAAATGCTGAAACTACGTTGCCATTTCAAACTATTGATCTTCACGTTACTCATAATAGCTTTCCTCATAGCTTATAAATTTGTTATAATTCAACGTTACATTTCTAAATACAACGATGGCGAAAGTCATTACGCTGCAGTCCTCAGGCATAAAGCAAATGCTCATTATTACGGAAATAATCTAGTCGGTGAGTGTAGATGGCATAACAAAACACTTGAGAAATCCCTACGTTGCTCTCGTTATTTATGTGTTTTTTGTGTTTGTCCTACATGTATGTATTTAATTACCTATATCTCAATTTCAGATATGATCCTAAATGACCAAATATACAGAGACAATTATGTAAATGCGTTCAACGGTGATCGAATAATTCACTTGGATTTGAAAGGAGCACCGCCATCGTTAAATTATTTCAATCAGCTGTTCCCTTTACTGCATTCGTTGAACGTTACCGGCTTATTGATAGAATACGAAGATATATTCCCGTACAGCGATAAATTCACACACGCTGCCAATACGTATTCGAAGGAGGATATCAGACACTTGTTAAAATTGGCGAAAAAATATAAATTAGAAATAATTCCATTAGTGCAGACCTTCGGTCATTTAGAATTCGTGTTAAAAGTTTATAAATTCTTTCGTTTGAGAGAAGTGTTCAGATATCCGCAGGTAAATAGTTAAATATTCATTTCTGAACTTATTAAAGTTGAGACAATTGATTAACGTTCGTTTTACAGTCCATATGTCCTAGTCAGAATAACACTTTTGAAGTAATCACTGGCATGTTGGATGAAGTTATCGCTTTGCATCCTGGTATCAAGCATATTCATATAGGATGCGATGAAGTTTATCAGCTAGGAGCGTGTCCTTTGTGTACTGCTAGAATGACCGAAAATCGATGGGATGTCAAAGGCTTATTTTTAGACCACGTTACTAAAATAGCCAAGTTAGTATTAAATACAACTTTTCATAATTTCAACGAGCGTAGGTAGATAATGCCTTATTAAAAAATCGAATTATTTTCAGGTATATTCGTTCAACGTATCCTGATATTAAACCACTCATGTGGGATGATGAGTTACGTCGCATTCCTGTAGATAATCTGAAAGAGTTTAAAATCGGCGAATTAATCGAACCGGTGGTGTGGTATTATGACAATCAAATTCCATTTAAATTTTCATTTTGGGAAAAATACTCCAAAGTTTTTCCTGCTGTTTGGATCGCATCTAGTTTTAAAGGAGCTACTGGTCCAGATCAAATACTACCGAATATAAGTAAGGCGAACTAGATCGATGGTTGATTTGTGAAATAAATAGAATAATTTATCAATTAATTGATGTTTGAAGCTTTCCACATGGAAAATCACAAAGCTTGGTTACGAATCGTGGCAGAATATTCGTATTTAATCAAATTCAAAGGAATGATGTTAACTGGTTGGCAACGTTACGACCACTTTGCTGTATTATGTGAACTTCTACCAGTCAGTATTCCATCGCTCGTCAACAGTTTGTTGATATTAAGAGGTATAGTAAAACGAGTTCATCGAATAGAAAACAATTGTAAATGGGCTTTCTCATGAAATAATTTCTCATTGACACAGGATCCTCTTTAGCATACACCGAAATACCGAAAAAAGTAAAAGATGTAGTCGCTTGTGGTATCCGTGAGCATTATTTCGACAGATGTAAATTTCCAGGAGACGATTTGTTTATAGAAATGATAGCTTTTCAACGACTGCGAAAAGAAATGGACGAAGTTTTGAATAGCAATTATATCAAAGGATGGTTAACCGAACACAATTTACAACATGGTTATTTCAATCCTCTCTTAGTAAGTTTTTCAGCATCTCTATTTACTCGTTAAATCGATTTTTTTTTCTAATTCGTTGATGTTTGTAGGTAGAAGAATTATCGTATAAAGTACGCGAATGTCAGGTGAATTTGAATCGAAGTAAAGAAAAATTGGAAAGCGAACTAAACGATATTTACGATTCGTATACGGTAACTGAATGGGCTGAAACATTCGTTCATCCGTATTTCCATAAATTGGGACGTTTATCGAACGTTCTTCACTATATCATCAGTATAACCGAATGGTCTCCCAGGCCTATCGAAATAATCAATGGTAGAAAAGATAATTAGGTGATAAAGATTGCAGTTTACAAAAGTAACCTCGATATAGTCTTCTTGCTAGTCAGACTGATTTCCAGTAATTATTGTTAAGCAATTTTAAATAGAATTAAGATGTGTTGGTTTAATGTCTTCTACGTATAAAGTAAGATTTGATTTTTTTTTTCTTCCAAAAATTGTGTGTTTGTGAAATGATACGTTAGTTACAATATGGTACATTATAAGTATAGGTATCGAAAAGTGAAGAAAAGCAAGAAGATAGCAAATGCGCTTGCAATAATAGTATTTCTCTGCTCGATATTTGTAAATGTAAACCATTTTTCTTTGTAAAGGCACCGAAAATTAGTCCATCATGTAGTAATTACACTTTCGGTGCATATATAACGACAAAATGATTGTAGGTAACTAATATTGATTTTATTTTTCATTAGTCTTACATTTATTTTCTTGCTTTTCATTGTGATTTTACATATTTGTAAAAAATTTTAGTCTTTGATACAAAAGTATTTTTTTAACGATTTTTTAAAAATTTGATTTTTTGCATCATTGTTTTTGTGCTTATATGTTAAGTAATTCGAGTTTTCCTATCGACGCGCTTCATTTTTTGTTTGTTTGGATTGAAGAAACAATAAATCACTTGTTTCTATACTTCTTTCGTAAAAATTATTGTATTGTACAAATCGAAGATGGTGTTTGAGTTGAAGTATTATGTTGATGAGGATGGCTAACGAATACTTCGGCTTTGACCACTTTTTGATTTGCTTCTATTTCTAATTTTGATAATTTAATCCCTAATAACGATGCGATGATTCTTTGAAATGTCAATGCAACCTGTGAAACATTAAAATATAGGTAATATTCGAGGACACTACATATCAACAATACAATTATTCGACAGACTTACATTGTCACCAGTTCTGGTTGATACGCTGTGTAAAAACAGTCTATTTTCGTTGACAAATTTACGTTGCTTATCGAGGGGTACTGCTCGTTGATGTTCAATATCACCTAAAAAAAATAAGCTTACTAATACATGTCTTGAGGAGATCGTAATTTAAGAGATACCATTCTGCTTACTCACATTTATTAGCAATAACGGAGATCAGAGGTCTGCCTAAGCTAGACGACGAAGTGATATTCAGAACTGCATTGTACCATGCCGGAAGAGCAACGAAACTAGTGCTGTTCGTAATATCGAAAGTCAGTAAAACGGCCTTGAAAATGATGAAATAATTACAGACTGCAATATGTACATAGATAGGTGCTTAAGATCTCGATCTTTGGAAACTTACATGAGCTCCGTATAGGTATTTATCGAGCAGTGTGCTCGATAAAGCATTCCCACTAATATCCCAAATGACTAATCGGACACTTTGAGCTTCAACCAGTGTTCTTTTGAGGAATACATCGACTCCTCCGGTGGGATAATATTGACGAGAAAATTCATCGTGGCAGTATCTCAATACCAAGCTAGACTAGAGGAAAAACACTCAAGTGAGATAGGTATGTGGCCTTTTATGGATATTTGACAGATAGTCTTACTTTTCCGCAAGCAGGTTCTCCTACGATGAGAATTTTGTATTGTTTTTCTTCGGAGAATTCGCCATCTACTAGAACCATTTCTGACCATTTCTTTCAAAATTAAAAGCGAAATAGGTAATTATTTTATTATCAGTGATGTCAACAAAACGTTGCTATGGAAACGCTGCCATGTGACTCTTATCAGTCTTTCTTCTTCTACTCCACACTTCCACTTCTGAAACCTGAGTCATGAATTGAAAAAAATGAAAAGTGAAAACTACAAGTTCTGAGAAAAATAAGAAGTAAGTATATTTAATTTGACTGAAAATAATTCCATTGAGACATTTCGTAAAGTTTCATTTCAATGTTATAATTTTTTTGTTGAAGATGTTCTATGCAGTCAAGTCAATGGAAAATGATGACAAAACCACGTGCCACCTTATAGTTCGAATTAAAGACAGCCGGTTCGAGGGTTTCTATGGTTACATTCATCTCCGATTGAATAATACTGATATTATATTACTATTCGAGATGATGACAAATTCTTCGTCAACTTTTCATCATGAAGAAAGTTCTCCAGAAACAAAGATCAGCATTGAAATTCTTGGTAAATGTTTATTCATTTCCAAATAAAAAGTGCAAACTGATATAAGCGTGATTTTTGTACATTCTTTGATATATTTTATTTTACTATTACAGGCATCAGCCAGACCCTCATATCCCCAAGAATCGATTCCCAAAAAAAGCTTATTGACGGTAAATGAATCGGATAATTTATTTACCACACTGGAAGAAGATTTCAACAACGTAAGAACTAATTTCACTTTCTGTATATAAGCTTCGTTTCTTCTTGAACAGTAAAACATAATTATAGGTATTTTTTCATAGATATTGAAGATGTTCCACACGACCGAGGGTGTGACTAATCTGGATAAAAAATTACAAAAACTATGGTCCTTGATTTTGACTCTGAGGAAAAATGAAGTCATGCTGAGAGATTTCTATGATCGAAAAGATACTAAACCATCTCCCTTAAGATCATCGAAAACTTTACCTTCATTGAAGAAACACGAATCTGTGAAAGTAAGCATTTCACTAGTCAATGTCCGCTCATCTAGGGGCTGGAAGTTGAGTAGAAATTTGTAACGGAAGGGTTATTTTTTAGGTGGACGTCGAAGATGTTGATAAAGGCGACCTTTTGACTGCTGAAATGAAACCTGAGTAAGCTCAGCTGTATTCAAATGGTTATAAAGTATAGGGTTTGCTTCGTGAACTAAATTGAAATTCACTTAAAAGTTCTTTCGCAGTATCCGAATCCGAAATTACAGCAACTAAAGAGATGTTCGAACGTGAAAAACAGCATTTATTCAAAGAGATAATCAACTTGAAAGAGAAATTATCCAAGAATGGAGAAACTGCTAATGAGCTGAATAAGAAAATTGTAGAATACGAAGAACGTATCAAAGAATTGAAAAGTGATCTTGAAGTTGGTATATTCTTGATGCAGTTGCTAGTATGTTCTTGTTTTTCTGTTCTTATGATGTTTTTTTTTCTCATAAATCAGTCTCGTACCGCCGAAGCCTTAAAAGAATTGAAAATTCGCCAAAATATTGAAAACCGAGTTAAAGAGCAGCAAAAACAAATCGAAATCAAAGAGAAAGAGACCGAAAACCTCGAATATCAATATCAAAATGCTCGAGAACAAGTTAAACTTTTAGAAAGCACCGCGAATGAACAAAAGGTAGGTATTGAAATTTTTGAAAAAATTGTACCCGCGGCTATAAAGCAAATCAAAAATTTGTCCGATTGTTTCCAGCTAACAAATGAACTACTTTCTCAAAATAATGCCCATTTATCACAAAAAATCCTCAAATTACAAACCGATTACAATTCGCAAACGACAATGCTGGAAGATTTAATGCAAAATTGTTCCTCGCTGACGAATCAAACTAAAGTAAAATATATTGCAGTACCTATTCTAATGAGTTTTTCAACTACACGCTTTTTAATCGACTAATTTTGTTTAGATTTACGAAGAAAACACCAGCAAACTGCTCAGCGACTTGAATAAATTAACTAAATCTAAAGAAATACTCCAAAAAAGAATCCAAACTTTGGAAACGCATAAAAAAGACTTACAAAACGATAAAGAAAAATTCATCGTTAGCGTCGGCGTTTTGGAAAAAGAATTGGAAAATTTGCGTAAAATGTGCGACAGTGAGAAAAGAAACGTAGAAGATTTAAAACGCGAGAAAGAACTATTATTTAAAAATTTTCAACGTATCAACGGTAAATATTTTAAATATTTTTAGTGTAATTTTACTTTTCGTTTGTATTACAAATATTTTATTGTTGAACCTGTTTAGCAACAAGTGACGAACAAAGTAGAATACTTAAAATTGAAGTCCGAATGAAAGATCAACTAGAAACTGAAGTTGATCAGTTGAATAGAGAAATCGTTAAATTGAATGATACAATAACTGATATGGATAAAGAAAGGGACCGGTTTGTAGCTTACTAAAGTTTGATCAATGTCATCGTGTTTATGATTTTTTTTTTGTAAAATGTTGCAATTTACTTACAGATTGAAAATAAAAAATTCGGAACTTCAAAATAAAATAGATGAATTAAAGGAGAAATTGGACGAAAAAGAATCCGAATTATTGGAAACCAAAAAGCAGTTGAACGAAATATCTGTCAATTATAAACATCAGAGCGGTTTGTTGGAAAATACACGTAATGATAAAAACATGTATGCTCATGGATTGACTCAAACCAAAGTAATATGAATTATTTGATCACCGCAAAATGTGATTATTTTATAATATAAACCTTTTCTATTTTTGTTTTGAAATTATAGGAACAAGTTTCCGAATTAAAGCAGACGATAAAAGTACTAAAAGCTCAAATTGAAGAAGAAAAAGATACGGTAAATGTGAAAGAAAATGAACTTCTAAAAGAAAAATCAGGTGACTACAAAAATTATCAAATTACTTACTGGAAATATTTTGAGGTATAATAACCTAACCTAACCAACGTCGTGATCATTAGTTCTACAGAAACTGGAACAAGACAAAGAGAAATTATACGGCGAATTAGCCTATTACAAAGACACCATAAAATTGAACAACGAAACCATAAACGAACTCCAAGATACTGAAAAAAATTTACGAAGCATCATCCAGAAAATGGATGCAGAACTGCAGAAGAAAGATAAGCAAATACAACAAGTACGACATGAAATCCTGTCCGCAATTATTCATTTTTTCTCTCAGTGGAAAACAGCTGTAAAAAATATACTGATTTTATAGACCATAAGTGAACATAAACTAGCAGCCACCCAGTTACTTCAGAAAAACGAAGAAATAGCTCAGCTAAATGCAAAAATAAAGCTATGGGAAACTACGATGGAAAAACAAGAATACGAATGTAAGCAACATTTAGAAGAAATAGACACATTGACTTCGGAAATCAGACATTTAAAGTGAGATTATTATTTTTCATTACTTACGGATGCTGTATTTTGAAACATTTTCATGCGTCGAATGTTTTTTAGAACCGATAAAGCTGCCTTGAATCGAAACCTATCCACGGTAGTGAGCCTTAGATCGGAAGTATTCGCCCTAGAACGAGAATTGACCAAACAAAAAGTCAAATGTCGAGCGTTAGAAGAAGAATTGCAAAATCCGTTGAATATTCATAGATGGAGAAAATTAGAAGTAAAAAATCAGATTTGTTTTTATTATGCCCCTTTGTTTGAAAGTACGTAAGCCTAAAGTGCACCCTTGTATTAAAAATGTTTCCAGGGGACTGATCCGAACGCATTTGAACTAGTCACTAAAATTCAACTACTTCAAAAACGAGTGCTGACTAAATCAGAATTAGCTGCTGAAAAGGAACAACAGCTCAAGGAACTGGAAACCTTGTACCAGAATTTGAAAAATATCACCGCCAAAGTATCTCCTACTGAAATCACCAATAAACTGTATTTTCTGAAGAAGGAATGTGAAGTCAAAAGTCGTAAAATCAAGGTACATACCTCTACGAAGTAATCCTAACTACATAATACTTAATACTTATTATGTTCGAAAAAAATCCAATAAATCACCGAAAATGGTCAATTTTTAATTTTCGTGAGGGGTTTCTTTTTTCAAAAACAAACCATTGAAGCATATCAACGTTCATAAAAAATTGGGGAAAGCGACAGTAATTTTTGAATTATTGTTGCACAGATATTTTTCTCGAATTAGCTTACCTACACTGCATTTTTTTTTTCATATGTGAATTTTTGAATAAAACGTTACAATTTTTGACAGAATTTAATCATTCAAATGAGCATGTACGAATCTCACTCGATCGAATGTAAAATGGAGCTAGAAAGGAAGAACAAAGAATTGGAAGATATAAAAAAAGATTACTTCAAGCAAGTAAGAGCCATAATTTAATTTTTTTTTAAAATCCCCAGCAGTATAATTTTACGTGTTGTTCACCTCTGGGCTCTGAAAATTCTGAAAAAATCTTAGTATTATTTTTTTTTTAAATAATAAAAAAATAAACAACTAAAAGAAGACAAAATTTTTGCTAATAAATATTTTTGTGTAAAAAGCAATCTCGTAAAAAGGTTTGTTACTATTAATTTTATAAGGTATTTTTACTTTCAATCTTAAAATCATGTTGCTTGAAAGGAAATTCACCGTACCCCCCCCCGGTCATGGTTCGTCTAGAAATCGTCGTTTTTCGTAGTACCTAACCCGATATACCTAAAATATCTATCGTGATTTTGTTTCGAGTTAATTAAGATGATTTTTTTCCTCTTCTGACGTTTTATGTGTTTCGTAATTTAAAATATTCTGTCGTGTAGTAATAAATTTTTAACCTTGTTTTTTATATTTAAACCAAGCGATTTATTGATGAGGTTTTCGTGATACCATATAGCCCGGAAACGAATCGTTTTGGAAACACGTAATTTTTCCATTCGTGTGCGAATATCGTATAAAAAGTTCACATTTTTTAATCACACTTTTACCGCAGCTGATTTACGAGTTGCGTGATCATTTTGTGAATTTTTTAGCCGGATTACCTCGTTCTTTTTGCGCCTAATATGTGATAATATGGCAATACGAAATATATGTGTTGATAAATTTGCCTATCTTGAGATTTTTGAGGCGTAGTGGCATTTTTTACCATCATGATACAAAGGGAAATGAGGGAGGGGGTTGAACCTGAAACCTGAAGAACCCTTGTATTGAATGGGAGTTGAATCAAAATTCGACTGTCGCATCTTACCCATGACCTATTTCATTTATTTATTTTTTTACAAATAATGTTGAATTAGTCACTTTTTTCGGGATTTATACGTTCACTTTTTCGTTGTAAAAATGATCACGATAGTTTTAACGCGATTTTTATTTGTTACAGAAACAGAAATTGTACAAGCTGAGGAATAAATTAACGAAGGGATCGAGTCAGTCGAGCAATGAGAATGTAAAAGTGGCTGCTCTAGGAGGAGGATTTTCAGCCGAATGTGCGCCTCTTCCTGTCATAAAGATTAATGATCAGTAAAATTATTAGTAATGCAAGTAATTCTTTCGAATCAATTTAATTTCACGTAGTCGAATGAAAAAGTCCTTTCGTATAGAACTGAGAACGTCATCTTGAAACGAGAAATATTTACACGTCGAATGAAACAACATAAACAGAATAATTTATTCAACGCAACAAAGAAATAATACTGTTTTTCAAAGTCGTATATAGTAGGTAATAATTGGAATGACAATTCTCATTCTTACTCTAAAATAGGAACATAATTAGGTATTCGGAAATACATAATACTTTTTGTTTTAACAAAAGAAAATAATTTTCAAAACTAGCAACGCGTTAAAATAATAATTTAGATAATACTAAGTTAAATATTGAAAGTTACAAAAACGTCCACTGCAAGCTGAATATAATTCTGGATGTAAAGAAAAATTAGACGTAAAGATCGTACAAAGCTAAAAATCCGATTCAAAATATGTTATGTTGAAATCAGTAGGTAATTTATTTGTTGTCACGAATAATGGCAGATAATCACGCCATCAATGGTTGAAAGTAATGGAAATTCGAACCGGAATTCGCCAATTTACCATCAATAATTCCAATTTCAATGTATAACTAATTTTCTGGAAGAAAAAAAAATGAAAATTTTTCGTTGAAAAATAAATACCTAATCAAAAACAGAACTCTAAAAAATAGGTTACCAAGATTATGAATTATGAATTATTTACCCGGTTTGTGCTGAAGATTTCAAGTACGGTTTCAAATAGAGATTCTTGGTGTAATCAGTTGAAGGATGAAGTTTCTTTTCAAAAGAAACAGCCTTCGTATTACGTTTAGTTTCACATTTTTCTGCAATTTGACGAAATGATTGACCGTAGTGTTGATACATTCCAGGAATATAACCTGTCAAATGGAACCGGGATTTCAAATCAAACTATAGGTACCAAATTATTGAAAAATATGGATATGGATTCTACCACTTACCAGTATATCCGAGGATGTATTTATTACGTTGAGCGAAATCTATCTTTGGTAATTGATAAGAAGCATCGGCGATCTTCGGACAACCGCGTATGACACCATTTCTTCTCAAATTCTAAGCAGGACAATAAAATTACACATTTTAATACGGTTCTCAATAAACAGTACCTACTTATTTAGATAGAATTGTAATTTGTTTCGATGTGAAATATTTCATTTTTTCAACTCACGTGTATTATTTCTTTTGTCGATGTTCCATAGCATTTACCTATTTGAAATTTCAAAGTAGGACAATGACCCGTGTACCTAAAACACCAAGAAGAAAAAATAGTTTTGATAAGGATGTGTTTTTTATTTTGAAAACGCAATAACGTTACATGGAAACTTACCCTGGTAAAAAGTACGTCTGTGTTTTTGCCAAGAAGTCTCTTT
Organism: Planococcus citri; assembly: GCF_950023065.1. Classification (NCBI taxonomy): domain Eukaryota; kingdom Metazoa; phylum Arthropoda; class Insecta; order Hemiptera; family Pseudococcidae; genus Planococcus; species Planococcus citri. The sequence goes on along the minus strand of NC_088679.1, from coordinate 22,003,898 downwards.
TTTCGTAGTCCGAATAATTTATGAACATACTACAATAATTTAAAAGTTTGCGCGTTAATGTAACAATATACAATTTGGTAACTATAAAAAAAATCAAACAACTTAGCCGAAATCCATTTTTCAAACCGTACAACAGAGAGACACGCTATGTTTGTTTGAGCGAAATTCGCCTATTGATATACGAAGATCGTAATTTGTGTGTTATTTGTTCACTGATATGAAACAGAAATGGAAATTGGTCACGTGTTTTTCTACGGTTCAAGCTTTTCGAAAGTTGGGTCACGAATTTCGCGATGAACTTGAACGTTGAACGTAAACTTTTCGTACAAGTTTCAAATTGTATTATTACATTATCGCTCAGCGACAAGTTCGAAGGGTTTTTGGATCTGGTTGTGCAGGTTTCAAACAAGTTTTTTAAAATAGAAAATTTTCAGAGAAAAATGAACTGGATGCAGGAGAAAAATGTTCATTTCTCTTTTCATAATTAGGTAGGTTCGAACTTACCTATTGGCTATTTATTTGAAAAAATGCTGACGTTGGGATTTTTACTAAAAACCAAAAATTGGCGCATTTTTTAATTTTATTTATTTTTTTTGTTCTTGTTTTGTTCGATTTCGATTTCCAATTTCCAATTTGTGAGCTAGATTCATTTTTAATTTCGGAAATAAATCACGATTTTATTCAATATTTATGTAATTTTAATCTAAATCAGTAACCTTAATGAAAATGGATATCGTAGACAATTTCACAGTATCAGATTGGGAGCAGAATAAAGATCGCTGTGTTCAATTACTATCTCAAGATGATTTCATCAACAAGGTAACACATTTTCTATTACTATACTTTATATAGTTATTTTGTCATTAATTCATTGCTTTATTAGATCCCTGAACTGAACAAAGAAAACGCAAAACATTACGAAAATAAACTAGTTCGATTCCGAGGCATGGTACAGGATACCTTAAATCCAGAGTATTATTTCGAGAAATGTCAAGTATTCAATTCTAAAACCGGAACGTATACTATTCGTAGTGGAAAATATCGCGATTTTATCGCCTGCGAGGTAATTATATATGAATTCCAATTGTAAATCATCTCGAGTCGTATTCTGATTTCTATTATTATCGTAGGAAGACGAAGAATTAATGGTGAACGCAGCCGAAAATACTCACCAAGAGAAACATGTAATTCATTGCGTCAAAATCCCCGGATTAAATTCGTGGACTCGTCAGGTAAATTGTGTTTCTACGAGAACTATAAATTCTCATCAACTTGACGATTTACCTGCTGAATTAATTACAGTTTAAATACACCGATGATCAAGATAGCGTTAACATTCGAAACGAAAAACGAAAACTGCTCGATGCTGAAAACGAAGAAGCAATGGAAATAGACTCGTACGAGCTTCAATGTCTTTTTTTTCGAAAATACATTCTTCTCGTACTAATAAAATTGTGTTCTAGATCCGATACAAATAAAAAGCAAGTTACCGAAACGATCGCTTTAAACAGTGGTACTTCGTCTACTGAAGATAGCTCAATGAAATGTGATAATTCCTGCGCTACCGATGTAAACGTGGATCCTTTACCCGAATCGCCTGTAGAATTATTCAACGGATGTGAAAGTTGTTTATTGAACGTAAGTTGACTCGAAAACATGATAGTATTCGAAATACGTCATCGATTTTCATTGGAAATTAAGAACTCGTCTACGATTTCGTTTTTTTCAGCTTTACGATGTTAAAGATACAGATATCAAAGTCAACGATGTGATCGATGTGATTGGTTTTTTGAGCACAGAAAATACTGAACAAATGGAAGAATCTACAAGCTTATCTACTTTACCTAAAATACACGTGGTGCGTGCCAACTTCGGTGTTTCTACGTTCAGCAATATGTTGCAGTATCATAAAGGTACCGTGTAATAAAATGTAGTTCAACTTACTATCGAGAGGAAAGCATAGCTGTACGGTTACGATATGAATTTATTTTACAGAACACGTTTTACAAACTGCTCAGCAGTTAAGGGACGAATTATGGATTATGTTCACTGATGTCTTGGCAGGCGATACATTAGCTGCTGATTATCTAATCTGTCATTTAATATCATCCGTGTAAGTTCATCTCGAAATGAATCATTATGATTGGAATAATTTTACTATTACGTTCTGAATTCTTGCAGGTATTCTCGTCAAGATTTATTAGCTTTGGGTAAATTTTCTCTGAACTTGTCCAACGTACCTTTCCATCTATGTGAATCTAAATATGTGAATGAGCTGTATAAATTACTATCTCATTTATTGGAAAAAAGTTGCTTTATGCCGATCAGTATCCAATACTTGAATAATACCACGATGGTGCCAAAGTAAGGAAAAAACTCATCTCTTGCTAAAGTTGAACGTTGTTGTCATTTTGTTATAATAAATGTCGGTATTTCTTTAGAAAAGATTACGATCAAAATCGACTTAAAGGAGGAGATCTGCAGTTGTCTTCTAATACACATTTGATTATCGATGAAACTCGTCTGGAACCGGGTCAATTGATGGACAAAGGTAACTCATTTATTCATCAAAAATGTGATCCTTAGTTTTTTTCGGATAGCTTTATTTACCTGCTGTTTCAGGTGTTCGTAATGTACAAGCATTGGGCAACGTGATTACAAATCAAAAACTCGAATACGATTTCGAATTCTATTCTTGCCCTTTTTACACTGATATTCCTGTGTTAACGTTTTCAGAGGGTAAATCCCTGTTGCCGGTATGCTTTTGATTGCAAATTGATTATTTTTTTTTTCAAATAGCTATATGTATTATATTTCGATATATATATTTTTTAGAGCGATTGTCGATTGGTAATGGAACCCGATGCATCGTGTATTGAAAACATCAACGAAGCGTTTGCCAGAACTTGGAAAAAAATGAGCGATCCTTTGCTTTCGAAATTAAGAGTTTATCTGAATAATATTTCATCGCTTAAATACGACCTCTCTGCTTCGATGCAACAGGTACGTACAAAAAAATCAGTATTGCGAATAACACCTGTAATAAAAGAAAGATCACCTCGAGTTTTTTTTTTTATTTCAGGTGATTCAAGAAGATTTTGTCAAAATGCGTCGAGAAAATAGCAAAATAAATGCAGACGATTTGCATAACTTGCTGGTTTTATCCAGGTATGGATTTGGAAATGGAATAATATTCTTCGTCAATTCGAACCAAAAATTTCGAGTCCTTGACTTTTTTTTAACAAGTGTACTTTTATGCTTTGGTAAAATAACTACTGTCGTTTCTGTGCTCAATTCGGTGTATCAGTCCCTCAAGCTCTTTCAAGTCTCTTGTAGTCCGGTATTGTTTTCATCGTGTAATCTCCAAGTATAATTTGTTTTAGGTTACTGTCAGTGAGCAGAGGAATGCAAACATTAGAAAAAAATATTTGGGATTACGCTTGTCGATTAGAGCAACAAAGAAAAGATCGTTTACGCTGATGATATTGGTGAATTTAAGAATCGAGTATTTTATTCAAGTCGAGTTTTTTTTTATAAAATCACTATCAACATTTTTTTCCCCTCGTGAAAACGTGAAACTTTATTAGAGATTTTGTTACATCCAATTTTGTATTTTAATAACTTATTAAATTTTAATACTTCTATTTTTAACCTTTTGTTGGGTTTTAAACATGATCGTTTTTTATAGCTCTTAAACGACTTACGATTCATTAAGTGATTTCTTTCACGACTTTACGTGATTTGTTTTTTTTTTTTTTTTTTGAAAACGTTATCTATCAAAATAAGAAATAAAGACGCTAAAGGCAACAAAAATTTACAAAGGAATATATTTTATTTTTACTATTTTATGGAACAAACACCTCGTCAATATTTATTAAATACAACAATTTTCCAACTGTTTTACTACAGATTGAACAGTCGAACTGTTGTTGAAAGATTCCAAATTTTTGGTAGATTTTTTCGGCGGAATTCGTACATAAACATTCGACTTTTTGTTGCCAATTGGTTCGATCTTTATTTCATATCCAGGAGGCAAAAAATGTGAAAAACGCATTATCAGGTCGCGTTTTCCGTCGAATAAATCAATAACTCGTTCAACAAGTTGAACAGTTGTCAGTTTCTTGTCATTCCACTGCACCATTAAGTTTGCAAATCGAGTGTAATATTCTTCGGACTTCTTGTTGAATGAGATTCGAATCAGAAAGATGAAAGTATCCCAGGCTTTATCATTGAATTCTTTCTCTTGTTTACATTCCGGCGAATCTTCTGCACTACATTCAAGTAGGATCACTTGATAGCGTTTTTTCGGTACTAGGTTATAATCCATCGCTGTTCAACGCGCACAATTCGTAATTTTTTCATCAATAAAACAGCTTCTTCGAATAAACGTAATAATCGTCGTATGGAAAAGCCCGAGCTGTAACACCTAACTCATGATTTCGTTCAAGATCTATCAATACTGATGAAATCATACGTTGAATATCGACTACTTGAAAAAGTTTTTAGCGCGATTTAAAAATGTAAATTTTACATTTAAGAAATCATAAAATCCTTTCTTATCAATTCATTGATAACATTTTTGAATTGTTTACGTTGCAGTACGAACCGAATACAAATTAAAATCGTATTTAGAAGTCGTTTTTATTGAGATGAAAACGATTATTTTCTAATAATGAGACTACAGAGAGCATAAAAATTGTTAAATAATTCATTGCTACATCTGACTTTTAAAAACTGAATAGAATTTGATCACTTTTAAATGATTCTATAGGTACCTACCTAATATTTTGTGACTCTTGAAAACGGCGTAAAAAATTGCGATAAATTTTGCACGTGATGTTAGCCTTTTAGCCTTTTAAAGATTTTTAAAATAATAATCAATTTCTGAACTTCCAAAAAATAGAAGAAAAAAATCCTTTGAATTTTTGTTATCAAGTCACACCAAAAAAGCTATCCATGATTCAAACTTTCCTCGAAAAGGAGGCTCTACACACATTTTTAATCTGCAGAATCCTTGTAAAAATTATCACCTGTCAAAATTTCAAGTACTAAAGTGCCTTTTTAGATTTTTGGTGAAAAATTTTCAAAAATCAAATTTTGGCCACAATGTGAGAAAAAAATCAAAATTTCACCAAATTGACCTAGAAAGCTGAAATTTGATATGTACCCTATTTCCAACCTGCCAAATCGATTGGAAACTGTTCCAAACCGTTTTGAGCAGTTCTGGAGCCTTCAGCAGATTTTTGAAACTCGAAATTCTCACAAAATTTCATCAAAGGAGTTGGAAAGCCGAAATTAATTCTGCAAACTGATTTCAATACTCTATGAAGTCGATTGCAGGTAAATTTCAAGTCGTTGTGGAGCCTCCAGCGATTTTTTGAAAATTACTGGAGCCTCCAGTAGATTTTTGAAACTTGAAATTTCCCCAAAATTTTATCAAATGGGGTTAGCAAGCCGAAATTAATTCTGCAAACTAATTTCAATACAATAATATGAAGTCGACTGCATGGTGGCTTCAAGTGGTTTTGAAGGTTCTTGCTACTTTTTGGAAATTTCAATTCTGCTATAAATGCCATGAAACCTTTCAAAAAGTCCCTGGAGGCTCCAAAATTACTTGAACCCACCTGAAATTGTCTTCAGAGGGTGTTAAAATTGGAGTGCATAGTTAATTTCAGCTTTCCATCTTCATTTGGAGGAAATGGGGAAATTTCAAGTTTCAAAAATGTACTAGAGGCTCCAATAATTTTCAAAAAATCGCTGGAGGCTTCAAAACGACTTGAAATTTACCTACAGTCGACTTCATAGAGTATTGAAATTAGTTTGCAGAATTAATTTCGGCTTTCCAACTCCACTTAATGAAATATTGTAGGAATTTCGAATTTCAAAAATCTACTGGAGGCTCCAGAAATTTTCAAAAAATCGCTGGAGGCTTCAAAACGACTTGAAATTTACCTACAGTCGACTTCATAGAGTATTGAAAATAGTTTACAGAACCGATTTCGGCTTTCCAACTCCATTTGATGAAATATTGTAGGAATTTCGAGTTTCAAAAATCTACTGGAGGTTCCAGAAATTTTCAAAAAATCGCTGGAGGCTCCAAAACGACTTGAAATTTACCTACAGTCGACTTCATAGAGTATTGAAATTAGTTTACAGAATCAATTCGGCTTTCCAACTCCATTTGATGAAATATTGTGGGAATTTCGAGTTTCAAAAATCTGCTGGAGGCTCCAGAACTGCTCAAAACGGTTTGAAATAGTTTCCAATCGATTTGGCAGGTCGCAAATAGGGTATACCCCAAATTGCAGCTTTCTAGGTCAATTTGGTAAAATTTTGATTTTTTTCTCACATTTTGGCCAAAATTTGATTTTTGAAAATTCACCAAAAATCGAAAAAGGCACTTCAGCACTTGAAATTTTGACAGGTGATGAAGTTTTTCTTGCTCTTTCGATCTACCTCTGTACAGTTTAAAAAATTTTATGCTAGTCCTATGTTGGAACGCAAAATCTGCGATTTCGGCTGACCTGTCAATCAAAATGGCCGCCATTTTGTAAGTAGAGACATGTTTTTGAGGACAAGGGCTAAAAATGTTCCTTAGGACTCCACCTTTAAGAAAAAAGTTGTCCCGGAGGATCGGCAGGGGGGTGCAAGTGATCCTTATGCGGGCCCCTCGACTACTTTGAAAGTCCCGTTTTTTTTTTTTTAACCAAAATCATCAAAGAGTCTCCTCCATAAAGGCCCCATTTTTTGCCAAATAAAAGACGCGTGTCATGTCGTCACCTAATTTTCGTCAAAATTACCAAACAGGTCTCCAAAATTGTCAAATATTCTTTTTTCTGTCTCCATGTAAGTACTCATCTTTTTGCTCAGCTGTCAGAAGAAACCGTCTAATTTTCATCATACTTATTGTCAAAAAGATCCTTTTTTGACCCAAACTGTCATTTAAAGTCTTGTGTTCAATTATGTCAGAAAATTCCTGTTTATTGCCAATATTGCCAGTTTTGCTTTTATTCATTTTTTTGTACTTCTCTTTAAAAACAAAAAAATTTCAACTTTAAAAAATGTGTGAATAAATTAAAAACCTTCTCTCCAATGAAGTCATGTCTAGTTCATTTTTTTTTTAAACCAAATTTATTACAATTTTTTCCATTTCTGGCAATTTATTGTCGCACTTTCGAAAAATACATCGCACCAATGATAAAAAATATATTCTTACAAAATTTTTTTCAAAACAATATGTAACAGATACACGAATACAATATACAACAGACTACAGCTAAACGTCTTAACAACTATTTTCATTGAATGACAGAAAAAAATCATTTAAAAAAAATGACAAAAAAGAAGTGATATCAAATACAACGTAACCGTAGTGAACAAACTTTTTTTATTATTCGAAGAAAAACTAGAAACATGTTGAATGTTTACATTATGTACATTTTAAAGGATCTGTTACTCCAACTCCTACCTACCAAAACTCCTCATCTTCTTTTACCAATTTTTATTATTATTCAAAACGACAGTCATTTCCTATCACCGTACTCACATTTAACTATACGTAGCTCTGCATAAAACGACTCGTCAATGTATATCAATATCACGCCACTTTACTCTGAAAGTTGAATCGAACATTTACAGAAATCAAAACAAAAGGGAAATTGTGCGAATAGATTTTCAAAATAATCAATCATATAAGGCACCTTTCATCGGAGATGAACAAAATACAATTTTTTCGACATCTGAGAAAGGATAAAACTGAACACAATATTTCGATATCTAAGCACATTAGTATATCTCCCCTTCTAACATCTTAATACCTATTTTACATGCAGAAAATTCGCACTAGTCTCAAACGAAAGGGAATATAAAGGTAACCAATTCGAAATTCGGCTACAAATTAACATAATAAAAAATAATCCATACAATATAAATATACAACAGGGGGAAAAAACACACACATTTAAAAAGTCACGCAATTGTTTCTTTCATACACATTTATACCTAGTTATTTCTCCATTTAAAATGAGAATTCATTAACAAAATTTTAACCGAAAAAAAAAATATATATTACACGCGCGAATAAACAATAAAATGAAAAATCCAACAACAACGTGGAAAATTCAATTTATAAAAATAATAAATATTCGTCTAAAAAGACAACGTACGTTATTATATAATAATTCAACAAGAAATCGTACAAAATATCAATAACAAAAGGTAAACCGTACGTAGTGTACGAGTTACCTAGAAAAATTAACTCAGAAGAAAGGCGAACGAAGGAGGGCGAAAGTCGATAAATTTCTAGCTACTGTCATCTTGAATTTCTTCCATTTCTACGTCCAAGTAATCATCGTCCGATTCGTCGGCGGTATTGGTTTCCGGCGGAGCTTCTTCTTCTTCTTCTTCTTCATCTTCGTATTCTTCGTCGACTTCGACTTCTACTTCGACGCTAGAATCGATTGATTTAGCATCGTCGTTGGAAGCCTCGTTACCGGATACTTCGTACGATTCGACGTGATGCACTTCGATAAAATCGTCTATGATCATATCATCGATAGAGCTTTCATTTACAGATGGAAGTTTTTTAAATAGTTTTTTCGAGCGTCTAGCTACGTTTCGACTTTCGCCTACTATCGCCGGAGCTGGTACTCGATCCGGTTCGGAGTCTATTTCGACGTCGCTCAGAGCTTCTTCTTTGATTTTTATAAAAGGTGGTAGAAGGTGTTCGTGATGATGCTGATGAATCTGATGATGTAGTATAGCTGGAGGAGGAGGTTTATGTATCAGCTTAGGTCTGGGTTTAGGTTGAGGTATCCGTAAAGGGATCAGTAACGAGTCCGGGTCGATTATTTGCGTCGATGCGTCTGTTATATTCGACGAATCGTTATCTGTTGACGTATCGCTGACGTTGACAAAAGATTGTAATTTATCGGCCTGTAGAAACAGAAATTATAGATTACGATAAGATAACTCGAAATTAAATACATGTATTTAAAATGATAAAATACCTAGGCAATTATTTGAATAATAAATTATTGTACATTTGTTTCAAGGGAAAGACGAAGGGAGGGAAAGTGAAGGATTTTCGAATATTTTTCAGTGTGTGGTAATGGAAGAGAACGGCGGAGAAGAGTCACCAAGTCTAAAAATGCTGAAAAATTAAAAAATTAATGCACCAATTTTGTCGATCTACATTTTTGATAGATTGTAAATTTTTGGTCATTTTTTCCTTACATAACTATTTTCTAGGCTAATGCCTCAGAAGTTCATTCTCACAAGGGGACCTTTTGACCTTACATTCTTCGATTTGAACGAAACAAAGCGATACCGAACGAGTATTCCTCAAACCTTCGTAATCGAAATTTCAAGAGCCAAGGTTCATTTTGAGTTTTTAGCAAATTTTTTAAAAATTTAAAGCTTTCTTGAATATTTTATTTTCAAAAATTCACAAAAAAAATCCAAAAATGAACTCAAGTACTTGAAATTTTGGTTACAGAGGTTCTAGGACGTGCTCTTTTGATCTCACATGATTTCGTTCCAGTGGCATACAATTTCTGGCATCAAAATTCGTCTAAAAAGGTAAAATTTGCTACATACTTACTCCATTTTCGACCCCCCCTCCCCACAAGTGGAAACGGCTTCGAACCTTTTGGGCTGATTTTAGAGCCTCCCAGCGGATTTTTAAAAGTTGAAAAATATCTATAAAATTTTCCATATTTAAAAAAAAATAAAAAAAAACATAAAATCTGTCCAAATTAATTTATTCAACACGTTTTCTAGCGATGGGTGCTAATTAATGACCCACTTGAACAATTATCCACTATTTTTCCAAAAATGATGTCTACCAGATCAGCACTTATCGTATAGCATTTTCACAATTGAGAAAAATTTGCTGTTCTCTCACGATTTGACAAAGAAAACCTGAAATTTAGTTTATAACCTATTTTTGAAATTCCAAGTCAATTGCAGGTGATTTTAAGCGGTATTGAAGCCTTCAGCAACTTTTTGAAAATCCAGCTTTCCAAAAAAAATACCAGTTCAATTAACTCAATACGTTCTAAAACTGATTTGGATTGATTTTATGGCATTCTTTCAGAAAACTGGAATTTCTGCAATGTCGCTGGAGGCTCCATAATGTCTTGAAACCAGCTCCAGTCGAATCAGCATGTTGAAATTGAGGATTTATAGAGTGAATTTCAGCTTTTCAACTTCATTTGGTAAAATTTAGTGGAAATTTCAACTTTCAAAAATGTGCTGGAGACTAAAGAACTACTCAAAATTATTCGAAACCGTTTCCAAAGGTTTTGGAGAGATCAAAAATAGGGTAAGTATATTTCAATTCACTGTAATTTCGATTGTTTTTTTCATTTCTGGCCCGAAATTGATTTTCAAAGATCTCCCAAAAATCGAAAAATACACTTAAGTATCTGAAATTTCTGTCTAGTGATGTATTTTTGCATGCATTTTCAATCCAGCTTCATCAGATTTGAAAACTTTTCTGCCAATTAGGACATTTTCCTCTTAATAGGTATAACAATTTTTATTCAAGCAATGAATGCGCATTTACTCGTCTTTTTTTAGCACCTCTCCCCCGTTCATTCAGAAAATTAAAACCATTACCACCTTAAAATTAGTCAACCCACCTTTGTTAATTTTTCTGTACCCCCTTCCCCCCACATCATAAACCCTGGCCACACCATTGTATCGTTTAAATCGAAGACTGTAAGTTCCAAATGTTCCCTTGTCAATTGTTTTAAACATGCTTGATGTTACTTCATTAATCCCTTCCCTTCCTCCCCCGTCAGGCACAAGAATGTCTCAGTCAGAGCCAAAATTTCCTCATTAAATCAGTATTTTAGTTATTTGAGTGCGTACAGGAGACTAAAAATATGAATTAATTGAAAGGAAACCAAAAGTTGAACAACATAATTATCTAATCTAATAAAAGAGGAAAGAAATGAAAGATTTTTGGATTTTTGAACTTGGAAAAAACTTCTTCCACTCCTCTTTCTCTCCCAGATGGATCTAGGAGGTAGGAATTCAGCATGCATGTTGCACAAAAGGAGCATATCTCGGTTTTTGAAAAAAAGGCCTATTAATGCGTTTGTATCTTTCAACAGATTTCAATTTTTCCACTCATCCCCACCGAATTGACTTAGGAGAAACAAATTTGAGAAGATAATCTCAGATGCGCAATTTTAGAAAATTTTACCCCCTCCCTCAACCTTTTCTTAGCCCTTTTCATACGATAAAAAAGTACAAGTAGAAACAACAGAAGACGAGCTACCCAAACGAAACGAGGAGGCTTTTCAACCGTTCGAGTGTGTTAATGTAAGATGAAAAAAATAGGGTAATATGCAAAAGAAAGCCCTAAAGATGTGGGCCATCCGAAGAAAAAGGGGGCAATACCGACCTGAAAATCATTGCATTTTTTGTTTGCTCGTGTTGCCAAATTTCAGCGTTTTTTTTTTTTTTTTAATTTCAGCATTAATTTATAATATTTTGTTACTTCAGACACGTCAAGTCGATCTTTGCCCACTGATGAAATTTTCGTCAATTTTTTCCAATTATCATTGCTCACTGGTGAAATTTTAGTCAATTTCTTTCAATTTTTCTTCACTTTTAGCTTCTACGTCCACTCATTTCATTTCTAGATCAGTTTTTTTCTTTCATCAAGAAAATCCCATTCATCAGTAAGAAAACAGAATAGCGAAGAGGAAATGCATATTGCACACAAAAAATATTCGACAATTGAGTGGGTAAACTTAAAATCAAAACTCGTACAGTATTTATTCAAAAACTATCGTTCAACAGAATAATTAAAGAGGCACAAAATACGGTACCTAGTGATTTTTTTGAACTTGAAAAACACGGTTCCCTGCCCATGATCCACTTGAATCGAACCAGGATGTGGTCCTATGACATATGCACTTGTCTTAAGGAGTTTCGATTTTCGGCCTTTTTCTTTTATCAAACAATAAAACAAAAAAATTATAAATTTGGTACGTCAAATTCAAATTTGCAGTACTCTACATAGGTATTACCGTATTTGAAAATAACGTAAGAAGAACTGAAATTCGCAAGTTCTCCCTTTTGCCTCGAATCTTCAATTATTTTAGAATTTAGAAAAAATTCTAGAAAAGTTGAAGCGGTTGAAAATGCTTATTATTCAATTCTCTATAATAAATTGAAATACTGTTTTTGACATCGCCTCTTTCTCCTCTTTAAAATTCTTGTTTTGATTACGTATTCTACTTATACTCGTAGTTAGCCAAGTTTTTACCGAACTTAAATTTCAGTTCAGTTTCTAGTTCTACTTCCGCAACCCTTCTAAAGTACTTCTAACTGCATCGAATTTTGCTAACGAGGGAACAGTCAGAAGTGAGTGACTATCACTGGATCAGAATAAACCTTCACATGGAATCACAGGACTAAAAATTGAAAAATTGTAAAAATTGCTATTTCTAGGTGTTTGACGAACAAGACAACATGCAAAAGCAAATTTAGCAGAAATTTTTTTTTCAATTATTGTTTTAATTTGAGCAAAGAAGGAAATGATCATGCGGTTGAGTAAACATTTTTTCTATTTTACAAAAAAAAAAAAAAAAAAAAAGTAGAAATACTTGATGAAAAAAATCTAAATTTTGAAAGGAGAGAATAAAATGAATAATTTTAAAATTTGTACGAAAAAACGGAAAAAGACTTTTTTGCATTTTTGGTAAAAAGTAAACGTTTTTTTTCGAATTGTTAAATTTTGGAAGTGGGGAAAGAGGGTCAAAATTTATTCAAATCAAAATAGAGAAATTTGAAAGTACTGAAAAAAAACCTGATAAATGGAAAATTAATAAAAGGTTTGATTGAAGAAATGGAAAAAGCAGGGGTTTTCTGCAAGTTTGGCAACAAAAGAAGGATAAACAGGATAAATAGGACCGTTAGACAGCCTATATTTCAAAATAAAAATAAATTCAGCGTCCACCAACCTCCCAATTTTGAAAAATTTGAACAGCTGCGAAACACTGATAGATCGAATTCAAATTAGGGCAAATGTACGTGTCATAGTACACTTGGTTTTTCCCTTTAAAAAAAAAACGAAATCAATAGGAGCTATTACAAAAGTTTTCCAAACTTTTAAATTAATCCCCCCCCCCCTCCCCCTTTTCAAAGTCAGATTGGGTTTGGTAAACAAATTTTAGAAAATTTTAGAAAATCATAATTGTGATAACTCTGACTGTTCCTTAATCACATCACCCAACACCAACGAAAACTACACTTTTATAGTTTTCTAGGCGAAAGAAGCACGTGGAAAAATTACTAAACACTTACCAAATACTCCGACTTGTGATCTTTACAGATCAGAGTATCCTCGCAAGTAATGTAAACATTATTTTCGGTGTGCAGTCTACAGAAAGAATTAATACATCTGGAACACTTGGCAACTCTACATTTGCTTTTACACTCGGTACAATAATGCCAAGGACACAGCCAACGTCCTGTAAAAGCACACAAACCGTAATTATTTCTATTTCTGTCGACAGTAAATCCCACACGAACTGATTTCAACTCACCTCTGGGTAATTGGAATAATTTTTTAACGCAAGGAATATGATATCCTTTAGAACACTTTTTATTATCGCAGAAAATCAGTTCGCCTTTTTCTTTGCACATGAAACAATCTTCTTCTAATTTCGCCAAACCGACCATAGCTCTTAATTTTTTATGCAATCGTTTTTTCAACGTTTTATACAGAGCCAGTTCTTTGTCTTGATCGGTCAAATGAGGTTTTCTGCCTCGTTTACCTACGACCCGATTTTCGTCGGTTTTCATTTTGATTTTAGGTGATTTTTTGGCAGCGTCGGTCGTTTTCTTGGTTTTTTTCACTATAATCTTTTTTCCACGTTTCAGTAGACGTTTCGGCATCACTTTCTTTTTGGGTCGACCTTTTAACGTAACTTTTTTCTTCACTACCGTGCCTTTTTTACGTCCTCTACGTTTCGGCGACGATTTGACGGTCACCGAAGTCGTATTTTCATCGGATACGTCAGTTTTCGGCACTTCGATGGCGACCGTTGTTTCGGCCATTGTTTCGATATCTTCGAGGGAAATGGTGTGTTCTTCGTCGGTACCGTATTCCGTTGTGTTTTTCTCGCCTTCGTTGGTAACTTTTTCGGTACCTTTTGGCGAAGATGCGGCAATAGGCTGATCTTCTTCTGCGGTGGTGGTAGCAGAGGTTGGGTTAGTTTCTAATGTTTTGACTAGCTCGTCTGTGGACGACTGTTCAACAGGATTGGTTTCCTTTTCGTCGGTATCGGGTTGTTGGGGATTTTGTTTAGATGATTCGTCAGGATTCGTCGACGTTTCGGCGGTCGTATCTGCTGCCTTAGTCGATAGTTTACGTTTTTTAATTGGTAACGTGCTCGAGGAAGCGGCTGCGGTAGACGCTCGTTTGGCCATCGCTGCTTTTCTTTTTCGTTTACCGGCAGCCGTCAGTTTTCTGCCTTTTTTACGAGCGCGTGACGATTTAGAGCCGTTACCGCCACCGTTTTTTGAATCGCGATTATCGTCGTTGGATTTTTTACGCGAGTCGTCGTCGCCGTTTGAACCTCCGCCATTATTACCGTTTCCGTTCTGCGAATTATAAAATGATGGTTTTTTTATAACATGTTGAGAAAAGACGTATTGGGGAAAAAGAATGATGAGTTCTTACTTTGACTGCTTTCATGCCGATAAAACCGGAACATTTTTCTGATCCACACAGACAAGGTTTCTTTTCATTTCCGAGGACGGTTAAATTGTAGTTGAAAACCAACTCGTCATTCGCTGTGATATCTTTTAAAGCAAATAGTCCAATTCGAGTATCGCCATTTACCGTCCATTTTTGCGTTTCACAATTCGGATCACACGAATGGTTCATAAATCTATAATTTGTAACAAAAAAAAAAAAAAAATAATGATTCACAGAAAACCACAGTTTTGGATATCACTCGAGATGCATGTCTCTGATTGAAATATTTCACGTACCTAGATACGTTTCCCTTTGGTCCTGCGTCCAGCATTCTATTATTGTCAATGGTTAAAAAATAGTAATTTTCTTCTAGATTTTTATACATAGCACCGACTCTTTTCTTGTACTCTTCTTCGTCGATCATCTCGCCAACGTATTCGATAATAAAATCACCTACGATCATACAAATGATACATTGTAACGTATCAAGTAAAATATCAATTTCATAATTTTTCTGCGCAGAAAATACGTTACCTTTTTTGATATCGACCAAAGTCTTCAAACCCCAACCTCTTTTATCAGTTCTGCAAGGCATGAGCGGTGGATAAACTCTTTTTTCAAAAGCTTGATTCAGACATCTTTCGCCGGCCGCACAAACTCTCGGATTGCATTCCACCAACAATATTCTAAAAAAATCAGAAAACCATCAAGGATTAAAAACATTCGACTTAAAAGGGGGAAAAATTATGACACGATCCATTACCTATTTAAACAATCCGATTCGGGAGCACAAGGCCTCTCAGAACTCGGATCACATCTGCATTCCGGTATATTCGAGGTGTTCAACTCGACTACTTTCACGTTTCCTATCGGTTTATTGGATTTAATTCGCACGTATCGAGGTGGTTTCTATTTTTGAAAAAATTAAAAAATAATGCATCAAGTTTTCATCATCGTTATACTTATTCTTACATAAAAACGAATCAAGCAACACACCAGTCCAAGTTTAGCTTCTTCTTCTCTCAAAGCTTTGTCAATTTTCAATTTTTGATACGCTTCTTCGGCTTCCTTAAGAGCTTTCTCAAAGGTCAAGTCGACTACAGTACGGTTATAATTTTTCTTACCCGAATCCTGAATTCAAAAAACATAATTAACATATTGAAATCAATTCTATACGGATCTAGTTCAAGTTAACATACTCCTTCTTGGTATACAAATGCTCTCCCCCGATTCACCCAGTAGTAATCATGAGATCCAAAAAATCTGACCGCGAATTCTCCGCGATTATGAGGCTTCATAGCGATCTTATCTGGTATTTCTTGGGGATACAATATATGAGCCGGCCACCATCTAGATAATGAAATATTTTCAAAAATTAGTACCTCATTCAATTTGATCATTTTTATACAAAAAAAAAAAGTATCAGAATTTACCTATAATGTCCTAATTTGACCCAGACTATTTCTCCGTATAATAAATACCGGCCACTTTGGCAATCCTCGCAGAGATACCTTCCTTCGTATTCTTCCGGACTAAGTTGAAGGCATTCGACGTGGAAAGACATAGGACACTCTTCACAACAGATCAACGAACCGCCTGAAATGAGCGTTTGTTTCGTTTCAAATCAGCACCAATGTTATCATACAGGAGAAGGGCAATACAGATATTTTTGCTAAAACTAGAAACACTTCATTATGCTTACCAATGCAGCATATGAAGCACCACGATGTATTCACACGAGTAGATTTCAATTTCGGAGGAACGTAATGACGCGGGCAAATGATTTGACTCATGGTTAACAACTCGGAACCAGCGGGTATGCAATATACATCTGAAATATGGTCAATTTTTTAAAATTTATCGCTTCCTATTACAGGAAAAAATCATTTCAGACGAAAAGCTCACTTTGGTGATACGTCGTCGGACATTTAATACATCTGACGAGCTTAGCTTGACCTTGTCTGTTCTTCAGCGCTGCAGGATTATCCGATATACACGTATGACAGTAGTGCTGCGGACATAGCAACGTTTCTTTAAGCGTAGTCGAACTCGAACCGTTCTTTGGCTTGGGATTATTCGTGGTCCAGGTAGCCTGAGGCCAAGATTTAAGGCATTCTTTATGGAAAACTCGAGCGCAAGAAGCTACAAAATGAAAACCGAAATTGAAAACATTTTTATTACGAAGAAAGATCTCGAATAAAGGTTCGCTTACATAAATGACACGTAAATCGTTCGGTTTCTCCGGTCTTGTCTTGAACGGTTTCACCGCAAGCGAAACAAGGATACATAATTCCTTCGCTGCATAAATTACACATGAAATCGCTTCCGCCGTTAGATTTGTCGTTTTTAGCTGTGGACGTTTCTTTTTTAGAAGCATCGGTAGTATTCTGCGATTCGACAGATTTACCAGCAGAACTTTTTCTACTCGATGATGCGACTACTTCAACTTCCTCGGATGCATCGCCGTTACAATCAGGTTTTTCATCAACGATTTCGTTTTCAACGCTAACTTCGGTTTGAATTTTTTCAGTCTTCACTTCATCTACAACGTTATTGTTTTCTATTTCAGCCGATTGTTCGGGATCTTCTACAATTTCTTGTTTGACTTCATCGTCATTTGTAGAAGGTTCTTTAGATACTTCGCCATCTTTAGCAGCAGATTCTGCGGAAGATTCATCGTCGACGTTAGCTTCCGAGTTTGAAATCGGTTCGTCCTCCGTTTCCATTTTCTCTTCGGCCGAATTATCTGGTTCTGACTTTACTTCTTCATCGTTTTGTTGATCTTTATCGACGGCTTTTTTGATTTTCTCTTCCATTCTGCGAGATCTGCGCGGTGTAGGTTTAACCGACTCGTCATTTTTACTCTTCTCGCCGCTATCTTCGGAAGTATTCGCAGTCGCGATTGATCTTCTCGAACGTCTACTGGTTACTGGTTCTTCGGTCTTATTTACTACGGTAGGTTCCGGTTTGGCGTCATTTTTCGTCGATTCTACGGTCGTGGTTGTTTCTCCAGTCGGTCTGAGTGAAGATTTCTTTCGACGACCTCGTCTAGGAGGACTATTAACAGCGGAATCGGTATCTTTGGCGGCAGCTAGTTTCTGAACACATTCTACATGGAAAGTTCCGGCACAAGGACCTCGGCAACGAACCGTGTCGCCGGGTTTTTCACAAATTTGGCATACTTTTTCGGATTTGTATCCGGTGAATAGGTTTGAGAGTTTCTTAGGCTTCGAGGAACTAGGCAGAGTCGTCGATGAGGGCGAAGAACTACGTCGCTTTTCGTCAGATTTACTGGAATCGTCGTCGTTTTCGTTACCAGAAGATTTGGCGTCCTCTTCGATAACTCCAACTTCGCCATCTCCGTCATCCGAGCTTGATTCGCGCTCTACTTTGACGTATCTATAAAAAGAATAGAAGAAATGTTTTACAATCGAGCGAACAGTACTGGTGTAAATTATGTATAAAATACAAACATTTCGTTAGTAATAATTTTCATTACCCAAAATTTTGAGAAATGAAAACACAAAAACAGCTGCGCCACCGCCTCATTCTACATATCGTTCAACTCCTTCTCAGTCGTGCTATTTTACACTTCCCCAAAAAATTGTCAAGAGTAATTTTCGAATTTCCCAACGAACCGCTCTTTCTCTTCTCGCTATTCTGCTGTATTAATTCGAGGCAATATTACATCGAACACTCACTTGATTTTTTCAGCATCATCCATTTCGCTCCACAACTTCTCCAAGTGATCTTCGACTTGCTCTTCGTTGAAGTCAGGATGTTCAACGCTCACACTCTCCGTCATCTGATCTCTGAACGCATTAAAATCTCCAACTTCGCGTTCATCGTCGGTATCCTTCTTTTCGACCGGTAGAATTTCTGGAGGGGGTGCTTTGCTTTGTGCACCTTTTTTTCGAATAATTTTTCTGGCGGCTTTGGCATGTGCCAACTTCGATCGATGAGCCGAGATCTTACTAGGCCTGCCTCTGCCTCTACCCGTTGCAGAATGACGTTGTTCAAATAGTTTACTAAATTTAGAAGCGGTACCTTTAGGGCGAACGTGATCGGTATCTTTGGGTTGTTTTTTATCATCGGCGAATAACCTTCGAGCTTTTATTTCGTTATTACTCAAATTACCATCTTCGGCTTTGCTGTCATCGGTTACACTGAGTTCTGATTCGGGTTCCGCAGTGGAGGGTTCTTTCGATTCATCTTTCACGGCGGCTTTCTCTTCCTCAATTTTCGCCAAGATTTGGGGCGTGAATCGCGAATTATAGGTGCCGATGAATACATCGGTTTCTTCGTCCGATTCGAAATCGTAAACCGAGATATCTTTCTTCTTCGGATCCGAATCGGGCGAAGTGCTCGAACTGGCGGTTTGATCTTCACCCAGTTTCTGCTGTTTCTTCCTTTCGTTTTCTTTATCTAGTAATTTATTGAATTTCGCATTTTTACCGCCTTGTTTTAGTCCGTTCTTGGGTTTCTTATTCTTTGCACTGCCGTTGTTATTCGACTGGCTCAGGATTTTATTCATTCGACGCATAAAAGCTCGTCTCTTTTTTACGTGCTCGTCGATAGGTTGACGTTTTTTCACTGCACTTGTCTCAGTGTTAGGTAACTTTTCGTCGCCGGCGCCTGATGGACCGGATTCCGATGCGGTTTGGCGAGGTTTTTTCAGTGCCTACGGAATATAAAACATTGAAATTACTATATGTGGCGGATTGAATATCGTAACAAACTACTTGGTAATGTAACTTCGACGTACCGAGGTGGTAGGAGCATCGTTTAGTATTTTACGTTTTCGGCCACGTCTTTCCTCGGGATTCTTACTCTTTCGTATCATAGCGCGTTTTGATTTCAAAGAACTCGTTTCATCGACAAAATTCTTCTCCGCAATAGGATAAAGACTTTGGTAATAAGGAATTCGTTCCTCACTGTAATACAAACATATGTATTATGATACCTGCATTAAATAAACATCAGGTCTGGTCTGTTCGAGCGACCTGCACAAGTTACACTGACACAGTTTCGCCTAAAACGCCAAGTGAGTTTTTAAACCAAAGTAAGTCGGTCTAAAATGGTTGATTTTTTATACATTTTGTGGTTTGTGTAAATATAGCTCGAACAGACCTTTGTCATCTGGTGGACTGGAAATTAGGAGACAGTAAAAGCAGGCTGGGGGAGGCGACCGGTCGTTACTGCGTTGCCAGATGACAATTTGTCTTATACCTATTTAACACCTTTTTCACATTTGATAAAAACTTACTGAGGTAATTTTAAAACGGTATCTGCTTCAGTGACTGCTTTCTCCCATAAGTCTTGAAACGACGATTTGATGACAAAATATTTAAATCTGATTTTATCCTTCTTGTATTGTTTCTGTAAAATAGGTAAAAAATAATTTAGAAATGGAATCCGCCATATTTTAAACATTATTAAAACACGTTGATTGAAAACACATTTTGTCTAGCCTAAAAGGACATTTCATTCAAGCCTATCTCTAAAAATAACATGATTGTGTGTGTATAGGCCGATAACATGTGTAGGCAGTATGTTAAATAGACAGTACCTTCAAATCGAAAAATTGCTCTTTTGATTGGTATTTGATAAGACTGGTTGTTAAAACCCAACTTCTGCGACCCCTGTCGCCGAAAAACTGCACGTGAACAGCCAATCTTCGGTTCCCAACTGAAAAAAACATGATAAAAAATTTTTAAAATAATTTTCCTCGTTGAAAAATTACACGAAGTAAAAAATGAAAAAATTTCCAACCTGACTTGACATAAATAGACGATCCATATTCTAACGTAACTATGCTAGGCCAATATGAATAGCATCCGATTTTCGCCCAAGCCACGTCACCAACCTTCCAATTCAGTTCGACGTGACTTATTTGAGATAATTTTTCTTCATCTATTTTCTCGGTTTGATTATCTTCAGTAACGCTAGCAGCAGCGGACGATTCACCTTTCCGCGAATACGTTTTAATGGGATCTTTACTAATTACAGGACTAACCGAAGGTTCTGTTAAATCTTCTTTGGGAGGTTTTGGAGTTTTAGATTTAGCAGACCTGGGAGATTTCGAAGCAGTTTTTGTAGGTTTAGGCGTCTGCGAAGTACTTTTGGTAAGTTTAGGCGTCTGCGAAGTGCTTTTGGTAAGTTTAGGCGTACTTTTAGCGAGTTTCGGCGCGTTAGAGATGATTTCATCGGGTTTAGGTGTATTTGAACTAGATTCAACGGTTTTAGGCGTATCTGTTTCATCGACAGATTCATTTTCAGCTTTACAGCTAGTTTCTTCATCGGATTGTTTGGTTAAGCTCTCAACAGACTGGGCTGGTTCGGATGGCGTAATTTGACTATTTTTAGCGGACGATTTTCGCGGTTTTTTCACCACTACAGCTTTACGAGGTGTTTCGTCGGCGTATACGTGCTCGTAAGATGAGGTATTGCTGAGCACAGCGTATGATTTTCTATCCATCGATACGAAATCGGTGGATAACTTCGGCTTACGAACTCGGCCATAGCGACTTTTACCCGGAGTCGAACTTGGAGACGTTACGACTGGTTTTTTGTCAGCTTTTTTAACCGTGCCGGAATGTTTCAGAACTCCGTTTACTTTAGGAGTGGATTCTTTCGCGTCTACCGACTCATCTACGCTGTTTGGATCCGATGTTTCGACAACTGTATCGTCTACCGATGTGGTCTTACCGTCTTCTTGATCGAAATCGACGTTATGATTATCGATATCCATTCTATCGAACGCGTCTGTGTTATTATTCGGTACATCGCCCAAGTCGTAGCTAACAGGCTTCAATTCGATTAATTTCGGCGGTTCATCGGTTTCCACGTAATCGGCTGTATCGACTTTGGAAACACTAGGTATTTCGGCGACAGCTGGATCTTCGTCCATATTCAAATTATAACCGTTTTCCGAATCATACACATATTGAAGAAACGAATCTGACTAAACGACGCAAACCTGCAACATAATAGGCGTAATTAGAACCGCACGTAAATCGTGTAAATAAACTTAGAATAGAAATACTCACGAATCTATTTAATAACTATAAAAATACATGTATAATAATAAGAACTGAATAGTTTAAATTATAGAAAAAAATTAAACACAACGCATCAAATTTGATTATGTGATCTCGGGCAAAACGAGAGAAATGTGTTCAACGAAAGAAACAAAAATATTCAGCTACGTATCACATAACCATGTATTCTTGATTATGGAAGTCCGGTGTCGAACATAAAAATACGATAAAATACGTATGAATATGAATCGAAAACGAAACATTAGTCGTTTAATCGAACGACGCCAAACATTATTTACATAGAGGTAGACAGTAGCCTAACTTCGTTCCGATTACAAGAATCCGCCACTTTTTTTGATTGATAACAATGAATTAAACGGCGTATCGTTCGGCGGAATCATCCCTTACGATGTAACAATAACTCAAAATTAATCTCAACATGAAACATCGTACATTACTCGAAGTTTCGGTGAAAAATACTTACAATGATTATCAAAAAGTCAAGTCATAAGCTCAGTGATTGAAACGAACGATGGATGTAGTGCCGAATACTGAAATATCATCAACGCTTCCAGTCCGATGGCCGCGTCGGATGCTACTTATGTGAGATGGAAAACTAGCTGTAATTAATCAACGCATATATTCGACCATAATCACTGATATTGCAAATTTTTAACACCAAAACAGCGAATGCGAAACTCTACGCGGTAAAATCTGTTTTTTTTTCAACACAAAATAAAAATGAATAAAAATTAAAAAACATACAAACGAAATGGAAACTAATTTACAGAGATGGACTACGTACGTGGTAGCGTCGGTGACGCCATTTTCGTGAACAAATTGATCGAGATTTCGTTTTTATAATGCATTTTTTAAACAAAATACCCAACAAAACTAATTATTACGAATGCATCTGATATTGCATTTATAGAGAATTTGTAAATTGTAAAAAACATTCTGGTAAGACGTACTTTAGAACAGAAAATTTGAAATAAAAAAAGGTCGACTGGAAACTGGAGCTTTCAACTAAAAGTGTACAATGTACATAAGGAACTACATTTTTCGGAAACCGTTGAAACTTTCAAAATTTGCCATTTTTATTTTTTTTAATTTTAATTATTCGAGATTTCCTATAAATAAAGTAGAGATGAAGATTAAAGATGAATAATGTTTAGTTCATTTGTCTCATTTGAAAATGAATCGTTTCGTATCTCAGAAGGTTGAATACGAATGCCTCCAACTGTTTACTTTATCGAGGTTCTAGTACAAATTGCAACTCGAATAAAAAATATGATTTTCTGAATAACGATGAGATGATCGTTCGTGAAATATTCTTTCCACGAAGTTTAACGCAACTGATACAATTCCTGAACAAAACTGGAATTTCGCATAGGAGAAATAATCTGATGACTGCGAAGTACAGAATTTAATTGTCATTACTTATGGCAATCATCTACAACTACATTTTATAGGCCTAGCCTATCTCAATTTTGAATCCAACTAATCATTGGAATCGCCTTGGAATAGTTTTTCCTTTGGCAGGATTCAAACTTTTCTTTACTTCATATGTTTTCTTTCTCTAATTTAGTTCGAAATAATTAATGTTTTTGATCATTAGAATCACGACGACAAATTGAATACAAATGCACTACCTATAGGCATATGAAATCGATGAGTTGATGAATAATACATAGAACATCATAGTACCTATGCCATGAACGTCATTTTGAATTTTAGCTCTAATATTACGATAGTAAAACAATTTCATTATTTAAAGATACGATTACTGAATTCCTAGTTTATTCATCATTTCATCAATAATGAACTCAATTCAGGTAAGGTATAAGGTATTCCTTATTATACTGCAAGATAAATACAAACATAGAGCATAGGTATGTTCGTATATAACTATATGCTCTAAGGATATACGGTAATTTCGCTGATGTCATCAATTTTAGTAAAAAAGAATGAAAAATAGTAAGATCCAAAGTGAAATTTAGCCATCGGTCCATGATAAGTAAACGACGAAGGATGTTTATTTTTCAAATCAATAAGTAGACGCGATGCGATAACAAAAATATTTTTTCTACATGAGAAATTATACCACCGAAGTGCATTGTGTACCTATTTCAATTTAACCTTGAACGTCGTATCGACAAGTTTATACAATACCTATCGAACTTGATTTTTAGTCGATATAATTTTTTTTCAAAAATTTATTCGTGTATCTTCACGTCAATCGTCCAGTAATTGTAACTTTATCGAATTACCTACATTAACAAACGAGTAAAATATTGAGATAGGCTAGGTACCTATCGAGCATATAATCGAGATTCGAGACCATATCTCAGACATATCAATCAATCAAAGCACATTCACAAATTTATTAATTGAATTTTAATCACCCTTTGATTTAGCGATGACCCTTTGTACATATGAAAAAACAGAAAAAAGGTCTACACAGTAAGTCAGCACGTGCGGAGGTTGTTGTCGATTGTAATTCGATATTTAGCGTTCATTGGGGAACCGCAACACGAGCATCGATGAGCGTAACTATTGAAAATAAAATTTTTTCTAACCGCATCGTTGTATCAACTTTTTTTCCCCTTTAGTTTAACCGTTAAATTATTTTGACAGATGGAGAAGAAATGTAGCAAACGAGCGATTGAAGAAGCGCTAACTTCCACGTTTTGTTTTGGTTCTTACATTGACTAAATTAATTCGATTATCACAAAAGAGCCAAGAGATGTATCTAAGAATAGTGAGCTGTTGAAAAATATACCAGTCACATTTCTCTGCCAGTAGATAAGCCAAAAGACAAAACGTGAGCAAAACATATTGATGTAGATCACCAAAAAAAAAACAAAAAAAAAAGCAAAGTACAAAATGAAATGTTCCAGTTTTTAATTTTCAAAAGTTGAACTATTTATTTGTCAACGTTTTGACGAAAAAGACAAGAGAAAGAGGTAGACAACTTCAGCAACAGGGAAGGCTTTCTGACGATTTCTGCCAAAAAATCGTAACTTTTGGGCAATTTCTGGAAAAAAGTGAAACGTTTGAAGAAATTTTCTAAAGAAAAAACAGCGAGAATTTTTGACAGTTTTTGGCAAAAAGCAGGATTTTTGACCATTATCGGCAAAAAAATATTTTTCCGCAATTTTTGTCAAAAAAGGAAGACTTTTTTGCAATTTTTTAACTGAAAAAAAAAAACGAAAATAATTGTTGATAATTTTTGGTGAAAAAAACGAGGCTTTCTGATAATTTTTACCTAATAGAAAAAAGATAGGCTTTCGAGTAATTTCTGAAAAACAGGTGAGATTTTAACGAAATTTTGCTAAAGAAGGAGATTTTTTGTATATTTTTTGCGAAAAGCAGGACTGTTAATTTTAGCAAAAAACTGGACGTTTGGAAATGTTGAAAAACTAAGCAAAAATTACTTTTAGTAGGGCAACTTGCCCACTTAAAATTTTGTCCAAACCCGAAATTTTTTTCTAAAATGTATCAGAATTATTGTCAACAATTCAACAAATTTTTAAAAATCGAATTTGAGAAAATAAAAATCGAGTTTTAGATTCCTCGCAAGCAAAATTCGATACCCCTGAATTTACAAAAATAGGCAACTACAACAACACATCACTCTAGTTATTTCGGCAGGTGTACAGCATACTTATATTTTGGACATGAAAATGATACAACTGTTAACACGAAAAAGATTGAAACTATACTTTTTTGAGACCCAAACCTGCTGAAGAAATAAACATTCTAATAAATAAATTTTCAGTCGTAAAATTGAAAAAAATAAATAAAATTAAAAAAAAATAAAAAAAAATAAGCTTAGAAAATGAGCGTAGAATTATCACAAGCACGTAATTTTCATCAACCGAATTTTCAGCAATAAGGGATGGAGATGGAGGTACAGGGTGTTCCAGAATAACCTTTCACATTTTGGTAACCACTGATCTGTGTTCAAGAGGAGCTAGGGGAATGGTAAAGGCGGTTCTAGGTAGCCAAAGCATGCCGAATTATGTTTCAATAGTTATTTTTTGCCCTGGAGAAGTAGATGGCTGCACAGTGTACTTTTACTGTGAGGTCCTTTTTTAAAAATAAAGACTCCCGGACCCCTTTACTTTACTCATCAGTAACAAAGCTCATTTTTAACTAAACAGTGAAGTGAATATACAGAATGTGCGCTTCAAGTGTACAGAGAATCAGTTGATAATACTCGAGAAACCTCTACACTCCGCCAAGTTGACTGTTTGGTTGGGCGTGGCTAAGTTTGGTGTAGTGGGACCATGTGTGTTTAATGAAACAGTAACGGTGAGGGGTAAGGCAAAATGTTGAACGAGTTTCTTGTTCCTGAACTGAAAGGCAGACGATTATATAGTGTATGTATAGTTACTTACTTGGTTACAACATGTTGGAGCTACCTATCATTCAGAGACCAACACAATATGTTTAGCGCGTGAGCACTTCGGTCATTGAATAATTTCGTTGAACACAGAAATTTAATGGCTACCTCGATCCCCTGATTTTTCCGCCTATGATTTTTTTTATGGAGTTACCTCAAGTTAAAAGTGTATCAGGATGAATCTAGGACTCTAAAACATCTTCTAGGTGATATTAATCGTGAGTTGAGACTGATTGGAAGAGAAGTGTTCAATAATTCGAAAAAATGTTTGGTTGAATGTGTCAAAAATGATGGAAAATATCTCGATGGAAAAATTTTTAAAACTTTATTTTTAATGGAAACTCAAATATATGGTCTAAAAACGGCATGTTTCTACTTCATTTTGGTTGTAAAAGAATTTTTGTAAACATTTTTCTCTCAGAGTAATAAGAAAAACAAATGTGAAAGGTTATTCTGGAACACCCTGTAAAATGTTTACATTTGTAAGGCTTCGCAAAATAAGCTTGGAGTTCTACGAATGTAAGAAGCTACGAGTCTTAATCTTCCTCCGCGCAGCAATATTGATTACAGTGTTGCTTAAAATACAAAAAACACAAATACAAAATTTGAAAATCGAGTGATTCGGTGACGAATAAATGACACAGGCAATAATTATTTCAAAAATACTTTCAGCTGCGTATAATTCGTCTATTTTAAAATCATTTTATTTTGTAAAAGTACTAGTACAAGTTGAGAACAATGTGACTAAACAAATAAATTAATCGGTTTATTCGAGAGAATGAATACGATTACCTATAAAAAATATGAAATTTTTACTCAATTATTTACTCCCTCAAGGATTTGTAATTTCAACACATCATAAGCTCGCCCCACCTATTTCAACTGCAAACTGCATCGTAATTTGCCACTAAGGATTATTGGGTTAAAACGAAAGCTTAACCTACCTACTTCAACTGAAATCGGAATTTACGATTTGGGATCGATAAGTATAGAAGCTCGACATATTTCGATGAAAGTTATGCACGTTCAATAACATCTGCACTCTACAGATAGTAAATTATGCATTTTTACCTACCTATCGTAAATAATTGCTGAAAAATATAGCGAAACAAGACACACAAATGTTTACCTATTTACAATATTTTTCATTTCATCGTTATCATATTACACATTAGCTTACTAATTCCATTACCATTGATGTACGGTATACCCATAACTCGGCCAACATATTGGACGATTATAGGGTATAGGTAATTGACAAAGGGCAGAATGAGCACATTCGAGAGGAAATTTGGTATTCGACGAGAAGATAGGTACAACAGTGTCAACGGCTTTCCACACGGATCGAATATCTTTTTTGATACGAACACGAATGCGAAGAAACAGAAGGTGGTAAGTTGAACCTACTATACGATGAGTTAAACTCGAATATTTCCTGTAAGGTATTACTTCCACTCAACTAGGCACCAAATGCTCCGAATTGACGTACCTATCTGAACTGGTTCGTCTGGTTATTTAAATTGCAGTCAAACGACAATGTAAAAGGGGTACATTAACATCCATAAAGTTCTTACTTACGTCTCGTTCGTGTTACTCAGTTGTCGATAATTTTTCTTACAGAAGTTCAGGGTGTCATATCTCAATCATTTTGAACTGAACGGATGATCGGGCCATGGGAATCGATCAGTTTTTGTTCGCAGGCCTGTACGGCGCGGCTATACTGTCTGCCAGATAACATGATACCACCTATGATGAATTTTGGCCGCTCTAATTAAGCGTATACGGTACTTCGTACTTGTAGCTGCATGAATAATAGGTATTGATTATTCGTATTTTTTCAAATCGACTTGAGAAATTCTCGCTGAAAAAAGAATAATCGGATACGTTACATCGTGAATTATGTATTTACGCTTATTTTTTAACGAGAAAAATTTGAAATGAACATTCACATAATTTTAAAAAAAAAATACTTATCTAGGGAGTTGAAAAATGGTGAATCGACTACCGATGGGATTTTGAAATCAAACAGTGGAAGTTGGTCTTTGTGGTTCAAAACTTTTCCAACAATGTTTTCTGATCTCTGGACCATCTCTAACCTCTCCAAAAGGGGTAAAATTAGCACTTTCGTTTAAAATTTTCATCTTCGGCAGTTTTCGATCGAATTTCTTCAAATTTGCAGGGATTCTACATACGAGATCATGCAAAAATAGTACTTATTTCACAAGCCGAAATTTCAGGTGATGAAGTGCATGTTTCGATTTTTGACAAATTTTTGAAAACTAAATTCAAGTCAAAAATTTTTAAAAAATCAAAATTTCATCAAACTGACCTAGAAATCTGAAATTTGAGAAATTCCCTACTTTCGACCCACCAAAATGATTGGAAACGGTTTCAAGCCGTTTTGAGCCGATCTGGAGCCTCCAGCAGATTTTTGAAACTGGAAGTAATCACAAAATATCACAAAAAATTAAGTTCGAATTGCTAAAATTCACCCTGCATCTCAATTTTTACATCTTAAGTCGCCTGGAGGAAGTTATAAGTCGTTCTGGAGCCTCCTGCGACCTTCTGGGAATTCCAGTCAGTGGCGTTGCCAGGATTTTCTCAAGGGTGGGGGGGGGGGTCAGATTTTTTTTTTAGAACGAAAAATCGAAATTTAGAGGTAATTTTCTGAAAACCTTTCGTAATGTGTGATGATTATATTAAAATTAAGGTAAAATTACTGCTTGAGCGAGGCAAAAGGCGAAAATTTGTCGAAAAAATGTCCTTTTTTGCACGTTCGACCTCCGATCCACTCGAGATGCAGAAATCAAGGTGTGGAGTGAATTTCTGCTATACAAACTTCATTTGGTAATGTTTTGTAAAAACTTCAAGTTTCAACAATCTGCTGGAGGCTCCAAACTGCTCAAAATGGATCGTCTTTATGATTTTAAGATTCCATTCCATTTGTCACAAACTGGTACACACTGTCAAATTAACTGGTACGTTGGGGGGGGGTCAAAAACTACTATATTGGTCATTTTTTTACAAAATTGAACAAAACAATGACGAAACATGAAAAAAAATAATTATTTATCTATTTTTTGAAAAATAGAGAAAAATATTTCCCACTCATAACAGTCTTCACCACTATATCTACTTATAACCTATGTGTAGGTGATCCAAAGAAGGTCCAAACTTGAAAAATTTCCTCAGCACTGTCACGAACCAGTACGTTTACCCTGTATCCCAAATTTCAGCATTCGTAGATTAATTTGGTAAAATTCTGATTTCTTTCTTCAATTTTGGCCCAAATTTGGTCATCAGAAATTTACTAAAAATCGAAACGTGAAAATGAACAGGAAAAAAATGGCTATAATCAAATTAATTCCTAGAAAATGTTCTCTAAAAAATTTCAAAAAAATATTTTTACATTCAGTTGAATTATTGATTCCCGTAGAGAAGGGGAGGTGAAGACTGAATTAGTTCAGATCAAAAATCTGCATACATTCTATTTATTTTTTAAAGTAGAAAAACATTTTGATAATTCCAAATCCATAAAATTAATGTACCTTCTTGAAATTTTAAAATTTTATTGAAAAAAAAATGGAGAAAGTAGGCATTTTTCAAGTGTTTTAAGGGGGGAGAAGGGGGGGTCAAAATTTATGCGAGTCGAAATTATATTTTCAAAGTAGGTACTTAAGCAGGATGAACACTGCAGAACAAGATTCGGAATTCTGAATAATAATAAAGCGAATAAACTGAGTACCTACCAACTTATTTCAAAGTTTGATTTTTTTTTAATGGAAAATAGCGTCGAGATTTTTTAAAATTTTGTCAAAAAAAACAGACTTGTTATATGAATTGTATCCATATTACGTATGTACCTACCATTAAAAATTCATTTTATGAAATATTATAAGACTGTCTTTATCTAGGTTTATTTCTCAAGTCAAAATCTTAGGTTGGGAAATCAATATTCGACTACGCATCAAAAGAAGGTGTGAATCAATTCAATTTATTTTTCAAAAATTGGGAACCAATTCGATAACTCCCAAAAAAATCGGGTGGGTCGTCTTTGACTTTTTTTTTTTAAATTGGGGATTTGATAAAAAGTTGTAAGAGGACCTTAAGAAATTGCAAGAAAAATTTTAGATCCTCTAAGTGGATACGAAGTTGATAAATCATTACCTACCTACTAAAAACATTTTTCTTCAAAAAACTTTTGAAATCCAGGTGGAAAAAATCTGGTTTAAGACGTCAAGATTCTACAATTTTTTCACTAGAGTTTTGTACCACGAAGACCAACTTCCACTGATCAATTTCAAAATCCTGGTAACCATAGATATTCCTTTCATTACCAGGAACAGATCGTCATTTAATTATTACGTGACCTCTTTTTTACATATTATATGTAGTTGATAGAAAAAAGGTAAATGCGAACGTTTTTACCTCATACGTCATCGAAAGAAAATTAAAATGTACGAATACGATTCTGCACCTTAACATCGTCATAGACTTAATCAACTTATAGATATGTCTACTACCTACATATTTATGATAAACATCGTTCAACTACTTATTCCTAATAGAAAGAAAAAAAAATGATAGGCTAAGCTCGTTTTCACAGATAAGACAAGGGTATTAATTTACAAGCAGCTCACTGAGCTCACGAAAGAGCTTATTTATGAATAGCCTTATAGCCAAACAAACAAAATGAAAACGTCAATTTTACACATACAATACACGCCGCTCATCCCAAGTGTCCATTTAATCAAAGTATATATGTACCTACATTTATGAGTAAATAAATAAATTAAAGAGACATATGGAGAAAAAAACTAGTTCTACGTATCGGAGGATGTATACTTCCGAATAAGCATTTGGAAAATGCCCATCATGTTCGATCATATTACGTATAGGTACCTATTGTATCCTCAGACCCGTTATTCGAATGAACCGCAGGTGTCATTCAAAGCGAGACCGACTTCAAGGTCCTTATCTAAAACTCCTGTGAAAGAATTTTATAGATCGCCAAATCACCTCTATTAACCTTTCCAAAAGGCTCCAAAAAGGGTGAAATTGCAATTTCAGTTGAAAATTTTCAATTTTGGCAGTTTTCAACCGAATTTTTTCGAACTTGCAGGATATTTTTTGAACATTCGGGTTAAAAATATTGTTCAGAAACGGTTGAATAATTTGTCATTGTTGCAGCAAGATTCCGGAAGTACATATTGTAGTATCTTGAAAATTGAAAGAAATTTTTTTCAACTCTAGAATTTTTGAAGAACATAATTACGTATTTGAAAGTTTAAAATAGATAATTTTGTGAAAATTTTCGCAAAGGCCATAGGTGGATAAGTATGGCGAATTTTCCCCCGAGAGCTTCAGGGTTGACATTTGCATGGAAGGTGGGTACCCTTGAATACCTTCCGTCGCGAAAGTTTTAGACCCACAGACCCCCCCCCCCCGTTTTTGAGAAAACCTACCTTTTCTGAAATTACAATAGAAATTTTCTTCTCAGCCCCATGTGAAGCGATTTTTTAAATTTTTTGGTATGTTGTAAACATCCATAAGAGGTATCCTTACAAAAATTTTCATTCCCCTCCCCCCATATTTTCCCCTCGAAATGGTGTTTTTTAGATTTGTTTGCCTGTTTTAGCGATGACCATGATTCGGCACAAAAATGCGAATAGCATTTTTTCAAGTGTGTTTTTGACCACTAAAAAACATAATAATTATTTTTTTCAAAAAAAATTTGTGTTGAGTCGTGGTCAAAAATTGAAAAAACTTACAGAGGGAGTAAACATGGATTTTGGTGTAAGTAAATTATTGTTTTTTGCAAACGAGGTGTCGTTTCCATATGAATCGAACCCCCCGAACACGAATATGACGTCTAATTTCATGCTACCCTCAACCACACCCCTCCAGTTCCTCTGCCCCATCTCAATTTTTACTATTATATTAAAAGTTAAGCTATAAATAATAATATTGGTGTCGTTCTCATATGAATCAAACACCCCGAACACGAATATGACGTCCAGTTTTACGCTACCCTCATTCACACCCTTACAGTGCCTCTGCCCCCACCTAAACAATACATTTTTTAGCTAACTCCGATCAATCTTCCACCAATAATTACTTCAAATCTAATCAATTACTATTAAAAGATGTTTCACGAAGGTTGAAAACTCAAGACATACAAAAATTACTAGAAAGAAGTAAAAGAATGACCATCTCAAGGTTCAAACTTTAACAAACAAGGTTCCATTCGTATTCGTACCAAAACGACACCAACATTATGAACATAGTTTTACGCGTTTTAAATGGTAAAAATTGAGGAGCTGGCTGTAGACTGGAAGGGGATAGATGAGGGTATTGAGGGTAGACCTAATTGGACTTCATATTCGTGTTAGGGGTATTTGATTCATATGAAAACATTATGAAAATAGCTCAACGTTTGATACAGTAAAAATTGTGGTGAGGGCAGAGGCACCGGAGAGGCGTGGAAGAGGGTAGCATAAAATTTGACTTCATATTCGTGTTCGAGGGGTTCGATTCATATGGAAACGACACTAATATTATGAAAATAGCTCCCCTATTAATTAATATAGTAAAAATTGAGGGGGGTAGAGGCACCAGGGGGTGTGGATGAGGGTAGCATAAGATTCGACTTCATATTCGTGTTCGGGGTGTTTGATTCATATGAGAACGACACCAATATTATTATATACTTAGCTCAACTTTTAATATAATAGTAAAAATTGAGGTTGGGGCAGAGGCACTGGAAGGGTGTGGTTGAGGGTAGCA
Source organism: Planococcus citri (assembly GCF_950023065.1). Taxonomy (NCBI): domain Eukaryota; kingdom Metazoa; phylum Arthropoda; class Insecta; order Hemiptera; family Pseudococcidae; genus Planococcus; species Planococcus citri. The sequence continues at coordinate 21,970,942 of NC_088679.1, read as the reverse complement.
TGAAATTAGACGTCATATTCGTGTTCGTGGGGTTCGATTCATATGGAAACGACACCTCGTTTGTCAAAAACAATAATTTACACCAAAATCCATTTTTACTCCCTCATGTAAGTTTATTCAATTTTTGACCACGACCTAACACAATTTTTTTTTTGAAAAAATATTATGTTTTTTAGGGATCAAAAACACACTTAAAAAATGCTGTTCGCATTTTTGTGCATGTCGAATCATGATCATCGCTAAAACAGGCAAACAAACCTAAAAAACGCCATTTCGAGAGGAAAATATGGGGGGAGGGGAATGAAAATGTTTGTAGGGATACCTCTTATGGATGTTTACAACATACCAAAAAATTAAAAAAATCGGTTCACATGGGGCTGAGGAGAAAATTTCTATTGTAATTTCAGAAAAGGTAGGATTTTTCAAAAACGGGGGGGGGGGGTCTGGGGGTCTAAAACATTCGCGACGGAAGGTGCTCAAGGGTACCAGCTTCCATGCAAATGTCAACCCTGACGCTCTCGGGAGCAAATTCGCCATACTTATCCACCTATAGCCTTTTAGAGTTGGAAAAAAATTGATCTTAACAACATTCGTTCGTTTTCAGACGTACTATTCTCATTTCCACAATTTATTTTTTCATTACTATTTTTTGAAATTAAAATTCATTCGTAGCCCCTTCAATTTGCGAGATGAGCAAAAAATCGTAATATGGGATTTTGTGTAGTTTTTGATGTTTTAGGTACCCACTTCCAAAGTCAAAAGTGAATTTTGACCGTTGGTTTCGTTTCGAAGAACGCAATTTGCCCCTTCAAATTTAAAGGTAGGCAACATCTTCACATTCAAACGTTCTAGTGAAAAAGTTGTTATAATCCTAACAAAATCTAGTTTAATTTTCAATGTAACTTATTAGGTAGCCTAATGCAAAAATGAAATCATCAATGGAATAAAAATGTATACCTCTTTTAATAAATTTTTCAAACATTTTATTAAATAAGTAGGCCTGGCATACTACAAAATAGGTAAGTACAGTAGCTTTTACCATACTTTTACCAAACAGTTTAATAATTTTACGAACCTGTAAGCCCTTCGATGGATAAACAAGCGTCAAAGGTGTAATTATAAATAGACACTATAGAGGTTAGCTACGTACTTTATCTACACCGACGAAGTTTGATGAAACCTACCTGATAAAAAACTTCAAAAGTTCGCGGATGAGATATCGATGAAAAGAAACTTAAAACGTGTTCAAATTAAAAGGGACGAATAATCTGTAGAGTAAATACAGGTGTGGTGTGCTCGTATAGTCAGTCAAATACCTATCAAAATCTGTTCATCTGTAAAAATTGTCTCTACGAGAGTAAACCGCAAGTACCTGCAGCACGCTTCCCGAATCTGTAACTTCGGTCTACTGTTTACCATAGGCGATGATCGTTGATTAATTTTTTTCGTTTCTAATCGAGCGGGTGCGTTTTGTTACCTACTATTTATGTGGTGTGCGTACTTACGGTGTCATTAGGTATACACATTACACATTGCTTTTAAAAACCGCAATACTTTGCCAACCTATTCTCTGTTTTTTCAACAGTTCTCCTCGCTGCAATAATGCATAATTATTTTCCAACTTGATTCATACAGTACATATATACAGTACCTACTTATTACTTTTTTTTTGTGTGCAAAATATCAAACAATTTTGAGCATTTTTTGAAAAATTATTTTCAGTTTCCGTCATTTTTAACTTTATTATACCTATGCATATTTTTTGTCACCTACATACTAACATTATTTTTTTTCTCGAGAATATGTAATTCAGAGGCTTAGCCAGAGCATCTTTTTGTAGGGCAGGGGGGTGGTTGGTATTTTGAGAAAGGCGTCTAACTTTTTTCAATTATTTATTTTATACACTCATATAGGCGCTAAAAGTTAAAAACACATCCTTGACATCCTATTGTTGATCTCCCGAATCAATTCGTTCGTTGTGGATTCAGCAGATCTTTGTATTTAGGTACAGTCCTGAAAAAATTTTATATGGGCCATAAAAATTTATAGATTCAAAATGAAAATCAGCATTTTTTAAAACTTTGATTATTTACCATCTTTGTGACTTTCTTGGTCAATTGAAACACACACAATTTCTAAAAATCTGTTCCCGCAAGTTCAAATCTGAAGTTTTTCCCTTAACCAAGTGGGAGGGGGGGGTCGATACCCCCAGAATGTACAATATTTATTTTTTGGAATTTTATACTTATTGCAAAAAAAAAAAAACTTTTCCCAAATACTAAAAACTGTTTTCATCACGAACCCCCCTCCCCTCACCAACTAGTCAATTTCCGTCAACATTTAAAGTAAATCTCGTTCGTGCTTATTTAGAATAAATTTTTGGATTTGGAATGATTTGAAATAAATGCTGTATCTATAAGTTAAATATACCTACCAAATGATTTTAAATTTAAATTAATAATACTTTTTTTCGTAGTGATTTCAAATCAATTTTTTTTGCAATAAGCAGGGCAAATTCCAAATGAATTTATTTCGGGATTAAATGAATTTTTCGAAATGATTTTAATGTACATACAGGGTGCCCAGAAATATCGAGTACCCCTAAAAAAGTTTTCTACTAAAATACTTTGGTTGGTCGCAGTGAATGATAATAATGATAGCACATGATTGGTTGTTGGACTGGAGAGATAAAATTCCACCAATCATCTGCATCTATTTCACGTTGCCAACCTACATTTTTAATGAAAAACTTTCTTAGGGGTACTCGATATTTCTGGGCACCCTGTACTTATGTACCTACACTTCTGTGCAGATACATAGGTAGCAATTTTGGAATTAATTTTATTTGTGACAATTTTTGTATGAATCATGGTATCTAACTGATTTTTTGTTGTTGAAAAAATCACTACTTTTTCACTATTTTTTTCAACCCAATTTTCATAAAACTCTCGATTTGATTTCCCCTACCCACACACATGAAAAAAAATAACAAAGACAAATTTTTCATAAGAAAATTTTCAAAAAAAATTGAAATAGGAAGACAATTGTCAATTTGTACCATACACAAAGTATTTTTTAATTTCATCAAAAACAACCGTTTTTTCAATGATTTGAAGGTTTTTGTAGCGTGTTTGAATTTTTACATTTTTTCACTACCTTTTTGACTAAATTCACTACTTTTTCACAACTTTCACTGCCCATTTTTAAAATCACTACTTTTACATCTGTTAGATACCCTTTTGATTTAGGAAAGAATACTTTCAGGACAATTAATTTCAAAAGAATTTTCTCGTGGTAATTTAGAATGAAGCTTCTGAGGTGATTTAGAATTTGATTCGATTTAGTAAACTATTTTTGTGAACAATGTGAAGTGATTCAAAACGAATTTTTTGTGGCGACTTCGAATAAATTTTTTCGCAGTGAATTATATAAAATAACGTTTTTTGCGGTAATCTAGAATTTGATCAATTTGCTGTGAAGAATTTTTGTGTGGTAAATGTGATTTAGAATGATTTTTTTTTTTGGTGGAAATTTTCAATTAATTTTTCCATGATGTTTTAGAATAAAGTTTTTGGGATGTGATTTAGAGTTAGATCGATTGAGTAGAGAGTTTTTACGCTATGGTTCCAATTTTTTTCTTTGTAACCTTTTTTTTGTTGAATTCAAATGATTTTTTTTTAGATGATTTTTGTGCCTTTTTTTCCGCGATGATTTAGAATAAATTTTTTAGTGTAAATTTTGTTCGGAGTTCGTGATTTTAAATAAATTTTATGAAATGAATTTTGTTGGTCGATTTTCAAAATAAATCTTCATATAGGTGATTTGAAATTTCATTTTTAAAATTGGGCGGAGAATTTTTTTGATTTCGAAATTAATTTTACGATTGTGATTTCAAATTCATTTTTTGTGATTACCTACATAATATGTATTATACGTAAATGAATTTTTCGAGCTGATTAAGAATGCGTAATTTCAAATGATTTTTTCTCAATAGTAATTCAGAATACACTTTTCAGAGGCAATACAACGATTCAAGATTCCATACAGATGATTTTTGACTTCGTGTAGAATTTTGCTGTGGCGATCAAAGCTACGCATACATTGCAGCTAAGGTCTGCTCAGCTGAATACCTAGGTATATTTAGTTTGGAAAAATATGCCCTTTACAAATTTTTAATTTTGGTGAAATTGAAACACATTATGTATTTCGAGTTGATATAAGTCTAGACAAAAATTTTTGATCGGTTGGTCACCTCAAATGAGAGTCTGGGAGTCCCAAAATGGAGGTAGGTATTCAATTTTCCAAAAAATACATCTTCTTGATAAAGGCTATAGGTGAATATTGGATAAGTATGGTGAATTTGCCCCCGAGAGCTTCAGGGTTGATATTTGCATGGAAGGTGGGTACCCTTGAGCACATTCCGTCAGGAAAGTTTCAGACCCCCAGACCCCCCACCTTTTCTGAAATTACAATACAATTTTTTTCTCAGCCCCATGTGAACCGATTTTTTCAATTTTTTGGTACGTTATAAACATCCATAAGAGGTATCCCCACAAAAAATTTCAAGCCCCTCCCCTCATATTTTCCCCTCAAAATGCCGTTTTTTAGTTTTATTTGCCTGTTTTAGCAATGATCATGATTCGGCACAAAAATGCGAATAGCATTTTTAAGTGTGTTTTTAACCCCTAAAAAAACTATTTTTTTTTCAAAATAAAATTTTTGGAGGGCCGCACAGTGGTCCGAAATGAAGAAGTAGCGGCCAAAAATCGAATTTTGAAGAAAAATCCGTAAAATTACGGATATGGGGGTTTTTTAGGTCGCTGAAGTCGATTTTGGCATTCATTTTACCTCTAACCTCAAAATGAGCCCTCAAAGGAGGGGAGGGGGTGGTGCAAAATCGAATTTCAAGGCAAAATCCGTAAAATTTTGGATACGGGGTTTTTTTAGGTCACCGAAGTCGATTTTGAAATTTATTTGTTCCCTAACCTCAAAATGAGCCCTCAAAAGGGGGAAGGGGGAGGTTCAAGACATCAAATTTCGATGAATTCAAGATCGGTATCGAAATATGAATTATTTTCGGATCGCTATTGGATATGGGGGTTTTTTTAGGTCGCTGAAGTCGATTTTGGCATTTATTTTACCCCTAGCCTCAAAATGAGCCCTCAAAGGGGGGAGAGGGTGGTTCAAAACATGAAATTTTGAAAAATTCGTAATGGTATCGAAATATGTGTTTTTTGGGTCACCAAAGTCCATTTTTAAAGTATTCATATTCCCGTAGTAATTTTTTACTTGAAAATATTTTTGAACAAATAGGAAAAAAAGCATTTATGCAACTTTGCATAGCAATTTTTTCAAATGGGGCAGGTTGGGGCAGCAAATTTTTTAATGATGTTTTTCTTTACATGCCATAGGACCCCAGGGATGTGATATTTCACGCTGATCTAGCTTGGTTTTTTTTTAAGAAGAACTTTTACCTCAAAAATATCAAAAAAAAGAGTTTTTTTGTGATGAGTATGGTAGAAACTAAAATATTTTTGAAAAAATGGAATCAACGATTTTCATACTAAAAAATGTCCATATTTTGATATAAACCCATAAAGTTTCGAAAAAAATTAAAATTGACACGTTTTACAGCATTTTGAAGTTAGTAGTTTTTTTGACTATTTTGAGGCACCTCAATTCATTCATTTCTGTAAGCAAGCAAAATAATGGAAAAGTGTTTGAAATCACAGAAAGGGACGTGGAATATAATGTAGAAAACCGCTACATATTCGTAATCAACTTTTGAGACTTCTTCAATCTGAGGATTTTTTGAATTTTGGCCGCTACTTCTTGATTTTGGACCACTGTGGGCCGTGGTCAAAAATTGAAAAAACCAACAGAGGGGGGTTAAAAATGGATTCTAGTGTAAATTATTGTTTTTGGTAAACGAGGTGTCGTTTCCATATGAATCGAACCCCCCGAACACGAATATGACGTCCAATTTTATATTGCCTTCATCCACACCCCTCCAGTGCCCCTGTCCCCACCTCAATTTTTACTATATTAAGAGTTGAGCTATTTTCATAATGTCGGTGTCATTTTCATATGAAACGAACACCCCGAAAACGAATATGAAGTCCAATTTTGTGCTACCCTCATCCACACCCCTCCAGGGCCTCTGCCCCCACTTCAATTTTCACTATATTGAAAGTTGAGACATCTTCATAATGTTGGTGTCGTTTCCATATGAATCGAACACCCCAAACACGAATATGAAGTCCAATTTAGCTCATCATTTTTGAAAGTTTGATATAATTAATTTTAGCAATTCGATGATTTTTTCCAACTTCTTGAAAGTCAGATTTGATATGCTTTACCTAAATATTGGAAATTAATTCAATTTTTTTAATGTTTTAAATTTAACATAGGTACCTAATGTCAAGAATTCATCAGAATTTTTTTTCAAGTTTGTAAAAGTCAAATAAAATGTCACTTTGAAATGTCTGACATAATATCAGAAACTCCAGTAATATTTTGAACGTTTTCAAATATCAGTCAACGTGTTTCACGGATCAGCTGACTCGAGTCAGCGTCCCGTTTTCAAAGTTGTTAAAAGTTAGACATAATAATTCAAGAATTTTTTTCCAAGTTTTCAAAAGTCAGCGTCTTACCTGGCGCAAAAAACATATCCGTGTCAAAAACAAAAAATGTGAATTACCTAAACCGAGAAAAAAACTTTGAAAAAATTTCCATAGATGGCCCCAGAATCCCCACAATTTTTAAAAAATTCAATTGAAGAAAATTGCCAAAGATTAAAAATTTCAACAGAAATACCAATTTCATCATTTTTGAAGGGGCTAGGGATAATGCAGCGATGTGAAAATTTGGTCACGTGAGTTTAGGACCACAAATGACCAATTTCCACCGATTTATTTCGAAATCCCAGATTAAGAATTCGCCCTTCTTAGCTCGCTAATGCTCTTCTATACTACCTACAGGAGGCTCCAAAATGGCATTTCACTCCGATCCAGTTTTGACTCTCGAAGACTCCGCAACTAGTTCATATGATTACTTCGTTTCAGTTCAGCCAAATCAATGACGATTCCGCAGTATGAAAATTCCTCAAGCGACGACATCGACATGTGACAACGGTATACCGAAGTGAATTAGGATACAGTATCCATTCGGTTAGGAAGGGTTGATTCTACTGTTGAAATGGTAACATAATACCAAGTATAAAGGCGGGGTGTGTTACACGCAATGTCCGCCTTATACAGATGTACTGACTACACCGATCAGTTCCTTTTTGTAAACACATATCGACTAATCGTTATTCTTCATCAACGTTACATATAGTTGGGTGATTTTTTTTTTTGCCTAGATGTATAGTGAATTTTTTCGCTCAACTTTCGGTTTCTGTACAAAGTTATAGTTGTGATTGTTGAAAACGAGTGCATTTTTGTTGAAGTTCCTCGTTATTTTTATACATAGTTTATGTTTAATAAAGTTGATAAAACCAGAATTTATGGTAAGCGTTTAAAACCTCACATTCTTATAGCTATAATAATATGCATATCTATAGGTACCTACTCTAGCCAGATTAACCAATGTAAATATACACATAGGTACCCAATCCAAGTAAAGTGAAATTAATTTCACCTTAATTTTTAAAAACATGCACAATTGTAACCCCTTCCCCCTCCCCATCACAGATCTACATCCGGAGGGGTAATCAAGTATACTCAAGTGCGTTTGAAATTCCTACATCTCTCATCTTTTCGTGCAGAAAAAGTAGTTCTATCTTTTACTTTTTCAATTTCCAAAAAATTAGAACCTATGATTGAGCAAAACAAACAATTTTTTATTCATTCGTATAATACGTATGTAATCCAAAAATCGGAATGTAACTTTTCAATGTCTTTGCAATTCTGAAAACTTCGAGTTGAACTTTTATGGCGAATTTGATAAGAATTCCACAATATTATCGTACCTCTACCTACCTAAAAAAACCTACTTTGGATTTTGACCAAGTTCACAGACGCAGTTCATTTAGATGAGTTGAAGTGGCCCATAAAAAAATTGAGACCCTTTAAATGACTGAGAGGAGGAGCTATTATGGGTTATGCTGTGAATATCCAGAATAGGGTATTTTTTTAAAATTCGGTTTCTGCGTATAGGAAATCGTAACTCCTCCCCTTTAAAAAATTATGATTTGAGTTTCATTAGGTTTCTCATTGAAGAGCACGAATATATATTAAAATTTTTCCAATTCAAAAAAATTGGAAAAGTTGGTTTTACAATCATGAATTTGGATTTATGGATTTGCTTCCAGGCGATGTAGGTACTTATCGAGTTGAATCATCTCAATTTAGACTCATTAGACGACAACTTCACCTATCTACAAAATTTTAGATTTTATTTTTTAGTATTTTTCAACTAAGTAGGTATAATTATTGAAAATTTGAAGAATAAAAAAAACGAATCATGAAAATTCAAGCGAAACGATCCAAAGATGATTGCAAAGGAATCGACGAATCGTGAGAATGGGATTCTCATAGAGATTCTAATCGGATTGCCATTATCAAATTGATACAATTATTTTGAAAATCAAATCGGATTGTTTTCCCTTAAGGGTCCATCCGAAATTTCTGTCATGCTGACTTTTGAAAACGTAAAAAAACATCAGTAGGTTTTCTGATATTATGTCAGACTTTTAAAAAGTTGAAAAAAATTCGATCGACTTTTAGACTTGGTCACTTGCTGACTTTTGAGAATTTGAAGAAAAAATTGATTAGATTTGTTAACATTTTGCAAGACTTTAAAAAACTTGGAAGAAATTTAATGGACTTTTAGATGGGCACAATTTTCTCAGGGCTTCGGTTTCCTTAATGATTTAATACTCCTCGAAAATTAAATGAATTGTCACTTACAATTCATTTTTTCGCAAATTTTCAGCTTTCATAGGTAGGTACTATTTTTAAATAAACAATCGATAAAATTGAATACGAGTATGTACGTAGTTTTCTACGTTAATTTTTTTTTAGGGTGGTCAAAATCGCATTTGTTTCTGGCTCTTTTTTATTCTCGACAACTCTGATCACAATTGAAATTTTTATTCAATAGTCACGCAATGTGAAAAGAAAAGTACATACCTACCTACGTACCTACCTACTAACTACCTACATATTAAAATATGACGCACTACACACATAGAGCTTAGAAGGGTCGAGACAGGAACCAAAGTTGAAATAAACGAAGAATGGACTAAGATATAAATCAACCGAACCACTTCTTTGTCCACCCCCTCCTCCCATAAAACCATGATCCTGAAATTTTTGTAGTTTTAAACTGCTCACAAAAACCGCATCTTCGAATTTTTAGGCGAAGAAAATTTCATTTGAGAGCTGCCATGAAAAAGGCTGTGCTAGGGTGAAAATTTTCTTTAAAATATGCTTTCAAGGTTACAATTTTATGATTATGACTTTTTTCAACGGGTTGTCGGTTTTTTTTTCACCACCAATTTCTGGAGAAGTCCTGAGTTGAAAAAATCTTAAAAGGTAAAAACAAAGATAAATGGTGTGGACCAATTTTTTTTTGAAAATTTTTCAACTTGATATAACTTTAGTTTTTGGTGAATTGAAATTTGAATTTTCCATATAATATTTAGAACACAAAGCAGGAACAAAACTTGGGGGGAGGGAAGGTCTCCTTCTTCATTATCATTATACTGGGTTTGGCAAAAGCGACTTATTTGCCGACTTTTTTTGGAACTTCGTTTCTTGTTTTTTATTTCGAATTAGGTTTCTTAAAAATCTATTATTCAAATTGACAAAATATTTAAACCAAAAAAATACATTTCTCACTTTCTAAATTTCTTTAAACATGAATTTTCGCAAACTTTTGTCGTCTCTTCGCTCAAACCTATTTTTTTTCCTTTTTTTTTATTTTAAATTTTCAAACAATTACTTAAATTGGTTAAATTTAAAATTTTGAACGCAAAAAAAATAGATTTCTCATCACCAAAAAAAAAACAACTTTTTGAAAAATCTATAATAAGTTATTCAAAATATGTTTAAAATATTTGATTCAAAAAAACGCATCTCTTTACTAATAAAAAAGGCATTGTTTTTATACTTTTGTACTCGCTTGCTCAAGCCCGTTTGCTTTTCTTTTCCGAAATTAAAATTTTTAAAAAAGTCCATCATTCAAATTACAAAATTTTGGAGTCAAAAAAATAAACTTCACAATAAAAACATCGTTTTTTTTTTACCTCTCGAAATAGTTACAAATATTTAAAAGCTCGAGCCCTCGCAAAAAATTCCATACTTTGAACTTTGAACTTTTAAAAATTCAAAAAATAAAACGAAAATTTTCATGTCTTATGATGCGAATATCACGAGTATATCAGTAGGCAATATTGCCATTTTTGATTTTTATCCATCATTTGACTTTAAAAACGTGTCATTTTATTCGGCAAAATAGGTGCATATTTTTTTCTAATACCTACTTATCAGTCGTCAAATTTTCGATAGACATCTTTTCCCCTTCCATCTGACAGAAAGACACAAATTTGGAAAATAAAGAAGCATGATATGACTATAATTGCATTTCTAAAACCTAAGTTAATGTAGGTATACAGAGCTCAAATTCAACCATTTTGTATTTTGAATGAGAAGCAGAGGAGTATGCTCGAGCGGATTGAAGGCAAAATTTTGAGGAAAAAAATCGACTTTCAATCAGTAGAAACCGTCATTTTTTTCGATCGTTTTTTTTTTTTGCTGCATTCCTAACTCTTTTATTTTTTCGACTAATCCAACTTTTAGCACAATTTCGCAATTTCTGTCGATATTCTATAACAGAACCTATTTTTTGCCTAATTTTCCAGCTTTAACTAAAGGTAAAAAAAAACATTTTTTTCAAATAAAACAACGAGTTTTCAATGTTGATTTTTAATAAGTGATAAAATGAGAATTTTGCCAATTGATGTAATTTTCATATGGCTTAGAAAAGTTTTGATTTTCTCTGTTTGTATCTTAATAGGAACCTTCAAATAGGTATAAAAAAAAAATTGGTCCAAACAACGCGAGGGCAAAAGCGTTGGAAAATTGTATATTTTTCGGAGGTATAAAAACAATATTTCTTATGTGACGAGTTCAAAATTTTTAGGTCCGGATGTGGACCCCTGGAGGGAAGATATGAATCCTCAAAGAGGAGATATTTTCGAAAAAATAATGGGGTTTCGCTCTAGCCTCCACCTATCTTGTTTAGAAAAAATGACCCAGTTTCTTAAGATAGTATTTGAGATGTTTACGTCAACCTAGCCCCATTTCAATAATTAAAATCCAACCCCATTTTTAGGCTTCTACCAAGCAGTTGAAAATTTTCAAATTGTTCATTTTCGTGTAAATTCGTGCGTTTTGAACATTTTGTCTTCTCAAATATTTCGCATAAATCATGCTAAAACACGGAAAGATATAATTTCTGAAACTGGGGGAATATTTTGGAACGCAGTGAGGCCAATTTTTCAATCATTATTGCCTATTTCAAAAAAACCAAAAAAATACATATATAATTTTTTCGGTTGTTTTCTCGAAGTTTTCAATAATTCGCAATAATAATCCAAAAATTGGTATCACTGCTTTCCAAAATATTTTTCCAATTCCAGAAATGATATATATCAGTGTTTTTGGCTCGATTAATGCGAAACATTTGAGAAGAAAAAATTTTCAAAACACGAATTCAATCAAAAAAATAAGCGACTATAGAAAATTTTCAACCGCTCAGTAGAGCCCTAAATTTCGTTTTTTTTTTCATTTCCTTTATCTAATTTATCAACACTTTTTAGCCAACCATCTAAGATACGAAGTAGGTAGATATTTTTTTTGCCGTTTTTTGTACATTTTCTGTCAGTTTTTTTTTTTATAGACAGGTAGGTACCATTTTTTAAGTTTTACTCAATAAAGACAACCTACAGTACAATAAGTTGGATGAAATTGCTTTTGATTCAGATTTTGGTTTTTGGGGTTTTTTGCTGTCTCCGGCTGTTTGAAACTTGGTGCGAAGGTGAAGAATACTTGAAGTAATGGCCCTGAATTTTTTCAATATTTGTTTTGATCCCATCAACGATCTCAATTTGCACCTTGAAAACTTCAAATTAATGCGAAAGGAGTCCAAAATCAGGAAAAAGGCCGAAAAATGGCTCTTAAATTTTTCAGTGAAGGTATTTCCTACCACTGGTAATTTTTTCAAAATTTTTCGAGAGGTGACCGCTGCTCCGTGGAAATGAAACCATTCGAGAACACATTTTTCTCTCACCTAAGGTGGTCAATTTTGATTGGAAATTTTTTTTCCTCGCAATATATCATGAAAGACGCAAAACTACACCATTATAATCTGTTTTGGATCAAATTCGTCAATTTGTGTATGTTTCATGATTTAAAACTGTAAGGTATTGCGCCATTTTGGGATCAACCCGAAAACATCGTATTACTACAATTTCACTAAAATTGAAAATCTTCAACTTTTCCAACTCGTTTTCTATAAATTTGGAAAAATATGTTCATCTTCAGGCACAAAAAAAGGCCTAAAACAGACGCGACTGACTATTGTGAGCAAAATTTTACCAAAATTAAACGAACAGACTCTCTATTGAGCGATTCAATTAATTTTTTCGTCATGTGAATGTTTAAAATTTCTCTTTACTTCGTCGATGGTCTAACTATTAATACACAAAACTTGGAGCCATTTGGTACCTTTTGCGCCGATTGTACGGCCGTTTTTGGTTTTTGCGAATTAATTTTGACGTTTAGAAACCTCCTTACCTGAGCGAATGCCTTCGAATCTTTTTGAAAATTTACATTTTTCCAAAAAAATTGTAATTAAAAAATGGTTGGATTTTGGAATCAGGAGAATGTTTTGGTTTTCGATCACGAAAATAGATCCGCAGTACCTCCATCATTTCGAAACCTTGGAAACAATTAACATCAATGAAACCTTCAAACCTTGGGCTAGGTTGTGTGACGTCATACGAAGACATTTTTTTCGTTTTTGAAAAGATGATGATAAATGAAAATTGAAAACTGAAAAAGTTGAAGAGACTTTGTTGAATGAGAGTAATGAGACTTCTATCAATATTAAATCTAATTAAATTTTTCAAATCATCGTCAATTTGTCATACATCAATTCAATACATCATTTCTCGAAAATAATGCAGAAAAGATGTTGAACAAAAAATGAAAATGAATACCTACATTCCGAAAATCGGCGTAGATGTTAATATATTGATATTTAACAAATCATGAAAATATGCACATTTTTCAACAGAAAACAACTAAAATACATATAATTATGTGTAAAGAGGCAGTGCTTTGTCCAGAAGCATCATTTTGCAGATTTAAATAAAACTATAACTAAGTAAGATTTTTTACATGACCTTTGACTTGAGCAGTTGAGCTCAGCTCACTGTCTGTACGACTTTTTTGAACTTCTTAGTTCTTTTCGAGAATAAATATGTGAGTATACATATATAGTGAGCAAATAAATTGACCTATTTTTTTTTTGTTCGCAGTTCACATCCCTGGATTAGCTTACAAAAAATAAAAAATTCGTAATTTTTTTCGTGCATTTTTTTTCATTTAGGCAATTGATTTAAAAATTTTTAAAAAAAACACCAACGAATTCATAAGAGAAACCCCTGATTAAAAAAAATATTAGTGGTTTCAAAATACCCCATGATATTTTCATTTGAAACCATTGGTTTTTTTTACTAGGGAATGCGAATGATCATAATTATATTCATCAATTCATCTCAAATACTCAAATTTGATAGAAATGATGGTGATTTACAAAAACAGTGAAAAACATCAACTTTTTCTATAACTGGACAGCTGACAGCTGGAAAGAATTGTCAAATGACAATGACAACTGACCCATTTATAGGCTTAGGTTAAGGGTTCTGCTTAGTGCTTCAGATTTTTTTTTTTGATAAAATTTTCTTATTACTTATGGAATGGTATAAAAAAATTATGGGGTCCAGGTACTCTATAGAAGGATTTTGAGTAAAAAGAATCAAACTTCTTCAATTCTCCACTTGGAAATTTTTTTCCCATTCTCCTGCAGTCCTGCATATAGCCAAGTTCAAGAGTATTTTGTTTGAATTATTGAAATTATGAAATTAACTTCTAACAAATATGAAATAATGGAGAATTGATTGACACGAAATTCATTATTTTCACAATGACGTCATGTATCTACATTTTATGTAGAATTTGTTGCGGAATTATCCGCAACTGGTCGACTTGTTTCCATAAACTGACAAAAGTAAATTAACGTGCCCCCAACTCGACCTACACGACTGTCCCCCTCCAAGTCGACTTTCTTCGATGGAAAATGTAACCAAAAGACCATACCGAGTCAGAATTTTTTAATGACTAGGTAGTAGGTATTTTAAACGCAGAATGTAATTATCTTGGTAATAAAAAGGTACCTACACTTTTCAATAATATTTTTCAAAAACGAAGAAAAAAACATACCATAGGGTTATTTTTGGAAACTATAAACGAAGCCATAGAAATGAAGCGGGTTGGCGGCATTTATAATCGCGAATGGTTTATAGGAACCAATGAACGAGAGGCAAATGTCGTTACTATAGTAACCCCATCGGATGACGTTTGTGTTTACCCTTAGAAGAAGAAAACACAATGGTGGTGAAATCGGTGCCTTCGATAACAAACAGAATCGAGGAGCGCCTTTGCCTTTGAAAAAAAAGTTATTTTTCGTTTCATTCTTGCAAATCGCAGACTCGCACGATCAATAATTTTCATTAAGATTTGAAAAACTATGTATATGCGGCACGAAACGGTGCTGATAGGTATTGTTAGCTCCTTTGAATGTATATTCTATTTACGAACATCCTTTCATCGAGGCTTTATGCGGCAAGATTTTATTCTGGAAAAAGAAGGCAGCGATTTTTCTTTCAACTTGAAAAAAAAACAAATTTAAAAATTAAATTTAGTCGAGAATATTTAAATATATTAGGTATTAGAAAAAAGATATTACGAAAAGGAAAATGACTAAATTAATTAAATACCCGAATATAATTTCCTTTGAGCACCCTTCACACAATAAAATAATATATAGGTACCAATCTTTTATTAGACGAGTAGCATAACGAACCCATATATCGCGATTCGCAAAACACCTTGATAAATTTTTTTATCACCGCACGCATTCGTTCGCAAAAACGCACGTAGATACCTAAAATGAAAAATAAAGAAGTATAGAAGAAACGTACCCTAACAGATGACTTTATTTTCCAGGTACAAATGACGCGAGTTGTTCGAAAAGATTCCAAATAATAATTTAATGAAATAGATTTTATTTTAATGGATAGTTGTTATATTCCGAATAACCTTTCCAGTCAATATGGGTTGGATTTCCAAGATCCCGTGGTGGGAACTGCGCCTGTTACACCGACATCTGGGTCTTCCACGCAACCACAATTTTCACAGTGCGTTTGGAACTTTAGCCCCGAAGAAATGGGCTCTTTTTCCATATCTCCGCTGGATTTACAAGATCCGGTGTCGTCGAATTTTTTTTCATTTAGTCCGTGTTCTTCCACAACGCCAAATAGTAATTCTACGTATTCTTGCAAGTAAGTTTTGTGTTATGTTTATACTTTCATCTTCACCTCGTGTTATTATTATAAGTGTACTTAAACGATGGATTTGAAACCTACGAGGTATATTCTATAGGTTGTAAAAGTTGAAGGAGGGTTAAATCGCCAGAATACTGGCGTATTTCTTGAAAACAACTATGGATAATAAACTCAAAGATAATTTTTCTATAGTTGGTATTTGATAATGAAGGATCGAAACTGAAAATAAAACAAACGTGATATAAAGATAGGTAGTTCTCGTTTAAAAAATGATTGCGTGAACATTTCATTTGCTTTCTTTGTACTTGGAATTATCAATAAAATAATTATATAACATAAAGGAATTTTGTTTCATTTGAAAATTTGGTATTTTAATCAAACCCTTCATGCCCTGAAGTACTTAAATTCAACGGGTAGGTAAACTTGAAACAAAGTTCAAATTTAAAAAAAATCTTGTATCGCAATTTTTGTCCAAAAAATGAAAAAAATTAGTTCAATTCGATTTTTACTTTTGGAAAATGAGAAATTGCTCAAAATACATACAATTTTTTGAAAGAATTTCGTGGGAAAAAAATTAACAAAACTCGCACTTCATTCAAAAGTTTTTTTTCTGCAAAATTTTTTTAAAAACTTGGATTTTTGATTTTGAAAAATTTTGATTTTGGAATGAATATTCCAAAAATTGTGAAAAAATTACATTTGAGAAATTTTGAAAATATTTGCTAGTGAAAATTAAATTAAAATTTGTCATGGACGAAGCTAAGAAGTTCCAGGTTTCTTTTTTCGGAAAACAAATTTCAGAATAAAAATCTACTCCTCTCACCCAATGTGGAAAATTCAAGCATCAAAATTTCTCAAAAATAAAATTATTTTGAGAGATTACGTATCTATTATAATGTAACTGCGAGAAAACCTGATCAGTGATCACGAGTGATTTTAAAAATCGTTTTTAGAATTTCATTTTCAAAACTTGATGAGAATTCTTCAAATCCTAATAACAAATTTTCAAAAAATAGGGAAAACTTACCTACAGACTTTTGCTAGTTCAGAATTAGTATTCAACCCTCCTCACCCCCTCCAAAAAAATTTTGGTAGCGAAAAAAGTTTCAAAAAATGACCAAAAACTGACTAAAAATGTTACAAAACGTGAGCAGAACATAAAAAAAAGAAAGAAAGAAAATATTTTAATTAAAATCTAAAAATAAAATTTGCTTCAGACTTTGACAATTTTATAGCAAAAGGCACGACTTATTGTTAAAAAAGTGGGGGACTATTTCGCAACTTTTCAGTAAAAAGGCGAAACTTCATGTCAATTTTTGGTAAAAAGCAAAACTTGAACAATTTCAGCAAAAAACAAAGATTATTGAGCGATTTTTGTTTTTTTATTTTTTTTAAAAAAAAGTAACAATTTCTAGCATTTTTTTTTGGGGGGGGGGTTAGGGGGACGAGACCTTTTGGCAATCAAGACAGAACTTTTTACCGTTTTTGGCAGAAAGCAAAACTTTAACAATTGTGACCCGCTCTGACAAAATCGACCATTTCGACAAAAAAAAGTGTCCAAAATAATGACGTTTAAAATGAATTTTAAGGGTTGAAAGATCAGATTTTTGAAGAAAAAACATTTTTTGAAGTTTTGTCGAAATGGTCGATTTTGTGAGAGCGGGTCACTATAATAAAGACAAGACATTTTAGCAGTTTTTGGGAAAAAACCAAAACACCTTGGTAATTTTTAGGGAAAAAATGGCACTTTTAGACAATTTTTGGTTTAAAAAAATGAAACTTTTTAGCAAAGTTAGTAAAAAAAAGGTGAGAATTGTTGTCATTGTCAACTTTTGGCAAAATGCAAAACTATGACAAATTTCATTAAAAACGGAACTTTTTAGCAATTTTTGGCAATAAAAAGCATGTCTTTTTGACAATTTTTAAAAAAAGCAGCTATAGACTTTTTAAAAAGGTGAATTTTTGGAAATTCTTGCAAAAAAGCAAACACTTTTATAAATTTTTGACAAAAACGACTTTTATGCAGTTCGGACAAAACGCGATGCTTTTTCCTATTTTCGGAAGAAAGCGAAACTTTGATAATTTCAGCAAAAAACCTTCTTGGCAGTTTTCGACAAAGATCGGAAAAAGCGAAAATGTTGGACAATTTACAGAAGGTATAAAATAGAGAAACTTTCTCGAAATTTTGGTGTAAAAAAGTATAACTATACTTACATATCATAGTCGGTAACCAAAATTTTAAAAAAGCAACAGAGAACGAGCCCATCAATTTTAGCAAAATGCTCATTTTAGGTAGGTACCTATTTTTTGTTGAATCTTTAATATCAAAATAAATGTTTTTGAAATTAAAAATTCAGGCAAGATTTTCTTTATTTTCATGAATAATTTTTTTCCAAAATATTTGTATTTTTTTATGAAACTTTTGAATAAAGATGCATTTATCGTGAGGCCTTTTTTGGCACAATTTTCATCTACACCTACCTACTTTTTTAGTACATGTACTTAATCGTTGGTCATTTTTTTTTGGATGAATAAAAAAAATTGAAATAATTTATTAAAATATTCCCGTTAGAGGTCACTTCAGTTTCATTAATAATAATTTAATTAGTTTTCAAGATATTTTTTCAATTGTTTTAAAAAATATCTTTGCTTATAAAAAATGATTTTTTCAATATTTGAATTCCGCTTCAAACAATAAGGTAATAAATATCTACAAATCTTTTTTTTCAAAACCATGAAAAATTTCATTTCCTAAAAGAGCGTGCAGAAATAATTCAATATGCCAAAATTCCAAGTGCTGGAGTTTATTTTTCTTGCTCAAAGTGATAAAAGGAACAAAACAAAACAAATTTGAGTTAAGGCGAAAAAAAAACTAAATTTTATCTGTTAAGCTGGAAATCTCAAATTTGATACGTATTCTAATTTTGACCCCCCCCCCCCCTCCCATCACCTTCATTCCCCCAAATCGAATGGAAGTGAATTCAGTTTTAAAAGTATAGAACACGACAAATTTCATTTTTTTTCAACTTTATTGAACGAAAATTCGTGGAAATCGTGATTTGCAACCATTTTCTGGAGCCTCTAGAACTGCTCAAAAGACTCGAAACCGCATTCAATCAATTAGGGGTGGGTGGGGATAAGAAGAGAGCAAAGCTAGAGCACATACCGAATTTTTTTTCACCATAGACCCTTTGAGTTGATTTTTAAAAAATTCCCCAATGTTTGAAAAATGAACTTTAGAACTTCCGGATTTGAAATTTTGCCTCATGGGATATTTTAGAATGTTATTTCAATATAACTTTGTTTGGGAATTGGGTTGGAAATTATTAATTTATTAGTTTATATGACTCCTTTGTTCTGTCCCATTTTGTTTCAATTCGAGAAATGAAGATTTAAAATTGAAGATCCATGAAGGTTGACGTCTGACATGACTTAACAAACCGAATGAATTTTTTTCTGGATGAAAGTGTTCGAATTGTCGCGTTCGTTTCAAAAATTCTTTCACTCGTTCAATTGACAGTTCGACACGAGAAGTTTTTTTAAAAAAAATATACCAAATAGATAGGCCAACTTACATTTTTGTTTGTTGGCTTGTTTTTTCAATAAAGGAGCAGCTCATTCATATTTTGTTTTTCACGTTTTCCACAGTCAAAAAAACTTTAGTGGCCTCTTTCTAAAGGAGCGTGACAATTTTGTCCGGTTAGATAGAGAAAAATACTAAATTGTTTAGGTAATAGATATGAGAAGCAACCCTATGTTAGGTACATACCTTCACTGTTAAGTTTATCCGAATAAATGAACAGACTCGTCGAAAAGCGTTGGTAGTGAACTGCTACTGAATAACCATTCAACCATTCTGTACAATATTTTTCTTCAGGTTGATGTGTTTCTGGAAATCAAATTTGTCAATTTTTACATCACGAAATTCGAAATAACATGAGTTTAAGTAGAATTCAAATAATATTAAGCCGAAGTTGAATTTTAAAATGAATAATATACCTATATACTAATACCTATCATATGAATTCATCAGCTAAAAGTAGGTAGGCATCTGAAAAAAAACCTAGGGCTACTGATTTTGAAAAAAAAAAAACATATCCTACATTTTAATCACCAACTGCATCTACATAGAATATGACACACATACAGAAACAAAATCCATGTATCGTATGTGTAACATTCGTACTACAAATTCTGAATATCCAACGAGACATTTTAAAAATCTACGTCACGTGTATCTATTCGTATTAATCATCAGCATCACTCATCAGACGACGACGAGACGTTGTTTTCTTTATAAACTTTTAGTTCAAAATCGTAACGCGTATTAATTACAAAAAATGTATAAAATTACAGAAACGATTTGGGCTGTCTGTTATCAAAACAAAGCTCATCTAACGAGATTAAGCAGCCGCACGACATGGCAGACGTTCTGTTATCTTTAAAGCACGCCATTGTACATCCCGGACAACTATCGCCGGCTTGTTCACCCTCTAATTGTTATCAATCTCCGTCGCAATGCTCATTCGGTACTGTTCCTTCGGCTTCGATTCCTTGCAGCGTTTACCCACATCAGGTAAATTGATTGAAAATCAAAGGGAAAGTGTACCTATCTTTCGTATAGATTAGATAATTGTAGGTTATAATGGAACCTGCTTTCTGTTCAACAGCTTCCATCACTACCACCGGAAGTAGATCCTTGCGAGAATATAAATAATCAGCAATATTCGCAGTATATGAGCGCATTTCCCGAACAAGGCTTATCGTCGCCGGGATGTGGGAATAATACGCTAACGTGGACCACTAGTCAATCTTTTTTTCCAGCTATGAGTGTAAATGTTAGCATGAATATGACTATGCACGGATATCCTCCGCCATCGGTGACTCCAATAGTTGAAAATATACAGCCACAGTTACCTTGTCATCAGGTTAGTACACAGCTATCTATAGGTCTACCAAGCTTTTGAATCTGTGGTCCTATTATCGTAACATTTGCTTTTCATTTTACAGCTTCAGTGGACCTCGCTGACTCCAAACTCGTCACCAGCTTACCAAACGAACGGTTTACTAAGTCCAAATACACACAATAACTGCGACGTCATGGGTCCGACCTGTTCGTTTACAGCTGATATAAAAGCTCACCAGATACCCGAACCATTTATCTGCGCTTCTTCGCCATCTCCGTTTAAAATGTACAACAAACCGTGTAATTACCCATCGCCATCTTCGTCGCCCTGTATGATGAAAATGAACAACAAACGATCTAGTAAATCGATAACGCCGACGATGGATTACGATAAAGGAAAACCCAACCTATGCAGAATCTGCGGTAAAACGTACGCACGCCCTAGCACGCTGAAAACACACCTTCGAACACATTCCGGCGAAAAACCCTACCGATGCGAAGACTGCAACAAGTCTTTCAGCCAAGCAGCCAATTTAACCGCTCACGTGCGAACACATTCGGGAGAAAAACCATTCAGATGTCCGATCTGCGGCCGCAGGTTTTCGCAATCTTCGTCTGTTACAACGCACATGAGAACTCATTCCGGAGAACGACCGTACCGGTGTCGTTTGTGTAAAAAAGCCTTCTCAGATTCCTCAACGTTGACCAAGCATTTACGAATACACTCCGGCGAGAAACCGTATCAATGCAAATTATGCCAGTTGCGATTTTCCCAATCCGGTAATCTGAATCGGCACATGAGAGTTCATAGTACTCTAGGCGCCAATATTTTGTTTCCTTGAATAGGTACCAACGATGCATCCTTCACCTTCTATTCGCTGCAGGGTAAAGATAAGGTGTTGCTTTCTGTTTCCTCGCTCGATAAGTTTGATTGTTCGATTTTTTATGGAACTATAATGATGAACATATTGCAGATGTTTTGCTCAAATTACTAGTACTTACCTTCATCTTAAATGTTTTCTCCTGCTGCCGTCGTTGATGTATGCATTCGTGAATTTGATGTTTGTTTAAAAGACTATCATCGGAGTTGTTTCCTATAATAACAAAAAACAGTATAATACCTTATGCTTATAGTTACTGTCTACAATTAAAACTACCTACTTAAAGGTTCTTAAACATTACCAATAATCGTGGAGTTGACGTTTCTCATAATACTGAAGAGAATTTCAGGGAACCGTGGGATCTTCTGCGAACTCCAAAACGATCTAATAGAAAAGCATTCCAAAGATTAAAATTTAGAAAATATTAAAAGTTTATTTGTTGAGTAGGTGATATTCTTCCAATCAATCAATTCAGTTAGGTAATGATGAGAGGAGTCACAAGAGTTAGATTATAAGAGCAAAACAGTCTGACTCATGACTCGTAAAACTAAGGTAAAACTACATAAATATATAGGTATATTACCTCAACTCTGCTGATAAGTCAACTTCAAAATCAGCGTGTTTGAACTTAAATATTGGTTTGACAAAATTGAATATCCGACTCGACGACTCCAGATGTGCAGATAAAGGATGAGAAGATTTTTCAGCACAAGAACAGCTAAATTTCTATCCAAAGAGATTAGATTTATCTTACTCAATCAGGAGGAAATTCAGAGATAATACTTTGACTAATTGAAGCAGAAAGTCGATTTAAACGTTGAACAAAACCAAAAAACAAAACTGAAATCTTCTCAACATTTTTCTACTTTTACTAAAAATCAATTTGATCTTGAATTGATTTCTGATATTTTTCAAGGATTTTTTTTGCATCAAATGATAATCAGGTACTTGGGCCTTCGGGTATCATCGGAATTATTCGGATATTATCGGAAAATTATGTAAACAATTCTGAATTTTTTTCTGATTTTGATTTCGAAATCCGAAAAATCAGAAACTTTTGAAGTTTCTTTCGCCGGAATTCGAAGAAATTGGAGTTGGAGTATGTAAAGTTTCATTAGGTAAATTAATAGTATATTATGCAACTAGGGAGCTAATGTGATCTTCAACGAATTTTGAGGTTTATTTCCCGAGCGAAGCGAGGGAAGTAACTCAAAATAGTCAAAATGGTTGAAGATCACATTATCTCCCTTGTTCCATAAAATATTTTACGTTTTTAAGGGAGAGAATCGCTAATTTGTCCGCCGAGCGATTAGCGAGCGGGAGGTAATGTAGCAGATTATCTCCCTAGAAACGTAAAATTTGTTACAGCGTACATGTAAAGACGGATAAATGTATAGATAGAGATTTTGTATGAAGGGATTTTTTACCACAGCACCAAAGAAAATTTTGTAGCCTAATTTATTTTTTCAAGGGTAGAAATGGACGATATACCTTCAACTACCCGTGAATTTTTAAATTTATGTATGCCTAGTCATTGTAATTTATAAATGCAATAAGTTTTTTTTTCAATAATTGAATTCTTTTATTCACTATTGTTACAGTTTTTTTCTACACTTTTAGAGTTCTTGCTTCTTGCCCTCAAACGTTTGATTTCGAACCACAAAATTTAATTTTTCTCTACATGAATAAATTTGAGAGAAAAAAGTTGCACAAAATCGCCTACAAATCTACGATAGGTACCACTAGAGCCCTGCGCCGACAGCGAAATGATCGGCGGCGGCTACAGTATGCGCAGCACTGTGGCTGGCGGCGGAGCCGATTCCAGCCGAAGGTCTTGGCGGCTGCCAAAATTTTGCTCGGCGGCGGCTAAGCCGGCTACAAAGTTGAAATTTTGGGGTAATTTTTCGTAAATTTTAAAATTACCCCAAAATAAAAATTGGAAAGCAAAATTAAATTCAACTTCTCAAATGAAAATACCAATTTTTTCCGAGCTGAAAAGATTGGCTGTTTTTAATGACGAAAAGTTTTGATTTTTGTTTTTGAAAAAGTCAAAATATTCAAAAAATCCTCCTGAAATTTGCTGATTGAGTGAGTTGAGCCGGCTCAGCCGAGCAGACTACTCGGCGGCGGCTGCGGCGGCTGAAGTAATTTTTGAAACGGCGGCGGCGGCTTGAAAAATGTTTGAAAAATCGGTGGCGGCGGCGGCGCGGCGCGGCGGCGCAGGGCTCTAGGTACCACACTAATGACAGCTAAGTACCGTGTGAGTGTGTTTGCCTAATCCTATGAATGAGATAATAGCTGATCGATGGCTTGTTCTAGTATTAAAAACAAACTGTACTGTGCTTAAAAATTAATAATCTAATTATGAAAAAGCAGTTCACGAGGGAAGGGTCAGAAGTGGTAATCGTGGATCAGAACGAAACTTCGCCTACGTGTTGTACTTACGTGGAAAAACAACTTGCAGCTGATATTCGGATTTCCTGCAATGAGTTTAATTTAGAAATTGAAGGCGCAACGGTATATGAATTTTGAAAGGACCAAACTTTGGTTTTTGATTGCGATTTTGGGTACAATTTTTCAAGACAAACAATAAAGGTTCGTCCTTGAAATTGTAGAGCTATACCTGGCAAAGTGGCAAATGAATTTTCAAGGATGTCCCAATATTTCTATTAATATTAACTATTGTTTCGAGCTTTGAAGCTTCTAGCTCTTTCAATTTCAATATGAGGCAATTTCACTAAAAAACATTTTTTGCTCGTCTTGAAAAATTATACAAGAATTCACCTTAAAAATTGACAAAAGTCCAACTTTTGAAGATTTTGAAGAA
The DNA here is from genome assembly GCF_950023065.1 of Planococcus citri. Classification (NCBI taxonomy): domain Eukaryota; kingdom Metazoa; phylum Arthropoda; class Insecta; order Hemiptera; family Pseudococcidae; genus Planococcus; species Planococcus citri. The sequence goes on along the minus strand of NC_088679.1, from coordinate 21,946,691 downwards.
CTTGATATCAAAAAATGTATTTATTCTATTCGCAAAATAAGGTTGCCCAGAGATAGGTAGGTAGTCAATTTTGTCCAAGAACCTTTTTTGTACTTACGCCTCAAAAAATTATTCCAGAATCCATGGACATTGGACAAAAATAGAATTTTCGAAAATCCATATTATACTCTTGGACCAACTGTTACTACTGTTACCACTTCAATTTTCTGATGAGATTCATTGCAGGAAAACTGAATATCAGCTGCAAGTTGCTTCTCAACATTTATGTAAATACAACACTTACGTAGGCAAAGTTTCGTTCTGTAGTACTGATCGGCGACTATCACTTTTGACCCTTCACTCGTCAAATGAACAATATGAACAGAATTTTCTTCACCAATATTATGCTAAAAATCGTTGAATTATTATAGTTCATCCAAAATCTCATTATTTATAGTATAAAGTGCGATACATTTCTCTGCGCACATTGTTGAAATACCCCAAATAGGCTAAGTACCGAAATAAGGAGTTAAAAGTGAAAAAAATCACTTCTAAAAAATTCATCGTTGAATATACCATCGTCGTTAAAATATCAACAGAAACCACAAAATACAAAACTTTTCACAAATTTATTAGCACGAAAAAATTCATGATTACAAATACGTACGAAAATCAAGAGAATAAAGTTCATTAAAACGATTCTCGGTTCGACTGTTTTCTCACACTGATGGTTCTAGGGTACAACGTAGAAGCCACTATGGGCGCTATACGTAAACGTGATTCCAAAACTATCACAAAACTTCAGCTTCTATTGAAAATGATAATAATAATACAAAAGAACAATATTTTACAAGAATAAAGAAATACATTAAAAATCATATTTTCTCCACTCCAAGAAAACAAACTTTTTTAGTTACCAAAATACATATATATAGTTAAAATATAAAATCAAAATTAAGAGAAATGAGTCGCGAAATACTTTTTTAATCACAAAATCAACTTCGGTAACTTCTCAGATGAAATCAAAGAAAACAATTACTTGAGAGCAAAGAAAAAAATTTCACGATTAGGTACATATTATAATTTGATGCAAATAACAACGCAATAGTGAGTTTTCTTAGTTAAAAAAGCCACGGAATAAAATGAACTGATAAGAAAAAAATTAGTCGAGATAGTGTGTCATATGTATTATAGGAAAATTCAATTAAAAAAAAAGAAATAAAACATTTCACCGGCGTTGCTGAATAAAACGGACGAATCTCACAACTCGAACAGATGTAAATATCAGTTAAAATTATTGCGAAAAAAACATTTTTGAAATAATTTCCCTCGAGTTGAATTTTCATTTTCATCAATTACACAGCCTTCGCAATTACTTTTAGATTGCATCGAGTTGCTCTAGTTGCTCGTATAAATTCCAAATTATTAAAGCATATCAATACTTTAACAGTTTGGAGAAATTTGTCACGGATCTCACGACAACGAAATTATAGATATCAAGTCTTCTAATTAACTCGAATGAAAAAATTAGACGAATTTCGTAATCACACCCTCATTTTTCCGAAAAGGTAATTCGCTGGTAGTTGATAGAATTGAGTAAAATATGCTACTTTTGATACACCAGTTGAGAAGAAATCTAAAATAAAACATACAATATACCCTTAGTTATTTAAAAAAGATTGAATAAGTTCTTCAGTAAGCTACTGTTAGTTTCAAGCAACAGTTTAAAACATTGTAAAACAATTTCTCAACCACTAACGAATTACCTCTTCTTAATCCATAAAAATTATCCCCCAAAAAATAAATTTCCGACAAATAAAAAATAATCCATCGCGTTCGTCAACAAAGAAAAAAATAAAAATAAAAAAGATGAATTTCTAGCGAGCAAAATAAAATACCGACATGCCGCTAAAATCCTCTATAATAAAAGTCGTTCCATCTTACAAAGAAGCTGAGCTAGGTGATTGTGAAGACGAAGGTGATTCTAAAGATAGTGATGATGACGAGCGAGAAGACGGAGGTGATAGAGAATAACACGAATAAGTTGATGCTTGTGAAGATGAAGACGACGATGCATTTGTCGATGAAAACGCATTGGCAGTTGGATTCTGATGTCTTTTTATATTATCAGGAGTGTAATCTAAAATCTTCCGATGACATTTCTGAACGTACTTCTGTTGCTTGTGATAAATTCTAAGCAAACCTTTGACTAAAATAAATGTGATGCCACCCTGAAAGAAATTAGAGGATAAGTACGGTGTTTGGAAAAATTATTCGAGAGGAAATTACTCGATATATTACCAATAAGGTTCTTTGCACTTTCGACGGTACAGATTCGTAGAATAATTTTCCAAAAAATGTGGCGATGGTTGGCAGAAGAAGAGCGCTACAGAACACTCTTGTCGCACAAATGGTATCAACTAACGATGGTGCTCCGGTGTAACTATTCGATTGCTCGGGTTCTTCGTTATATCTGCGAAAAATATAAACGATAGAAATGGAATTGCTTTTTGAAATAGCATAGATGATTAAAAATACTTACACGAATGATGGTAAAATGTATTTTAGGATAGGTATTTTAGGAGTATATTTTCGTAAAACTATTAACGCAGTTTCTTCCCATCGGACCATTTTGCCAAATATCAACATGACGGGTATAGCAGGTAAGCCTACAATTAGAACTAGAGCGTGAGCTTGCCCCATCACAGCTAATCCTTCTTCGTGGCCAACAACCTGAGGAAAAAATCTTCCCTATTAGTAAAATTCTTACAAATGAAACGATTGAATAAGTGCTCGATAGACTTACTTGCATGATAGTAATAGCACCGTATGTAATAGCTGTCCAATAAACAGCTCCAGCCAGTACACCAGCTGCTAAGAAAGGACATACTTTCAATATAACAGTATCTACCGTATCTAAGAACATCACCACTTGACCTAGAAAATGAATTCAAATAAAAATCCGAATTAAGGAGCGTAAATCGCGAAAACGAATGCTTCGAGAGAGCAATAACAGCGACATACCCATGTCAGGAAACACGATAATGTATTCGGTATTGCATTGTGGACAGGAAACTTTAGTTAGTGAATTGCCTCGTTGTTTCTCATCGACCCATCTTTGTAAACATGATTGATGCACCTGAGTATGATGAAAAACACATTATAATTGAGTTTTTGATTCCGGTGATTTTAGAATGTACGATAATTCGATAAACACTCACCCATTTGGTTGTGCCGCGACAATTGCAAGGTTGTACCCAACATGGATCAGTATTATCGTCTTCATCAGTTGCGAAACATACCCAACATGATCGTCGACTAATAAATAATAGAATTTGTTACGTAATTACATATCGATGATTGAAATTATTAGTAAATAATTAAAAATAAATCGGATTATTACTTTTCTTCGTTTCTGTTGCTGTTTAGAGAAACATTCGTTACCGATAAGCTTTGTGGTATGCTGGGCTGAGAACTCATTTTACTAAAGCTGTAACAGATACAAATGATTTATCATTACTACGAGTTGACTAGGACTACACAAATTCGTATTATGAATATTGTAAACCATACCTTATATCAGGAAAATGATGATGTCTGAAAGAGAAAGATATTATCTAATATCAAAATCAAAGTTATTTTAGTGTCGAGACTTCCACGTTGAGGAATAAACAATATCGACTTATCTTATATAATACACGAATTTTCGTAGAAACACACTACTAGTACTTTACTTCGAATTTGCGTCACATAATACATTACTTAACAAACAATACATGAAATATTTATCATGAATCTGTAACTTCGTGCTAAAAAAAATGTAATCATGGCCTGAGGGCAGAAGAGAAGAAATTGCTTGCGGTTTGCAATCTTTGCATAATATTTCACAGACGTGCGTCAGACGTGACAACGTGACGTGGAAGCTAGCGAAGTGATGATATCGTCCAATAAGAAGACGTTATTTTGTATGCTTGGCCAATCAGATGCTTGTATCATCAAAATACGTATCTGTTTGCTGTTTCTGTTTTTGTTTCTGTGCTCGGTGCGACTGCGAGCTTTTTGCATTTTTATTTTCGATTTCCATTTCCACTTCGGTGCTTTTTTTTAAAAATTGGTTTTTGATTTTGTGTCATAGTATAGTTGGAGGCTGAAGCAGTGGAGAGGAATATCCAAAAATTTACCAAGAACCGACCGGGCTAGGAGCCTAGGACTAGGAGAGAGGAGACTAGGCGGCGTGTTTGGCATTGGCATTCCAATTGGCATAAATCATAAATACCATTTGGAATTGGAGGATGCTCTCAGTTCTTCTGCCTTCACCGTCTTCAGCTTTTCAACCTCTTCTTCACTCTTTTTCCAGCTCCAATTTTCGTAATTTTGGCCATTTTTGAGTACGGGGCCGTCGGACAGGTACGCAGGTCGCAGACGAGTATTCTAGTCGAACCTTCGAGATGGTATTTCATTTTCGGATGATGATTCTGTTCATTAATCCATCACGAAGACGAAAACTGGAGAGACAATTGGACAAAATCGATAAATGCCTTTCCAGCGTTGAAAAAAAATTGAGCTAAAATTGGTCCATTGGAACCTGTTCATCTAATTTATTCAAATTTATTGTTTGACTTCAGGGTACAGGGTTGTGAAATACTTATTATTGAGTAAGTGTTTGCCGATCCCCAACTTGCAGATTATTTGATTAGAGGTCTAGAGGGACAACGTACACATATGTACCTACTCATCAATAGAATTTTGCACTTCCTTCTTTTTTCTAAATCATGATTGAAATTTGAAATGGGCACAATGAAAATTTAGCTGGGTAGGTACTTTTGAAAATGAACGACAGCACTGAGCACACAAAAATGTTTTCATGCCCCTTGAGAAGTTGAGACGTCCTTTCCTATTAGGTTTCTGGAAAATAATGAATAAGGCGAAAACTTACTTCATTTAATATTGATAAATAATTAAATAATATCGTACGCCCTACTCTAATGTACCTAAACCTAACCAATCTTTTAAAACAAAATCAAAAATAAATCAAAATAAAATAGCAAAGGTAGGTAGGCCTATATTTACATATTAGGATTGGCCGGAGTGAAAAAAAAAAACATTCTAGATTTGGACAAAAATTGATGAGAAACCGGAGAACGTTGAGTCTTAACTATGAGTGTGAGGCTCCCTATGTAGAAAAATTTTGAGCCCACTATAGCCGCTCAGAGGGTTTAGAAAAAAGTCTTCAAAGTGAGGTCATTTATTTTTTTAAAGTGCTGTTTTGCCATTTTAGAGTAGTATAACTTGTGCAGTCCCTCGGTCACCCTCATCAAAATTCAAAAGTGGTGATTTGAGTTTCTGAACATGAATAGGTACCTGACCCATTGAATTTGAAATTCAAGATCAAGACCACTCTCACACTTGAGCCTGCCTCAGCCTTCTCAATGGCTGGGGGGCTCAAAATTTTTCTAGGTAGATACTTATACCATCTCATTTGAAGTAAACTTGCTCTCGTCTAATTTTTGTCCAAATCCCGGATATGTTTTTTTTTTACTCCACCCAATGTTTATGTATATGAATGCAAAAGTCTGTGCATATTCATAATTTGAAAAAACAAAGAAACCTAATTTTCGAATCAAGTTTAGATTGCTCAGGAATCGATAATGTGATTCATACGTCTAACAGGAACAAGATGTCTAAGAAAGCAAGTCCTGGTGTGTGGATATAACGATGCAGCAAATTTACCTATATTTTATAATGACGAATGAAAATTTTTTATAAATATTCTTCATGAAAGAAGGCAAAGCGAGATGAATAAGTTTTTTAAAAAGTGCCTAGATGGGCATAACGTTCACATACATAGGTACATAGTTAAGGTACCTACCTACTTTATGGTTGAATCAGTTACTCAGATAGGCAGCTGAATTCCTTGAAGTTCAAAATAATGAATAGTTGGTACTAACTACTTACTGTTCGTCTCCTAAGAATTTTTGTTTGTTGCAATTAATTATAATGTACAATAAGGTGTTCACTTGTTCATAAAGATGAAATACTAATGAAACGTAATATGGTACTTGTCACTATTTTTATTATTTAAACTTTAAAAATAGGAACTTAGATGATCAGAAAAATAGGTACAAAATTATTATTATTTTTTAAAAAAAAGAACAACAACAAACAACCAAAACAAAACAAAAAAATACAAAAATTCATAAGTAGGCAGTTACCTATATAATATGGTATCCATTCACAATTCCGATTTTAAAAAATCAAGTTCAAAAATACTTTCATTTTTCAATTTAAAAAAATGGATTTTTTTACAATTATTAATACAACTAATTAGTTCCATAAAGTTGCTGTGTCAGCACCGTTCTAATGTTAAGCACTAGAAATAGTAGGAGACCAGCAAACACTTCTATATTTCTGGTACTTAACAACAGAATAGGTGAGTAGACATTAACAAATCCTGTTGCGATCCTTTTTTCAAAAAACAATGTCAACTCGATATTGAATTTGAAAACCTGAAAATAAATAATTGAATTTATGAATTAAAAGTCTCGTAAAAATAAGCCAATGAAATTAAAACTAGAATGGAACATCACATTCGACAGTTTGTAAGCTTGTACACCTATATATGTAAGACCGGCATAATTTGCGTTAAATTTAGCAATAGTAGGTACCTATAGTGTTGGATTTTATAATGCGTTTCAAATTTAAAATACAATTCTAGGGTACCTTTTTTCTATGCCAATTAATACCTTCGTGATCATTGATCAATAACATGGAAACATGCAAAATTAATTTTAACAACTTTTTTTTCTTGAAAAAAAAAATACATAAGTACCTAATATAAAAAAGCCTATCTTCACTTATTGCTTCATTCATACTCAGCTCAAAACGAATCAGGCAAAAACATAAAAAAGCACATATTTCAAATTTGTTTAGGATGGATAAATTATATGTATTCCTACCTATCTAGCTAGCTATTTGTGAATCATGCTTCGTGATAATAAAAAAAAAATTATCTACTCCAGTGTACATATGTATACCTACTTAGCTTCAAATCCAACAGTACAATTCAACAACTAGATTTTTATACGTTCTATTAAATAAATAATATTCAATTTTTAATTAAAAAAATTTCAAGATATCTACACTTCAACTTGACCTTTTATTCCAAAATGAATTATTCGTACGGGGCAAACCTTTCCGTGACATTGCAATTTATTAAGTTTTTACTGTAGGCTTACCCAATTAACAAACATTGTTCAAATTAGTTGACCGATTTATTAAGAGGTCTTTCAACGGTAATGACGATTTAACATTGAAATAAGGGATTTCCAAAATAGCGCTATAGCTTAGCTTCGCACTATCATCGTGTAATTTTTCTCACATATCTTAACTAAACAGAAACTTGGTTAAAATTAGTTCGTCATTTTTGCTTTGAGATATAGACTTGCAAGCCCAGCGACGATAGGTTCTTGTTATTTCATATTCACATTTCAAAACACGTTTACCTATCTATATTATGTATCTTCGCAGGGAGGGATTTTCTTCAAAATAACGAAATAAATTTTGTATTTAATAAATTTCAATTTTCAATGGGCATATCTTTCTATGGTGGTATCACTGTTAACAATAATGCATTGTTGCAATTTTAAATAAATATGATACAAGTAGGTATTTAAACGTAAAAAATTCAATTTTTTTTTTGTGGCAAAAATCAACTAATTTCGTAGATTATGAAATCAAATAAGTCTATAAGCTTCATTATTTTCTGGCAATATCGGATAGAATTTTGTTTCAAAATACAAAACCTACTTACACGTCTTTGTACTGCGTTAATCGAGTATTTCACTATAATAACAAGACTATGGTAGTCAATTAAATTCGCACAAATATAACCATTGATATAACGATCCGTATTTACTGATCAAAGATCTGTTACAATTATATTGATACCAATTAATTCGTACGTTCGATTGGTATATGTATTTATGTATTTTTATCGTTCACTCAAATTCGAATATATTATCAAAAAAAAAAAAATGAAATTTTAATAACGAAAAAAAAAAATTCAAATATAAAATAACCGGAAATTTTTCACCGCGTGTATTCAAAAAAATAAATAATTATTCAATACTTAACTGTTCACTTACAAAAACTATGTACTAGGTGTCTGTATATTATACAGTTTTATAAAACCACACTATCGAAAAATTTACCATAGACGCATCCACAACAAGCACGCTTCATACTGAATCAAAATGGACAGTGATCATCTATGTTTTCCATTTACAGTAGTTAAAAGAATATTCAATAAAAATGTAACTGGGAGGCACAGGATGAATTAATCCCAAACTAGGGATTCTCAAATAAGTATACCGCTACGTATTCATAAACTGTACCCGCAGATTCGAAAAATACTGGAATTTTTTTTTCTAATGTTCTGTTTCGTGTAGGATCAGATGGTATGCTGGAAATGTATCTACCTATACATTGGAAATATTTACCTATATGTACTAGCGATATTTTCCCTAGGTAAAAACGTTGTTTCACATGGATTCATTTGAATATTTCTAAATGCACGAGCACACTGATGTACTTTTTTTTTGTCAGCTTCATTTGTATTTCAAAACACGAACGGTAAATTTGTATTTAAAGGTATTTTCATTCTACGTTAATATGCGAATTCATTATAGAAAACTTTACTCTCTCTTTGCTTTATATTTCGGAATTCTTTTATTTCATTTGAACTATAGGTATATAGCGATGTATTAGTTTTTGTTCACGTAGGTAATATGTGAAGATGAGTACATATATTGGAAAAAATGAACATAGGTATATACCTATAGGTAAGAGGCACACGTACTTCTACCTTTAGATTACTCATATTTTATGGTGTATTTCAATTCATTTCAGAAATGAAAACGTAGCGACTAGCGAGCATTTTCTCACACTATAGATAGGTACTTGTTCAACACGTATTAATTCGTTCATAATTCTTCTCAACAGACGTTACATACACCGATTTTAATCTTGCTGACGGAAACGTTTAATTGAAGGTAAACAAAGAAAATGCCGAAAGTTTTCTAACGTATTTGAAATTCGCAACGATCAGTATTCAATACGAATCTCAGTTTTGAATTTTATTCGCAACGTACTAACACGTACCTATCGTAGATGTAGAAAAGGTTTTCAAAGTCAATATTTGATCAGGCGTTACGTATAGACAACTTCTTCAACATGTAATAAAAACCACGTCATCGAAATTTGTTTGATTTTATTGGATTTATTTTTCGATACACAGTGATTCTTAAACTAGATAGATTAAAACTCGAAATTCGAGATACCTCTACTTACATTCATTCGTATAAATACCTACTTAATTAACAATTAAATAATTACGAAGATGATTTCGGTTGGTGTCAGTTACCGGAGTAATAAGTAGTAGAACACAGGTGATAATTAAAATCAATTCACCATTGGCGCTACTACTTAGAATTCTGATAACTTCGGAATTCATCTTTCTTGACAATGAAATGTTCGCTTCGGTTTGACGTTCGCACCTAAGACAAAATCAACGATGGGATTAGTTTAATATGACGAATTATACATTGTACACATATAGACCCGCATAATATCGCAGAAAAAATTACATTAAATGATTTACGACACGTTTCCAGTATAGTACGCGTGAAAGAGATATTTTGTGGAGTAAATTGGTAAGATATGGGGTGGTTGTTGTATACAATATATTTCCTCATATAAGAATAGGTACTCAAAAAGGGATTAATTTTAGGGCAATAAAACTAAAAAATATTTTCGCACAGAAGAGCAATCATAAATTAAAGCTGAAGTTCGAACAAAATCGTACATGTTCTTTTAAAAGCTAGGTAGAGGTACCTATTTAACATCTATGATTTCATATCAACGCCATTTCTGATGCAATATTTTCTTCGATCAAATTTCTCTTTGAAAACTGAACGATTTAAAATATAAAATTCTTATAGATTATATTTTTTGAAATTTGTAAATTTATTTATTCGTCGTTTGACGAAAATAAAACGCATATATGGCGGTATATCCGGTAACCGCGAACGATGGATGTTGAAGTTACATATACAGGAAGTATATACTTAAGCCTACATTGTTGATTTAATCGTCCAACAACTGACTTCAATTCACAAAGCTAAAAAAGTAATAATACTCTTCTTAACAACGGAATATACACGCGCACCACAAGTTTCCACAATTAACCGACACGACAGTCTCCCTGTACCTCTAAATCTTTCAACATCGTCTCGTCGACCTGAATCAATTGCTATTTATTAAATGCAATTTAAAACATGTCGTTAAGTACATTGCACTCGGAAATACCTTCTTTCAGGTTCAATTTCAAGAATTAAAACATTGCGCTTGTTTAAAATGTATCTATATGAGTTTGGTTTTTCTATTTTTCATTTCAATCATACCGATGATTTCGTGAAGTTGAAATTTTCGGCCAAGATAATGCGCTACAGCGAGTCTGAAAAACAAAGTGATACAGTACATCGTGATCTCAGGCGTGTAATTTGTGAGTACCGCATTGGAAATTTTATGCTGCCTAATTGATCTTATAGTGTTCCTATTATGACCTTCAATTTTCATTTCCGGTATGTTGAAGCCCCTTTTAATATGCATCCGAGTGCATGTAATGTAGTATGTATGCTTTGATGATACCCAGTATACCTACCTATAGAGACTCTTTTGACAAAACGAGTTTATAATACGAGTAAACGAATGCATTGTTGAATTTGAATAACACAATCTTTGAATGTGATCAATTTTGTATCAAATATTTTTTTTAATCGTACAATTTCATAAAACAGTAACATTTTGAGTGAAAAATAACATATATTCTCTACTTAAGTATTGCCTATATAAAAGCCATAGATCACACATTGGCTTTAAAAGTCACATCAATCGAAAGTAGAGAGAATTTCGTATTTTTCGAACACCTTATTATCGAAAAATAAATCAATTTGTGGGCGAATTTCTTCTAGGAAATTGCAATTTTACCCCCAAATCCAAGAGTGTCCGAAATTGGCCATCTTGAAAAATAAAGAACAAAATTTCATCAAATTGACCCAACTTTGAGCAGTTCTGAAACCTCCCATGAAATTTTTAAATGTTCAAATTTCAGCAAAATTTTACTCGAGAAAGTTGCAAAGCTAAAATTTACTTTAAACCCTAATTTCAACACGCTGAGTATGCTGGAAGTGGTTTCAATCTGCTCTAAAGCCTCAAGCGATATTTTGAAAATTTCAGATTTTCACAATACCATAAAAACTGTGCAAAATAACGTTAAAAATAGCCTGTATAAACACGATGGTTGCTTTGTTAGCGACTTGACTTGTAAAATTACACACCATTTAGTTCACTTCAACAGATTTTAAATTTTTTAGAGAATTGAAAATTTCCAAAAAATTATTCGTGGCTCAAAAATGGACTAAAATCATTTTCAGTTGACTCGGCGTGTTGAAATTAGGGTACAAGGTAGGTAAATTTTAGCTTTGCAAACCTTCGTAGGAAAAATTTTGAGGAAATTTTAACATTCGAAAATTTGCTGGAGGCTCCAGAACTGCTCAAAACGGTTCGAAACTGTTTCCATTGAATTCGGGGAGTCGAAAATAGGGTACAACCAAATTTCAAATTTCTAGGACAATTTGGTCAAATTTTGATATTTTTGACACAGATTTGATTTTTAAAAATTTACTAAAAATCGAAAATTGCACTTTAGCACTTGAAATTTGGCTCATGATGTATTTTTATATGCTCTGCAGCTGTTTCAATTCAGGTTTGTCCGATTACAAACTTTTTCAGCCAGTTTGCCAGTTTGGATACCCTCCTTTAATGAGACGATTTCAGACCCGGGAGCCACTTTTGGATAAAGCAGAAATACGTATGCTAATCCTGATCACCAAAAACATTCGGTCTATTTACCATAATTTACGTAATGTAGGTAAACGTATATTATCAAAAAAAAAAAAAAAAAAATTGAAAAAAAAAATAGAATAGACAAGTACCTAATTATAATTTGAACTTTTCACCTCTCTTAACAACATTCTTCTTGAGAAAATGACAAAGTTTTTGAAAAGTTCTAGTTCAGAATTCAACATGGTATAAAATTGTTTGGGTTACAAGTGCAGCTATTTTCGATGAGTGCAATACTATCGAACCTTCCCTTGAAAATTATAAAATTTGGCCAAATCTCTACTTGGCTCTTAATTTTTTCAGTGACCAGATTTGGCCTTTGGGCACTTTATTACCTCATTATTTGAAAATTGAAATCTTTGCACCAAGTCGAGTACACATGGCAACATAGCTCATTAGATAACGCAAAAAATGATTTTAAATTTTGTGCATTAGTTTTATGATCCTATCTATCGATAAACAATTTGAAAAAACAAATGAATACGAGTAAAAAAAAAAAATACTAAGTAACAAATTTCCAACACAGACAAAATAGGTACATATTAGGTACTAAGTATGCCGATCCATTGCATAGGTACTTTCAACTTTCGAGCACTATTATACGTATTGAATTGAGGTCATCCGAATGACAATTGTTCCCAAAGATGAGTAATATTTGCACCGGTATTATTTCGAATTAATTCTGCGTGTATAGTTTCTTTCCAAATTACCTATCCAAGGTGATACTTTCGTCAGCAAATAGTATATCGGCAACGAAACTATCAAAATTTGGAAAGAATATCACTACATTGACAGGTCAAAATCGAAAACGAATGCATTTAGGTAGTGGTTAGGTAGGTATTAGCTACAGTTATTTATAAAACAATGTAAGTTTGATACCATACGTACGTATTGCGACTAACAACGTTGAAATTTTAATCAAATAAAAAAAGTTTGTTTGAAGTAGAGGTAAGCTTAAATGGTTGTTTTCAACATTAGAGAAAACCGATGTTGCCAAATGTACGTTTATGATTCAATTTGATGAATAAGTTCAGAAAAAATTATCGCTACGTTAGGCTGTTCAGGTATACCTATAAACTGAGCGCAACAAAACTATTTCTAATTACAGCTAAAATAAGCATAGTAAAACGAAAGGGAATCATTTTTAAGCACACTTCGATAGACGAGTAATAAAATAAAGGCACAAGAAATGTAATGCAACGATTCAGATGCTTACATAGTCAGCATGTTCAAAGAATTATGCCCCTTTTACTCCTCAAAAGCGAATGGTGATTTTGGGATTTTTAGTAAAAATAATGTTTAGTCGATACGACTTGCTTTTAAATCGATGATTTTGAAGTTTTTACAGTTGAAATTCGAAATGCAGTAAGGCGTAACTTATACGCTTTTGTAATTTCTATCTACCATACCTAATTAGGTACCTACATAATAATACTTGATTATACTATAATAATAATGGATTAATTTCGAATTACTTTCACAAAATATTATTATCCACTGATTATTTGATGAAGTTGAATTCAATTCACAGGAGTCGAACATTCCTATATTAGACATCAATGAAAATGAAAAATGGACATGAGTGGATACCTGTACGATAAGGATAAATTATAATAAACCATCTACCTCCCTAACTTAACACACACCTCACAACAAGTGAATTTTTATAAAACATATTTGCTAAAAGTAAAATTTCATCGACCAAACTCATAAACTATAAAGAAGTATGGGTAAAATACTCAATTTCTGAATCATCGCACGCATTTCCAAAAAAAAATTCATCAAAAGCTCGATTAAAATCACACTGACACATCTCACTGTTTTTGAAAATCGATTAATTAAATCCAATACGATCGAATTATCAAATTCACCGTCACCACTTCGATTGAGAAGTACTTATATATCGAAAGAGAACTAGTACTAAGTATACTTACGAAAAGCATCGTCGAATTAGTTGTATTCTTGTATGTTGAGAAAGAAGCAGGTACAGATGACAGAAAAAGTGCGATACTTGAACAAAAATGTGAAACAACCCACACTATGGAACTGAGAATATGTAGTATTCTATGCTCTTCACCCCTCTTCATATACCTGTACGACGAACAATACATCATTAATTAACATATGTTTTGAAATTTTAAAACTCAGGTGTTTGGTTTATTGCAGGTCCCAAATGTCTGGTTGCTCCCGAATATCATAGTAACATATACATCATTATGTACCCTTCACACCTCCGACGTACCACGATGGAAACTTCAGTTCGGTTATAGTGTAAATTCATCTGTTTACAGTCATTTTTACGCATTAATTGTCATCTTTGTCGCACGATCACTCTTGCAGCGTGTATTCTCCCCTGTTTCCTTTTCATACTAAGTACGAGTATTTGATAGTTTACCTCCAAGATGTACACGAACGCTGGAACTGGAAATAAACTGTAAAAAAAAAAAAACGAAGTACCTGAATAATCATCGAAGCAAAAGCAAACGTAATAAATAAAATGTCGAAATTATGCGAACACGCTCTCCTTTCACTTATAAAAGATGATTAGAGATTATCCTTGCTGGTATCTGCTCAAAATTATACACATATATGCTGATTCAACAGAATCTACAGGGTGTTATTGTGGTATTTCACTTCGATTTCTTCAATTCGACAATTATGTTAACCAACTCTTGATGAAATTTGATTCTTCAGACACGGTTTGGCACTGAAGTTGATACCGCGTGTACCTGCAAACACATCGTTATTGAAAAAATTACCTGACTTTTGCGTAATTTATACAGTGTACATCGAAAATATTATAGTTTACAATACTCTACCAGCAAGATGAATTAAATTACAACTAAACACGAGCAACGCAAAGGTATAAGTTGAATCGCAAATCCGCAATTCAGAAATTCCACGAAGCCATTTCGCATTTCGCAGGAATAAATCTGAATTCTGATCCGATCCGATAACCCAGTGATAAGGATAAGAAAGGCACGAAGAGAATTATTAAGGAACAAGTTATGCAATTTTATTAGCATGCTTGCATTTGAGTTGCAGTTTTGTACTTTTATTTGGCAATCTGTAAATTACGTCGCTTGTGAAATGAAATTTTGAAAGAATGATGATTTTTTTCATCAAAAATAAAATCCCTTGAATTTGAACGAAAGATGATTTCTTTCTAAAATCTCATCATTTGTAGTTCTACCTATGAAAATGGCCATTAGCCACACTTTTAGAAAAATGAAAATATTAATATTCTTTGGTTCTATTCTATTCTATGTTTTTGCTTATGGAAATCGAAAATAAAAAACATGAAAAAGCTTAGTTTTTTTCAGAAAATAATGCAGGCGAAAATGATCAGATATGATCAGGTCAAACAGGTCTAATCTGGTCACATAGATAACCTATCTATAAAAACTCATCTGATTAAATTTGGTCAGATTTGATCGACTCCGGAGACTGTTCAGTGGCCGAATCTGATCTGCAGACAAAATTTGGAACCGCTCATAGCTAAATCGAAGGAACGTGCAAAAGTACATCATCAGCCAAGATTTCAGAGACTAAAGTGCATTATTCGATTTTTGGTGAATGTTTAAAAATCAAATCTGGGCTAAAAAATAAAAAAAAAACAAAATGTTACCAAAATTGATCTGGAACACTGAAATTTGATATGTGTCCTATCTTAGATTCTCCGAATTGAACGGAAACGATTTCGAACCATTTCAAGCAGTTCTGTAGCCTCCAGCAAATTTTTGAATGTTCAAATTTCCTCAAAATTTTACCTATGTAGGTTATTACGAATAAGCCAAAACTTACCTTCTATCCTGATTTCAACACACCGAGTTAACTAGAAATGCCGAAATGGTTTTAGGCCGATTTGGAGTTTCCAAGAATTTTTTGAAATTTCAATTCTCCCAAAAATGTAATAAAATCTAACGAAATGAACTTGAACACCTACATGGACATGTTTAATCAATTGACCGATTACTCATCATTCTTCCAAAATCAGTTTCCGTTAGTTCAGAACTATAGATAAATAGTTCAAATTTTCAAATATGAAATCGCTGAAGAAATATACGAATACGATTGCCAAACTGGTGGAAACCGATCACTATTTTAAAAAATTTTAGCTGTGCAATTCAGCTTCCCAGGTTAATTTGGTAAAATTTCGTTCTTTCAGGTGGCCACTTTTGAATTTTTGCAATTTTAAAATTACCACCTTTGTGGGAAAAATTGCAACTTTCAAAGGTGTTTAAAAGATGCGAAATTCTGTTTACCTACTTTCAAAATATATAATTTTGAAGTCAGTTAGTGTCGTTTATGTCTGTCCAGGCTGCAAAGCTTTTATTATAGGTAAAAAAAAACTTGGCTGCATTTGGGTACTTTTCCTTACAAGTTCAATCTTTTAGACTGCTACATGGGTATATTTTATTTGAACGGAATGGATATAATGCTTGCATCAGATTAATCTAGGTTGGGCTCGGCAATTATTCATTTCTCACAAGTTCTTTGACTGGATTAATCTGCTCCAATTTTTTCCATAAGTACTTTACATTCGCGTAGGTATTAGGTTCTTAGAACATTTTCAATAGGTAGCGACATCGAAAATTTGTCAGGTTTGTTTATTTATCGCGTTGTTTTCCCCATTTACCTAGTTTCTCAAAAAACTGTAATGCCATATGTGAAACGTAGTACGCCAGTTGTTAATTATTACGAAAACCATACAATATCGGCACATTAAAGAATCTAGTTCTTCGCGTTTTGCGAATTGAACGTAGTACATATAATGTACACGAACGAGGGGTTCTCAAAACTGTAATAAGAAAAAAGACGTTGCTGTTTGATCCATGTATCTCCAGAGCGCAGACCATCAGTTTCTTTTGTTAAATAATTAAACAAAACAACTGATGTAGGAATTCAGATAATTACAAGAATTTGGAATAATAAATCATGCCTTTACAATTATCCCTACCTATCTTTGTGTTGCAGACACGATAACTAAGATTGTAACACCTACTCACTTTTTTTTAATGAAGTAATGTGAAGTGGTGATCATTTATACAACGTGGAGTTCATGTTTCGATTAAAGCACTCGGCGTTTCGAATTCATTTTTAGAACTTCGAAACGTGCAATGACTCGCCAGTCACCATTGACATCATTAATTGAATTAAATATTTAGCTGTCTGACTAAATGTATTGCATTATTACATCATTTTACGAAAATTACAATCGAACGAATGTGAATTACCTATTTATTGCACCAATATAATACTTATGAAATCTTATTCTTTTAATCACATACTCATTTCATTTCAAATCTCAATCTAACAAAATTTAAGACAATATTATCTCATTAAAAAAATAATCACAATAAATAACGAAGTTTAAAGGTATGCGATACGTTTTCAACGCGTTGAAATTTAACCCCTTTCGCATATGATCTCAATTACGCTAGGTTCCATCAAAACTGGATCGAGACATCTTTGAACAGCACTTCCCAAAATATCATCCAGCAAGAAATTAATCAAGCTGAAAACAAAAAACGAATAAGAATAACTTGGCGATGAAATGAACAACTGTTTTTAAAGTGAAGGTAAAATGTAAGTACTTCTCATCGTGCAAGAATCGCCACAGATATAACTGCAGATAATGAGTATCAACTTGAACTTGTTGTAGACCATATCTGCTAAATGTTTTCAAACGAACGCATTCCAGTAATGTCTAAGACATACAAATGAACATCGTAAGTAAGTATCGGGGATTTCGAAATGAAAAATTGAACGATTTTCGAAAATCCATCAGAAAAATACATATAGAGTACGTCGAAATGTTCCTATCATAAAGTAGAAGGTGAATTGAACACCTGTTGTCATAATTGTTGAAGACGTAAAATGGTATGACAAATGTTCACTTGCAGTAGGTTACAGTAAAAATGTAGCAATTACTGTTGTTTTAACACAAGGTCACAGCGAGCTGAATTTTTCGAATCAATTTTTATTGCGACGTGATGGTAAAATTCCCTACGAAATGTGAAATACTAAAACCCAACTACATATAATTTACCTTCAAACTTATTTTAATTATTCCAGTCATTATGGATACTTTGGAAAACTGAACAGGGGCGAAGATATCGATACGCTCTGAGAACAATTTATTTATAACGTTAATGGAATGCGTCGATGCCGGCGTATACGATGACCAGTTACTTATGCTGCGATGATGTCTAGATTGCGTTTTACGACTAGAATCGCTGCTTCGGTCAGCTTTTGCGCCTTCTTCAAAAAGTACACCAACCTGTAATTGATCTCAGTTAATACGGAGATTTATTAAAATACAAAATTTATCGACGCGTACCAACCTGCGCATCTGTATTAGTTAGTTCTTCGATAACTCGTTTCATTACAGGTCGAACCATTCTGGGCTCCATGCCATGTAGCCAATCTCTAGTTTCGACTGATTTACGTAACATTTGAGATATAGATAAGCCTTGCATTTTTACAAAATGGTTAATTAAACGCTGAGCAACAGCGTACATCTCTGTACATAGTTCGGTTTCCGTGCTGAGTTGCACAGTTTTGTAGAATTCATCGATATGGAACCATTTATCGACTAGATCGAGCTGTAATAATAACTATTAGAATTTGAACGGAAAAAACAACCCGTAGCTTAGGTATGAAAATATTACCAATGAATGAATTGCTTGCGAGTGATACTGCAAACTAACTTTACTCAAGATGAATAATAATTGTTGGGGGATAGCAGTTTCTGTGAATGAATTTATCGTAGCGATTAAATGATGTAAAAAACTAACGACCAAACCTTCTCTGACACTATCAACGCAGAATGATTCTCTAAAATTATTCTTCGACGAAAATAATAATTCCGGTTGCAAGAAAACCTGCAGAAGAAAAAAGTCTCAAGTAGAGGAAGAGCTAGAATTAAAAAACAAACGATGACAACCTTACCATTAAATCTTGTAAAATGCCTTTGATTTTTTCAATCACGTTGGTCACCAAGCATGTCAAAAATTCTGAAAAAAGGCTCTCGTAGGTCCTTTCCGAAGACGAATTCGATTCTGTTTTTACATTAGGGGCTAGTAATGATTTAGATGTAGCCAAGGTTTGCTTAACATTAGCTATCGATTCGCTGAAATAAATCTTTAAAGCATTCAGATGCAATCTGCATTGCCTTCTAGCTGCTTTAATAACGATTTCCGTTCCAGCGCTGAAAAAAAAAAGTATAAAGAAAGGTAAAACGGATGTGGCACCGTAAATAATTCTGTAACCAATTAAGTTTCGACTTACGAGGCGAAATTGGAATGTGGAGTGAGCACGTTCGCAGTTTGCAATTTTCTACAGAATTTATCCAGTGCTTTAACAATAATAGCACTATCATCTGCCTCTTTTTCGGATTCAATTCGATTTTGAATTACTACAAAATACTGATCCATGTTTTCAGCAACGACATCGTCACATTTTGTTGTTAGAATTTTAGATATATCTTCACTGCAATGTACGAAAAAAATATATCATTTTTCACGAATAAAATTATTCTGGTTAGTAGGTACTGAAATACTTACAAAGAACAATTTTTCAAGAATAAATCGTTATACGTGGCAACAGTGATACATAATTCATTCAAGAATCCGCTGCTTCCTGAATCTACAAATTCTAGCATGTCCTAAGAATGAAAATACTTTAGAATTCTACAAAACAGAACGAAGTCATAAAAGTCATAATTGAAATCGAGTTATTACTTGGCAATCTGAAAACTGTCCCAAATCATCCAAATGTTTTTTAAGACGGATATTCGCCTGTTCTAAAAATTCCGAAGATAGATCTTCAATAGGCTCGTCTAATTCCATCAGAAGTTGTACACAATTTGTCAATTCTTTGGTAGAAACCTAGCAACATTATTTTTAAATTGAAACAACTGGATGCATATTTTCACGATTCGATAGAAAATTAATACTTACATCCGACGAAGTCAATTTTCGATGTAGTTTGGTTCGTAATTCAATCACAGTTTTATCGCAGTCTTCTCTAATACCTCTGAACGAATCTAAATCTCCATATTGAATAAGGACTTGTTGAGCTTGCTTATAATCTTCTACTGCCTGAAATTAAGGGGATCACAATAATAAACATCGAATAGAATTCAACCGTTTTGAAAAGTATCTTAAAAAGTTACTTTTCTGAAATTATTCTCTTGAACTTGATTTTTCAATTGATTGGGCAATTTGAAAAGAAACTGGAGTCTTTTCAGCATATCGTGTTTGGAACATAGATCAGAAACTTGTTTTCGAGTACCCTGTAAAATGATTTGGCAGCGGTTGGTTTTACTTTTACTCAGGATGTGATGGAACGTACTTATATAGAATTATTCATTTACTTGTAACGTAGAAGATATTTGATCAGAGAAAGATGTTATCGAGTTCATATTAGTTGTCAACAATTCCATCTCGTTCTCCATTTTCTTAAAATCAGTTTTCATCTGAAAAAAATCACAGGCTCAGAGATTGCTGAAAGAGAAATAAAAGTACTCAAACGACGAAGTTATACCTTCTTGATGGTTTCAGTAGCTGAGATAAATTTATTGTAGTTTTCATACACCAACGTCTGCATATCCGAATGTAGTGTTGAAGCAGCTCTCACGATCTCATTTTCTTTATCCATCAACTGTTTTAGGCTGCATTCCTAAATAGGTGCAACAAGAAGAAGGTCTATTAGGTAATATGTATATAAAATATATAGTACAGTTGATGAAATTCATACTTTGAGCAGTTTCTTATAATAGAGGTCTACGTTGAAATTTGGATCGTTGATATTGTAACAGCTGGAATTATCCATCATTAGGAGCAATTGGGACTAATTAATTCAAAAGAAGGAAGTATGGATAGCTCATTTTCACAGACTGATGTTTTTCAACGATTCTAATCATAATATTTAAAATTTAAATTGAAGAAATCATTGATGAACATGAATAAAAAAATAAAATTGTTGTGACAAATTTTTTTTTCAATCATCAATCTTATCAAAAAATTTGTCAACAAAACAAAAATTTTGATAAGCGAACTTTCATGAAAAATGCCTCGACAAATTCAACTTTGAAACCACAAAATCATAAAAATGACTTTCAACCGAATTCGTAAAATTGAAAAAACTTGTTCAAAAATGTGCACTTTTTCGAGAGTTTGTGAATTTTTACGAGCTAAAAGAAAAATTCTCATTAATTGTAATGCTTTTTACGGATATTAATTAATGAGTATTAGATTAAAGTGAAATATATTACAAAAAAATGAAAAAAATTGTACACTACAACTTCACGAGACAATTTTTGCAACGTGTTCGAGGTGACTACGGTGGCGCTAGTGAGAAAAAGCAAAACAAGTTTTTTTCTTGCTTCACCGTTGAACTTTCTTCATTGGTGTTCTCATTCGCTTTTGTGTTTTTGCTTTGTAATGTAAAGTTAGTTGTAAAATGCGTGTTTGTAAAATTTTGTAACATACATACACATATATGTATATGTACAGCGGTTTAGCTGTAAAAAAATCAAACGTAGAAGCAGATTTTCATTTGATTGACTCCGGAAGAAAAGGAAATAGTTGGTAGGTACATAAATTTTCTTAGCCGCCTCGGCGCAATCACTAATTATATTGTACTTGTCGCGTTGTTTAAGTAGGACGCCATTATTGCGTCGTTGTATTGTTAATTTAATCGATGTAGTGGTATTTTACGGCGCGTAACACACGGTATTTTATTGTTTAATACAGAAGATGGGTTCGGGAATGCCTGAGATAGGTAGTCGAATTAGTTTAATATCGAAAGCGGACATACGTTACGAAGGCAAGTTGTATTCTGTGGATCCGGAAGAATGCACAATAGCGTTATCTAGCGTTAGATCGTACGGTACAGAAGACCGCAAAACGACGTACCCGGTGCCGGCGCAAAATCAAGTATATGATTATATATTATTTAGAGGTTCCGATATCAAAGATATACGAGTTTTGACTACGACTATCCCAAATGATCCGGCAATCGTACAACTATCAGTTCCTCCTTCTATTAACGAATTACAATTCCAATCACAATCCGGCTACCCTCCTCCTTCGATTGGTTCGATGACGATGCCAAATGTTGTCCCTGGCCCATCTAGAGGACAACCGGCTAACGATTTTCAAACCGTCGCTGGTTTCACGACGCCGGCCGCCGGTACCAATATAACGCACTCTATTCCTAAACCTCAACCAGTACCTAATATCTCCGAAGACGGATCCAGATCTTCTACGCCGTCTACGCAAAACGCTGTTCAACATAAAAACTCCACCGATTCGAATCGTCAGCCGAATGCCTCCAAATCCGACGAACAAAACCAACGTCGACCGGGCGGCTACCAACAGCGTGATAACCGATCTAATCAACAGAATCGATACCAACAACAGCAGAAACCTCAATATCAACAGCGTTATCCGCAACACCAACAACAGCACCAGCAGCAGCAACAACAACATCATCGTTATCAGCAACAAAATCAACGATATCCGCAACAACAACGTTATATGCAGCCTCAATACCGCGATTACAGAGATTCGAATAATCAATACAGAGATTCGAATAATCAGTACAGGAATCAAAACGATTATAGAGATCAATACGCTAATCGTCAGTATCCGAAATGGAATAATCAACGCACAGGTCAGCAATCGAATCAACAACAACAGAATTATCAATCGGCTGCGTACCAAAATCATAAACCTAAAAATACGTTGAAATTCGAGAACGATTTCGATTTCGAGCAAGCTAACTCGCAATTCGAAGAAGTTAAATCGAAATTGGCCAGTGTAAAGATCGACGATAGTGTAAAACTGAACGGTGACGTTGAAGCTAAGAAAGAGGACAGCGGTAACGAGGTTAGCGGCGGCGAAGAAAACGAACCAGATAAAGAAGACAACCCTATATTCTACGATAAAGTGAAATCATTCTTCGATCAAATCAGTTACGAAGCTATCGAAAGGAGTAAAGGACATACGCAGCGTTTAGATTGGAAAACCGAAAGGAAAATTAATTCCGAAACATTCGGCGCCGTCGCCCTAAGACGTAATAATAATTACCGAGGACCGCGTCCTGGCGGAAATTACTACAATAATTATCAATCTAATAACTATCATCATCAAGGTAATAATTACCAAAACCGAAATCCAGCTATGGCTCATAAGTTCAGGGGCGGATTTAGGCAAAAAACACCTCAAACTCGTAGACCGTATAACGAAGTTAGAGTTGACGATGACTCGAAAGGTAATCAATCGGCGTAATTCTTCGTAGATATTCCTCTCTGTGTCACTTTTTTAAAAATCGTTTACTTCTACGACGAAAAGAAGAGAATTTTTTATTTTCGATTTTTTTTTCTAAGCTACTTTTTTATGTTTTACCGACATTCATTGTATTTAATTTTCGGTCTAACGTGATCTTGTGCGGACGTATTTATGATGTGAAGATGTTTAAACTTGATATCGATTTGTCATCTCATTATTGAACGATATGTTTGTCCATTATCGATTACGATTGTTGGATTATTCAATAATATTTTTTTTCATGTACTCGAATTCGAATGTAACCAACCTGATTGGTGATTAGTCTGTGAAAAAAAAAGCCTACTGCGTTTTCGTCAGTGCAGGGAAACGTGTTTATTGTTTTTGTTTGTTTTTACTTTCTTTTTTTTCTCATTTTGAAGTGATATGGATTTTTTTTTTTCTTTAATAAGATGTGGAATTTACGTTTTTCCCCTTCTCTTTTTTATTGTGTAATTTATTTTATTTCTTTACTGGTATGGTTTAATGAACGCCATTCTCGTCGTATTGAATTATTAATGGTATCTTATACATACGTGTCGATTTCATCTTTTTTATAATTAGCTACTTAATGTACACGTTTGAAAATATCGTCTTTTTTCCCCCCTTCTTTTTAATAGGTTGTTGTCGCTTTAAAAGACGTAAAGAAAGAAAAAAAAATACCATTTGAAAAAATCTTATTTATTATTTTCTCTCTATTTTCATGGGAGTTTTATTTATTATCCGGGAGTTTGCGCGTTCTTCTTTCTTGATTTTTCTTTTTCACTCCTTCGTGGTGGAAAAATAGTGTTGCGTGACGAATAAAATTAGCGTATCTAATACTCGAGGACATTTTAGAAGTAACCTTAAAACGTAACCGAATGATTGTTTTCCTCAAAAGGTATTGTGAAAATTTTTATAAAAGTATTATAACCACTGAACAGGTGTTATGGAATTTTGTTATTAGTACATTTTTGATGAAACATGATTTGAAAATGGTACGTTTTTTTTTATGTAATTCAGCTGCGATTTTATTTATTTATTTTTTTCTTCGTTTTTTTTTTAACGTAACGAGTACTTATTAATTAAATATTTTAAATTAAGAATGCATTTATTTGGTAGTGTGTGTAATTTATAATAGCGAAATATCGAAAAATATTATTTTTCAAGCGGTTACAACAATGTTGTTAATTATTTTACTATTCGCCTATATCGGCTATCCGGTGTCTCATACAATATTTAAATCATTTTTCATGTGTTGTTTATGAATTGTTAATCAGACTACTATATCTTAAACGATTTGATTTTCTTTTTTTTTAGGTAATCGATTGTAATTAGAAATTAAAAAGTCGCGCTTTTAAACAGAGAAAAAGATTGATATTTTGTGGGTAAGTTTAGAAAGAAAAAAAATACACGTTTTTTTTTGAAAATTATTACAACCATTGTATTGGGTTTCACACTTTGAAAATTGAATAAACATACACACGACACTGCTTTCTTTCGTAAAAAGTACCGAGTAGAAATCGTTTTGGTAGTTGTTTTATTTAATGTTGAATCCTTTTTTTTTTCAAAGTTCACTTGTGAAAGTGTATCGTTGATGATTTTTTTTTTTTGAATGTAATGTGTTGATAGAAAAAAAAAGTATTTACAATGTCCGCATTATTATAATCTTTTCTCTTCCGTTTTACATCTTTTTTTCCCCCTCTTTCTTTCGTAATCTAATATACATATTAAAAATAATAAAACATGTAATTCACCATTTTGATGTTATTATTGTGTATCCAGTGTTGTTGCCTTTTTCGTTTATTTTGAATTTTTATAATAAAATATTCAAACGATGGTTATATTTTGGTGATGTTGATTTTTGCGCAGAATTTTGCCCTGTCCACATACTTTTTGTGTAGTCGTCATGTCTGATGAAAATGTCCAAGTGGGTTCCACCGAAAAGAAACGTATACCGAAAAGAGTTATTCATTTTTCGGATGGATCTGTCCCCGAATACAGCACCGATGAGGAAGAAGAGAATCAAACCCAAGACACACGTGTGGTTAATATCGATCCGGTTAGTTTATTTGTGGCGTTTTTTCAGGTAGTATTTGCACACCTTTGAGTGGGAAAAATTACGGGTTTTTTAAGTGGATTTTCCTTTGTTTATGGTGTGGATACATATCATTTGGTTGGGTTGAAAAAGCCTATCATTGCTTATATTTTTTAGCCTAGCGATGAAATCTAATGAACTGGTTTCGAAATTTTAGGTTTTATATTATCTATTTTTATTAGCTGCAGAATTCATTGAAAAATTTAGTAATTGAAATGGTGTTGTGGATTGGGGTTGTAGTAATTTGTAGTCTTTCCTTCATTAGGTCAAATGAGGTAATGAGTTCGTACATTTTCTTCTTTTGAATTTCATTGAGGAAGAGAAGATGAGAATGATTAAGTTGAGTAGGTAGGTACCTTCCTTGAAATTTTCTCTCAAGGAGAGTTGTTTTGATTTAACAAAGTGATCAGTTGTTTGTTCAAATCAAATCATGCATAGATTTTCTGATGATATCTTCGATTTGAAATTATGATCTTTGTGTTTGCGTTGAATTTCGTGTGATGAGCACATTAAGTATTGTGGCTTCTGTTTCATTTCATACTTGAATAGTCTACATCATTACATGTTGATTCTTGACTTCGTTATTGCGTAGTATGAAAATTGTTTTGAAAAAATTTACGAATTTTAGAAGAGATGACCTTGATACATCGTTTGATGAAAAATATCCGAAATTCATCTCAATGATTTGGTAGGTAGGTATCATCATTTTATGAAACATCCTGATTTGAAAGAGGTCTCAAATGTCTCAATAATTATCTGAAGGAGCAATGAAGCAGTGGGGGACAAGCCGAAAAAATGAAAATAAAGCAGGCCCTTCGAGGTCTCGAGCATTCCAGGAATAAAAGGCTTAGATGGAGAAGGATGAAGAGAGTATCAGCTGATTTCCATTTTCTAGTTTCACGTACTGATAACAGCTGTCACCATTTTGTTTTCCTTTTATCATTTTTTTTTCATACGATACTCCTTAACGATACGAATTCGAGTCTAGTAACTAGGATCTTGTTGAGAATTGAAAATATTGTGATTAGAAACGCTGAAGTCTACGAATTATTGCGTGCTTTTTATTCGTATAATCAAGGTAAACCATTTCTGGGACGATAATCAACATCAAAACCTATCACGTATTTGTTGGAAAATAATGTAATTCGTAATACTTTTCGAGATATAGACTCACGTTTAACGAGTGTTAGTCTGTTATTTTCATTACAAAGCAGTTTCTAATTGATTTTTGTCGAGATTTTAAGCCGTAGAAAGATGGAAAATCAAATTAACGAGGTAGGTCATTGATTCTTCTACGTAAGTGTTTGTTGAAAAGTGTTTGTAAATAGTAATTTTCTTCGTGTTTCAAGGAGAGAGTTGGAAATGGAAAATTATTGATTCAACGACTGAATTTAAAATGAGATTGATTTTTGTGTCGTTCATTCTATTCGAAAGAAATAATTACCGCTGCTGTGACAATAAAAGCAATATAAAGCGAATTTGTTTATTTTTTTCAGACCTCGTTAGGATGGTGGGAATGGTTCATGTTTAAAACGAACGAATTTGGATCAACGGCTATGAACGTATGCGATAGTCTCGGTGACAGTTTATCTTCATTTTTTGGAATCACAACGCCCAAATATCAATTCGAAATCGATCATTTCAACATGATGAAACAACTGGTTAGTTTGCATCGATTTATGCCCAATTATGACGAGTATTTGTTTGAAAAATATGTAGTTATTAGTTTGTTTTCTACGTCGTATTGTGTACTTTTAGGAAGCTGAGAATTCCGATGCTGAAATGGGAGCGATGAATGTTCAACCAACGAAACCACTAGATGCAAAGCTAGAGAAATCAGCATCATCGACATCTCCGTCCGTGTAATATTTCCAATTTTATTCGTATCGGCGAAGGATGGTTTTTCAATCCATCTCCAGTTCAGATTCTAAAGTTATTTTTTTATATTATTTTATCGATCACTCCAGCAAATTTATTCAGTGTTACATCGGTGATTTCTGTGTTCTGTTTAATATATTAATTGAGAGCAACTTTTAAATGCACGTTTTTTTTTTAAATTCTTAAATACTTGTATTACGAATTGATTAGAAATTATTACTGATCTTTTTCTTATTATCTATTTTCCAAAGTCATTTATTTTTACTTTTTTATATCGTGTAGTTTTTGTTAAAATTTAGGTTGCATTATTATTTATTAAAAGCGTATTTTAAAATCATGAAGTTTTCAATGTGTTTTAGACGTATTTCATCTATTTTTTAGTTTTTCTCAATTCTCCTCATACCATGGGTAGTTTTTAGGCTAATGCTTGCTGATTTTGTTGAAACTTTGTGGATTTGTCCAAATTTGATTTGTAAAATTTGGAATGGTATAATAAATCGACTTGAATTGTCTGTAGGAAGATTTTTATGTCTCAGTCTCGAGCGAGAAACAGAATTATCCATTCGTCGGCTTAGTGCGGAAAGGTGCCTCGTGAAATTCGTTACTTGACACCTGTGTAAAACGGTCTTTCCACTCTGAGCACCATCTATCAGTCCAAATGTTCAAACCAAAAGTTATGTTACCTCAAGGCACCCTTCCCATCACCTAAGATGCCTTTAGATTTGAACTTGGACTGATAGATGGCGCTCAGTGTGGAAAGGCAGTTTTACACAGGTATCAAGTAACGAATTTCACGAGGCACCTTTCCGCACTTAGCCGACGCATTAGGACTCTGGTTTGTCAGGTCTGTGTGAACGATGAGCTTACCTTACGACTTGCAATCCTTATCTGCCTCTCTTTGGCTCGAATTCGAATGACCATCTTATTCTTTTGAGTTTGAGTTTGAGGTGACATTCTCTTGTTAATTTTTTTGTTCAATAATCGAAATAATTATGAAGAAGAAAATCTTCATCTCATTCTCAACTCAATATTCTACTCTTAAATTCTCGTCTAATCATCTCAAAAAATCTGAATAGGTATCTCAAAAATTCTGAATTCCTCAAACGGCTCAAATTCAAAATTTCTCATCTTTAAAAAAACAAAAAAGCTCAAAAGCTTTAACTGCCAGTTTAGCCACTTTTGAAAAACGCCAAAATTTTAGTACCAAATTTTTACCGTACGCTGCGTTGGCAACATTGTCGTTTGAAACTGTTTATTGTTTTTTTCTCTTTTTTCGTCACCTTGTTGTGAATCGTAAATTTTTGATTATAAACGGATGGGAAATTATCAAATTTTAAAGAAATTCAACGTTAATTTATCGATCAATCGTTAGACAAATGATTATGTGAAATTTATGACTCACGAAGATTGCGTTAAAGTATTGCCCCGTGTCGATATTGAACATTACATTCGCTCCAGTTGTTCCGCGTTAGGCTGAAATAATGGAAGAAGATAATCTGGATTTGATTGTAAAATGGAACAGCAAAGAATTCGATATATCGTACATTCGCGAGAAAGACTGCGTAGGAGCCCTGAAAGAATTGATCTTCGATGTTACCGGAGTTCGTCCAGAACGACAGAAATTACTCAACTTGAGATACGAAGGTACAATAGCATTCAACGTAAAATAGGCCAAAAGTTTTCGCAAAAATTACCCAGTCACATTTTCCCCACTGTTTGTTGTAGGTAAAATGCCCGAAGACAGTTGCAAATTATCTGATTTGAAGTTGAAGAAAGGATTCAAAATTATGATGATGGGATCTCTGGAGAAGGATATCGAGAACGCCAGCACTCAGCCTACAGATCTTCCAGATGTTGTTGATGACCTAGATGTCGAAGATGTTAAGCTGGATAATCACGAAATACATTTTGCTAAAGTTCAAAGACGTATTAAGGAATATAAGGCGAGTAATTTAATCACGTTGAAGTACGGTGTAGACTGAAGACAAACACGATCTCAGGTCTGTTTTTCTGATTACAGATTAATATCATAAATCAACCTCGCGACGGTAAGAAGCTATTAGTTTTAGATATCGATTACACGTTGTTCGATCATCGATCTGTTGCCGAAACTGGGAACGAATTGATGAGACCCTACTTACACGAATTTCTAACCGATGCGTACCGAGTAAGTATACCTCGATTGAACGAATCGAACAGAGTTTACCTAGATACCTAATCCGTGTACTTTCATCTCAAACGTAGAATTACGATATCGTTATATGGTCTGCGACCAATATGAAATGGATCGAGGAGAAAATGAGGTTACTCGGTGTAGCTTCACATCCCGATTACAGGATAGCCTTTTATCTCGATATACACGCTATGATCTCAGTTCACACTCCAAAATATGGTTTAACTCAGGTCAGTATAGGCCTGTATATTAATCTTCTTCAACCATCCTCTCATTTCACTAATTTAATCTCTCGCTTCACTCGTATGATTTTAGATTAAACCGTTGGCAGTCATTTGGGGCAAGTTCCCGTGCTACACTCCGGAAAATACAATCATGTTTGACGATATTCGCAGAAATTTCATGATGAACCCGAGAAACGGTCTACGTATAAAGCCTTTCCGTAAAGCGCATACTAGTCGAGCAACCGACCACGAATTATTAAAACTAATGAAATATCTTAGAAAATTAGCCCTGTACGACGACCTGACCGAATTCAACCACCGAAACTGGGAGAAATATCTGCGTAAACGAGACGAAAACCGTAAGCGAAAAAGAGACGAATATTCGAGCGAATCTCGCGGACGTCGAGATGACGATAAAAATTCATCGGGCGATGGAGCTGAAGGCGAAGGAGCCGGAGCTTCTGGTGATTTTACCGAATGTACGACTCCTTAATTCCGTCAGTCCTCTTTCAAAAGTGATTATTTTTTTTCTATTTTATATGTTTCATTTCGTTATTATTACTTACTTGGAAATAACGACGATGAACTCGCGTTTTATAATAATTTCAGTTTTTGATCTTCCAGGTAATTTTTACGTGTCAAAAATGTGATTTTTATTTCTTTCTTTTCGTCTTTTTATTTAACAAAAATTTTTTTCGCGATGCGAACTTTTTGCGTTTTTCTCGACTACCCTTTTTTGACATAGTTGAGATTACGATGACTTATAAGATGATTCGTGTTTTTCTATGAATACATACGTCCTAAATTATTTCTTTTTTTTTGTTTATGCGTAATTTTTTTTTTTTTTGTATGTGTGTGTCCTTACGCGCTGACAATTGTCGTAGATTATATTCAAGTCCTTAATGTCGTAAGAGTTACGTAATTATTAATATGTAAAGTTCTTTCATTCTTTGTTACGAGTAATGTATATTTTTTCGTATTTTTTCCCCCTCTTTTGTTAGATTGTTTTCTGAAGATTACATTTTGTGTTGTAAAATATAATAAATTTTTTTTATGTATTTTGATAATTATTTTGTCAACGAAGGTATCATTTATTCTTTTTGTATTGTCGGTCTAATTAATGGTCGAGACATTTGTTATCTTTTAGAATGACGAATGTGAATGTGAGCATTACCTATGCTTCTGTGTTAGCAGATTAGGAAGGATACCTAATTATGCTAATTACTTACCAACGTACATATCTCCCTTAACGTTAAAAACCGTAGCTAGGTAGCGTTGATGATTGAATGAATTGAGAACGAATGAACAATATATAATAAATAATGCATCGGCGATACTTAAATAGACTGAATAGTTCATTTACACCTTAAAAAATTTGGTCGAAGTCACTCGACTTTAAAACCGATTTTTTGGAAACTGAATCCAGGAACCTACGAATGCACCAAATGCAATTCTGGTACAATAATACTGTAGAGAAGGGAGGGGTTATATGTATTATAGGATCGAGGATCGGTGCATTGGTGCAGCTATCAGTCGGTCTCTCGGTATTCGGTAAAATCCCTGAAGCTAGATGAGGTAGGTACTTCATGTGTGTACGGTCGACGTTGAAAAAAATTTCATCGATTTAGATTTTTAAATTTCTATTATCAGTATATGTCAATTTGTTTTTCAATTCTCCACAAGTAGATGAAATGTTTGAAATGGATTTTTTGCTGCCTCCTGTTAACGATTATAGTTATAGTAGTGAAAGAGATACCCTTTTTGCTTTCGTGTTAAAAGTTCCACTTCCTGAAAGGAAACGTAAGTAATCAATCTCTTGAAAATTTTTAATCCGATTAACGAAGTGTACCTATGTAACATTGTTTGTTTATTCTCAATTTCAGCTGACAGATCGGAAATGCCCAATAAGATCCTGCGAGGTTTTCTGGACTATTTTAATTTGAAAGGACACGTACCGCCACTCTACCCAACATTGATAAACGCATCTGTATTATCTTCCTGGCTGCGATTCGAATTTGGAATAGGCCTAGTGTTGGAAATTTCTACTATCGATCGATACGAACTATCATTTACGTTTGAAGGTCATGATTACTACGTGTGCATAATGCAGAATCGTGGAGAAATGAGATTAATGGTAAGATGAAACTTTGCTGGAGTTACAATTGATTGATTGTCTGGAATAGGTTTGATCATTTTTTCCCCTCCACCCATCAACAGGATGATACGTTAGGGAGATTCGCACTTATACCGATGGAAGCGATTGAGTGTATTCCAAACGCCAATTTATCAGGCCAGAATCAAGATATTGGAGTATACCCTGATGAAGCCAGAATTAACACAGAAAGATTAGTTGAACGCTTTTACAGCGTCTTTTTCGATCAAATGTACCTACTGTTACGAATAGATTTTACATGAATACCTACCGTTAATGACTTCGATGCGAATATTTATTGCTGAGGTAACGTTGTGTCGAATGTGTAAAAGGCTGATTTTGCAGAAACCCATATGAAAAATCGCGTGATATAACGGTACATCAAAAATATGGAAGGGAATTCTTTGGCGAATTATTTTAATTATTATTACCGAGCAAAATAGTCGAGAAAGAAAAGACCAACGTTAGAAATTCACACCTCTGGTTTTTTCAAACCCTTCCATATCTCGTTTTCCAAGTATTATTAGAGTTATGGTATTTTCGAAGTGATTTTTTTTAAAATAGTAGAAACAGATAAATTTTATTATGTTGCACCTGTGGTAAATTTTAATGAATCGATTTGAAAGTTTGTTGTGTTAAATGAGTTTTATTTAAAAGCTGTAAAGATATTTATTTTTAAATGGTGTCGGAAATATTACGTTGTATTGGCTGTGTTTTACGAAGAAAATCAATTTGAATTTTGTTGTGTCGTTTTGAATTGAGTTGGAAATTTTTAAAAAATCGAATTGAAGAAATCTGTGTCCTATTCGTCGAGGTTTGAATATTCAATTACGGTTCTAAGATTGAAGATTGGTTTTGATTGGTCCAGATCCCCCCTAACAACTTGGCGCCCAACTACGTCGAATCCTGTCCTGAATCAAAGGGTCCAATTTATACAGAAGTTGTTATCTAGTTGTTCAATCCAGTCCAGATCGAATCAAAGGGTCCAATTTATACAGAAGTCGTTATCTAGTTGTTCAATCCATTCCAGATCAAAGGGTCCATTTTTCCTGTGAAAACTCAAGATGTCTGGTCAACATTCAATCCAGGTAGAATGATTTTACATACATCATCGAATTCGTGAAATTTGAGAGAAAGTAGATTGGAAAATTCTGTGTTCATGTGTAACTTTACTATTTACTGATTTTTGTCCCAAATTTTTACTTTATTTACAATTTTGAAATTCATTTTGGTCCCAAATTTCAAATTTTATTTACGTTTTTGAGACTCATTTTGTACCAAATTTTAATGGTATTTACTTCGCGATTTATTTTGTCCCAAAATTTCAAATTTATTCACATTTTCGTTATTTATTGTTTCCCAACTTTGAATCAGTGTCCTTTAATTGAAATACGTAAATTGAGATATTTTATCAGAATAATTATAATGATCAATGACCATACAACTTTGATGATAATCCTCAAAACAATAACTCCAGAAACAAAAATTATGAAAAATCGGCAGAAACACAAAAAAACAATTTAATAATAGGGGTACTGTTTTACAAGAAAAAAAAACGGAGATGGGGAAGAGGTAGGGCAGAAAATCTTTTCTGAAATTTTAATGTAAATAACATAGGTAATAAAAAATAACCCTTCCCTTGAAATCTCTGACTATCAGATTGTAAATTTGACTCTGCAAACAAAAAACTAAACACAATAATCAAAACTGGATCATTTATTACTTCCTGACACTCTGTCATGTATGATTACAAACATTACAATTCGCCAACAAAAAAATAAAATAAAATAAAAACTGAAAATAGGAAACTAAAAAACTGGAAATAACGGTGAAAATGTAAAAAACAATGACGGAAATGAAAATCTTGAACCAATTGTTGAAATGAAATGCCAAAATGATAAAAAACTGGAAAAATCAAACAATCACATGAGGTAAAGAGGATTGAGAATAGAGAAAATGAGAAATGGGATGAAAAGTAAACGATGAAAAATATGAAAAAATAATGAAAGAAAAAAAAAAGTGTGAGAAAAATTTTAAAAGGGAAAAAAGTAGGAAAAAGTGTGAGAAATGAAAAATTGAATTTATTGAAAGGGAAAAATACTACAAATTTGGAAAATTTGAATGAATGAAAAAAAAAAACAAAAAACAAATGAGGAATTATTAACAACAAAAATGAGGAAGAATGTTAACAACCTGAAAAATTATTCTGGGAATATTTACGAAAAATTGTTCAAATTAACAATGACAAATCCTCTGAATCTAATTTGGCGATTAGGTAAGGGGATAAGATGAGGGCCGCGCGCCAACGCGACCCAAATCCTAAATAATTGTTTAACAGAACAATAATAACTACGTAATATTATCAGAATGATTAACACATGAAAGAAAAGGTCGAAGTCAGTATTTTCTTATGTTTGGGAAGCATGCCACCCTACCAATTCAAAATAAATACACCCTAGGGTGGAAAAATTGATAGAACGGACAAAGCTTCTTAGACTACATGAATTACGAGACAAAGTACTAAAGTGGATTGAAAAAAAAAAAAAAAATGAAAAATGAAAAGAAAAAAAAATAGAAATTAGTTCTCATGTTGATTGTTCATATATGTACTCAAGAAAAAATTGGTTTTTGAGCGGAAAAAAATTCTCATACAACAAATTTACCTATTTCAATGACCCTAAAGATGTTATTTATTATTGTACTGTTAAATCATTTTAGGTATGTTCACAAAAATTATAGATATTGACCTTGAGTCTCATTTTATTGAAAACTTATGTACCTATGTATGTACTTTTACTGATATGGTGAATTCTTGTTTCCTTCATTGTATATGCAATATATTTACATGTCTTAATCAAATTTATATATAAATCAGAAATCAAAAACCCCAAAGCAAACCAGCCTTTAAGATTAACATGTTAAGCTGCAATTTTTGTATTGGAAAATGTGTCAATTTGTTTTTATATATTTATCGAATTGGGAAAACTATATTTTAAATTATTGTAGAAAAACGAGAAATGGAAGATGATAAAGTTTGGTCACAAAATCAAAAATCAAAAAATTTATAAAGGGGGGGAATTTGTTACGAATAGATTTTACATGAATACCTACCGTTAATGACTTCGATGCGAATATTTATTGCTGAGGTAACGTTGTGTCGAATGTGTAAAAGGCTGATTTTGCAGAAACCCATATGAAAAATCGCGTGATATAACGGTACATCAAAAATATGGAAGGGAATTCTTTGGCGAATTATTTT
The DNA here is from genome assembly GCF_950023065.1 of Planococcus citri. NCBI lineage: Eukaryota > Metazoa > Arthropoda > Insecta > Hemiptera > Pseudococcidae > Planococcus > Planococcus citri. The sequence continues at coordinate 21,911,652 of NC_088679.1, read as the reverse complement.
AATTATTATTACCGAGCAAAATAGTCGAGAAAGAAAAGACCAACGTTAGAAATTCACACCTCTGGTTTTTTCAAACCCTTCCATATCTCGTTTTCCAAGTATTATTAGAGTTATGGTATTTTCGAAGTGATTTTTTTTAAAATAGTAGAAACAGATAAATTTTATTATGTTGCACCTGTGGTAAATTTTAATGAATCGATTTGAAAGTTTGTTGTGTTAAATGAGTTTTATTTAAAAGCTGTAAAGATATTTATTTTTAAATGGTGTCGGAAATATTACGTTGTATTGGCTGTGTTTTACGAAGAAAATCAATTTGAATTTTGTTGTGTCGTTTTGAATTGAGTTGGAAATTTTTAAAAAATCGAATTGAAGAAATCTGTGTCCTATTCGTCGAGGTTTGAATATTCAATTACGGTTCTAAGATTGAAGATTGGTTTTGATTGGTCCAGATCCCCCCTAACACTACTTATGCAAATTACTTACTTATATTCATTATTGCCATACCGAAGCCATTTGCATTTAAATGTTTCTTGTTTTTACAGAATACGATTGAATGATCATCCAGATCTGCAGCTGCCACCTGGTGACCAGTAACGAAAAGTTTCTGTGTTTAGGCCTTAGGGTAAGAGAAAAAGACATAAAGTGTGTATTTTATGTAGGGAATTTGAATTATGAACGATTTCCTCCAAAAAGCTATCCTTTTTCTCCTTACTTTGCATCCTTATTCTTTTCAATCTGTGGTTATTTCTAGTAGAAGTTAGGTCACAGAAGAAGAAGATTTTGCAATTTCGATGTGATGATCAATTCTGAAGTTCTGGACGTCTTCTTGAGTACCTAGGTATTTTACAAGAAAGATAGAGGAAAAATTAACAATGATAAAATGGGAATAATTTTGGATTTGTCAGAACTGAAAAAGGTTACGAGATGAACAAGGATGATGTGTACAAAAAGACCTATTATTTTTTAAAACAAAACCATGCTATTGACGAACAAAGTTTACTAAAGAAGTGATCAAATTCTTTCAGGACATCAGACTGACCTTCATATTTTTTTTGGAAGGATTACCTATCGTTACCTACCTCCGAAGAATAAAAAAAACCCTCTTCATCGAACCAGCGAATCGAGCAGTGGCGTTGAAGAAATGAAGAATCGTCTTCTAAAACGACGATCTCTTTGGAGACTGTTTTAAATGCTGCTGTTCTTTCTACCATCAACCAACCGGTTGCCGTTTAATCGTATTTTTCACTTAGGTTTTTTATTCTACGTTTTTTTGTACCTTTTTACAATATTTAAAAAAAATCGATGTACGTATAATCTTCGTTCTAACGAGTAGGTATATATAATATTTTTGTATATATTTTTAGAGTTTTTTTTTCTTTTTTCGTTCTTATATTGTTTAACCATGAGTTATTTATTTATTTATTCATTTATTTTTATACAGTTACATATATATTAATTCTAAATGGGGTAAAATTCGCCCCAAATGAATAAAATTTGAAACGTCTTCGGAGTTCAGAAATTCATTTGAGTTGATGTAAATTGATTAATTGAAGATTGATTGCTTGATTAGCAGGCAGAGAATGTTTTTTGCTTTGCGTTAATTTTTTCAGTTCTAAGAAAAAATCTCATGGGAAAAAGAAAAATTTTCGAAGGTTGGAATTGAATATTTCATTTTCGAATTACGAATACAATTTCAAAATTTCACTTCAAATTTTCCAGTAATGCTACATGAGACTTTATATTCGTTGAACTACCTACTTGAATTTCAGGTCTCAAGTAAGGTTGCGAATTTGATTGTTCTTCAAAAATATGCTCGAATTAATACTCTGCTACCCAATAGTTTTCCCATGGTTTTCGAAACTGATCAGTGATCGTTTCAATATTAAACCATTCTACCAACGTACGAACATATTGTACAATTTTTTAACAAAATGAATTCAAATATCGATAACAAAAAATTAGCAAATAAATTGAAATGTTTTATCATATTTGGGGTCACGTTGTGTCATGGACGTACTGAAACTGATCCCCAAATTTATCACGAAATCTTCTTCTATCCAGATTATCTAAGGTACGAGCTACTTTCTTCACACTAGATCTGAAATTAATAAGGTTGACGAGCTTAAATTCAATTTTAAAATAAAATGTGAGGGCCATAAGAAAAAAACGAGACATACCGGTTGAAAATTTTCTTCTCCAATCTTTTATAAACTGTATTTTCTTTCTTTTTGATATCAGTCAAACCACCGTCATCTGGTTTCTTTCGTTTTTTACGATCTGGTAATTTTAAATCGATACCAGTTGCTTGCTGAAAAAGAAAATTATAATTTGAAACAAATCGACAGATACAAAAATGAGAAATTTTGTTGATAAACAAGTAGATACTTACTTGTATTTCAGCCAATAATTCCGGGTTTTGGGCATCACTGTAATTTGCATTTTCTAATCTTTCTTTCTGTTTCTTCTCATCTTCGGCGTTTATACATTTGCCTGTTTCGTCTCGAGCAACAATAAGACCATGAAAAGGACACTAGAGGGAAAAAGTTACTCGAGTTAGATAGGTAATTAATCGAGGTGTTTGATATTGTTATTTCCCAGCTCAACCAACCTTGTGTCTGTCTTTTCTAGGACATAGTTTGCCATTTGGTAAAGGAAACCTGCAACTCCACTTAACAGGTTCAAATTTACCGCTGAATTCGATCACTCTGGTACGTAATCCAGCGACTCCTTCAGGATCTGGAATACAACCATCGGTATCGTCCATAACAGTAGCGGACCAAAAATGACGTCCTTCGGCAGTTACTCTGTTAATTGATTCAGAAATTCAGTCAAATATATGCAGTTCAATATTGGAAATAAGTTATCAAAAAGGAAACTTACGGTAATAACACAGGAGCGGATAGATTTTCCTCTTCCCAGTGATATAAATCTACATCGAAGGGTACCTTCGGAGCAATCTGTAGTAATTTTTTCTTCCTTTCGTTTTCTTCTGATGTACTCTCTCGTTGATCGGTTTCACGCGATGTTGATTGAGCAGACAAATTCAAACCGGAAGTAGATGGAATCTGGAATTTTTCAATATCTTATTAAAAATAAAAATACTCGTCGAAATTGAAAAAAAAAAAAATCAATGAAACTAACACATTCAATTTCCTTTAAATTAGCAATGATCGTTTCATCAGCTGATGGCAATTCAGCAGTAACTTCTATCATTTCGGAATCACTATCGCCATCATCGATAGGATGTTCTTTTTCAAATACCAAATTTTCGTATTTTTTTATCAGGTGCTCGATATCAGTTTTCAGATCAATTATGCTCTTCAATTCCGAAGTGCCAGCTGGAAATAATTACGAAAGTATAAGACATTTGAAATTTTTGGGTAAACAATCATTTTAAAATGTCCAGAGTTACTTGCTAATGTTGTTAAATTTTTTATCCAATTTTTAACCGTGTTTAGGTATTTATTTTTTAATAATTTATAATGATCTTTGGCATTTTCGATTATGATGGCGTTTTCTTCGGTTTCTTTGATTGATATTTTTTTTTGTTCTGAAATAAATGACAGATTAGTTAATTACGAGTACGTGCTCAAAATAAGAAATTTTTCGACTAAACGACTAATTATTATTTTGTTACCTTTGGGTAAACTGATATTTATCGAGAAAGTGCCTCTAACCATACCACTTTCACGATAAACAGCCTGATTTTCATCTACTTCTTGAGTAACTAAATCTTCTGCGAAGAAATGACAAAAATTAAAATCGTATCAAAAAATAATAACGAAAAAAAAAACACTCGATTAAAAATAATCACCAGCATCATTCGCAGGAGTTTTTGATATCTCTGCAGGCAACGTTACATTATTTACAACATCGTCGGCTTCTTCATTAATGAAAAAATGTTCTGGAGTAGGAATGAGTAATTTTAAACAAGATGTTATGCTTTCTTTCACGTCGTTTATTTCAGGTACAGTTTCTGAAAATGTATACAAGAAAGTACCGAGTAATTTAGAGAATCAAAACAGATAAGGTAAGTAGTGTTTTTGAGTTATATTACCATTTATGGTACTTCTCAGTACCTTGAGCCTTTCTTCATTGAGCATTCGTTTTCTTCTTTGCTCTTCTTCTTTACGTTTTCTCAAAGCTTGATCTTCCATTTCCAATTTTTCGAAATCCACCTATTTAAAAATTAATAAAATTGGTATTATCAAATTATTACCTACTTGAATTGAAAGTATGAAGATGCTCAAAAATACTGTACCTTTTTCTTAAGTTTCAAAAAATCGTAACATAAATTGAGTTTTTTATACTTCGTGCCAAACATTTGAACCCATTCTTTGATAGATTTCAAAGTCAGCTTCTTCAATTCATCGGCAGCATTCTTAGGAGGAGGTAGACGCGACTCGTAATTTATTTCAGCTGTCAAGTCCAATATAATTTTTAGATCTTCTACAGTTAGCAACCGGAAACTGTGATAATTTCTGGACAAATCAAATAAGTACGTATCTCGTGAGTGAAGTATTTTCATCAATGATTAGGCAAGATGTTACGTTTATCTTACTTGAAAAATATATTCATAATGTAAAAAGTATTGTAACGTATTTCGGAATGTCGTTTCTTTAAATTATCTTGCAGCAAGGTATACACTCTTCTGATGTAGTCATCATTTCCACTGCAAAAATATAAGTAATGAATTCTGATCCAGAATGAGCGCAATTTATACAGTTTGTTCAGGGCTTACTTGCATAAATTCTGCAGCTCTTTCACGGTATCTTCTTTTATTAATTTGTACTGTTTATTGGTAATTTGATGAATAAGATCTGCCATTTGTTGGCATACACCTTCCTTTAATGGTCTGGGGGTGATTTTTTTCATCGTCGATTTTCATCAGAAAAATTACCTAAGCTGAAGTTTAATACATTGGATATGATGGAAGATCGACTACATTACAGCTCTGCTGTACTTTTATTCCGTCGGCCTGTACTTTTGAAATTTTTACAACACTTATTCTGAATATTCTGAAAATAAAAAATTTTGAAAAAAAAATGATAACACTAGAATGAAACTGTTTTTGTTTGCAACGCCATCTATCTATGTAGAGAGGTTTCGAAATTCAACGTCATTAAAGTTGCCTATCATTTTTTTGCAGGAGTTCATGTTCATGATAGCTTCAAAAATTGACATTTTTTTCATTATAAAAAATAATGTATGTGCATTATGTCTCTTGTATTTTTGCCTTTTCTAGTTTTCTTTACATATTGTTTTAAATTTTAATGGAGAAATTTTGCATTGGAAATTCAAAGCCAAGTACTTGGTGTTTCCCAAAAATAAGAATACGATTTTCATAATTATGTAAGTACATAGTTTTGTCCAGTCGCGCAGGTCAAGTAAGTAGGTAAATCAAAGTTCGGAGTCTGGCAAGGCCTCCAAAAATTACAATACAAAATTTCTAATCATTTTTTAGACTTTGCAAGACCTGCATCGCTATGAAAAAAATTAATTTTCGGAGTTTCGTGGCCTTCAAATTACAAAATTTACAATTGATTTTCGGAACTTGCATCGCCTACGGATTACGATATTTCAAATTGATTTTTTGAACTTGCATGCTTCCAATCCAAATTACTAAATTATAAATAATTTTTAGAATTTACATGGCCTTCAAATTACAAAATTTCAAATCAATTTTCAAGGGTTTTATCTCCAAGTTACAAAATTTAAAATTACATTATTTTTTGAAGCCAAATTACGACATTTCAATTTGGATTTCGGAGCTTTGCTTTGGGAAGCAAGACAAGCAAACAGATAACCTTGAGAGGCCCCACACACACAGACAAACGATCGTGAGAGGTCAGACAGACGAGTCAATGACCTCAAGAAACCAGACAGGTAAACTGGTAAACAGATAACCTTGGGAAGCCATACCTACTTACGGGTCAATGGCCTCGAGAGACCAGACATGTGGACAGACGATCTTGGGAGGCTAGACAGGTAAAGGTCAATGACCTCGAGAGTCCATACACAGGCGCGGAGACAGCCTTTAGAGACTAGATCAAATAGGTCAGTAACGTTGAGGAATCCTGTAGACAGATAAATGATCTTGAGAAGCCTGACAAATGGATCAATGACCTTGAGAAGCCAGATAGATGATCTTTAGAGAGGGAAGATGAGCAGAGAGACGACTTTGAGAGGTTAGAAAGACAAAAGACTTTCAGAAGCCACATTGATTGGTCAATCACCTTAAGAGAGACCGGACAGGAAGACAGACGACCTTGGAAAACCACATTGGTGGATCAATGACCTTAATAGGCAAGACAGGAAGGCAGCCAATCTTCAGAAGCCAGACTGACGGGTCAATGACATCAAAAGCCCAGACAGGTTCACAGACAACCTTGGGAAACTTGACGAATGGGTCAATGACCTCACTGACCTCAGCAGACTATTAAGGAGGACAGAGGCCTTAGGAAGTCATATTGACGGATCAATGACCTCAAGAGCCCAGGCAGATGGTCAGACGACTTTGAGAAGCTTGGAAAATGGGTCAATGAGACAATGACCTTAAGAGGCCAGACAGACAGGTCAATGGACCTAAGAAGCTGGACATGAAACCAGACGACCTTCAGAAGCCATAAAAATGAGTCAATAACCTTGAAAGGTCAGACAGATAGCCAGATAGATAATCTTGAGAGGCTAGACAGATAGGTCAGTGGCCTTCAGGAGACCGCGCCAGACAGACGGATCAATGACCTGAAGAAGCCAGACAGGCGTACAAACGACCTTGGGAAGCTTGACAAATGGGTCAATGACCTTAAAAAGGGGCTATTTAGGCGGACAGAGACCTTAGGAAGTCATACTGTCGGATCAATGACCTCACGAACCCAGGCAGACGGCCAGACGACTTTGAGAAGCTTGACAAGTGGGTCAATGACCTTGAGAGGCCAGACAGACAGGTCAATGGCCCTAGGAAGCTGGACATGAAACCAGATGACCTTCAGAAGCTTGACAAATGGGTCAATGACCTTAAAGAGGCTATTTAGGAGGACAGAGACCTTAGGAAGTCATACGGTCGGATCAATGACCTCAAGAGCCCAGGCAGACGGCCAGACAACTTTGAGAAGCTTGACAAATGGGTCAATGACCTTAAGAGGCCAGATAGACAGGTCAATGGCCCTAGGAAGCTGGACATGAAGCCTGGCGACCTTCAGAAGCCATAAAAATGAGTCAATAACCTTGAAAGGTCAGACAGATAGCCAGATAGATAATCTTAAGAGGCTAGACAGATAGGTCAATGACCTTCAGGAGAGGAGACCGGGCCAGACAGACGGATCAATGACCTGAAGAAGCCAGACAGGCGTACCGACGACCTTGAAAAGTTGAGCAGGTGGATCAGTGACCAGACGCACGATTGTACGACTTAAAGAGGTCAGCTATAGATGACCATTCGGAAGCCTGACAGTGGGGTCAATGACCTCATGATGTCAGACACATAACCTTGAGAGGCTAGACAACGAAATTTTAATAATCTGATTTGTGGAGCTTGCCTGGCCTCCAAATTACTGAATTGGAAATTATGTTTTCAGAATTCACATGACCTTTAAATTAATTATGGACAACTTTTGCATTACCAAGATATTAGGTTCTTTCTTGAATTTCCATTTCCTATACGAAAAAAAAACAACAACAACAACAAAAAAAGGACTTTCAAGATGCAATAAATTTTAATTTTAATGCATTAGAAAAAAATTATTAATAAAACTGACGCCACGTAGGTATATGGAAATACCTAATAAACAGTTGCTAATGGAAACAAAACAGCAACACATTCGACTTTCCTCAGTCACCATCGTAGAAATGTACAAAAAGGTCGACTGTATACTTCTACCATATTCGGCATCAGCTGTTTATAATAATTTATCCGTTAAATCGGAAAAAACTAAAAAAACTGACACTTTATGTTTCATTCATCATGATACCGTATGCATTGCTCCTACAAAAGCATCGGCTCAAAATAAAACAAAGTTTGTTAAATGTTCGAAATTCAATCCTGATAGGAGTATCCATGTGACTCAGGTATGCGCTTAATTATGCACGTAATATTCGAGGTTGAAAAAGATTTCAAAGCACTAAATCCAGATTTTTATAATTCGTAAAAAAAAACCACACTGAGCAAAATCAGAAAACCAGAACCCAGAAAAAATCCCCATTTTTCGAATCAACCCAAACTTGGAATCCAGATCAAAAATCTAAAATAAAAATCTTTATTGCAGGTAGCCTGGTGTAATTTAGGCTACGAAACCATCTTAATAGTAACGTCAACCGTAGGATTGCAAGTTTTCGATCAACACGGCGAAGAATGCATATTTTCTCATCCTTGCAGCGATGTGACCGAACGATACGATCGAGGGTTCGCCAGAGGAATAGGAATCTTCAACGCGTTTTATTTTTGCATCGGTAATAATCGCAGGGAAATTACACTATACTGTTACTCGATTTCGATTCATCAACTAATCGTAAAATCCCCACAGGTAATAGCGCCGGTTGCATACGAATGTTCGGTCCACCAGATTTAGAAGACGAGATAAGTTTCATCGATCGAAAACACAATCATATGTACGCCATAACGGATTTATCCGCGTACAAAGAGTATTTAATATCAGCCGATGAAGAAGGTATAATAATGGTATGGCATTTAGAAACCGAAGAATTAATTCACAAGATGACGATAGCCTCTCAAAGGTAAATAAAACGTACGATAAACCATCTACATGGTACAAAACAAAATGCAATAATTTATTATTTTACAACCTTATAAAATTAACAATATAACAAAAACATTTCAGTCACTGTATAGGAATTAAACTTGTACGAGATTTCCTCGTAGCAACTTACGGTTGCGGAAAAATACGACTGTACAATGTCGAGAGAGACTCTCACAAGAGTAGAATAAATACGTTGAACGTTTCGCTAGAGGTGGCAGCTCACGCTCGAGCCATTACGTCTTTCGATATATCGGAAAATAACGAGTATTTAATCACCGTATCGGAAGACTGTTATTGTAAAATATGGCAATTTTATAAAGACGGCAATTCTCAGGTAGGCAATAGGTATAAATAGCTATAGGTGACTAGAAGTTACGTCGGAATATTTCAAAATTATTAATTAATCATTATTCTCGTACACACGCAGATGCTGAAACACGTGGCCAATATCTTAATCAAAGATAGTATGCTACTCGGTTGTAAATTTTTAACCACGAATGGGAGTAAATTTTGCGTTTCGACTTACGACAGCAACATAGTGACGTGTTATTCATTATGAAAATAGGCTCCATAGGTACGGTATACGGCGGTACAATTCAGTCGAATGGTAAACGATATCACAGTAATTTTTCATCATTAACTAACGTTCATTAATTTACCTATTTCAATACCAACTCGACGCTGAGCTGATTTATTTTATTGTGTATATCGTGGTAGAAAGTATCATCAACGTCTGTTTCATCGCCGGATAAATTTTTATAATATTCTAATAAACGTGGTAAAACCTTAACGACTGTTTTATCCTTCACTAACTTCTCCCTGCATTGTTTTGCCACCGGTAACGTGGCACTAACAACTTTATCGACGATATCGTGATCGACATCTGTTTCGGTTAAATTTAATCCGACATCGTTCGGATCGTTTGCGTTTGTTTTGAAACTACGTCTGGTTAACAAAACGCCTAGTTTTTCGCACCAACCGAGCTCGAATAATTTACTGTTCAGCTCAATCATACTGTATTGACGGAATTTTTCCATTATTTGAGCGAATTCTTCGCGCGGAAGTTCGTCCGTTACGTTGGCGATGAGTTGCTCTTTTTCTTTCATGGATAATTTGGCGTCTTCTTTTTCGATTATCAGGTCGCTTAAAAATGTTACCACCTTCAGCTGAGGAAAAGAAGGAAAACAAAACAAAAATTAGTTAGATAGTCGTAAAAACTAAAAATTGATAGAAACATGTTTTCAATTTTTTAAACTTGAGAAAAAAATTGCTTGAACGAATTTTTCATTAAAATAAGTACTTGAGATCTAATTTGAGATTTGACGTTGAAACATTCCAACGAAGTCCATCAATTTTAAAAAATTATATGAATCGAGCAAACTTAATTGTGAAAATTCAAGAATTTTCGAAATTCAAAGGCATTTTAAATTCGTAAATTTTTGAATTGTTTAGAATTACTCTACAGGCTTTTTGAAAAAAAAGTCAATTTATGAAATTTCCACTGAAAATAGGACTGTCAAAAATTCAAAAATAGCATTATTTCTAATTTTGAGCCAGACTTTTCTGTTTATTTGGAATTCCAAACATCGAGTTCACTTGAGCAAAAAACATATTCATGATTCAAAACTTTCCTATGAGAAGAGGAGACTTCAGACTCATTTTGCTCCCATTTTGTGTTGGCTTTCCGCAGCAGTCCTGCTTCAAAGCTGGAAAAGGGTGAGAAGAATTTAAAAAGTTGACACCCCCAGAAGAACATTTGGGTTGACCTTCCTCGAGGTACAATTTTTTAATACTTCCAGGTGTTTGAAATTTTTTGTGAGAAAATAATTCCTTATTCTTTGATTTTTTCCAAGGTAAAATTTGTACCTACTTGTTTTTTTCAAAAAAAAAAAAAGTCAACTTTAGCAACCAAAAAAACTTGAAAAAGTAACCAAAAAGTGACCAAAAAAAATGGGAAAGAAAAAAAATCACCAAAAAAACCTAATTATTCTAGTTTTTAATTAAAATCATAAAAAAGCGAGATCTTTTGGCAATTTAAAAAGGAGCATTTTCGCAATTTTGAACGAAAAGCAAAAATTATGACAATTTTATCAAATTTAAAAGAGATGTGTTTTCAGAAATTTCTAGCAAAAAAAAAGGACCTGACTCATTAGGACAATTTTTAGGAAAAGAGTTGGACTATTTGGCAATTTAGACAAAAGGCGAAATGGTTTGTTATTTTTAAGAGTAAGTGAGACTTTGACAGCCAATTTAACAAAAAGCAACGCTTCTTATTGTTAGCAATTTTTGGCCAAAAAAATAGCAAAAACAGGAATTTTTGACAGTAGGTACATTAACAAAATGCAAAACCTTGATAATTTTTGCAGAAAGCAGAACTTCTTGAGAGTCATTGGCAAAAAGTGATACTTTTTGAAAAAAAAAAAACGAGAATTTTTGTGAAAAAGAAAAAGAAATTTTGATAATTTTAGCAAAAAGCAACATTTTGGCAATTATTGGCAAAAAAGTGATGTTTTTTTGAATTTTCGTCAAAAAGTTGAAGAGTTGAACTATTTAGCAACTTTTTGATAAAAAGCGAGACTTTTTGGTAATTTTCGGCAACCAAGTTACATTTTTGGTAAATTTTTTGTAAAAAGCAAGACTTTTACAATTTTAGCAAAAAAAGCGGGACTTTTGAAAATTTTATTATTGGCAAATAAGTCGAAATTTTTGCTGAGAAAGCGGTTCAAAATAACTCACCTTATTTTTAGACATTTTTATTACTCGTAAAAAAGCGAAGTTTCAGAAAAAATGAAACTTTTTGGCATTTTTTTTGTAAGAAACCATAATTTTTAGCAATTTTTCAGCAAAAGAAACGAGGCTTTTTGGCAACTTTGGAAAATGGCGAGATATTGGTAATTTTAGCATAAAAGGCAAATCTTTGAAGCCACAACGCTGAAAAGGTATTGTAGCTAGTTTGAAAATAATTCAAAACGTTTATATAATTTAACAGATTCACTATTGATATTTTCAACTTTTTTTTTTTTTATTTTCTCAAAATAATGTTAGTCTTCAACAAAGAGATCCCAAATTTGAGAGAAAAAAAAATGAAATGAATTAAAAGTCGAGCACACGTTTTTCAAATTCATGTGCCATAATTTGTCTAAATAGTCTCATTCTCAGAGATAAAATCTTCCTCATCGGTACCCCAAGTAATTTTGACCTTTCTGTTTATTTTTGGACTTTTTCCGAAGAAAATTGAAAAATTGCTAGAGGCTCCAAAATGGCCCAAAACTAGTAGTTGTTGAAGTGTGGGAGTTGGATTGAAGGAATTATTCACTATGGTTCACTTTGCTCGAAAAAATGTATACTTCATGAAGAAGTTTAAAAATCGCCCTTAAATAGTTTTCTTGAAGTTTTTTAAATTTTCAAAAATTCGCCAAAGATCCAAAAATGAATTTCAGAAGCTGAAATTTTGGTTAAGAGAATTTTTGAACCTGCTCTTTCAAGCTAACTCGGTTTCGTTCAAACCGCAGTGTGCTAGTTCAAAAGATTCTCTTGTAAGTAACATACTTACTTCTAATTTACACGCTAAATTTTGAGCAAAAGTAAAAACTAAAAAGTTAAGCTCATTTGAATATAAAAAATACGAACTTGTAATTTAACACCATCGGCGGAATCATCGTCAAATAAATCCATCAAAACAGGCAATCCTCCCTCTTCGATCAGTTTCATTTCAGCCAATGGAAACGATCTAACCAAACACGATAATGCAAACATTGAACTAGACCGCGACTAAAAACAAACACAGAAAACCTCGTTTAAAAAATATGTTCGATGTCGAAACGAATACACAACAACGACAAAATTCAATCAAAATGAAACACCAGCATACCTCTAAATCGCCGTTCGAAGCGATATTATGTAAAAGAAGAGGAATAACTCCAGCTTTCAAGGCAGATATTTGAGCTTTGGCGTTATTCTGCACAGCAGCTCCTAAGATATTAGCACCAAGCGAACGAAAAGTGGTGACGTTGGCTTTTAAAAGTGGTGCCACAATCGTAGACATTCTAAAATAAAAAAATTTAAAAAAAAACGAAATAAAATCCTCGTTAATAATATTTACAAATTAGATCCAAACAAAGGAGAGTGATCTTTCTACGAACCCTTTCTGTTTAGCGAATTCTTCGCCATTATCGACCTGATGTAATAAATTTTCAAAGTCTTTCAGGATCACGATGATTTCATCGACGTTTTCACGAGTCAATTGTTGATCACGTAATTCCAAAAATCTCCTCATATGTTGATTTAATATTTCAGCGTCGGTTTTCACGAGTAAATTCAAATCTGCCATTTCTTTTTTGATTTGTTCGTACGAACGGAACTTTTGCTTGACTTTTTGCTAATAAGGAAATTCATCAATTTAATAAGAATAACGGCGAATTGTGGTAAAAATTGTCAATTCATTGTACCGGGTTTGAAAATGGAACTTACTGTGTCATTGCCGATAGATTCATAATTGTATTTATCTAAATCAGGTTCGGTATCGGTCTCATTGACAGATGAAAGAACTATCGACGTTTCTTCATCATCATCTGAAAGATTATCATCTTCCGAAAGCCATCTACCTTCTCGTTCACCTGTTTGCATGTTGATTCGAACATGCATACCTCTTGGAATTGGTTCATCTGCAAATCAAATACAAATAAAAATGTATCAGAAATCGCAATTCGAGGTATTTGACGATGTCAAAGAATATATATAATGATTCATATGGTGGACTTGCAAAAATAAAATTATGTATACTTATATGAAATCTCTTAGGACATAAAACTTGAAAAAGAAAATTAAATCAGAAATTTTTCTGAAAAAATTAATTTTAATTTTCATCACAGTTTTCCGAAAACATACAGGGTGTTTCAAAAACAGATCACTCTTTTCAATGAAGAGGAGGGGGGGAGGTATCCCAACTGGCAGAAAAATCTTCAAACCGGACAAAGCTAAATCAAAAAAGCAGACAAAAATACTCGATTTTTGGTGAATTTAAAAAAATCAAATTTGGACCTCCAGTAGATTTTTGAAAGTTGAAATTTCAACAAAATTTTATTCAACGAAGTTGGAATTTTCAAAAAAAAAAAAAAAAATGGCATTATACAGTCCAAATTAATTCGAGGACATATAAACAAGCCTGGTGCTTGTTAGTGGCCTATTTGACCAATTACACGTGATTTTTTCAAAATCTGTTTCATCCAATTCAAAAACGTATTTAATTTCTCCAGCAATCCACGAATGAAAATTTGAAAAACATATAGTTTTGAATTTGAAAGAAACCTATTTTGGCAAACGCTCAATAATTCACGTTTGTAGGCGTTTAAGTTCATTTCGACAGATTTTATAACATTTTTTGGGAAACTGGAATTTTCAAAAAATTGCTGGAGGCTCCAAAACGGCTTAAAACTTTCTCCAGTTGACTCAGCATATCAAAAACAATGTGCAAATTGAATTATATAATTTTTTTCCTCAAATGGTACTAATACAGTGAATTTTACAAAATTTCAATTATGAAATCGCTGGAGAAAAAATTAGAGGTCTAAACTGGCAGCCATCGACTTTGGAATAATGGTGTGTGATCGATCAAGTGGGTCACTAATGAGCACCAATTACGTTTTTACCAGCCAGAGTTAATTTGGACAGTTTTTAGAGCGCCTTTCAAAAATCTAGAATTTCCTAAAATATTATGGCTGGAGGCTCCAGAACGACTTCAAACCACCTCTAATCAACTCAGCTCGTTAAAATTAAGATTTACAGTAAATTTTAGCTTTCCAACTTCTTTGGAGATTTTTTTTTGGAAATTTCAACTTTCAAAAATCTGCTGGAGGCTCCAGAACGGTTCGAAACAGTTCGAAGCCATTTTCAATCGATTCGAGAGGTCAGAAATAGGGTGCATACCAAATTTCAGCTTTCCAAATTAATTTGGTAAAATTTTGATTTTTTTTCTCATTTTTGGACTGAATTTTTGAAAAACTGAAAATTGGAAAATACATTTTAATCCTTGAAAATTCGGCTGGCTGGCTGGTGATTCATTTTTGCATACAGATTCCTGGTTAAATGGATGGGGGGAGGGAGGTGTCGCGTAATTAAATCAGTAGAAAAATTTACAGATCGAATGAAAATAAGATTCAAAGCACACATCCATAAACAAAATTTGAAACGCAGGCATGAAATCCACTATTTATTTTTTTAAGTGACTTTTTTGTGACTGAAAAATAGCAAAAAAGTGACCAAAAATTTGAAAAAAGTGACTAAAATTTTGAGAAATGAGAGCAAAGTATATTTATTACGTTAGTTGGGGAGCCCACATAAGGATCTATTGCAGCCCCCCCCCCCGGGGACAATCCTTCGGGACAAAAAAGTGGTCCATCTTACAAAATGGCGGCCATTTTGATTGACAGGTCAGCCGAAATTGCAGATTTTGCGTTTCAACATAGTACTTACACACAAAGGTAGATCGAAAGATCAGGCAAAAATTCATCACCTGTCAAAATTTCAAGTGTTGAAGTGTCTTTTTCGATTTTTGAAGAATTTTTGAAAATAAAATTAAACCAAAAATGAGAGAAAAAAATCAAAATTTTACCAAATTGACCAAGAAAGCTGAAATTTGGGATATTACCCTATTTTCGACACACCAAATCGATTGAAATCTGTTTCAACCCGTTTTGAGCTGTTCTGGAGCCTCCAGCAGATTTTTGAAACTCGAAATTCCCACAAAATTTCATCAAATAGAGTTGGAAAGCCAAAATTCATTCTGCAAACTAATTTCACTACGCTACGAAGTCGACTGCAGGTGGTTTTTAAGTCGTTTTGGAGCCTCCAGCGACTTTTTGGAGATTACTGGAGCCTCCAGTAGATTTTTGAAACTTGAAATTTCCCATTTCATCAAATGGAGATGGGAATTCGAAATTCATTCTGTAAACTAATTTCAATACGCTACGAAGTCGACAGCTGGTGGGTTCAAAGTCGTTTTGGAGCCTCCAGCGACTTTTTGAAAGGTTGCATGGCGTTTTTTGGAAAATTGAAATTTCCAAAAAGTGGCTGGAACTTTCAAAACCATTTGAAACCATCATGCAGTCGACTTAATCTCGTATTGAAATTAGTTTGCGAAGTAAATTTCAGCTTGTCAACTCCAATTGATGAAATGTTGTGGGTATTTCAAGTTTCAAAAATTTGGTGACTCCAGTAATTTCCAAAAAGTCGCTGGAGGCTCCAAAACGACTTGAAATCCACCTGCAATCGACTTCGTAGCGTATTGAATTGAAATTAGTTCGCAGAATGAATTTCGACTTTCCATCTCCATTTGATGAGATTTTGGGAAATTTCGAGTTTCAAAAATCTTTCCAATCGATTTAGCGTGTCGAAAATAGGGTATATCCCAAATTTCAGCTTTCTTGGTCAATTTGGTAAAATTTTGATTTTTTTCCTCATTTTTGGCCTAAATTTGATTTTCAAAAATTCACCAAAAATCGAAAAACGCACTTTAGCACTTGAAATTCTGACAGGTTATAAATTTTTGCCTGATCTTTCGATCTACCTTTGTATGGTTTAAAAAATATCGGCTCTATCCAATCACATCGTCTTACATTTTTAATGTTGAAAAGTTGATTTTTAATTTTTTTTTTCAAGTGATAATTTTGAAGGATTTTCATGAAAAATATTGATCATTTCCTGAAATTTTGCACTTTTTCTTTTTTACACAACAAATCTTTGAAAAAAGCGACCAAAGTCACTTTTTTGGCCATTCTCGCCGAAATAAAGACAAAAAAAGACTTGCAAGTGAAATAGTGACTAAGTCACTTTTTAAGTGACCGAATTTCATGCCTGGAAACGCTGAATTCCATTTCTTAGATATGAAAAAAAGTTGAGAATTTGTTGTCTTATATTTCCCTAAAAAATTTTAATTTGGTTCACAACTTTCCAATTTTTAAAAAAACATCAAAAAAATAATGCATTTTCATTGAACCAAAATGAATTCCGGAAAATTGTGCTGGTCTAAATTGATCGAACGTCACCAGAAGAATTAATTCGAGTTTTCTTCACATGCTGAATTCAATTGGAATTTTTAAACATGGCAAAATTTGTCGAGTCGAGAGGTTGTAAACAGAATAAAAATCAAATTTCAGTTTTCCAAAAACACCCCAAATTTATTAAAGTTTTCAAGTTTCCAAGCGGGGAAATTTCGAATTTTTAAAAATTATCCAAAATTATAAAATGGAATTCAGTATTAAAATTTGATCTAGATAAATGCTTAGTGTGTTTTTCGACATTTTTGTCGTTTTTTCTTCGCCTTTGCCAAATTCAGGAATTTTTCAGTCAGTTGGAATGCCTCTTCGGCAAGGGCATTTGCTTTGGAGAGATTTTAAAGCTAGACCCATCTTCCCAAAAGCTACGCCGTTGAGGAGCTGTACTTTGTTCCCATCTCTCAAGGGAGGAGAAGAGTTTCAGAGTATCAGATCGCATTGGACAGGGTTGAAAAAAATCATTTTCAATTGTTTTTGTAAAACTGAAACAATTCAAAAAAATTGAACGCGTTTTTCAGAATAAGAAAAAAAAATGAAAAATCAACCATAAATATTCATCAGTGCCAAAAAATGTGTTCATATTTTCATCACAAATTATGATTTGGTCATTGAAAAGTTTCATTAATTTAAAATATCAGTAGTATCGTAAAAATTAGGGCAATTTAAAAAAAAAAAAAATTCATGTAGGATTAAAAACATTGGGAATTGAACAGTTTACCCATAATAGGAGCAGCTAGTTGTGGCATTTGATGTGTGAAACTTCTTTTTGTCCTAACAGTTACTTTTTCAGTTACTTTTTCCTTTTCCTTTTCCTTCCCTTTTTCATGAGATTCTTTCTCCTCTTCTTTTTCTGCGGATTCTTCTTTTTCTTCCAATTCCTCTTTCACTTCATTCACAATATGTACCAAATGGAACACGTAATACGTTGCGACGATGATATTGAAAATTACGAGAAATATAAGGAATCTAGCGTTCATTATGGAATTATATCAGTGATGTGATTTCATTCGATGCACATAATCGCACTTCAAGTTCAAAGAAAAACCGTCAAAAATCACCACGCGAATTAAAAATTGATTAAATCACAAGGGAAAAAATTCAGAATCATTTGTTTACAACTTTTAGAAAAAACTCAGTGCTGCGTAAAAATTTTGAAATTAATTTTTAAAAAAGTCTATCGTTAATAACCAAATATATTCGAATCTAAAAATTATTCACGCGATCTTTTCTCGACAATTTTGGGAACTGGAATTTGATTTTTTGGAAATTGAAATCTGCTAATCACAGATTCTTCTCACATATACGTATTTATGACAGCGATGATGATTTCAACGTTTCTTAATGTCGTTATACAAACGTGTAACTTCACATAAATTTCTCGTCTTTTTCGCCCACATTCTCCACCTTTTGTTTGTACAAATTCAAAATCGATTTCTTCTAACTCGGTGATTCGGCAAAAAATAGTCTACGATGTGAACGCGAACAATAAATTATACCTTCCTAATCAACGATTACAAAAACGTATATCGATTTTTTCAAGTCTACAATCAATCATCACTGAAAATTTGATCGACGTTCCTTACAGAGAAAAATTGTGATATGAAACTCAACGATGTGATATTTGATAGGAAATCAGTTGACAATTTCTTTGGTTCAATCACAGAGTTGGATGGAAGGAAAAATTACACAAATGAACGTCATTTTGGTATTGAAAACACATCTTCAAAAAATTAGTAATCAATATCGATACAACCGGGCGAAGTTGATGATTTGAATTTGATTTCTCGCAGAATTGACGATCACTGAATTACACCGATTCCTTTGTACATACAACAAGGCGTAAAATTTATGGTACTAGTCCTCTTCTTTTTCATCTCCGTGATTACGCTCTTCATTGGACTCGACCTTTTCCTTCCAATCCGTTAAAATATGATACAAATGCAATATGTAGTAAATCAAAACGATCACGTTGAAAATTATGAAAAAAAATACGACTTTTTTATCCATAGCCACAAACTTGAGGTAAAAAACAATCGATCGTATAAATTATTATTCGAATGATGTCCAGCACAAACCAAAATACTAAGCAATTTGGCGATACCAAAAAATTTGATTTCTCGCAAAATTGGCGATCACCGAAACAAGTCGTAAAATTTAAAATGGTGCTTCGTCGTTTTTATTATCTCCATGATCAGGCGTTTCATCATGTTCGGACTCTGCTTTTTCCTTGACTTCCGTCAAAATATGGTACAAATGCAATATGTAGTAAATCAAAACGACTACGTTGAAAATTATGAAAAAAAATATGACTTTTTTATCCATAGACACAAACTTGAGGTAAAAAACAATCGATCGTATAAATTATTCGAATGATGTGCCGCACAAACCAAAATTTGCAAATCAAAGTTTGTTTACATTTCTCGTTCTTAGTTAAATTGCAGTGTTGTATAATTCGAAGGGGAATTTTAAAAAGGGGCGACGTTTCCTGAATGAATGGAAACACATTTTTACGAATAACGTGGCTGTATGAAATTAAAAATTGAAATTCGGTTTTCAGTAGTTAGTAGAATGCTGAAGGCAATGCAATACACGAACGTCGACAGCAGTGAGCAGAGAGACATTTCGAATATTTCTCTATCTTCTTCTTAATATATACTCTTATGTAATTGATGATGAAATATTATTATTGCTCTGATTCTTCAATATTTAAATGGAGAGTAAAATTACATTTTTTCCCCTCAAATTTCATCTCTACGCCGGTAACTTCTGCTCCTCCTCGTTCAGTGGTTCTTCGGTAGGTAGTACTTCTTATGAGGTTAGGGTATGATACAGATGCAAGATGTAATCAATTAAATTAAAACTAAATTGAAAATCACAAAGAAAACGTTTGAAGCAAAATAAATATTCAATCATAGGTACCCTAATAACTACCTACTTTCCACCATATGAATCATAAAAATGATGAAAAACACAATGATCAGCCGATCAGTATTTCATCAGAAAGGATAGAAACACGTATCAGAATATTGCACGAATTATTACCTTTTCCAAGAGGTCGAAACTTATGTTTTTCAGAACGAGCAGAGTCTGCCTTTTGCACTTCGTATTCTGGCAGGGATTGAAGTTTTTCAGCTCGTTGAGAGTTATGAGAATCGTCCTTTTCCTTCTTTATTTCCTGTTGAACTTCATCTACGATGTGGTAGAAATAGAACACGTAGAATAGTACCGCCAAGTTAAAGACGACCAAGAATGCCACAAGTGCTCGGTTCATGATTAAAGTGTTCGAATTATTTTCTTTTTCGATCAAAAAACAATTTTTTTAATTCGAAAAACACCGCACGAAGATCATAAAACACCACTCGACAAGTACGATCAAAAATTAATCTGAAATCTGATGAAAAATTCGTGTTTTGAAAATGATCCTGATTAGAACAAGTGTTGCAGCTAGTTGCAGCAGAAAAAAGTAAAGTGTAAAATTATTCATAAGAATTTTCAAAACGTGAAATGACTGAAATGTGATCAAAATTGCAATTTAAAATTATTTAAATATTAAGCAAGAAATTTCAATGTATAAAAAATTTACTGACTGGTGAAAAAAATTGAAAAAATTTTTAAAAAAATTTATGGAACAAAATCTGTTTCTTTTTGTATTTACGCGTGTGTCTACACTGCGTAAAAAATCTTACGTGTGTTTTTTCGTCGGTTTCATCCAGCTTCGCATACATCCTTAGTGAAGAATTTTACCTGTTCAACGTTTTTGTTTGTGGTTCCATTTGCACGTGTTAACCGATGAGTCCTTTGTTCAAACTTCGCTCTCGCGTCTCAAATTTGCATCGTCCATTTGAGCGCCATTAGTGACCAACGGCATTTCTCTCGTCGTATTCTTTACAATATTTCTGTATTCTTTGTCGGTTGTAAATCGCCGCAAATATCGCGTTTTTGTTAATTTTATCCTCGTGATTAAGTAGATTTTGTTATTCTAGCGTGTAGTGCATTTAGTGAAATATGACTGAAGATTATTTTTGGGGTAATTATGATTTGAATGTAAATAGTCCCTAAGTCGAGTGATATTCTTCCGTTCAACCGGCAATCACGTATTGTACGAGTAATGAGTATAAAACGTGGTTCCCCGTATGGTTGGAAGATTTACTCGCATATTTCGAAGCGTATTATAATTTAATTTAGATTTTCGTTACGATCGATGTAAAATTTTATCACTGAAACACGTACGTTATGCCGCCATGTGTTGATTTTTTCTCTAATGTTTAGGTGTACTACAGATAGCAGATTGTTTCCGGTGTATATCTTCGTAGATATTAATTCGAGTATCTTTGTTGTAGGTTTAACGCTTGATAAAAATAAGACCACCGACGTTTGGGATCCAGATGTAAAAAATGACGCTAACGATTCCACACAAGGCTACCGTGGTGAACATACATTATTAGTGAAACAGGTGATTACTCTCGTCATGTGGTTTCTTTCTACCGAATTGTTGGAACATATTATTTCAATTTTGATCTCGATTCTAGGCTGTACTCGGACCAGAAGCTAAAGAAGGTGAAGTAAATGTGGTCGAAGTGGAAGCCATGGGTTACAAATCCGATGTCAGATATCCTATCACAGTATTAAAAGGAGGTTCACAACACCAATCATTGTTGGATTTACTATTCCCCGATCCGCCTGTTACATTTAAGCTGATAAAAGGCTCAGGACCTATTCATTTACTTGGAAACCATTCCGTTGGAAGTGAGTTTTTACGTAATGTATACAATTTTCATTATTACTACTATCGATATTCGCTATGATGTTAATTTTATTGGGTAATTTGCGACTGAATTCGTGTTGAATTATATTATATCTGAGCTATTTCTATACATTTCGTCATGTTGTGTTTGGTATATTTTATGAGCTAGTGTTGATAAGTTTGTATTTCTATTTATCAGGTGGAGACGGATTGGGCGAGGATGATGAAGACGAAATAGAAGATGAATTTGACGAAGAAGAAGATATTGAAGAAACACCCGAAAAAAATAGCGTAAGTTATTCTAATGCTGAATTAAATCATTAATTCTAGACATTCGTATTGATATTGTGTTTTTCTCTCCTAAAGGTTGGCGATAAGAAAAGAAAAATAGCACAATCAAATTCTAATGCTAAACAAAGCAAACGATCGAAAGGAAACGATGAGGTATTGTATTTTGATTCATTTTCCTGTTTGTATATTATTGTGGTGATACCAAACATGCTAATTTGTATTTTATGCTTTTTGTGTTTCAGGATGATTAGATATATTTTGGTTAACATTAGTTTTTAAAATCCATCAGAAGATTATTAATTTGTTGATATTCCATTTGTATTAATTCATACCTTTCGACTAGAATATTTCTCGACTGTCATCTTTTTTTTTCAATTTTCTACTGTAAAACGTTTGTTGTAATATTGCATTTCAAATTGAAGTACAATATTTTCTCAAAACAAGGTTATTGCACTTCAAAGCATTGTTAAATCTATTCCAGAAATCGTGTAACGCTGACTATACTTTAAAATATATTATTCTGATAAGACAATTCATTTATTTTAGTTGTGGTTTTGTTGAGTGATCGATGATTATATTGTGATAATGATTGTGGCGTATTTTGATTAATGAAGTTGAATTATTTCGTATGAGAATCGATGTTTCGTTTTGCACTTCTGATTTGAGCTACTTGAAATTGATTCGACGAAATCATTGCATAGGAAAATAAGTCGAGACGTACTGTGAATTTTTAACCTAAAATTGGTTGATCTTTTTTTTTTTTTTATTGATTAAACCATACTGCTTCGCAGTATTAGTTTTATCGTTCTAGAAAGTTCATTTTTTTATGAGCATTTTCAGAGTTCCAGGAAGAGCTGAAACCTTCCGACGTACAAAATTACTTATTTTCTCGATTTTGCTTTTGCTATTACAGCAATCTATAATTTTCATTCTTATGAACCATATTATGATGCCGGAAGTAGAATCATAACCAAACAAACATAATTAATGGTTTATTCGTATCATAACTAGTATCAAACAAAAACTGCATAACTCTCTTCTTAGAAATTACACAGACATAAATTTAAACGAATGCATCTTCACGTTGAATTGATTGAGATCGCAAAATGGAAGTAAAAAGTTGAACTCGTATTTATTTGAATGCATGCTTACAAAATCATAAGATAACTTTTTCCGATTGTAAACAAATTTCAACTACTGAGAAAAATAAATACATTTTGAAATTACAGTCATACAGCAGATTACAAAATATTGTAATATTATATAACAGAGAGGGGGAAAAAAATCAACAGACGAATGTTATTTTCAACAGGGAGATTAATTTTGTAATATAAATATATCAATAGTACAGTTTTAATTTACATAGTAAGTTCCATAATCGCATTTACGATATCGTAGGCGTTGTTTCGTAATGCTTTAATGGCACGTTTTCGACCAACTTCAGCTTGAGACATAACTAATTGAATATCTTTCTCTTCGATACCAGTATCATCGACTTCCTCGCCATCGTCTGAATCTTCTTTCACTGAAGCGCCTACAGCAGTATTACCTGAAAAAATGACACAAAGTAACGTTAATCTGTCGAATACACGATTCGCTAACGAAATTATAGACCGATACCTTTAATATCCGCGTTGACGGTAGTGCTAATTGAGGAATCGGGGTTTTTGAATTTCTCAGCGGCAGCTACCTGAGCTTGCTGACTTAAATCTTCGATTTTGGCTTCGCCAAATATGATATAGGTATCGGAGGCAGGATTTTTGTAAACGTCTGGTTTGTTTATAACAAATAAGATATTCTTCGATTTACGAATTGTTACCCTGTTAACACCTAGAATCTGCTTTAAGCCCAATTTCGACATAATTTTTCTAGCTTTCTTCTCGCCTCTGGATTGTTTGGCTTTGCTGACCATATCAATTGGTAGGCCGGTTACCGACGAAAGCATTTCGTTGTTTGTATTCGCATTAGCAGGTCTGGTAGCCGTGCCATCTTCTAAATCAGGCATTGTGTGATCCGAATCGCTATCTGTGGCTGAGTCATCGTCAACTTTGTGTTCGTCGGCGACGGGAAGGGTTGTTTCTACTTCGGTCAAGTCCGGCATTTTCTAAAGGCAATATATGCAGATTAAGTACATCGATAGTTTAGAAATAAAGGATATCATTTAGGTGTAAAAAAGCATGCAACTGAGTGAGCACCATATTACTTACCGATAAAGGTGTAACTTGGTCTACGTCGAAGATGGGTTTCTTCAGCAAAGTAGTTCTACTGGAACAGATATCTGGATGTTTCTCGCGATTTTTCACAGCAATTTAGCGTTTTAAATACGCAAAAGTTTTATTTTAATCGTAATATCAATTCGATGAACGAAAAACTCGTGCGGAATTATTACACTGCAGTGTTTTGAAATCAAGGTTAGACAATCGTCGAGTGAAATCTGCTGATTTGAAATCTTCTAGAGGTGTTTTTGGAAATAATTTGAACAAATATAACAAAATATGGAAAATACGGTGTGAATTAGAATGTGAGAAGAAATTCTAAAGTAATATGCAATTGAATAATATAATATTTAAGGATGTTAAGGATTTTATAGCAATCTTTCAAGGTACTTTTATCACACTTTTTTTTCATTCTTTTACCTAAACTGTGTTGAAAATTATGTAATTCGTTGAATAATTTTGAGAAAATGATCTGATTGGTTGTTGACGAGATATGAAAATAGATCTCGGATTCTCATTGGTTGATTGAGATTTTCTTCAAGGTGGTGTGAGGAAAATGAAATTCTCCAGGAAATTACCTGTATTACGTTTAAAAAAGTGCCATTCAATTTTTTCCAAAAAATTTAAAATAAATTAAATAAATTAAATTTGAAATTTTCTTATTTTTTTTTCATTTTCTCAGGTTCTCAGTCGGATTTTTTCTGGAATAAATCATCCACGTAAAATAAACCCATAGGCTTTATTTAATTAATTACGAAAATGAAAATGGAAGTAAAGAAGGGATGGAACATGGAACGATTTTTTCAACCCCTTGTTGTATGCTTGCATGAAGCATGAATTATTGATTTTTTTCAGAGATTCGTGTTTGAAAAAGTATAATGTTTCAAAGTTCATGTGCATTTATTAGGAGTTTAAGATGGAAATATATAGCGCTAATATCTCTTTACTTAATTCTTGTAAGTGAAATTAAATGTAGGTATGGAAACTTATGTTCTTCTGAAACGGTACCCTTGCCATTTCTCGTAAACGAAATTCGAAATTATTATACGCTTTTGCTTGAAATAGAAAAAAAATGCAGACTGAGTTGTAAATTTAAATTACCTTCATTATTTTATATTGATCCATGAATTTGATTTCTGATTTTGCAGTTATGTGGAGAAGTATTCTTTCTTTTTCATGAACCACACAATGCAATTGCCATCGAACTGTACTTTTTTGATCCAGTAATCGAGCAGCTTTTATTCATTTCAAATGTCGTTATCGCAATTGGAACGATATTTGTTGTAGTAATTACCTATTTATCTTGGTGCATTATCCATGAAAAACATATAAGAAGCTTTCGGGTTAGTTTTTCAGCATCAATATTTCATTTTTGAAAATCTGTCCGATGAAATAGGAGCCTAATAATTATGTATTTTTTAGTATATGTTCATCGCAGCTGCACTCATCTCAGTTTTGGACGCTTCTACCGTATTTCTGTATTCTGGAAACGATAACGAATTGGAAAAAACAGCAAAAGATGTGTTTTTACGTTGGGTTCATGAATATCATGACCGTCCGAAAGTAAAAGCTATCGTTGATTATATTCAAACTGAGGTATATTGCTATTTTTTTCCATATAGCCTACTTATTTATTTTTTAAACATTGTACCTTTTTTTCAATGCATATTCATCAAACAATAATTTATTCCAGTTGGAATGTTGTGGTGATGAAAGTTCGTATGATTGGTATTATCACGCAAATGGGGTTCCTCCCTCTTGCTGTATAATCAATTTTACCAGTAATGACATTTGTCAAGAAGAAAATACTTTTTTAACCGGATGTTCTGAGAGAATTGCGCATTTAGTGAACGAAACACAAAATAAACATATGTGGATTATTTTTTGGATATCACTGCTAATGGTAGGTACCTATTCAATTTTGCCAATCTACTTTAGAAATAATGGATCAAGTACATGAAAACCTGTACTCTAATCACGAAAATTTTACAGTCAGCGATGCTGATGATGGCAGCTGTGGCAAGAATCCGAGGAATCAACTCGAACTGAACATCTTTTCGCATTTTTCGTTTATCACAGGTGCGAGTATGGTTCGGAAAAATCGCTGAAGTTATACCAAGAAGTAAAGTGAGGTTTGGAACTTTGCTGAACCTTATAACAGTGTTTCAAAAAGTAGGTTCTTATTCAACTCAGATCATCATTATTACCTATTCTATAAATTATGAAATTTTTACCGAATATTTTTGTATCTGAATTTCCAGAGAGAGAGAGAGAGAAATGAGCAGAAGACGTTAATTCCGATCAAAAGTAGAATATTATTCGACGTACCGCTTGAAATTGTGTTTATCGCAGAACACGCTCGTGATATAATTTATTTTTGTTGTAAAATGACTCAACGATAATAAATAAATACAAAAATATAACACACTTATTATCTACCATTATACCTACTTGAACAGTCTTTTTGGGGCACAAAATGCAAAAAAAATGTCATATCCTTACTAAAATTCAAAATGACTAAAACTTATCAGCAAAATATTTGTTCGTCATATAAAATACGATTCTTATAATCAACATAACTGTTGTACGAGTACATTTTCACGGTATCGTTTCAACTTCAATGAAGCATGTAATACAAATCGCTAGACCCGAGCAACGTGCACATTTTTCCTATTAATTTGTGGTTTTTTCCCCGGACAAGTACACCAAGGTGTAAACTTGCGATCACACTTTAAAGTAACGTTAAATAAAGAGAAAGGAAACTCGTCGATAGTTAACAACTGCAAAGAGGAAAGTACATAATTCACGTCATGTAATCCAGTTTTACGATCACGAATTCGCGACTCATTCCTTTGATTGAAACATCTTTGAAAATCTCGTTTCCTAGCTGGACCATGAATATGTCTGGAAAAACAATTACATTCGAGATCATCTCAATAAATAAACTACCTATTTCAATTTTCCATTAATTACCTAAATGTGTTTGTAGAATTCGAAGTGACCAGCTTGGGACGTTTAATTTCAATCGATTTTTCTTTCAAACGAATATAGAATTCGTCATCTTCGAGGCCCCATCCCCAATACTTATTACTCAATCCATTCACTCTTTCGAATTGCCAACTGAAACATAGGTACAAATTATTATAATAAAATAATACTGCTGCGAGTGATGAAAGTTTACAAACAAATTTTCAAATTACTTCGACATTAATAAAATTCCACCGATGAATTTCGAATAATGATATCTGGGATGGAGTTCCGGAGATGAAACGTGATATGCTACATTGTCTGGGTAAGCATACGAGATCTCTTTATTCAAAGGTAGCAAATCAACGTCGTGCATTGCCATATAATCACATTCTGGGTACTTTTTTAAAACCAACTGGAATCCGGCGTTTATCAACGATCCTCTATTGAAACGGAAACGGTCCACCTATGATTGAATAAGATGAATTAGAATGAAGTTTATTCACTTTGTGACAGTAGTATTCATCACTGGACTACATACCTGATTTATAATATTGATATGAAAGTTTACGAATTGATCGTTCAAGAATTTACTCATATGGGGTATGAATTCGCGCAGTTCTTCGAATCTATCTCGAAATGGCACGATCAGACATAACGTATGAGGTGATTTTGCATGAATACTAACAGATTTATCTGAAATACAAACGGGGTAATAATTTCTCAAATACTCGGAACAGATAGAAAGCAAATGAACCAAATGCTCACTTTTTTCAAACGAGGAAAAATACAGTATAAAGACACCAATACAAATCAGATAACACAGTATGTAACAACGTTTGAATCTTAACACGTTCTTGAATAGTAGAACTAATAAGGCAGCCATTTGAGCAGAGGATTTATGAATACATTTAATAATATTTCATACATGAAGAAAATACTTCACTGCTGATGTCTTGGAGTTGGAATACGAAAGTAAACTGGAAAGAAATTGTGATCCATTATGCGATTATTTCCAGGAGTGGATTGACATTTATTTCATCTTCGAGTGTTCAGTTTAATATTGGTAAAAAAATTACACGATTTTAGTCAATTTTTTCATTTTTTTACTTCATAAAAATCGAAGAAATAGAAAATTTGAAGAAATTTTCTTATCAAACTTCATTTTATTTTGCTTTGTAAACACTTAGTAAACACACGGTAGATGGCGCTGTTTTTGATAAGGAAACTGCAACAGTGATGCAGATAACGAGATGAAAAAAATTAATTTTTTGCAAATTAAAAATTTTAATAAAAAATAATAAATAATATAAAATAATTAGGGATTCGGATTCAAATTATTGTGAAGGTATGGTTACGAAACGGGAGGATCAGGGTGTTTTTTAAAAATTAAAAGCCTTCGAATCGAAAATGGTAGATTTTGTTAGATTCATGATGATGAAAAATTGAAAAATGAAACATACTGACGAAGTTTTTCTTTTCGGGATATAAAAATAAAATAAAAATGTAGATTACGACATTACGAGATTTTGGAAAAATCAGGCTAATTTTGATTCAGCTCATGAAGAAATTTCAGTCTTCACATGAATTCGATTTTGAAAAACGACCGAATCTTACTCAAATGAATTTGCATTATCATCATCACGAAAATTTAATATTGAAATTGAAAAATAATTCAAAATTTTGAAACAATTCCATAGCGTATAGTGGGATTAGATTATTTTGTTTTATGATTTTATGCAATCTAATCAAACTTAATCAACTTCAGCATGGCAATCACTTTACACCTTAACAATCAAATTTTATCCGGTCATAATTTTCATAAAAGGCCAAACCTGAAAAAATAAAATACTACGCGATACCTACCTGATTTTTGAATTTTTTTAACGAGTGGATAAGTAGGTGGATGTGGCTTTTTTATTTTCATATTGAGCATGGCATGAGTATGAAAGTATTTCAACTGAAATTTGATTTGAACGATTAATATGTAGTCCTATTCTTATCAATGATTAGTAATTTTCAATTTCAAAATGTTCTTTATTTCAGCAATTTAGCAAGAGCACATCGACCCTTTCCAGTTTCCTCCTTCTTAATCGAAACCTATTATTACGACTATGCACCTAATCAAACATTCAGTAAGCAGTTAGGCACCAATAATTAATCACTTGCCCAAATTTTCAAACCGTAAGCAAGACGTGAAGTAACCTGACAATAATACATTCTTCCAAATTGGAGAACTCGTTTAATTTTTTTTTTTTCAAGAGCTTACGAAACCCTAAACCTGGAACCAGTTATCGAAAAATAAAAACTTAACACAGCGCATC
This sequence comes from Planococcus citri, assembly GCF_950023065.1. Taxonomy (NCBI): domain Eukaryota; kingdom Metazoa; phylum Arthropoda; class Insecta; order Hemiptera; family Pseudococcidae; genus Planococcus; species Planococcus citri. The sequence goes on along the minus strand of NC_088679.1, from coordinate 21,882,303 downwards.
AGAGCATCAACTGAATTAGACCTACGTTGCCGTCCAAACGAACATAATTAGCATCATAGTGAAGAAACTTTCACTTTTATTCTAAGAAGGAGGCAGATTATCATTGTTGAAGAATCCGAAGACTTCCAGAGTCAGTCTTACGGTCATCGTTGGTCGGTTAAAGATCAGTTACCTACCTTATGTCATCTGACGGTAAACTTTCCCCGTACGTCGATGTATTCTACCGGTAACGTTTATCAATAGTGATTCCTTTTTTTTTCAAGTTGGATCTGAATCCGAAGAAAAATATTTAAAAAGTGAGTTGATTCGGTTTTATCTGTAGATACTTTTACCTTGAATTTACAAAGTAAAAATTGAATTTTTTTTAAGTGGATAGTTAAATGTGTTTAGAAGTTATGTTACCTATCTGCAGGAAGTCGTTATTTTAACATAATGCATAGGTATATATTCTGCTTCTAATTACAAATGTACAGTAGGTATGCAGTTATTTTTTTGTTTTAATTTTCTCGAAGAAGTGCATTATTAAATCAAAAAGTGACTACCTACTTGAACAAGATCGTGTAATGTTATGTGATCATTTTAAGACAAATTTTCAAAAAAAAAAGGAGAGAAACTGTATACATGTAATTATTATTTTTGTCTTAAAGAGCAGAATTATGCAACAAAGCACAGTTTTCTGTTTTAAAAAATATTGTTGAACAATTTCTTTAGTTCTTTTCAAGTACCTGTACCTGGCCTGATGGCCAATACATAGTTGATAGGAAGTTGGTATCTAAATTTAAATAAGCACGTACCAAACTAAATCTAAAAATCATAATAGACATACCTACTGAGAAAAAAAATTAAAATCATAATTTTAGTTAGGGTCATTTATTACGGTACAGTCTAACTCCAACATTAAAATTTCAAAAACACGTTTTTCTTACAAAGTCACCATAAAAACCACGTTTTAATAATACTCGTAAGTACAGGTTATCTATGTGTTGTGTACACGTTTCGCCGAAACATTCATTATGTTACATATGTAATGTAGCAAACATTATTGATCATCTTTCTCTAAATGATGTAATCCTTTCGAAATCTGTGCTAAATTTTCGTTACTTTTTTCTCCTGACTAATCAGCACAATCTAGGTTCAGAAAATAGTTATCTACTTACGAAGGCACTTCGCATTAAATTTGAAACCCCTATACCTATCAACTAATTTACCTGTACGTATAATTTCACGAGTGGCTGACAAAAATGAATTCCTTTATTGTGGAGTTCGCAATTGGACAGTTATACCTAATATCGTCATTATGTTTCAAATTCTTATGTACATAATACCTATGTACATATTTTGGTGTTTATTGGTTAAAGAAAATGACCTCGGTAGTTATTAACAAATTGGTTCATTCGAGAAAATGAGGTTTTCCTCGCGTATTATAGCGCAATATGGTCTTAATTTTTTTGATTTTTTTTTTCGTTTTTTTTGGCTATTTCCATTGTTGTTTTGAAGGTTCGATGGACATTGTTGGTTTTTTTTGAAGGTTAAGGAGATACTATTAAAAATAATAAGTATCAAAAATTGTATGAGGATGATATTTAAATTGACGTCATGATATTATATGAATACATTGTGTATTCACGTTTAATCGTGTTTTTTGAAGAGCACCTAATGCACCTATCTACATATATTGTAAATATAATGAGTAATAGGAGGTCATCTAGGCTTTCGCTGAAATGAGTTTTTTTAAAAAATTGTAACAAGGAAAAGTTCTATTAGGAGGTTTTTTTCGGAGCACTATACAGATCACGAGCGTAATACAGACATTTTTAGCATAGAAATCGTCAGAATAACGAACATTTATAGGTAAGTACGGAACGTTCTGACTTAAAATTTTTGTTTTTGCGTGTTTTATTGTTAATTTTTCCTAAATAATTAGGGAAATTAGAAATTTTGGAAATTTTTTGCAGTGGGTAATTTATTTTGAAAGGGATGGAATTAGATTTTGAATGGTCGTATGAGATATTTTTTGATGTTGCTGAATTTTTATATTTTTTACGTTGATTTTAGCCCCTCCTCTCGCAAAATTGAGACCTTTGAAATCAAAATTGATCCTTCTGCGCCATATTTTTAAGAGCAAGCACTAAAAAAAATAGTGTCCTATACACCTGCATGCGAAATAATTGCATCTTTATTGGTTTTTAGGGTGTCCAAACCGGGAGAGAGGGGGTGATGGATCCAATTTCCTCCATGTAGGTACTAGGTACTAATGATCCGATGTACAAAAATATGATGTGGTTGTATTTCATTTTTTTTTTCAAAATTTTGGAGAATTTTCAAAAAATGTCAAAAATTTGGTTTATGGAATATACCTAACTCCCTATGGGACCAAATTGGTTCAAATTTTGGATTTATTCAAGGCTAAATTACGATTTAGAACTAAAAAATATTCCAAAAAAATTGATGTTAATTTTAGCATTTTTTCCTCATCCAAATTTCGGGCCCTCGAAGTCAAAATTGCATTATTGCTATTTTTTCAAAAGAAGGTTCTTGTCGAGAGAACTTTAGATTGAGAAAAAAGTTAGCTCTCTGGCTATCAAATGAACGAAGTGATAATTAAATAGGTACTCGTATAATAAAGAGTCAGCGACATTTTGTCGGAAATTTAATTTTAAAAAACTGACACGAATCCAATAAATTGAGAATTTCGTATACATATGATAATGAAAATTCAACCTGTAAGTTTGGAATAAAAGCCTCATTTAATGACTGTAACCAAACTTGAAATTTTGAAAAAATAATCGAATATAAGTAGGTAGGTACTTGAGCAAGTTAAAAGATTATTGAAAAAACAAAAAATGAAAATTTAATCAAAGAAAACATTTTTAGAAACAGAGATTTTTTGAAATAATATTCAATATTCACACTCGGTGTTCCCAATCTTCATAATTTTGAACTGCACTAGTTAGTTGCAGGTATTCAAATTCAATGCCTTCGGGGGAAAAAATCTATAAGGATGTCAGCCATATTTAAACAATTTTTCAAACTTTTTTCACTCAAGTTATTTTTAATTATTTGGTATTCTGACTATGATTAAATATTAAAAAAATAAATACCTACTATAATAAAAAAAAACTAAAAATTTTTAAATAAAAATAGGTACCTATTATTATAAATAATTCACTTAAAAACCCTATCATATAATAGGTCTGTTTAAGTTAAAATAAATCACATACAAATAGGCATAAGGGAGAGGGATAATGTCAAACTTTGCAGCAGTTGAAACTTGAATCCGAGAAAACACACCCATGTTTAAACTCAGTGTCATCGAATTATAGTCACAATTAATTCATCAGCTTTTCTTTTGGAATCATTTTTAAATTTTCCCCAAATTTATGGAATTGTCGATATTTTATTTTGAAAATTAGTTTGTTGAAAAAGAGGACAAAAAAAGGACTTCGCTGCAATTTTTCAAATTTTTAAATTGAAGTCATCCACTTCTGTAAGTAAATCTTACTGAAAGAATTCTCAGTCAAAGGTACATATTACTAGGTAGGTACCTACTTACAAAAATAATTACGAACGTGATCTTGTCAACTCGCCATCGCCAATTTGACCGAAATTTGGCTCAGGGAAAATTCACGTCACCCATTCCTCAGAACCAAATTTTCAGCTTCTGAAGTTGTTTTTTTGAATTTGAACGTTTTCATAAAAATTGCAAACCACGAAATAAAAATCTGAAATTTGATATGAATACTAAAATTGACCTTCCGAATCGATTGCGACCAATTTCGAGACGATCTGAAGCCTCCAGCAGAAATTAGTTTTTCTCCAGCACACTGGAATCGCTCCAGAGAGCGCTGTAATCGCCTTCAGCAGCTGAAAATTTGATTCTGAGGAGTGGATGACATGAAATTTCAGTAAGCCAAATCAATGATGATGAGTGGACAAGGTCCCTTTGTAAGGAAGGATGAGCAGCTGGAACGCAAAACTTTAGGTACCTACCTACCTATTTTTTCCCTTCATCCATTAGGTAAAGATGAGTCCTTTCTTCACTCATTCAACCCTGCTCCTTAAGTATTGATACTCAATTGACCCGGTTAGATTCATTATTGTTGATGAGAATTCCAAAGGTTGGGAAGGGAGGGGGTTCCATTCAGGAAAACTTTATGGAAATACATATTAAAGTAATTCAATCAAAAAAACTAAGAATTGGATTCAGAGCCTGTATTTTTGGCTACGAGATGAATCCTCCGAAAATTTGGGTTTTGACCCAGTATTTTAGTAGGTACTTTTTCAAAAATATTATATCAGGAATACCCCATGCAAATTTATTGATCAAAATTTGAATAGTTGAAGGACCTTACATACAGTACGAGGAAAAATGATTAAATATGATTAGGTTTGATCGGATCTGGTTCAGATCCCACAAGGTCTTTCTTATAAGATCTGATCAGGTCTGATTAGGTGAAATTGAATCCAAAAAATATAATGATCTGATCAAATCTGAACAGATCTCGTAATTTTTCGTCAGATGATTTTGAATCAAATTCATGCTTAAGTAGGTACCTATCCTGAAGAAAAAAACTCCAAACTCATAAAATGGACCCCTCCACCCCCCCACCCCCCCTCAACAAAAAAAGAGAAGACGTTTCGACCCAGGAATAAAATTATTGATATCTTTTCAACGTGTTTCAATTCTTAGGTTATGATTTTTTTTTTGGAAAAAATTTCATACTCTCGATTTGTTTTGAAATCAATTTTCAATATGTCTTTTTTGAGATCCCTTCTTCAACTTTTTTTGGGGTCAAATATTAATCCCCAAAGACCCCCAAAAAATTTATTGGTGGTGGAAGGGAATTTATTTTTAAAATTTTGGTCATCGAATGTGTAATTTTAGCACTTTTTTGGTCATTTTCTTGCATTGCTTCTGCGTCTTGCGATCACCGAACGTGTCCTGGGGTCTTTGTCATTCAAAATCTCTTTTTCAAACCCATTTTCACTAATTGTATGGTAATTCGATTCGAAATTTATTTTATAAACAAACAACAACGACAACAAAAAAACACATTGACCTATATACGTAGGTAGGTACCTACCTATATGTATTCTGTTTTCAGAATACCAACGCGGAGGTCATAATGTGTGAAAAAAAAATCGGTACCATTTTTTTCTTGCATAACCACCATAAAGCACCATTTTCCTCATACCAATTTCTATGTTCATCGCGAATTCGTCCCTATGCCTCTTTCCCTTTGTCGTAAAACCCATACGAAAGTCTAATTCAAACCCATCGTCATCAATCAGCTCGATGATTTTACGACAATGAGAAATGTACCTAAACCTGAACGTTGGTATCGGATATTTTTTGTGAAGTGAAGTAAAACCGAACTGAGATAAATCACCAGAATATAGCCATAAAGGTGAAATAAATCTATTACTCGTAAAATAAACCTTACGGCTGTGAGAAAAGTGTTAAACTCGGGTAGCGGTGGCGGTATTAAAAAGTGAAGTTATTTCGAATATTAAACGCTGAGATGACGATGATGAAGCCTGTGTATGTGCATGTCGATTACGAAAGTACCAGCACCAATGTGTACTTTTTAATGTACACACTCGTAGAGGAATGCTGATATTAAAACTAAGAGTAATGTTTTTTTTTTTGCTCATCATCGTAGTCTGTTCGAATGACATTTGCTTACCATATTTTTTTTATCACACGAGTAGATTATTGAAATTACCTACTTGTCGTTTAATTGTCATTTTTAATGCATAACCCAGTCTCAGTCAGATCCTGTAAGAGTGTGTATGTGTAGGTCTATGGCCCATGTAATAATATGTAATATCAAAGGAAAAGCGTGCTAATGGCTTTGTACCTACACCGGATTCCGCCATAAAGATATAGGTAAATAAGGAACTACCTAATCGTATAATGGTGACATGAAATGTAACTTTATGTCGTCTGGGTGAAGTCTGCTCTGATTTTTAATCCAAGTATTTTTTTTATTATTAGTCATCGTCGAGAAAAGGTGATTGTTTTTTTCTTATTTTTTCTCAATAACATCGATAATGCACGTGTGTAAGTCCCAACTATGGTTTAGGTAGATGAACGGATTATCTGGGTATTTTTTAAGAAATTAAATTATACCATGTTTCAAAAACCTTTACATTATTTGATCTTTCGCTTAGCTTAATTCTGCTGTCAATATACTTAATAAGTCAACTCGTGGACTTGAACAAAATACCTACTCGAAAGTCTTAAGGTCTTATAATCTGGGCAATAATACGAGTTTAATCACCTTATCTATTTGGTATTTTAATCCTGCACGAATGTTATTGTTAAAGTAATCGAACTTATTATAAAAGACAATGAAATTCGGTATTGAAATTTTTATTGAGGAAAAATTTTCCAAAAATATCAACCTAGGTACTCGAATTGGAAGAGAAAGAACCTTCGTTGTTGTAAATTAACGATGATTTGATCTCCTCCTTTCTCCACCTTCTCTCGGGAATGAATCGACTGAAACAGGTGTACCTATCTCCAGTATGAGACAAATCACTCAAGTGTATGTACTTGATTTAGGCCCACATCATTTATAACTTTTAACAAATGATTTGATTTTTCGATAAGATTTGCAAAGAGTTGCTCACTTTATAGGTCATTTTTGACACTTTTATTTTATAATATCGTAATTAATCATAATCGTTCATAAAAAAACAGCATCACAGCACATCACACAGCGATACACTACTAACGTCAAAAAAAAATTACATAACTATCGAAATCGTTCTACAAATACCTACCTATACGTAATGTTTATAGATTCTATAATGCCATACAAACTGAACTTGGAATATCGCGTTATTTCGACATCCGAGATCCGAAAATCTCATCATTTGTATAGTCTTATAAATTAAATGAAAATTAAAGAAAAGATTTATATGACGACGACGGTATCCAAGGTTCATTACCTAACTTAACCTAACCTAACAATGTGGGTATTTTTTTCTCGTTATACAATTTTACAAAAACCATCATCTCTAACTGTGAATTTATTGATAGATTATGTTGAGGTCGTACGATGTGGATGAATCGATGACGAGATTACGAGTGTTTCATGATATCGTATCATTTTTATGCAGATATGGTGCGTGAAAAAAAGAAGAAAATATTCAATATTGTTCTCAGAGAAAATACCTACATAAACATTCAAATGTGTTAAATGAATAAAGAAAAATAATGATCGAGTCATGCATGCATAAGTATTTAGGGGCTCTCGATCTCGAGTAAAATGACCACAAAATACCATACATGAGCGAGTTGTAGGTACTTACTTAATTGAAATTCTTCACGTTTGAGTGATAAAAAAATGCAGGAAAGTTATTTGCTACTGGTTTTGCATTTTCCCACAGAAGGAAATTATATGGTATATGATTGCAATATGTTAAAAATTGTCGATACTTGATTACCTATGTTAATTTGTGTGTAAGATGCCTAGGTGTTTGAAAAAAAAGTACTCTATAAATTAGAAATTTTACTATTTGTAAAAACTTAATAAATGGACTTGGAAAATAATTTTTTTACCTAAAAGAAACGGATGATTATATCCAGGTGTGAGGTAGATTGCAAAAAAAAAAAAAAAAAAAAAGTAGAAAGATTTTGACCAAATTCAGTAGAGACTTTCATTTCGAGTTGAGAGTCACTCAGAAATTTTTTTTAGCTCCAGTAGTGTGAACCTGAAAGGGAAATGTGGGTCCTCAAATAGAGAGCATTTTTTCAAAAAATAGTGGTTTTTTTGCTCTAGCTCCTACCCAACCTGCTTTGGGAAACGTGTCCCAGTTTTAAAAGATGATATGTATTATTGAGATACTGCATCGACTTGGACCATTTCCATCAAAATCCAAAACCACTTTTAGGGTTCTAGTAAGCGGTTGGTTTGCAAATCGACTTTTTTTTAGCTTCGGATAAATTCGTGTTTAAAATTTTTTTATGTGAAATATTTCTCATTCAAGTCAAAACATTGAAAGATATAAGTTCTGAAACTTGGGAAATATTTTGAGAACCAATGGTGCCAATTTTTTGGTGATTATTGCAAGATTCAAAAAGTTGAAAAAAATTGATAAGTTTTTGGCTATTTTTGTGGTTTTTTTGAAATTCGTAATAGTTACCAAAAAATTGGCACCACTGGATCCCGAAATATTTTCCCAGTTTTAGAAATGATACCTTTGATGTTTTGGCATAATTATTACCCAATGCAAAATATTTATTTGACAAGAAAAAATTTTCAGAATACGAATTTACCCAAAAATAAGCGATTAGTAAATTTTCAACCGCTCAGTATGAATCCTAAAAGTCGTCTTACATTTTGATGGCAATGACCTAGGTAGACGCAGAGTCTCAAAATAGGTACCTACTATCTTTTGGAACTTGGACGGTTTTTTCACAAAACAGGTTGGGTATTTGTGTAAAGGCTAGAGCAGAAATGATCACGATTTTTTCGAAAATGAATCAGACAAAAAAAATTGAAAGGGTATCCTAAAATTGCGACAGCAAAATTTCAACGATTTTTGAAAGGTTAAAATTTGGTCTATATTTCCATGGATAAAAATTTGAAATTGATCAAAATGAGGAAGAAAACTGAAATTCAGTTGCCTCTTTGTTTTGCAACTTTGCAAGGTTGGGCAAACAGTTTTTTTTTTAAAACTCCAACTCACAATCACAGTGTCTGAGTTGACTCTTGTTTTAAGTATTTCTTTCGTCAAAAGTGCGTTGAAAAAAACCTAGAAACTTCAATCAATCAATTCATTTGAATGTTGTGGTATTTTTGTGCATAACACTTATATTGAATTTGTGCTCCCACAGCTCCATTTTGTTCAACGATCACGAATTGAGTTTATTTTTTTGAAATTTTGCTTCAGAAGTATAAGATGGGGTGGCATTTTTGATTCATTTCATAAAAAACAGCTCATCCCAATTCTGTTTATTTGTGATCTTTTAAATCAATTAGTTGCAATTTTGAGCAATTCTGGAGTCATCGACGGATTTTCGTGGGCTTCAGTATTCAAAAATCCTTCGAAAAGGTATCTACCTATATTAAAGGAAACCCCCAGCGCTTGAAAAACTCTATAATCCAGTCTCATGGTCTTCATGATCAATTCAAGCTCATGCTCAACTTCTCAGCGACTGTTTCTGTTGGTTTAAAAATTTAATATTTCTTTCTAGTAATCAACTTCATTTATTATTTCAAATCGAAAAATTCATTGGATACCTCGAAATGACTCAACACACTGTTAAGCCTTCCTAGAAAACAAATCGAACAGCTTTCTACTTTAATTTGTTCAAAATTAGGAATAATTTTCCAGTAAAAAATTGGACAAATTTTTTGAAAATTTCCAAAAAATTTAGAAATTAAATTCAGAGCCAGAAAGTATACATATTCTAAGGTAGGTAAGATAGGTCAAATGCCCCTGTTTCCAAATTTGGGAAATCATGATGGATTATTGTTGGGTAAGTACCTCTAAAAAAATGTTGAGCCAAAATTCTGTCTCTCACCTCGCCTCCTCAGTTGGTACATATATCCAGAGTAAGGCACTATAGCTTCACTCAGGTGAAATCGGTGGCCATCTTTTCGGCCATCTTTGATGCAAAATAACAATAGAATTTATATGAAACGTCACAGTGACGTCACTTGCCGAACAGCTGTACTGTGCTGTGATTAAGGTTGAAATCATCATTTTGCACCAAAGATGGCCGAAAAGATGGCCACCGATTTCACCTGATTGAAGCTATAGTGCCTTAATCCAGAGAACCCGTTTTTTGGCGGGAAAAAATCTGTATCCATGATAATTGGAGGTAAAGTTTAGGTACCACTTGGAATGTGTAGAGGAAACGTGAAGCTTTCGACACGATTTTTTTCAGAATTTTTCATCGCTGCGGTGAGGGTAAAATTGTCCAAAGATTACTCTGAACCGCTTTATCTCCAAACTGAAGGGATGGGCACAAAAATTATTACCGCCAAAATCCGTAAAAATTCAAAATTTGTCTGCAACAAGCTCATCATTTCTTCAAACAACCTACAAAAATGTGGTTTTTTTTTGCGACCAATATAAACATTTTTTTGAACCGAACGAAAAAGAATTGATGTAGGACCTTAAAATACACCACCAGCCAAAATTTCAGACGCTGAAATTCATTTTTCGATTTTTTGGCAATTTTTAAAAAATTCAAATTTAGCCCAAAAATGAAAAAAATCAAAATTTTACCAAATTGATCTAGAGAGTTTACATTTTGTTTTTAGTCTATTTTCAATCCTCATGAGTCGATTTGTGGTGGTTTCGAACGTGTTGAATTTGTCTAAGAGACATAAAGGAGGGGGGGAGGGCGAAGGGCGTCCTTTTTTTGATAGGTACTGTCAATTTCTAGTGAAACTACCCAACTTCGAGAACCTATTGTTCCTGTTGGTAAATTTTTTCACTAAAGAAAATACAGAGAATTTTTTCGAAAAATTTCAAAAATTGAAGTTGAGCTTTTTTATGAAAAGTTCAACTTTCAGGATGATAAAAGTCTCAAGAAGTGGCCTTAACTTTAAAAATCTGGAAAAAGTACGTATATCAAATGCTTATTTGTGTAGGTAACCAACTATCACATATGGTTTTCTTTCGTTATAAAATCCTAAGGGATGACACCCCCCCCCGGGTTCCAAAATTGGCAAACGAAAAAATAAAAGAGTTGTGTAGGTAATAAGTTCATAATTTCATTGAATATAGATAAATTTTCTCAATCGACGAATTCTATTTTTAATGTATTTTTTCTCTCCTCCCTCCTCCTCTTCCCTACCAAAAATAACACCTCAAAACAATACTTACCGAAATCTCCGCAACGTACCTAAACATCGAAATTCAGTCAAACAGACAGTAAAAAAAACCACACACACACCCAAATACTCGGATATGCCAACTTAATGAATAGCACTAATTTTTCGTCGCTCATTAATTTCTCATTTGAACGAGAGATGTTTTTTCCACATTTTCATCACGATCATCCGTTGCTAATGATTATTCTATCAAATTTTTCATCCACATAAACGTAATTAGTCATTATTCTCAACACATTAGGTATAGGCAAAATTAATTTGTATCTATAATTAAAATACCTACCTACTTACCTACAGAAGAGCGTCAAAGAATGATTCAGCATCAGCAATGACACTCGAAAATAAAATTTTGTTCCGGTGGGGACTCCCACACGAAGTCGAGAAATAGATTAGGCAGACACTTACCTACGTTATCTTGACCATCGAGTGTATTTTCTCCATTTATGCATATAGACTGTACATACATACATACATACATACATACATACATACATACAAAGTATACAAAGAAGTACCTACTCTATTAATCGGTTATGTAATTTGCGCTTTACAGAGTCAGTATGGATTTGGATAAAGATCAAGGTATGCCATGTTGGAAAATATACGCAGCCACGATAGCATCAGCATTATTTGGGTTCGTACTGACGCTGATTCTAATAAGGATATATAATTATTGCACACTCAAGTTATGTTACAGTAGAACAAATCTGAAAGGTAAAACGGTCATCATAACAGGTGCGAATTCAGGTATGTGAAACGAGACTATAATAGAATAATACTATGTAATTTAGTTACCTAGGTACCTACTCTAGAAACTCTAGAAATAATTATTCTTCAGCCAAGTTATCGGTATATATACCTAGAGACTCCTTTCTCGCATTTTCGTTATTAGAAAACACGTTGGAAATTTCGCTTCAATTTTTTCCCCTCTTATTTCGTAAAAATCGACGAATATTGGCAAAATCGATATCTACGTATAGGTATAGGTATAATTTATGCGAAAACATCAATCAATGTCGATAAATTCGCTGGAATTCTTATCGATGCGAATGTTTGATGCTTTCCTTTCGATTTCGATGAACTCGTAAATAAAATGTAGCCTACTATACGCCAGTACTTGAGATGATTGTCGATAGAATTATACGATGTGATAAAACCACACACATTAATCGTGAAGTGATAAATTTATCGGTGCGGTGAATTTTCAATTTTAAAGCCTCGTCAATTAAACACGTAATAATTCTACTTACGAGTCAATGTATGTAATATCTTCCTCCGCGAGTCTCTAAATTCACATCGGTAGGAGTTGGGTGGCGGTGGGGGAAGGGGGGGTGATTTAGGATACAATCGAATTTGAGAAAAAAGACTCGAACAAATCCCATACAGTATCATTTAATTACCTAGCCTATACGAACACGTTTTATGCACAACATGTGTATACGTGTACGATACATCGTAGTACAGATGGCAATTGGCATTTAGTCGAACACGGATACGTTGTTGTCGTGTTCATGAAACAGGTTGTAAAGATCTAAGCGACTGGCCACGTTAATACGCCGGAGACCGGATCACGCACAATTAAACTTGTAAATTTTCTAAACAATTATATAAACATTGATGAGAACGTATCAGTTTATAATATGGGGATTCAAAATTTTAATATCTAATAAAACACAAGCCAAGCCATATTATACACCTGGTCGAAATTTGTTACGAATAAATTATTATTATACAATTTTATCGAGGGAGGCAACAAATTCGAGACAAATTTTGCAGTTAGTGAACCTGCTTCGGATGGAGACTACCGCAAAAAAAATCCAAACTCGATTTTAATAATACTCATTAACGAAAGTTAAATCACATCCCATTGTAGACGCAAAATCCAATTTTATTACGTAACTATTATAGCTTAATCTGTACCGTGTATTCGACCTCGGGCGGTGAAATTTGAATTTTTTTTATTCGGTTTCATGGTCTTTGGAGAAGATCTCGGTGAATCATCGCGTGGTGTAATTTTTCGAGGGCATTATGAAAATCTGAAGTTGCGATCTGAACTCTGAAGAGTGAAATTTGATACTGGAGATCAAAAAATTGTAGATTAACTCACCATTATAAAAACTAAGATGTTATATGATTTTTCGTAATAATTTTTTCAAGCGTTTTGGATTGGGGGGGGGGGTGAGGTGGGTGAGGGGAGGGGGGGGTTGAACAGGCTGCATTGAGAAAAGCTACCCAAGTGGGTACATAGATTCATCTGTGCGAATGTGTATTTTTTAAAAAATGGTGGGGTAGGTAAAATTGGTGAAATATTCATGCATAATGTTTTGCCTACTCTTCAGATGTCAGGAGCTAAGATTATAGGAACATTGAGACTGAACTGAATTCAATTCATATGTGTAATATGATAATGATTTTTCATGCTGATCATCAGAAAAACAAATTCTACAACCTGATGTAGTTTCACGAAATCAATTTTTGGCTGAAATTTTCCTTATTTTTCTCATCGTTTTTTATTGTAAAAAAAAAACAATTTTATATGCCAATCAAGCATCTTAATACGAAAAAATTAAAAATAAAAATATGTATAGGACGTAAAATTTCCTACATGTTCGAATTCTATAATTTTTTTAAAATATAAATGTGAGTTTTCGAGATAAGGGTAAGGGCACCAATTATGGACCAGTCCGCAATATGGACCAGCGCCCGTTCTTGTTGGTAATCAGCGCAATCTGTCAGGAAAAATGTATTCTGATGTATTTTTCATCAAAAAAACGAATGAGATAAAAATTACAACTGTAAAGTCAAAACTCGCTGAGAAATTTACAAAAATCTGTTTTGAGACACTGAAAAAATTTTTTAGTGTGTTTTTCAACTTTTATTAAAATATATATGTGGTGTAATTTTCTAAATGTCATTGATGTTTATAATATCAAAAAAGGATGTATGTAGTTTCTGCTGGAGTGATCAGTTTTTGCTAAAAATGAGGGTATGTACAGAAATTTTTGGTGCAAAGTTTTTTTTTATGGAGTGCGCTAATATGGACCACCTGTGATATTGAATTTTTTACTCATTTTTTACAGCCGCTGAAAAGGGGAATGCTTGAAATACTTTTTTTTGTTCATTTCTACTAATAAATATGATGTTTTGAAACTTAAAAATATGTTTATTTTGAAATTATTCTTTAGGTGGTCCATATTAGGCATTCAAAATTTTGAACTGTCATTTTGAAACCAGTCATTCAACGATTTAAAAAAAAATATTCAAAATTAACCTGAACTGCTTAGAATAAGTTTTTTTGTTCATTTCTACAAATAAATATGACCTTTTGAAAAATGTGATAGTATGTTTGTTTTGAAATTTTATAGGTGGTCCATATTAGGCGTCCAAAATTTCGAACTGTCATTTTGACACTCATCGCTCAACAATAAAAAAAAACATACTTAAAGTTGACCTTCACCCCTGAAGTTTTGTACAGTGTTAGTGGAAGGATGGAACTTCATTTTAAGCCTTTTTTGTGGAGGTTTCTACCCCCTATAGTTTTCAAGTGGCAATCCTCCAAAAAAAAGTGGTCCATATTTGGTGCCTCTATACCCTTATTTTGGCTTCTGTAACTCAAAAGTCGACGATGCGTATCTTTTTCGTAAGTATCTGAAAGACCTGACTTTTTTTTTTTTTTTTTGAAGTAAGTGGACTTTCCTGATAAAGAATTTTACATTCTGTAAATATAATGATATTAAGTACCACTTGGTGATACTTGCATAAGCTGAATACTCTGAGAATATTACTTACCCCGGCCAAAGGCTATATCAATTATATCACACAATAAGTAAAATGTAGTCACGTGTAAGACACTTTGTATTAAACGTAAAAGAATAAACACAGTTAAATACCTTTTAAGAAGGTTTATATGTATCAACACGATACTTAACACTTAACACTAATTACTTATAATTAAACACAATTAAAACTAATATAATACGCTTTCTTGCCAATTATGGCTATAATACACCACCGAGATTATACCGCGTCGACACGTCCGATCACTACGTACCTCAACAATATAACAATCGGCCGCAGCGCCGCTCCGTGGGCTTGTAGCCCTGTGTCGCGACGCGTGATCAGTGTTACCAACACATATACTTAATCCTATATAACCCTTACAGGTCCGGCATATCTCCCCTCTATCATATGCCCCTTCGTGGCTTTACTCAATGAGTATAACCAGTCGTGGAAAGCACGGATCAGAGAGAGAAAGATATGTCGAAGCTGTAAGGCTGGTCCCTGTGGGAGCAGTCTCTGCCCCTCGTGGTGTTCCACTGCGGGAAATTCGAGGCAGAGTAAATCCAATTTTAGCCCACTGTGCACGTAGCAATACCCCCGAAGCTCCCCTTCGCGACCCTGCACCACCCGCTATCGCATCCGAAGATACGAGCAACGAATAAGGACAGAATACACAAAGTTGAAAACATCGGGTAAGTATGTGCTATCTAGCGACAGAAATCAAAAATAAAGACGTTTTCCCTAAACTAATAATTTTTTCAAACTCCCAAATCGAAAAGGATAGGCGAGACAAAGTCGAAGAAGCGAACCGAAAGTTGGATGCTGTGCATCCAAGTTGAAGGTACTTGTCGTCTACCTGTGGTAGTGAGTCGTGTCGCAACTCGAGTGTGAAAATATTACAAAAAACTTAGAACTTCTAAAAATTTACAAAAAGTTAACAAAATACAATAGAAAATAGGACTGTATAGATGCGTGGAGAAATTTGTCAATTCTACAAAATAACACTAACTCTACTCAGTCCTTTCGAAAACACAATTATAGATAAACAAAAATTAATCAGTCTGTGACCGAGTAAAATTACATGTAATCAAATTATAACAATCAGCACAATATATATCAATCGAAAATGCAACGTAGCGGATTAATCGAATTATCGAACCAAAATACAGATGATTATCGTCGGATGTTAAAGTTGACTTCTTTGAATACAGATAACGACGTTGAAAACGTTGGCGGAATGTTACCTCGCCTTGGTTGCGATGATGCCAAGTCAGTGGCGACTACGATAATACTTCGACGATTGCTGTTGAGAAAGTTGATTAATAAGGTACCCTGTGGGTAATTTTTACAAAATGTCAATTTGATATCGCTGCGCGATTAGGTTAAAAGGTAATTTCGACTCATTTTTTGCAATTTTACGTTAGTCCACTCGATTTTGGAAAATTAAACAAAGTTCAAAACTACGAAAATAAAAATACGACTTCGAGTGGAAGATTTTTTAATGAAAATTCTGGTGAAAATGGTCCCTAGGTACAAACCTTTTTTGAATTTATCAGTACCTACTTTTCTTCGGATAGGTACCTACAATTTGGAAGTTGAAATTATTATTTCAAAAATGGCCAAAATTTCTATCTTTTCTGAGTCGTACGTAGTTGTTATTTTTCACCAGATTTTATGTATTAGACTGTGTCTAAGTCGTGTTTACGATTGTATCGTATTAGCTCTCTGGCATGTCAGCATCTTCGTGGTTGATTGTAGCGTTTGCGGTATCTTTGTTGCTATTCGCTTCGCCTTGTTGGCGTTGAGGTTTCGGCGTGCTAGTAAGGAAGTTTGCTGCATTTTGCGACTTATTCGGCGATGGTCCTGTGGATCCTTGCGTCGTGTTTATCGGCGCCTGTGGCGTACCAGGGTTTGATGTTGAAGGGTATTCGGAAAATGGAACCGTTCCTGGTTGAACAGTCGTTTCCACTCCTTCCTCCATTTTCTCAGGTGTTTTTGGACTGTGTCCAGTGTACTCAGTTTTTCCATCTCTTACAATGGTGAAAGCTGGTTTATCGATCGTTGGGGGTAGCCCTTGGTGTTTTGCAACTTGATTGTTTCCAAATGGTTGCATTTGTTTTGTTTCAGGAGCATGTTGCTGAATAGTTTGATTCAATTCGTCGCAGGCTTGATTGAATCTGGTAGTCGAAATGTTCATCATTTGTTGTCCTCCAGGTATATCAACCATTTTTTGTACCGTATCCGGTGTGGTTTCAATACCTTCCATTGCAACATGTTGTTGCGCTTGTTGCGCGTGTTGAGCGTTGAATTGCTCCAAGTTGGCTTGACTAAGTCCAGCGTTTACGAGTGTATTGTCGTTAGCTCCAGCTTGTTGCTGACCAATCGGTATGTAATCCGTTCCTGGACTTTCGAATTGCAGTTCGGCTTGTTTTTCCGGAAATTCATCGTCCTGTTGAACGAAATGTTGAGATGATTGCGAGTATTCCGAAGAAGTATCATCGTCGTAATATTGGAAGGCGTCTTCTTCTCCTTCGTTCTCTTCACGTTCCCGCTCTTTCGGATCTTTTGGCGGCATGATGAGGTCGTCGCGGATTGCGAATACGTAATCGTGATAGACCTCTGGTTCAAACCACGGTCCGAAGTCGTCCATGTTCGGTCGCATGTTGCCAAAAAAGTTTTCAGGTCCCATTATCTCTACGATACCGTTGTAGGTTCTCGACCATGAATCCGTGAAAACTTTCGTATAAGCTGCTACCAGCTGTTCATTCTGGTCGGGAAAATACATTAGTGGCATAAGGTAGATTTCTCTAACCTTATACTTTCGCATGAGTCGTAGTAGTACCGCATAATGATCGCGGAAAGTCCTCGCAGACATGCCATTAAACATGTCCCAGTTTCCAATTGAGTACATGACTCGCGGTGGTGCGTGTTTTAGTTTTGTTAACGTATCGATGAGGTCAACGATACTCAAATCACGTCGGTATAGTCCTGGATGTAATGCTTGTAGCATATTCTCTCGTAGTCGTAGCATATACTGGATCATTCCCCAGATATACCCATCTCCCATCATTAGGACATCTTGAGCTGCAATTGCAGTGTATACGCCGTTCGCGGCTTGATTGTTAAACGTCGCAAGAAGTGAATATCGACAAGGGTAGAATTGTAGTGGAAAAAATGGAAATAAAGTCGTTGCTTTTATCGCATATCGTCGAAAAAATCGATCGTGTTCTCGTTTCGTCTGTGTGAAAGGTCCTTTACGTTCACGTTCTTGTTTGCTTCGACTTTTTGTCTGTTGAGTTCGATAAATGCTGCGTGTTTGTGTCGATGGCGTGTGTAGCGCAGGTGGTATCAATTTGCCTTGATCGTCGTATTGTGGTACCTGGTCCATCACCGAAACGTGAGGAGGTACCTGGTCAGGTCTGGCTGCTGCCAGATTTACGTTGGCATTTGGTGCCATTTGCTGCTGTGCTGCTGCGGCACGTTGTTGATTTGCTTTCGACATTCGAATGTTGCCGGGAGATACTCCTCTTGGTAGCCGTGGCGGCGGCATTTGATGTTGTAACATCTGTTGTTGTGAATTGTACGTAGGAGTCGGAGCTCGGCCTCTTATCATTGGGTTCGGAGCAAAACTCTTCTGAATATTGCCTGTTGGCAATTTTTGACCTTGTGTACTTTTTAGCGGTGGTCTGTATTCATGTATCGGACGTTGAATGTTTTCGAAGTCCGGTTGGATTGCGGCTGCAGCTGCGTAGGAAGCTGGTGACGATGTTGATGTACCAGGTTGGTTTGTGTTGTCAGATTGAACTGATAATACGTTCGCAGCTGTGCTGAGAATAACGGATGCGTCGTCAGCGTTTCTCGCTGGTGTAGTCGATCTTGATCGTGATCGCCTCTCATTAGCTTTAGATAAAGCTAATTGGTAAAGACTTTTAGTCTTAGCGAGTTGAGTTTTCGTACTCGTAAGTTCTGCCTGTAGCTTCGCTACTAAAGCTTGGGTTTGCGCGATTTGTTGCTCACTAGTGGCATGACTATCCTGCCAGAATTGAGCTTCAATTTCCACCGCCGAGTTTGCCAGCGCACGTAAGTCTAGCGCTTGTAGCGTTGTCTGCATTAAATGAAATTGTGAGGCGTAAAGTGTCATGTTACACTGATCACGTGGGCAGAGGACCATTTGTTGTCCGTTGGCACTTGCCTCGGTACACATGTCTCTTACGCATGCTGCGTGGAATACGTGTTTGCAATCACTTGTTGCGAGTACGGTGGCGGCTTCGTAAAATTCGCTGCAAGTTTTACTCGCTTTTTCTTTTTAGTTTCAGCTTTTTTAGCTTCATTGTCTGATTTTTCTTGTTTACGCTTTTTGTATAATTTTTTGCGTAGCTTTCGAGCTTTTTGTGCCCCAGTTGATTCGTCTGTCGAATTTTTGTCCTGAGTACTTTCTTTTTCCTCATTTTGTGTTTGTTTGGGCTGAAGCTGCGCTTCTAATTTCTTTTTATTACGTAATTGAAGTCTTTGCTCTCTAGCAACGTCAATAAGTTTTTTTATGACCATTTTTGATCCTTCGTGGAAAATTTTCTTTTCCGCATCAGTTGCTAATGGTATGCCTTGAATTCTTTCAAGCATGTCCTCTTCCGAGTCAGTTGTTGATGATTTTTGATCATCATGTTTATGTTTGTTTAGGAAGTCTTTGATTTTGTCAATCATTTTTCGTTGATCAATGTATGAATGTAACTTGTCGTCTTTTTCCATTCTATCGATCTCCTTTTGAGTTAGGAAAAGAGTGAGTTGCCTTATGTTGGCTACACGATTGATGTTTGAGTCGTCTGTGGGCTCTAGTAAATAGGAATTTATTCCTGTACGTTTTATTACTAGGTAGGGACCCACTTTTTTAGGGTAAAATTTTTCTCCAGTACACTTGTCCTTGCTGGATTGTTTATGGTTCGTGAGTAGAACCATGTCTCCTTTTTTCAAGATAGTAGGATCAGGATGCTCCTTATTGTATTTGTATTCTTCTTCAATACGTTGTAGTCTACGCCTTTCGCGTATGTAATTCTCAATTATTTGAGAAGGAGTCATTGATTCCACTTTGGACTTCATGTGTTCAGTCGTGTAGACTGCTTTTTTCGCCAATTGATCTGCAATTACGTTTGTGTACTCGATTTTACGAGCATAGACGTGTATAAACTGTACACTTGTGAATTTTTTCACTAATTCCAAAATTCGTTCAAATAAAATTTTGTGGTGTACTGGCTTCTTACGAGAATTAAGCCAGTTGTTTTGTTGCCATCTTGTGACAGTATAGTTTAATGCTTTGATCGCATAATTTGAGTCCGAAAAGCATTTTACTTTCTTAAAGTTGTTCTTTAACATTGTCTCTAGTGCGACTATAATTGCCTTTAGTTCGGCATAGTTATTAGATAGACTAAATTCACCGTCAAATTCCAATTTCTGTGAAATATTTTTTGTACTGTCAGTTGAAAAACAAATTCCAATGCCTGCTACGGCGTCTTCGTCTCCATTCTTGGAGCAGGCTCCATCAGCTGTCACTCTCGCATAGCCGTCCGGATCCGAGTATACATCCTTTTCAGGGATTAATGTTGTTTTGTGATTTTGTTCGATTGTCATCGAAGGTAGTTTAATCTTTGCTAATTTATGTAACAACTTTATCAGTTTATGTTTAAAATCATACTTGGCCCCTTTGTGTGGCATTTTGTCAGTAATACAGTCTTGGATGCCCCAGGCCTCATTGGGTTTAAATCCAAAAGGACCTGGTGTGTTATTTATTTCATCTTCAATTTCTTGAACGTATGTATGCCACCATATGTGCGTTGTAAAGGGATCGTGTAATTTATTAATTTTAGTCCGGAGTTTGTCTCCAATAATCCGCATCGTGCGTTCAACCGACGACGATTGTGGATTGTAGGCATTCGTGTGTGCCACTTTTATATTCCTGTCTTCCAGCAGGTTGTACCAGTCGTCATTGATGAATTGTTTCCCATTGTCTGAGATTACTTTCTTAGGTTTAATACCCTTTTTGTCTATCCATTCTAGGATTGTTTTCATCTCTCGACAAACGTTTTCTTTTTTGATTTCTGGCATCGATCTTAGCCAATTTCTACCCGTGAAAATGTCTTTGGCTACTAGTAGGTATCTAGGTGCCCCTTGTATAGCTGGAACTGGTCCATAAATGTCTACAGAGAGTACCTCTCCCATTGAGTAGGCTTCTATTTTTCCGAATTCAAGCACTTTTGGCTGAGCGTAATTTTTATTGAGTTTGCATATTATACATGCATTAGTGATTTCTCGAATGTAATCGAGTGATTTTGGATGGTAATAAATGCGACGAAATGCTGCGTCTAATTTATTTGCACTAGTGTGGCCATAGGCAGTATGTAAAAAATCGACTGTGTCATAAAAGAGTTCTGTTGGCAAGTAGGGAACGTATGTATCGTCTTCTAGTCTTTTCATCAGAATTTCTTTTTTCTTAGCAGTGTCTTGAATCTCTTCATCTGTGTCGGATTCATTACGTTCTCCGATATTCGTATTGCATTGATTTACAATTTTGTATCGGTTTAGTAACCGTTTCTTTTTGTCTAATTCTTTTTTGTTTTTCACAGGTATATATTCCTTCATTATTTTCATCATTGCGATGCAATTTTCATCAGTTTGTTGATATTTTGATATGTTTGACATTTTGTCAAAAAGTCTTGGGACATTTTCGTCCAAAAATTTTAAGTCAAAAGTAGAAATCATCGTTTCGAAATTTTTTATTTCAAGTTCAGGTGCTTTCATCATATAGAGCATCCTATTTGATTTGGTCATTGAAAATTGTAGGTCAAAGCAGTTGAGCATTGTAATCCAATATGCTGCTTTGCGATGCGTTTGCATCATGTCTCTGTATTTATTTATTGTGGCTAATAGGTTTTTCTTTACGTGAATTACACGTCCGAATACCCACATTTGTAGGCGTTTAAGTACTTGGACTAGCGCCATCATATCCTTATCAAAAGGAGTAAAATTCTTTTGGTGAGCTTCGAATGCGATCGATACAAATAAGCATATATGCTTTTGTTCGTCTTCTTTGTCTTTATTTGTAATGTAAAATAGAACTGCGTTCATAGCATCTTCACTTACGTACGTATCGAGATATAACTCGACGTCAGGAGGTGGTGGCTTCAGTGTAAAATCTGCACAGAATTCTGTCTTCAGCTTTTCAAAAGCTTCTTCTTGGGCTGGGCCCCACAGTATTTTGCCATCTTTAGCACTTTTACCTACAGTCAAGTTATAAATTGGTCGCAATAATTGCATGTAATTTGGAATAAAATTCCTATATAGACCTGTAAGTCCAATTAGTTGTAGTAATTGTTTTACTGTCGTGATATTAAATTTACCTTTTTTGTTTGTATGTTTATCCACAAATTCCATAAATTTGGTAACTTTATCCTTTTGTTTGGAAATTTCGTCTTTGGATATTACAAATCCTAAGTGCTCCGCATATTCGCGAAAAAATTGTGTTTTTGTAGGATTTAATTTCAGTCCGTTTTCACGAATACGTTCGAATACGTGTAGTAGTCTTTTTAGAGTTTCTTGGAATGTAGCTCCAGATACCTTCACGTCATCGACGAATTTTGTGATTCCTTTCTGGTCAGGAATGACTTGGTTCATCATGTGGACGAATTCTCCACTTGATATTTTTAAACCGTAAGGGAGTCTACAGAACTCATATACTTGTCCGCATACTTGGAACGCTGTGAATTTTCGTGAAGCTTCATGTAGAACAAGTTGCCAAAATCCTGACGTAAAGTCAAGAGTACAAAAATATTTGTCACTTGTGTTCTCGTAAATTATCCATTCTATCGGACTTGGTTCAGTGAGTACTTTTTGTAACACTGCGTTTAATTCGTCAGCGTCTAGGCATAAACGTATGTCTCCAGATTTTTTAATTACTGGAGCTGTGGTGTTTATGTAGTTTGACCTTGAAGGTCTAATTATGCCTAATTTCAGCATTTTTGATATAGCTCGTCGTAAAGATTCAATTATCTTTTGTGAGGGTCGGAATTTTTCTCCTCTCCATTTTTTCAAATCAGGTTCTTTACCGTCATTTATAAATTTGAATCGGACTTGTTCGCCCTTGTATTTACCAGCATTAAAGCTGAAAATGTCACAATATTCTTCTAGTTCTTTCCAAGCATTGTTTGCTTCTTCAAGAGTAATCCATCCCTTAACTACGAGATTGTTTAAGTCTATTTTCATATTTTTCTTGTAAAGCTCTCTGGCTTTTTCTTGTTCGTGAGTCCAATCTTCATCTAGGTACTGTGTATGATTTTTTATCATTCGTACTGTACTGTGTACATTTTGTGGACATACCATCATGTTTTTCAATGGTAAGCTACCATAACCAAATCTAGGTGTTAGTTCAAAACGTTCATCTTCTGTGAGGAAAGGTATTGTGAACGGTATACCATTCTTAGGGTTGCAGATAGCTCGTTCTTGACCATTTTCACAGTCAATTTTTATACCTAAGTATCTTAGTGAAAGTCTACCAATTATGACGCTGTATCCGTCAGTGTCTAGTATAAAAAATGGCATTGTTAGCATATGGTTGCCTATGCGTACACATACCTCTACAATATGTGTCATTGCTCGTATGATTTTATTATCAGCTAATTTTAAGTTTACTGGGTGGTCCAGTTTTATGTATTTGATCCATTGTGGATGCTCTCTTGTTAGGTAATCTACTACCGGTTTTGTCATTGCATTGGGCAATGCCCCCGTGTCCAGCTGAGCTGGTATAGGTACGTTGTCTATAAATATGGGGATTGCGCAGTAGTAATCTTCTGTGTTTATTGTTGGTCGTTGTAAATTTGTTTCGTGACGAGCTTCACTCTCATTTGTTTTCATAAATTCTAAAATGTCTAAAGCTTTTTGCTCTAATGTCAATTCTATTTTTTTGATTTGATTTGGATGTTCTTCATCCTCGTCTGGCTCATATTTGGATATTTTGATCCATGGATCGTCTTTTAAATTGTCTACAAATGATAGTTGTACATCATTTAAGTCCATTATGTCAGGCATCATTAAAATTGCCTCGTTCAGACGATCATTTGGTCTCATTTGTGATGCTTTGTCTTCGTAAATTTCTCGATTTCCGAGGTTGTCTATTTTAATTTTTTTCATTCCAAGTATCGAATCGTATTCGTAATAGTCATAGTGTACAATTTTGTCCGGTGGTATAGTACCATTCATGTTCAAGGATTTTACCTCAAATGTTTTTATTTCATTTTCAATGTCAGTTTTATCGTCATCTTCGATCTGTTTTTGTTCTTCTAAGATATGTTTCTTTGCTTTCGGCTTCATTGCCGTTTCTGTATTATAAGGTTTTGAAAGCTGTGCACTTTTTGTAGGTGGATCGTAAATTATTCTTACGAATTCGGCTTTTCCGTTTTCTTGTGATCGAAATTCTCTTCGCATGTATTCTCCAGTAGCTGGATCTATACTTACTTTTTGAGCTAAAACAGCTACTAAAGTTTTCATCATGTTGCGATTAAGTTGTATTTTGTCTTGAGCTTTTTGTGTACAGCATTCGCTGAATTTATTTTCTCGTACGTAGCTTATTGGTTCTTTCAATAGACTACCTGTTTTGGGCATTTCTTCGCCTGAATCGTCTATATCTAGCAATATTTTGCATAATAAGTCCATTACTATGGGGTACATCGCCATGTCAGGATAATACCTGTCGTATGCTTGACAATAGTGAAAAGTAGCCTCAATCGGCATAACCTCTCCGTTGGGTGATTCTTCGGGTTGAATGAACCATCCTTTTTTGTTACTTTCGACTGTTTCAGTGCGTAAGAATTCGTAAGCTATTTGCTTATGAAATGTCACTCTAGGGTGGTCGTCTGCTATTTCTTGGAACATCTTACGATACTCTTTGTATCGATGTAGGCTCGTGCCTTGTTCACCTTTCTTCGGTGGTTTTGCTATTGGCATTAATAGTATTATTCGTTCCGCTCCTTTTTCTAGCAGTGCGTTTACGATTAAACGTAATTTGTCTTTTACCATTTCAGTAGGCGCATTAAAGTGATTAAATTCAATTTGTCCTGCGGACAGTATGTATTTGGCATTTTTTGGAAAGTTGGTTTTGCAAACTAGTTTTAGTAATGTTCTAATGTCAATCTGGTCCCTTATATATTCTGGTAGTTGTTCGGCTCTGCGTACCGTTCCTCGTCTTATAAAGTGTACGATACCGTCGCCTATCCATATATAGTCTTCTGTGAATGCATTTTTTTGCATAATCGGTGGAGGAAGCATTTTGCTAGACGAAGCCTCCGCGTCGCCTAGCTCTACTTGTTTCCCGTAAGTTTGTCAGCTTTTTCTTTTTCTAAACGTTTCTTCTTCTCCTCTTCAGTTTCCTTCTTCGGAGGAGGTAAAATCGTAATTTGCGCTTGTGTTTGCGCATTCGTTTGGTTTAGCGCGTTTACCGGCGCTGTGAGTGTACCTTGAGTTACATTCGATGATTGCTGCTGCGCAGCTTGTTGTTCATTTAGCGCTTGTAGTGCTGCTTGTTGAGCTGCGAGCGCATTTGGATCTACCTGTGGCATGAAAGTCGGCATTTGCATTTGCATTAGCGGGTAGGGGTAGTATGTGGGTGCTTGAAATACCGGTGAATATTGATATGTCATAGGTGCTTGTGTTTGAGTCATCGATGTATCGAAATAATTCTGCGATGAATTAGAGGCTGTGTCTGGGTAGCTATCATCCAAATTATTATCATAATTTGTGTTGTTGAAATCGACATAATTGCCGTAGTTATCATACCCGTAATCGGGGGTGTATTCTTGACCGTAGTCTGGCATTACGCCATCCATTTCCATTTGTTTCACTGGTAATGTTTGTTGTTGATTTCCTCCTTGTGGAGGTTTGTAGATAGCTACTGTCGTATCTGTATTAGGTTGTTGTTGCCTACCTTGTATTGGTAGGGGTGGTCTTTGTGAACCTTGTTGGAATCTGTTGTTTTGTTGGCGTTGGCCGCCATTTGATTGGTTATTATTTTGTTGTCTTTGAAATCTTTGGCCATTTTGATTCCAATTATTTTGATTTTGAGGTCTGTTGAATCTTTGATTCATTTGTTGATTGTAGAATTGAGCATATTGCTCCGGTGTGAATCTAGATTGGAACTGTTGTAGCATTTGCTGTTGCTGCATCAATAGATTATTTTGTGCTGTGCGTAAATCATGTATGTTAGTATTTTGTGTCGTAAATTTTTCGGGTGTATATTTTAGTTCCTTGTGTTTGGGATTATGTTCTTTTTTCGAGATTTGTCTTAAGATTTCAATAAATTCGTCGATCGTTAGGTCCGGTTTTTGGACATATAATGCGTACATTTTTGGTGTCTTATCTCTCATCATGTCAACGATGAATTTTTCATCTCTAATAGTGGAGTTTTTGAAATTTTCCAACCATCGTATCATAAATCCAATGATTTCTGGTAACGAACGGCAGTATTTTGCGTCATCGCAAAAGTTTTCAGCATCTTGCTGTGCTTTTGCATTCCAGTAGAAATTTAGAAAATTCGTGCGTAAATCGTTATATACATGAACTTGTAAGTTAATGCTTTTGAAAGCCCATTGGTCTTTCGTGTCTATGTTCGCACGGAAGGCTGCGGCCTTCATAAATTCAGTCACATTAAATCCAATAATGTATTCTTCAAACGCATTAATGTACTCGTATGGGAAATAACGTCGCTGTTCGTTAAAGAACACGCCAGCGTTACGCATAGCTGTGTAGTCGATCTTCGTTGGTCGCGTGTCTGCGCCTGTGATCGCACGTTGGTGTGGATTTGCTTGTAGCGAATCGTGAATTTTTAATACTGTATTTGTAAGTGCCATTTGGTTGATAGTGCAATTGTTCACTAATTGTACTTGTTCAGCTACATTTTGTTCGATGCTTTGCATTCTGTTGTCGTTTTCTATGAATTTCTTTTTAGCGCTTTCATCTAATGTCGTGTATTTGTTTGAGTAATTAACTGCCCAATCATTTAGTTCATCTAATTTTTGGCGTACGTATTGTACGTTTGTAGCTGCGTCTTGCGCTTGATTACGTGCTTCGAGTGCGTGTGACGCCGATGTCGACGCACTTTCAGCTGCGGTTTGAGCGATGTTTCTCGATTCAGTTGCTACCGATTTTGTTGTTTCGATATGCGATGCTAATTCGCGTTGATTATCAAAAATTGTTTGCATTTGTGTATTGTCATATTTCCATGACTCTTGTAATAAATTACGTAGGTGTTTTATATCATCGTCCTCACCGGGAGGGTGGGCGGGAATATTCGTGCTACGAGGAGTGAAGGTGTATTTGTCGTTCATGTTTTCGTTTGATACGATATCGGATTTTTCCAAAGTTTTCTGATTTTGCTTTTCAGAAATCGGTTTCGGAACACTTTGTGTTCTATTGCGCCTATGAGTTCCCCCTTGTAGAATTACCTCGTTGTAATCTACACGGCTTATACTTCTCTCACTACGTCTCAAGTTTGACATACGCGCCAAAATAAATTCACTACTGTGTAGTTATAAATTTTATTACAAGTAATACAAGTCACAAATAATAATATGTACAATTAAATGCGTATATATACGCAACGTGGTAGATCACGCTGTTTAAAAGCGCGCGAACACACCTCGTGTTGAAAAATATGTTACGTGCAGCGGCAGCTGCGACAGTAAAATCGTCCGAGGTTGCGGCAGCGACAACGGCTCCGTTCTCCGAATTCGGCGGTTGGACGGGGCGGCGGTGGCAGCACGTACCACGTTGATTCGAGTGCTTTTGCTTCGCCTCTTCTTGGCTAATTTTCTCAAATTAACCTACACGAAAATGCAAATAAAAGCTCCTACTTATGTCTAGATTATTAATAAAGCCACTTTTTAATCTTTTATTTGCGGATTTACCACCAAAAAGAAAAATAGCAAGCGTGTACGAGCTCTAGCGGCTCTCTATTTGTCTGTAGACAATAAGCAAAAAATGAAAAAGTACTTGACGTTAGGCGCCAATGTAAATATAATGATATTATGTACCACTTGGTGATACTTGCATAAGCTGAATACTCTGAGAATATTACTTACCCCGGCCAAAGGCTATATCAATTATATCACACAATAAGTAAAATGTAGTCACGTGTAAGACACTTTGTATTAAACGTAAAAGAATAAACACAGTTAAATACCTTTTAAGAAGGTTTATATGTATCAACACGATACTTAACACTTAACACTAATTACTTATAATTAAACACAATTAAAACTAATATAATACGCTTTCTTGCCAATTATGGCTATAATACACCACCGAGATTATACCGCGTCGACACGTCCGATCACTACGTACCTCAACAATATAACAATCGGCCGCAGCGCCGCTCCGTGGGCTTGTAGCCCTGTGTCGCGACGCGTGATCAGTGTTACCAACACATATACTTAATCCTATATAACCCTTACAGGTCCGGCATATCTCCCCTCTATCAATTCTATAATTTTTTTTCATAGAACTTCTTGTTTACTCAGAAAAATCGATTTTTAAAGGAATCAATATTTACATACTCACTTATCTAATCTTCCATAAAAACCTGCCCCCTTTTTTTGGGCAAACGAAAAATTCTCAAGTCTGAAAAAACGTCAAAATGTCAAAAAGTCATTTTTAAAAGTTTGAAATATCACTTCATTGACCTTTTTTTTCAAATTAGTGAAAGTTGTAACATGATAATGCCATTTTTTTAAAAATTCAAAAGCTTAATGCATAATTTTTTTCAAATTTTCAAAAGTCGAACTTGATATGTAGGTATTTAAAAGACTACTTCAATGCTACCCAAAATGCTAAAGAGGTCAATTTTTTCAGTTTTCAAACGTCCAACGTAATGTCAAGAATTCATCTCAATTTTTTCAAATTTCTTAAAAGTGAGAAAAAATATTACTCGGGTGGTGGGGGGGGGGGTTTGCAAAAGTAATGCAAACAATTTTCCATTTTTTCGAAGTTTTCAAAAAAGTTAATAAATCAGATATTTCTGTACTTACTTGAAAGACTGGAAATTGGTCATTTTTTTCCAAGTTTTTAAAAGTCTGAAAAAATTGGAAAATTTTAAATTTTTTTCAAAAAAAATTCCAAGTTTTCAAGTCTTAAAATACATACCTACTTATGTTATAAAAATACAATAAAAAATTGTTTTTGATGCTGAAAACTGAAAATTTTTCAAAAAAATGATTTTTACTGCCAAAAACGATGAAGATTTTTTTAAAAATCCGTACAAAAAATCTGATTTCTCAAAAAACTCAGAGTGGTGTAAAATACAAAGTAACCTCAGAATTTTAAAACAGAAACTTTTCAAAAGTTAAAAAATGTCGCCATAGGTATGTTATATTTTAAAAAGTACTTACTTAATCCAATATTTTGAGATTTAAAAAAGATATTTTGTTGTTCACAAATAAGATGTACCATTAAATTCAAAATTGAATTTTGAATAATTTTTTTTTGATACAATTAATTAATTTTTTTTTGATTCTCGACTCTGTGTGTGATCTCTGGAACGATCCTATCAGAATAGGTGAATAAAATTTGTCAATAAATCGGAAAAGTATAATATAAAATTTTCAAAATTATTTTCCTACCAATTTAAAAATATTTAACTGTTCTCGCATTTTTTATAGCCAATTTTTCTTGGAATTCGGTGTTTTGTACAATTTCATTCCTATAATGTTTTACCTATCGATTTTTTTTTGTTTTTTAAACACATTTTTATGCTAATTTTGCTACTTTTTTTTGCATTGTTGAGCTATATTTGAATGTGGGTAATCTTAAATTCTGATGACATAATTTTATTAATTTTCAGCAAATCACTTTCAAAATGTTGTAAGTTTTTGCAATTTTTTGAAGTACCTAATCATATGTCTTATACTGAGAATGTGAGATTTCCAAGTTGTTTCTAAACGTATATTTATCAACTTTGTGGTTCTTTTTACACAATTTTAATGCTACTTTATGACTTTTATGTCTCATTTGCAATGTTTTTAGGTCTATGTTGATTTTGATATTTTTTTTGTGTAATGAGATCTGCCATGATTTAGACCAACTTGTAAAATATTTTACCAAATTTTAACATTGTTTTGTATTTTTATTTGCTATTTTTAAAAAGAGATAGGTATTTTATAAATTAAAAAAAAAAAAAATAATAATAATAATAAAAATACGAGTAAAACTTGAAAGAATACGCATAATATCAAATTGAATCCGAATTGATCAAGGTTTTTTTTTTTGAAAAAAAAATGCTCTTTCAGGAGGATCGTCTTAAATATCAGTATAAATCTTTAAAATATGATCCCCTTCAGTTTAGAGGGTCGACAAACAAATTTATACTCGTAGTTCTAGTTGCTTTACTATCAGTCAAATTCGATACCTTCGATACACTTGGTAGATCCATTTCAATAATATGGCAACTTGAGAAATTTTTTTTTTTTTTTTTTTTTGCACAAAATTTGAGATTCCAAATTGAAAATAAAACTTCTAGACGAGGCTGGAAAGATGATTTGCAAAAGTTTATGATTATATAGATATTTTTCTAACGTTGTTTGCGATTGATTTGATAGGTACATGTCTTATTATACTTAATCCATCTTTATTCGACAAAATTGTCATTTATATGTATAAAAATTATTACAAATTTGAACCCCATTACCTACCTATTAATACCTATAAATCATGTTGCTCAGGTATTGGCAAGGAGACCGCTCGAGATATGGCAGAACGCGAAGCTAGAGTAATTATGGCATGCAGAAACACCGAAACTGCGGAGAAAGTAAAAGGTAATACACTTAGAACTTGCTGACTCAACATTTATAGCACTTATAGGCTTATTAGTAAACACAAGACTATAAAATATAACGATTAAGTAACCCGCGAAATACAAAGAGATGTGTACTCTAAATTTACACATTTGTTGACATATACCCACGTACCTATACTAATAAAACAAGATGAGAATTTTGAAAATAGAATTAAATTTATTTCATTCGCACGACTACGAGTAAGTATACATAAAAATAAGAGAAAGTATTTCAGCACACAGAGGAAAAACTAGACTAAGTATTTTATTTACCTAATCGAATTTGTTAAGTACCTATACCTACCTAAAAGTTGATTTTTATTTTTTTTCTACATTCTTGGATAAGTATATTACTTTTACATCTATACAATTGGTACCACTTTTTTTTTCAATTCCACAGAAGAAATAATCGCACAAACGAAGAATCCAAACATCGTGGTTCGTAAATTGGACTTGAGCAGTTTGAAATCAGTACGAGAATTTGCGAGTGAAATTAATAAAACTGAATCAAGACTGGATATTTTGATTCACAATGCCGGAATGGCCAATACCTTTAAACGTCAAGTAACTGAAGATGGACTCGAAGTGACCATGGCAACTAATCAATATGGTCCATTTTTATTGACGCATCTCTTAATAGGTGAATATTTATTCATATACGAGTATTTATTTTCTTAAAATTATATAATCCATACCTATATGAAAATGGTCGAAGAAAGAAAATTGCGATGTTCTTATATTTCAAGATATTTAAATTTCAAAAACGAACTAAAAATGTTCAAAAATAATTCAGTTTGATGGAAGTAAAAATTTTGAATTTTTTAATGTACCCTCTACCTACGTCATATGTATTATAAAATTTTCAGGGCAAATTAGGTAGTTAAGTATCTACCTACTTCGTATGTATTTCATTACTGAAAACAGCCCGATGACAGTACCTAATTAATTATTATAAAATTTCGTAATTAAAAACACTTTATTAATATACGCTAGGTACTCGTAATTTATGTTTGTATAAGGTAGGTATACCTACCTCTCTGAAAAGACTTTCGATTTCAAAAAAATTAAGAATTCTCCAGGAGGTCTCTTCCGTCTCGTGTATCTATTTTAGAAAGTAATTTATATTAACACAAAACATCCTACATGAAAGAACTGTACACTATTATCTACATTTTATGCATACAAACCTATTTACATGTTTGAGTAATAAAACATTCATCGGTATATACGCATCGCATACGTCTCGTAATGACAAAAATACCACAACAACCTCAAATCCATCATAAAATGTAATTACATAAACAGCTAAGTAACAGCTTTAACCCAAAAACCAAGCCGTTGTGATTCGAATAATATACCGTTTAGAATTCCTTCCCATTTAAGCAAGGAGCACTTTATTACTCTTTTTGCAAATGGTATGTACCTGCCTAATCTATAGATAATGTTAATAATACAGAATTTAATGTAGAGACATAAAAGTGGTGAAATGTTAATTACTCGAGGCGATACAAAAATACGTATACAAGCTTTCTTTGTAGGTATTACATTATTTAGACTTTGTATGTATGATTCAATTTGGTTCAAATGAAGCTACTTGTATGTAAATTACAAAAAACAAAAGAACGTAGGTATCTACGTATTTTACGCGGGAAATTTGAGACATTGATGGTCAAGGTCAAGAAGTGTTGGTATAATCTATTATTTCGAAGAATAGGTAGTCATTTTTTTGGTAATTTGATATCGACAGTCTAAATTTTTAGAAAACTATTCGAGTATTTTACTGGAGGAAAAAATTATCAGTTAGGGTGACGGGAGGAGGCGGCGGAGGAGGAGGAGGAGGATGGGTTATTCCAGCTATTTAGGTTAGTGTGATTTTTTCACGTTTCGTCGTCGCATTTACTTCTTTGATTCTATTGAAAAAATGAATGAAAAACGAGTCATGAAAAATAATTTTTACCTCTTTGTATCCTAAACTTTTTCCAAACGACGAAAAGTTGTCCGATTTGATAATTTTTTTTTTTTGATTGAAAAATCAAAGTAAATACGTCCCTAAGTACCTATTAATTGTATTCGAAATACAAAAGACCTGGGGCTGGCAGAAAAAGAGGAAGGAGGTGGTAAATTCTCCTAACAAGGGAACCTCTTAATGAGGTGTCACACTCTGATTTGAACGGGACCGCGATTTTTGGAAAGAGCATAGTCTAAAACCCCCAAAACCAAATTTTCAGCTACCCAAGTTCATTTTTCGATTTTTGGCGAATTTTTGAAAATTCAAAATTGACTGTTTTTGGCGATTTATGCTTTTTTTTTAAAAGTACGCACTTGATCAGTAAAAATGGTCAAAATAAGTCCCAAAACTAACTAATTACCCAAATCCAAATTTCACCATTTCCAGCCATTTTGGAGCCTCCAGCGCGATTTGTCAACTTCTCCAGAATTTTGAATTTTGCTCCAGAAGGCGTGAATATGAAGTTGGACAGCTAAAAATCGAGTTGTATATTACACTCGACCTGTTTAACGAGTTTATCCACATTTGAGTCGATTTTGAGAGTGACACCTCAAAAGTGGATTTTTGAACAGCTTTTTTCAAAATTAAAAAATCCAAGAAATTAAAAGTTTCCCGTTTGTGTGGAAATTTTCGAAATTCACACGAATCGTTGTATTTGTCCAAAACAAACCCCCCAAATCCAAATTTCACAATTTCCAGGCCATTGTGGAGCCTCAAGCGCGATGTTTCAATTTCTCCAGAATTTTGAATTTGCTCCAGAAGGCGTGAATATGAAGTTGGACAGCTAAAAATCGAGTTGTGTATTATACTCGACCTGTTTAACGAGTTTATACTACATTTGAGCCGATTTTGGTAGTGACACCTCAAGAGTGGTTTTTTGACCAGCTTTTTTCAAAATTAAAAAATCCAAAAAATCAAAAGATAACCGTTTGTGAGGAAATTTTTGAAATTTGTGCGAATCGCTGTATTTCTTCAAGAACTAATCCCCGGATCGCAAATTCTACCATTTCCAGTCGTTTTGGAGCGAGAGTGACACCTCAAGAGGTTCCTTTATAAGTATTTTTGTAATTTTGGAAGTTTTGTCAACCAATTCACATCTTTAATCAGAACAATGAAAATGAATCTGGAACGACGAACTCAGGAGAAAAATAATTTTGATCCTGTGGGTTCCCTTCGAGGGGCTTCATGTGAAACAATTTTTTCTTTTTTAATTATGAAAATTCATTCATTTCAAGAATGTTTTTGAATGATAATCAATGGTATAGGTACTGTTTTTCTTAATTTTAGGGACTTTTAACCTTCTCCCCTTTGACGTGTTCCAGGCGTCTTTCGTATCCCAAATACAATATTTCAGTCAAAAAAATTCCAGAATTTGGCAAATTTTCATCATTTATCAAAATTATTCTTCGGGCTCGTTTTTCATTCATTGGTCGGTACCTGAATCGAAGAAGCCAATTCGATAAGAAAATGTGCAGTAATACCTATTTTCAACATTTTAAGGGTATTCATTATTCAACCTCCCCTCCCCTCCCCTCCCCTCCCACAAAGTCTTCTCAGGCCCTTCGTATCCTAAATACAATCGAATTACTTACATTAGGGCAAATCGCGAAAAAAGTACGGGAGGATTTTGACAAAATTCAGTGAGACCTTCATTTTG
Source organism: Planococcus citri (assembly GCF_950023065.1). Taxonomy (NCBI): domain Eukaryota; kingdom Metazoa; phylum Arthropoda; class Insecta; order Hemiptera; family Pseudococcidae; genus Planococcus; species Planococcus citri. Next base: position 21,848,137 of record NC_088679.1, on the reverse strand, counting down.
AATTAAAATGTTGAGTACTTGAAAAAAAAAATAGTCCTGGAGGTATCCTTTGGAGAGGAGACATTGGTTCTCAAAGAAACGGGATTTTCGAAAAAATCGTGGTTTTTTCGCTCTAGCCCAAAGCGTTGACCTACGTCATTGCTATCAAAAATCCTATACCGATCTCAGGGTTCTATTAAGTGATTTAAAATTTGCAAATCATATTTTGTTTTAAAGTTTTTAATCAAATTGAAATTTTGTAAATTTTTACTTCTCAAAAATTTCACATCAATTATGGCAAAACATCAAAAGATATCATTTCTGAAATTGGATAAATATTTTGAAACGAAGTTGTGCCAATTTTTTGGTCATATTATTTCTAATTTCGAAAGATTGAAAAAAATATCCAAAAATTCACTAATCAATTTTTTTGGTTTCTTGAAATTGGCAATAATGTCAAAAAAATAACATCACTGCGTTACAAAATATTTTCCCAGTTTTGGAAATAATATATTTTTCGATGTTTTGGCATAATCAATGCGAAATGTTTGAAAAGAAAAAAATTGCAAAATACGAATTTACTCAAAAATAATCGATTTGTAAATTTCTAATCGTTCAGTAGAATCTTAAAAGTGGTCTTGGATTTCGATGACAATGACCTACTTGGACGCAGAATCACAAAATTTATTATCTCTCGGGACTGAACTATTTTTCTCAAAACAGGTTGGGCAGTGGCTGGAGCGAAAAAAACATGACTTTTTCGAAAATGCCTCCTCTTCGAGAACCCATATTTTCCCTCCAGGGGCATCGCCAGAACTAGGATTTTTTCGGAGCGATTTTCAACTCAAACTGAATGTTTTCACTGAATTTGGTCAAAAACCTCAAATTTTTTTTTTGCAATATACCCTAATTATACTAACTTTGATTTTTCGGTCTAAAAATTCTTGAATTGGGCAAATTTTCAGAATTAAAAACAATTGCAGCCCATAAACCCTCCAAAATGAGGTCAATGGGGTCAAAATCATTCTTCGTTATTCAAACTGTTGTTCAAGTTTTATGATCAAAAAAATTAACGAAGCAAGAATTTCACCCATATAGAATTAGATAAGTAAAGTAGGTACCTACTTATATGAATTTTTCCATATTTTGGCCTCAATTGAGAGGCCCCAGTTTCTCCCTAACGACCTCTGCAATCCAATTTTTTTGGGGGGGGAAGGGAAGGAATGAAACGATTTAATTATTGGGAGCAACAAAAACTAAATTTCCGGAATAATTAAGGACCAACCTATACGTAGAGAAGTTCTTAATATGTCATTTCATTTTGATAATGTTCATTGAAAACACAGAAATTGAGCTTAATTACTTATACAAGTGAATTTATCGTCATGTTTCTAAGAAATTAGACCTATATCGAATATAACTTTTACGTAATTTCATACTAAATTTTATCATTGCGGATTATTATAGGCTCTGTTTTACTATTCTTCGAATGTGTAGACCGTTGAATTTATTAAGTACGTACCTAGCTGTTCATATTATGTATGAAGAATCAAGTTGGAACATAGATAAGTTCTTCTTTGAAAACAATCGGTTCTTCAAAGTTTATCAGCAATTAATTTCCTATTATTATGGCCTATGGGGAAACTGTATGACTCACAGTTCCTTGAAATTTGAAGTTATTTTGGTTTTCTCATGGTGGGCAGATGACGACGTCGTCATTTTTTGAACCGAGAAAACAAAAAAATTAAGGTTTATTCACGAATTTGTGGTTTAAAAATAGGTATTCACTTTTCATTAGAAAAAAAATTAAACCGAGACAGGAAGTTGTATTTTGAAATTTTCCTATTTAAAAGAAAATCTTCATCAATACTTGAAATATGAGACTTCAAATTCAAAAATAAAATTCAACATCTGAAATTGGGGCTGGGTATAGTGGTTTGCTTTCTCTTTCGATTTTCTTTTTTCCAATTCAATAATTTTTCTATCGATTAGGATTCCTTTTTTGAAAAATAATCGAGCAAAATTCATCATATTTTATGAATTTTTCACGACTGAATAAATCTTATGACTCAATTTCCAGATCCTCTTCCATCAATACTTAATTATTCTTCGATTCTCAATCTAAATAAACTATAAAGTATATATTATACAATGTATATTATAAAATTAATATTATAAAACCTGTTACAGATTTATTGAAAAAATCCAAACCAAGTAGAATAGTGGTAGTTTCCTCATCGTTATACAAACTGGGAAAAATTAATTTAAATAATCCAAATCCCATCGACGCGTTACCAGCTTACCTGTATTATGTATCAAAATACGCCAACATTCTATTCACCTTAGAACTCGCTAAACGATTAGAAGGAACAGGTAATTTCGCCTTTTACATTTACAACTTATGCAAATTTACTAACGCAGAAGCTCTTGATTTGGCCTACGTAATACCCTCGAGTATTTTTTTAATTGCAGGAGTTACAGCTAATTGTTTGCATCCTGGATTGATTGATTCTGGAATATGGAGAAATGTACCGTTCCCAATGAACTTACCCTTACAACTTATCGTAAAAACTTGTTTCAAGGTAAAACAAATACGAGTAATACTTGTATTTTGATGTACGGTACAGCCATCAATCATTGGAACTTTCGATAAGCGATAAGCTCGAAAACTGAATAATATTGTCCAATTGTTCGTCGATAATTATGTTGAATTTGATACCACTCGTGTATTACCTTCGTCGAGACAAGCCATCGAAATGTAAATGAAAAAAAAAATTGTGAAACGAATAGCTCGGATAACCCACTCGAAAATTTATTGAAAAAATTTTCACTTTGTACCGTTAGATATTTAATTTACTTTACGTGAATTTTGCACTCATCGTTGAAAATTTTCAAAGTCAATTTTTCTGCAAACGATACGTGTTCGTATAATGATTACACGTTTATTATCGTATGTAGTACCATGTGTTTGTAGGTTAATGGCACCGAATTTATTTTTATAAAAAATAATAAAATTTTTATCATTTCAGACGCCTAAAGAAGGTGCACAAACAACTATTTACTGCGCAGTATCGCAAGCACTCGCTTGTGCAAATGGAAAATATTATTCAGAGTGTCACGTAAGTGCATTAAAAAGGATTAACCGTGTGATATGTATTTTTTTTTCACGTTATATTATTAGACAACCTACTTGCTCAATTGATAAAATCTATCTACGAGAGATCTTTTTTTATTTTTAGGTATACAAAATTATCTATTTTTTTCTAAAAAATTATTTGTAATTAGGTAGAGTTATTTTTCAAAAAAAAAAAAAAAAAATCACGTAGGTATTTTTTCTTACTTAGAACTGTATTTACTCGAAGATAATTTTTATGCCAATTAATTAAATTCGGCGGGATGATTCGTTAATTAATCGGGTATCATTAAAATAAAAATAGTTTGAAAAACCAGAAGGTGAGACTTGATGGAATATTTTAGGGTCGCTAAAGGTAAAAATATGATTCTAGGATACACCTGTTGAAATATAAATTAAATCAACCATAATGTCGTCAATTTCTGAGGATTTTAGAAGTGATATTTATCGATTTTTAAATCAATTATGATACTTCATTACATTAGTAGGTGTAACGCAAATGTACCTATCTTATTATCTCGTCGATATCGTCGAACGAATTTTGTAATTTAAAATTGTATGTACCTTCAAAATTATTTCCCATTCTCTCCCATCTTCCCTCTAGGTAAAAATTCCAAACATTTTGATTTTGTTTTTCAAAAATCTCACCCTCACTTGTTTTGTTATTCAATAAAAAAAAAAATAGGTAGGTAACCAAATAATAACGGATGTGATGCACATATGTACTAATAAGTAATTAATTCGATTAGGTAATTTAAATTTCTCTCAGTATATATTTCAAACTTACAAGAAGTACCTATCTAATTACTAGACGATAAAGTAGGTATCAGAGATATTTTTCCAATAATTTTTCTGAGAAAATTACTATCAATTGCAGCAGGGAGAAATATATGAACAAAAGTCAATTATTTTTTAAACTAATATCTATACAACTATAACTTTTGAAATGATATTTCATAAATCTGGATAATTTTATTCATCAAGTCTAATTAGTTTAATCACGAATTCCTATTTATTATTCAAGATACCTACCAATTAAACTCTTCCACTCTCCATTTATTATTATTTTTCGTTATTTTTCGATAATGATCCCGAAAAATGGCAACGCATTTTTAAAAAGACGACCATTTATGATAACCTTTTGAATTTATTTTAACTATCAAGAGTCCATACATTGTAACAAAGTTGTTTGGTTTTTGCATTTGAAAGAGGTGAAAAGTCAATGCACACCTTTATCATCACGATTTGCAAAAACGTAACTGTGATGTCTAAATTTACCGACGAAAACGATGATAAATTATTCGCCGTTATTTTTTCAGGAAGCCGAACTTTCTCCCGGAGTAAAAGATGAACTGACTGCTAAAAAATACTGGTCCATTTGCGAAAACTTGGTGCAACTGAAAAAAGACGATCCTCATATTTGAATTTGCTGTGAAGATTTTTTCAACATTATTAAGACATTGTGACAAATTAAGAGAGATAGTGATGTCGTATCTCGTGTAATTTCATCCATAACTACTTAATGCATTTTTTAAATAGCGTTAAAATTTAACGCGAGTATTTTGTGTTTAATGCAGGATTATATAAGTAAATAATTTCATTAGATTTTTTATAAGGATATTATAATTAAGTGATCAGTGATCAAAATTAGGTATACTTTTAAGTTGACAAATTACTATTTTTGTGAAATTAATTTCTTTTTAAGAATTTGTAGGTAAAGTTCTCTCTTTTCAGTTTTAATTCTTTCATAGCGTAGAACGTACTTAGCTTTTAGTTAATCCGAGATAGAAAAATCAGTTACCATGATTATTTTTCAGTTTTCAACAAACAAGTATCTACCTGTCTAAAAAATTTTAAACAGGGGTTTAAAAATATTTTACATTTTGACGATAACTTACACTTATCTATATTGACACTTCAAGTTCAATTATTCAGATTGTGTTTTATGCAATATCAAATAAGGTTAAATATATTTTTTCAAATTTTGTTTTCAAATATGTTTTTTTCTTCAACTAAAAAAAAGTCTGCCTGGTGTCTCAAGTCTACTTTTCTAATTTCATTATCTAATTGCTTATCTAGGTTTTTGAGATTTTAGCAATAAAATGAAATCAAAAACAAAATGATGCGAAACTTCAAAAAAACGAAGGAACTAGAAACGAGTTCTAATTTTTTTTAAATATTTTTTCGTAGATATAAGTATCAAATCAAAAGTTACCTACTTCAAAAATGTTCGAAATTAGGAAAATTATTTTAAAAAGTATTTGAGGATCTGATTTTTTTTTTTAAAACTTTAAAATTATCTTCGACTTATTGTATGTTTTTTGTTATTTTTTTTAAATTGGCATTTTTGAATAAATACTAGCTCGTTCTATTTTCATTTGAGATTGAGAAATTTTCTCTTCTTTTCTTTTGCCAACTTTTCAAATATTTCAACCTCATTATTTTTCTCAATTTTTCTAAAATCTTGTCAATTGGTGATTTATTGCAATTTTTTACAATTTTTTAGAACATTGAAATTATAAAATAATTTTTACAGTTTCATTCAATTTCACCAAAATTTTTGCATTACTTCATATTTTCAGTAATTTTTGTACTGAATTTAATACAGCTTTTAAAATGATGATAACTTATCGTGATTTATGCGAAATATTTACTCCATTTTGATTACATTTGATCATTTTTTTGGATTCTTCAATAATCTATGCAATTTTTACAGGATTTTGCTCTGAGTTTCGACCGTTTTAAATTGTTTTAATGCCATTTCAACTAATCGCAACAATGTTTTGACAACTCTTACAGTGGTCAGGAGCCTTCAGGCTTTAGCGATCGCCAAGTGTAAACCAACAGACCACAGTGTACTTACGCCTGAGGCAGATCCTTACCTACTTCAAAAATACTCATTCTAGTAGGTAAGTATCTAAACACACGACAAAGCAGTCTTAGAACTCCCCCCTCCCCCCTAAAACAAGTACATAAATTATTTTCAGTGGATATTCCGGCAGTATTTTCCGATTTGTAAGTGCATAATTTTTTGTATCCGTTTCCCATCCCAAATGTCCAAAAAGATCATTTCACCTTATCTGTTTAAAAAGTTCTCTTTTTGCTCCAAAATTGCCAAACAAAAGTCCTGCCTGGTTTTTTTTTTTTGAAAATTTGCATAATTAAAAGATTCTGCTTTTGAATTTTTTTTTTTGCCAAATTTGACCAAAAGTCAAAAAGTGTTATTCTTTGGAGAAAACAGAAAACAAGCACAAATATTAAAAAATGTCAGAAAAAGTGTCCTATTTTTAGTCCAAATTGTCCAATAAGTGTCAATTTTTGACACATTGCCAAAAAGTGTCAATTTTTGGTAAAATTATCAAAAAACGTAATTGTTTTCCAAAATTGTCAAGCATGCCATGTTCTTGCCAAAATTACCCACAAAACACAGTTTTCGCTAAAATTTCCAAAAAATTCCTGTTATTTAATTTTTTGTCAAAATTGTCAAAGAAAATCAAAATTTTGGCGAGTTGACGAAAAGTTGTAATGTTTTTTCGTTAAAATTATCAGGAAGTAGTTTTTTTGATGAGATAGTCAAATGGACATACTTTTTGCCAAAATTGCTGCTTAAGTACGGTAATTTGCAATTTTACCTGTTACAGCTGTTGGTTGGTCACTGTGTCATGTACAGCTACAAGGCTAGAGGCAAGGGTTATTTTATATTATTAGGTGCATTAATGAAAGGAGGTTGAATTTTTGGAGAAAGTTAAGTAAGACTGAAGGGTTATGAGCTATTTCAGGTAAAGTTTTAGGAAGGTTGAGTGAGTTTCTTAAATTGGTATGATCTTGACAGGCGAGTAAGATGTGGTAGTTAGTGAGTTGGACTTCGCATGTAGAGTATATCAGAGGTGGTTCTTTTTTGAACTGATGGGAATGGGTGAGGAGAGTATGGCCTGTATGTAAATGGCATAAGGGTGTTGGTGGTGTGGCTTTGTCTGTGAATTAACCGTGATCATATGGCTTCCATCACATTAGACACAGGGACATGTATTTCTGGTACAGGTGTAATCCTTAGTGACTGCTTTGTTGCTAAGTCTGCTGTTTCATTTCCCAAAATTCCTGAGTGGGCTGGAATCCAAACTATGGTAACATCCATGTCACATTGGAGAGATGAGATTTCTGAGGCAATTGGATGTTGCTTAGATTTAGATTTTAGTTGAGTGATGAAAATTGGAATTTAGTGAATCTGTGAAGATCACAACTTTGTCGAGTCTGCTCTCAATTGCCATGTTTAAAGAGGTAAGTATAGCATATAGTTCACATGAAAGAATACTGAACCGGTTTGGAAGTGGAAATTGCAATACCTCACAATCACCACAGCGATCCACGGATTTCGACCCAACAATATGAAATCATTATACTGAGCAATAAAGTTATTGATGATTCGAGTTCGTATTGAGTTGAGTGTGTTCAAGTAAGGGTGAAGTCGCCCAAAACCGACAACTTTTTGTAAAACCACCACCAATCAAAGACTATTTCACTTCAAAACGTCGTAAATGGCTTAAAATGTAGGTTGAACTTTCCCCTAACTCATATCAAAATTTTGGCCTAAATGAATAATCCTTAATATGTGACGTGCTCTATGAGAATTGACCTTAGTTCAAAAACGGGGTTTTCAAGTTAATGAGTGATTCTTATAGAAAAAAAGACGCTCTTTCCAATGGCGCAAACCGCAACTTCCTATCTCTTTTACTTTTCTCGGAAATCGACCGCAAATTTGAGAGGTAGGGCCAAAATCAACTCAAAATTAATTTTTTTAATTTTTTATGATTTTGGCAGTAAAAAATAACCTAATTTGCATACAAACACTTTTCAAGCCCCATTCTTGCATTTCACTTCATGAAAACTTGTTACTTAATTCATTAATTTTTTAAAAGAAGAAAAAGTAGAATAAATTACATTTTCAGTGAAAAATCTGCTTGAAAAAATATTAAAATAAAAAAAAACAATTGAAAAAATTTAAAAAAATTGTTGGCTTAGGTAGGATTTGAACTCAGTACCTCCCGCGTGATAGTTCAGCAGCTGCGCCACGCGGCTAGCGCGGCAGCATACGAACACGCGGTTATGACTGGTTTACACAAATGGTCACAGAGCTAAAAGGGACCTAGACAAAACTACTGGAGACATTTCTGTTGCCTACCTACCCGAAAAGAAGGTGAAAACACACTTCAAAACTTTAAATTTTCACTAAGGTCGATTCTCATAGAGCACGTCACATAGATATGATTTTTGAATTTTTTTTCAATCAAAAACGATTTTTCAAAATTTGGTATCCTAATCGCAACCACCTCCAAAAAGTTAGGTACCCTAATTCTGACCACATTTGAAAGACGTGCAGCAATTAATAAATTTTTGGTGATAAAAAATGGTGGAAAACCATTTTTTGATCATGGAATTTCTTTAAATTCAATTTATTTTGCGAGTTTTGGCTTTACAGTGGCCGGGAATGTCTCAGAGGAACACGTTTATATCACTTTTCAAAAGGTAGCGCTAATAACAGATGAGATATACATTGGTGGTTGGGATTAGGCACTGGGCAGAATAGGGGTGTTTTACCCTTAGTGATGTATTAAATAAGAGAATACTTTTCTTAGTTTTATAGTTTTTGTAGGATTTTCTAGATAGAATGGTGGAAGAGGATACAGCTGAATAGAGTTTAGAATGGAAGAGACTTTATGGAGATATGAGTCATAAGCGTATGGGAGATTGGGATCAATTTTTGAGTCTATGGTGAGAGGGAGACCATCAACAGTTTTAAGGTGAATGAAAAATTTTGAAAAGATGAGTTTTGAACGTATAGAGGGGGAGGATTTCAGATGCTTCCTTGATATAATAGGTAAGTGTATAGGAGTAGTTCTGAAGGCTCTCATTGCCAGTTGAAGAGCTGTGTTGTGAATAGTGTTCAGTAATTTGAGTGTTGACTGTTTAGCTGATGAGTAGTATTTTTTGTTGAACAAAAGCATCCAAAAAGCATTTATTTTTGCTTTGCCTGCCTGAAAAGTCCCCTTTTTGTTTCAAAGTTCACCAGACAGAAGTCCTGTATTTTACAAAATTGCTTAAAAAGCTTTTTTTTGTCACGTTTTATTTTTTCTCCCCAAATTATGTATTATTTTTTTTCACCTTTTATGACAATTCTTCGATATTTTTGAAATTCCTCCTCCCCTCTCCGCCACAATAAAAGCCTCGGTTATAACCAAGGCATCATTGTTTTGAAATGTGAAACAATACAGACATTTCATCTATCACAGGGGTTATTTCCATTTAAATTTACCTACATAGAATCTTTATCTAACTTGGAAAAATAGGTAGGTATAGGTACCTTTTCAACGTTTGGCCAAATAAATCGGCTCAAAACTTCTCGATAAGTAGGCAGGCACTTCGTTTAGCTTGACTACGTTATATCAGGTAGGTATTTGTCATAAAGGGTACATAATTAGTACCTCCCTAATTAAATTATTATCACAAGCGCAGTTTCCAGCTTATACACACGTACGACCACGTGGGTCTTCATCAACTACCATATACCTACATCTGTGAATCGTTGCTTATCGTGTTTCGACTAATTATTTACATTGTTTGTACGGTGTATTGAATAATACGAATAATTAATAACTACGTACAAGTAAAAGCGGTACATGGAGGAAAATACGTTTTACCCAAAGGGAGACTCAATTCGTCACATTACACAGTAGATAGATATTATTTTCGTCAATTACGCGTATGATTTTTCAATTACCTAAACTGGTAAACAAAATGTTTCGTACGGTATATAAGTAATATATTGGTATGGGATAAACATTTTCATTATAATTATTTAATATTTACTCGCCGCTTATGGAATTCTTTATCACGGCTGTCAATTGATAAAGAAGACGTCGTGTACTTAAAAATAATATATAGGATAGGTACTCGTACTCGAAAATAAAACATTGCAATAATCATCTAAATTATCTAGATTACAATTATCGAGCTGGTGTTAGCATAATTTTTCGAAGCACCACTCGAATATATAAGAAAAGCAATTTTTTAAAACATTTGTCGAACATATTAAAATTTTCGTAATACTCCAAGATGAATGGCGCCTTCTTATAATGCATTCTTAATACCTGTCGATATATCCATATCCAATACTTTACATAAGAAGTCGAAATATCTCGAGATAATTTTTTTCGTTTTCTTTTCGCAAATAAATCGCGAGTCGCCAATCGCGATGCAACTAATTACATTAAGAAATCACCTTGAAACTTTTTTTCTCATTATTAAATCGATCACACTCTTATCATCGTTATTATTAACCCAAAACTCGCGCATATTTTTCAGTTAGGTATGATTTACGAGTCACTATAATACACCCTGAAAGAGACATAATTGTTAGGATGGGCTCCTGTGGAATGTTTATGATATCGAAGAATACGATACCTTCGTACGTGTTCATTGAATATGCAACATTCTAAGATAATGAGTAAAGCTTCGCGATAAAATATCTTCATCACATGAGGAACTTGGGAGAGGATTTGTCTAGGTTTAACATTTTATTGCGAATTTTACCCCTTACCTATCTCTGTTTTTACTGTTTACGGCGACATGTTACGTCATTACACGTGGTGGTAATAATAACAAACGTAAACCTTCCTCTCTGTAGAGGTATTACTTACCTACACATACACATTCTTATATGTACAACCGCAATTGATGTTGATGAGTATAAAAAAAAATGGAATTTATCCAAAAAGTTACCTTCCATCTCATCGTAACGTTCAATAATTAGTTACTTTAATGCTGAATCGTCAAGAGCGCGGATCAATCCGATATTATAATTGAATTATTATTCGCGGATTTTCCTTCTATAATTATCTAAACTTAACGTACGTACCTCTACTTCTTACCTTATTTTGTGAGTTTTTTCTCTATGAATTAGACTTTCAAAACCGCGCTCATCGCCGAAAAATCCCGAATCTCAGGTAGGAAAATGATTTAATTTATTATCAAATTTAGGCACCATATCTACTCGTATCATTGTAAGCATTTTTACGAGTAAATATTTACTTATTTCTCGTACCATGAATGAAATTAAACGATTATGTCACGAAGGTTCCTTCGAAAATTCAAAACTCGCGTAGGTATAATGCTTTAGTATAGGTACTTCTTGTTTGTTGTGTAGTGATACAATGTATGTACCTCTACCTACGGTTAACGATAACTTTTTTCATTTCTTATCAAGAATTTTTGCTGTAAAATACGTTTTTTATGTACTCCTAAACGGTGGTGAGTAGGAATGTTTACTTTCTTTAACCTTTTTTTTTATGATAATAAAAATGATGATAAGTCGTAAGTTAACTAGTCTACTACCTGTTTTGGGTAGGTATTTTCGTTCAATGACTCGAAGACAGGGTAAAAGATTTATTTTGAATTGAATTACGAATGTTCGGTGTTTTTTTGATTTTTTTTCTAAATAGTAATTCGAGTTTCAATTTTTTAAATTTTGAATTTTTTTCTAAATTTTTGGTTTTATTTTTTTCTTTCCGATGAGAGCAGTTTTGATTATCTCGGTAAGTCCACGTTAAAATATTAAGTAGGGCTAAATGGATTTTGTTACTTTGGAAGTTCACACGCAAATCTACATGCTTAAAATTTTTGACTTGGGTACTGAATAACTTTTCCGCCACTTGGCCGCCGATTTTGCTATTTTTCTCCCACCAGAACGTATAGACAGGGACTCATAGCTGCAAATAAAAAAATTCAGCTGCTCTAGTGAAGATTGAGGGTATCTGCCTGCAAGATAAATAGCTACATTTTCCAAAAAAGTAAAAAATGTCACAAAAAGATGAAAAATATATTATCTAGAACTGAGTCATATTCGCAGTTTTTTTTTTTTGAAAAATATGAGTTTTTCTAAAATTTAGGTACTATTTCTAAGTCACATTCGACTCACAATCATGCTTCGGAGAGTCAATTTTTATATAAGCTGAAATAAGTAATAATATTTTTTAAAAACTCATAATTATTTTTCTACAAAAAAAAAAACAATATGACTCAGTTCTGAATAATATTATATGTATTTCCTAGAGCTGTATAGCAGCTCGATCATAGATTTCGAGATTTTAGGACATTTCTTTGGAAAAATTTAGACCTAAAGGCTATAAAAATACCCAAGTTTTTTCATTCATGTCGAAAGTGATTCTCAACCACGTTCCTTTATACAGGGTGTCCGCTGAGTGGATGTCAAAACTTCAGATTTGGATATAATAATCGCGGATACGACTTATGAATTTTTGCCTAACTCTGAAATTGAAGGGGCCAGAAATATTTCTTTCTTTTTTTCTTTTAGAATATTTCTAACCCCTTCAATTTTAAAGTTAGGTGAAAATTCATAATGACAAAATTTGTTTATTTTCCAAAGAACTGCCCATTCTTAAGGTCAAAAACACGTTTTTCTCAATTTATTTTTCAAAGCTCGGTTGCCCCTTAAATTTCAAAGGTAGGCAACTTGTCCATATAACGTTTTTTTCTAGTCAAACTCCGTTATATCCAAATCTGAAATTTTTACATCCACACACCAGACACCCTGTATCGTCAGAATATGACTTGGAAGTATAATTCTCAGAGTATGTATGTAACAGCGTAGCAACTCAGACACATATGTATTTTGAGAATAGAAATTTGGGCTAAAAATTTTGTTTCTCACTCATGCTGAAAGTTGTTCTCAAAACAGAACGATAGTTAGAATATTACACAGAAAGATAATTCTCCAAGTTATAGCAGTTCAACTGTACATTCTTAGAATTGAAGACATTTTTTTTTTTTTGTTGGAAAAATTGGGCACAAAAAATACATTTTTTCTTGCTCATGTTGAATGTGGCTCTCAAAACGCTTTGGTAATTTGGATATGACCTAGAAACAAAAATTTTCGAGTTTGTGCTGCCAAATCACTTGTTTTGAGATCTTTTTTTTTGAAAAAATTTGGGCACAAAAAATACATTTTTATCACTCATGTTGAGTATGGGCCCAAAAACACTTCGATAATAATTATAAGTAGATTAGATATGACCTTGAAAAAAGTTCTCGAGATTGAGTTGCCAAATCACAGGTTTCGAGATTTTGGAACTTATGTTTTGAAAAAAATTGACCCCCTCATCTATCATTTTTTTCATTTCTACTCGTTTCAATATTACGAGTACGTCTATAAATGGATTGCTATGTTAATGTGACCAAAAATATTTTTTCGAGATCATAACTGGCTATTTGATTTTTTAAATTATGTATGCAATTTTTGAACTACGAGTAGGTTATTACTTCTACCTATTTTGGAAAAGTCGAAACTCCTCAAGAATCCTAAATTTTCGTATAAGAATTGATTTTTTTTCTCGTGAGCTACCCTACGAGTTCCTTCAGTGAAAAAATAATAAAAATATACTCATTTTATCATTTTTTACTTCACTTTTCATATCAAGCCAATTTCAAAATTTCGTGTAAACTGTCACTATATTACTCATTTTTATCTCGATATGATTGGCTGTAGTTAAAAATAGAAAACGAAGATGAAAAAAAATTGATCATTATCGCAAAAATGTACCGTTTTTGCGTTTTCGTTAGGTAGGTACCTCTACCTACTGTGTGTTTTAATAAATTCATCAAACCTGAAACGAACTCGGTAACTGGTTCACTATCACTATCGTCAAGAAGTTTTTGTGGGTATGAGCGAGATTTTAAAAAATATATCCAATCAGTACTCTCCACTCGACTGATCTACTTGGCACCATTACCTGTAAGAATTTTCTCAGAATATTACGTAAGTAAATGAACTTAACTGACAACCACATATTTTATTTGATCAAGTACCTACGAGCACTCGACAAATATCCTTATCTATTAATTTTTCTAAAAAACCACGTGGAAAATTTCTCAAAAAAAAAGAGGAAAAAAATACACAAAAATTTTCAGTGTCAATGTCAACGTTGTTTGAAAGAGAACCATTTTCAGTATCTGCAATAAATTAAAGAATCGAGTCCGAATTCCCATACTTTTTCATTCAAAATTTTTTTTTTATTAGTTTCTTGAAAACCTGTTGATTTTTCAGCAAGGTCATTCGAGTTGCGAGAAGCATAGTGCAGTTTGTTTAGTAATTGTTCGAAACAGAAATTCATACATTGGTTTTAATTTCTATCAAAAAAGTTGTAAGAACTCTAGACAGAGACTAAACCAACGGGGTTTATAGGGTGGAGGGGGGACTAAAGATTTGCTGACTGGCATGAGAAAAAAAAATACTAATTCGGCTGAATAAAATAGGTCACGAGTTTTCACAAGAAAATAGGTGAGAGATTAAAAATGACAATTTTTCCTATTGGTATAAGTATTCTATAACTTGGAGAAATTTTAATTTTCTGTTTTAAATTTTTGGTGTTTCATTTTAGAAAAGAGAGACAAATTTATCCGAGCAAAAAAAATCTTTTAAGAAATCGTATTTCAAAAAGTAAAAAAAAAACGATATTTTTCGTGTGATAAATTTTTTTATGTAGTTTCAAAATCATAGAATATACGATGTGAATGGTAGACAGGTAGCTGTTTAAAAATTTCAATTGAGAAAAAAAGCAAACAAGCCCGAACGAAAGCAAGAGCAAAAAGTATCGAAAAATCGTATTTTGAGAATTAAAAAAAAAAATATTTCTTGTTAGTGAAGATTGTTGCAAAATATTAGAATTTAAATGATTAGGTGGTACCTTTTTGTTTTTTTTTTAGAATTTTCAAATTGGAAAAAGGAAAATGAAGAGGTCCAAGCGAAGCGAGAGCAAAAGCATTCAAAGATTCGTATTTTGAGAATTAAAAAAACGTTTTTCATGCAAAAAATTATTTTTTCTCAAAATTCAATATTTTTCAAAATTTTAGTGATAGCATCAAATTTTACGCAATCACTTTTACCTACTTTAGCAAAATTCTCAACGAACCGAGTTTTTCTAAATTTTCAAATAATCAAATTCAGATTTTTAAATATATAAATTTTCTCACTTCAATATTTGACTATTTTTTTTTCGAATTCGGTCTATTTTTAAACTTACTATAAAACGTTTGGACAATTTGGCGAAATTTTGGCAAAATTTCGTCAAAATTATAAAATGTTACCAACTTTTGTACCAATTTTTTCAAAATTTTCGAAATAAGAAATGTGATTAATTTTTGCAGATTTTCCGACTTTTTGAGTTTTTGGGGGGGTGGGGTGAGGGGGGGGGTGAGGAGACTGTTGGACCACTTTGGTCACATTCCCCCTCCCTCCGATAGTTTCATCTCCGACTGAAGATCATTTTTGGATTTTTTTTCAGGAAGGTACGAATTTTTGAAAACTTGAAAAATGATGTTATTACGACGAATTTTCAACTTTTTCGTGATTTTTTCCCTAATGAAAGGAACCTGCCTGCGAATAATACTTTATTTTAGCCTTTCTAATTCGAAATCAATGAGTTTTGAGCCAATCTGAAGCCTCCAGTAAATTTTACATTTTCTCCAAAAATTTTAAATGGCTGTACAAGGACAGAAAAATGAACTTTACTCTTTTGGCCTTGGCCAGCAAATTTTATTTAATAAAAAAAAAACATAAAAATTGAAATTTTGGGAATGAATAACTATCGAATGACTCATTTATTTAAAAATTGTTTGGTTTTGAAGCACCATAATCACGTCCTACTCAAAATCAATCAATTTCAGGAACTTTCCAAGTTTCTGGTGAGTTTCAAATTGAAACTTTCGATCACCCAGAGTGAAAAAATTATAAATGTGAACTTATAATTTTGGAAGTTTCTCTACATTAGTGTAGAGAAATGAAACCGGTAGGAAGGAAGTAGGTACCTCTTTTACAGGGTGGACAGAACTATCGTGAACCCTCTTTGATAATAAATGAATAATGATAGTATACGATTGGTTGTCGGACTGAGATGATAACTTTCCACCAACCACATGCATCTACTATTTCACGTTGCCAACCTACATTTTTAATGAAAAACTTTCTCATGGGGCTCACGATATTTCTGTCCACCGTGTAAATTTACCTATAATGATCGAATCAGATTTTTGACTACCTATTTTAGTGAAAAAAAAAACATAAGCTAATAATAGATGAAATTACAAAACGTATTTACAAAAAAAATTGACCCACTCAGCAAATTATTGTTACGTTGACACGATTGCTGACTTTTCAATACTAAGTAGGCCAATTATAATGCCTACCTACGCAACAAAAAAATATTTCGCAATTTACCTATAGGTAGGTACACGCAGTTGGAATATTCTAAAGTTTTATAAACAGCTCTTATAACCCTATGGAATACAGAAATCTCGAGTATGAATCATTGAAAAAGCACTACATCAGAGATTTACTTTGACATCATAAATAAAATTTTTTATAATCCTGTATTTGACAAGGGTTATCGCGAATGTCAAGATAACGAAAGGACACTTACACTCGAACTAAATAACAAATTTTAGACATTTCTATGAATAAGTTACCCAAATGTTGCATGATTTGCGGAATCATTCGAGTACACAATGAAATCACTTTTTATTTTATTGAAATTTAAGCTGCGATGATTCCATCAAAATTGGAATCGATACAAAGAATCTACGTAAATCACGATTTACGTTCGAGAATAAAATATGTAGGTACGTTTGAACCGAACCGCGAACCGCCAATAAACAAATTCTTTGAAGTGACAACAAAGTTTACGAGAACAAAAACTATCAGCTTACTTGTTGTTTTTTTTCTTTCTATATACTATGAAATACATGAGTGTGAAATTTAAAGAAAACTGGCAACAACGTCGCAAATTTCTTTGATGATTAAACGCTCACACACGCAGTTTCCATGAAATTTCAAGGGTGGAGTGGAAATGGCCATTACACATGGTTTGAAACATCACAAGGGATTTACGTTGGTCGTAGATAAATTTTTATCGTTTTGGTATTTTATTCGATGTACGTAACATACGTAAAATGAAATTTTGTATCAGAACAAAAAAAAAAATGACCCAAAATCCGCTGCATTTTGAGATAACATTCGAAGCGATAATTTTTTTCCAAACATTCAACTCGACAAAATAAATTGTTACATAACGATCTGTCACTTGTATACCCGATATGAAAAAATTTCCACAAATGATTGCTCCTCGGTACACGAGTTAAATAAAAAGTAAACACCATAATTTACAAGTGTTTGAAAAAAAATTTCCTTAAATTGCCATAGTTGTCTGCACCATGATGTCAGGAAGTTTTAAAGGTACCTACTTGTAATGTCCATGTACCTACTCGACGAGTAGAAAATTACTCGAATGGCTCGTGCAATCACGTATTGTAATCATGGTTTTAGAGTGATTAATACAAATTGAAAAGGATTTTTGTAAAATGCAATTGTATGTCAAATCGTGAGGGTACTTTTGGTTCACGTGTTTGAGAATGGGCGCGCGAAAGTTCGAGTACTCAGTGCAGCACGTTTTTTTTGTATGTAAAACATTATGTGACACTGTTGTCAAGATACTAACATCAGTTTTAAGAAATTTTATTTAAATTGGACGTTTGAAAAAGGTGCAATTGAGTCTGATATTCAAGACGTCGTATAGATTTTTTAAAATTGAGTCAGAGGTGTAAAATGACTGACTTGAAGTATGAAGTCGAATAATTTTTGCCATCGATGAGCTTGTGAAGGTTTGCTTTCTTTACCCCTTTCTCCTTTCTTTCTCACTCAAGCCCTTAAATGAAATCAAAAGTAAACCCCTCCTCCCCCCAAAATATAAAATGAAATGACATATGAGCGTTGTTATTAGTCCAATTTTTTTAGGGTAACCGAGTTTAAATATCCACTTATTTTTTTGGATACAATTCCTCGATGGCCTCTTGACTGTCTGCTTCGAAGAAATGTTGGAAAAATCATGAAAATGTGGTGTGATAGGTTAATTTTCGAGAGTTCTACGGAAATTTATGCATGTAGTGTAGGTTTTTAAAGTATTTATTTACCTCGGTCACGGGAGTTTTTTGAAAAAAATAAAGAAAACAATCTTAGACTTAGAGTTACTAGAATAAAAATAGGGAAGCAGGAAGGGGAGGGGAAGGGGGTGAGACGGATTGCCACCGCAACCCATAACCCTTAGGCATTTTGCCTAAGGCCCAATTGTCACTTCCCAGGTTTCATTTGCAAACATGCCTGTTCAGATCGCAACTGAGCCCCCAACCAGTCTCGGCGTGAAGTTTAAAGGGGAGTGATTTCGCCTATGGGTGATCCTAACAAGTTAGGGCCCCTAGTTTAATGCCACGAGATTTATAGGGATATTTGTTTTGTGGGGCAGTCTGTGCACAATTGCTATTGGCTTCTCACCAACTACTCACATGTTAAGATTGTTCTTATGCTACAATTATCTATTAATATTATTTATGTATTATTTACAGTTATTTTTAAAGATTTTCTTGCTTATCCTAAGTCCTTGGAAATTCTGGCTTAGGTGTCTTGTGGCTTTGATTTATTTTTGGATATGTAAATTAGTATAGAAATGAGAAAAAGAGAAGATTTAATTTATAGAATTGGGATTATTAATTTTGGGTGCAATTTATCGTTAATTTAAAAAAGGGGGTTAGCACGATAACAGTAGTGGCTAGTGGGTTATCACGATAAATAAGTATTTATGATGAAAAAGAGGATTGCACGATAAAAAAAGTGTATTTCACAATAAAAAATGTGTTGCATGATTTCTTAAAAAACGAACGATAAATTACGGGGTATCCACGATATATATGATATAAGAACAATAAAAAATAAACAATTTTCACGAGAAGTTTTTGACAGAATGAACGATAAATAAGTGATGTCCACGATAAATAAGGATAAATGAACGAAAAAAGTATAAGACTTTTGCGAGTGAATAAAAAATGAAGTGTTCTAGTAGGTACCTATTTCAATAAAGCTTTACGAGATAACGCCGGACGACCTCGTTTATGTTTTTGACCCAATGGGATGGATTTTGCTGCCAAGGAAGAGTTGAAATTCGGTAAATTTTCCCCTGATCCTAGAAATTTTTCTCGAAATGTCCCGATTCTCCCCTAATTGGACTTGGAAAAATCACAGATTTTCAATGAAATTACGAAAAATTCTATTTTTTTACGTATTCGATGGCCTTTGCACCTCCCCCCTCTTCTGGGGCCCCATTTGGGGTTCGAACCAAAATAACGTCAAAAATATTCTGGAGTCCAAAAAACGTATGTACATATCAATACCCTACTCAAATTTTTCATAAATTTACCCCTTTGCACCCTCCTCCTGGGGCCCCCATTTGAGGTTCGAACTTCGAACCAAAATAACGACAAAAATGAATTCAGCGTCTCAAAATACCTGTGTATCAAAAGGATTGACGTCCAAATTTGTATTCATTTCTGAAATATGATTTTTGACACCCTAAAAAATGAATCTGTCCCACTGTGTGCCAGCGTTTTCTTTTGTCAATGAAAAATATCGTGCTTATCAATGAAAATTATCGGGCTAACAACCTTTTTCAATGGTTGAATTGAAAAATGCTGTGCTTACCACCTAAACTATCGTTACTAAGCCACGTTTTATCGTTCAAATGGTTATCGTGCTAACCACCTTTTTTATCGTTCAATTATATATTTCCCATTAATTTTGAGAAGAATAAGTGTAATGAATGGCAGGCCAACTTATTTACATTTACACTAAAAATAGAAAGAAAAATCTTTTTGTCAAGTACATTGCAGATTAAAAGGTCCTTTAAGAACAAAATTTTATGTATTTATCTACTCATGAAAAAAATATATTATATATATTTTTCTTGATCAAGAATTCAAAAAAAAACCTACTACATATGTTCCATTTTGACGACGGAAGCTCATCAGATGAGTTTTATGTAAGTATACCTAATATATCATTTTTTTTCATTTTCTTCCAGTTATATATTATGCTCATAAGTATTGTATTTTTCGCCTCCCCTATCCCTCCAATCTAGGTAAACTTTTCAAAAAAACAGTAGGTAATAGAAAAGTGATAATTTTGTTACACTGATGTGCTCGTACTCGTGGGGGGCTCTAATCCTTGGAATGAGCATGGTATCTACCACATCGGATTTTTTCTGCGTCCTGTTAATACAATCATCTTTTCTTTTTTTTAAACCTAGGTACCCTTAAATGCACTTGAACCGAAATAACATAGAATTCGTTCGGTTTCTATACACTACACAGACAAATGCGTTTTATTTCCAGCTTCACATGAAGCACTTTCTCAAGTATTTGGCTCCCTAAGAATGTTTCTCCATCACACACTGGTTCTTTTAAAATCGTATCTGGTTGTATAGGGTAGGTACTTGGCATGTGGAGCAATCACAGTATTGTTATCCCTCATCATTATATTGTGTTCTGATCATTCCAATCCCCCTCTAATACGAAAAAAAAAAAATGAATACAAAAGCGGAGGCCGAAAAAAGTCTGGACGTGAGACAATTGAAAAGACTTCATTACGAAAATCACTTCGGTCCAATTCTAGTGATCAAGTCAATGTCTTTCGAAAATACAAAATTGTCTACATCTAGTAAACTTCATTACCTATGGACTATATGATAATCAATTTGAATTTAAATACATGAATGTTAATGTCTCAAATGCGGCCTTTTGAGTTATTATTTATAAAATGATTACGTAGTGCAAAGTTTAGACTAGGATCGAGGATGAATAAAGTATTTAGAGATAGGTAGGTACTTGACAAATATTTTATAAATTTTTATGTGCCTACCATTGATGAGGTAGGGTTCTTGTTGCCCTCAGAATGTTTCAAATTTTTATTAACCAGCAGCAATATCCTGTTCAAAGGATCAACGATCCCTTCATGTTCTTTTGCATTTTCATCAACTCTTGAACCTTTTTTATTTTTCAATATCCAATACCTAGCCTGGATAAAAACATTTTGTTTTATGCTTGGAGAAATAAAGCACTTCGTTTGCATTTTTTTTGAATCGATTACATTGCGTTTCATTTAGTTTTGATGATTCGGGAAAAGCACTTCATGTTCATGCTCAACAATAACATTTTTCATAGCGCATTATCCAACTAAAATGTGTATTTGCCCCAACATTAAGCAAAACACGAATTAGGTAATTCATTTTTTATTTACGAGTAAGTAAGTACAAACTCCCATCGTAGGTTAGGTAGGTTTGGATACATACGTTTACGTATACTATACTTGTATCTGATGGAATTGTTATTCTCATCGAATTATGAACGGATTATTTAATTTTCAAATGACTTCAAGTAAAATATTTTTGCTAAAAGGGTAAATGTTTTACTAAGTACAAACTACAGTTGTGTAGAAATTTTAATGAATTCTGATTCATTATTCTAAAAATATTCTAGTCTTTAGACTAATCATTGAGTTGAATAATGGCAAAAAGTGGAGAAAAAAAACTTGACCAATACTTTTGATAATTTGATTCATGCCTTACCGATTCGAAGAATAATAAGTATTAATGATTCCAATTACGTACTTTACGCAAATAAAAATCACTATTAGTCAGAATTTCTTATATTTTTGTCTTTACAACAAAAAAAAAAAATGTTTCACTAGAAAAGAATTAATTGGAAAATCTCATCCCGATTATACCTACTCTCTTTATTAAGCGCGTGAATGATAATCAATCTGAATACAGAAACTGATGCGAGTAATTAAGATAGGTAGGTACTAATACCTGCGTACATACGTTAAATATCATCGACCTATTTAGACGTTATTTTACGTAGGTAGTTAGTTACTATAACTACTAGAAATGCGAATAAGATTGGAAATTTTGCGAGACTCATCATTCCAACAATTAATCTCGAGCTAAGAAAAAAAATGTAAAAAAAGCTTCCGAATCAACAGAATGATGGTATCATTCAAAACACGACTTCGCCTCTCTTTTTCCCTCACATCAGAGTGCATGCTTAATACTTCAACGTTGTAGTAAACGGAAACGTCACTATATAAAAATAATAAACAATTAACCTTTAATATCTACGTATAATAAATCGAATGATTAAACGATTTGTATGAATCGTGTAAGTTGACTGGACACGTGTTGCATAATGAATATTTTATTCATCGCTATAGTACATAGATACAATACCCGATATGATACAGTGTTGGACTACAGGCTACAGTGTTCGACATTTGGCAAAACGATTAATTTAGAATTTGTAGAATGGCCAAAAAAAATTTAAGAGGTTGATATCGATAGATCATAATAAATTGAAGTAAACATCGAATTGATTATCCATTAATCTAATATGTTTTTTTTACTGTTGTTTATTTTTAGATTTTACGTACCTATTGGTATTTTTCCAGCAGGCGTTTTGTGAGCATGACATCTATATTAGCTGCTTTATCTCGTACCTTATTATATTAATTATATGTAGTAGGCTTATTTGCACTTGTGTCATAAAGAGGCTACACGCGTTTTTAATTTGTTCAACCTCATAGCTTATTAAAATAAATGAACTTATTGTCGACTTATTCGAACGGAGGTGTTTTTCTTTGAGGGAGGGAGAGGGAGAATTTAATAAGTAAATATCGTAGGTATTATTTTCACAGCCTACATCTAATTTCATGTTATTTGTGAGGTGTATTGATTACGAGTGCGCCACCACCTTACACAATTGATACCTAAATTATGAAGTCTTGAAATCTTATTGCTGTTATAATATTAAGATTTTAACAATGATATGACCCTTGCAGAAATTCCTTGTCAGTTATTGTTAGTAAAAAAAACTGACAGTTTTTTCGTCACCTTCTAAGGATGTAAGTAACTGTTAGTGAAATCACTAACAATAATTGTTAGTGATTTGACTAAAAATTACGCGTACTTACATTGTGAATGGAGAAAATGGAAATATGTGGCTTGATTATTGAATTTAGTGCTTCCCTGTAAGCTGCAGTGCTAAAATTGAAGAATTCTTTCCAAAAAAATTTTGAAAAACCTAAAAAAATTTTCCACCTGGGGTTGGGATCGAACCCGTGACCTCCTGCACACCACTGCATTATTCACCTGACTTACCTACTAGACCACTGGAGCTGATGGAAGGACTGGTGTTGAATGGTTTTATATGCACCTCTCAACACTCTGGACTTTAAAAATTTTCAAGTGATAATGATTTTTAACTTTTTTTTTTCATTTACCAACATTGTACCACAAGCTGAATTTTGGTATACGGACTTATTTTTATACCCTGAACACGAATCCATGGTCTACCCCACCTGTCCCTAGCTGTCTGCCCCCATTGTGGATTTTAACCCCCAATTGAGGTTTTTCTCTCGTATCTCCTCAAATTGCAGTCCGAGCCCAAAAATGGAGTCCATAAAAATTGTTCTACGTCAAATTTCCCATCAGATGGCCTATGAACCAACTTCGTCTCCCCGAGGGGGGGTGGGCCTGCAGTCAAATGAATGTAGGGGTTTTTTTGAATATGAGCCACGATAGGTATGAAGGGTTGAAAGAGGTTCTCCCTACTGGAATAATTTGAGGTCATAATCCATTTGAGGTCAAAATTGTTGTAAAAAAACATATTTCATACCTATCAATTATCATGGACTCATATTCAAAAACCCCTTATATTAAATTGACTGCAGGTCCACCTCCCCCAGGGGGACGAAGTTGTGTTATAGATCATCGATAGGAAATTTGATGTACAACAACTTTCATAGACCCCATTTTTGGGGTAGGACTGCAATTTGAGGGGGTAGGGGGAAAACCTCATTGGGGGGCTGAAATCCACTATTGGGGGAAAGGTCACTAGGAACCGGTTGGACACTAAGGAATAAGGATTCGTGTTTTAAGGGTGTAAAAATGGACCAGTATACCAAAATTTAGCTTCCCCCTGAGCGTTTTATTATTCGATGCTGATTGACTCTAGGTCCACCTCCCCTTGGGGGGACGAAGTTGGTTCATAGGTCATCTGATGAGAAATTTGATGTAGAACAACTTCTATGGACCACATTTTTGAGCTAGGACCGCAATTTGAGAAGATACGGGAGAAAAACCTCATTTGGGGGGCTAAAATCCACAATTGGTGGGAAAGCAAACTAGGGACAGACATCAGAGACACCAAGGATGCCAAGGATTCGTGTTCAGGTTATAAAAATAGGCCAGTATACCAAAATTCAGCCTGTATGCAAGCGTTTCCCAATCAATGCCAATTTTCTTATGCTAACATTTAGACACTGTCATGACACTAACGGTAACTGAAAGTAACTGTCAAGTAGCCGCCATGTCTCTGGCAATAACTGTTGGTAACATTTGGAAATCATCAAGAAACTAACTGTTACTGAGTATAACTGTCAGCAATCGATGAAAAACTGTTAATTACTTACAGTTCTTAACAAAAACTGTTAATTACTAACAGTTCTTAACAGTAACTGTTATAAAATTGTAAATTACTGTCGGTCATTGTCACAGAATTTCTGCAAGGGCGACTTGTGGTCTTGTGAGGTATTATCTTTCGTTGGAATTTTGAGGATGTCGAGTTCATCAGCCAGATAAATTTTTAGCATCGGAAGTACATATTCTTGAATGGGGAGATATGAATTCTCAAAGAAGGAGAATTTTTTCCAAAAAACAAGTTGGATAGGGGCTAAAAGAGCGAAAGAACACAATTTTTTTCAAAAATTCTCCCGTTCTGGGGGATTCTATCTGCATTCCAGAGACACCATCGTTGCTGAGATTTTTTCTGAGTAACTTTCAACTCAAAATGAAAGTCTCCGTTGAATTTGGTTGAAATACTGCGGCAACTCTTGATCTTCGCAAACCACATATACACTAACTCCATATCTGCGAATGAGTGCGCAACATGGTGGCGAACTAACTCCAGCTCAAGTCCAAAGAATATTAAAGGATCTCGAAGAGGAATGAGAGATGTTAATCGTCCAAAGGGCAAATTAGGGCAGAATAATGGTTAAATCAAATGGAAAGCTAATAATGCAGGAAATAGAAGACACCGAGTTACCGAGAAAATCTCGGTGGGCTGCGCGACATGTTTGGGCCGATGAGGTAAAAACTGGGCCGCTTAAAAAATTTCTGAATGAATTTTTATGCTCAGTGTCCTGCACATCTTTAAAACATGTGAGAAAAAAATGTTGCCGATTAATTGAGGATCCCAAAATCAGGGCCGCTAAAATGGGATATCTCGGTGGGCCACGTGCTCTTGGGTCCGGCCCTTTCAGCCGAGACTTCAAGATGAGTAAGTAAGGGCATTGCACTCAAATTCAGAAGAGCCTTTGGCAATGTTTACACATTGAAGTCAAGAGGTGCTAAAGTCGGAGACATTGTAGAAATGAGCACAAAAGGGAACTATGTCCTATACCTATGCTGTGACAAAAGAAAACTACAAACATAAACTAACAGTAGAAGATTTTGTCTGTACTATGAAGGCGCTAGCCACGAAATGTACAGAACTTCGGATTGAAAAACTGGCAGTCCCAAGGCTAGGGTGCTGACTGAATGAACTTGATTGGCCTCTAGAACAACAGCAAGCTCTACTGGAGTGCTTCAAGGATGTTCCAATCACGCTGAGAGTATGCACTCTACCATGCACTGGGGCTGAAAACATAACCCGATTGTGACAAAATAAACCCAAACCCCAAACAACTATACAATGTCTCGTATATCATAAGATTATGCATGAAAACTTTTTTTATTTTGGGGGTGTTTGTAATTACTTGATTATTACACCCGTCGTGTGAGATTTAGATCGAGTTGGTAAGGTCAAGTTTTTTAATTTTCCGAATAGGTATGTCAATCTTTTTAGTGAATTCCAAGAGTAAAAAATCAAGCACGATTTTTAAAACTCGATTTTAAATCTTATGAAGAAATAAATGGAATTGATCAAGTATTTTTTTAAACTCGTTGTGAAGAGTGACCATTGTTGCTTTGAGCTCCTAAAACGAAATTTCGTCATTTTTGACTAATTAGAAGTTTCCAGCGAGAAATCAAATTTGTCTATTATTTTCAAATTTATCAACGAAGGCATTTTATGGCTGACTTCAATTTCCAAAAAAAAGTTGCTAATTTGGATTTAGAATTCGAGATGAAAATACTTCGTCGAAACTAATTTTTCCATCAAGTACATATTTGGTTAGACGACTCTCCATTTCAATATTTTGACCTTTTTCAAAATAATTAAGTATGATGATCACTCTTTTCAGACAAAAAATGATGAACAATGAGATTCGAGTTCAAATTTGCTGAGTAAAAACACACACTTTTTATATTGGGAACTACGAGGTAACTTACGTGAAAATCAAATTTTAAATTACCTAAATTCATTTCCACCCCTCTGATTGGTTTTTTAAAAATTATCTATTGAAAAAAAATTATACGTACTTATTTTTGGATAATTGAGGGGGGGAAGGGGATTGAGGCTCTTTTAAAAACTATTTAAAATATTCTAAATTTAAATATTACAAGAAGCTTTGAATCAGTTGAAAATGATGAAATATCGTTTCAAGAAATTCAAAGTTGAAACTCAAAAATATCAATTTTTTTTCAAGAAAATTATTCCAGTTTAAGATGTTGTTTTTCGCAGCTGCTTAAATTTCTTTTGAGATCCTAAACCAATTTTTGGTACTAACCAATTCTCATAAGTCGTGCCTCTACCTACTTCCCAGTAGAATAGCCCTAGATGCATTAATTGCGTTATCATACTTACTCGCACTAAAAACACGCGCGTGATTAAAAAAAACCTTCATGGAAAATATAGGTAAATATTTACACGCGGAATTAAATTAGAAAAATTCATCGAGATATTAGTCATCAAAACGAGAGAGAAATCAGTTGAAGAAAATTCGCTATTTGCAGAATTTTTGACTTCAATTTCCACCATAATCTATACCGGATAAGGTAAATATTTGATTTAGGTACTTAGAGAGAAAAAAATGCTAATATATTCCAGGTAATGGGAACGTAACATCTCCATACGTTATATTTACGTACATACCTACCTATAATTTTGGCATTTACAAATTCTTCGTACCGTTACACTAATTATGTTTAACAAGTGCAAGAATTTCAAGGTTACCTACTGATGTTCACGCACTGAAGAAAAATAGTATCTAGTCACTAATAACGTGTATTTGCACTTTGCAGTATTTTGCACTTGCAACTGGCGAAAAATTGTTTAGGGATTTTTATAAGTAAAACAGGTCACTGAAATTACAGCGTTTCTATCTATGTACGTATAACTTAATAGGGGGAGCAAAAAATAGATCCTATCTTTCAAAAATATTTCTATCTGGATCAGCTTTGTACAATGTACAAGGCCTATTGATACGTCTTGACAAAGAGGATTATTTAATTTCGAAAGGCACAAAAGGAACGGAAATGGAATTCCATTCATCTTACGTGACTTCTTGAAGATGTGTAGGCAAACAATCGTATGTACAACCCTTTGAAAACGGGTTCTCTCGTATAAGATGTGGAACGTAACGTTACGCGCATGCGTTAAAACTGCTTACAAAGCACCCTGCTAAGTTACCCCTAAGGCTTACAGCCATAGCCATCTTCACGGACACTGCGAATGAAGTCAGAATATGCATTTCAATCGTACGTAATACTCGTCTAGTTCAGTTTCGGTTACCGCTCAACGAACCGGCCGCTAAAATGTAAGTACCTACTTGTGTACACTTTTACCTATATACAGCAGCTTCCGAGGATCGTATTTTTCTAACCTAACCTAACCGTAACCCATAACCTACCTACCTAAATTTTTAAAACAAATGTCAAAATGCAAAGAGGCGCTTTCAAAGTGAGCTTTAGAAACACTCTCGATAAAAATTTTTTTTGAACGAGTTAATTATTCGATTGGTATTTGTTATGTTATCAATCAATGTGGGTAAATACTTGAAGTGTTTTACACTTTTTATCATGTTATCATTTACTGAGAAAACACCCACCGAAGCTATAACCATAGTGATTTCATTTTCACACATATATATTCGCTTTCTTGACGAAGCATCTGTACATTTATCAACTTACTCAACTATCCTTTACACTTGTTGATAGGTTCGATTTTACAGTTCATTCGTACGCGGTTATATGTACTAATAACGTCTTTTAACACGCCTTTTTAGTTTAATTTTCCTCTCGTCGTGTGCTCGCGGATGAGTTTATGTAATTAGTGTTTCTATTCTTCAAATAATTGGTAAGTCGAATATCTACCTATTTTTATTTAGCATCGATTTTTTTTCCACATAACGTTCCGATCGTGATCTTGCAATTTATTTAAAAAATTTATCTCGTTTTAAAATCGTAGAATCGCGTGTGCCAGAATTTTTTTTCAACACTTTGGATTTTCAGTGGTAATTTTTTTTTCTCAGCCGTGATCGATTTTTTTTCACAAATGGATTATGACTCCGAGCTTTTAATTTTTTAAATTACCATACGACTTGATGTTTGTACGACTCGTTTTTCAAATACCACGTGAATCGAATCGAAAAAGGAAATAGCCGAGAGAACGTGTATAAAATTTACATATCATCTTAGACAGGGAAGGTGGTACAGTGTGTAGTTGTAACTCCACAGGACCACTTCGCACTTCTCCCAATTGCAATTCGTATACATTTCGTGTTCTCGTAGAATTATTCGTACCACGAAGTTGTAAAGTAAAAGTCACAGTGTTCGTAATACATTGTACGGCGTATATATTTTTTTTTCAAAAAATAATTACACGCATTATTATAAATTACACACGTGTTGCGAATTAAATGCTTTCTCATTATTTTGATGGTTGTCCAAAAAAATGTGCATCGCAATGAAAATTTTTTCGTTATTTATGTAATGGAATTTATCATTGTTATGATATTATGTATTCGTTTATGGTTTAAAAATACCTACTTATAAAGATAAAGCTCGTTATTCGAATGGGAAATACCATAAGGAAATTTTTAGAGGGAAATTGTTATATTAATTATACATGATCTGAGTTGAGGAAAAAATATCGAAACGATGAACTCTTGAGTAAAACTTGAATTAATCTTTCTCTCGAACAATTAAATTAATCGTGAAGTTAAGTTGGGAAATGAATATTATGAACTTTATAGCACACGATTCATTGAGAGTTGTTAGTTGAATGAGCTCGATTCCTCGAAGAATGAAACTGGTGATTTTATTCGTAAGATGAATTAACGACTTCATTCAGAATCTACATTATATGTAATATGTACTTATACTTCGTGGAAAATATTCTACAGGTGTTTCTCACGTCGTAGAGAAAATTTTACGAGAATTGTCTATTTTTGATAAAGCATCAAGATTCAAGATTCTTTGAAAAAAAAAAAATGAAGAGAAAAATAGGAAATATCGATTCGAATAGCAGATTTTTACGAAAAATTGTACCTTACATAATATACCTATATTTTTTGGAGGGGGGGGGGGAATTCAAAGAAAAGTGTTAGTTCTGATAAGAACAAGTTTTCCAAAGAGCTCAGGTGTCGTTTTTTATAGGTAGGTAGATATGATAATTTTTTGTGTAGGGAGATGATATTGATATTTTATGACTTTTTTGAAAGTCATTAAGTACGAGTTGAAAAGATTAATGTAAAAAAAAAAACAACAACAGCAACAGGAAAGATGGACGAATCAAAATGGGTGCGCCTTTTATTGATTCAAGGAAAAGCTTCTGTGTTACAACTCAAATTGGCAAAGAAATAATCATCCATATGCCATGATGCAAATAATGTTTTACTGAAAAAAATCCAAGATGATTCTACCAACGTTGTATGTAGGTATTTTTTACGATGAGAACTTATTCTGACATTAAAACCAACTTACAAGATTACTGTAATCGTAAGTGGAGGAGAGAAGGGAACGTAACCTAATGAACTTGATTAAATTTGGCGGGTTTTTTCAATTTTGAAAAGTCACAGATCTTGGAAAAATTTTTGAAGTTTCTCATTAATGAAAAATAATTGAAAAAAAAACACAAGAATTGTTGGCAGCTGATTACTAAAATGTTGTAAATTTTATCTAATAATTATAATTATGGCAAATTGTGTATCTGAAGGGATCACTAATGATTAAAAGAGCTTTTGAAAGTTGAATCAGAAATGAGCATTCGTTTAGATAAAAAAAGCTTACCTACGTAATTTCTAAATTTATTTTCGCGTTTCCAAAATTTATGAACGTTTCAAAAAATTTTGGTGAGAAGTTTAGATTTTCATGGGAATTATTTTTTTCGGTGGGTTTTTTTTTAATGACAATGTTTTCATCACTAGTAATTTATTCAAGTTGAACTTTACAATTTCTGTTCGGAATTGGGAGAGACCACAAAACACAAAAATCCTTCAAAAACTTAAATCATAATCATGGGGTTTCATTAGTTTACCATTTTTTTTCTTCAAAGAAGCCTTTTTTTATTCCAATCTATTTTTTTTAAAAATTAAAGCCACCATTATTTGAAACGATTTTCAAAACAATTCAAAAATTTTCTTACATGGCGAAATCTCTTTTTAGTACGATTCATTAAATTTTACAGACAGAAAGGGGGAAGGGGGTGTCACAGGACTATAAAAATATTGAATTTATTTTGTTTTTACAACTATTTTTCGAACTTGAAAATATGTAATCACTTTCTTTGGAATGCCTGTGCTCATTGTCAGCATAAGTAATTATACAGGGTGTCCGAAAATTTTAAATAGGAAAATTTTTTGTTAAGAAATTCAAATGAATCTGACTCGTTTTGTATTTATATTAGAATATTGTCACTTCGAGTCAGTGGCGGGGTTCCCCCCTGTCCTCTCCCTGCCCTCCATTGTAGGTGAAAATGTAAAATAAAACATACAAAAATAGTAGTTTGTTGGTTTTTTGAAATTTTTTCGAAACATTTTCGCTCGAGCAATATTTTTACCTTCGTTTTAATGCAGTAATCATACATTTTGAGGGGTTTCGGAAAATTATCTCAAATTTTGATATGCCTAAAAATTTGGTTCCTCCCTCCTTGATAAAATCCTGGCTACATCACACTCAACTTGAGAGTGAAATAGGTTGAAAAAAATTATAACCCCCCCCCCCCCATCGGAAACTATAATACCCCCTGGCCCCCTCCTCATGATTTCATTCTTGATACCTTTACCACTGCTTCAAGTATTTAGGACCAGAAAATTACTGGATGCTTTTTGAAACAGGTCTAGAAATTTATCACCAGCAGTTTTCCACAATTCCATCAAAAAATGAAGACAGCTAAAAAAAACGTATTCGAGGGAAAATTTGAGATTAAACATTGAAAATTAAATTTCTTTGATCCAAATTTTTTTTTCATCTTTCAAATGAAGACTTGGTACATATTCTTTGAAAAAGTAGAATAGAGGCATGACTCGTCCCTGCCTCAAGACGAAATTGTAGCTTTCCTTTGTTTATTGGGGGGGGGGGGGATTCTTTGAGCTGAAAATGTTGCATTTGAAGTGCTTCACAACATGATGTTCTTTTTTTTTTTTAATTTTTTGGGACTCTGAAAAGTGATGGTAAGTAATTGAAAAATGCCGAGTATTTTCATTCAGCATCATTTTTTTTTTTGAAACAAAAATCAAAGCATTGGAAAAATCAGCAATTTGAGAGAAAAATTTGAGAAAATTGAAGTTGAAGCAGATGCTTTAAAAATTTGAAACTCCTTTCCAGGCCTTCCATTGATTATTTGATCGTTAAAAATCCTTTAGAAAAAAACGTTTACATTTTACGAAATGGAACGAGGAATATTTTTGATCATTACTAAATGTTGGAAAATGTTCGTTATATAAATGAAGCGAAAAAGAAAAATGTGACGATTTGGCAACTGGACAAGTTCAAGGCATCGACGCGACAGTAATCCCCCTTCCTCTCCGACTACAGTAGGTGGCTGCCCTTCATTTTAATGCAATGTTATAGATACTCAGTAAAAGTATCAAAATTGAAATTTTTTCTGAATGATTCATTGAATGTATGTTCGTGGTATCACGCATATTTATTCTGAAATTCGAGTGATATTATCTGAGGAAAGAGGATGAAGGACTTCCCATGATTTACTTACATTAGATTTTATTTTAATCCGGAGATAAGGAAGTAATCTGAAAATAGTGCATAACGCTGAATAATATTTTAGAAATACATTTTTTTGGAATATTTCTACAAATTAAATTGAAAAAATGTCCATTTTTAATAACTATCCACTTATCCAGCATTTGAAAAAAAAAACATTTTTTTTTGTTATTTAGATAAATTCATAAATAGGTCTACTTCTCGTCTAAACAGCATAAAAAACAAATATAATTTTTTTGAAATTACACCTCCCAATTTTTAAACTTTTTTTCGAAGATTTTCAAAAAAAAAACATCCATAAAAAAGTCGAAGTCGTTCTAGTTTTTCACGCTTCATTAAAAAAGACAACGAAAAAACAGTTATATCTCTGACTGTCGAGCCAGAGAGGCCAGTCAATTGGAATCGAGCTCGAAAGGATGATAAAATAAGGCTAAAATTGCGTCATATTAGCTACTACAGCTACATCGAAAGACAATAATCCCTCAGCGGCATGAACAAGAAAAAGGTAGGGGTAGGAGAGGCACAGACGTTTTATGACCCTTCTTTATGTTCCTTGAAAGTGAACTTGGTTAGCACTTGTTTGCTTTTCAAAAGATTACTTTACACTCGAGTTTGTAAATGTACCTACCTTATACTACTACCTACGTCACCGTATCCCTTTTTAAACCCCCGAAAATCTTGTACCAACGTTGCCAATTTTCCAAAACTCGTAAAACAACCTGCTCGTTCTAGCATCGTTCTAGGCCCACGGTGTAAAAACGTACACGTGAAACGTGAAAATTTCAAAGCCGGAGAACGCGACGAGACAATTTGGAATAAAAAATCGAATTTAATGAGCGTAAAGTTTGGCAACGCAGCGGGTTACATTACAAGATATTTCACAGATGGTATAACGCTACCAAATGCAGTTTCAAAATACCAGTACAAAATAGGTTTTAGTATTTTAGTTTGAAAATTAATACTGTTCCCTGGTGCGAGCGAATTGTGCTGGTGACAGGTCAGGATACGCGAAATGAAATACCCGAATAAACGAACGAGATTATTTATTTTTTCCTGGGCGTAGAACTGTCGAACATTTGTTCGTCAAGCTGCGAAATAAATTGGGATTTTGGGTCAGTCGTCGGTGAGTCGATGTGCTTTATTTGTTTCAGCGGAATATGTTTCCTCGAAGGGGCAAATAACCTTTAGAGAGAAATGAAAGGTTACTTAGATGAATTTTTGGCAGTGGAAATGGTACTGAGGGGTTGGTCATTGGATTGGAGTGAGCAATATTTGATTAGATGAACTTTAAAAGGGGCCGAGAATAAATTTCAGTAAAACATAATCATGAAAAATTTTATTATCACAAGTTCTTTTCAGTCGTACCTACCTACTGAGGATCGATTACCTATATATTCAAATTTTCACTTCGATCGTCCTCCATATTTCAAGATTATAAGAAACCAAGAAAACAGGAAGCAAACAAAAAAACAAATCAAAACTCAATCTCTTCGAAAGAGGAGGAAAAAAACAATCTCATGACCGAATCAAAAGAGCAGGGGGTCAAAAATAATAAAAATCAAGAGTAATATGGCAGGTCAAGTTTTTCCAAAACATTTTAATAACGTTGTTCATTCCGTCGAATGATTTTCTGGAACTCATTAATCAATCGACTGCATTAAAAAAAATAAGAATACGAAGAGCGGAGAGAAAAGGTCTAATAAATTAGAAATGAATTACAAGAATTTTTGTTTTCAATTATCGTAACGACGAATAAATTGGTTCAATTAGGCCTTGTGAAAAACACGCTCGTAAAAAAGGAGAATTAATTGTTTAATATATAATACCTCGTCTGTATTTTTATTAATTCCTTATCGTAGCTCCAACTCCTCGAGTGGTTAAGATAAGCAGATTTTCAACTCTTCGTGAATTTTTAAGTTGTTTTAGGTATTTTTTTTAATACTTATACCTACCTATACTACGACAACGTAGAAAATTGATAATAACATGCCTCTATACATACCTACTACTCCATGGTAAAGCCAGGGAAAAAACGTTCATTCTTCGAAATTTTATTATTTTTATTATTGCATCCAAAAATACCGTTTTTTTCTTTTTTTTTCTATTCGTGTTAAGTAGCACATGGTTGAAGATGGCAATTTAATTCAATGCCAAAATCAGGCGCGAATTACATATCATATAAAATAGTAGGTAATTACGACGCAATAACA
Source organism: Planococcus citri (assembly GCF_950023065.1). Lineage (NCBI taxonomy): Eukaryota > Metazoa > Arthropoda > Insecta > Hemiptera > Pseudococcidae > Planococcus > Planococcus citri. The sequence goes on along the minus strand of NC_088679.1, from coordinate 21,813,713 downwards.
GTTTCTAAAATTATGAAATTTTTTTTCTTTCTGGTAATTTACTTGCAACAGTGTAATAAATTTTGCAGACCGTGGGCAGTTCGTAAGCCGGCAGATGGAAATTTTATCAAATTTTTTATACGTTTTTCGCACATTTCCCCACGTGCTGGGGCGTTCATCGCTCGTCTATATGTACATGTACAATGTAAATATCGCGAAATTTTCAACGTCTGCGAAAGTATGTGGCGCTAATTCATTCCATACGATGTCTCCCCTTCATCCGCCATCAGTCTGACCCCAATTTTTAATATTTATAATGTGTTGCATAATGAATCATTCGGGAAAAATGATTTTAATGGCTTTACTCGTCTCCGAATACAAAGCGTGAAAATGAAAGGGTACTTTTTATTTTAGAAGAGGAAAGTGAAGAGAGGTTCTGATGTCGCGTCGATGTAGTATTGCATTTTGTAAAGCCGCCAAGTCGCCACGTTTTTCTCTCTTTTGTCTGGCAAAGTTTAAGAATTTTCCCAAAATTGGCTTCGATTAGAAAATATTCTTCGTTTGATTGGGCCCAGTTTCAAAATTTGGGGCGAAATTTTAGGACATAATGACTCAAAGAACGTGGATATTTTAAATTTTGGAGTTTTTTTGGTAGGTCTAGGTACTTAACTGAAAAAGTCCAAAATTGAGATTTCTTGGTATTTTTCGACAAATTATATACCTACCTACTTATCCTTGGAATGGACAAAATTTTTGAGTTTGGAGTAGAAAAGCTCTTAGAAGTGGTCTATTTGGAAGACTGGAGTGTAATCTGAATTACCTAGAAGATCTCTACAAGAAAACTTGGACTCATCCCCCCCCCTCCCAGTCATCACTCTCATGATGCCAATATATTTTTTCGATTCTTGCTTTTGATAAAAATACAAAATTCATGTAAAAAAAAATTATAAAAAAAATATTTCTACAGTCTAAAACATTAAGTACCTATTAAGTATTTTACTCCAAATTTTCAAAAAAAATAAAATAAAATAAAATAAATAAATATCAAGGAAGGTATCTCGACTGAAATTTTTTTTGAACTGAGCAGAGAAAAACTAAAAGAGCATCCAAACTTGTAGGTACAATTGGTACATCATAAGGTCAAATTTTATATGCTGAACTTTCTTTTTTTGATTTTTGGAAAAATATTAAAAATTCAAATTTAGCTCATTTTACTCGAAAAATTGAAATTTGATTAAATTGAAGCGCACACCTACTTATACGAGTAGAGAGCTGCATTTGTTTGGTCCTATTTTCAGCCTTTCGAATCCATCAGTGCTGGTTTCGAGCCATTCTGGAACCTCCAGAGGGTTTTTGAACGTTATCTAACTCTCATAAATTTGGATATTGATAGTCTTTGTGATATTTTTTAGCAATCAATTGAAAACTTTTTAGAATCCATCTCTGCCACTTCAAGTCTACAATTTTTTCCAGTGATAATTTTTGGAGAAAAATGGAAAACTCCTCTTCACGAATTTCCTGAAATTTGGTTTAAAGACTATTTTTGGTTTCTAAAATCGATTGGAAATCTTCCTGAAGAATTCTGAAGCCTCTGGTGAATTTTTGAATTTTTTAGACATTGAAAAAAAAAATATTGAAGTACAGATTTGAACCTTCAGAAGCGAACTTTGAAAATATGTGCTCAAAATCGATCAAAATGGGTCAGAATCTAGAGGAAGATATGATTGTGTCTGATCAAATCCGGGCATTTCGTTGGATCTACATAAGTAATTTTACCTGATTAGGTCTTATCAAAGTTTTGATTGGGTTTTCCAGAGGTGGAAAGGTTGGATCTGATCAGATCCGGTAAGATCAAATCAGGTCACTTGTACTCGTATTGAGTCTGATCAGGGATGAACAGATCTAATTGGATGTAGGAAATGTCTGGATTTTATCAGGCTTGAACAAATCTATCTGATCAAAGCTTTGACAAGACCAGTAGAGGTCTGATTAGGTCAAATTGGATCCAAGAAATGTCCGGATCTGATCGTCAGATCCAATCTCTGCTGGGTGGATCAATTCAGAGCTGATTTGGGCTAATAGGGGAGACCTGATTGGATTTGACTAGATCTGAATATATCAGATTAGATCTAAATATATCAGATTAGATCTGAATAAGTATATCAGATTAGATCTGAATATATCAGATTAGATCTGAATACATATATCAGATTAGATCTGAATACATATATCAGATTAGATCTGAATACATATATCAGATTAGATCTGAATATATCAGATTAGATCTGAATAATCAGCTTAGATCAGACATGATTGATCACATCAGATCAAACTTGATATTGATCAAATGTAATCAGACTTCGTCAGATCCAGGATCCGATAATTTTTACTTGAGAAAAACAATAGGTAAATGAGTTAATGTAGGAGTTGAATTTCATTTTGATCCTCTTTATGGACTTTTTTTTTCAAATTCGAGAATCCAAAAATTTTTTTTGAGGTTTATAACAGCTGGAGACCATCAATAATCGATTCGGTGAGGTATAGTTGAGTGAAATAATTAAATTTAAGTTTTCTACCTCAATTTAATTAAATTTCAAGTTTTTCAGTAAAAATAAGCCAAATTTAAATTTTTAAAAATTTGCCAAAAAATCAAAAAATGAAATTTAGCTCATTAAATTTGACCAGGAAGTGTTTTTCTAAATTTGTTCGATTCCAAAAAATTTTCTTCTTTCTAATGGGGTAATATCTCTGAATAAAAAAAGTAAACAATACACTTCAAAAATTGCAGGTCATTTTTTTCAAAATTTTGATGTTTGTAACAAAAAAAATATATTTCAAATAATACCTATTATTTTTGAAAAATATAATACCATTCTTAGAAGTGAAAAGCTTTTGATTCAAACGAATTTCCAAACAACAGGCTCTTTTTTCAACACAGCTACCTATACCTAATTTTTGAAAATTAAAACAATATTTTTTCTTAATTTTTTGATAAAAATGATTGAAAACGAAAATTATTCCTGAAAAATGTTTGTAACTCTTAAGAACATTCCAAATTACATAGAAAAATTGTTCAGAAATCAAAATGTGGACTAAAATGTAAACTTGAAGATAATTATCATCTCTTGAATCAATTTTCTGGACTTTTTTTTGGAAAAAAATTACCGAAAGTTAGCTCTAAAAGATGCAATAATGTCGTAATCGATTTTTTTTTTTTTTTAAATGACAACCATAATATGCTTAATTTTTAAAAATGTACCCATCTCGAGTTCTAATTCAGTATTTATTAATCTAAACTTATAAAATGAAAATACGAGGGGCAATCAAAAAGTTCCCGGCCGTCGTCCCGTACGGGCGCCCGGAAGCACGTAGCGGGCTGAAATTTTTACCACGCCTTCGCAAAGGTTGGATTTACGCGTGGTAAAAATTTCAGCCCGCTACGTGCTTCCGGGCGCCCGTACGGGACGACGGCCGGGAACTTTTTGATTGCCCCTCGTATGTACCTACCTACTTAGATATTAAAAAATATTTACATCGAAATAGATAAGTGACCCAGTTTGACGTCGATATTATCTAAGTAACACGCGAGATTACATTTCAACGTCGAATTATCATATTTTTAATCAAGAAAATTAACCCCCTACAAACAAGGGTGGAAGGATTAAGGGTAATAATTACTTATTGCATTTACCTATACGGAACAGAGCATCGTACGTAGTACGTAATACGATCTATTCTAAAGTCTGAACTTTCATTCCGCGAGGGAAATGACCGATGCGATGATGTCAAGATCCAGCAACGATTAAAATATACGTTCATCATCGACTCATCATCACCGTCAACGTAATATGCATTGAGTAATAATTCTAATCACGTATGTATCGAACGATCAATTGTTCGACGGAAAAATTAGTATCCTATAATTCAGACCAGCGACGAAATTTAATCGCATTCGGTAGGCTATCGAATTAATTGATAATTTATATCGAGTCAAATGTTCATGAACTTCAACGTTGTTAAAGGTTGAATACTCGATAAAAATTTACAGAGATAATCGAACATTGTTTCGGACGAGGAAAATTTCAAATCTATATTGATTTTTTTTTCTTCTTTACCAAATACCTACACAGTACACACGTTTTATTCTCGTCAAATATTTATAGAGACTCGACTTCGACTCGTGTACCTATACCTATCTTGTGTAGATAATTTTCTCAAAAACATCCTCTTTTGGAATTCTTCGAAGGAGATAGAGAAGATTCGTACGTGTCTGTGGGGTACCATACGCTCGTAGAATATAATTTTCTCGAAAGATACGAAAAACGTATATATACCTGCCTACACAAGCTCGACGAGAAACTCACGATCGTGCAGACTATACAAGTTAGGTACTTTTTTGTATGAAAATTTATTATGTAAATTGGCTTATTATCAATTTTGATTAAACAGTAGCTCGGTTCGTATTACGTAGAGACCATAATACTCGTGATCGCGGTGTAAAAAAAACCAGATCTTTGTTGAGAATGTCGTTTGAAGGCCTCCTGTTGCATCGACCATTCACAAACTAAAAAGGAAATGTCAATTGGAATCGCAATTGTGAGAGAATTCACCGAGTGCGCAGAACATTAACACAATTTTTACTATGTTCTGTAATTAACGTCACCATATGTGAATCCGACCAACTTTTGTTTTTAAAAAATTTGCAATAAAAAATCTATCATTGACGCGACTAGGTGTTAAAACGTGCGTGTAATTTAATCCATCTTCGTACTACAGTTACTATACTTAAATCGCCGAAAAAATGGCCGAATATGCTCGAGGTTCGATTAAAAAGTAAGAATTTTACGAAATTTTTCTGCCACTGTGCGTTGTAGTGTAATCCTTAGATCGAATTTGCCATTTAATTTGTATTAAGCTAAGTATTTTTAGAACGAAGATTTTTTTTCCACGACCGCATGCGTGTTGAAATTTTTTTTTTAGAATGTAAATAGATAACTTACGTGTAGGGGAAATGGTATTTACGATATGTTTAATTTTACGCGACGTTGGTACTGCTTGCTGGTGGGGTCAATTATGTAATTGACTTTAACTGCCTATACGATTCATTCTTGTCATTTTTTTCCAACCGTTCAACCATGATTCACGCTTGTAATTTTTAATTTATACGAATTAGATAGATAGGTTTATATATCCTCATCGCGAGAAAGGAAAGGAAAGGAACTTTAAACTATATTCATCGTATCAATATCTATGTAATGTACACCAGCAGGATGAACTTCGTACGACGAATTCTTCTTATACTGTAGGTATACGAGTACCTATACTTAAACGTGTGCATTCGAAATGGAAAAGTAAATCGTGTTTAAAAATCACATCCAGTCTGTGTAAACTTGGTTGCGGTGTAATTAACGCGCGGTTAAATTGATTAAAAACGATAACATGTGTGTTAAAGAGCGCGCGAGAAGATAAATATTGAACATTGGATCTCGACTGTGAAAGCTCTCTTCTCTTTGCAAATTTTTTTCTTCATAACGCCGACCGACGATATATGCTCGTAATTTCTTATCTTAACAATGTAAAAATTTATATAACTGTAACCTTTCAAATGTCTTCTAGAATTTTTTCCCCTTGCAAATATCGGCGGCGGGCTTGGCACTATGCTCGAATGAGTTTACAACGTACATATACGTATATGATAATGATAAGACGTGTAACTTACGAGTAGATATGTGAGGTGAGTGAGAGAGAAAAGAGTAACTTCTCGTACTCTTCTGACCCTCTTTATAAATCATTCATAAACATGCATTCGTCGATCTATACACTCCGTACGCGTGTGCAAATGGGATAATGAGTGGAGAGGCGGCAGAGAGGAGGGGTGAAATCGAGGCTATGCATTTATATAAGGAAAAATAGCGACGGAGTTCATTTGAATTTTAAAAGACACCGGTATCGATAGCGCCAGGTGTGACTTGTGAGGAAAAAATAGGTACCTACTTCGAGTATTGCCAAACGTATAGTGCTGTAAACTATCTCAAGGTACGATACTATCGAGAATTACGTCCTTCGTAGTGTACTTAAATTTATTTAGCTTTTACTTTTTTGATTGAGGTTGATTTCAGTACATTTTCCGTATGGGTATCGATAACGTGAAGATGAATTGGAAATTGGTATCTTGAAATATTGAGATTTTTTAAGCTCTCTGTCCTGTTCTGAGGTCACGTCTTACTTGAAATTTTTTATTTCTGCGAATATTAACAAATTTAAAAGGGTAATGAGCTCACTCAGGGTTGGAGGCCATCTTTGGGAAATTTTTCAATTTTTTTTGAAATATTTTCATTAGTTGAGAGATGCCAGCTTAAATAAACCAGTTGAACGCAGGTTGAAAATCACCATTTTGAGAAATTTTGAAAACTCTCCTAAGTATTCTAAGGGCATAAAATTCGAAATCTTGTATCTTTAATATTGATCAAAAATGAAAGTTCTTCAATGTCACTGAAATTTTGATGTGAGAGTAATCCAGCGATTCTGGGACAATTCTGCAGAATCCATCTAACCGAACTGTCATCTCCCAGAATGGCCATTTCATCGTATAAATTTTCCTCCAAAAACTGAATTTCCAGATGTAAAAATTTCCTAACAATTTTATCTAGTAACAAAACTATAAACAAATTCTGAGACCAGAAACGAGTATTCTCTGCAATTTTGATGAGATAATATTGTAAAATAAAAAATAAGTAATTACCCAGAACTCTTGGACAAATCACGGCGAGAAAAATAGGTATTCTAGAAATTTTGGTAAAACACAAATCATTTTTGGAAATTGTATATAAACATGGGCCTATTTTTAGACAAAAAAAAACAGGTTTTTTGTGACTAGAATTAAAAGCAAGACTTTCTGAAAATCTTGACAGAAAAAATTTTCTGACATCACTTTTTGGCAATTTTGATGAAAGATGTGGATTTTTTTTGCATTTTTGGCACGTTCGGCCATAAAAAGCAGATCTTTTCTGAGATGAACAGATGAGAGTGGGTGAGGAAGGTATGACCTGTATGTACACGCCATAAGGCAACGGCCTGCTTACTGGGCAAATCTTGAATGTTGGTGGTGTGACTTTGGCTGGGAATTAAGCGCGAACATATGGCTTCCATCACATCAGACACAAGGACAGGGGTTTCTGGTACAGGTGAAATCCTTAGTGACTGCTTCGCTGCTAAGTCTGCAGTTTCATTTCCCAAAATTTCTGAGTGGGCTGGCTGGCTGGCTGGCTGGCTGGAATCCAGGCTATGGTAACCCATACAACAATTCTCGACGACGACATTTACATCGACTATGTGTATTTCCAACATGATGATGGAAAAGTAACCAATAAGTTGTTTAATAGGAATCTTCTGTCCGTAAAGAAGCCAGGTTAATGAAAATTTTCGAAATTTTCTCATCATTTCTGATACCTCGACATGCGATGTTGACATGTTGATGTAAAATTCGATGCTCAAAATTTACATCCACAACTATGTCGAACAATTTTTCAGAATTAAAATTTCTGTTTCAGTGTTTAAACGCACATAAACATTTGAAAAGATGATCTTTGTTTGAAGAGAGAAAAATTTTTTGATGGCCTTGATAAAATTATTCACTTTTGACTTTTCCATAGTTTGGAGTTGTCGATGTTATGTCGATGTGAAAGTCGATCATCCACAAATACATCGACACTAACATCGACCAAATTTTCAAAGATTTCTCAAATTTGAAAAATTAAGTTGATATTGTGAATGTATTTGTTGATGTCGAATTTCACATCAACATTAACATCGACATGAAAATGTATTAGTTTAGTACTCTTAGATAACCTATTGCACCTTTCAGTAGGTATAAAGAGTTTAATCTTCAACTATACTGAATTACTGAATATGGACTTTCTGTCTGTACTTCTCGGAGGTGGCCTCCGCGTCAATGCTGCTTTCGCTTTCAGCATGAGCAATGGCCACCTAAGTGTGTAAGAGAACATGATTTTTGGAAAAAAATTTCAATTTTGATACTAAAATTTAACAATTTTGTAGGTTGATGTGAATTTTGATGCCAATGTCGATCCATCCACATCCGTCACATTTGGACTCCACATGTCGATGTAAATTTTGACCCTGTGTCTAGCCAATTGTCGACATAAAATAATGCCGATCAACATTGGTCAACAATTACATCAACAATTGGCTCGACACAGAGTCGAAATTCACATCGACATGTGGCATCCAAAAGTGACGGATGTGGATGGGTTGACATTCACATTGAAATTACCGCATGGTCATTGTTGTATGGGAACATCCATATCACATTGGAGGGATGAGATTTCTGAGGCAATTGGATGTTGCTTAGATTTAGATCTTAGTTTTGGGAGATGGAATTCAGTGAATCTGTGAAGATCACAGCCAGGCCTGGCCCCACCCACCAAGTTACCGAGAAAATCTCAGTGGGCCACGACGTACGACGTATTTGGGCCAATGAGGTAAAAACTCAAAACTGGGCCGCTTAAAAAATTTCTGAATGAATTTTTATGTCCAGTATCCTGCACTTTAAAAAATGGGAAAACAAAATTTGGCAGATTAATTGAGGAGCCCTAAATCAGGGCCACTTAAATGGGATATCTCAGTGGGCTGCTAAATTTTCCGTGTTCTTGGGTCCAGCCCTGCATAGCCTTGTTGAGTCTGCTCTCAATTGTCATGTTTAAATATGTAAAAGTATAGCATATAGTTCACATGAAAGAATACTGAATAAGCACGGAAGCAGAAATTGCAAAACCTCGCTATCACAAACGACTGAACAACCACAGTGTAGCAATCCACGGATTTCAACCCATCGGTGTAAAACAAAATGAAGTCATTATACTGAGCAATAAAGTTATTGATGATTTGAGTATTGAGTCGAGTGTGTTCAAGTAATGATATATTAAATGAGAGAATATTTTTCTTAGTTTTTGTAGGATTTTCTGGATAGAATGGGGGAAGAGGATATAGCTGAATGGAATTTAGAATGGAAGAGGCTTTATGGAGATATCAGTCAGTGACCATATGGGAGATCGGGATTAATTTATGAGTCTATGGTGAGAGCGAGAATGTCGACAGTATTAATGCTAATGAATTAAGCATTAGTGTGCCTTTCAATGAAGAATATTATTCAGAATTTTAGAAAAACTTTTTAAAAATTCACAGAGATGGTCCTTGAATGGATCTGTTGCACACACAAATATTGAGAAATTCTGATGAAAATGAAAATGTTTATCAAAATATTCATTTTCTGTAATACTGAGTAGGAAACGGTGGTAAGAAAGAGAGAATTTTTCCCAGTTCTCAGATTCCCCTAATAGGTCCTCAAAAATGAAGGATCTGAGATAAAGAAATCTTCACCAAAAATTGTGAGATATTTTGTGCTTTCAAAATAATTCCATGAATCTATTTTCATGGAGGAAAGGGGATCAAAACCGCATTTTTTTTTGGACATTTTGGTTTTACACTACTCTGACAAGGATACATTAATGTGTCTTACCCTACAATGTGAGTCTCGATAGAAATACCTATTCCATAAAAGAACGTTTTTTAATGAAGGAAAAAGGATGAAATTCCAAGGTTAAAAAATTGATAGGTGGGTATATGAAAATCTCTTCTCTTCCACTAATTTTCTATTTGGTACAATTTTGATATCCTTGTCATGATATTAACTGCTTGCATGCTGAATACTAAATTGGCCTATAATTTGGGAGGATTTTCATTCCAGCGAAAAATTTCATGATTACCAACTTCGAACCCGAAAAAAAACAAATGACTTGATATAGGAAAATTTGCCGAATATTTCTGAATTTCAACAAATTTTTTAGTATAATTTCATTTCTCCCTTCTCTTACAAAAGCTCGTATAGTTTACTCTTTGATGATCAGTTTGAATTTTCATGCTAAGAATGGCTTCCTGAAATCAGCGATTGAACGATAATATGTAATGAACACGAACCCCTTCTCTCTTTCCTCTTCTTGTTTTAAATCTTGATGCTTTTCAATATCGAATATAAAGCTCGAGAAAACGGCGAATTATTATGCAACCCAAAAATCTTGAACGACTTTTGAAATTTATGCATTTAAAAATTGCATAACATGTTCCTTGTTTACTACAAAATTCCAATACTTTTATTGGAGCGTTCAAATTTTTGAATGTTTAGCTCTGCAATCATTTTTACGATAATGACTTTACCTACTTACGTAACCTATCAGTTTATTAATTATGCGGGAATGATAATCACTCTTGAGAATGAGTATCTGCATTTTACATTCGTGGATATTTTTTTAGACGTGAACTAGAACCTAAATTTAATTCTAGTTTTCTGGAATTTATCGAGACCCAAAAAATTGTAAGTACCTAGTTAATAAAAGCAAGTAGTTAATTATATTTCAAATCGATTCGAAGCATCACTTATTTCGATGGGAGAATAAAGATGAAATCAATAAACACATAAAGAGACTATAAATAAAAAACATACCTTCGAATTTATGATCTTGCTTATCAAGAGCATGTACGCAGGCCACAGGGCGACGTCATCGTCACACATTCACATAAACAGGGCATTGCTCCGCTACTTCCAAATTTTATACATATATCGAGTGCCTCTTTGATATAAACAAGAAAATCATCGAATTTTATACCAGATTGTGTTTTTTTAGCTTCTTGGAATTTTGTGGTGTATAGATAGGTATTTTTAAAATTTGATCGTTAACGAAGTAGCCGTTTATTTTTTATAACATTTTCGACAGAATTGCAAAGATGAAACAGAAGTATTTTCATTGTACTCGTTGTACTTGCTGAAAAATATTATTCTCAATTTAATGAAGCAAATTTTTTCGCAGCTGAGTCATAGATTTTTTACTGATTGAATTAAGACGAAAGCAGAGTATATAAATTGTACGACCCAAAGAAGGGCTTGATAGGTATTTTCCATTTCAAAACAACTCCATTTTTATTTATGTAGGTTGATTTTAATTTTTTCGTTCTGCGTGATATTTTATTGTACGTTCTTGTCTCAATTATACCTCTTTAAAATCATATTCTAGCAAAGAATACAAATACAAAAAGTTGATTGCGATAAATTTATTGTGACACAGTTGTCGAATCCTGCTTCGGTCTCGTGCCATTTTCAATATTTGAGTTCACATTTCAATTTTCGCGTTTTTTTTTTTTTTTTTGAATGATTAGAACTAGGCACGTATGTTTTTTAGTGGGTTAAATTTTTTGTTGCTTAATTTTTCATACATTTTTTTTTTTTTTTTTTAAATATAAAAAATGAAAGTTTTTCGAGATTTTTCCCATTTTCTCATCAGTTTTTTAATTTTGCCTAGCTGAAAGAGAAAAAAGTCATGATTAAATTTTTACCTGAAGCCTCAAATTTAATCAGCTCTATGCATTGCAAAAAAAGACACTTTACGACCCCGATGAACTATAACTCATCTGCATACCTAGGAATACCTACTGTACCAACAATTTTTCTTCAATCTCTTTATTAAAAAAAAAAAAAAAAAAAAAAACAAACTTAGGTACTTAATGCATTCTTGCAATATACTCGAAAGTTATTCACCACAGACGTTATTTTATGTCTTTTAAAATATTTTTTTAAACCCCTGCTCATTGTACCAAACTGTCGGTTCATTTTCCTGACCACATCATAATCGACAACGTCATTCTAAAAACCACAGTTCTAAATAGACCGGTGATTTTCATGAGAAAATTATGCAATATGCAAATCCGCATTAATTTATACATTTCACACGGTTTTTTTTTTTTATTCTTCTAACAGTTTGTCGGTAGGTAATATTTCTGACTCCTTTAGTCTTATGATTTGAAAAACGCCGATGCAATTTTCTATTTAAATAATTAATCATCGAACAAATTAAGTAAAAATTTTCCATCTTGAATTCTTGATTTATATGTATAAGAATGTCAACGAAATCCAAGAATACGTCAAAATTATACAGCTAAATATTTTCTAACAATAAGAGTGAGTGATATCTCAAACTATAAATCACGTCATCAAAACCGCATGCAATTTCATTGGCTTATTGTATGTATTTTGGCGCGATTCTACAATTGAAAAATTTACTCGAGTACCTAACTATTTACTAATAAAACAAAGTACCACGTTTAACGTAAAATTGTAGTTTTATACATATTTGTTTTTCATAAATAATGCTGAGGGTCAATGTGGTACGTCATTATCTCACTCAAGAATGGATATTTATCGAATAGGATAGGTAATACAAACAAGAAATTATGTACTTACAGTTTGCTTCAAATTCGAAGAAATTATAGACAACCTTGGTGAAGAGGGAGGAAACCTACCACCTTCGATATTTATCTGCTCAAACATTGTAATAAAAAATTGATGTTTAATAAACATTAGAAAAAATTCAGTGCACATAGGGTGTCATAAAATCTAAAATTTGAATTAAATCAGAAAAAATTTCGAATGAGTTTGTTGGCCAAGTGTTTTTTTAAAAAAATCAATAAAAAAATGTCAAAAAAATTTAGTTTTGAATTGAAAGTCACTCTGCTCAGAACAATTTGTATAGCTCTGGAAGTGCACCTGAAGAGGAGATAAGGGTCCTCAAAGGGGGGATTTTTTTAAAGCAATTGCCATCAAAATCCAAGACCATTTTTACGGTTTTACCGAACGATTGAAAATTTGCAAATCACTTTTTGAGTAACTTGGTGTTTTGGAAATTTTTTCTTCTGAAATATGTCGCATTAATCAAGCCAAAACGTCGAAAAATATCATTTCTGAAATTGGAGACTTTTTTTTTTGTTGAAAATTCCAACTCTTTGAGAGCCCATATTGCTCCTCCAGGGACACCTTGGGAGCCCTTTTTTTCAAAGTGACTCTCAACTCAAAATGAAGATCTCCACTAAATTTGGTCAAAATCGATCCATCCTAATCAACATCTATCCATAGTCTCATTCTTCGAACAAAGTTCGCCCCTTCAATTTTAACAATAGGCAACATGTTCATCTCTCGAGTTTTTTGGTTGCATCGAAATTTTCTAGTTTACCTCCCTTCTTCCTAGGACACCCTGTATATTAACCATATCTCAAGAGAAGAAAACATTTTATCTTTTCGAGTCTATAAAACATTCTGAAACTCGACTCAGAAAATTTTGATAACCAGGCAATAATTCATTTGATAAATAAATACCTAACCACTCAAAACGAGTGAAAATTTCGAAATATTCAATAACCTCGAAATTTTGTGCGTACAGGTAAGGCATATTAGTATACAAATTAAGCGTAAGTCTCGAAGAATGAACGGTTTTATGACGTTTACTTTTCCCTTCCGATAATACCGCCAGAGCTAATAAAGACATAAAACAATTTTCCACTCTAAAGTAGTATTACCGACTCGGTGATTAGTTTTCGTACAACTTTCTGTATACCGCGAACTACGATTTAGTAAATTTCAACGTTACCTTATCAAAATCGCGAGTCTACGATGTCTGAATATAATATGTTTCGTCGTGTTTGATTTAAGCGCCATATACCTATACCTAGAGGGACGTGAGACGACACTAGCGAGATATAAGCTTAGAGAGAGAGAAAAGAGAGGAAATTGTTGATTTTACATACTATTATCAGGTGTCGAAAAAATAATTACATTGTGCTCGTTATCTTGTTTAATTTTTAGCCGCTATATTTGTTCAATTAAATATGTGAGTAATCATTTTGATTTTTATGAAAGGGCATTTTTACTATACCTACATAATATTTTGTACTCGTATATTATGCAGTAGCGAAGTTGTTCAGTCGACTGTAATAACGCTTTTTTCGATGTAATTTTAACCAAATTAGCGAAAATTTAACGTAATGATGCAGTCGAGTTATTTATTATTTTTAAATATACGTGTGGCTGGTTCCGAGGTATGTAGGCTTACATTAGGACGAACAATGCAACATCAATCATGTAAAATTTATTGTACTTACCCAGTTCTACAAATTTATACGTACGTTGACGGGGTTTTTTTGTCGCGAATTTCATCTCGAACCTTATCGTTTGGTTTCAGGGATACGAGTCATATGGAAAAAAGAGAGGAGTTCGTCGGGATGTTGAAAGAAAATCAAAATAAATCCGCCGTCAAGCAAGAAGGCAACAAGCTACCTCAATATGTTTGTGCTATTATTGGTAAGTACTGTACTAATACGAAAATTATTATTATTTGCAGTAATTTACGTATTTATTTAGACATAAAATATATAGGTACCTACTACGACGACATAACGTGTAGACCAATTTGTAAGGTAATTAAGCCAAGTTCATAAAAATACGTATGTCTCGAATTATTCGCTAAAAAAAAATCAATTTGGCAAACGATCAAATTGCCCGGTCGAATGGTTTAATTGAAACCGGTTACGAACGCAATTTATGTTACGAGTTTGACCAAATGAAATGCAGAAGTGATTAGTTTGATCAAATTTTGATTTTTTTTCTGGTAAACGTATTCGTTTTGTGATCGCGAATTTTTCCTCTGGGTGCAATACCTGTATTCAAAATGTGTAGGTGGTTCAGAGATGGAAATACATATAAAAAAAAAACATATTTTCTCTCTGTCTTGAAATTATTTACTATTATGTTTCATATTGCTTACCTACTTGAAAAGCATCCAAAATTTTTAAATAACCATCTGTATAAATTTCCATGTTAGTTGAAATAATTCTTTTGGATTATGGTACATGCAAAAAACTGTGAAAAATATCATTATGATGTAGTTAGGTATCTGTCTACCTGCTCCAAAATTGATTCGTGTATTTGTAAAGGAGGTACAAATAGGGGGAAAATTACCGAAGGTGTGAAAAAGCAAAAAATTGCGAATTGTAAGCCTCGAGACTTGCTAATTAAAAATACATTTTTCTTCAACTCACAGTGCAACTATGTGATTAATTACGCCGGTAATTGGGAGGAGGGCTGCCTCCTGCTTGGTTCAGTTTTGTGCTAAAGTTATTGAAACCGGTTTCTATACCTATTGTATAGGTAACGCAAAAAACTAATACAATCATTTCGAATGCAAGTATAAATTTCGAGAAAACTTTTGATTTTGTTTTTCTTGCTCTTTCATTGTGCTGTTTTTAACGAGGGTGGAATGACAATGGGAGGTGGGGGAAGAAAGGGTTATAGCACATATCTACATTATGTCAGGTGTGTCATCCTCAAAACAACTTCGTAAAAAGTCCTCATGGGGTCATGGTTCATGGCATATTTCAGTGAAAATTTGAAAAAAAAAACTGCAACTAAGTAGGTAGGTAGGTAGGTATTTTTTACCACGAGAAACTTTTTTTTTTTGGAAGTTGGTATAGGTTCCGATCATTACCAAGTATTTTTTAATTTTTTTGAATAATATTATGATGAGAAGAATTGCTATTTTTGAGAAAAATTCAATCAGAATGGTTAAAGTAGACATTTTTTTATTATTCGTTTTTTCTCCAGGAGCATTTCTAAGACTTTTTTAAACGTAGCTTTCGAAAAATGTTCTCGTTAGAAGTTATAAGTACTACTTACATAGTACTAGGAAAGTACCCATTAATAATTTTAATATTTTCAATTTTCAATGGAATGTTTCCAATTTCATCCACTTAAACAATTTTTTATCAAAAATAATAAAATTTTCATTTATTTCAAGCAGTTTTATTTTTTCACAACAATAATTGATCGTTTTTGAAACTGTTTTCAATATTTTGATTCTCAAAAAATTTATTACATTTCTCACTCGGTTTTTAAGTAAGTAATTACCTACCTATTTTAGGATATTTGGCAAATTTCTATCAAAACGTCGAGTCCAATTTTTTAAATTACTTCATTTAAACAGTGTTTTGAAAGAATCTCAAATATAGAATAAAGAATAAAGAATAAACCTACCTACCTATTTTTGAAATTTTACATGCTTATTTTTAGTTTCATTTTTTTAAAACAAATTTTCTTGTCAAATCACATCTGAGAAATTTTTATAATTTTTTCCATATTTTTTTGTGTTTTTTTAGGGACTTTGTTCACTTTTAATGCAGTTTAAATCCAAATAATTTTTCATGAAGTATTTATTAATAAAGTACCTAACAAATTAGGTTAAACTCTTCGAGAATTTTCATGCATATGCATGCTTGAGCTTCATATTTTTGGTCCCTACTTTTACAATTCAAATATGTACTTTTTCAAACACAATTTTCTGACCAGGGAACCTCTTGTGGTGTCCGTCCACCTCCGATTTGAACTGCATCGCGATTTTTGGAAAAATTAAGGTCTGGAACTCCCACAACCAAAATTTGAGCTGCCCAAATGGATTTTTCAAATTTTTAACGAATTTTCGAACATTAAAAAATTGCTATATTTTTGGCGATTAATGCTTTTTTTAAAAAATACATTTCATTTGTAAAAATTATGAAAATATCAACTCTCCTGGAATCGAATTTGGCAATTTTTGGTCATTCTGAATCCTCCAGCTCAATTTTCAATTTCTTCCGAATTTTAAAATTTTTCCAGAAGACGTGGAAATTAATTCAGGCAACTGAAAATCGTGTGTTGTGGTTTATAATCCATGTGTTTGAAGAGTCCATTCGTATTTGAACCGATTTCCAGATGGACACCTGGAGGGGGGGGGTTAACTAGTCTTCTCCAATCATTGTTGAAAATGTACCTATTGGTCGAAAAATCATACTCGTGGTGTTCCTCTGGAAATCGGAGCACTTGTGAATAAACCATTGGAATAAACTCGTTGAATACCTACGTCAAATAGACCACCGATTTTTAGGTGTCTGAATTAATTTCCGAAGCTTCTGGAGGAATTTTAAAAATTCTGGAGAAATCGAAAATCATAGTAGAGGCTTCAGAATAGTTAGAAATGATGAATTCCGCTTTCAAGGTGCTAGTTTCAGGCAAAATGCAACCATTCGTACTTTCAAAAATTTCTTTAGGTAGTGTTATAGGTACAAACAGAAAATTGTTGATTTTTTTTCATTCTGGTGAAAAAAAACAGTCAGACAAATGCACATGTCGAGAACACACTACTATGTACTTGATTTTTAGCTGCTCAAGTTGATTTACACGCCTTCTGAAGAATAAGTTTCAAAATTCTGGAGATATCGAAAATTGGGCTGGAAGCTTCAGACTGACACGATATGGTGAAATTCAGATTCAGAAGAATAGTCTTTTAGACATAATAATAATTGTTCGTGAGAATTTAAAAAATTTCTCTACGAACAGAAAAATTTTGATTTTTTTTCAACAAATAGACAGAGATGTTAGTCAAAAAAACGTAGGTACTCAAAGTGTTCACTTTGAAATCAGGGTCAATTTGTACCTAATAGTTTAAATGGTAACTCGTTAAATAAGTCACAATGAGCCACAGCTCGATTTTTAGCTGCCCAAAGTAATTTTCATACCTTCTGGAGAAATTTAAAATTTTTCTGGAGGCTCCAACACGGCTCAAAATGATGAAATTTGGCTTGGAAGAGTTGACAATAGTTTCAGAATTTATTTTTATTATTTTTACTGAGTAAATAATTTTAAAAAAACATAATTCGCTGAAAATGGTCAATTGTGTCTTAAATTTTCAGAAAACTGTCAATAATTGTAAAATCAATCTGTGCAGCTGAAATTTTGGTGATGTGGGGGGGGATTTTATACAAAAAAATATCTGCTTAATCATTTTCTGTAGCTGATTTTGAAAGTCATTTGAATCATTCAGGTGTCTCAAAATAATAAAGCCCTGTATTTGAAAATTCATCCAAAATTCATTTTTTTCTGATTTATTATTTTAAGCGAAAAATTTGTATCTGGTGTCAAAGCCTCTGTTTGATGAACAAATTACGACTTGGGTAAAAGTGTTGGTTTTTAGTTAGGTATACCTACCTACGTGAAAAAAATTCTCTAAAAATGAAAGAAAAGAAAATCTAAAAAAAAAATTTGAGAGATTTTTTTTTGAAGGGCGAGGAGGGAGTTATGAAGGGATGGATAAAACTCAAGGTCTTGCAAAAATTTGGAAAACATTTCACTAAAGTACAGCCAAAGTCTGGCGTTTTAATTGAGAAACTTTTACTGGGTGGCAAACCTTTCATAAAAATGGCTGGTCAACGTATGTGGTCTATGTTTGTAAAATAGGTAGGTACATATAAGTAGGTAATAGGATTGCGGTCGAAATATTCCTCTGAAAGAAATCTACAATAACCATAATGATGAAAAATTGATCGACGAATCATGTCCCAGTCATTGTTTATAAGCAGAATATTAAGAAAATCACAATAGGTAAGCACGGTTGAAACTCTCGAGCTCGACAACTGTCTCGAGCCACCTAAGTATCCTTCCATGTCATTTACCAATATGATAATGAAGTCGAGTTCAAGTTTACAAATAATAAAAAAATCCTAGGTCAAGGTAACGCACGAAAAATAAGTTATAATAATTTCTATATCAATGTCATGGCTGCATATACTCATATGTACCTAAACCTATAGTCCTACTACATGTCAATAAATTTTATGTTACAGCTTCGATTGGCGCATTCGTAATTGGCACAGTACTAGCATGGACTTCGCCGACTTTGAAGTTACTGGAAACTGAAAATTCGACGGCTCAACTTCATATTGCGCCTGAAAAAACCGATGAAAATACTTTTCAAAGAATGTGGATAAGTGCGTTGACTCCGTTAGGAGCTATACTTGGGGCTCTTCCAGCTGGATATTTCGCCGATTTATTAGGAAGGAAGAAAACTATGATTTTTTTCACAGTCCCGTGGATAGTCTCATGGGCACTTTTGATCTTCGGAACGAGTGTCGCCGTTATATACATTTCGCGATTCCTCACTGGTATTATTACTGGATTATTTTGCGCTGTTTTACCTTTGTACGTGAATGAAATATCCGAGGATTCAGTCAGAGGTAGGTTTATGAGAGTGCAAAAATGATTAAGAAATAGATGAACTACTTCCTTGGTTTCTACAAATACATATACCTACAGATTTAATAATGCGTTTTTATTTCAGGCTCACTCGGAACACTCTTTCAAGTATTTCTCACTCTTGGAATATTATTCGATTATACGTTAACTCTTACCCATTCGTACTTGATTGTGAACTTGGCATGCGGAGCGGTCACTGTATTATTCTTCGCTGTTGCCTTCTTGTTACCCGAATCTCATGTTTATCTGATGAAAAAGAATAACAGACCAGAAGCTGAAAAGAGTTTGAGACGATTGAGAGGACCTTATTTCGATATTCACGTCGAATTGAACGAATTACGTAAAAATTTGGAAAATGCCGGCGAGCAGTCGTTATCTTACAGCGAAATGTTCACACCTGTTAATATAAAAGCTTTGGCCATCGCTCTTGGCTTGATGGTAATTGATTTTGAATTCCTTTTTCTTTTTTCTTTTTTTTTTTTTTTAATCCTAATAATTTCATATAGGTAGGTATTTACTTGCCTGATTTATTCTTAACATCAGAAAGCCTCAACTCACCTTTTATTTTATCTATGTTTCAGCTTAGTCAACAATTATCCGGTATCAACGCTGTGATCTTTTTCGCCGAGGATATCTTCACAATCGCTGGTGTCAAAAATGCAGCCCTATGTACCATTGGAATGGGAGTTGTACAAAGTATGGCTACCGTCGCATCCAGCGTTTTAGTCGAGAAAGCTGGCCGTAGATTACTGTTATTGATTTCCAGTATTGGTATGGGTGTTACTTTGATCGTTTTGGGTTATTATTTCAAAATAAAAGATGACCCGGCAAATGCATCTCTCGGTTGGTTACCTATCGTCTGTTTATTCTTCTTCATCATTGTATTCTCATTGGGTCTCGGACCTTTACCATGGATGATGTCGGGCGAATTACTATCTCCGGAAATCAAAAGTTTCGGATCCGGAGTAGCAGTAGCAACAAACTGGATTTGTGTTTCAATAATCACCGGTTCATTCGGTTCTTTAACAAAAGCTATCGGCGAATCCTTCGCTTTCTGGTTGTTTGCAGTTATCGTACTTATCGCAGCCGCATTCGTATTCTTCTTTGTGCCGGAAACTAAAGGCAAATCGGTACAAGACATTCAACTCGAATTAGCCGGAAAGAAACCGAGTACTCAATCTAACGGTAACGCTTAAGGTGAATTTGTGATAAGGTTTAAACCGAATGGTTCCTTATTATTCTTCAAAGACTAAATATTTTCGGGATTACCGAATTCCTGTGATATGACGAGATGTTAAGTTAAGCGAGCTTTTGTACGAGTGATGAGAAGGTGTATCTTTATATGTTAGTCATTGATTTCAATAATGACGTGTTTTTTAATTTGTAATATTTTCTTATAAATGTATTTCTAAATACTTAACTTTACTCGAGTCTTTCACAAAATCGGTAATAAAGAGGAAAATTTTTTGAAATTACAACAGTTCTATATCATCATCGTAAAGTATTATAATATGCATATCCAAGTTACGTAATTATATATTTCGTTATGTAGAATTATACCTACTTGTTTATTTTCTTGTTGAAAAATACTGTATTTGTATAGTTATTTAAACGCTTTGTGTTTCATGTATTTTGTATAAAAGTTTTAATTTTCAAACTTTCCACGTTTCTGGAAAACATTTACCTAACTAAAAATGTTCATCGTCAGATCTGTGAAGAACGTGAAACATTTGTAAATTTAATATTGTCCTTGTAAATATGTTTTTTAAATAATCTTTCTTTGATATATTTATTTTAATGCTTTTATATGTTCTTCTTTTTTTTGTTTAAAAAAAAAAAAATGCTCTGTGTAATTCCTGATAATAAACGGTTGATTCGTAGCTAAATTAATTCAGGCGTGTTTTTGAATTTATTTTCCCTACTTACTCGTACATATTTGTTTTGAGAAAATTTGAAAATTAGTAAGTTTCAATGTACTGTACCTACGTTTAATTTCATCGCTTCAGGTATCATAAATACCTAAAAGTACGAGTACCTACGTTGGAAGTGTAAAAAGAAAATAATTTTATTAAAAATGAAGTTGAATTTTCACCAAAGATTCAACTAATGTAATGTTCAAATTCGATAACACTTATTTTTTTTTAATTTACCTAACTTTTCTGTAAGATAGGTCCCAATTTAATCAGTTTTAATTTTCAAAAACGTATTAAAAATATCTACGTTAAGCTGCGTTAAAAATCATCGCACTTGAGTTTCAATGAATAAGCTATAAATCTTGAACATACAAAATTGAGATGTGAGATTTTTAGTATCAGATCATCTTCTTTTAAAATGATAACAAACTTCATCAAAATCTCAGCTTATTTCATAAAATACTCGATATTTTCTGAAATTATGAGCGAAATATAAACCTCTCTAATACAATGCAATGAAATCATGTAAGTACATTATGTTTCTGTAATAAAAGTAGGTATCTAATTATGAAAAATAAAATGGAACTGAAGAAGACTACTTACTTACCTACATACAATACAATAGAAACCCCAACATCGAGGTAGGTATTTTTCTTTGACTATACATTTGTAGTATATATAGTCACTTAGTCAAATGTAGGTATGTATTTTTAAAATAAGAAAATTCTTAAAAAATAAATTGAGTGGAGACAAAATTTCAGAGAAAGAAATTATTTTATTGAAAAAAAAAAAAGGATCTTTGTACGAAATTCATGTAAAACTAGATTCAATAATGACAAAGAAATTCAGTCTTTATTAAAAAAAAAAAAAAAAAAAAAAAAAGTAGAAATAAAAATAGAATATTGTGTAATTCCACCAATGAGAAGAATGAAAGAGTAGGTAAATTAACATATACATATGACTGAACTGAAGTCGTTGTTACAGAGTCAGAAGATACTAAATGAAAATTCTACGAGGTGATTTTAATAATGTTCCCCTAATGGAGGAACCCTAAAAATATATGTTAGTTCACGTTTGAGAAAAACGATTCAAAAAAAATTAATATTATATTATAGTCTCAATTCAATTCTTTATTTATTTTTATACCTAATTATTTATAAGCGAAAATTCTACCATTCATGATGAAAAAAATAAAAAATAGATTACCTATTTTAGATTTCCTCTTGTTGCTTGAATGAGTTGAAGGTGCTTACAGTGCTTACTCTTTTTCCGTCAATGGAAAGATAGACAACTTGTATGGCATCTTCAGCCATACTTTGCCTACTTAACGTGTTGAAGGGAGTGTTAAATCGTTTATAAATTTGAGAAAATGAGCGTTGAACTCGATTAATGTGCAAGGAATTGATTTTTTTTTTAAATTGTGAATGTGAACTTTGCCACACATATTGAATATCTGAATTATCGAGTTGAAAATTGATGAATTTTTTAATTTTGACAACTTGAGTGAAATTTTTAAAAAAATTGGAAAACTTGACTGCGAAAATTGGCAAATTTTACGGTTTTGACATTTTGCAAACATTTTGAACAATTGTGCAAACGTTTTAAAAAAAATTTAAAACTGACTGAATTGAAAAAAAATTGTCAAATGTAGAAGTCGACAAATTTATGAATTTTAAAATTTTGAATTTGGTGATTTAAAAATTTAGGAAGACTTGGTTCATTAAAAATTTGGACGAAATAAAGCTGATTGCGTCTATTTTACCGATGTTGATAGCTGGAAAATGATCGGTTTGAAGTTTTAAAAATGTTGCACCAGTTTCACTTTCTTATGGAAAATTTAAGTTTCTAAAAAAAAAAAAAAACTATCATTCAATTAATTCAAAAGATGTTGAATACAAGGAAATGAACTAAAAAAGAAACATTGTTTTTTACTTCTCGATTCTCGAAACACTTTTTCAAAAGCTCTTTTCTTTTTTAGGTTTGAAATTTCAAAGTAAAACCGTCATTTGAATCTCAACTTTTTGAAGAAAAAAAATAAAATCTTATACTGAGCATCCAGAAAAGGTTTCGGTTCGGAATTTTTTTGAAAAATTATGAGTTTCAATAACTTTTGATATTCTGGATAATTTTAATATGTACATTCAAACCGTTCAACTACTTGCACCAAGAAAAATTGGTCACAGCCGTCACAGGTTACAACGAATTTAGATGACACAACTTGTATGACATCTCCGTTCCATAATTTGCCTACCTCACATGATAAAGGAAGTGATGAATCGTTCATAAGTTTGAGAAAGTGAGCGTTGAACTTGATTAATGGATTAGGGATGGATTTTGTAAATTTTTTTGTGAGGATTTTGAATTATGAAGTGTCATAAAAATTTGTAAAATTTTCCAGAAGGCATTCCAGGGGAGATAGGGGACAGGAGTGCTCAAAATTTTAAGGAAAATGCGGATATTGTAAAGTTCGAGCGAGGTATTACTAACTTAAAAACAACAAATAGACCACTATTGAAACTTTTGCTAGTTTGTGGGTCTATAGAAGAGCTGGAGCTGGAGCATTTTGGATTTGGAAATGTGGTAAAAATCAGTTTTGCCACTTTTTTAAACAGCAAAAATTAGCTTAAAAAAATGACGAATGATATTTTTCATGCTGAATATGCTCAAAAATTCTGAGAAATATTGCTCCATGTATGTATGTACAATTTTTTTACAATGATTAACATATCCAAAAATTGAGGTCACGTATTTTCGTATTTTCGATTTAAAAAATTTCAAAGAGAGAACACGTTACATTAATTTTTGGATATATTAATCAGTATAATAAGTTTTGTGTACTTGGGGTAATTACCATAGAGAAATATCAATTTTCAATTTTTTCAGCTAATTTTTGGTGCTCAAGAAGGAGGCAGCGCTGATTTTCAACACACCTCCAAAAAGCTCATTTAGTACATACATGAGCCCACGAACTGGCAAAAGTTCCAAAAGTGTAGGTACTATTATTAGGTAAGTAGTTTTCAAATTAATCCCACTTGAATTTTACCATTATCTCTATTTTCCTCAAAACGTTGAGCCCCCTATCACTATTACAAAAGTACTTTGAAAACTATAGCTTGGGCAGTTTTTTTCATGAAGTGGTGTAAATTAATAATGTACAATCTCTCGGCCATTAAAGCTCGTTTAATGCGTTTTTTTATTCACTTTTAATCACTCGTTTTAAGTGTACTTAGGTCATTATGTAGGTACCTACATTTATAAAACTTTTGCTTTCAATTTTGCATTCATTTAAAGGAAGTTTCAACTCTTATAATACGAAGGTAGAAAACCCATAAGAATACCTAGGTGTCTAGCCTTCGTATGTATTATCTGCAAAATAAGTCATCATCACCTAACAACTTTCAAATTAAAATTCACTCTTGACTGTTTTCATACAATATGTTTGCTAGTAGCTACTCGACGTTTTAAATTGAATTTCATCTTCCCTCCTTCTCCTCCTATCTCATCGTCATTTCAATAACCAATTTATGCGCCGGATTCAAATTTTCAGAAATTCATTACAAACAAGTTTAAATCGTCATTCTTTTTTCCCTATTCACCATTCGAGACCTTAACTAGCTCCTGAAAATAAAAAAGTTGAAAATAATACGTATTACATTTTTCTAAAAATAGGAACCCCAATTCTCTACTCTTTTTCGCATAGTGCATCCATGTAGTTAGTAGGTTCTCGTGTCATAATTATCGGAAAAACTGAAGACTATTTTTAGCAAAGTATTTCACGTTTTCCTTGGTTATTTATATTTTTACTCCATAAATGAACGTAAGGCTAGGTGTAAATTACCAAAAAAAAAAAAAAAAAAAAAAAAAAAGAACAAATTGAATCATCAACCTAACGTAGCTCCACACCTGTTCAAGTTCTGTAGGCTTAGGCTACCTATATGTATGTATGTACATTAACATGCTCCTGTGAACTTGTTTAAGGAAGGTCTTCAGTGAGAAGTGTTAACTACTATAGTGGTAAAAATTAGTGATGAATTCTGATCGCAAACGAGGCTATTCCCGGTTAATAATGATGTTTCGGAACAATGTTGAAACGGCGGTTTATTGCCAATGATGAAAATTATATCGAAAAAAAATTCAACCTTAAACGATGGGACAGACAGGCACGTTTGGTCATTTACATTATCTGGCTTTTAACCAGAGGTCGCTTATCTGTTTAATAAAACTACTGCTATTTGGAATATTAATGATGGAGATGATGTGTCTGGTTTAGCATTATGGTACTCCTTTAAATAAAAACCGTGTTATAAAGAAAAGCTTGTGAAGCCTACTTACATGAGGTTGATGTTGATTTATTTCAAAGAAATTGGAATTGATTTTCAAAAGAGAAAAACTGCTGAGATTATCAAGGATAGAATGGGTATTTGAGGAATATGACGATCAATTGACGACTTTTTGGACTTTCAAGATTGTAGAGCCAATATAAACGTTACTTATGGAGGAATTTCTTGAACGTGAATAGGTCAGGTAAAGTGTCCAAGAAATTTCACCCGAAAATTTGATTTACCTATTAAAAGATGCGAAATTCTCTCCACTTACGATTGATATGACTGAAACCAATTACCAATTAGTTGCGTTTGTCTAAGAAAAACAAACTGAAGATATAGTCAATTGGCCACATTTCTCATTTGGGCAAATTACCTTGATGAATTTTGAAGCAACTTTTCAAAGTGACATTGAATAATTTTTAGAAATGAATTTTATTCATCATTAAATTGAAAAATTAGATCCCCGATCTATTAATTCATCAATATAGGCTATCATTTTTTTAAAAATGCTCATTCGTTTACTAGACTAGAAATTTTTACTTGGATCACCAACCAAAATAATATTGGATCTCGAACTTGAAATAATTATTGAAAGTGCTTTGAAAGCAATTTGCAGATCGCAGATGGCAATATTCGAATTTTGAACTGGGTTATTATAAATAATAAGTATACCAAAAGCTTAAACTAATTAGTTATTACTATTAATAGATCCTCAGATTCTTCATCATTACCATTACCAGCCTATTTAATTATTTTTTTATTCTCTCATGGAAGAAGTCACTTACATTACGAGGATGAGTTACAATAATTACAGTTGCTCAACCCCTGAAAAAAAAAAGGAATAAGAATAAAATAAAAAAATCTTGGGAAACAGAAACACTGAAACAGTCTGAAACAGAAAGGAATAAGGATGGAGAAGGACAACGGATCTGGAAGGATCAAAAAAATTGAGGAGGTTGGTTACAAAGTTAGACAAACGCCACTTCTACAAAAATCGAGTTAGATATTGATTCTTATAGGATTTTTAACGCTCTTTTCATTGCCAAGGTCTGTTATTTTCAATATAGTACGTAAAAGGGTAAAAAACGTGCTCAAAGTTTTGCCTTAGTTTCAAACACAGACATGTGCAAATTGTCTTAGTTTCAAAAACGGACATATCCAGGATATGTCTGTTTTTGAAACTAAGATGATGGGATATGTCTCATTTTGAAACTAAGATAATGTTCACATGTCCGTGTTTGAAACTAAGGCGCAACTTTGATCGCGTTTTTTGACCTTTTATGTACTATTTTGAAACTAAGGGACCTCAGAAATGGAAAGAGGGTTAAAAATCCAATATGTATCAAAACCTAACCGATTTAGACAGCTTCAATTTCAAATTATCTTCATCTTGGTTTCAAAATCAGACAAGTGCATTTTCAGGTTCTTTTTATTAGTGGTGGGGGGTGATGGTGGAAGGATATTTTTTGTATTTTTGTTAGTCAGTATCATCACTACAATTTGTCAAATATCTCCCACCTTTACAATGCTGTATATTTTTGTAACAAAAAACATATATTTTCTCAAAATTAACCCTGTGGCGTTTGTCTAACTTTGTCACCAAGCTCCACAAGCCAATACCACCTATAGTAAAAGGCCTGAGCGCTGAATCGTTATCACCTTCTGACGTCACCACTAGTAGATGGCTCGATTGTGTTTACCATTTGAATTTTAACGTACATTTAATGGCGAGTTCGTGAAATAGAGTAAAACTTTCGTTAAAAACGTTATTAAAATGATGACATTTTAATTAATATTCGTTCTAAAATGTGGTGTAGGGATGAGATATTGTTGTTTTCAACTACTGGTGGTGTTGGATTACTTTATTTTTGTACAAAAGTGAATTTTTCGCGATCTGTTTGTGTTGTGACATTGTGTGATTCGGATGTGTAGATATCTTGTGAAGTGCATAAAAATGAAAACTGATGTGTATTAGTGCCTGTGTTTTACTGGAATAACATCGCAGTGAAATGAATAGTGAACCATATAATCTAAAATGCGTTTTAAATCTGCATTGTGAATACAACCATCCAACTACAATGGATGGATAAGGTTATCTAATCAAGAATCAAGAAACCATCAACATCTCAAACCAATTAGATGATTTTAGTGGGATTTTGACAAGATTCGACGATTATTTAATTATATTTCACCAGTGAGTGTTGTAATATCCGCCAAAAGGTATAATTTTGTCAAGTTTATGTATAACTTTCATCTTTAATGTTGAAAAACAGTGTTGTTTATAACCTAATTTCTTCATTTTTTTTCATTAAAATCATTCCTACATGATCATAAATTCATTATTCATGTAGATAAAATATGAAAAATAAAATTTTCGCAGGATTTAATTCGTTTGAGTGCATTTTTCATTCAATTCTATAGTGTATTATGATATGTTAGATACGTAAGTACTACCAAGTAGCGATGACGTCACAAAACAGCGCTCAGGCCTTTTACTATAGGTGGTATTGCACAAGCTCCTCAATTAAATTTCAATTTATTGGAAATCAGTGTAGCCAAATGATTGACTGGAATTGTATAAAAATAAATAAATCACGTGTTTGGTTATCAATTTTGCTTATCAGTTCTTCTTTCTTCTCCATCCGTGTTGAATGTGCAGAATGGATTGATTGATTGATTCTTTCCATTTTGTAGAGAATATAGATCAAATTGATCTTGAAAACTGCCTTCACCGCCACACCGGTGGCTTCCGATGTCATCGAGAAGAAGCTTGGAAGAGGATGTCCCTCTTCCAAAAGACATGAAACCAGAAACGATGAATGATAGCAGAACGTATGACGCCTATGACGGTAATTTTAATATAATCATAATTTTGAATAAGTTACTTGTTACGTAGTTAGTTCAATTTCCATCAGAATAATATGGTTGATGATGTGTTCTAGAGAAGCTTCGAGCACCAAAACTACATATCAATCTGGAATCACTGCATAAGATGGATGGAACCGAAATACGGATTCACGAATCAAGTAATGCTACAACCTATATTCAGTAAATGGAAAATGATAATTTAATTTCAAACAAGTTTAGATTGATGTAGATACATTCAAAAGTCGCTGAGTTCGAGCAAAATTATTATCTTAGTAATCATATTTAATCAAATTTTATGAATGTTATGTCAGATCCAAAAAGATCAGCTTATCAAAGTTCAATTCAGTTAGTTCTGGTCGCCGTTGCCTCACGTCGTCGTTTACTTCCGTTCGATTTGATTGAGTAAAAATATGGGTGAATTATTACGTTCCGGTTTCACTAGCGTGGTATTTACTGTTTCTCGTCGAATATATGGAATCTGCTTCAAATATGAATTCGTCATGTGAAGAAAACGAAGGTGAGACCATTATCAATAAATTTAAAAAGTATTTTGGCTGGGCCACAGATTCCCATTTTCCTGCCTTTGATTTTCAACTCCACGATGTGGGTAATTTTAATCCGTCGAGTACAATTTATTTTGTAATAACTGATGAAATCAGCAATCTACCTAATCAGCAAGCAATGCAATTCGTTAGCTATGCTTTTTTCGCTTCTATAATTAACATGTGCTTGATCACTGATGACAGTGGAGTTGGATTTCATGCAAACGGCGTGTGTATTACTTAATACGCAATGAGTATTCTCTCCCATAAAGTAATAAATCGAATATCGATGACCTTAGAACTAAAACTATGTAAACTTGATAAAGGTATTGCACCAAACTGGGGCGTTTTTCAGGTATTGCATATTATAGTACATGCGTGTAACATTGACCTAATCTAAAACAGCGCTGAAAATCCCGTTAATATACTGGCGACGATGGCAAGCGTTTATGCAAAAGTGGCAATTAAAGTAGTAAACATTTTTTACAACCTTATTTAAAAAATAAAAATAAGTTCATAAATTAGTAGAATTATTGGTAACTAGTCGACGACGACGACGACGACGCTGACTCGAAGATACTGTACAAGTACGACAATTGATATGAAACGACCTTCGGCGCGTTTACCATAATTTGCCAACGAGAAACTAGGTATAAATTTTTTTCGCCGAAATTTGGCTTCCTCAAAGTGTTACTGTACGATATTGGAACAAATCTGGTGACAAAAAACTTGAAAAATTATGATCATATTGGGTCGAGTCTCCCCAAGTTATAGAAGATGAAGAAGATGATGACAGAGGAGAGAATACGTAGATATTCGTAGAGCTGACAAACGAATGAGGCCAAGTAGCCCGTTGAAAAAACGTTTAATTTATTATATTCAATGATCTGCACTAGGTACAAATACTTTTGAAACCGGTATCGTATAGCTCTTTAGCTCTACGTATAGTATAAATTCGTAGCGTAGACATAAGACGATACCTATACTAGGTGTTCGTAAAATAGCGGTAAATCCTTGCAGGGGTTTTATATATTTCACCGATACGAAAGTAATTAATCATTGCGTAGGAAATGAAGCGTCGATGGATGGTGCGACAACAAAGGAAATGAATTTTTCCATTATATATGTACCTAGTTTAATAAACTAGAATGATGAAATGTATCTAAACGAAACAATAGACATGGTGTTAAACTCTCGTAAGGCATTACCGAAGCTGGAGTAATAGCGTATTGTACGTACACGAAGATGAACT
Source organism: Planococcus citri (assembly GCF_950023065.1). NCBI lineage: Eukaryota > Metazoa > Arthropoda > Insecta > Hemiptera > Pseudococcidae > Planococcus > Planococcus citri. Next base: position 21,783,876 of record NC_088679.1, on the reverse strand, counting down.
TGAGATTGAACCGCGTTTATTCTCTTCTCTTTCCTCTACTATAATCCTATACAAATTTTTGTTTACTTTTTAATTGCTTTGTCTTGTTGCCAGAAATGAATCCCAGGTACGCGGCAAGGTGCTCAACGAGGGAGTACTACGCGTTCGAATGATTTAAAGGGTGTTGAGATTTAATGTGTTGAAAAAATGGACGACCTATATGAAATACTTCGAACACCGTCGTCGTCGTGTCGATTGGTACGAATATTTATAAGGTCATATTGCTACGAGATATCGAATTCGACGTATTGTTTTCTTTATTATTATTTCATTTGTCAATGTATCCACGTAGCACGGATCAAGTACAAGAAGTATATCTATGATTTATTAACCTTATATACGTGATATTCCGATACTTGGCAAATACTTCGCTAAAATTTTATCTCATCAAATCGTTCAAGTTCGAACGTACGAGCGATCGTTCGTTGTATTGGAATTATCGGCATCGGCAGCGGCGAGGATAAACACGCGCTCGAGAATCAACGATCGATTTATAATTACGAAATACTCGCATCAATTAGTATCCTACTTAGAGTGGAAAATATTACTCTCGTGTCTTAGATGCAAATCCTACAGCTGATGGAACTCGAATAAGATGAAACTAATGTACTGAAGTCTACATGGATGGAGAAATGCATCTTATAACCATAGCGCTGATTACCTAACCGACGCTTTATAGTTGCTCTTCGTCTTCGCAGATACCTACCTATCCAACAAGACAACCCTAAACGACCGACGCCGTTCAATGTACCGTTGCATTTTTCTATTTCTCAAATCACAATCATAATTGTGTGATCTTGTTTCACGTTAATCTTTATATCAATGTTGTGGATTTTTATATTTATTTTTAGAACCGGTGTAATATCGTATCGAACAACGATGATAGCCGCGAGTTGACCTGACGACTGCCGATACGAGAAGAATAGTTTCAATACATGACAAGAATACGTTACTTTGGTCTACGACGACGATGCAAGTCTATTTTTAAAATTAATGTCTCCGCGAACTACAAAACAACATTAACTTACCGGATTTAGTAAGATGACTAAATGGACAAGATAGGACGAAAAAATGCGATAAAATATATCTACATTCGGTTCGACACGTGAGAAAATACGAGTTCTAAATGGGTACTTATCTTGTATGAATTACCGTATGAGTATAATGAACGTTGGTATACCTACATAGGCAGGTAATTAGGTATACCTATTGGATTTACCTTAAACGTAATGCGAATATGGATTGAAATTGATACCCTACGATGTCGCCGACGAATGAAGATAATTCTGTTACTGGTGGGAGTGTGAATTGGTGGTTTGGTAAAATTGGATCTATTAACAAAATTTTTGACAGCTTTTGGTTCATTTCTTCGCCTTTTTGCTTACTTTCTCTCCTGAGAGCTTTACTATTTAGTACCTACGTGTCATACACCGATTTTGTTAGACGATATGAGCTGCGCTCTTTAAAAAAGTTCCTAATATTGTCATCCTACGAAAATTGGTTTTTAAATTATAGTTTCTTGCGAATGAATAAAAATCTTTTTTTTTTCAATTTGAATTTCATGTTGAGAAATTATTGAATCAATTTTTACGTTTAATAGTGCTTTTTCTGTAGGGGTGCGGTGATCCCCCTAGGGTCAATGAGTAGCGCCCCCCTAAACTGTGGTGTAGGAATTAGGAATAAGAGAGAATTTTAGAACTAGGAACAAATAATGAGAAGATAGGTATTAGGAAATTTTACGATTAGGAAATATTGGGATGGGTTTGGATTAGGATAAGACAAACCTACCTAACCACATAATACAAAAATGCTCTATTTTAATTCAAATACACGAAGATATGTTTCAACCAATACTCAATCGAAAGAAAGGGATTTTATTTACAAGGTAGGTAGAACCTACATCATACACAATCTTAGTTGGAACGTATCCCAGTGTGAAAATAAACTCGAAAAGTAAATTGAATTTACATACATTTCTAGACATTGCAAGCAAGTCGAAATAGTTGGAAATCTACTAAATCTATACCTAGATTATTCAGATTGAATCACTGTTTTAAATCCTTACCTAGATTATTCAGATGAATTCTAACTACTTTACCATTAACCTAATCATTACCTTGACCATATCAATCGTAGTTGGACTGAATCTATTCATAGATTATATCGTAGCCCTATACTTTGAAATAAGAACCTAAATGCTGACCAACATATTGGCTAGAGGATTTCCCTCAGCCCTGCCGGTAACTCGACCAGGAAACTTACTCCATTAGAATTGATGTCCAATTAATTAGTGAAATAAATTCATAGCAACACAAAATAACACTCGCGTCACTGGAGAAATTATATCATTTTAATAAGTTCAATTTTAAACAGAATACTCGAATTCAGCCATGTAATGACTGGTAAATTTAAAGATAAAAAATTACAGAAAAAATACGAACGCACGTTCTTAATCGAGTGGAAAAAACATACTGAAGAATAGGTAGGTATTACCTATTGTCATAATCACTCGAGTTTCCCACCATAGATTTTAACCTTGAGATGAGCTCATTGAATTTATGTACCAAGTTTTGCCTAACTATTTCTATTCAGGCTCGTCTATAGCACATAATTTCTCCCCCTGCCAAAGAGAAAATCTGTGGAAGGGAAAACTCGAATGCAAGACTGAAAAATTACGTTAAACTATTGAAAAATTAACAATTAACAAGAACTATTGAAAAAACAGCTAATCTAAACTCGAGTATGATTAACAATGAAAATGTAAAAAACAAAGAAAAAACAATAACAAAAAGAATAACATGAAAACGACTATCGCCAGAAAACACACTATCCAAAAACGAAAAATGAAATTACAATACAATAAGATTCACGATGATAACGTAATAACTCGAAACGGAAAATACAAAAGAAAAAACCAAAAATTTACAAAAAGGAAAAATTTTGAAATCGAATCTTATTTCTTCTTTTTAATAAGATATTCTTCTACCGGATAGAAGTTATCTCGTACTCTAAACCGATCCATCGCTCGAAGGCTTCTGAGAAGACCAATCATTCGAACTCGTGGCACCTTTTCTTTACACCTGACCGTTCTCGAATAGGGGATTCCCGGCGGTCCTCGAAGATTGATTGAAACAGCGACAGGATCGTAACTTTTGATCAACGGACCGATGTCTCGTACGCCCAAGATTACTGTACCGTGGTGTGCTTCTACTTTTTTCGTAGTCTTGAAATTAGCGACATAACACGGGAACCAATGGACATCGTTTTTGTTGCGATCAATACCGGGAGTCAATTTTAAAGGTACGTTTACCTTTCGTCGTACCACTAGCCGGAACTCATCCTTCCATGGCACATAAATGACCTTAGGATGACGAAGGAACTCAAAATCGAATGACACGTTCTTATCGAAAAACTCGAGTGCGGCGGTGTTAATCAGAGACACCTGGAGTGTCGGGTCAATGATTATCTCGACATAATCGTTGGCGATTTTTCCAAGAACGGTGACGAGGTGTTTCATGTTGGTCTGATTTTGGTATGACCATCTGGGACGAAAAACGTGCTCACGTGGATAAACCTCGTCACGATAAGTTGAGCGGACCAAGTTCAGATGATTTCGCCAAGTAACCGCCTCAATATCGATTCTTGGCCATTCGAATGATTGCCTTTTATCGTAATACTCGAATCTTGGAACAACGATTTTGTAATGGACGTATGTTCCACGTATCAATGCTTCCCAAAGATCGATGGCAAGATGTTCGAAATCTCGATCGGTTGGATCCCATTGGAATACGTACGGTTGGTAAGTATTAGGCCATTCTTCAGGAACATACGGTTGAAGGCGACATTCGAGGATCTCATCATCGTCTATCAATTCAGGACAAAACGTCTGAATACCGTCGATTTCAGCGTAATTTAATCGAGGGAACTTTGCCGTTACGTATGTTGGTTGTGGTGGTGGAAGAACAACGGGAGCGACGGGAACAGCAGCAGCGGCGGCTTGAGCAGCTGGTTCTTTTTCATCAGCTAATGGAGCTGGTGGGACGGATTTTTCGGCGTTATTATCGGTAACATTATCAACCTGCATCGCGTCGGTGGATTGAGTTGCCGTTGCTGATGGAGCAAACGTTGAACTTAAAGTGGCAGCGGTGACGTCAGTTGAAGTCGACGTAGAACTCGAGTCATTTTCGCCAATCGGTAGTGTTGATGGTCGGTTCTGCGGTGGAATCAGATCGCGTAGGTTGAGATCGGCCATAAGAGAGTTCTGACGGAGAGTTGCCAAAATGCTATCTACTGATGGATCATCTTCGCTAGGTTTCGGTTGTTGAAGTTGATACGTTTTTGGCTCAGGAAACCGAAAACCAACGGTTTTCTTTTCACCGGTACTGTCTTCTTCGGTGTAACTTAGTTTTTTCGCCGGTGGTAAACCTTCGTCGGGGCTCTTCAGTGCACTCTTGAGAGGAGCTGGTAATCGAGTAAGCGACACTGATAGATTTTCGTATTCTGTAGAATGAGTTATTCGAGTATCATTCTCAAAAGAGGTGATTGCGAGCGAGCGATTCGTTTGATTCAGCACATCAAGATTCGTTTTGAAAACATCGTCACTACCGCTATCAGAGATGTTAATCGGTTCTTCATCCCGTGTCAAGTCAATCGACGGTTCACTCGAGTTCGATACAACAGGCTCTGGTTGACTCTCAACGTGCTCGAAGGAGAAAACAGCAGGTGGACGAATCAAATCATTCTCGGAGAATGCTCGACGAATATTGGCGATTAAATTCGGTCGTTGAATCGGTGTAGGAGGAGCGGGTGGTATTGGTCGATAGAGGGTCTCCATCTGCTCGAATAAAAACTCTGTTAGGCCTTCGACTTCGACGGCGATGCGGGAGGATAAATCTTGAATATTCGGCGTCTCCTTTGGAATGAGGCACCTTTTGCAAGGCGATAGGCGATCGGCGGTAAAGATGGCTAGAAGATACTCTCGTATATACAACTCTACACGTTGAATTTCAGCTTCCATGATGTGTCGAGATAAAGACGCAGGTAGATCGAGTGAGGAAACGGAAATCTCGATGATCTCAGCGATTGGACATCTGACGTTTTGTTTCTTGATCGTAAGAGTATCTTCCTGATCGTTTCGGATTACAAATACTCGAGTGTCGAGATCTTCAGCTGAGAATGTTTTCTTTAAATTCTCAGGACTCGAGTTAATGATCGGGTGTATATGGCTCTGGCGACAGGTCGCGTACAAATCATTCTGTGAACATTTTAAAACCATACACGAAAATAGATTAGAGTAATTCTAAGAGAGGCTTTAAACTTTTTACATGCTATGAAAGAATTATAACTAAAAATAAATTAGAAAATAAAAGAGAGACAGACATAGAAGGCTTAGACGAGTAGACAAAGGCTCCTATTCTATCGGCGGTTGAACAGTGTCATCGGTGGCTGGATTGTATTTACGAAGATGACGGATATTTTCTCGAATAATATATCCTGGATTTTTTTCATCTTCGAGTTCGTAAACGTTGATGAAAGGCTTTGTGATGACTTTATATGGGCCTTTCCATTGGTGTGATAGTTTCGCAGCTACTCCTTTCTCTTTCGATGATACTGGTCTATTTTTTACAAACACTCGTTCACCAATATCCAATATCACAGGTTTATGAACTTTATGGAAATAGGCTTGTCGACGTTCATGATTCTTTTTCTGGTTTTCGAGTATTCGCTGGTTGATATCGAGTGGTAATTTTCGTTGTTTAATTATATCGACTAATGAATCGGGTACTAATCGTTTACGTACTGCTTCATAGGGAATGCAACCTGTTACAGTGCTTTCGGTATAGTTCAATTTACGCTCGATATCTGGTAAAATACGACACCATGATTTTTGTTTATCGGCGATATACTTTCTCATACTCGAACCAATAGTGCTCATTATTCTTTCGGCAGGGTTACTATTCGGAGTATACCTTGATGTATACCGAATTTGAACTCCTCTTTTTAACCAAAATTTTCTCCAATACCGAGAGGAAAATTGTGGACCATTATCGCTGAGTACTATTTTCGGTAATCCAAACTCGTTAATCCAAAGAATCATACGTTCGAGTATATTTGCTGAAGTCACGACTTTTAATGGGTATAATTTGACGAATTTGGTAAAATGATCTTCGATCACGAACACAGTATCGACGCCAGCTGTACTACTTGGAATTGGTCCAAAATTATCCAAACACAAAATCTCATTGAAACGTTCAGAAGCGAGTGTTTGGATTGGACCATACAATCGAGTTGTAGATCTCATTGATATTTGACATGAGATACAGTCATTTACAAATTGACACACTTGAGTTGTTAATCCAGGCCAATCAAAATGTCTTCGTATAATGCGAATCAATCGAGTAATTCCAACATGACCGTATTCATAATGATAGTGTTGAATTATTTCTCGTTGTAAACTTTTTGGAATAAATATTCGCCATTCTTGGTCATTATGATTCTGATAAATAACCAAGTTCAATTTTTTATCAACTCGAGTACGTTCGGGATATTTCTTGATACATGCTTGTACAATTTCGTCGTTATTCTGGATTGATCGAAGTCGTCGAAATTCGGTGAATAAACATTTCGGTGTTTTGTAATCGAATAGAAAAATGGTAAAGTTTTTGTCGTTTTCGGTAATATTGAAAGTATACCTAGACAAAAAATCTGCAATTGAGTTATCAGCTCCAGCGATATGTCGTATATCTATTCTGAAGTTGTCTAAATATAACAACCATTTCATAATTCGATTAGGTAGAAGTTCATTTTTCTTGAGGTATGTCACTGCAATGTTATCAGTGTACAAATGAACTTTATTTCCAGCTAAAAGGTAGTAATTTTTGGCAAGAAGATGGATGATTGCCAAAAGTTCGAGTTCCATTATGGAATAGGATTTTTCGTAGCCTTTTAACACTCGAGAAGTAAATGCAATTGGCATCATTAGGTCTTTTTCATTCTTGCGACTCGGTTGCATTACTACACCAGCAATAGCTTTCGTAGAAGCGTCGGTGTATATGTAGAATGGCTTTTCAAAGTCTGGATAGGTCAATAGTGTTTCATTTGCAAGTTCTTTTTTAAGCAATTCGAAATGTTTGATATTCTCTTCTGTCCACACTATTGCACCTTTTCCAACCGTAGTCAATTCGTAAAGAGGAGCACACAGCACGCTGATTCTAGCCATATATTCTCGGTAGTACTGAAACATACCGAGAAATTGCTGGAGGCTCTTTACATCTTTTGGTAACTCGAAATTTAAGATTGGCTCAATCTTTTCAGGATCCACTTGGACACCCTCATCGGAGAATATCATTCCGAGGTATTTAATTCGAGTTTGACACCATTGGGTTTTCCGAAGATTGAGTGTCATTCCCGCCGCTTTCACCTTTTCAAGGAAAATACGAATATGTTCGAGGTGTTCTTCAATGGTTTTCGAGTAGATAATGACGTCATCGACGTACACACCGGTGAAATCTTCACAACCGCGTAACACCAATCGAAGAGCATAAACAAAAGCAGCCAAACTATCTTCGGTACCGAAACCTACAACCGTCATAACGAGAGGAATACCATCGATGGTGAATGATAGAACGCATTGTTGATCCTCAGCTAATTTTATTTGGAGGAAACCATTATTGAAGTCAAAGATCGAAAAATACTTCATGTCCTTAAACTTCATCCGCATGTTGTTAATATTTGGCGGTTCAGTCGAGTGTCTGAGAATGTATTCATTTAATGGTCTTCCATCCAAACATATACGAACTTTTCCACCTCCTTTATCTACATAGACGAGACCTAACTTATAAGGTGATTGTCTTTCAACCACTTTTCCTTCTTTTTTCCATTTTCTTATAATTTCATGGACACCGTCTTCGTAGCGATGGGGAATAGGTCGAGATTTACACCATACTTTATGTGGAGGGGGAAGTTTGTTACCTACGAAAGCGAATCTGTGTTCGTAACAGTTACACAAACCGATTCTGTTCTCAAAAGTTTCATAATTATTATGTATGTGTCTTCTTAACGTACCTTTATGTTTACTCGTGAGTTCTGTACCCTCGACAGCTTCTTCTATTTTATACAGCAGCTCGGTACAGATGACATAGGAGGGATTCTCACTGATCGAAAATATCTCTTCAGGTTTTGTAGACGTGATATACTGGACTTCTTGTAAAGGATATTGTTTCGGATCCTTTAGTAACTCGAAATTCATCGCGTTTTTCTCTGAATCGTTATAATGAATCTTGAATGTTTTATTCTGGAGAGCTGTTACTGTTGGATCGGTAAGCTCGATGTAATTCTTTGACGTGTGAATAACTAACTCGAATGATCTCATCAAATTACGTCCCAAAATCAACGGTGTATTCAGGTCTTTGACGATAAATGCTTGAATATTGAACACACTTTTGTTAGGTTTTTGTGTTGGAAAACTCATCGGTACGTAAGCCATTTTCGTGATTTTTGGATGAGCTTTGGTTGCAGCTAGCGAAAACTTTTGACCCATACCGTCAGCTTTTACTTCACTTTTCTTCAACTCAGGGTAAGCTGCAACGATTCGCTTGTAAACGCTCTCATTCATGAGTACATGGGAGCAACCGTTATCTATAAGTGCATCTACGTCGATTTTACCGAATTGAACTTTTATTTTTGGTGACACGTCTTTATTCGAATATTCAATGTCGACTGGATCGAGTACATCAAGGATGCTGTGGTTTAGGTTGAATACCACTGGTTCATCTGATTTACCGTACATACTATCGAGTTTTTCATCCTTTTTAGCATTTTTATACGGCTGTGTTTTAAAGATATTGACTCCGCAATATTTCTTGAAGAAACTACACAGCTCGTAGTCCAATTTGTTTAAATTGAAGATTTCCCAGCTTGCGTAATCTGGTTTCGATCCAGGTGATGCACCATTAGGCTTGTAGAATTCTTTTTTGATATCGTAAAGAATAGCACCATCTGACGTATATTTGAACCATTTTTTTTCAGTTGGTACAAGCTCGTTGCGTTTCACAAATGGAGAGAATGCATTCCAAAAGAGACAATTGTCTTGCTTCGTTGCAGTGAAATAAATCTTCTCATTCACTTCTTCGAGATTCTTCCAATAATCAAGACTTATATTGGGAAAATTCACAGGAGCTATCAACGCAAATACGATATTTTTAATTCGATAAATATCTCGTAGCGTAACGACTAATTTTTTCAATTCATTTTGAAACTGAGAGCTATCAAAATTCTTGAACATTGATTCTTGAAGTCCAAGATGGATTAACGCATGTTCAGTACCAAAAGGTATGTCAAAGGTGTTTTCTTCTAATAATTGATTCACCTTTTTTGCCGTCAATTTATCACTAACTAATGAGTATTCGGCATGATCGGCGATATTCTTAAATTCGTGATATCTCAGAAATTTATACATGACGTTACTTCCAATATATGCGATTCCATCACAGAAAAGATACATCTTTTCTTTATTCGGAATATCAGGAACGACTGGAGGAATTACTGGAGCTTCTTTGTTGTGTACTATCGCAGCTTCAAAGGTCGGCTGGTCGGAATTAGAGGTAACACTGCGACCTTCGGTGTTACCTAATTCAAGTTTAAATCTTCGAGTGGAATGGAAATATCGCAGACAGAAAATTCCTCAAAATTCGGTGGATTTTTTCGATCATATGGTTGAAGGTTATGGTTCATATCCACATAATGAACGGTGAGACCAGGTTCATCGAAATTAATCTCATTTGCACTCGCCACTTTAGTAAATTGAGCTCTTCCACCTCGATCAAAACGTTTCAGGATTTGACCTTTATCGAATTTTGTGAAAGGATTTTCTTTCTTCGGAGGAGCGTTCGATCGATTTTCACCGGAACTATTGCTTCTACTCGAGTTTGAATCATTCTTCGAACTTGATGAAGATTTCGATGATGAAGATGATTTTACTTTATCCATCAATGGTTTTGCAACTTGATTATAGTAAGATTTAGCATTTACACTTCGTTTGTTCGCTGTTCCGGAATTTTCCATTTCAGAAATCGCTTCAATGATTTCTTCGATCGTATCTGTTGGCTCGGTTTCTTTGAAGATTTCACGATATTCTTTTCCGATTTTTTCGGTCAAGACTTGAGCAACCCATTTTGGTGTAACCGAAGTATTCCATCGCATTCTTCTCAACCAAAAAGTACAGAAATCAACCACACTCTGATGTTCATTTTTCACTTCTTTTTTGAATTCTTCGATATCGAGTTGGTGATTCATGATGGTGGAAAATTGTTTAACCAATTTTATTGCATTTAAATGCCACGGTTCGTCGATCTGTAACGCTTTTTTATAATTGATCAGATCGGTATGTTCGAGAAAATAATCAAGACAAAGGTTATATTCTTGATTAGTTTTGACCAATTGACGGATTTCGTTCTCGAATTCGATGAGAAATTCTTTGACTGTACGGTAATCTTCACCAGCTTTCCATTTCGTAACTCGAGCTCCTTCACAGATTTGTTTTACATTCTTTTTACTGCCAGTGTTGTCAGTACTCGAGAATTGGACACGTGAAATGACCAATAGCGATCGACAGTCTTCAATTGGAAAAACTAGCTGTTCATTCTTTGCTTTTAAATGAAAATGTCGTTGTGGAATAGTTAAACATGATGGTTGAGGAACAAAATCACGACTTCCGTCGCCTCCACCACGACTTTGCCTCGAATGAATCGCAAATTGCTTGGCAATATTTTCCGATAACGTTTCATTATTTATCTCGATAACATCCATTAATAAAGCAGCTGTTACTCCGCTAGGACCTGGAGAAGCTCCATCTGACGTGGAAGCAGCAGTCGTGTTAGCGAGAGACATACGCTTGGTGACTTTTGTTTGTAGCTCTTCGTTTTTCTTTTTAATCGCCGCATTCTCGGCCAATAATCGTTCATAATCTTCTTGAGTGAACGACATTGTAGGTATAGGTTGGTTTTCGTCTTCGTCGAATACGTCAACTTCTTCGATTGGTATTTCTACTTTTATACCAGCAACGTCGTCGTCAGTTGAATCGAATGTCTTAGGAACTTTATCACGAAAACGGGATTCCTTAAAGAAACCTTCTGGAAATCGAGGTGATCGTAAATAATAGAGAGGAGTTGGTCGAAATAATTTCGCTCGTCGACGCTCTTTTTTCTCTTCTGGATCTAACTCGAGTGAAGAAGATGAATCAGAATCGAAATTGTCGAATCGTCGTGATGTCTCGTTCAATCGATCTCGAATACCGCTTAACTCGTTGTCAATCGAATCGTCAGCTTCTTGATCAGGATTTTCGAATTCGTTCAAATCGTCGAGAGAAATTTCGAGTGCAATATTACTGCTATCGATAAAACTGATAACAGCTGGATCGTGAAAATGAGCACTCGCAGAAGACTCGTTGAGTTCAATATCAGGTTCGTTTGAATTATTCACTGTTGAATAAACTTGTTTATTAAACACTCGAGTTACCATATGGCAATGTTGAGTCAGCATTATGGTCCCTAACTATCTAAAAATCCCTAACTAAGGATCCCTAGATTCCCTACAGACCAAGGTAATGATCTTACAAGTAACACAAATAACACTAAATCGTTTGAAAACACTTGATTATGCATGAGAAAACCAAAAAAGAGTACATACCCACGCAGGCGCCAGGTTGCGTAATTACAACCAATTTTGGCATATCAAATATTTTCAAAACGAAACACAATACATATAAGAAGAATCAAAACAATGGTAAACAAAATAACTAAATCTAATTTTACCTCAAAGGAAGCCATAATCGAAAATAAACAAACGAGATAATATTCCAATATACTAATCAGCTACGTATTCGGCTGGAACATCAAAATACTCGAAATACGACAAGCTCGCGAATCTTTCGAACTTCACTTCACATACGAAAGTTTATTATATCGTTAAATAGAAAGCTCGGATAAAAATACGATCGCAATAATCGAATCAACTTTAGCAAAAAGTAAAAATACCGCACTAAAAAACCATACGCAAAACGCAAACTACTCGAGAGATGTTTACAGTACGAAGGTAAAGATAATACTCAAACCGAATGCGTTTCAGATTGCGATCGAAGACTCGACTAGAAAGATAAGAGAATAACAAAATGGCGATTTACAAACATAATACAATAGCTAGAAACTACGACGAACGTTTCCTAGAAATTTTGTTCAGCCCGATGCCGATTCTTCTACACTAACACAAACACATATCTTTTTGTATTTTTTTTTTTTTTTTTATTAATTTTCTTAGAAAAACACGCATCTTAATTCTAAAGGCATATACTGAATATGTGGATATCCAGACATATGCGGGAAAGGGGGAAGGAAATTTAGTGGCCTTTATCAAAAACCTATCCTAGCCGAAGCTTTACATAGTACCATTCGTAAAACTAGTTGCAACATGTTTTATTATACGTTAAAAATACTCGATCATTTTTCTGGTACTCGGAGGTCTTGATGCAATTACTCGATGTCGTTATCTCGTTGATGGTGGTACATTTCATTACATGTACTATACCAGAACGACTAGTACAATTCGAAGCTGGTTTCTTCGTGTATTTAAAATATGCTTTCTAACAAACTGTTCCCTAAGTGAAGTAGGTACCTACTACCTATTCGATACCTACTCACAGGCGGACCGTACTTCTCATCAGGCGAAAGCATAGCACAATAGATAACGCGCTCGAGTTACTATTCTAACGGCCATATTTTATTGGTTGAAAGAAATCTTCGTGTCCAACATGAAACACATGTGTAAAGTGGAATTTTGACACGAAATTTTCTGAAGATGAATTTTGAATAATTAATACCTAAACTCATTAAGCCCTAGCCCCACGTTGGGCGCCAATTTTTATATTATGTGGTGTAGGAATTAGGAATAAGAGAGAATTTTAGAACTAGGAACAAATAATGAGAAGATAGGTATTAGGAAATTTTACGATTAGGAAATATTGGGATGGGTTTGGATTAGGATAAGACAAACCTACCTAACCACATAATACAAAAATGCTCTATTTTAATTCAAATACACGAAGATATGTTTCAACCAATACTCAATCGAAAGAAAGGGATTTTATTTACAAGGTAGGTAGAACCTACATCATACACAATCTTAGTTGGAACGTATCCCAGTGTGAAAATAAACTCGAAAAGTAAATTGAATTTACATACATTTCTAGACATTGCAAGCAAGTCGAAATAGTTGGAAATCTACTAAATCTATACCTAGATTATTCAGATTGAATCACTGTTTTAAATCCTTACCTAGATTATTCAGATGAATTCTAACTACTTTACCATTAACCTAATCATTACCTTGACCATATCAATCGTAGTTGGACTGAATCTATTCATAGATTATATCGTAGCCCTATACTTTGAAATAAGAACCTAAATGCTGACCAACATATTGGCTAGAGGATTTCCCTCAGCCCTGCCGGTAACTCGACCAGGAAACTTACTCCATTAGAATTGATGTCCAATTAATTAGTGAAATAAATTCATAGCAACACAAAATAACACTCGCGTCACCGGAGAAATTATATCATTTTAATAAGTTCAATTTTAAACAGAATACTCGAATCCAGCCGTGTAATGACTGGTAAATTTAAAGATAAAAAATTACAGAAAAAATACGAACGCACGTTCTTAATCGAGTGGAAAAAACATACTGAAGAATAGGTAGGTATTACCTATTGTCATAATCACTCGAGTTTCCCACCATAGATTTTAACCTTCAGATGAGCTCATTGAATTTATGTACCAAGTTTTGCCTAACTATTTCTATTCAGGCTCGTCTATAGCACAAAACTAGCATTAGTGCCCCCCCCTCATTTGACCCTCCCCTTATTTTTTCAAAATTTGAACCTCAAATTTTCCTATTTTCAGTCTCATTATTATACAATTTTTTTCAAAATAAAAAAAAAGTTCAAATGATCAACAATTTCGAGTTTTTATTGCACGAAAATGGCTCTCTGCGATGATCTTGGCTTCCAAAAGCGACATTTTTAATGACATATCCTACGATGAGACGATTGAAATGGTCGGAGGATCATCAAGTGTGTACAGTAGAATATTGTTTAGAAAATGATTTTTGATTTCAACTTTATTTTGTTTATTTTTATTTTTTCTAGTAATTAAAATTATGTAGTATCTAATACATACATAACTGATTTTGGTGATTTTTGAACTGTTATTCAAAAAATAAATATTCTTTTGAATTACATAATCGATTTTTAGGAAATACGGGGATTATTTTGATTAAGGTGCCAGTGGCACTTCAATTTAGGAGGTTGTTCAAATTTAGGGAGGCCATTTACAACACTATGTCTATGCAGAATGAAAAAAGTTGATCATTTTCCCCTTTTTTAGAAATGTTGAAAAAATAGGGAAATAGTTGTTATTTTTTGGTAGGTATAATAATTGTTTTTTAAAAATAGTTTGAAAATATAAGGGATAAGGGGGGTCGTGAAGATTAGGGGGGCATCTACCTACTTTTTTTTCTGTGTGCAAGTAAATATTCACGAATTTATCAACAAAAAAAAAGGCCCCCCCCCCAAACTCGTCAACGAGGAGTTGCTACTCAAGAAAGTGCCTTCACCGCACCCCTGTATTTCTGGTCTGTAATATGCGACTTCTTTTTGGATCAAAATTTAAAAAAGCAAGAGACGTCTAAAAATATCACCATATTTTATAAAAAGTATAAAATGCCAATTATATTTTTCAGATTTTGATTATTTTTTTCAAAAGAATCGAAGTTGTTCTGTGAAAGATAGTTGTACTGAAAATTTAATCTAATTAAAAATTGAAAGCCAAATTGTAACTCAAAAATGATGTAGCTTTATAAAATTTTTGAAAAAAATTGAAAATTTAGGAAGCTGATCTATTTTTTAAAAATCTGGACAGATATTGAAATCGGCATGAAAATTGTTTCAAAAAAATATAGAAAGGAGGAGTTGCGATAAGGCCATTTTTTGGCCCTAGCTAGTTATCGACTCAATCACTCTTGAAATGCTGTAATAAATGTTCCAAATACGAATCTGTGGTTAGTTAACCCAAAATGACCATTTTTCGGGCTCCAGGGCCAGGGGTTCCCAAAGTAAGAATTTTAGGAACCACTGAGTATTATTTTCAAAAACGTTTTCAGCGTAAGATATCTGTTTGATACTGATGAACGTTATGCGAGGAGATTTTTCTATTTTGGACCCTCGGGGGCAGAAATGGGGGGGTTGATTTTTTGGAAAATTTTGGAACCACCATTTTGGATCTACCCCTTTGATCCCCGCTAGAAAGCTTCGTACAGTTTATTAGTATCTGAAAGACCTCTACCCTATCAAATTTTGAGCTCAATAAAATTTTGCGGTGGTACTCAAAAATCCAATTTTCCAATTTTTCGTAATTTCAATATTTTAGGAACCCCAGGAAAACTAGAAACCCACGATTTGCGCCAAATGTAACGTTTTGAGGTATATATTCAATAATATATGTAGATGAAAAAGTTGAATTAGGCTCCCTGTGTATTCGTAATTTTGAACCCTTTTTTTTTAGAGCCCTCCACTTGAAAAAAATTCCCTGTAACTTTCAAAATTGAGCTATTTTGGGTCAAATTCTAGGATTTTTACTTCGTTTACATCGTGAAAACGTGAAAACGTGATTTTAACGTTTTTTTGAAGAGTAAAATTTCAGAATTTGACTGTCAAATGTAAATTCTTCAATTTTTAGGGGTGCCTAAAGTGGGAGGTTCTAAAAGGAGGAGTTGCGATAAGGCCATTTTTTGGCACCAGCTAGTTTTCGACTCAACCACTCTTAAAATATTGTAATATTTGTCCAAAATACGAATCCGTGGTTAGTTAACCCAAAATGATCATTTTTGGGCTCCAGGGGTTCCCAAAGTTGCGAATAAAAAAATAATTTTGAACCACTGAGTATTATTTTCAAAAACTTTTTCAGCGTAAAATATCTGTTTGAATCTGATAAACGTTATGCGAGGAGATTTTTCTATTTTCGGCCCTCGGGGGCAGAAATAGGGGAGTATCTGAAAGACCTCCACCCTACCACATTTTGAGCTCAATAAAATTTTGCTCTGGTACTCTTGAAGAATTTACATTTGAAACACACTAGCAAGAGCTCGATAATTTTTCAAATGATTTTGGGCTATTTTGGGTCAAATTCTGAGATTTAATTCTTCGATAAGACGTTAAAAACACGATTTCAACGAAATAAACATTTCAGAATTTGACCCAAAATAGCCCAATTTTGAAAGTTACTGGAGAAATCATTTGAAAAATTATCGAGCTCTTGCTAGTGTGTTTCTAATGTAAATTCTTCAATAATTTATTTGAAAAAATATGCTTAAACGCCTTTTTCAGGGGTACATAAAGTGGGGGGCTCTAAAAAAAGGGTTCAAAATTACGAATATACAGGTAGCTTTATACAACTTTTTCATCTAGATTATTAAATATATACTTACCTCAAAACGTTACATTTGGCGCAAATCGCAGATTTCTAATTTCCCAGGGGTTCCCAAAATATCGAAATTACGAAAAATTGAAAAATTGTATTTTTAGTACCAGCGCAAAATTTTATTGAGCTGAAAATGTGGTAGGATAGAGGTCTTTCAGATACTAATAAACGGTACGAAGCTTTTTAGCGGGGCTCAAAGGGGTAGATCCAAAATGGTGGTTCCAAAATTTTCCAAAAATCAACCCCCCCCCCATTTCTGTCCCCGAGGGTCGAAAATAGAAAATTCTTCTCGCATAACGTTTATTAGGTTCAAACATATATTTTACGCTGAAAAAGTTTTTGAAAATAATACTCAGTGGTTCCTAAAATTATTTTTTTATTCGCAACTTTGGGAACCCGTGGAGCCCGAAAAATGGTCATTTTGGGTTAACTAACCACAGATTCGTATTTCGGACAAATATTACAACATTTCAAGAGTGGTTGAGTCGAAAACTAGTTGGTGCCAAAAAATGGCCTTATCGCAACTCCTCCTTTGTTCTGGATTCAGTTTTTTAAGTATCCATCCGTTAGTCATCAATTTTTAAGATTTGACGTCATAAAATTGCTATACTTAAAGCTAAAAAAATATTGAAAAAAATGTGGTTTCTTTAAAAAATTGGAATTAAAAAAAATACTTTTAAAACAAACTCCTTTTTTCGTTTTTTTTTTTCGTTTAAAACAATTTTGTTTTAAACATGCACAGCCCTGATAAAGAGAGATGAACAATTTTTATAATTAGCATATTACATGTTCTCATTTTGCTCAAAATTTTTCCATGTTCTTCTCTGATTGTCGTTATCTTATTCCATGATTCTTTGATGAAGCTTATGTAAGAGATGGAAGAACAAAATCAATTTGATCATTAAGTTTTATTTATACTTTTGATTGATGACATTTCCAATGTTGTTTCTAGACCCATTTCTCTGAGAATCATTGCTGATAATATAAACATTTCCTTTCGTTCAAATAATATTCAACTAGCTCTTCATGTAATCCAAGAAACCCTTGAAAAAATTGAATCATGGGCAGATTCTATTGGTCTAACCTTCGCCTCAGAGTCAAAAACTCACTGTATACTTTTCACCAAAAAAAAATAAGATTCCTCCAGATCTCATTCTCAACTTCAAAGGACACTCTGTAGAATTCAAAACCACTACTAAATTTCTTGGCTTAACTTTTGATAGAAAACTAAATTGGACTCCTCATTTCCTAAAAGTAAAATCAGATCTCATGAAACGCCTAAATCTGTTGAAAATAATCAAAAATACTAAGTTATAATCCTTCTCGCAAACTCCTACTTCACTTATATAAATCTCTAATTCGTAGTAAAATTGAGTATATGGAAGCCCATGTTTTGCAAATATCTCAAATAAAACTTCAAATATCCTAAAAACAATTCAAAATTCAGCCCTAAGGATCTGTATAGGAGCCCTCTATTCCTCTCCAATAGATAGCATTTATTGTGAAGCAGCAGAATTACCCCCAGATTTTAGAAGAACTCTCATAACAAACAAATTCATCTCAAATGCATCCACCAACCCTTCCCATCCACTCCAAAACTCAATTAACCCACCAAACCCCCAACATTTTGACCATATAGAAGGACCCATTTCTAATTTCATCACAATGTTGAATGATCTTCAAATCAATCCTAAAACTCTCATCCAAAAACCAATATTATCCCCCTTGGCTTCTAAAGCCTCTTCAAGTCAATCTACAGCTTATTAACTACTCAAAAAATAGCCACTCTCCATTAGTAATAAAACAGAACTATCTTGAACTGTTATCAGAGTACAAAAAATTCAATCTTTGCTTTACAGATGGATCAAAAATACCAACACTTCACACAGAGGATATGCCTACTCTATAAATGATAGAATTTCAAATTTTAAAATCCATAACTGTTCTTCAATCTACACTGCCTAATTCACAGCTATTTTCCACTGTCTCTGTGATATACTCACTTATGAATCAGAAAATAAGTCCTTCTTAATTCAAAGTGATTCCCTCAGCTCACTAACTGCTATCCAAAATATTTTTTCCGATCACCTTCTAATTCAAAATATGTATTCATAAAACTCTATTTGACTTACAAAATTCAAACTTCTTCATACAGTTTATGTATGTATCCAGCCACGTTGGAATCTTAGGAAATGAAATTGTAGATATTAATGCAAAATCTGCCACCACCCTTTCTCCCCTTATATTTATCACAGCTGACGACCTCAAATCTATCTTCACCCAAAGCACACTTAAGAAATGGCAAAACTTTTGGTCCCTCCAAACCACAAACAAGCTCTTTCAACATAAAAAATCAGTCCATCCTTGGAAAAACCTCTCCCACTTCCACACAAAAATCACACACAATCACCTCTATGAAAAGGCCCCAAAACCCACATGTCAGTTCTGCCTGTCAGAACTTATATCTGTCCAACACTTACTATTTCACTGTCCCTTCTTACATCAGCACAGACTATCCCTACAAATAGATGAAAGATCCCTATTCATACCAGACGACCCTTCCGAAATTAAAAAATTCTTAGACCTAATTAAAAAACTTGACCTTACCAATTCGATTCAAATCTCACACGACGACGGGTGTAATAATCAAGTAATTACAAACACCCAAAAAAAAAAGAAGAGGATCAAGAAATGGAAGAAATTTTTTGATGAGACTGCTGATGGTGATCAATATTTTGATGATCTCAAGGAAAATTTTTGGATTTCATAATATGTTTTTACCAATTATTGATCATTTGCTGAGTAAGCTAGAATTATGTACCAAATAGGTACGTTACCAACTTACACAAACTTTGTGGAAAATTTTTCATTTTTGAGTCAACTTTCAACCTTGAATAACGATGTAAGTAAATGAAGAAAAAGCTGAAAATATAGTGATTACATGATCAACACTTACAAAAACTATATTGGAGAAGAATTTATTGAAGTGACGATTTTAAAACTCCATTTGAAAGCATTGAAATCTTTAAAAGATGCTGTTGTACCACTCTACGATTTGGTTTTAATGAACAAATTAAACCTCTGCATCCAAATACAGAAATCATTTTTCGTATATTCCTATCAACATTTGCAACAAACTGCAGTGCAAAAAGATAATTTTCAGCGATGAATCGAATAAATAGTTCTTTCAAATGCAGCATGAGTGAGGAAGTGATAAAACATCCACTACCCCCTCCCTCACTCAATTATGACAGGAAGGGTGGCTTTTTCAAATGGCTTTGGTGAGCGACCAAATCTTTAATGCGCCTCTGGTCATACTTACGAGTAGGTATTTTAAAAGCGAACGAATCGATTCGTTTGGTGTTTTTTAAAAAATTTTATTGAAGTAGATCAGGTAGAGATTGTAAGTACATATTACGCAGATAATTTAATTATATCACCTACTTACCTCCATATGCCTACGATTAATTTTAATGCTAAAATTAAAATCGACGAGCAGATAAATAGAATACATTTTATTCCTATTGGATTTTGAAAAAATTATCTATGTAGATAATTAGTTAGGCATACTACGTTCCATGTACCTACACTTGTACAGATTACTACCTATTCAATAAATTGGAGAACCGATAGATATTGATCTATATCAAGTGTTCGATGTATTTTTCTGATTGATCTATATCAAGTGTTCGATGTATTTTTCTGATAAAGTACGCTACCTTACTGTACGTTATTTTGCAATCATTTCGCAATGTTACTATTCTCAGAGACTCTTTGAACGCTGTTTTTTTTCTTCAAAATTTCACAAAAGAAATTCAAAGTGGTTTTGTATACCTAGTAATCGATAAAGACAAGGATGACATGATTTATTTTACACTTTGATTAAATTAATTTGGACTTACGCAGAAAGATGTAAGGTGGGTCTGAGCCTATGGTATATATTTCTTCGGCTCATATACTGTGAAGATAAGCGCAATTTTTCATTTGAGTCGATCTGATATCTGAAATAGTTTGAGTTCGAATTGACGTCGAGTTCGGTTGAATTTTGGAATGTGGTCCTGTCCTGCCCATCACTTTGAGTAGAAATTTCGTGGCTTTCGTACTCGAAGTAGGTAGATAAATAGAATTATAATGATGGTAAGTTCTAAGTTCGTTTCGAATAACCCTCTTACTACTTTCTTTGTGATTTAAATTCAAGAAAGCTTCGAAAACTAACGTCGACGACGCTGAACAGTGAACGAATTTTTTCACCTATATGCAAGATTGGGAACGAAAAAAAAAAAAGAGAGAAAAAAACACGGTATTGCCGCAATTACTAAAATACGAGTTTAAAATTAAGCTTAATTTTTCCTAAATTAAGTAATTGGGCGCGTAGGTATTAATACCATCGTCAGTGTACAACAATGCCAAATCTATGCGAAGAATTATGTTGTTGTAAGAGTTGATAAGTTTATGGTTATTTATGGGAAAACTCCGGCATGGTTTTGTGCGAACACGTGCACGATGATGATTTTTACTCGTACGCACGTTGTTGGACTGGCTGGCTCAGGCTGCGATGACGTAGAAAATTATCACGCTACGAACTCCCTAAGGTTGAAAATTCGACTGCAGCTTTGAAATTTACATATAGGATAGGAAATCAAATACCTACCAATTCAATTGGTACTGTTTGCTATAGTATTGAGAAAAAAAAGTGATAATTCACGAACAAGTGTAAGTGTACGTAAGTATACGTCACTTAGTAGTTGATATTTTTTTTAATGTAATAAGATATGAACTACCTTCAAGAATCGGCAGCTTAGGCCAAAGAAGTTGAACCGGCATTCGAATAGTCAGTGGCCAGCTGCAGTAGTATTGCTAAGTGTGGCCATACTACTCGTCCTCACAGGTCATATCGCGTCATCTCGTGTTCACCGCCAACCGCTTCGCTATGTTATAAGATTTTTTCTTTTTCCGATTTCATTTCATTACGTCGCTTTTTATAGTTCGTGGTGATTTTTTCGATAATTTCATTGTGCACGGATATGTTTCGGACTGTGTGTTGATAAAAATGTACCGTTTGTTACAAATTCCAGCTCAATACTGCGGCCAAGCCGCCTATTTTGGAAAATTCTACGCAGGAGTTTGAAGGTGAGTAAGTGTACAATTTTCGGCGAGAATTTTCTCTAAATATCTTTTTATAAGTTGGTGTTTGAAAAGAGTGGATGAGTTCGTACTTTGTTGCTAGGTTTTTTAATTGATGTAGCTAAAATGAGTGGAAATTTTTTTCGAGATAAATTTTATCAGTGCTGAGGGAATTGCGATCTAATTTTACGAATCGAAATGTGTTTCTCGATCTTGTTCGGTGGTGTGTTTTTCATCAACTTTATTCAATCAATGTTGAATATGTTTGTTTATTTTGTATACTATTACCTGATTATCTCGTGACTCGTAGAATCAAAATTATCAATCGGTTGGATGAAATTTTCAGTTTTCATTTACCAGATTATCGATTTTCGAAATTGTTTCTGTTTTTTTGCCTGATACTTGTCTTATTATACTAGGTAGACCTTTTCATACATTTTTGGTTAATTTTTTCTTGTAAGCGAGCTTTTCTGATCTCACGTGTACGATTCCAAAGCCTCAATTACTTACTTGATAAAAGACCAAAATACGTAGATTTTATAGATAATAAAAATGGTCCATCCTATGAACTGATTGGTATAATTTTTTCCTCCGCACGTATTTAATTAATTATTTCGATAGTCTTGTTAGGAAATAACATATTTTAATTAAATGAGACACAATGAAAGAGCAGCGTCATTCACAGGACGCTGACTGATTCGCAGGAAAAATGATTGCACAGAAAAATGAATTATGGAAGATTCCTGTCTCATTTTTTTTGGTATGTAGGTATTTTCTTGTTTTCGAATTACTTTTTCAATGAGTAGGGTTTCATAAAAGATGGTTTCGTGGATGAAAAATTATCAGTCAGTTCAAATACTTGATTTTTTCCAATTTTTTGTACAATAGGTATGGTTTGGTGAAACTATATCGAATTTTTTATATATTATTTTGTTTGGTATATGTGGAAAATTTTAGAAAAGAATAACTTTTTTCATTTTTGTGGCAAAAAAATTTCAAAGTAGGTATTTTAGCATTTACCTAAAAATTGAAATTATCTTCCTACTGTTGAATTTGGTTTTGAATTTTTATTCTAATTTTAGAAAACTTCAAATGATATTTTTCCGGAGGAAAATCGCAGAATTCTGAATAGTGGATTGATGTGAACAACAATAGCTGGAAATTGAAAAAAAATTGGATAAAAAATATACCTACATAACTATCTAATTTGTAGAAGATTTTTTCAAAAAGCTTCTGGAAATATTCGAGTGAAAAATTTTAGATCAATTTTTAATTTAAAAAAAAAATGTATAATTAAGAAAAAAAACTTGAACAAAATGAGAATTTTTTTGAATTTTGTTGTCAATTTTCTAATACTTACTACGTATTGACGATTTTGAATTATGTCATATCGCTGCTCTTCCTCTCTGTGTTTCATTTTAGCTTCCTTCCTAAAACACACACAGAATCATTATTTCCATCCTCAAATGAAGCGATAAAAAATCTACCTATACCCCTCTCTCTGTGAATTTGATCATTTTAAATTTGAAAGGGAACTTCCACAACCCTTCAGTTCCAATTGAACTGAAAAATTGTCACACTGAAAGAACATTTCGTCCACAACTCAAAACCAAATTTTGAACTAACTAATGTTGATTTTTCAATTTTTGGCTAATTTTTGGGTATGGTGAAAATAACCTACTAAATAACTTCATTTTTATAAAAAAAGATTGTTTGAATTTTGAGCTGAACATCTGAAAATTAGTCTCGGTGCTGAAGTTGGCCCTCCTTCTTCCGAATCGATTATACGAGTACAACCATTTTCAAACAAAAGCGCAGCTTTTAGCAAAAGATGATTTTTAAAATTTTTTTTTCAGAAGTTGTGGTTCATTTATTTCAAATTGGGAGACTCCAGATAGGTTTGAAAATGGTCACAGCTTATTAGAAAAGTCGATTTTAGGGTAGTTTGATAGGGATTGGAGGGGGGGGCGTAAATAGGGGATTTTTTTGTAAAATTTAGAGGAAACGGGGATTTTGGACTTTTTTTTCAAAAACATACTTGAAAGAATTTGTGAAAAAATTACCCTTTTCAATCCACCTGTGTTCTAATCAGTAATAATGTCGAATTTATGACAAAATTACATTTTCAGCTGCTTTTAAATTAATTTTGACGTTTTCTGGAGAAACCGTAATGCTCTGGAGAAAAGTCAACTTTTGCTGAAGGCTCGATTTTGAACCTACTCGTAATTGCTATTGTTTGAGTGGGAGGGAAGGGGGTCGATTGACTTTGAGGGACGTGCATCTCTCTAGTTGCAAAAGTGGGTAATTCTCGGAGAGGGGGGGAGACATTTTTTCATCTCCAGATCTACTTAATCTTTTTGTAAAAAATCAACAATACCGATGAGCTACTTTCACCATTTTCAAAAATTTGTCAAAAATCGAAAATGAAAGCTGCTGTCACTCAAGATTAGATGAATTTGCTGTCTTTTTTTTTTTTTTTGCTTAAATAATTTTTTGGAACATCATTTTCTGTTTCCCTCCTCATTCCACCCCCCCTCGTATTTTCCTAATGAAAGAAATCGAGTGTTGGACTTAGAATAAAAGAAAAATATACTAGATTTTGATGAAAATTGGGTGAGAAAGTTTACTTTTATTTTAGAAGACTTCCCTGAAAAGTTTTTGAGCTTCTTAGCCATACATGGAGCTAAACCAGGGATCCTCAAATTAGAGTGATATTTGAAGAAAAAAAAGGTGGTTTCATCATTTTTGGGTAGTGTTACCTTTGTAGTGATTCAGCACCCTCCCCCTCCCCCTTCCCCAAAATTACCTCACTTTCTTCGTGATCATTTCGATCAAACATATTATTTTTACTCAGTTTAGTGGATGTTTGAAAAAATACTGCGAAACAAAAAACCTGAAATTGGAAAATTTGACCGAAATTAATGAAAAATTGATGGAATTTTTGATGATCAAAAAATGTGATAAACTAGTAAGTATTCAAGTTCAAAATAATCCCAGAAATCTGTTTTTTTTTTTCAAGTTCAACTCTTATTCGAGCATTTCGTATCGATCAACCTACATTACATATTTACCTATTTAACAAATATTTACCTACTTTTTAACAAAAAAAAAAAAAAATCATTATGTAGGTAATTTTTACAATGTCAACCTCGAATTTTATCTGTGAAAAATTTCAACAAAAGTATGGAATTTTCGACGAAAGTGCTGTAAACTTTATCTTTATTGTTTGAAAACATTCGTAGATCATTAACTTACTCGTATTATTAATAATGGTGATGTTCGAAGTAGAAGAGAGGGGTTTTCCCAATGCTAATTTCAAGTTTTATTATCACGATATTATTTTTACCCGTTTTGAGCTAATTATAAATCTATAGGAGTTGACAATGATCACAGACGAGTATTTTTATATTGAAGATGTTATTTATGACATAATTATTAATCGAGTACCTTAACTATCTACGAGTGTAAGACTCAATCTGCCTAGATAAAGGTACGTAAAGTACACGTGTTTATTGTGCAACGTTCACCAGACTTGTCGATGTTGGCTGGTGTGGTTCCCTTCATGAATAATGTAATAATTATTGCATCGGAATTACTCCGGTTTAAATACTTGTACCTACGTTTCAGATTACAGGATTTGTTCATAGATGAGATTCCTTTTTCAAAATATTGAAAGAAAAAAATGAAAGAATTTCGAATCGACAATTAGGGTACCCTAAAAATACCCCATCGCTTTTATCATTTCTCCAAAAAACGAATTTTTTTATCGTGAAAAGATCCTTTTGAATTGTCGAGTCGTTCAGCTTGTTATAGTAAGAAAGCCTTAGTCGATATCAATGTAAAAAAAAAATACACCTTTTCACCCTGCTCCTAAAGGAATTTACAAATTGCACGCGTTCAAACATCCATTTGACGTCAGAGAAACGTGTAGACAAGCTAGCACAATAACCCGAATACTTGGAAGTTGGAAGCTTACAAAGTTGGTAAAATATCTCGATTCTCGAGTCGAATAAAATTTACATAAGCTCGAAGGCTCGACGATTAATTTTTGTTAGGGAAATTCGTCGTTTCCTCGTCTACTAATTTTTCAATTTAAATTTTTTAAAAATGGATATACGATGAGGAAGAAGTTGTTAATTTGTTGCTTTACAAAGTACGCGTGAGAGGTTTTTTTTTACTCTAATCCCATTAAAAATATCTTTGACCTATTTGATTTTCCACAATATAAAAATTTAACCTCGTTTTGGTGTGAAATTCGCTGCAATTACCTTTATTCAAGGCGGTCGCGAGCAAAAGCAACGATTAAATAATATCTTTTGAAGTTTTTAAACCTTGAATAACTTATTCGTGAATTGATGTGAATTCTAAAAACTCGTTTTGGTCGAATTTCTCCGAAGTAAAAATTTTGATCCAAGGAATGAAATTTGAGAAATTGTACGGTAAGGAGTTCTTTAAAATTTTTTTCAATCAAAGTATACTTAGTTTAGTTTTAGGAGATAAAAACTCGATAGATGAATTATTAAAATTATCAATGTAATGATGATATTACGTTAAGCATTGTATAGGTAGGTATTATTCGCGAGAAACTAAATTGCGAGTATTTTTTCCTTTCCAACTCGTATAGGTATGAGATCGTTTATGCTGTATCAACGAACCGTGACAATTGTAATGCATGTTTTATTCTCCATTACACGAGTTGTTACCAGTTACAAGCAACGGTCATTAATGGGCATTAAATTATGAATTCAACTCATGCGCCGAAGTGTAGGTAACGTTTCCTTAATTCATGGACTGCTGTAACAGAAACTGGTCAGAGGATGTTACTAAGTGAACCTGATTGATCTTTTTAGATTCAAAATGAACTCATCCTGTTACGAATTATTAGCGAACTATTGTAAATTTTTTCAACACCAAATTATCTATATGTAGACGTACCTTATTCATCTAAACGATGGATTGGTCGATGGAAAGATTAGTCGCGAATGACGCGATTCTCAGATCGATGCGATAAAATATTGTAATAAGTGTTTTGAAATAACTGGCGAGGGGAGCTGTCCAAGGAGAATATGGAGTTTTTAGGGAATCAAATGGATTTTGTTTTATACGTGTGTGTAGTGTGTACGTATTTTACAGTGTGACGATTCAAGGTGCCTCGAAACATCTTTCTGTCGGTCTCGTATGAGCCTCTGCTAGCTTCCAGTTATTAATAATTATACTGGGTCTTGAAAGTTCTGAGTATTTTTTTTCTTCAATTTTTAGAATTTTTTTTTCTAAGATTGATCGACTGAAAATTTTTCATGGAAGCTTTTAAAAACTCATTTATAATTTTTATCTTTCTCCTTATACTTCCTTCCCTCCCTCCCTCCCTCCCTGAAATCCACACACAGTTTACCAAAAATGATCAAAAAAAAAAGAGTAAAATGCTTCCCACTCACATAGAAAAGTAATTGCAGTTCAAAATTGAAGAGTTCAAATTGCCTACCTACTTTCTTTTGAGATTCCTTTTACTCATGTTTCTGGAAATAATTGGAATTCCCTGAAAAGTATCGCTGTAGGCCTTATTTGAAAATGTTGAGATATCATTTTCTTTTCTTTGACCAAAGTACTTGGAAAATTTGTTCAAAATTTTGAAAATGTTGGAGTAAAAAAAAAATTGAGTACTCATAGATGAACTAACTACTCAACTTGAGAAATTTCAGAAACACAATCAAGACTATGGAAAAATTC
Organism: Planococcus citri; assembly: GCF_950023065.1. Classification (NCBI taxonomy): domain Eukaryota; kingdom Metazoa; phylum Arthropoda; class Insecta; order Hemiptera; family Pseudococcidae; genus Planococcus; species Planococcus citri. The sequence goes on along the minus strand of NC_088679.1, from coordinate 21,756,463 downwards.
AAATTTTTGGTAAAAACAAATCGTTTAAAAAAAATGTAAGGTTATTCGGTATTTTTATTTATATGTACTTGTATTTGGCATTTTTTTGAACTTTTATGCAACATTTTTGGTTCCAACCTCCAAAAAACTTCAAACCGCTTCTGTGCCAGTTTTTAAAATTTTATTTGATAAAATTACTGATTTCCAAACCAAAACTTTCTAGAAAAAATTCTCAGCATTGGAATGGAATTTATCAATTTCTGGAAAATTTTTATCGCGTTTTCAAACAAATTAATTATCAAACAATTCTAATAAAATATTTCGACTTGAATGAATTTTAAAATCTTCAGGTTACGAATTTGTCCATGTATGAAGACTGAACAGGGTGTCTAACAGTCTTGCCGATTCACAAGGTCAGGAAAATTTTGTTTTTTTGTCTATGGGTCCTTCTTTTTTCTGAATTTTCAAATAATAAATTCTGTCATTTAATCAAAATCCAGCGAAAAATGAAAACGCAATTTTTCAATTTTTTAAACGTCAAAATAATTAAATATAATGGCAAAAAATTGAATATTTTTTTAATGAAACCTAATTGATTTCCCATTGTTTGATGTATTTTCTTGATTATTTTTTTGTTTCTTTTAAATATTATAAATTTTTGAGGCCTTTTTTTTGGAAAAATGAATTGTGGGAGGGGGTATCATTGAAAATGTCCTTCCAAAAGGTACTTCCATGGTCTTTTTTTATAGTTTCCAGATTTTGTTAGACACTCTGAATTGAATTGAAATTTCAAAATCAATATTTGATCAGAATTTTGAAAGATTCGAGTTAAGCTCAACACTCTGAATGTTCGAGACTTCCTCTGGAAAAACTAAAAGAATCGCCGAGAAGACCTTTTTTCACCTATAACGAATTTCTAACAGAGAATCTCCAGAGGGAGGGAGGTGCAACAGAGGTCTCCTATTTTAATCATACCCAATCGTTATAGAATGACTTGGAAAAAATGTAAAATCACTCCAAAAATGAGCAAAATTTGGCACAAATAGCATCAAAACGTGTTACTGGCACAATAAAAGTAATAAAATCACTGAAAATTTTCAATAAGGAGTGAAATTCTGACAGAATTGAGCAAAAGTAAAAAAAATTCATGAAACACCGTTAAAATGGCCTGAAAATATTACTACAGAATTGAAATAATTGATGAAATGTCTGTTAAACATCTTTCAAACTCGACAAAAAGAATCACACTATAAATCACCAAAAAAAACTAGTAAAATTTTAGTAAAATTTGGCAAAAATTACTTCTGAAAAAGTGAAAATGTTGCAAACGTGTTAAATTAAAATGACTGAAAGTTATCAACAAGTAAGTAATGATAATGAAATTAAGTATGTAGGTATCTACAGTGAAATCTAACAAAAGGACTAAATCAGGCATAATAATGTATTATAAAATGAAGTTGAAGTGACTTAAAATTTTTCAGAAAGCGTTTTAAATTATTGCAGTTCAACAAAAAATGATGGAACAGTTACCCAAATTTCAGCTTTCTCTACTTTTGACTCTCCCACCCCAGTCCCCACAAATTGACCTAGGCAGTGTTGCCAAGAGCCAATTCAGGCTGGAGCCAATAAAAAAATGAGAGACTCTTGAAAATTTTTCACACCTTCTCCCTTCTCTGAACTTTCAATTGAAAACTTCATATTTTTGAGGTTTTCACTTTTCAAGTCAAGGTCAAAAACAAAATTTTGTTTGGGAAGTTTTTTTTCAAGAAAATTTTTCACCAAAGATCTTTTTTTAAAGAAAAGTGTAGGTGATAACATTGTTCCATGAAATTTTCATTTTATTTTTGAAATGAAGTTTGCATACGCTCTTCAAAAATGAAGTTTTCATTTTATTTTCAAAAATGAAGATTGCATTTTCTCTTCTGAAAATGAAGTTTACTGAATTTTTTTAAAAACACACCTCTTTGTCAGTGGCGGCCAAGATTCTCAACCTCATCAATCCTATTTTTCTGATAAAATGTTTTTGGTTTGTTGAAAAAATATTTTAATAATGAAATCTTGTCAAAAATAAATAGGTACCACCTTATTTGATTTTTTCCAATCGTTAAAACGAATAACGTACCTAACTACCTATGCGTTTAAAATTGCATAAAATTACTCGCGATTCTTCGAAAACGATGCGACGACGTATACTGTAGATTCTTAAATAATCTTAAGTAGGTACCTACTGTTTTAAAAAATTTCGCACTTCTCTGTAAATAGCAATTTGTCTGGTAATTTGTATGAAATTCAAACTCGACTTGATGAATAATAATTTTAACGGTCTGACTCGTGGCATATCAATGCCTGAATTTTGTGCATTGTTCGCTTATACGGAAGTATTGTTTTACGAATGGAACGTATTTCACGGTTATTTTGGGTTTATTTTTCTTTAAAATATATAGGTGTAGGTAAAGGTACGACCAGAGGATCTTTCGAGTTGAGAAAGCGAAGAAGAGGATTTTTAACGAGGCTGATTTATTCGATGACATGAGAAACGTTCTAGGTTACGTTAGGTTGATTGTTGACCTCTGAAGCTTCATGCTCGAAAATTTATATCTTGACCCAATGGTCTCCTTGGATATAATTTTCGAGTATCATTTTTGAAATATTTTGAACCTTACCAACAAAAGTTCTAGTTTTAAGAATACCTACTTACCTACTTATATTTTATTTTATTTTTTGAAAAGATATGAAATTATTTCGAAAACTGCAACTTCAAATTTGTATTTATGTACACGTTTTTTAATACTCGCGGGTAATAACTCAATTTATTTAAGTACGTGATTCAACCTTATTCAGGTATTTCCCAACCTTCACACACGCTGCCCGTAGTTTACTGCGCGATATTAATTCTCGAAAAATAATTACATCGACAAAATACATTTGTAATTGAAAAAATTCAAATTCCTTTTTACCTAACGAGACAATAACTCCAGTAATTTAGCGATCCAGACAAGATGATACGAAAATTAACAGCATGAAGGTGACTGGTAATTGCAACGTGTATGCATTTTCAAAACAATACCTATACCTATACCTACTCGTGGGTAGGTCTAGGTACCTAACAAACTTTCGAATTATATTTTCGTGAAAAAAAAATCATAATGAAAAATAAATACCAACAAAACAATGGCGATAAAGTCATCGCTGAACTAGTATGATGAATTATTCTAAACAAGATTAATAACATTACCTAAGGTCAATAATTCGTTCGTATATTTGTACCTCTACCTGTGAGTTAAAATTATCCTTGAAATTCGCATTTTATTATTGCCAATTCTTCCGATGTGCTGAGTGACTCTTCCGCAACTGTTCGGAATACAAAATTTCTTCCTTTTTGATGATGGAAAATTACTGAAAAAAAATAATAGTCTAGTTGCGTATTGTCGTAGTGATTAAAATTAAATAAATAATTGCGATGTTGAAAACGAAAATTTTCAAACAGGAAGATTTATAATTGAGTTTACATATGTAGAATGGACCGTTATTTTATGCTAAATGAGAGAAAGAATGAGGGAGTATACTATACACATAGTTACGTAGATATAAAAAAATCTATCAGTGACTTGAGTTTTATTCATTTCAGTCTACTTTTCTGCATTGGATGTTAAGGTTGGGTTTGGACGTGGAGGCAGTAGAGTCTTCTTTCAGGGGGGTTTTTTCTGGAAGTGGATGCACTTTAGTTGAAAGTTGAGGAGCTGGAGGTATCGTAGAATATTTGATTTGATGGTACGAAAATTTAACTTGAATTTCATAAAAAATGTTGTGATTAGAATCGTGATTCAAATCATTTTTTAAAAAGGTGATTCGTAATTCGAATCATTTTCTGAGCTGTGAATTATGAGCCATGAATCACGTTCAGAAATGAATTTTTTGCTCATGGTTTTCAGATGATATTACCTACTCTTGATTTTCGCAACATTGAATTCGAAGTTTGAATTATGCTTCACGACTGAAATTTCATATACCTATATTTGGCCATTTAAAGTCATTTTCATGTATTTTACAATTTTTATTATATTTTTATGTCATTTTTACCCAATTTGATTCCAATTTAACGATATCTGCTTGATTTTATTAATGATGTTTTACAATTTACGCAATTTTGCTCAAATTCTGAGACGTTTTATCAATTATTTCTGGGCATTTTTAATCATCTTTGGGTGATGTAACAAGTTTTAACGTTGTTTTATGTAAGTTTCTCTAAATTTTTCAAAATTTAATCATTTTTTGATTATTTTTAACAACTTTTATGGCAAATTTATGCATTTTTTTGTTATTTCATGTAGTTTTTGCAAGATTTTAATCAATTTTGATAATTTCCTACAATTTGTTTTATATTAAATTTGAGCATTTTTGCAATATTTTACTCAAATTTGAAAATATTTCAACAAATTATAGAAATGTCCAACTCTTTTCATGGAATTTCAACAAATTTTAAAGCAATTTTTATATTCGCTCAATTGTACTGATTATTTATCAATTTGTGGCAATTTTCAAGTTTTCAATTTTGATCGACTTTTTATGGACATTTGATAACGTTCAATTTATTTTTAAAAATTTAAGTGACTTTTGTGAGATTTTACTCAAATTTTGAAGTAGTATGTATTTTATCAAGTTTTCATGTTACTATAAGTATAGTTTTAACGGCTCTTTAAACAGTTTTTGCGAAGTTTTGCGCAATTTTTCTGGAATTTTGTCAATTTTTGGCCATTTTTGAGTGATTTCTGTGCCATTTTTGCAGTTTTTTTTTGTCATTCTGTATGTAATTTTATCACAATTTTATTCCATTGCCTCTTTTTTTTCAACTTTCTGTCATTTTCATCCTTTTTTTTTGTATTTTTGAGAATTTTTGCAAAATTTAGTTCAATTTTTTCGATGTTTTATCATTGTTTAGTTTTATGACAGTTTTGATACCTACCTAATCCTTTAAGCAATTTTTTCAAAACGTAGCTAATTTTGTTATCAAAGTATGGCAATTTTTTGAGACACTGGATTGTTTTTTAACATTCCAAAATTCCAAATCCATCAATTTTGGATGGCCAACTTTCAATAATTTTTATACCAATTCAAAAAAATGACATTTTCTTGAAAAATGGCATATTTTTCTTTCAAAAATGGCATTTTCTTTTAAAACTGGCATTTTCTTGAAAAATAGCATTTTGTTGAAAAAAATGGAATTAAAAAAGTGGCATCATCTTGTAAAATGAATTTTCTTGAAAAAATGATATTTTCTTGTCAATTCCTAGATAGGTAATTTAATTTTTCACAAATAAAATCTGTCGATAATAGTCCGGCATATGACAATAGGAGTAATCCGATCCTCCGAGACAACTTTTTTCTTAAAGGGGACATCCTAAGGAACATTTTAAAGCAAACTTGCCAAAAAAAAAGTTGGCCTTACATACAAAATGGCGGCCATTTTGATTGACAGGTCAGCCGAAATCGTAGATTTTGCGTTTTAACATAGGACTTGCACGAACTTTTTCAAACTTTACAAAAGTAGATCGAAAGATCATGCAAAAATTTATCATCTGTCAAAATTTCAAGTGCTAAAGTGCCTTTTTCGATTTTTGGTGAATTTTTGAAAATCGAATTTAGGCCAAAAATGAGGGAAAAAATCAAATTTTTACCAAATTGACCGAGAAAGCTGAAATTTGAGACATACCCTATTTTCTACATGCCAAATCGATTGGAAACGGTTTTGACCCGTTTTAAGCAGTTCTGGAGCCTCCAGCCGATTTTTGAAACTCGAAATTTCCACAAAATTCCATCAAATTGGAGTTGTAAAGCTAAAATTTATTCTAAAAACTAATTTCAATACGCTACGAAGTACTGCACGTGAATTTCAAGTCGTTTTGGAGCCTCCAGCGACTTTTTGAAAATTCCTGAAACCTCCAGCAGATTTTTGAAACTTTAAATTTTCACAAAATTTCATCAAATGGAGATGTAAAGCTGAAATTTACTCTACACTCCAATTTTAACAGTTTGCTTTAAAATGTTCCTTAGGATGTCCCCTTTAAGAAAAAAGTTGTCCCGGAGGATCGGCGGGGGGTAGGGTGCAATAACTCCTATTGTCATATATGCCGGACTATAAGTAGACTTGTTTGAGATACCAAGATTTTGAAAGTCAACTTCATGAGAAGGACTAAAGAGTAAGGTATATTTTGGTGTTTTTACAATCGATTAATTGATTTGATTTCAGGGTGTCTAACAGGTACTGCAAGTACTGTAAAAATACTGCATTGAAATCCTCGGTACTGCAAGTACTGCAAAGTACTGCATTTTGCCTGAAAAGTACTGTATTTTTTCTCAGAATCATTGATTTAAAATTTTTAAAAACCTCAAAATGAATTAATTGGTGAAAATTTAAAAAAAAATGTTCATTTTGTACCTCAGAAGATGGCAACACTTGTTAAATTAATACTTGTAAAAATTTTATCGACAAATTCCAACTGGTTTAAGAATATAAATTTTTTTCTTGGGGTGGGGGGGGGGGTCGGTGTAAGCTGGATAAAAAAAAAAAAAGGTAATGTAAAAGGTACTGTAAAAGTACTGCATTTCTTCGGAGAAATTTTGTTAGACGCCCTGGATTTATGTTAGGTACAGTTTATTATCTGATTCAATTTGTCATTAATTATAAAATTAATAGTTCCAATCAATCAATTAATCCAAACATCATTTATTTTTCATCACAAAAAATCAAAAAATGAAAAAATGGAATGGAAGGAAACGTGTTTATTGTGGAGTGTGCTATTTCCCTCCCATAATATGCGATCAATTTTCTCTCAGAAGGCTTTGTTGAAATAATTGAAGAGTCGTTCATTTTTTCATGATTTCTCTCTTTCTCTCTCATGAATTATTGTTCCCTCTGAAAAATACCCCCAAAAAATCTCTTTTTTCGACAATCAATATCAAATAAAAATCAAATTTTGAGCTCACATATTTCCAAATTTTCAGATATTATTATGGATATTCTCAGTGTACAGAAATGGCAACACTAGAATGAACAATAGTGAAAAATTTTAAAAAACGATCACTTCTGGAATTTTAGAAAATCATGTCATAGAGTGGTAGAAAGCTAAAATTTTTATTAGAAACAAACTTGCATTAGGTACATAGTTGCTTTTAGAATCTGAGCGTGTCATTCGATTCTCCCTTCCTTTCCTGCTGATGCCTTTTCTGTAGAATGATCGAGAACGTTGAAGTAATAACGAAATTTTCCCTAAAATTGGCAACATTAAACGAATATTTATTCGACGTACCTAGGTAGCGTAATTTCTGGTTTTTTGAATCTAAGAATTATATTATTTGAATCGAAATTTCATGTTTTTATCACGCTCCAACAACTCTTTAATTTTTATTTTTGTTCTTAAAAAGAAAAAGAAAAAACCTACAAAAAACACCCGGTAATTTAAATGCAATTGACACTCGACTACTCTGCGTTAAATTCATTCGCGAGTCAGCAGCTAGAATTTTCCAACCGATTGATGCTGCATTGCATGCATCGGGTAATTGCCCGCGTAGTCATACACGTGCTTTAAATTCCCGCCAAAAATAACGAAATTATTTCACAGAGCGACACTCCGATTGGCTGTAACGTTACAGTAGGCGGCGCTATCGTAATTGCTGAATGATTTAACGTTGTTGAAACAGCTGATAAGTTGGATTGACCTTCTGTCTGGGCACACGTTGCGGTTACCAGTTCAGCGACGTAATCCTCAGCTCAGCTCGCTAACTCAGGCTATACGATGCGAAGCTTTAGGTGCAACTTGGCGTTTCGGAATTCTTCGAATTAACGGAGGCTCGACCGTAATAAATTTTTATTTTCGAATTGCTAAATTAACCAGTCAAGCAGATCTGTAAATCATGATTTTTTCCCATAGCATCACACGTTGATAAGGATAATTTCCTCTCTCGCTCTTTCTCATTCACTTCACCTATACTTAGCTATACGTATTCCAATTGGAAATGGCTTAATGGCGATGGCGACAAGTACCATCGACTTAAATCGCCACATTCCACGAACTGGTTAATTTTAATAAATTTAATGTCAATGTCGTAGTTAAAAAGTAGTTTTCAAGGATTTCGTAGCATCTTATTCTTACTCGAACTTCCAGTTTTTACATATTTTTTTCTTCTTTTACCACAAAAAAAAAATCGTGCATTGAACAGAAATGTATGCACTTTTTTCGGATGTTTCATCGTCGAGTTGTCCAGTCGAAATTTTTTTTTCCATCTTTATAAATTTTTCCAACGGAGTTCTTTCATCTTTACTCTTCGAGATGTGGATTGATGAATATTGAATTGTTGTTGTTGGATGGTTAATTGGTTATTGCACATTTTCAAGGCAATATTTTCTCAAATCTTTTCTGCGCAGGTATAGCTACAGCCTGTTATATAGTCGGTGTAGTTGAATTTCTTATCGCGTAATTTCAACCAGACAAAGACGTTTTCATTTTGGATAAGCCCTTAAAATTAATCATCGTTTCGGATATATTGTGTGCGTACGATTACGATGTATTATTTTTAATATAAATACGTATACAATACTCTCGAGTACTCGAGTGTTCGACTGTTCGTCTGTTACTTGGAATAATGATTTATATATAATTCTTTTATCAAACTTTTGACGTCATAATGTATAGGTACTCCGATCCATCTGAATCATTTTTCAACGTGATTACCTATTCAGTTTTATTAACGATTGGCCGAGTGCCATATTATGACTAATTGCTAAAATTAACATCGATTAATTAATCGAGGAAATTTTTCGATATAATATTTTCATGCGTTACCTAAGGCGAATGGCTGAGGTGCATGTGCATGTGATAATACTACGATGATTGAGCAGCACATGATTACCTTTTTCCAATTTTTTCACGTCAGTTTGTCTCAAAACATGGGATGAGTTGGATCGGTTATGAATGAAATTGAAAGATCAAAGACCTTTTTCAGAGTAAAATTGATATTGACAATGGTTCCAAGCATGCGGAAAAGCATAGATAACAATTTTTTTTGAATGATAGCGATTTCAATTACTTGGTAAAATGTTACTTCTCAGTGTTCTTGAAGTTCTCTTCCCCTCCTGTCCCTTCAATCTTGCCAATGTATCAGTTAATTTAATCATCCTCGTGTTATTTTTGTGTTATTTTGAAATTTGAATGCATGTATACTGATGATAGATAAAATTTTACAGATTTCTATAACAGACGCAGAAGCTGGCGACGAATTCGAGACGCATGCGGCAGGAAATACTCAACATCTACGTTTCACTTACCAACTTTTTGAATTTGTACTTCGTTGGTGAGTGTTGATTTTGATTTTATTTTGAAGTAGTTTTTGAAAAAAGAAAATCAATCATTGTTTATTAATTATTATTATTGTTATTGTTATTGATGGTATTCGAAGAAAGTGCAATGACCTCTTTATTCCTCATCTTCAAGATTTGTAGGTAGAACTGAGTAGATTATTCAGATCATTTGAATGATAGTCACTAAGGAAATATGGGCATATTAATCTGATCGTGAGAAGTTCAAAAAAGTGGCATTTTCTTCTTAAAGTCTAGTTTTGTTGTTGGACTGATTTTTTAAAAATGGAATGAGTTATCATTAAGTACTGAAAAAATGGAGATCATTTTTTACACTAGGTACCTGTTCAAATGGTCGAAAAAAATAATATGGTTAAGGTTATAGCTTTTTTTGATCACAAAATTCAATTAGGTAATTTTTTATTTGTTTTTGGTTATGGTTTTTCATCTCCATAATTGGTTTTGAGTTGCAGTTTTTGGTTGTTTCATTTTTTTTCTCTTCATTTTGAATGTAAAACATTATGATTTTCAGGATTTTTTCCTTTTTTCAAAAATAATTGAAATTAAGTGAAAAAATGGAAATAAATAATTATACATAAAAATGAGACAAAATTATTACTCATTTCAAATTTCAAATCAGAGTTCAATTACCTAACTATTAAAATTTTTCAAATGAAAAAATGAATGGAAAAAAAGAAAATAGTTGAAAAATTGCTCCAAAAAATCAACCAGCAATTGAATTAAAATTGGTTTTTTGTTAATCCGAAAAACAACATTTTTCAAGAGTTATGGATCATTTACGGTTCTTATTTAAAAAAATCATTTTTGGTTACAAATTTTCGTAAAACACTTGGTTATTGGTTGATCGTTGCTTATTGTTTATTGGTTTCAATTATCACCTCTGCTTAATATTATTTCATTTTCTACAACTAGGTATGTATTTTTTAAAATTATCTACAAGTAGTTACATAAACGCGTTTCTCTTCGGAAAAAACTTGGTTTCGACTTCGACTACAGGCTATAACAAATTGGAAAAATGAATTTAAACTATGGTACCTATTTGACATTTTGATGTTTGAATCATTGATATTTCTGAAAATACCAAGTACATAAGTGACTAAAATTGAAAAATTGGGGGGGGGGGAATGAAAACTGGTTGTTTTGTTTGAAAAATACAATGACCTGATAAAATTTCAAAATGAACACCTCTCTAATCAATTTTTCATCAATGTTTGGAGCATTTCGTACCAAGATGATGATAGGTCGCAGGTTTTTTTTTCATATGAATGATAACTGTCCATTAATTCTTGTATTCAAAACAATGATTTCCTTTTAAAAATGACAGAAAAAAATTGAAGTGGAAATAAAATTTTAATTTTAGCTGCTAAAAAGAGAACCTCTCGAGGTGTTCTCCTTCGTTTTGAACAGGACCACGATTTTTGAAATGAGCTAATCTGAAGCCCTCATAACCAAAATTTAGCAACCCAAATTTATTTTTCAAATTTTGGAGAATTTTTGGAAATTCAATGACATTGATCGTTTTTAGGAATTTATGTTTCTGTTTTTGTTTTTGGCAAAAATCGCGTCGGAAGCTCCAAAATAATTGAAAATGGTGAAATTTGGTTGAAGGGGTAGGGGGGATTGATATTATTCGTTCGAGTACCAATTTTCAACGTTTTAACCCTGTGAATGCATGTAATTTTTTTCAAACTTTTTTTTTCAAAAATTCTCCAAAAATTGAAAAATTACCTAATTTAGGAAGCTGAAATTTTGGTTATAGGAGCTACAGATTATGCTCTTTCTTGAGATTACGGTTTCGTTCAAATCTGAGGTGAACATCCTCGAGAAGTTCTGTTGTTAGGTAGGACAATCTCACCCTTTTTCTCAAGGCATTATAATTTCCTTGTGAGCTCCTTCCCAAATTTAAATCTGGCTTTCTGTGCCTCTGTTCAGGTAGAGTAAGACTGTAATGGACCGATAAAAATTCTAAGTAAATCGTCTTGAAATAATTTACTTGTATCTTCAGTGTAAGCTTGATGTAGTTTGTGATATGTTTGAAAAAAAAAAACAACACACTTTTAGTAATAGAGATGCGGAAGATGAAGAAGAAGTACCTTCTTATATGTATGTATGTACAATTGAAATAAAAACAAAATTGTTCATCTTTGAAATTGAAGGGGCAGCATATAGGCTCGAATTTTCAAGTGTGCTAAAAATAATTTTAATTTTGTTCTTAAAACCTCTTCAGGGTGTCTACTGTCTAACGGTCATGAAAGTCATGAAAAAGTCATGAATTTTGCTCGAAACACCTTTGAAATTTGTTTTAAAAGTTCATAAAATAAAAAAATAAAAAATTTGTTCAAAAAATCAGAAAAATGAAAAAACTGAAGTAGGTAATTAATTTTTGATCCTGTAAAAAATGGCAACCCTGCTCGATTTTCTCGCAGTTTTAAGTTATGCCTTGATTTTTTTTAGGGAGGGGGGACATTTCATGCGGTAAAAATGTAAGAAATAGTTGGTAAGAATGTTTTTTGCTCGTTTTTAGAAGTTTCTGAGAGCTCATATCCCAAGAATTTGTTGAATTTACAATCAATTTTGTGAGAAGTTAAAATTTGGCCCTTCAAAATGAAAGCTCAACTTTTTATGATGGTACAAAAGCTGAAAACTTCCATCAAAATAGGTTTTTTCAAACTTCCTTAGGGTTGCAAGAGTCCCCAGTTTCGATCAAAATTGAAAAAAAATTCAAAACAAAGTCGCATGCATATCAATAGGTTCGAATATTGGCTCATTTTTTCAATTTAACTCCTTCGAATCTCCAGCAGTGCCCTTAAGGACCGTACCGTGCGTCTGGGCAGCGAGGGTGAAATACTGGGCGATGGGAATTTTGCCCTGGATTGAAAAATTGGTGTTATTGTCTTTTTCTTCTTTACTCAATCAAAAAATGACCAGATCAATTCAAGTAGGTAAAATGTTAGGAAACTTGTAGTTAGCCTGATGGCTCATAAAAATCAATATCTCTTCCCCTAATCCATTATGCCTAATCCCCTCTCACTCACTCTGTATATGTATGTGACATTGCCCAAAAGCGATAAAAAATGAAGTTGTTCGAAGAATCAGTGTCTTTACTCGTAGTTCAGGGAGAGGACATAAAAAATGGCGTTCTTTACTTCGATAACCAATTTTTTCGAAAAATTTCAGCTCAAACAATAATTTTAGGCACCTTTATTTTCATGTAATAATTGTATAGTATTGTCACAAAAAATTTCCTGAAAATCACTTCATATTTCGACTTTTCAATCAACTTGAAAATTTTGTCTGGTGCCTCCTCAGAAAAATTTTGGCTCCGTCATTGTGAGAGAGATCATCCAACTTTTAGAATCACTGATCCTCTTGAGAAGTGAGAGAGCTTAAAATTCTTCTGGACAGTCTCCTACTCAAAGTAAGCTTTTAAACTTATTTTTGTCTGAATCCGGGATATGATTTGTACGTAGTACGTACATAGCGCATATCGGTCATTCGAGGAACCCAAAATACCACCTCTTCCACTCCCCAAGCACTTCTTCCGGATCATTTCTATGTCCTGGGTTGCATTTTATTTAGCTTGGTTGAAATGGTCGTTTGAAAACTGATGCAACATGTCGAGTTTTTTCTGCCCGATTTCGCTGAGTAGGTAGGTACATGAATTTATGTTCATTTTTTGAATTCGACCCCCGACATGCCCCTTGCTCACTATTTTGAAAAAAGTGTGATTAATTAGACAAAGAGCCAATTTTATACGATTGTGATTAGTTTTGGTGCCTACTATTTGTACATTTTTATCAATTTTTTCTCCTTATTTTAACGTTCTATAAAGGTTCCATTTTCCAACCAAACAACAGATTGTCTTTTTCCAACCAAATTTCAACGTAAATTGCGATAGATTCGTAGGTACTTCGTAACATTAAATTTGTTGGCAGTTGTCTTTAACGAGAAGGCGATCCAGGTAGACGTAGGTACTTTTTTAAACTACCTATCATTAAAGACTAAAGTAGAAGCAAATGGTACCTACCTACATTAATGTTCGACGGTAACAGTCTGGTGACAGTGGTGACAAAATGTGTGACTGCAAAGACGACCAACGACTCGTCCATCTAATTTTATAAAACCATTAACCATTACGATTTGTGTGTACAATAGGTTGGTACTCGACAGTCGACACTATAGTTGTGTGTATCTGCAAAGCGCAAGGACACTGATGTACTAAAACAATGTAGGTATCCCGATGTATGTACTATAAAGTAAAAACTCACCGAGAATAATAAACCAATATCAATGCCACGAACGGCCAGCATAGAAGTATTGGCTAAGGGCAAGGAGCTCGATATAACGTGGCTCTCTTACATGCGTATACGTCCTCACTCCTCAATAATGTTTTCGTCGTTGTGCGATTTATCGGCTTGTTAATTAGCTTGTCGAAAACGTGAAATTTTTACTCGGCGATTTTTTTTTCCTTCTTCTTTTCTCTTTTCCTCGCGTCTATTTTGTTCATAATCAACACTATGAGTACGTACGTGCCATTTATTAGTTCGTGCAAAGTGCAATACCTATTATTGATATTTGTACAAGAATCTGTACGATAATTTATTATGTACCATCGATTAATGTGATATGTAAAGGGGTAAGTTGTTTTTCTCAAATTTGTCCGATTCGCTTGATGGATTTGAATTTGAATCCGGGTTCGAAATTCGGAATATCGCGTCCGATGTCGTATGCAATGTGGTGATCAGATTGATCTACGTATCTTAAGTATAGGTATGGTTCTTGCCAAAATTTGTGCTAACTATTGGAAATTTTCGGGTGATTAAAATTGGGTAGACGTTGAGGTTTTTTTTTGGTCAATATGAAACTTTCACTGTTACTTTTTACGATTTAAGCGTGATAAAGATCAAGTTAGTATTGATTTTTATACCTGAAATGACGCTTGGGTTGCTGATCAGCTGATCGGTTCCGTTCAAATATGACCAATCAGTTCGCGAAATTTCGTATATTTTCAGTGACAGTACCAAGTAGAATTATCACTTTTTTTGATCCAGTGTCGATCGAATATAGTTCATTTGGCTGCATTTTTCAAATCAATAGATACCTATTGTTCCATTTTAGCAATATTTTATCTCTTCGGAATTTGGATAATTTTTTTTTCATCACTTGAAACACACAAGATACGAGTTGGATAATTAATTTTTCTGATGCGAAATCAAGTCATCGCGAGTGATTATTTCAAAAAATTACGCCACGAATTACGATATTTAAATTTAGATCCCAATATGCGCAATGCGCATATTATCGATTCATTAATAAAATAACTAATTCATGCACGCTAAAAAATTTCTTAATTGTTGAGAAGAATGTTAATTTCTCGCATTTACGAGTAATTTTTACTCTTCCGGTTATCTGCATTTTTTTTCATCCTATTTGTATTTTCATAATCGTTGCTTCAATTGACGTAGGTACGTAGAATATTATTCAAAACGAGTTTAGATATTGAGGAATTTCAATCTGGGTGGGTTTTCAGAAAATGAGAACAGGGAGGGTCGTGTTTGAAAAAAGACGTATCGCAACTTCTGTTTTTTTTTTGAACCACGAGTAACTTGAGTTGAAAAGTTGAGAATTTTTCATTTTAAAGTAGCTCATGTCGAACTTCGTTTTTTCGAAAAGTTCTTGTCAATTGTTTTATTCCTTATCTGATCAAGAAGTATCCATAGTATGTAGATAGGTACTGTATAATCGACCCACGAACAGGGATGACTAGTCTCCAAAATTGGTTGTACATAAATTGATCCTTAGAATGAACTGCTCATTTTCATCATGACGTGTAGTAAATATTGATAAATGATTAACATGTTGATTCATGTTGAAAAATTGCATACGCGATGAATGAAAAGAAAAATATTGAAAATTATGAATTGGGTAGGTAAGTTAGGTATCTACTTGGTAATTTTCAGTATTTTTCTTTCGGTTAGTTCTCGATTTATGTCCATTTTTGCAAATTTATTTGAATAGGCGAAATTTGATTTGAAAAAATCTCAAATTTTAGTGAACTGCTCAAAATTCAAAAAAAAAGTACATAGCTTATTATTTGAATTGTGAATTTTAAAAATTGAAGTCAATTAGCATTGAATTTTGACTATTTTTGTGGGATGAAAAAAAGAAAGTCACAATCGTACATATAAGCAAGTGTCGCCGACAGGAGAGGTACCAGTGTGATTTCAAAAAACAGTTTGTGAGATTTATTTTTTGAAGAGAAAATGCAATCGTCATTTCTGAAAATAAAATGAAAACTTTATTTTTGAACAGAAAATGAAAACTTCATTTCGATTTTGAAGACAGTATGCAAAATTCATTTCTGGACAGAAAATGCAAACTCATTTTTTTTTAAAAATGTGACCTTTATTTCTGAAGAAAAAAAATGAAAACTTCATGGAACAAAAGCTTATAAAATTTGCTTTAAAAAAAAGTTTCTTGTGAAACTCTTTTTCGAAAAAAAAAAAACTTCTTCGAAAATTATTTGTCTATAAAGTTTGTTTTAAACTTCAACTTTCAAAAATGAAGGAAACCTCTTCTTGAAAAAACTCTTTCAGAAGAAACGTCTTCTCCAATAATTCTTTTTTTTTGAAAACGAAATAATGATATAGGTATTCTTTTTTTTAAGGGGGTGGGGGGAGAGGGGCTTTTTCACTAGAGAAAATTTCTGAAAAAATTCTGTTTTGTAAACAACTCATTTTCGACCTCAGTTTTTTTGAAAAAAAATACTTGCTTCAGATGAGGTAGGGGGGGGGTAGTGAATAATTTTCAGGCAGCTTTCATTTTTTGCCTCTGGCCTATTTTAAGCTCTCGTCGATACTCTGTAAGATAAGTTCAAATATTCAAAATGGTAGCTAATCAATTTCAAGAACCAAAAGATGCAAATTGACGTGAGAATTTAGAATCTATTTTGAAATATTTCAGTAAATTAGATATCAGAGGTTTGCTGGAAACTTCAATTCGACTGGAAAATGTATTCAATGCAATGGTTCTTGAATGAAAGCTTTTTTCCCATTCAAATCATAAAATGATGATTTAAATTCCAAATTTTATTTTATTTTTTAGACTGAAGTGTAGAGATGGCCCAAATTTGTGAGGAAAGCTTTTATCAAAAAATGATTCATCTCCACACCATGAAAATCACACTCAGACCAGATGGTGAAAAAAATAAGCACCTCGCCATTAAAATGAAACGACGAAACAATTTATTTCAGAATTTTACAAAAATCAAGAGTAACTAAAAAAATTGTCCGAAATTGAAAATTTCTGTTGGAATAACAAAATATAATCATAAAAGTTGTATGAACCTGAAAAAAATAACAACAACGGGTCCTACAAGGTCTCAAAATTCCGATTTTTGGCCAATCCCATTTTTTTTTAAATGAAAAAATGTGCTCGAAGCAGCTTTTTTTGGGCTTAAAATTCTCGAAAAATTGATCGAAAATGGTCGAAAAATGCGATTGGTTATCTACAACTAAGAGATTCGCCTTCTCTAGTCACAAGTCGAGTTTCCTGAAATTTGAGCCTGATTTCGAATCTGCACATCAAAAAGAGTGAGTATTTTTTTGAACGTAAAATTTTTGAAAAATTTTTCTAAAATGGTGGAATGAAAAATCATCTGTTTGGATGGACAGATTCGAAAAGAAACAATCATTCTCTAAGTTTTAGCTGCCCAATCGAATTTTTCTAAAGTTTTGAGTCCAAAAAATACTCTAGCTCTACCGTTGTGAATTTTTGACGCTCATGATGGAAATCGCTGTTTTACTGTTTTTAGTACACTTTTTCATTTTTTTGGCGGATTTGGCCGAAAATCGAAATTTCGTGACCTTTGGACCCCTGTAGCACTCCTAGTTTTTCGATTGAACGGTTTAAGGTTTTTTTTAATAGATTTTCAAAGATTTGGTACTATTTAGATTCCAATTACCAACTTTCAAAACCTTTAAAAGTCTTCTTTTTCGAAGTAAAATCCAAAATCCACTTTCAAAATCTATTGCCTTATCAGATTCTTGTGGGTTTCGAATCTGCCAAAATCCAGATTCTCAAGTTTGGATGTTGTATGTATAAAATTTTCGATTTTCTTGCAATCAATTCCAATTCGAATTTTTTCACTATTTTTACCTCCTCCCCTTATTTTTTATTTAAAATTTGAACATTGAGAGTTTTGCATTTCGGTCATCTGTTCTTAAAACTCTCTTCAATCCTGCACCAAAGTAAACCAAAACACCACATTTTTAATTTAAAAAAATATAGTTGTATCAGAAATATCTGAAATTGATGAATGGTCTTGTTGATCTCATTTAAAATTCCTGTGGATTCGAATATGATAATATTAATAATTAATAGCTTAATTTTCAAAAAAAAAAAAAAAAAAAAAAAAAACGTGGTCACAAATTCCTAAATTGAAGAGGTTTTGATGCAATTTAAAAAAATAGGACGCTTATTGTAACTTATTGATTTACAACATGAAAGAGTCATGATCTCATGCAAAGTGTTTTACCTGTACAATTTGACATTTCAATTATAAATTTCGACTCTCAATGTTAAAAATTACGATTGACCTTCTCCCCATCTAACAAGGCAGCACAGATTTTGGGATTCCCTCGACTCATCTTCTAGAACATTGAGCAATTTGTTCATGGAAATTCATAATTTGGTTACTATACTCGTAGACGATAGGTACCGTATTTTCTCAGAATTCTCACAATAATGCGTACCTACTGTCTTGAAACTATAGTAAAGTATAAGTATAAACGACTGTAATTTTCAGGTTAATTTTGCAATCCAATTTATACTCGTACATACGAGACAATTCGACGAAAAGAGACGTACTTATTGCTCACATCTTTTAGCACGGTATTTGGCAAGTAAACAACTAAACATAATGACACTTTCACCGTCGAACTTGATACCATTTAGGTAGTGTTAATAAATGATAAACACCTCTTAACTTTAGAAGATGATTAGGTAGTTATCTCCACAAAATGGTATCGCATCGTGGTACGAAATTGAATAGGTAGTTCATCTTCAAACCGAGGTAGGTATATTTGATTGGTACAGCTTTCTCCATGATGACGATCGAAATACAATTAAGCGAAAGGTTATTTTTAGAACAAATTATAATAAAAATTTAAACATAATCGACTAACTCGATTATAATAGCTCGAGTAGTTCTAATTTAATAATTCACACCTGTGTCGAGTCGCCAAGTCTGCTAGTGATTTGTTGTTATCGCGATAAGAATTGCACGCGCGGATGCAAAATAAAAAAAAATTGTTACAGATCGTGAACTTTTGAAATGAGATTTTTTTATCGTTTTCGTCGTCGTCGTAGTCGTATTCAACTTCAGCAATTTCCACGCGGAATTTGAAGAATCGAACGCGATTCTACGACTTGGTCAAGTCGATGGCTAAGTTTAGCATCGCGAGTATCCCGTATATGGAGGATATTGGCTGAAACAATGATAGAATTTTAATTAAAATACCTTTATTAGTAGCTGGACGATTACTTAATGGACGAGTTTACCGTAAAAATATAGTAAAAATAATACGTAATGTGATAAGAAAGTTCTATTATTAAAATACGAGTACCTATGTTGGTTTAGTTGTTGCTGCGATCGTTATGGAATCGTGTGAGCTGTTCTGTTCGTCTTTATTTTAGAGTGCTAGAAGAGATGTGAGTAGGTACCGACCTACCAGTATGTGATGATTTCCTTGGATTGTGCATTTTGCTGTAACTTAAGGAATTGGATATTTGCGATTGTTGTCATTCTAAAAACAGAAGATGGTAGAAAAAAAGGGAGGTGAAATATTTCACAATTTTTTTGACTTTTTTCTACGTTGGAAAAGTATTGCTTATGGGAATTTTTAAACTGGAAATTTAATTTTCTTATTTTCAAAATCAGTTTGGAAATTGAGAGGAGGATACGAATGATTTTTTCGTTTACGAAGGAACCTTTTGAACTTGAACTCTCCGATTCGAATAAAACCAAGCTAGATCGAAGAAGCATGTTCTGAAACCTCCTCTTCAAAATTTTAGATCGTTGGGTTCATTTTTGGGTTTTTGACGAATTCTTGAAAATTTTAAAAGAGTGTTATAAAAAGCTCTTTTTACGGAGATTTTCAAACTTTTTCATAAAGTATACCTACATTTTTGTGATCAAAGTGAAATAATGTGGACAGATCCTTCGATTCAACTCCTATACATCAACAAACTAATACTAGTTTTGGGCCATTCTGGAGCCTTCCGGTTGATTTTTCAATTTTCTCCATTAATTTCAAATCACTCTGGAGAAGCCAAAAATGAACTTTAAAACTTATAACTTTGTTCGGGACTTATTAGACACCCTCCAGATAGTTTTAAATGGTTTTTTTTTGGGGGGGGGGGTACCAGGGAGTTCTCAAATTTCCCTAAAACTTTCAAATCGTTCTGGAGGCTTGAAAAAGTTTAAATTGGCTGAAAAATCAAAAAATGTATACCTCCTTTGAAGATTTGATTTTTTTCAAAATTTTTGGAATTTCCAAATTGGTCAAAAATTTATTTTTGAAGTAGCACTCTTGGAATTTCGCTGTAATCACGTAAAATGGTCGAGCGAATATCTATCGAATAAGCCCCGAACAAAGTTATAGGTTCCGAATTTATTTTCCGGTCCCTCCAGGGTGATTTGAAGTTTCTGGAGAAAATTAAAAAATCGATGGAGGCTCCAGAATGGCCTAAAAGTAGTTGTTCTCTACGTGCAAGAGTTTAATTGAAGAAATTATTCACAATGGCTCAAACTTTGCTTTGAAAAAATTTATATTTCATGAAAAAGTTGAGATTTTTTGAATTTTTCACGTTTTCAAAAATTTGCCAAAATTCTAAAAATGGACTTGAGGGTATGAAATTTTGATTATAAGGGTTCAAGAACATGTTCTTTCAATCTAGCTCGGTTTCGTTCAAATCGGAGAATGCCTGCTCAAGAAGGTCAACCTTCAAGCTTGTCGTGACGAAATTTTGGAAGTACATGGTGGGAAGAATTTTTGAAAAATAGGGACACTGCTGCGACTTTATATGTTTAAAAGTTTGAAATTTTATAAAGAATAATTTTTTTTAAATACATAATAAAAAAACAGTCACTCAAATTTTACAATTTTTTGGTACCTTTTTCCAATTCTAAAATGAACTTCTGTTCAATCAAAAAAAAAATTGATCAGATGTTTCGAAGTTATTTTGAGATTGAAGAGGGGGGGGGGTGTATAGCTTTAAAAAAACCCTAAAATGAATATCAGCATGAATCTCGAAAAAAAAATGTCAGAAGATTTTGACCAAATTCTGTGGAAAACTTCATTTCAAGTTGAAAGTTACTCAGAAATTTTTTTAGCTCCCGAGGTGCTCCTGGAGGGGAAATAAGAACCGTCAAAAGAAAGAATTTGTGAAAAACTCGGGTGTATTTTGCTCCTGTCGCTGCCCAACCTGATTTGGGAGAAATAGCCCGGTCCCATAAAGATGGTATTTGAGATTCTGCGTCGATCTGGGTTTATTGCTGTCAAAATCCAAGTCCAACTTTTAGGGTTCTACATGAGCGGTTGAAAATTTTCAAATCGCTTATTTTTGGGTAAATTCGTATTTTAAAAATGTATTTATTATCAAATATTTCGCAATAATTATGTCAAAACATCGAAAGATATCATTTCTGAATCTAGAAAAAATATTTTGGAAGGCAGAGCTTTCGATTTTTTGGTCATTATTATATTACTATTTTCAAAAAATTAAAGAAAATGATTAAAAAACGTAAGAACTTCATTTTTTGGGACTGGACTATTTTCCCCAAAGCGGGTTAGGTGGGGATTAGAGCGAAAAAAACACAATTTTTCCGAAAATGTCCTCTATTAGAAGACTTATAATTCCCTTTCAGGGGCATCTCTGGAGCTAAACATTTCTCTGATTTACTTTGATCTTCTGAATTTGATGAAAATCCTCGTTATTTTTTACAACCGAATGTAGAGGTGTATTTTGAAAAAAGGGTTTTTGTGCACCATTGTCCAAAAAAGGATTATTTTTTCAAAATAACGTGATTTCTGGCACAGATGGAGTCCTCGATACTGTCAGGGACACGACAACGGTAGAATTTCTTCCATATGACTGTCAAAAATGTAAAAGATGACAATCAACTTTCGCGGGGCCGAATCCTGATTTTAGTCGAAATAGAATTTTTTTTTCACTGTAATGCTTTCATTTTGTAAGTACGAAAAAGGTGCTCAGTACTAAAATGTGTTATCAAGTATGTATCATACGATAAGATGCGAGGAAATAGATTTCAAATTTCAATCTAATGAAAGGGTTATCTCTTCTACAGTATACTGTTATTTCATAAGACACACATAGACCCACTGTATTTGTAAGTTTGTAATGAGAATAATGAATTATTTTATTCCACCATCACCTTAAATCGTTGCTGTTGTACATCGTTATGTCGTTTATAGTAAATTAATTTACGTATATACGGCGTCTTTATTGGAAGAACATTGAACAGTATGTGGCAAAATTGATGTTAAAATTATACAGCTTACAGGAACAATCGCGAACAAAGTACTCGCGTTTCATTTTCAAATTGGCATGGGTTTTTACGTAAGTACGAGTGTGAAAAAAATTTATATCCAAATATAGATATTTAAAATATATGTCTAGCAGTGTGAAAATTTGTATGATGTATGTCTGTGTACCTTAACTTGGGGCGAAGGTAATCCTCTATTTTGCGATAGTGAAACGATTACTGATATGTCTTTACACAGGTGTACATTGCACACTTTTACGCTTTTTATGTATTTATGCTGCCGAGTATACTTATGAAGGTACTAGGTGTTGGGTCTGGATACCTGTGTATAAATTTTCATCTACGAGATAAAAAAAAAGTACGTAATATACTTCTGCATATTGCAAATATTACCTACAATTTGCAATGCAATTGTACAAAAAAAAACTGGTTTTAGAAGACGTCATTCACGATTGTCTAAAAAAAGTCAATTAATAGATTCGAAGCTGCATGTACATAAATGCAAAAATAATTCACAGCCGTATTATCGAACCGAATCGAGCAAATTTTATGGTCAAGTACGAAGTACATAGGGTGGTCATCAAGTTGTCATATTTTATGCGAATGAATACTTACGTTCGTACGTTGTTTTATTTCGTTATTCGTGCATGTAATAGAAAATCATTTCACGGTTTAAAATGACGTACTTGTCTGTCTAGTCTTTGAGAGGAAACACAAGAAGGTGTGAATGTGATGGCGACGAAGAACACGTTGGAAATTTATTGGCGTCTCGATGAATCATTTTCTTCGGTAAAGTGTTAACGTAGATCTCCCTGTCCCAACAAACGTGATTTTTAATCCACCTGATAGTGATAATGAATTACGTTGCGGAAACTTTGTTGCACCGTATCTTGTTTCGAAGCGAGTTTTCCGACCTTGAAATTTTTAGCCAAAAGTTGTGACCACCTTGCGACGGTTTTAATTGATGGAATTTATTTTATTAATGTTAGGTACCCTAAAGGAATAAACTCTCACCTGTGTATTAAATGCTATATGAAATTTACCAATAAGGTTTAGGTATGCCTTGGCACCAGTTCAGAATTCAAATTCACTATACGTATCGTTCATCGTTCAGGAAATCTAGAATGAAGAATTCGACTCGATGCTGAATTATTCTCTGGAAGGAGAGGCAGTGATGGGGGTTGCAGAGATATACGTTTACTGTGAATGAAATATACCTATTCGTACGTATGGCGATTTTATAATGATCGCGGGACATGGGTGAGGTGTATTGAAATCGTTGGCAAGTGTTGGTGTGCTTACTGCATTGGAAGTTGAAATCGAGTGAGATTGCTTTTGTGAACGAAAACGAGAGCTAGGTTGAATCGATCTGTTGTAATGTTGAGCCTATGTGAGGTTTGTTTTTGGCCAACTTCATGGCACGTTGATGTTAATCTCTCTTTTTATCTATTTGTAGTTTGAGACGTTTGAGGTTGCATTTTTGAGATCGAAGTATGAAAACTAAGAAAATGGAAATTTTAAATTTCTAGTCGATTCTTGCTTTGATTTGAATTCTCAAAATTGATACGAGCTAATTTTTTTTTTTTTCGATTCAATTGAAAAGGAAATTTTTCAGTCTCATGCTTTTTAATTGCAACTGAAAAAGTGCGGTTGGTTCAAGGGGGGGGGGGCTTGAATTACTTGTGATGCATACATTCTCATTGAGACGATTCTATTTTTTTTGGTGAATTCTTCAAGATAGCTCAAAAATTGTATAATCAAATGAGAAAATCGAAAAGTGAATTACTTAATAATTGGAGAACGTCATTTTTGATCACATTTTAATTGCAATCATGTTTCGGGAGCTCAATTTTGATATCATAAAAGCCATATGAAATATCGAAAAAATCAGTTGGGTGGTTGTAATTCTGAGAATCCTTTTTTGGGGGGGGGGGTGTATTCCATCTATTGAGAATCACATTTTGAGGCTCATGAGTGCAGAAAAAATGTATTTTCTGAGCATATAAATTCAATTTTTTTTTTTTAAATCAAAAGATATCAATAAAATATTTAATTTGACTTTGAACAACTGCAGCTCTGGAAACCCTTCATTTTATCAATTTACCAAATAAGTAATACCTATATCACATTTTAAGGCCCATTTTCGATCCCATAGTGAAAAAAATTTGGGCCCTAGAAATACACTTTTCTCGCTCAATTCAAAAATGGGGTTCAGAACACAATAACAGTTGTGATATGTAGCCAGTTTTTCAGAAAATTTGAGCCCCGAGAAGTATATATTCTCAGCTCTGCTATCGAAATTGGGCATCAAAACGTGATTGGTGTAAATAATGGCCATTAAATATTTTTTTGGAGTAGAAGGTAACTCGCTGTTTGTTTACTTTTCGATCTATCTATGCAACTTTTGGATCATTTTGTTAAATTTTACACCCTTATTAGAAAAATTCCTGATTTTTCGACCGAGCTGCTGTATTTTGTTTATGTGCTTCCCTACAATAGGATGCATCACTGTTTTAAAAAAAAACTACATACTCGTATGTAGGTATGTACATTGATGATTGAGTAATCGAGAGATTCCGTTATGAGAAATAAACACCTAAAAACGCGTTTAAAACACTTTTTATGGCAAAATTGTGACAGCAGTTACTCGAAAAATTATAAAAAAATTTTCCATTTGTGGAAAAAAATTTGAAAATGTAGGTATGTTGAACAAATTTTGTTCTCTGACCGTATTTTAGATACTTACTTGAGCCTTTTTCAGAACAGTGAACTTACGCGTGTGGTCATTTTCAATCCAACCGTTCCGAAGCCTCCAGCAAAGTTTCCATTTTCTTCGTACATTTTTTGGAATTCCATATTATTTATATGTGCCCAGCTGAAAATTAAATCTTTTGAGCCGTCTATGCCTGTTTTGAAATTTAAAATTTTGAAAAATGTTTGAGCTGCTGAGAATAATTGTCAAATTGAAAGTTCCATCTGGTTTGGGGAAACCACGACTTTGGATTTTTTTTCATGAATTACACGATCACCTTATTCAAGAACATTGCAATTTGATCTTTTTAGAGCCTCCAGAGCGATTTGAAATTTCTAAAAAAAAATCAAATTGATCTGGAGAGGCCCAAAAAAAACTTTGGGACCTTTAACTTTGAAGGACGCTTATCGGGCATCCTCGTCAAGTCTTCATCGGTTTAGTTGGTTATTACGAAACTCCAGGAGTGCCAGTTCAAAAGTGATTTTTACGGTAATCGCCCAAAACAGTCGAAAAAATGCACATAATAATCAAAGACCAAAGTTAATAGGTTCTAAAATTAATTTTTGGCCTCTCCGGAGCGATTTTGAACTTTTGAAGAAAATAAAGAAATCGCAGGAAGCTCCAGAATGGCCCCAAACTAGTAGTTGTTGAATTGAAGGATTTATTCAAATTGGTTCTCTTCGCCCCAAAAACTTTGCATTTTACGAAAAAGTTTTTTAAATTCTCAAAAATTTGCCAAAAATCCAAAAATTAACTTTGAGAGCTGAAATTTTGGTTATAGGAGTTTTAGAACATGCTCTTTCGATCTAGCTTAGTTTCGTTCAAATTGGAAAGTTTTTTGCCTATTGACCCCTCGCTCTCGCAACCTGAATTTTACCATTTTTAACA
Source organism: Planococcus citri (assembly GCF_950023065.1). Lineage (NCBI taxonomy): Eukaryota > Metazoa > Arthropoda > Insecta > Hemiptera > Pseudococcidae > Planococcus > Planococcus citri. The sequence goes on along the minus strand of NC_088679.1, from coordinate 21,730,903 downwards.
CACCTGGAATTTCCAGATTTCTTGTTGTGGTATCAAAAATAAAAATAATGGTTTTGGGTGGATTTTCAAAAATTTATGCGAAAAAATGGTTCCTACTATAGCTGAAAGCTTGAAATCAGCTGGAAATTACCTTTTTTTTTTTTTTTTGTAGTTTTCCTATCATACTGCACTTCAAAACTGCTCGTTTCTCCTAAACACCAACCTCACCAGCCGCTCAGACCACCTCGTGCTCACTTCACCCAACATGGCCGAAAGTCCCAAGCCCAAAAACCTGAAAACTACAACTCATGCGGGACAACTCGCACAAGGGATCCTCGGCCCCTGGAGAAGGTGCCGAGAATTTCAATTTATTTATTTATTCATTTTATTTTCTGCCCCTTGGTAGAGGCACCCAGCAGCGGGCCAAACTCGGTGGCTACCAACAAACGGTGTCTTGCCTCCAGACAGCAAGGTTTACAGCGGAGTGTGGTTCTACCTGGAACAGTTCAACAGCAGATTGAGTATTTAGCACATAAACATAACGTATAACATAATGTAAACATAACGTAATGTATAACATATTTACAAAAACAACAAGAGACTTCAAAAACAACAACAAGCTTCAAAAACAACTAGAGACTTCAAAAACAACGAGAGACTTAGAAACAACGAGAGGCAGAGAGGCTTCACCTAAAACAACGAGAGGCTTCAAGAATGAGAGACTTCCCTAAACCCCGCAATGGCCACCTGGCTGGAAATTACCTAATGTCTAAATGTAATTATTTGATTTTGAAAAAACAACAACCACAATTTTCTATCTATCTATCTTGAAAACTATTCCATTTTAAAAATAATATCTACATTTTCGTACTTTTTGCAAAAAATTACATGTTTTATTTTGCAAGGAATTGAGAAATCTTTTCGATCTGTTGACATTTTTGTTTGCAAAGATTTTGGAACACAGCCTCTTCAAGAATTCATTTTTCTTTGAAAGCTGACTACCTCTACTGTTGAAATCCAATTGAAAAATATGCCTACCTAAACCACTTCGTAGAAAAATGAGAAATTTGAAAAAAAAATTAAAAACAAATTCCTTACTGACTAGCGTAAAAAAAAATAGAAAATATTCATCTACGTATCAGAAAAAATAAATTCTACAAAAACGAACCCAATTCAAGTTATATGAGTTCATGGAAGTCATGGAATGATTCGAATTGAATACGAATTGAGTATAAATCTGGAGGAGGCATAGGCAGTTTCAAAGAATTACTTGACCTAATTATCATAAAAGTTCCATTCGTTTTGTTTTTCTCTATACTTTCCGGCTATTTTTTGACCGATTCTCTCGTACCTACTCAACAAATGTGCTCATTACTCAGAACTAAGATTAAATAGGTATCTTCTCAATTCTCAATAGGTATACATAGGTAGTAGGTATACATATTCTGTGTAAACTCCGATGTAACTTACCTACATACTTATAACAAATATTTCGACGAAATATTCCTGCTTACGTTAGTTTTCCATCAATGTTTAGTTCTGCTGTCTTCCTTTTACTTATATTTTCGCAATATTTGCGAAGATTTTATCGCAAAAACATAGGATTCGAATTGAATATACTAAAACGTAATAATAAAAGACCACGGAGACGGCAACTATGCCAGATCGATTACTACAAGCATTAAAAGAAAAATTCAAAAAAATGATAAATTGCTTAGTAAACAATAATAATAGACGGAGAGAAGATCCCTGAATTGAATATATTTTCCGATTCGAATTTTTTTTCGCACTGAAAATCTCTTCCTTGTTCCTGTTTGGAGTCTATCCAATGCTAAATGAACATCGAATGGGTAAACTTTATTATCATGTCGAAGAAAGTCAACCCAACCTTGACCAAATTGATTTAAGGGCTTGTTTTTCCAAGTTTTAACTCAAATACGTCATTGTACTCCTATATTCGTGAAATTCGCACATAGAAAAAATCTTCAAATACCGACGAGAACCAAGAGGCGTATAGAGATGAAATGTTCTAGAACATTTAAACAATGTATTATGTACGTGTAGATGTGTATTATGATGGTAAAAGGTGTCATGATAATAAAGAATAGCAGGGAGTCTGCATAACTTGGTAGGATTTTGCGATGCGATTCATGCGATCTGGTACGTTCATTATTTACTAATATAATGAACCCGAATACCCTAGAAATTAGAACCCTATTTGCTTTTGATTTTCAGCAACAACATCATCATCATCATCATCGTCGTCGTCGTCGTGATAAGTGTATAGGTATTTTATTCTACGTCATCGCGAGATATGGGTACAAAAGAGAGACTGCATCTCTTTACAAATTTTCACAGCTTGTTAGTTGTTTACACTCACTTTTAGCATAAAGAATCAGTACGAGTAGATTTTTGAGGACAACGATATGGTTGTAATTTACTCCATAGGCATGAGAGAGTATATACATATACCTATAAGCATAAAGAAGCAATTCTAAATATCTGCCAAATATGGTAATTTTCATCTTAAATAATTAATTTTTCTATAAAAGACATTGGAATAAACTAGTTTCTCGGTCGAGGTATATGTTACGTTTACTTCTGTTCTTCCGCGTCGTCGTTCTAGACTATTGAGCTTTTCCCTCTCAAATCACCGATGATGTTCATTAAGAATTATTAATGGGGAGGGGGGGGGTGAGACGATAAAAAAAATGATCATTTGAAACAGGTGGGTATATCGTTGGTATACGAAGAAATTCGCGCAGGTACGTGATCTTAGACAAATTGTTGACGAGGTGATTAGTCATAGCTCAAGAAATTTATTTATGTGATTAAACGCGTTATCTGAAATTATACGTACTTTAGACGAAATCGTAATAATTACGCGAGGCGAGCGAGGTGTTATAAAAATGGCAATTTTGCTCTTTTATTCCTGGCCAAATAATTATAAAGTTTTCCATTCTGGTGTCCTTGCGCTATTAAAACGTACTGTTTGTGCAGTTTCGAGACGAAGACGTTGAAAGTTTTTCAATCTTTGGCTTTAGTGCGATTGTTTGAGGTATTTTGGAAACGATTTGACGATGCGATGATGCGTAATAATGAGCGATCTTCACCCCCTATATGAGTTTTCGGTGTGACAGTTTATAGAAATATTTTGTTATGCGAGACGTTTGGAGGTCAACTAGTTGAAACAATTACTACGGATTTCATATTGTCGACGATGGACGATGGAGCATTTGAAATTCAATGCCACCTATAATGATTCCGCTCATCCCTCGCAACGGACTCGACTCGACTCAAGCTTCCGAGCATTTTCGATCAGTTTTAAGGACGAGAGATGAAAACTCTCATAGGCTGGGTGCTGGGTTATTACCCTGGTATTTGCGAACGACCATCGAAATCGAACGTTTGAATATAAATTTGCGAGCGTCGTAATACATACTTATGAAGTTTTACATAAATCGGGTGACATTGCCCCTGCCAGCGGTATAATTTTATCAGCGTTATGGTTGTTTATTATAAGGTTTCATGGTCTTTGAAGATATCTCGTAGTTAGTGGTTGAACCTGTTCTCTGGAATACTTTTCTAATTACTTTTCCCATTGCCAATAACAAGGCATCTCTGAGTGCACCAAGTTCGAGGGAGATATATGTTTCATAGTAGGTACTTATACAAAGGACGTTGTTTGCCTCTGTCTGTCAAGATCTAGATACGTACCTACAATATGAAGAAGTTCTTTATGATACCTACCTATTTGTTCAACGATCCTTTCTCGCCTATCATGTTTGATCGCAGTGTTTCTATTTAGTATAAACAATGAAGTCTTTCTTAATAGCTGGCGAGTTAAGATTCAGATTCACCCTCGTAGAGATTTTTTTCTTCTATGGTAATAGCATCTTGCGGTTAGATTATTCCCTTTTATTGAACGAGTTTTCCATAAAGATTTGCCAGAGCTACTCGTACGTGTGATTAACCTAAACGACGATCGTTTTGACTAATGAGTTGCTGATCAACGTTACTTATATTGGTAGCTAACTGGTGAATTTATTTAGTTTTTATCGCAATCGATGAGACTAAAATTAGATGTTCGTCGAGTGAGCTATGATAACGTGTTTTTAATTTTAAACATTCGTTTGACGATAGATTTAACTTATCTATTTCCTCTCTTCGGAGCGATATCCGCATTGCAGAATATTTCGCCAACTATACTTATTAAGAGTGGATATTTACCTAAATACTTATTATGTGCGTAAAAATTTGCAAAATCCAGTTTTTTTGTTCTACTGGTTTTAAATTATGTATTTTAGGTTGTATTATAGGATCTCTATAGTTGAAATTGAATTTTGATGGGGAATATTGGAGAGAGTTTTGTACCGGTGAAGCAACCTGTATGATTTCTAGCGTCAACTTATTCATGGGCATAGACGAAAAAGTATTAAGGTAGAATAACAGTTAGGTATGGATAAATTTTCTTTTTTTAAAATAAAGATTGAACCTTCCTCTTTCACGTCCTGGGGTTGAATTTTGGAAAAATAAAATTTAACGTTTTCGTTTTGTCATTTTCAAAAAAAAAAAAACACGAAACGCCGGTTTTGAAAGTGCCACCAAAATACGGGGATCAGCGAAAAATGTGTGTGTACAAAATTTCAATTTTTTTCAACTTTGGGTGATATTTTGGCATTAGAAAGATGGTCTTCAACTTTTCACATCAACAAATTAACAAAATTGGAAGTTGATTTTCGGCGTATTTTGAGCTTCATTTTGAGCTTCATTTCAAGCATTTTAGAGAGTAATCCAAAGTACTAGTCAGGGAGCCCGCTTAATGATCTATTGCACCCCCATCGATCCTCCGGGGAAACTTTTTTCATAAAGAAGGAGTCCTAAGGAACATTTCTAGCACTTGTACTAAAAAAAAGTGCCCCTACTTACAAAATGGCGGTCATTTTGATTGACAGGTCAGCCGAAATCGCAGATTTTGCGTTCCAACATGGGACTTGCACAAAATTTTTCAAGCCGTACAAAGGTAGATCGAAAGATCAGGCAAAAATTTATTACCTGTCAAAATTTCAAGAGCTAAAGTGCGTTTTTCGATTTTTGGTGAATTTTTTAAAATCAAATTCAGGTCAAAAATGAGGGAAAAAATCAAAATTTTACTAAATTGACCAAGAAAGCTGAAATTTGGGATATACCCTATTTTCGACATGCCAAATCGATTGGAAACTGTTTCAAACCGTTTTCAGCAGTTCTGGAGCCTCCAGCAGATTTTTAGAACTCGAAATTCCCACAAAATTTCATCAAATGGAGTTGGATAACCCGAAGTTTACTCTGCAAACTAATTTCAATACGCTACGAAGTCAACTGCGGGGGGATTTCAAGTCGTTTTGGAGCCTCCAGCGATTTTTTGAAAATTATCAGAGTCTCCAGCAGATTTTTGAAACTTGAAACTTCCCCATAATTTCATCAAACGGAGATGGAAAGTCGAAATTCATTCTGCAAACTAATTTCAATACGCTACGAAGTCGACTGCTGGTGGATTTCAAGTCGTTTTGGAGCTTCCACCGACTTTTTGAAAGGTCGTGTGGCGTTTTTTGGAAAATTCAAATTTCCAAAAAGTAGCTGGAAGCTTCAAAACCATTTGAAACCATCATGCAGTCGACTTCATATCGCATTGAAATTAGTTTGCGAAGTAAATTTCAGCTTGTCAACTCCATTTGGTGAAATGTTGCGGGAATTTCAAGTTTCAAAAATCTACTAGAGACTCCAGTAACTTTCAAAAAGTCGCTGGAGGCTCCAAAATGACTTGAAACCACCTGAAGTCGTCTTTAGAGGGTGTTAACATTGGAGTGTAGAGTAAATTTCAGCTTTCCATCTCTATTCGATGAAATTTTGTAAAAATTTAAAGTTTGAAAAATCTGCTGGAGGCTCCAGTAATTTTCTAAAAATCTACTGGAGGCTACAGTAATTTTCGAAAAATTGCTGGAGGCTCCAAAACGACTCGAAATCCCCCAGCAGTTTACTTCGTAGCGTATTGAAATTAGTTTGCAGAGTAAATTTCGGGTTATCCAACTCCATTTTGATGAAATTTTGTGAGAATTTCGAGTTCTAAAAATCTGCTGGAGGCTCCAGAACTGCTCAAAACGGTTTGAAACAGTTTCAAATCGATTTGGCATGTCGAAAATAGGGTATATCCCAAATTTCAGCTTTCTTGGTCAATGTATATTTGAACCAATAGATACGGATTTTTAAAATTTATGCCAGGATCGATCGATAAAAAGTTGAAATTTTTATTAATTGAATTGAATAAAGGTCGATATCAGTTTTTTTCATCCCTGATTGCTGGGTTTAAATTCAAAATATTCGCCAAAATCTAAAAATTGAATTCACAATTGAACTCTCTATGTGTTCCCAATGAATTACTCCAGAAATTAATTTGTTTAAATGAGTAGAAAAAACAATCCTACAAAGAAGAAAACGATTTAAAAAAATACGCCAGTACGTTAGTATTTTGCTTCTTAGTTCTCCGATTTATTTTCATAGAGCACCTGTTTGAAGAAAAGGAAACCCTATAATGCATGTTATTTACATAACAAAAATGACTCATCCGATTATATAAATTGTTTACTCGAATATTCGCGGATAGTTAGATAAGTACCTTCACAACACTTACCGTGCTGATTTATTATGCGCATTCGAGTATTATCAAAGTCACAAAATTGCATCCAAAACCAGTACCATCTATACTGAGGTATCAATAATACTTTTAAATGGATTTAGAAAAGTTACCAATTGCGTTATTCGTATGTATTTATGAATTTTCTCTGACGTCTGAAAAAAAAATCGGAAAACCCATCTAAAAAATGACATCGTGTCGATCAGGGTCGAGTTCAACCACCACGGAACCATTCAGAAGTGTCCATAGACTGTGGTAGATACATAAAACTATGCAAGTATTACTCGTACATAGGTATGGTACTCATTGGTACCATGCTATATTAAAGTGCGCATTAAGCGCCAGAACTCTTTAGCAAACAGTTGCAAATTCGCTGATTAACATTCGCCCATGATAATGTCATTTTGTCAGTATGCCAGTAAACCGGTAATGGCGTTATATCGTATACCATACGTTAACTAGGCGAATCGATTATGAAACATGAACCTCATCTGCGCATCGAGTTACATCTATATGATCTAATGTGCAGGTAAATCGCAGTAGTTAATAGTTTGTTCTATAGGTAGATGATCGGAAGTATCGAGTTGATTGCCAAATCATTTCGAGTATTTGATGATAGGTACCTATTATGTTGTTATTTTGATGAAGTTGGAAATTCCTACTTTTGAATAATTATTATGTGCACCAATCAGTGTCTGGAGAAAGGAGAATATAGGGTTAGAGGTTTCATAAGTATATTGATTTGAATCGAAGCAGTAATTATTTGTTTGAAGAAAAGGTATAGGTAAATTACTTGTATGAAATTTTGAACTGATGCTTATATACCTAATATAGGCTCCAATCTGAACAAAAAACCTTCTTCTTAATCGTTCACTCGTATCCGAGCATCGTGACTATGGAACCTCCCCAATCAGCTGCCTCCAACCTTCTCTGTCTTCGGCCTGTGTAGTACACTCCATGAGGGTGAACCCTGTAGCCTTTTTGATAAGATCTGTGTACCTTGTGGGCGATCTCCTGCGCGACCTCTTTCCTTCCACTTGCCCCTGTACAGTCAGCTTCTCCAGGTTGTCTTGCCGCACTATATGTCCGAAATACCTCAGGATCCTCCTTCTTATAATGGTGCTGAGTCTATCCTTCACACCTATCTCTTCCAGTATTGACCTGTTTGTTCTTTTCTTGGTCCATGGGATCCGAAGCATCCGCCTATAGCAATACATTTCGAATGCATCTATCCGGCTTTGATCTGTTTTTTTTTTTCACTGTCCATGTCTCCGAAGCATACAGGAATATTGAGAATACAAGCGTTTTTACAATCTTTAATTTTGTTCTCTTGGTGATTTCGTGGCTTTTCCAAATTCGGCTGAGTTTTCCTACAGCTGTATTTGCAATCGATGCGCGCCTTCTTATCTCATCTTCTGAACCTCCATTGTTGGTTATTAAGGAGCCCAAATATACAAAGCTCTGTACCATTTCTATTCCATCTATCTCCTGCAGCTCAGGTTGGTTGCCATTTGTCGTATCTATTATCATCAATCATCATCTTGGTCTTTGATTTGTTCACCTTCAGACCCCTGGCTAGGCTAACTTGTTCAATTTTGCCCATGATCTCCTTCATATCGTCAATGTTTTCAGCCAGTATTGTGGTGTCATCTGCATACCTCAGATGCAATATTTTCTTGCCTCCTAGAGTAACTTTTTTCTTCTATCCCTCTAGGAAATTGTAGAAAAATCAATGAAGCAAAAAAAGTGTGAAAAAGTGTTGGAAACCTTTTAAAATTACATAAAAACTTGAAAACACAAAAAAAAAACATTAAAATAAGTTGAAAAAGATAACATTATTCGATGCTCCAATCACAATAACTGATGGAGTTTCTATGTAGTTAATCAGATCAGAGATGGAACAGTTACTGATTATAATCAATTGTTCGGTTCTGATTAAATAGTCGGGACATCATCGATTAATCAACCGATTAATCGGATTTTAGCACTACCTATATTGTACTAATATTTCAGGCTTTTTGATTGGTCAATGGTTAAAGTGCAACAGGTGAAGGTATACCAAACATCCCGCATGACGTCATGTTTTGCTGTGTTCATTTGGCCCTTTGACTATATATACATGGACTGCTATCCCCTATTGTTGTTGAACGGGAATCATGAAGCCAAAGCAATAGAGGTACTTAATCGGGACATGGGCTCTGAGCATGCGTGAGATTTCGTTGCAACGAGCAGTGTGGTTGTTGGAACGTAGGAGAGTGTCCGTTGCTGGTGATTGGAAGGTGTGAGCGCGGTTCGGATTCCTGTGCGCGCATGAAAATTCCCGATGCTCCCGATTAAGTACCTCTATTACTTTGGCTTCATCGGCGACAATGAAGATAGCAGTCCATGTATATACAGTGGAGTCTCGATAACTCGAAGCTGAAGGGAGAAGGAGTTGACTTCGAGTTATCAGAGTTTTCGAGTTATCAGAGTTTGAGTTATAGAGGTTAATTTTGGTATATTTTGAGTTAGCGAAGTTTTGAATTAGATGAGTGTTTTTTTTTTTTTTACTAGAATGAAATGGAAACACGTATTATACCTGGTCGAAAAGATTAAAGTATGGAGTATGGAATGAGATTGTACAATAGGTACCATTGAAGATAACCGATATATGTGAATGTGAAAGAGTTTTGTATCAATGTGATTCGAATTTACAAGTGTTTTCAACTAGAAATTCGAGTTATAGAGGCAAAACGTTGGCAACGTTCGACTTACAGGGGTTTTTCTTGTCTTTTTCAAAAATTTTACTTCGAGTTATCGGAGTTTTTGGACTTTTTACTTCGAGGTAAAGAAGTGAATTTTACATTGAGTCTTATGGAGAGTTGAAGGGAAACAGACTCTGCTTCGAGTTATCGGAGTTTTCGAGTTAACGGAGTTTGAGTTATCGAGACTCCACTGTATAGTCAAAGATTTGGCCAATTTAAATTTTAATCAGTCAGTTACTTGATTGACAATTATGCTCAATTATGTTGAGAAAAATAATCAATGTGGCATCGGTTATAATTGAAGAGCTCTATATTCCAAAGTGGGTCTAGTCATTTTTTCCTCCAAAAAATGCGTTTAAAGTTTTTGATGCTGAAATTTGTTCTGTTTCCAGAGGTCGGTGCACCTTTCCTTTCTTTGGACGTAAAACAACTACTTGTAGAAAAATTTACTTTGAAAAATCGATCACTTAACCCACTTTTGAAGTAAAAATCTCTGTAAAACGTGCCTTTTTTTGAAATGACTTGACCCACTTTGGAATAGAGCTCTTCAATTGATTCCATCTCTGAATCAGATACATACAAACAGGGCCGGACCCTAGAACATGGAAAATTTAGCGGCCCACCGAGATATCCCATTTTAGCAGCCCTGATTCTGGGCTCCTCAATTAATCAGCCAAATGTTTTTCTCCCATTTTTTAAAGTGCATGACACTGAGCTTAAAAATTCATTCAGAAATTTTTTAATCGGCCCAGTTCTTACCTCATCGGTTCAAATATGTCCTGGCCACCAAGATTTTCTCGGTCACTCTGTGGTAGGGTCCGGGCCTGCTTATAAAAGATTGGGACTGAACGATTTTAATAACATTAAGCGATTGATAATATCAACTGTGATAATAGTAAGCGGCTTTCACTGTATATAATTGAGAAACTTCTCTGTGAGATAAGCAGGACTTTATTGGTCTCTTCTTTTTTTTGGGAGGGGGGCACGCCAATTCTCGAAGTTGTAAGTCCATAATTTTTTGTACCCTCTTCCCACCCCAAACATTCCAAAAAAATTATTTTTGCGCTTAAAAAGTCCTCATTTAGCTCTTAAAATTGCCAAACAAAAGTCCAGTTTTCTTGCCAAAGTTGCTTATAAGGTTCTGTGTTTTTTTTTTGTCAAATTGACCCAAGTCAAAACATTTCAATTTTTGGAAAAATTGTCAGAAGTTTCAATTTTCAGAAAAATTGTCAAAAATTTCAATTTTTAGAAAAATTGTCAAAAATTTCAATTTTTGGAAGAATTGTCAAAAATGTCAACTTTTGAAAAAATTGTTAAAATGTCAACTTTTGGAAAAATTGTCAAAAATTTCAATTTTTGAAAAAATTGTAAGAAGTTTCCATTCTTTGCAAAATAGTCAAAAAAACGCCCATTTCTGGCACAATTGTTAATAAGTGTTCATTTTTGTCAAAATTTTACAAAAATGTCCACTTCTAATAAAATTGTCAAAACGGGTCAATTTTTGTCAAAATTGTGAAACAGACCTGCCCTTGTCAAGATTGCTAAAAAAATCCAGTTATTTTGCTAAAATTATCAAAAAATTTCAGTTTTTTTATCAAAATTATCAGAGAATGTTAATTTTTGGCGAATTGACGAAAAATTGAAATGATTTTTTAAAAATCAAAATTCTCGGGAAGTAGGGTTAATTTTTTTGACTGAAAAAATTGAACATTCATTGGAGTTGGAGCCTTGAAGGCTTCAAAAGGGCCTCGAAAGTATGTAGTCGACTTATATGTTGGGAAAATTGAAATAAATTAACTGTTCGCATTGCTTCGATTCGTTCGTAACAAAAATGAAAAAGTTGAAAACTTTAGTACCTACTATTTTTGAACTAATTTTCAAAAATTCACCAAATATGCAAAAATTAACTCGAGCTCTTCACATTTTGTTGAAGGAGGTTTCAAGACGTGCTCGTGATCTAATTTGTTTTTGTTCAAAGGTGTCTCCTTTTCTAGTACATATTTACTCGTAATACTTACTTCTAAGTACTTACACTTTATTTTACTGCTCGAGTCTCGGAGAAAAATCTTGAACGAGATCATCCATCAGTGTTTTCATGTTTTTGAAAATGTTGATCCGGTCTAATTTTTGAAGAAAATTGAGCCAATATTGTGAGGTTTCAAGCAAAACTGTTCTAACTTGAATTCTATGCTTTACAAAGTGTAAAAACATTCCAAGTACTAAACTATCTGCTAATAGCCTATTTACTTGAAAGTTACTAAACTATCAATATTTTCAAATCAACTCACTTTTCGTTCAAATATCTCGCCAACTAAAGTCAAATAGGTATATTTAGTACCTTACCCATAATAGTATAAGCTTTTATCACTTACAAAGTTATTCAACTTTACCACAATTGATAGGATTTTGACCTATTTTCAAGTACATTATGAACCCGAGAGTTAGAACTGACCCAAGTTCCGAACTAGGTTAACGTTTCGATGTGATAAATGCGCGCCAAATGAAATGGACTCTTTACATTCGCGCTGGAAATATTCGTATTATTACATTTGAACGTTGGAAAAATGAAATTTTTTTGTAAATGTTGGATGCAGGCAGGAAGAGTAGAAATACAACGATGCGAACGAGGTAAGACTATAAGAAACATCTCGTCCCTTCGAAGCTCGAAGCCGGCTCATTACCATGTTTACTGATAAGACAACCTGTTACCTATCAAAATCGTGACAATGTCTATCAATTAACTTTGCTCAACTCGCATCACTAATCACAAATTACGAATTATTGTTTGTATACATTACGAGTCATTCGAACCACTGTAAACAAATTTGTTTATTGAATTATTATTATTATTATTGCGGGTGAAAACGAAATATGAAATTCATTAATCACTGGGTCAGTGAAGTGTATAGGTTTTGGATGCGTTTCGATGACGATTTCTTGCGCGATGAGTTCGCCATTTGACGAATGAAATTTTCGACTTTGGCGCGGATTTCGTTCGCGTTATTTACGAATGTATTCCTAGAAGTGTCGTTTCTTTGTAGAAATAGAGTGGAGTAAAAATTGATCTCAATTTATGTGTATACTTCTGTGTGGTTATTTATATACTGTATAAATAAATACGAGTACAAGCGATACTTAAGTATATCTAGATGAAGTACTTACGAATTGCGTGTAAAACGGTGTTTCGAAACGTAGGTAGGTACCTATTCGATAAAATTTCTAGTGCTGGGAGTATCGAACAAAATGACATTACACATTATGTACTGAGTGGTTTTTGAGGAAAATTGATAATCAGCTGTATAGGTATTTATAATTATTTAAAATACGACCGATGATGATGACGAGATGAATCATAAATAAAACAAATATTAATATTTACATTTCGGTGTAATCGATACTTTGAAGAATTATCTGAAAATGCGTTAATGACGGTACAATATAATGTACCTGACCTTTTCTAAATTGGTTTACCTACGTGCAAACACGACGACTACAGACAGGGAATTAAACAACTTGTCTGGTCTGACCCTTATTTTTTACACATTTCGATTCGGTTCTCGTCTCGTTTCGACTTGTCATTGACACTAGCGAAGTGTACGGTGAGTTTTTGTAATATATTTCGTGCTATAACCTGTTACATTGGTTGATTAATCGCGATATTATAGCGAGACATGAGTCAATGTTGATCTGTTTCATTTTTAATTTTACGAAAATGTAAGTTCGAAATGTGCAGGTAATATGTGCGCCGAAATTTATGATTTTTTCGGATGTGATTGTTGTGCGGGGGTCTTAAAATGAGCCGGTGATCGTGTGTTGATATTGATGGTATATTGTGGCTGTGAAAACAAAAAGTAAGATGAGATCGTTTTATTGTTCGTTTTTAGAGATCTTTCGTCTCCAAGGTTTAATCGAATTATTAATTAATGGAAAATTAGAAAGTGAAAGTGAAATTTTGTGTTTTGAGGTGTTTAAACATTTCATGGTTGAAGAAATTTTGAAATTTTTTTGCAAAAACTTTTTTTAATTAGGTAGCTGATTTGAAAAAAAAATCTTTAAATAATACTGCTGATGATTTTTTTTGAACTAAAAGTCAAAAATGAAAAATACCCTCTCTATGGTCCGAAAATTTCTATTTTTTTAAATTTCACTTCATAATAAACGAATTAAAACGTGAGCTTTAGTTATAAAGAGCTAAATAAATGTTTGAAAATTGTGTTCTCACTCAGTTAAAAAAAAGTTCAAAATTGAAAAATAAAGAAAGGGAAAGTAAAAGAGAGTGTTGATATAGGTACATACTTGACTCTTTTGAAATCAGAACTCATTTCTTAATGAGTGAAATTATTTATGCATACGAGTAGTAGAGGATACGTGGAAATATACAGGGAAGAAGTCAAACTCTCGTTTACCTTGGGATTTCACCAAACCTGATGAGAAATTTCCTTATTGTTATATTTTATTATTATTTTTTTGTCATTTTCGATCATCGACTCTGCGATATTGTATCGTTTGAGCCAGACGAAAGAGAATTTATTCGATTGAAAATATTGGAGATATTTTAACTAGGTAGATGAGAATTTGGTTTGGTGAGACAGACATGAGACGTGTGGGGTGCAAACCGCAAACATGAAATTCTAAACTTAATTTAAATTGATATTTTATAATTTCTTGTTCAAATGTTTTTTACATTTTAAGAAAATAATTTTAGTAAAATTGTTTTGAATATTTCAACTTTTTCTTGTTTTTTTTCTCATTTCAAAATCAATTTTTTATATTTTTACGATTTAAAGAATTTTGAAGTAAATTATGCGAGTTAATTGAAAAACGATACTTAGACAATGTTATAATTTTTTTCGTTTTTTCCAAGTTTCAATCGAGCAATAAATTTTTCTATGCTTTAATTATAAATTTTTTCCAGGATTAAGTCAAAAATTTCAGATATGATTTCAAGAAGTTACACATGAAAGCCTCTTTTCACAAAACTTTATATTTTTGAGCTTTGGACCATTTTAATTGGTTTTTAAAATCTTAGAGATCTAGAAATACTCAATAGGGAAAGAAATAATAGGGATTGTTAAAGCAGTTGAGTGAAAAAAATTGAATTATTTGGTTTCTGTGACAATCCCCCCCCCCCCATTTTCTCGAACGTTTTTTTCCTGACTGCTGATTCTTGAATCCAATTTCCCTAATTCATATTCCTTAAAAATAACCATTCCTTAGAGTGAATTTTTCTCAAAAACTTGATCTCTAAATGTTGGACGAGTCTTTTTCTGCAATTTTCTTTTTAAAAAAAAACAGATTTTTTTGGTAATTTTGATTAACAAAAAGTAAGACTAAAAAACAGGTCTTTTTGACATTTAGGCAATAAACAGGAGACTTTCTGGAAATTTTGACACCAAAAAAACAGGTTTTTTTTTGGAAATTTTGACAAAAAATTGCAAAAAAGTAGGATTTTTTTGCAATTTTGACACAAGCGTGAGATTAGTAACAAAATATCAAAAAAAATTTGAAATTTTGGATCTCAGCAAAAAAAAAGACATCTTAACAATTTTGATTAAAAACAAAGATTTTTGATAATTTTGACAAAATGAGAAGGGTCTTTTTTTTTACCAGTTTTACATAAAAAAAATGATTTTTCAAAATTTTGGCAGAAAAAACAGATTTTTTTTGTGACAAGAAAAAGCAATAAATTAAAGGTAGAAATTTTGATCCTAAAAAATTAAAATTTTAACAAAAAACAAGCGTTTTTTTTTGGCAATTTTGATAAAAATTAGTCATTATTTTGATATAATTTTGGCAACAAACCTATTTTTCTTGGCCATTTTGATTTAAAAAATTAGATTTTTTTTGCAATTTTACAAAAAACAAGACTTTTTTCAAATTTTGGAATAATAAAGTTGGTTTAGAAAAAATGGACTCGGAAAGTTGTTTTATTTGAAAAAAAAGGCACTTTGTAGCTTTTCCGTTCGGGAACTGTGATCATGGTAAAAAAATACTTTTGATAGTGCTGAAAATTTTGTTGAAAAATTTTCAAAATTTATCCAAAGAAGTTTTGAAAAATTCCCTTTTTGAATGGTCTTGTTGCAACTTCTGATGACAAGCAAGAGATTCTTCTCCAAAATGATCTAAGTATCTTTAAAATTGAAGGAATTTACCTACAATCAGTTGAAATCGTAAAAAAATTCAAAAACTTCATCAAGTTTCCGACAGTGTTTTTCTGATTTAAAAAATGACTCAACTGTTTCTAAAATTAAAGGAATCACCAAGACTTGAAATTTATTTTCAAGAGGTCAAATGCTTATTACAATTTTCTTATTCAATAATTTAAATTAAAATTTTCCTGTTTTAAACAACAATTATGATGCAAATAATTTTTCAAAAACAAAATTTAAATTCATAAATCTCTTGAAAAATCTGACCAATTTTTTATAATCAATTAGAAGACAGGTTGTTTATTTTATTATGCAACTTTCTTTATTCGTCTTCACAGATTACCTACCTGATTTTTGTCAAATAATTATGTTGACGATGAATTGCTAGAAATAACTACATACTTAAATGAAAACCCAATTCCCAGTTCAAAATATGTTGTCGTGCTAAGTTATTCTGAATTTTTCTGATATTTTTTTTATTTAAATAAATTAAACTCAATTTTCTTTTGGTAGGTGTAACATCAAACATTATATTATTGATTCTTTTGTTCAATTTTCCTGTGAATTTTATTCTTTTTTTTCGAATATGCTGATCTAGATTTAATTAAGTTTGACATAAGAATCAGAAATTTAATTAAAATTTCATCTTGATTTTTTTTTTTTTTTTTTTAATTTTAAACGACTGATTTAAAAAAATGAGAATTGGTTCGTGAACTTATCTATTTTGATTCTAAAAACAATTTATACTAAGTAGGTATATATTTCAAGTCGATATCGTTGGATAACTGAAACTTTTTCACCCCAATGATAAAAATCTTTGTCTTGGAATTTTTTACGCAAAAAATTAACCTTCACGTAGAAATTTTTAGCCTCCAAGCAACCTACAAAATTAATCGATTGCAACTTCAGTTCATATACCATGGCATTTATATGTACTAAACTTTACATACAAATAAGCCTGCTGTACTGTATCAACGTAGCTCCAATTTTGGTAAACTGATTAAAAAGTTACACTTTTGGAAGAAAATTCGTTATGAGAAAAGTTTGCGACACTTCGAGTGAGAAAAAAACGAAAGCTTCGTATACAGAAAAACTCTATTTCGTCGAACAAATTCTTTTTGAAATCGTTTACATAGATGTAGGTATCAAGCAGTCCGGTCGGACTGCCCCGCCAAGCAAGAAAAAAAAACGAACACAAAAAAAAAACAAAAACCGATAATACCAAACGTGATGACAGTCCGGCCACTTACTGCTTATATTCCCTGAACAACTAAGCGTATTTTCGATGATGAATTTCTCGCGAATAAATACACGCACGAATCTGATTTTTTGATATGTTGTTGGCATCAACGAGAGCTTTAATTTGGTATGCTTACAAACTTTCTACGGTAAAAAATGATGTAGATTGGAATACCCAAAGTTAGCATTTTGGGGTAATTTTTGAAATCACTAATCTTCGTGTCAAGAGAAAACTACTGAACCAATTCAAGTCAAATTTCGTACACTGGTGTAAATTAATGAGTTATTTTTAGATACAACGTCAGTTTTGAAAAAAAATTATTTTTGACCCCCTTTTTCTCAATTTTAAAATTTCTTTCCCCCCTAAAACACCCTCAAAATGAAAATTTTTCGCGGTACCGTAGAAAAGGGTCATCTACATTATATTCGCCATCATTGTGCAAAATTTCAAGCAAATCGGTTCATTTGGAAAGGCTGTAGCCTTGTCAACGGAAATTTAAGCATGAAATTTCGTGATGACTATTTCCATTTTTCATCCTAAACCACCCAAAAAATGAAAATTGTTAGCTGTATCATAAAAAAGGGTAATCTACATCATATTCACTATCAATGTGCAAAATCTCAAGCAAATCGGTTCATTAAGAGAGGCTGTAGCCTTGTCAACGGAAATTTCAGCATGAAAATTCATGACAATTTCCGTTGACAAGGCTACAGCTTCTCCAAATGAACCGATTTGCTTGAAATTTTGCACAGTTGTATTAAATGTGATGCAGATGACCCTTTTTTATGGTACAGCAAACAATTTTCATTTTTAGGGTGGTTGAGGGTGAAAAATAGAAATATTCATGAAATTTCATGCTTAATAAATTTCCGTTGACAAGGCTACAGCTTCTCCAAATGAACCGATTTGCTTGAAATTTTGCAAAATGATAGCGAATATAATGTAGATGACCCTTTTCTACGGTACAACGAGAAATTTTCATTTTTGGGGGGTTTTATGGGGGAAAGCAATTTTCAAATTGTGAAAAAGGGAGTCAAAAATGATTTTTTTTAAAAACTAACGTTATATTTTTAAATAATACCCTAATTTAAATCACTGTACGAAATTTGACTCATATCGGTTCGGTAGTGTTCTTCTAGTGAGAAACTTTGTGATTTAATCAACAAATTATTCTAAAATTGTTGGTGTACCCGAATTCCCATTAATAATTTATAATAATGTACATTATTTAAAAAAAAAAAAAAAAAGTCGTGATATCAATCGAAAATACTTTTAAAAAGCAAAAATTCCGCCAACCAAAAAAAAAAACTTACCTACAAAAAAACAAAAAGAATTGTCAACAAAAATCTGATATTCTCAACGTCTTGGAGTATGTACCCAGATTCGCATTAACAATTTACAATATGTACACATTAAAAAAAAAAGTCGTGATATCCATCAAAAATACTTTTAAAAAGCAAATTACCGCCAACCAAAAAAAAAAAAAAAAAAAAAACTTGCAAAAAGAATTGTTAACAAAAATCTGTTCATTAAGTAACTTTAATGAAAAAATTCATGATATCAAAACATCGCCAAGCAATTTTCATTCAGCAGTTGTGATCAGGAATTGATATGGAATTTCAAATTAATTTGGTACTTACTGAAATAAAATATCCATAAGTTTGAGAACTGAATTGAAAAACCGGGCCAAGCGCCGGCGGAATTTATCGGTCCGGTTTTTCAATTCAGTTCTCAAACTTATGGATATTTTATTTCAGTAAGTACCAAATTAATTTGAAATTCCATATCAATTCCTGATCACAACTGCTGAATGAAAATTGCTTGGCGATGTTTTGATATCATGAATTTTTTCATTAAAGTTACTTAATGAACAGATTTTTGTTAACAATTCTTTTTGCAAGTTTTTTTTTTTTTTTTTTTTGGTTGGCGGTAATTTGCTTTTTAAAAGTATTTTTGATGGATTTTATTTTTTTCCGAGTAGGTAAAGTGATATGTGAGGGCGCATACGGAAAGGGACCTACCGACCAAAAAAAAAAAAAAAAAAAAGTTCTCTGAAATTGTTGTAGGAACGCTGTAAAGGGTTCCTACAACAATTTCAGAGAACTTTTTTTTTTTTTTTTTTTTTGGTCGGTAGGTCCCTTTCCGTATGCGCCCTCACATATGTTCTGTGTTCTTGAACGTGAAGAGAGGTCATTACTACTATGATCATTCGTCACCTTCATTGTTACACATCGTATGTATTAAAGTCGAGTCAACTTTGATTCATACGAGGAAAATTCTCTCAAAAGAATAAGTACCTAAGGTACTTACTTAGAAGTACATTGAAAAAATTGGGCAATTCAGGTAAATACGATGTACATTGTACACTTAAGACTAACATCAATTGAGATATGTACATACTTATTAATACCAAAAAATTCAGGTGAGATTTCTGAAAATAAATCCGTCTAAGTTGATAGATTGTCTTAATTTAAAAAATCAATAAGATATCCTACACTCGAAATTCTCGACATCTTTATTGTTTCATCTCAATAAATCGAAAGCTGCTTAAGGTATTCGTAAAGAAACTCTTTCGAATGAATGAAAAATTAAACAACAAAAGAGTCACTTAACGATAAAAGAACTCGGTGAAAAATTGATCCTTTTTTCAAACAATTTCTATGTAACATTCTTGGGCATTAAATCGGTAACGTTTAAATTAACCCGAAAGCTCGTCACATGTAATTTTTTTTGCAGTCTATCGAACACCGACTGCGATGTAATTTGTTGTACTCGTGTGTACAATCTAGACGTTAATTCGACTGCGAGCGTTTTTTTCCTCTCTGATTTTTATCGTATAGTTCTCGTGGCGGCGAGACCATTTAAGAAAGAATTCAGGATCGTGGGAGGTTTATAAAGACGACTGAGACTGAGTAATTCGTCATTCGATGGATTCGAGTTTTAAAGCAGGATATTTGAATTGACACAATGTGGTTGACTAAATTCGGCGAAAAATTAATTTGCGCGAGGTACAAATACTGAAGAAAGGAAGAAAGAAATTGCATTTAATTTCTTTGCCACGTTTTCAGGTTAGTTGAGGAAATAAAAGGGAAATAAATTAATTAGGGTGGTTAATTAGCCAAGAGTAGGATTCGGGTTGAATTGGAAGGTTTTTTAAAATATGGAAGTTGCGTTCACGCTTCGTTAAAGTTCGGCTTTTTTTACGCTTATGGGTAATGAGGAAGTTGTAGGATGAAAAATACGTTCGTTTCAAAGATTTGATGATTTGTTTGGAAGAATTTGATATCTATACCTCTCGAGTAGGTGTATTTTATTAAGTAGTTGAATGAGGGCATTCCAGACTCAGTTCTGAAAGCAAGTACATCCCTTTTTGATATTACTATACTCTTTTCAACCCTTCTCATCAAACATAGACCTATTCATCCTTAATAAAAATTAATATAACCATCTTTTATTTAGGTATTTGTAAAAACAATCGAAAAAGTACGCATCATTTATTTAATACACGTATTAAGTATATAAACAATCGTTAAACAAAACCCTAAAAACAAACTAAATCAATAGAAGAAAACTGGGTTAATGGTGAAAAAGTTGCGAAAATCAAGGTTGGAATATCCGCACAGTCGGAAAGTCGCCGTATTGTAATTTCATAATGTTCGAATGCACGAAACTTTTCCACGTTACGTTTTGAAGTACGTTTGGGTGCGCAGAATGGCGATTCGTTCGATAAAACTTTCAAACAATTTCCGAAAACTAAACGAAAACCATTCGGAATTTTGGGATGTGTTTTGAATTATTTTCTATTCTTGTTTTATTTACCTACGTATTATTTAGAGAACAATGTAGGCAGCAGATATTTTTACTTTACGTTAAGTAAGAGGAAAATGAACGTGTATACAGAATCCAGGTGTATTAAGTCGAGTTTAATTTTGATTAAATTTTCGTTCCTCCAAGCTGGAGCATTTTAGTAATGTTTTTCAGTGCAGAAGAGAGGATAACTGGGAAAATAATTTTGAAACGTTTCAATTTAGCCTCTAGGAGATCTCTTTCTGTTGTCATTTTTTGCCTATTTTCTTATTTAGACTTGAAAAGTACCTAAGAAAATTTTCTCTCAACGTGTCTTCTATCATTTTAAAGTGAATTATACTCTGTATTTTCAACCCCTGTGAAGTTTGAAGTAAGATTTTTTATGCAAATAAGAGTTATTTCTTGACTGTTTATTTATCCATTTAAAAAAGGATTTTTGGAGAAGTTTATGGTTGCTTTTTCGCAAAAAATTTCAAAAAATCTTCAATTTTTCCCTAAAATTACGTAAAACTATCGATTTCTTTTGCCAAGAATTTACTAAAAGTCTCGCTTTTACGACAAAACTTTTTTTGATGAAAAAAATCCTAAAAATCCTAAAAATCCTGCTTTTTGCTAAAATTGTTAAATTCTTACTTTTTGACAAATTTTTTTTTTTTTCAAGAACTGTTCAAAAGTTTTACTTTTTTGTCAGTAATTCCAAAAAATCGTGATTTTAATCTAGCTTTTTGCAAAAAGTTCCAGAAAGTCTCATTTTTTTCTAAAAACTATGCAATATTTCATTTTTGTTGCCAGAATTCCCAAAAAGCCTTTTCGTTTTGATGAAATTGTCAGCCTTGCTTTTTGCCAGAAATTGTAAAAATTTACATTCTGATGTCAAAAATTGAACAAGTCTTTTTTTTTAAAACCAAAAAATTACAAAAATATGTATTTTTTACTCGTACTTTTTGAAATTGAAAACCAGGCTTTTTGCTCATTTTTTTCTATACATATTAACATGTTTTGCTCGTTTTGAATCCTGCTTTGAAAATTGATTTTAGTTCTACTTTCAGCTTTTCAAAGTACCTAAGTACGTAGAATTTTTAAAATGGAGGGAAGAAAATCGGAAAAAATGATAATAGGATCGAGACTGTAATGGCTCAAAAATAAGTTCTATCAATGCAGAAAATCGAAATTAAAAACCGAGAAAATAAAGCACCCACTTAAACCTTTAATATAAAAACGTTCTTCAAAACAAAAAATAAAATTCTAAATTTTTTTCGAATTTTTTGATAGACACAGTACGTAGGTATACTAAGTTATTTAAAAACTTGTAAAAATAAACTCGAATAAAAAAATTAAACTGATAAAATGGGATGTAGCATAAAAAATTATCATTTAATATTTCTTTCATTCATTTTTTTCTCTCTGTTTCTTTTCATTTTGCAAAGTATGAAGTTGCTCGTGAGCTACCTACTTAAAATCAGCACGAAATTTACCATTTTCGTATCTCTTTTTTTCCCCAAATCAATAATACACTCGTATTCTCTCGCTAAGCTTCTTATTCTGTTCATCATCGATGCTTACTTGTTTCTAAGAAAAAAACCACTCAAATTTTTATTGCGAAGTTTGTACGTGGGTACCTATACTTTTTTGCCATTTTTTTTTCTTGTCTTATTTTATACCTTCCACGAGTTCTTTCATAATTTGATTGGTAAAGCTTATACAAGACACGATAAAACAATCGAGATTAAAACCGCAGCGCAGCGTAAGCTTAAGTTTAAAGTACTTCGGTATACGAAATTCGTTGCGAAGCGTCGAAGGAAATATTATATTCAATTAATTAGCATGTTGATTGTAGTGAATTACGTCGAAAATCTTGACAAAATGTGACTCATCGCTATATAGCGTGATAAAATTAAAAAGGAAAAATTGCGAAGAAAGAGGAAATTTAAAAATGGTCAAATTATACTTACTCGAAATTAAATCTTTGTGAATATAAACAGATTTTATTTATTTAATAGTTTTTTTATTTTTTGAATAATTAAAAAAAAAATTGGAGCAAACTTCTCGATATTTTTCTCTGTCAAAAATCTAAACCATTTAATATGTATCTACTTGTTTTTTTTTTTTTTTCAAAAAAAAGAAAATGACCTACCCTTTTTGAAAAGAAAAAATAATAAAAACGACGCGACAGTGGTAAACTTTTTTCAAACTGCACTGACTCGACAAACAACAGCTAAAAAATGCAATTTATTTGTCGATTCGAAATACTCAGATTTTGGGTTGAAAATTACTTACTCGTGTCTTTTATTTCACGACGAACTTTTTGGCCGAATATAATTCGATACCGATCAGAAGAATTCTAATACGTGCCTACCTTTCTACATTATAAATGATGAAAATATGTAATCAAATCAACTGTTATTAACGAATGTAATCTTTATAATTTTACCAACTTGAATAGTCAAAGGAAATTTCGAAATGGAAAAGTAAACGATTCCATCGATCGAGGCGATCATTAGTGAAAATGATCATCCTCATCAGACGACCGAATACTTTAATATCGTTAAAATCTAGGCGCATATGTGATCTTAGTACGTTGTTACTAGAACTTATACGTTTAAAATTATTATGCAGTTGGGTTGAAAATTATACACGTTTATATAGGATTAGGAAGTAAAAACTGGTCAATTTTTTTTGGTATGTTCCATATTTTTACGTAAATCTGTTTACCAGCTGATAGACTGGGCAACTAGTTGGTCTGGATTGGGTATTGGTGAGTAGAATTAAACGTTTAAAAATCTGGGAATTTTCCATCAAAGGTATGGGTTATTAATAGGATATTAACGTTTAATTGCAGAGTCTGCTCGGCGATGTTGATAGTTTGTTTGGAGAAAGGTATTTATAGCGAAGGAGAAGCTGGACTGAAGTTATTCGGTATCATGCATAGATAAATATTCATTTTGTTTGCATTTAGACTTACTTAATTTGAGATTTTATCAGATCTATTCGAGTAGATAGAAATACAAAATTCAGAAAAAATCGCTGAAAAAAGTGAACGAACTTATGAGAACCGAAGAAATTATAAAAAATTTAAAGCAAACGAATTTTTATGAGTTGATCATCTTCAAAATAATTATGTAATGCAACGTTTTCAGTTTCTGACCTGAATTGAAAAAAAAAAAAAAAAAAAAAAAAAACGAAATAACCGCCCTTCAATCTCTGAATTTCATTCTGAAAAATAATCTCACTAGTCAGTTTACAGCCGGAAAATCATTTCGATCCCATGTTTTGAACATTGTATTAGCCTGTTTTGCTCCTTCAATTTTCGAGATTGGCAACTCATTTATCCCATTTTTTATTTTTTTACATTTTTTTTCTCGAAGATATTTCTTCCAGAAAAAATCGTTTTTGTTTGATATTGAGTGGGGGTTGAGGCAACAATCAGAGGGGGATATAATGGGATCTGATGAGATCCAAAGTTTTTTTTTAGTTTTTTTTATTTTTATTTTTTAAAATTGAGTTTTGAACAGAATAATCCGATCAAAACTCTCTGATCTGGTCAGACTTGGTCAGATTTAATGAGATTTAATTTACCAATATTTTAGAGGTTATCTTCGTATTCTCAAATTTGAAAAATTAGAACTGTCTCAGAATGAATTTTTATATCATCTGAAATCGTAGGTACGAGGAAAAACTTCTGCTCAAACATAATTATAAATTTTTTTGAGACCAATTTTTCAAATACCGATAGAAGGGGGGGGATTATTACTCTTAATTGCATTTTCTATATGTTTTTAGTTTATTTAATTTTTTATAATTATTTTTTGTCTTTAATATGCATTATTAAATATACTTACCTCCCTTCTTCTGTTTCATATTTTTTCAGAAATACCGAAAACCATCAAAATGAAGATCAACGGCACCAAAAAGTAAGTTGCGAAAGTTACAGATTTAGTTAAAATCTCTGATATTAACCTATATCTATACCTCTCTTCTCTGCCTTTTAAACCCAGTTATTTCTTTATCTAAACAAAACAACGATTAAAACCTCGCCAAACTGAAGTTTAATTTTACACCTACGGAATCCAGCGTAGGCAAACTAAATAACTCGAATTTAATTTCGATTTCGAGGCAGACGATATACGAGAAAAATAACACAGAAGTAGTCTAAGTTGCCTACCAGTTTCTGTAGGAGTAGTAGTTATCGTACTAAATAAATCTCGCGCGAAGAATACAATTTAGTGGAATTTACAAAAGGGTATCTTTTCCACGATCCTCGAGCCTCGAGCTGTGCAGTTGTTATTATAAAATACACCCACCGAAATTTTATAGAATTAAATTCAATTATAGAGAAGGGAGGATGTGTTTCGCGACGAATTTATGACCGTTTATACTCGTATTTTTACGTCGATCATTTTAGTATTACATATAAGAAATAATGCACTCTATCTAGTAGTATGTCAAGTTGTACATAGTCAGATGGGTGTAATATTGATTAAAAAAATAGAAGAAAAACTCATTCATTAAAATTAAGAGCATAAGACATCAAAGTGAGGTTTTTTTTTGTGATGTGAAAAAGGGTAATTAAATACTAACGCCTTGTTTTATTCTTGAATAGAAAAGATGCGGTGTTGGGATCGACGTAGTATTTTAATTATGGTAATTTGTATTCTCATAGACGAGCGTGATAACAACGTTTAATATCTTAAATTATTAATTATTTCGTTGAACGTCTGAATTTTTCTTAGTGTTGGAATATTTGTAAGTTGGTTAATTGATTTATTTTATTTACCTACCATTTCTAAGGTGCTCCAGTTTTTTGTAGTTTTTTTTTCTTTTTTTTTAGAGAGAGAGAATTCGTATCTTTATTGTTATTGTGAAGAATTATTTATTGAAATTGGTACTCTCGATGAATAAATATTGGCTTAAAATTTTTATTCCTTTATCGACTGTACCTATTTCAACGTTGACTGTATTATTTTTACCTATCTTTTTTTTTTTTTTTTTTTTTTTTTCAAGAGGATAATTTTAAAGTTTTTTTTTAGGACAATCGTTATCAACGATGAGCTAATTTTTAATTTATTTTTCCTGGTAAGATTGTTTGAGCTCGATGCTCGTTATGCGGACATCTTTACAGAATTACCAGAATTTCAATCGAATGAACCAGATATTAAAAAATAATTACAACGTCAGTCAGCCAGTCGGTAGTAATTCATAAATCGAAGATACAAATTAGCTGATTTTACGTCGAATTACGGTATCAAATTATCAAGAAACTCATATTCATGACCATGAAACACGCGATTGCGAATAAATTACAAATATCAGTTTCAATCGTCTGGCAACGCGACGTTTAAAACTACCTAGACGAATGATTTGAAAATGGAGAAATTGTCATGATTAATGGAGTCAGCAGAATAAAAGATTCGAATTACATCGACGAACAATAGCGTTATAGCAGTGAGACGTTGACAGATGTGGATTTTTTTCCAAGCCGAATGACACCTGCGACAACGACACGTTTAATCTCTTCCGAATGTGTCCAGGCAATAGGCATTTATAGTTCAAGGTTCACTATGAGGTAAAAATTTACCCAGAGGTGGAGGTTTGTTTTAAAATTCTCAAACCGAAGTAAATAATTATTAAGGTTGCGTCTTTGGTCGTGTATGAGTATATGCGATAGTGCATTTCATCACATCTTCAAGGATTTTACTCATTGATAATTCTCGTTCAAATTGTTCGTAATATACGCCGTTAGAATATTGGTTTTAGAACGCCTACCTAGGTACCTGCCCAATCAAAGGTGTATCTTCGTGCTCTTACGGATATCACAGGAAATGTAAATAAGCCGCCAGAGTGTTTGAAATTTTCACGCTGGACGATTTTCGATCAACGAGGAAAAATTCTGGATATTTTATTTGACGTTACATATGTATATTTTATCAAAATAGAACACCTATCTGCGAATCTGTAAAGTGTAAACAATTTTAAAGTTTATCATCGAAGAATTTACGCAGGGAAATGTAATTCTCTCGGGTGTTATGAAATGGCAACTGTATTTTACACTCGAGTATTACGAAATTGGATTCGCATGGAGCTAATTTGAGGACTGCGGTGGCTTTTTTTTTTTTAGCTGTCGTTAGTTTTATTGGAGAAATTGCATTTATTTAACCTTTAACTCGTTATAATTTAGTATTATTGGATAAAAAAATTATCTTCCATTGTGTCGAGGTTAATATGAAGTGAGAAAATTTTGCCATTTTGTTATTTCTAATGGTTTCATGGTTGAGGGGAAAAAATAATAATATTATTTATCGCGAGATTCATTTCATTATCCACATTAGGGCAAAAAAGTGAAAATTACCAAGTGAATTTTGATTTTTCTTCTCAAATTGTGAACTTTCGACCCAAGTTTTTCAACTTTTGTTGTAGTTTTTATATCAATTTTCTGAAAACATTACCCAAAAGATTTTCAGTTAGAGCTTACTTTTTCCAATATGAGATCAATTTTTTCTGCCTGGCTCTTGTCCTTTTTCCATTTAACTAATCAACTTCATCTTCAAAATTGTAGGTACCTTTTGCCCATTATTTTTCAAGGAGAAAAATACTGTACAAGAGTGAAATTGTTTCGAGAACAAAATTCTAGATAAAATTTATTCTGGGAATAGCCTTCAAGAACCTGAATATTTCACAATATTCTGCTTTCAAAAAGGCATATTCTTGAATAGGTATTTGTATACCTACCTTTCGCACTCTTCCGCAACAAGGATCAACTATTTGATTCATGATTATTGAAATTTGATTATTGTTGGCTGCCGAACACCTCGCAAATGGAAAATCGTCAACTTTTAGATAAATACATCGGTCTGATAATTTTCACAGTTAGAAATTAATATTAAAAAAAATTATTTAATTAATTTTTTAAGAAATTACGTAGTGATTGTAATCATTAATGTGTAACTTCAAATTAATATTTTACGGTGAGTATTTTGTTAAAAAAAAAATAATCCATTTTTGTTAAGTTATCGAATAGATATGTTGGATGTGAGATACTAAAATATAGAAACTCCCCTAAACGTAACACACGACTTGGTAATCGTATCTTTATCGTTGATAATGTTTGGTAAAATCGATCAGAATACGAGTACTATTAATCGAAACGTTTAAAAGTTTAGAAAATTCAAGTTTTAGTAGCTTCATTGATGTAAAATTCGCCATTTGTTGTTAATTTTAAGCACCGCGATAACTAATCTCCAATATCTCGTTGAAAGTTTCACCTCTTTTGGTGTGATGAATGGTTGTAATTTTTCAACGTTACACCGCGTTAAATGATTAAAAGCTGTTTTCGATAAACAATTTTTACGTTGTAGAATCTGTTTGAATTCGATACCTGTAAGCGAATATTATCAAGGTACCCTGGGTGAATTTTTATGTCACTTGTCTCGTATAGGTAGGTAGATAGAATTTCATCGATAAAAAACAAACTCAAAGGGTTCGTTTATTGTTTTATCTTTGGGTATCTATTTATTTGAATTTTCACTTGGGACAACGTGTTGTTTTTGTGTCCAAGAATTGATTAAAAGTAATAATTTTTGCACTTCGTGTATTCTCTACCTACTCTCTCAATTTTCGTTCAATTTCAAATTTCGATCATTTATAAAAATGAGACAATCGAATACCTAACAAAAATCCCCTAAGGTGACACGAAAGGCTTAATTATTCGTAATCTTGATTCTTTCTGTCATATCGTAAGTGTGTTGTAAAGCTTTTTATGTAATTATCGAGGATTTTGTTCTTTCTGTGTTGATCTTGATATTAATGCGAGTATTTTCTATTTGTCATTCGAGTTGTTTTGGTTGGTAATTAATTTCTTAAAAAATTATGAAAATAATGACGTTAATCGGATGGGTAGGGTAGGGTGAGTAATTTATGTTGCCATTGTCAAGATGAATATTTATTGCGTGATTTTCAGTGAAAATATTTTAAATATGTAATTGAATTCACTCGTTTTGAAAATTTCGTAGAAAATGATTATTAAATCTTTGTACTTACTTACCTATGTAGCGCATCACTTCTTATCATTTTAAAAACAAATGAGTAGTTGTGGGGTTTTTCAAATTGAAAACTCGTCATTTAGGTTGTATTCTGATCAATTAAAATTTATCGATGATGATTAGATAACGAAAACGGTGACGAAAAGTTGAAAAATATTATCGAATTCGGTTTCAATTTCTGTTTCTTTTTTTGATTCAATTCCAATTCATGAATTCAACTTCAACACCAAATTGGCCACTTTTTTGCAGGTGGCCACATTTTGGCATCTCACCTTAAACGAAATAATTTTGGAACACTTTGTATTTATATTACTCAGTTTCTGATTTTGAACATCAATGTCCAAAAAAATTATTAATGGAAATTTCGCCTGTAAAACAAAAAAACAGTTTTTTTCTTGAAATTTCAGAGAGATTTCAATTTTTGAAATTCCATGCACCTGTCTATAATGATTGTGGAGTTTATTAGTTAGTTCAGTTCTTGGTGCAATTATATAGTTCTTCGTCGTAATTTTTTTCAAAATGAATCACCAACCTGTAATGTTTAATCTTGATCAAAACCAAAAGAACTGAAACACCCGAAGATTTCAAATTTTCTACAAATACCTATAGATAAGTTCACAGTGAACATCTTTGTATTTTACAGGATCTTCCATCAAGCCCCAAATCAACGATCAACGATTTCTTTAATTTTAATAACTTCGATGCTTGATTCAGATTACCTACGTAATAATAATACAGTAATTATGTAATATTACAATTACTTTATGCACATAGGTGTGTTAGTATTCATTTATTATAACTGTTTGGTGTTTAATAATGAAGTACCCTTATCATACAGTATAGAAAATATGTTCAACACAGTCATTTAACGATGTAAATTGCACTAATACTGAATTTCTATTGAAAAATCATAAATATCACGTATTTATAGCGTGGTTTTTATTATCATATGCGATGATAGAGTGCATTATTGGAGGTTAGAATTTGCATTAGAATTGCAGTACCTATACTAACTGCTACATGATCAATAGCATTTTTCTTGAGTTCACTTCGTCCTTTCACCGGTTCATTATGGTATTTATTTTAATACCTAATCATGATTAAATTTGAAATGTACCTTTTCGAGCAACGTACAATATTTTTATTTTTTCCCCTCGTTTAATCTATGACTGAATGTCTACCATAGGTCTATTTTTGGACGATATTAACTATCAATTTTATCAGCCATTTTAATGATCCTGCCTAGTTTATCTGTAATTATCAACCTGGGCTGTAAGTTGGAAATTGGCTATTTTAAAACAACATTAAGTACGCGCTGGTTATTTTGAAAGGAAACTGGGAAAGAAAATTATCGAATTTTCGATTTTGATAAAGACAAAAGAGTGGACAATAATGGGTATAAGATAAGTAATATTGCATTAAATGCTTTTGTATTCGTATCAGCAATAGGTTAATACTCGTTTAGCGTCTAGGTTGCTGGGCATTTGTGGTCACAATGCATATGATTGTAATGTAGGTACCTAACTTTTGAAATGCTGTGAGAATTGTGGATATTGTATTGTTTCTGGGAAAAAATTAGTACCTACGGTTATTTAGCGTAGGTAATTCGTTGATTTTATTGTCTAAAGGGATAACTGCGAGGTAGTCACGTGATTTACACGTGATTTAAAACTAATGCCATTTTGGGCCTCCGTTATTTATTCTTGCTACCCATAAGCATATATCTTGCACATGTTACTCAAAAACAGCTGAACGAGCTAAAATGAACGATTAGGAACGATGAATTTTCATTTTTTTGTTAATACTACTCGTATATCTGGTGTTGAAATTATATTAGTGGTGGTGTTTTTAGAGAAAAGTGTTGGTGAGAGAGCGACTCACATTGCTCACATGCGCTCCTCATCGTCGTTTTTACAAGAGCAACTAAGGTCATCCTATAATAGTGAACTCGCGCGAGACAGGACAGGATAGAACGCTACTTTACCCTCGATTCTTCGGTCTCGGTCTCGGGTCTTTCAGTGCTGTTCGTTGTTCTGTGTTATTCACGTGTTTGGTGGTGGCGAACGCGCAACGTGGTCCGAAGAAGACGAATGCATTTTGTGTTTGTTTTATTTATTTCACCGAGTATATTATGTACTTTCGATGGTGGTAATTTAACGAAAACACGGATTTATTAAGCATGAAGTGTTCGATTTATCATTCTTGGTCAAAATCTTCGTTCTCGGTGCTAACGTTGACTTCGGTGGTAACGTAAAACAAATCGAAATAATTTTTAAAATTGTGCATTTTCCTCGTTTACCTAATACTATTCGTATTCTACTACTGCACGTACATACACTACTTCGAAGCGTGATAAGCGTCGGTAAATCGTGAAGCGTTCGTCGTCCAGAGATACTGAAATCGGGCCTGATTTTTTTTCAAATACTGAATAAGAATTTTTATTTATTTCGTGGTTACAGCATCAAGAAATCTAAAGTATCAAAATGGATCTCTCTGTTTACAGCAGTATGTTATCCGTCACGGCGAAGACGGAGAGGCGACGTGAAGGCAAAAAATTCAGACAATACTTGGCAGCTATTGCAGGTAAATTACTCATCTTTTTCTTCTATCAGTTGTTGTTGTTGTTGTCGGCTAGATGGGTAAGGTTTTACTACATTATTATTACATATCATCGTTATCAATCATTTTTACTCGTAGTAATAATTGTATAATATAGAGTAACTTGGCTAACGTAAGCTCTGTAGTATGTTACTGCCCATCTTCGTCATATTCGATATTGCTTTCTTCGCTGCTAGTGATAGACTATTATCCTTTTCCAAGCTACTTGGCTATCGATTTCTTCTAATTGCGTAATAGTTTCGAATGTACGTATTACGTAGAATTTCACACGAAAAAAAAAAGCTCTCGTTGATGAAAAATTGATCTAACGAAGCCATCGCTTATACAGAGTTACGAATACTCTTGATTATTGTTATCAGAGAAGCTCCGAAAGTTCGCCTTGCCTTGTTACTGGATAGCGATGCGCGATTTGTGTGAAAATAGCGACGCGTTCTGCGCAGTTGACCGGCATTTTCCCAAAATTAGATAACGTAACGTGCTTTTCTGCGATTTTTCTCGTCTCGTCGTTTTTCCAACGAGATTATATCGTCTTAATTGATTTTCATCTACATACCAATGTCATTTATCTACGAAACTCGAATTAATTTCGTAATTCGTACGAAAAAAACAAAACCGAACGTAATCCTGGCTTTATTAAAGGCTGCCTGAGTGCGAGTGAATTTAGCTAATCCCGAAGGGTAAAAGTTGAACGAATTTTGAAATTTTTTTTTATTTTATTAGGAAAAAAATT
The DNA here is from genome assembly GCF_950023065.1 of Planococcus citri. Taxonomy (NCBI): domain Eukaryota; kingdom Metazoa; phylum Arthropoda; class Insecta; order Hemiptera; family Pseudococcidae; genus Planococcus; species Planococcus citri. Next base: position 21,698,929 of record NC_088679.1, on the reverse strand, counting down.
ACGAAATGAATATGATACGCACGTAATGTAATACAGACTGTTACTAAATATAATACTGAATTTTAATACTCGAAATAGGGATTTATTTCGGATTGGTTTCGAATATCAAGTATAATGGCGCGATTCGACGTCATGATTGTTTTTTCACGTGACATTTTCAAAAAATCGTACCCCCCTTAGGATGATTTTCATTTCCTGAGGCACCTAAAAGATAAAGTTGGCGTTTTAAAAACTTTTCTAATTGAAGATGTAAACAGCAAAAAAAAAAAAAAAAAGATTCTGTTATTTTATATTCCAACATAATAACACTCCTCTCTAATCTCAAGAGGTATTTAACCTGCAAAATTTAATAATTCGTTGAAAAGCTTCAATTTTCATGTTCTCTTTGAATAGGTACGCAATCGATCAAATTTAATAATTTTTCCACGTGCTGCTGTTGATTTTTCATGGGAGAGGGTGGGGAGGAGGGCGAAAAGACTTTCTCTGGGCTTGTTTTGACTCTTCTTGATGGCTTTCAGGCCTTGAATAAAGTATCAAAATTACCCCCCCCCCCCCACCCCTCCATACGAAGGGATGAATACATTTGAGCTTTCGTTAATTGATTTAAGAACTTTATTCTATAGCACGAACTCGAACCATTGAAACGGAAAGTTGAACCAGGAAATGATTGTCGATGTCGATTAAATATTCGCGTGTTGAATGCTTATGTACTCAGTAGCGTCTATGGAATCGGCATTTAGAAACATATTGTTATAAACGGTATCTTGACTCGAGCTCGACGTTGGGTTGATCATTAATTATCGACTGTTCGTATACATATACTTCGTATCGACATTTTCATTCGATTGTAAAGTCTAAGTCGGCGACCATTTTGCATTATGGTATTGTGCTAAAAAAAAAAAAAAAACAATACACGACCCTAAGTACCAATAAAAATACAATTAATGGATTGTGTTCATCACGTGAACTAGTATTTTTATTCGTATTGTTATCCTTAAATGGCATCTACTGGTCTTATAATAGATCACTGTACGTTTTGTTGTACGAGTATCGAGTATTAATTATAGACAATTTTATGCCATAAATTATGCGTACGTTTTCATCATTGGGATGGGTTAAACTTGAAATTGAGAATTATGAATGTGTTTTTCGCGTAGATCGATGCTCGTTTGTGGAAAGTGGACGAAAATTGTTCGTAGATTGTTTTTTAAATATTAATCTTGGACTTGGATGTTGGTTACAAAAGTAGAGTATAGGAGCAATCGTTTAGAGGAGTTCGTAGAGTATTGAGCAGATTTTTGAAAGTTGAAATTTTCGCCAAATCTCACTAAATGGATTTAGAAAGCTAAAAAACACTATTTCAGCTCAATTTCAACATGCTGAGTCGACTGGAGCTGCTTTCAAGTTGTTCTCCAGCGACATTTTTGGAAATTCCTGTTACCCAATAAAATGCTATAAAACCGGTCAAAATTATCTTTAGCGTTAATTTAGACTGATTTTGTGGTACTTTTTGAAAACCTAGAATTTCCAGAACACAGCCGAAGGCTCCAGAACAGTTTGAAACCAGCTAATAGGAAGGCCGAAATTTTTTGAGAAGGCTGGCCCATCCCAGGCTTGCTCTTAGCTACGCACTGATCCAAGTTAGTATTGGAGTGATGTAAAATCTTATTTAGTACTTCTTCGAGTAATTTCGCACATGCTTGTAAACATCATTATTGTTTGATTTCAATTTTAAAAACATTTGCGTATGTTCTCACACATCAGGCTCAGGGTTTAATTTCGTTTAGAAAATTTTTCTCGAGAGTGAAATTCATCGATGTCGTAATGAAATCGATGTTGAAATCAGCCACATTTTGTGTACCAAATTGATACAGTTGAATGATTATCCAATATAAACAAACTAACTAAAGTACTCACGTACGTAGAATTTTTTTTTCTTCAACAAATTGGTTCCATAGCTTAATTTATAATCAAGAGCGTTAAAATGGTCGATTTAATTACAAGCTTTAAGCACACCAGAAAGGCGAAAACCGGTAGATGTAATTTTTTTCTGCTGGTATGGCTGGCGGGGGTAAAAAATACAAGCTTCAAGATTTGAAATTCATTCTTGACGTAAATCGATATATTAATCGTCGAGTTCTTAATTACGAAAATTTCGTAGGTATACGGTGTGGTTGTGGTAAATTTTACTCGTGTTTATTGGTATCGAGATCGGAGTATAAAATGACGTATATGTAATGCCTTTAAGGCGTAATTAAAAACGTGTAAAAAAAGCTTGCACGAGAGAGACATGATATACAATTTGCCAAAAGTATAGGGCCAATTTATACGTCGCCGTTTGGGATTTTTTTTTCTGGTTAGCTTTGAAATGTTGTTTCACGCACATGTATGATACAGAAAATGTAGCTGCTTACCTATTTAGATCGAATAGGTTAAATTGCCATGGTTGAATTTGAGAAAATGTTTCTCGATGAGTTGATTCGGTCTAAAATTTATCGTGGAGGGTTCAAACCCAAAAATGTTCACAGTATTTTCACCTCATTTGAAACATTGTTTGGAGGGGGTGGGGGGGGGGTGCTAAAAATTGACCGGAGCTGTGTGGTGACAGCCCAGTCAATATGCAATTTGACCCAAACATAATTACAAACAAAGGTTTTTTTGGTGAATATTGTCTATGGTGGTATTGGTGGTGTGCTGAATAACATACTAAAAGACCCCGCCCCTACCCGACGAGCTACCCCCCCCCCCCAGACCAGTGGATCAAAGCCCCCCAAAATCAGTTTTTCATCAAGAACTCCTGAAATATTGAATTTTGAGTAAAATGAGCCCAGTAATCATTTCATCTCCTCCCCAATACCTATCAAATGAGCTATCGACCAACTCCCTAGCCTCAAGGGGATGGCGCTACGACCCTTCAAAGTGACGTGATTTCAATAATTTTACATTTTATGATTTGTGACTTGTAACCTGTTCTAATTGATGAAATGAAGTCAAACCTGGGGAATGGGATTCTTTTGGGAGCTAGAGTTGACCTCTGGAGTGGGGAGGGTCAAAGTTGAAAATTACAGAAAGGTCATTTTTTTTGGAGGGGCATACCATGACCCCAAATGGATGAAAAGGGCCCAAAATCATACCATCGGACAGTACCCTATCTGTGATCAACATATCCAAGTTTTAGTTTCCTAGAGGTCATCCCCACTCCTTTTAAGATGGAAAAAACCGAAAATAGGGGCAAAATAAGGGGATTTTTAGCTTAATTCCGCTTTAAATGGGGTGGGGATGACCTAGGAAGCTGAAATTTGGATATGTTGATCACAGATAAGGTACTGTCCGATAGTATGATTTTGGACCTTTTTCATCCATTTGAAAACATGTTATGCCCCTCCAAAAAAATGAGCTTTCTGTAATTTTCAACTTTGACCCTCCCCACTCCAGAGGTCAACTCTAGCTCCCAAAAGAATCCCATTCCCCAGGTTTGACTTCATTTTATCAATTAGAACAGGTTACAAGTCCCAAAACATTAAAATGTAAAATTATTGAAATCACGTCACTTTGAGGGGTCGTAGCGCCACCCCCTTGAGGCTAGGGAGTTGGTCGATAGCTCATTTGATAGGTATTGGGGAGGAGATGAAATGATTACTGGGCTCATTTTACTCAAAATTCAATATTTCAGGAGTTCTTGATGAAAATCTGATTTTGGGGGGCTTTGATCCACTGTAGGGGGGTTAGCTCGTGGGGTAGGGGCGGGGACTTTTAGTATGTTGTTCAGCACACCACTCTAGACAATATTCGCCAAAAAAAACCTTTGTTTGCAATTATGTTTGGGTTCGCCCATTTTTTTCTGCTATTTGACTGGGCTATGATATTAGCATGTCTTTTGGCTTCTAAGTAAGGCGACGGTTCAGTAAACCAATGCTCCAAAAAACATCCCTTTGAACTTGAAAATTCAACCCCAACAGAAATATTGTTGAACTAAACGTCTAATTTGACCGAGCTTTCGTTTATCACGATGAATCGAATCAGCGAACCGAGTTATCGGATATTTTAATATTCGAGTAAAAAATTTTCTGAGAAGGAACGAATCGCGTGCAGTAGGACATAAACTTTGGTAGCGATTGGGTGGCTGCTTAGATGAAATTTAACGATTATTCGAAGGGATCGCGGTCGCGGTGTAACGTATTCATCGACCACCAGCACCGGTACCACCTTGTTTCGTGACCCCCCCCCCTTCCTTCGTCGTTCATTTTTCGAACCCTTTGATAGCTAGTATTACTCGCGAGTTAGCCGAGACTTTGGCGCTTATTAAAAGGAATACCATTTTGCGGTAGTGTCATCGCATCGATCTAGGTACCTATGTACCTTGTACATGTCATTTTTTTTCTCTCTTCGAAGTAATAATGTATCCAAAAGAATGCGTAATTTCACTCTTGTTTCTTTGTCGGCCTCGACAATCGATCGAGTTTGTAAACACGAGGAACGAAAAGAGAAAAAAAATGTAGGTATACGTAATGCCGCATTGTTTCTCTTTCAGTTTACACAGTGTATAAACTTATGACGACGACGACGACTACGGTGACGAAAAATACCAGTACACAGCACGAGCACGCGGTTATTTGAACAAGTTCGGATCAGAATTTCATGTTAACGTTCGATTAACCTTGGTGTGTAAAATGAAAAGGAAGTTTTTAAAACGAAGTTTTCATAAATGATAGCGTAGCTTGCTGCTGTCTCATCTGCTGCTGTAAATGGCTGTGTGCTGTGTGTTTTAATCATCCGAGGTCGATGACATTCGAAAGACCGAACAGGCGTTGGTGTCGTTCGGGCAATTTTTTTTTCTTACAAAAGCAGCCCGATCGAGAAGCTCTTACGCGGCCATTTTTCTACGTAAATGATCCCAATACAGGTAAGAGAAGCTGGGCTGGCATCAATCTATCACTTTGACAAATTCTGTGCAGATTAGTTTTCTAAAAGAAAAATTTGAGGATTCGATTGGCGTTTGCAGCTGACCTATGTGATATGACCGGTGTTGTGTTGGGTAATTTGGTAATCTTTCTGTCTTTTACAAGTACATTTGATGTACCAATCATCAAGTGCGTGTGTCTGTGTGTCTATCTATCTGCCTGCTTATCGTGTATTGTATGTAGATTGATTGAATTACGATATCGAGAATGAATTAAGACAGCTGCTGCGTAATTAGACGATTTTAATACTTAGTATAGGACTTATGAATGTCATGTAGTGTCGAGAAAACGCCTTACGATAGTATTCTTTCTTCGAATCAGTGCTGAGTGAGCTCATTGATGAGGCACCTGTGCCTGTTATGTGTCCTCATGGTGCGTGTATGTGATCAAGGTGCCCTGTCAGTAACCACGATACGACCTAATCGTACTAGATTCGGTGTTTACTAATTCATGGTACACACTATACAGTCGCAGAAAAGGACGTGGTTCTTTGTAGGCTTTGTCGGTGATAGAATAACTAATCTGGGGTCTAGGGAATAAAACGTGCTGCACTTGGTGTTGCTACGTGCTTCAATTTTTTTCAACGTGGTTCGAAGAGTAAAGAGGTGACGGATTTTGTTGTTTGTGTTGACTCTAACTGGAGAAGTGAAACCATAGTAAGATGTAGAATTTGATTTTTCTGAATACATTTATTATACTGTGTTTGTGCTAGAGGTGGTGATTCCAAGTTCTGATAGTGAATTTTGAGTCCATTTTAACTTGATGAGATTTTCTCTCCTGCTTTTCAATTATTGCTCACGCTTCGTATCACCACAGGGTTTGTTATCGATGTCTGTATAATTATTTTGTTATCTCAAATGAGAACTGATAACAGTTTATCGGTGGTTTACAATATCATGAAGCGGTCGTGTTAAGATTTGATGTCCTAATGGAAATCACTCTATGCATAATGGCAATCGCCGGATTTGAGTGGGAGTGGTATGTTGGCAATTTTTTTTTCTTGCTGACGATGAGTTTCTCGATGAATGCTGGGAAATCGAGTCGCTGAGTTCCAAGTTGGTGTACCTTATTAATACATACATAGACATTTATGTAGATTAGCATGGATTGCAAAAAGAAAAATGTCGGTGGATTTTAAACAAAATCTGTGAAAATTTTGATTTTGAGTTGAGAATCACTCAGAAATTTTTTTTAGCTCCTGAAGTGTTCCTGGAGGGGAGGTATGAGTTCTCAAAGAGTTAGTTTTTTGTATTTTTCAATTAATTGTGATTTTCTAGCTTCACCCTCCCTGTTTTTTTTTGGGAATAATGGCCCAGCTCCAAAAAATAATGTTTGAGATTCTACGTTGACCTAGGTCATTGCCATCAAAATCCAAGACCTTTTTAGGACGCTCAGTAGAGCCCTAAAAAGGTCTCTGAGCGATTGAAAATTTACAAATTACTCATTTTTTGGTAAATTCATGTTTTGAAAATATTATTTCACATTATTTGTGCCAAAACATCAAAAATGTATCATTTTTGAAACTGGGAGAATATTTTGGAATTCAATAGTTCCAATTTTATGGTCATTAAGTACTTCTGGTTTTAAAAACTTGAGAAAAATTGTCGAAAATTGATCAAATTTTTCGGTTTTGCAAAATTGGTAATCATTGCCATAAAATTGGCAACACTGCATTTCAAAATCTTTGAGAAGAAAATATTTTCCAAACATTCACCCAGAAGTGAGCGATTTGCAAATTTTCAACTACTCAGTAGAACTCTAAAAGTGGTCTTGGATTTTGATAGCAAAGGGTCTAGGTCAACGTAGACTCTGGAATAGTGAAATACCATCTTTTGGAACTAAGCTATTTGTATCAAAAGCAGGTTATGCAGGGGTTAGAGCGAAGAAAGCACGATTTTTTCAAAAATCCCCCCCCCCAGGGCCCATATCTATTTACCCTTCCAGGAGTAACTTCAACTTATGGATAACAAATGAATTAGTTCGTTCGTTCATTCATGGTAGTTCTCAGATGTTTTGTAATATTGGCAACACTGTAAAGATGTAAGACCTTGCAGCCAATCAGAATTTCAATGGGCTTTGAACGATTATAAATTGAAAAGTTGAATTCCACCACAAAAATGATTGACATGCTTATTCTGTTGATGAGAATGTTCACTTTTCTTATAATTTTGTTGTATTGGCAACGTCGCTTAAGATGATTCCTTGCCTGAGTTATCACAAGATCCTTGTGGAAACAAATCTGGATCTTTTTTTGGATGATCCGCAGTTTGTACTCAGAATATTTTTCTGTTCAAGTGATCCCTGATCTGTTTTGAAAATGCAGATGATTCTATTGATCCATGATTTGAATTATTCAAAAAACTTAGCAGATACAAAAAATACTCCAAAATATGAAATGAAAATTGAAATAACTGATGCAAAGTTGAAACTCAAGAGATCTTTTCCAAAATTGCACCCAGATGAACCAAATATCTCTATTGAATGTCAAATAGTACAATTTCCCTTCCACTATACCTTTGAAACTTTCAACTATTGAAGTTTTGATATTGACTTTATAGATTCTAGCTGATCATTTTTTGCCTTATTCTTGCTAATTTTATTCTGTGCTGAGGGGCTAGGGGTAAGTGATTCTGATTAAGTATGATCAGATCTGGAGAAATCCAGTCAGGTTTTTCCTATTGTGTCTAATCAGGTTCTGAACAGATCCAATTGTCAAAATCTGACATCATTTTTTGCCCTTGAAATGTACGATTTTCAATGACATGATTAATAGTGGCAACACCGCATAACGTTGTTGATTAAAATGGAAACCGCTGTATGAGTGGATGATTTACATTGAATACCCAGCAGTTTTGTGGTTCTGTTTTCTCTGATTTAGTATCTGATAAAATATATCATGTTGCCGTGCATACGTTAACGTATGGAATTTCCGTAGAATTTCCCATTCATTTTGTATTATTGGCAACGTTGCTCTAAATATAACCTTCGACTTCTGATGCAGTGAGGTTTTCAAAGACATTCAGTTTCGTTTGATTCACCAATAACAGGTATTTTTTGTGATGAAAAATGAGTGAGTGTAATTTGGTAATAATTTGGTAGTATTGGCAACGTTGCTTTCATTGATATTCCGATGTTGTACCAGTGTTTTTAGCGACTTCGTGAGTATAAATCCACACCAACTTAAGAGGTTGAAAGTGTTGCTTTTGAAAGTGTGTACTGTCTGAATATTTTGTAATTTTGGCAACGTCGCATAAAGATGGAATTTTAATCATATTAACAGTTCGAAAAGTTGTTCACTTCAATTATAAACTTATTCTGATCTCATTTTCCGGATGATAGAACTTCCTAATGTATTAAGTATTGTTCTGTAATTTTGCAATATTTCGTCAAATTGGCAACGTTGCACGCACGAAACTGTTTCCCGATCTGTCACAACTTGTGATTGATTAAAACCACCAAATTACGAAAATATTCTCGAATAATTCGCCATCTAAAAGACGTCTCGTCGGGTTCAACCTACGCACACATACGTTTCTATTGTACGTATACGTAACATGTTCACGAGATATCATTTTAATCCGTTTAGCAATATAATGTTTTCCACAATAACGGAGTTAAAGAAGTAAATTTTTCGAGAGAATTTTATAGCTTAGTGAAAATCGCTCAGACGTCTGAAGAAGAAAGAAAAATTTATGAAATATAAGTATATTTTCCCTCTTACGAAACGATTTTCACGTGCGGTATTTTACAAAGAATTGAACCACGACTAGATTACATAAATGAATTGTGCAGGTTCGGTAATTTATAGAGATTTTTTATTTCTATTCTTCACCCGAAGCCGTGGTTTTTTCTTTTATACGAATTCACGCCTCGTGTGCTTTAAATGATAAAATTATATGTGGCTCGATTACATACGTACTGTAGGTATAGATAGGTACAAAGATGAACGTTAATGATTCATAGAATTTTGGGGTTCGAGATAGGATTTCAGCGAGCATTGTCGCTGTATTATATTGACGTAATTTTCGAGTGTTTTCATCGAATAGAGAGAATTTTCAATTGGTCGATGTTTGATTTGAGTACTCGTAGGGTCGAGATAAGCACAATTTTTCACACCTTCGAAGCGAATTCTTTCATTTTTTTTTTTCAATAAAATGAAATATCGAGGTCATGATTGAATCGAATGTGGTTGGCGCGAGGGTGTGAGGCTTTGGTATATGTAAAACCATAAGTTTTGTTTGCGAATTTGCGGCTCTTCGTCTATACGTTAACCTCGGTAATTAACGACCAGCAATACGGACCAAAGTCGTGTGAAAAATACATAATGAAGTTGGGCTTTTTGATTTGACATTTTCGATTAGCTTTTAATTTGCCATTCGAGTGGTGTTTGTTTTCGTATATATACGAGTAATTTGAATACCGTGTTGATTACACGTACTGTATATTATGTAAAATAAATCAGGATACGAGAATTTCTTTCGTTTCGATACGTCGTCGTACACTAAACAATAGCCAGATAATTAGTACGATCTTCATCGAGGAAAAAATAGCCGGCATTTTTGGCAGAGCTCAAAGCATCAAAGTTTTACGTTAATTATACCCATGCGTGTCTTACAGTCCGTATACATATAACTTTGTATGTTTATGTCGCGTATGTTCGTCTGCTGATGAAGTTCGTCGAATCGACGATATTATTAATAATAATTGAAAATGTCCTACGGTAATGATAATGACTAATACCAGTGTGGTATATCGTATATGTGGTGGAGTCATTGTGTTCAAGTATGACCTCAACGTAGGTTATCAACACAGTAAACTTGTAGGTCGTCGGTATGAATTTTTAGAATAGGTAAATTAAAACGCGTCGTAGAAGGTTTGTAAATACCTGAGGTTATTATTTTTCTTCGACGATTGAGATTTTGTTATTTTTTCACTCTGACTACTACGGTACAGAAATGTGTTTATTTCGCCACATGAAGTTATTGCGGTTTAAATTGATCTTCCCTCAGAGAGGCTTTTGCGGTTGAAATCAAGACACTTGGCTGGCTAGAATTAGAAATCGTAACCCATCCTCTGTCTCTTTTCAGTTGTACCTGGTCGTCGACTCATTGGCGTTATGTGTTTATCGCAGTCTGTTTTGTTGTTAGGCTAAGGTTGAAATTGAAAAATCTCCAAGACGTTGGAGGTTGTTGGGGTGGAAGAAGGAGTACGTAGTACGTATACAAAAGAACAGCTGCACGGTTCTGTGTCGACCTTGAGCCTTTTTTTTTCTCTTCTTCTTTGTAGTGTAAAATGATCTAAAAGTATAATGCTTGATGCTGGTCTGATCTTGTTGTAGAGACAAGTAGTCATTTACTGTACGTGTTTGTAACCGTGAGAGTTGTATTATAGGTAATTGATGGATTTGTCGTCACCATGTAGCCAGTGCTAGACGTTGCTTGCTGGTGAAAGATTTTGCAGGAAATTGGTCATTAAATGCAGTTGTGATTTAGTGGTCTAAATGAGAATTTTGGGTTTTGTTTCGGATGAAAAGGAGACAAAAAAAAAAATCACTGAAATTGATATTGATAACATGAGGTGTGGAAAAAATAGAGACTGAAGATTGATAAAATGGAGAAATCAAATTTTAGGTCTAGAAGTTGCACAAAAGTCGAGAAAAATCTGGTTTAAAAAAAATTAGAAGTTGAGAAATTTTTTTTTTCTTGAAATGAAAAACGTGTCAAGTGACAGATTTTGAATTTTTTGCCTTTGTGGTGGAAGAGAGAGTGGAGGAAAAACTTGGAAATTAGGACAAAAAGGGTAGAATAATTTAATCTTGCAAATTTGGTAGACACCTTAGCTATTGAAATCTGATGTGGAAAACACTATTAATTGGTCATTGCCTTGAAAATTTGAGGAAAAATTGAATGTTCAACGTCTAATTTTTAAAATTTATATTCTCAGAATAGTTTGAAAAATGTGGAACATCTGTAAAGAAAAATGGTGGAATAATGTTAATTTGCCAAACCTAATGCGATACAGTGTAAAATTGAAAAGAAAAGTACAATACATATCTAAAAAAATAAAGCAAAATTGTTTCTAAATTGAAAGGGAACACGAAGTTTTGAAAAAAAAAAAAAATGGTTCAAAAACCAGGTGAAATGAGTTTGAAATTATGATGAGGTAAAAAAACATTGAAGATTGAATAAAATGAAATGAGAAAAATTCAGAGGTTAATGACATCTGAAAATTTGGAAATTTTTACGAACAAAAAAAGTGTAGGTAAACTAGGTAAAACGTTGGAGGAAGGTCATTTTGGCCCCCTCCCTTCCTGAGCAAATATTTGCTTGTAGAAAAATGATTTCTATTTTCTATAATGAATTTTCAATGCTTGGCTCATGTGCAATTGATTATTCATGAGTCACGACCATTGACCTCAAGTACTTAATTTTTCAGATTTTAAGTCATCAGTCATTTTGAAAATTGAGGATTCTCTCAATTTCCTCGAGTCGAATTTTAAGTCATCAGTCACTTGGAAAATTGAGGATTCTCCGACTTTCAAAACCAAATTTGAAATTGCAGATGGAAACGATGAGAGGCTAAGTTGATGGGAATTTGCTATAAAATTTCATCACTCGAAAATTTTTCCTATTTTCATCTTTCTATTTTTTTTAGGACTTACAAACGAAAAATTTCAACGCAACATCTCATTCTATTTTTTGACAGCTCACGAGAAAAAAATATGTTCACTTTGCAGTAAAATTGAAATGAAATGAATTCAAATATCGCTGAATTTTCGATTTTAAAAATTTTCATTTTGGAATTTTAAATTTAGGAAAAATGTGATGAAAAACTTAAATTTTTAACCAAAAAAAATTTTTGAACTTGAAATAATTTTTATTTTGGATAAAATGAAAATTTGAGTAGCAGCAATTTTGAAAATTTGTTGACATTTCAATTTGGAATATGGAAGCAAAAATAAGACGTAAGCATCTTATCTCTACAGAAAAATTGAAGGATTACCAAATTTTCAAAATCGAATTTCTAAAATGAATTATTGGTAAAAGTGATCAAAAATTTTAATTTGTACTTGCCATACATACAAGTCCAGAAGTCTTCCAAAATGAAAATTTTCTGTTGGAAAATTTTGATGCTGCATAAAAATAGTATTGGTTTTTATATTTCAAACATCTTTTTTAAAAATTACCCCCCCCCCCCTCCCGTCAATTTGATGCAGAAGTATGATATGAATGGCATAGTAAATATATTTTTGAATGAATGAATGAAAGTTTTATTATTATTTGGTTCAGCACAATTTAGCGTTATTCACGAATTTTACAAATAGGATACTTACTTTTAAAAAACTTGAGAAAGAAAAGAGTTAGGGCTAAGAAACCTAAAAGAAATTTTGAGGAAGTTTTGGTTTGAGTCTTGAAGGTCGACTTGGCCCAATAACAAAGCAGCAAGCGAGGGTGTTTTCAGATAATTTGTTCAGGTATTTTTCAGTTACAGTTTTCAGAAAGTCGTTGATCGTTTCAATTTCGAGCTCACATTGTATTTGGATATTCTGGCAAAACCATGGAGCGTTAGTGGCAATTCGACAACATTTATTTTGGAATATTCGAAGTTTCGTCTTGTTTGTTTTGGAGGTACTGTACCACACTGGAGCCGCATATGTAAATGTAGGATGAAGAATAGTCTTGTAGATTGTAATGCTGTTTGGATTTTCAAGTGCAAACTTCTGTTGATTAGAGGGAAAAGTGTTTTGAGTTTGAAGTAGCTAGCTTTCATTTTCTGTGAGATGTGACTTGTGAAAGTAAGTCGTTTGTCAAGGAATACTCCAAGATATTTAACGGCATCATCACTCCATTCTATTGTAGTGTTTTTGATATTAATGTTTCTGGCAGGGTTACAGTGATGTCTCAGTGTGAAGATTTTTGTAACTGTTTTGTTTGGATTGAGTTCAAGTTTCCAGGATTTTCGCCAGGAGTTAGTGGTGTTGATACTTTGTTCGAGTTTGTCGATTGCACTGGAGAGATTACTACTTTGGGTGCATAAGCAGATATCATCTGCAAATTGAAGAATTTTAGCATTTGATAAAGTTGTGATGTCATTGCAGTAGATGTTGAAAAGCATAGGGCTTAAAACAGCTCCTTGAGGTACGCCTCTGAAGATAGGTTTAGGGTCCGAAAGTGAATCGTTGATGCGAATCTGGAAGTAACGGTCTGATAAGAACGATTTGATAATATCAAATAAAGTAACCGAGGTACTTGAGTATTCTGAAATTTTTGTAGGAGACTGGAATGCCATATAGAGTTGTAAGCTTGTTTAATGTCCAGAAACGCTGTGGCAGTGTACTGTTTATTTTCAAATCTTTGGTGGATAATTTCGGTAAGACGATGGAGTTGATGTGTTGTTGCTATATGTTTTTGAAAGCCAAACTGAAACTGAAATATATTTTTGAAATTGGGTAAATGAGTTCAATTTTTTTAACGTGAAAAACTAAAATAGTTGGGATGACCTATTTGGACTTTCTTTGAAATGAATTGAATCTGATGAAGAGGTCAAAAAGAGTTTGCGCAACCCTGATTTTTAACGAGTTAGAAATTCTTTTTGGAAATGAAATAAGAGCATCTAAAATACCTAGTTAAAACTTGAAAAAATTTAAAAAAATAAAACACCTGAAATTACCATAATTTGGAAAAATAAAGAACGAAAACACGATCAAAAACTGCAATTGAAAAATTACATTCCTCGATAATTTAAAAATCTGAAATGATTCACTGAAATAAAATTCATCAGTGTTGAAAAATTGGTAATTTTACTGCATTCTATTTTTCATGAAATGAAGAGGTAAAACGTAAAAATCTTTTTCTCTAAAACTCTCCTTTATCGTGAAATATTTACGACTTTTGCAAAAGTACTCGGTTTTTCATCTTCCAAACCACGAATAATATGAATATTTAAGCGAGCCAACTTTTTAGTGCTGTAATGCGTTATGCGTGCGTGTAACACATTGCGTCGAGGTTTCCCTTCTCCCCCCTTTTTTTTCGTAAACCAGCATTTTCATTGTACCAAATTTCATTTCTAATTCAATCGTTCGAAGCGAAGAATGTAAAAATAAAATCTCGTTTAGGAAAATATTCGTACGACCTTACTCATCGATCGATTCTCGTCTCGATTCCAAAGTTTACCATAAAATGTATCTGCTTCAGACGATAACTAATTATTTTCGAAAATTTATCAATTTGAAACCTACGTTGGAAATGATGTTGATAATTAATTTAGTTAGGTATTTGTCTGCCATAACACGTCACATTACCTACCTTTAGTTATCTCGGTTTTTAGCGTGTAGAAAATACGAGTACGTAGAGTAATAATTGTTAAAGCTGCTCGTGAAAGATTTTTATTCATCAATTTTACAAGTCTGTTCGAAAGTATGACCTTTGAATAGAATAGCAAACAGAAACGCATAATTGAAAATCCTGTTTTGAATACTATTCACACATAACTGTTATCTTTTGTTCTGTACTCTCTAAATTTGAAACAGTCAATTTCACTGCTTAGCAGTCACGACATTTTGCCTTTTTAAAGCAGTAGTTTTTTTTACTGCAAAACAGTGAAAAATTACTGAATTGGTCAGTAAAAAATCATTTTGACTGACCAATTCAGTAATTTTTCACTGCTTTGCAGTAAAAAAAACTACTGCTTTAAAAAGGCAAAATGTCGTGACTGCTAAGCAGTGAAATTTGACTGCTTTAAATTTAGAGAGTATGAGTTGAAATTCGTTGCTGTTTTCAGACACGTTTTAAGCTCAAGATCGTTCGTAGATTTTCGCCTTTACACGAGTATAAGAGAGAAAGGCGAAGAGAAAAAACCTCAACCTTGGGATTTCTATTTGTCTATTGTTGAGTCGCATTTATCAAGACGAACTAATACGAAATAATTTTTTCTTTCCTCTCTCGGACGCATTTTATTTTCAAAAGGAAAGATACACGATGTCTTTTTTAGTGTATTCGATCCATATGGGATGCTGATGCTGGTGGTTAGCGGATGTGCGGGTCTAATGCTCGATTTGTGTACATTTGGTAAATTAAACGTAATTAATTAATTGTGTGGGTTGATTTTGATAAAGCACATAAAGGAGTCTCTTTCTGTTGGTCATAACGTCGAGTTTCTTTTTTCATATAAATAAATATCAACTACGAAGAGAATTTCGGTGACCCAACGAGGCGTTTTGTTTTGTGTTTGTTTGTATAATCGTTATAGTGACTCGGGCTCACCCAACTCGTTGAATTTTTTCAATTAAACGGAGTCTTTTCTCTATGTAAATACTTCTGACCCAATTTTATTCGATTTGATGAAATTGTGTCGGTGATTTTTCCTTATATTTGTAACTTTTTTTATTGACAAGTCGACGTCGTCGCATCGATATCCTTCTATCTATCGCTCAATTAAATCATCTTCATCGATTAGCGTGCTTTTTCGAAGGTCGCTTAAGGTGCTAATCGCTAATGAAATTTCCGAGAAACTTGTATATACTCGCGTATTATTTGTTTCCATTCGAAGGGCATCGACAATTTTGAAATTGACAGCGTCACCCAAAGCCCGCAACCTTTTACGGATTTATCGTCGTTTCGAAATTGAAAATCGAACCGTATTATTCCTCTGATGTATCTTCTTCTTGGTGTTTTTTTTTAATGCATTGACAAGCGATATTGTGACGTAATTAATGTATAAATCACTCGATTGCGCGTGTAATTTTATCGATGAATGTACGAGGAAGAAGGTCGAAAAAAAGGGAAGGATTTTTGAAACGTTTGGTGAGGCTGGATTGCTATATTGGATTCTAAATCGATGCCGAGCTCAGTTTATTATATTTTCATTTTGAATGAACGAGGTTGCTTTTATGTGGCTAACTGCGGCTATTCACAGGATAAATGGTCGAGTCGAGATGAAGGTGAGGAATTAATGTACGATGTGATTTATGCAATCGAAGTTCTTGAAAATTGAATGTGGTTAGATTGATGGGGGTTTGAGGTGACTTCTGGATGTAAAAATCGTAAAAGTGATGTAGTTGATTCATTTTTATTCGATGAATGGCGTTTAAAAAATACATTGCGGTGGTTCTTTTTGTACTTTCAGTACTTATGGTGTTGTACTTTTAGACTATGGTGAAATATTTTGAGAAAAAATGGCAAAGTGAAAATTTTTACAAGGGAAAGAATTAAAGTGACACACTACGATTTGAACGAAACCAAGCTAGATCGAAAAAGCATGTCCTAAAAATCCCGTAACCAAAATTTCAGATGCTGTTTTGATTTTTTGACAAACTTTTGAAAATTAAAAAAATTTAAAAAAAAACTGTTTTTAGGGTGATTTTAAAACTTTTTCATTAAATATGAATTTTTTTGAGTAAAGTGGACTAAATTAAGTAATTCCTTCAATTCAACACCCCCACTTTATCAAAATTTCAGATGCTGTTTTAATTTTTTGACAAATTTTTGAAAATTAAAAAAATTTTTAAAGAACTGTTTTTAGGGCGATTTTAAAAATTATTCATTACGTAAATATGAATTTTTTTGAGTAAAATGAACCAAATTGAGTGATTCCTTCCATTGAACACTCACTTTATCAACAATTTCCAGTTTGAGCCATTCTGGAGTGTTCAGATCGCTCTGAAGTGTCCAAAAATGAACTTCTAAAACAGTCGCGAGGGTGCCCAAAAACACTGACCGAAATTTTAGGAGCTGAAATTCATCTTTAGCCTCTCCAAAGCGATCTAAAATTCTAAAAATGCATATATTTTCATGAAAAAGTTTGAAAATTGCCCTTG
The DNA here is from genome assembly GCF_950023065.1 of Planococcus citri. Taxonomy (NCBI): domain Eukaryota; kingdom Metazoa; phylum Arthropoda; class Insecta; order Hemiptera; family Pseudococcidae; genus Planococcus; species Planococcus citri. The sequence goes on along the minus strand of NC_088679.1, from coordinate 21,682,153 downwards.
AAACAGCTTTTTTGAATTTTTTGAATTTTCAAAAATTTGTCAAAAATTCAAAATTGAACTCTGTTTTTGAAAAAATTGAAATTATTTTACAAAATGACGCAGCATTTTTTCAAAGGAGCAAAATTTGTAACTCAACATTTCAATTGGTATAGGTAGCTTAGTGTTCAGAAAAAAATGTTTCACTTTTTGCCTACTCCCCCCCCCCTTCTAACAAAAATAACTATACTGGCAGAGGGGAAAGTGAAATTATATTTTTTTATTGAAACACATATAATTTTAAAAAAAAAAAACAGTTTGTTTATAAAAACAAGCCATATCAGCTATTCGCTGATTGCAAAAGGGTTTTTGCTTTTTGTTAGTTGCTTTTTAGTTTTTTTTTTCGTAAATTTGATTACAGCCAATGAGCCAAAAGCAAGAAATGTACAGAGTAATGAATTTGCAAAAAAGCTGTAAGAAAGCTGAATAAATAAAGCTTTTGGCTTTGGCTAGCTTTTTAGCTTTCAAAACCCCAAAACTTCCTCAGCTTTTAGCTTTCAGCTAGCTTTCCATCCCATGGCTTTATGAATAATTATTGATGAAAAAAATCATTAAAATAAATGATAAATTAATCTAAATTCCAAATTACATATTAAATCTCTCATCTGGCAATGATAAACACTAATCACAGATTGGTCTCTCCAAAATGCTATTCACTGATTGGCTACAAATTGAAAAACTTATGGTTAAAATCAATTGTAATAGGGTTTTTAGCTGCTAGCAGCAGAAACCCTAATTATTGAACTACATAAGATTCTATAATTCTAATGCAAGAAAAGTCGAAAAAAATAAATATTTCTAAAATTGAGAAAAATTATTTAAGTTATTCTGGAGAAAGTGATTTATTTGAGAAAATAATTTTTTAATGTAATATTTTTGTCAAAAAATATCACGTTTTTTAAAAAAAAGTTCTAGAATAGGTAAGTACATACATAATATTTTTGAGTATGGTATACATTTTAATAAAAAACAGTTGATCAGGTTTTTTTTAGCAATTAAAAAACATTGTACGTACTCATGATTGGGAAATTCATACTCATTTTCTCAAAATTATCGATGGAATATTTTCTTCGAAGTCTTCGTACTTTTGTCCGGTAACCAAAATTTGAAATTTTTGAAAAATTTGTTGAGCAATATCTCCTAAAATAATAAAATTTTTATAAAAATTCTTTATAAATTGAAAACACGTTTTTCAAAAAAATTTAAAATGCTTTTTCATCCGAAGAAATTTCTATCGCATCTCAACCAACGATGAACCATTTTGTACTCGAATAGATTAATATTTACTCGAAAATATTAGATGTAAAAGCCATTGTGATCCAATACTCTGTATACAGATTTATATTACCAGTCAAACCTTTCTGCCTTTCACTCCGTTCTATTTTCGACCAACTTATTTGTTCCTTTTCACGAAATAAAACTCGACAAAAAAAAAGTTCAGCCCAGATTAAAAGTCGAAATAAGCTATCTGGTATCTGCTGCTAAAATCGATATTTAGCGAGATAAAAAGTTGAAAATAACCTCAATTCGGTAATTTGAAGCCGAAACCGCAGGAAAAGCTTTCGCATACTTGTATATTTTGCTTTATTCTTGAAACTTGAAGGTACAAGTTACTCGAGGTTTTAATGATTCGTTGATACTATATTTTCAAGTTTTAGTCTAAATTTTCCTCGTTTTTTTCTCGATTTAATTTTTTTTTTCAAATTTTATCCGATTTATCTCATAATTTTGTAATTTTTTTTCGAAATTTGTTGCAAAGAAGGACAAACGAGTTATAAAACTTTATTACGTGTACTCGAGCGATGATAAGTTATTTTCATTATCTTGTTGATTCAGATTTCGTCATTTTTTTCTGTTCACATTTACGAATTTTTTTTTTTCATCTAAAGTAATCCGAGAGCCAAATTTTGTACGTTGGTTTTTTTTTTATTCTGATAGAGACACTTTTACGACTACGAACTGTAATAGGGCTACAAAATATATCGTGAAGGAAATCGCATTTTCAGGAAGATGCTAGTAGGAGGGCAAGCGATACATCGATGACCGCGAAATTCTTCGGTCGTGTGCAGGTGTAACCTTGTAAATCATTTTTTTATTTAATAAAATTCTCGCGGAATATTCCTATTTACGGGAAAAAATATTATTGCTTTTTTTCTCTCTCTCTCTTTTTCGCCTTCTGTCATTTTCTTAATAACCGGTATCGGTAGAGATAACAGGCTCGTAGATTAATTATATACGAACGACGCGTTGATTGATATTTGAAAAATTTACCTCACTTGGTATTATACCATGTTGTACCTAGCTAGGTATTTAATTGGTAGAGATGAATTTTTCAAAGGTCTTTCGTTTTATTGGTATGCTATACGTGTCGCAGGTACCTAAAAAGTGTGTAAATTGAGTGATTGAGAAGACTACCGTGTACGTGATAATACCCCTCATTCACGTGCTGTATAAGATTTGCGAGGATTATACATACAATGATTAAGTGAATTTTGAGAGTGGAATTGATATTACGACCCTCATAGAAAATCACTACTAGCGTCATTACTAAAAAAAAACACTAGTAACTTTTTCGGCAAGTAGCGTCACTACTACTGACAGACGTTACTAATGACTAGTAACGTTTGTCAATAGTAGTGACACGCGCAAATTTGCGCATTTTGCACTGAAAATCATGGCAAAAACATGTTAATGGCAGCTATTTACTCGTAGACCCTCCTAGAACAACGAATTCTGCCCCAAAAAATTTTGAAAATTAAAAAAAAATTCATGCCTGGGGTGGGGTTCGAACCTGCAACCTCTCACTCTCTAGTCACCAGCCTAACCAACTAGGCCACTGGGGAAGTTGGAAGATGAGGTGTTTGAAACATTTATATGCACTTTTTAGCACTCTGGACTTTAAAAAAATTTCAAGTTGAATGATTTTTTACAAAATTAAAACAGAGTTTTTGGTGTGTTGATTTTTCTAGATAAAAATTAAATGGATATCATACACTCGTATTCGATATTTCTTTGCGAAAATGGACCCTTCCTCGTCCCCTTACCCTCGTTCCCCCCTCCGAGGGGGCTGGTACCTCGAATTTTTTTTTTCATTTTTCGACTGGAATTTAGGCTTTATTCGCAAAAATCATGGACTTTTTTCCGTTCCTCTCCCCTCCCCTCCCTCTCCGAATTTTGAAAATATAAATGGGGCCCGAGCAGCTGAGCAAGCCATGACAAAAGCTTTTGACAATTGACAATTCTTCATTTTTTTCAGGATATAATTTCTATATGCAAAAAATTGAAATGTTAAATGATTGTTTCCAGATATTTGGTGAAAAAAAGGGAGTTTTAGATTGAGGATTTCTGGTAGTTTGACTGAAATGCAGCAGAGGACCCTTTTTTAAAAAAAAATTCAAGTAAAAAAATCGCATTATTTGTGATATGAGAAGTCAATTTTGCTACTATTTAATTTTGGTTGGAGAAAGAAAAAGGAAAATGATCTGGCCCAAGCAAAAACTTTTCAATAATTCATAATTTCAAAAAAAAAACATGGTTTTTGGGAATTCTTTAATTTTTATTTTTCACCAATTGTAGGTACCTGCCATAGCTGTTAGTAGTGTCAGTTTAATCGTTACTAGTGTCGGCTTGGTCATTAGTAGCGTTGAATCATTCACTAGTAATGTTGAGACAGTCGCTAGTAGTGCCAAGCTGATCGCTAGTAGCGCCAAATCAGTCGCTAGTAGTGTCAAGCTAGTCGCTAGTAGTGTCGAGCTGGTCGCTAGTAGTGTCGAGCTGGTCGCTAGTAGTGTCGAGCTGGTCGCTAGTAGTGTCGAGTTGGTCGCTAGTAGTGTCGAGTTGGTTGCTAGTAGTGTCGAGTTGGTCGCTAGTAGTGTCAAGTTGGTCGCTAGTAGTGTCAAGTTGGTCGCTAGTAGTGTCAAGTTGGTCGCTAGTAGCGTCAGTACAAGCGCTAGTAACGTTTTCGGTATCACTAGTAACTTTTTCAGAAACGCTAGTAATTTTTTGAAGTCGCTAGTAGTGATTTTCTATGAGGGGATGCTATTTTCAAGAGAAGATAAGCATAATTTCGTAAAAAATGTGTGTGGATATTATGCCCAAACGGTTATCGATTACTTACCCTTGTTCAATGTTCAGCAATAAAGGTCGTTGTCTTTTTGATAATTCTCTGCTGTACGTATTTTAATATGATTTACGTAAAAGATAAGGAAAAGAAATAGACTGGAATGACCTACCGTAAGATGATTTCAAATGTGAGATGTGAGAGTCGATCTTCGATAATTCATCGACTATAATATACTATGACCTATTTGCATAATTACCACGATGCAGCAAGACGTATATGGTATGGGTCGTGACCTATACGAATGTAAATAAAAATTCATGTCTGGGCGCTTGTTTATTGTTGACGAGCTCGCTATATTCACAGTGGCTCTCGCTAGTTTGTGCATTTGTATTTTGTTGTACGAGTAGAAGATAACAGTGCACGACTTGTTTGGTGCATTGTGCATACTCTGCTGCAAGTTGATTGTATGCATAGTGTGTGAGGTAATGAGTGTTGTTGATGTTGTGGATGCTGAGACTGGTTTCTGTGATGATGGGTTCGGTTGATTCGACTTTGGGCGGAGTTTGTCTGTGTGTGGATGTGTATGGGTCGTTGATCGTGAATTGTTAAAGGTCAAGGGAAGCGTTCGCGGTTCATGAAAATATATAGATTGTTTTGAAGGACTTTTTCGAGAAACGTGTTGGTTTGGTAATGAATAATGATATTGAAGTCATTTCGACATATTGAATTTGAAAAAAAAAAATGATTCGTAATCGAAAAGCCAGGTAACCAGTTTGAAAACTCTCTTCTACAAAGATGAGTTGTTTTTAAAGATTGGTCAGCCACAGAAATCACCATTACGTCTATTTTCAGCAATCTGACATAAATTAAAATATGGTTTTTGAATACATTTTCTAAGGTGACCGAACAAAGCATCGGATCACACAAATTTTTCAATTTTTCTGAGATTCGAAGCTTATTGCGGAACTCAGGGGGCTCTAATCATAAAAGTAAGTTGAAATTTGAAATCAGCACTATCGAAAGCATAACAAACGATATGTCACACGATTGATTTTTTTTCTTCAAAATTTCAATTTTAAAGGGAGGGAGGGGGGGGTCGCAATTTATGAGGATTTGAAAATTGGGATTAAATGGCTTCCTTACTAAAAAAATCCAAATTCTAAAAAAAAAGTGAGCCATAGAATGGAATTTTTGAAAAAATTGCCTCCAAAGGAAGGAAAGAGGGGTAAAAAAATTTCAAATCATCGAAAAAGGTGATATGGATATTGGTTATTCTATGGAAAGTTTTCAAATGCTCTGATTCTGAAGACTGTAGGACTCAAAAATAAAAACAAGACCTCACCCCCCAAATTTAGAAAAACTCACTATAGGGGGTCAAAATTTGTGTTTTTTTTTTTTTAGAGATGCTGATTCTTGCTCTGTTAACTACATAACCTTCAAAATCAAAACCGAGTCTCGTCTGAGGGAGGTTAGGCTTCAAAATTTTGAAAAATGCCTTATGAGCGGCAAAATCTGACCTCTCTTGAGGAGTAAGTATAGTTCTTTTTTGGGGAGGGGGGTGTTTATAATTACAAGATTATTGCACCCGTAAAGGGGGAGGGGGTTAGATATGGTTTGTGAGGTTGGTGTTTTTTATTAGGGAGATGAATTTTTGTATTTCAGAGGGTTCGTCAGGGATAGTAGGTGGGGTTTCTTTTATCTGTAGTGTAAGTCTGTTTTGTTTCAGTTGAGGACAGTTGAAAGGTATATTGTGTTGAATGGATGTGGGTTCGTTTCTGCAAAATTGGCATGGGTGTTTTGGTTCTTTTTGGTATAGATGGTTATGAGTAATTTTTGTTTGGCCTATTCTTTCTTAGTCTAGTAATGTGGATTTCTTCTTTTCTGTTCAGGTGGCCTAGATTTTTCTAGGGGAGGGCTTGTTTGAAGTTTGTTGTAACCAAAAGTTCTGCCAGTTGGTAAATGTGTTGTGATTGATTAGAGATTTAATATCATCAGGAGTGCGAGAGGTAAGAGGGGAGGGGACAGCCTGATTTTAGGGTTGAATAGTTCTCCGGATCAGAATCAAATCAATTCCTTTGAAAACTTATAATAGATACTCCTTTATTTTTTTTTTATGACTTGAAATTGCTTTCGTCCCCTTCTCCTTCTTCAGGAGTCTTTTTTTTGAAAATTTTCTGAAAATTATTTGTGAAGTGTGAGGATGTGAAATTTGTCCTTCCAAGGGTAAGTTTTTCAAAATCCTAGAACGAAACAATTCAATTTTGAAAAATTTTCTCCAGCATTCTGGTAAAGAACACATTTCAAAGCTGGTAACACTAAAGCTAAAATTAATGAATTTATCAATAATCAAAACAAATTTCTGGGAAATGAGGGGAAATAATTTTAAATATTCTCTGTGTTGGAAAAATCCTATTTAAAAAAAAATAATCATTAAACAATGTTATGTATGATTTTGATATATATAAATGAACTCTTTAATTTGTCAACAAAAAATATTTGAAAAATTTCGTAATATTCTCATTAACGTTCTCATTCGAATTAATATTTTCTTACAAAACAAAAACAAAATTGAAAAATAGTCGAGTAATTAATGAATTATTGTTCGTATACATGAATTAATTAAATGTTGAGAAAAAAATAATGAATAAATACTCATAATCGAGTAAAAAGAAAAAAAACAAATTAAGGAACTGGTTGAAAAATACGAAAATGCGAAAAATATCACGTAAAAATATTGAATAATTTTCCAGCCCCCCCCCTCCCTCTCCACCCAGATAGATCTCCTAAAACCATTCAAAGTAAATGATTTTGAAAAATATCGCTCGAAAGTAATTCTGGCGGGTCAAAAGTAGTGCAAAATGGATTTTGATAAGTCAAATTACTGTCATCTAGGTTATGGTTTTTTTTTGGGGGGGGGGATATGCATGCTCATGGCTCGTTTCATTTTTTTTTCAAATTTGAGTGCTAAAGAAATAATTTTTTGAGTTGAATATATTTGGAAATTCAGTTTTCGAATATTCATTCAATGGAAGCTATAAAGCCTCGAATTCTGGGTCTGGTCTATAAAACCATGAAAAAAATAAGCTTTCAAGTGGACTTTTAGTTGATTTTTTCCCCCTTCAGTATTTGAATAAGTTTGCGTAGGTCGTGTAGATATTCGATATTGTTCGGTCACATTCACGAGAGTTTGATTTACCTTTTTTTTTTAAATTTCATTTTCCAATATCATCGAGCTAAAAATGAATGAAATTCTCTTAGATAAATAATTCACTTTCGAGATTTCAATAAAGCTATAGGAATCTTTCGTGGGTGAACCGAAGAGCATAAATTTCGTAGGTGTATAAAAGGGTGAAATAATTCGCTGGTTCGATAAAATTTCATTTTACGAGTCGATTTTTTTAATGTTTTTTTTTCTCTTTATCGTAAATACCTCGTTAAAAATGAGAAATTTCGATTTTATGGAAATGTATAGTCGATTGATACCGAATGTGTTTTTTTTCGATATTTTTTTGTTCTTTTGAAATATACGGTTCGAGCTCAAAAGTATAAATTTAGCTCGTGCTCGTATAAACCTCGAATACCATCCTGCCAAGAAAAACCTACATACAATCGAAATTCTCCGATACTTTTTACGAAATGGAAAATTTCTCCAGTCGTAGTTTCTTTGTGGAAATGTGGAATGAAAATAATGGCGAAAATTACCCAAATGTATCGTACACTTCGTAATTTTAGAGCTACTGCGTTCGAAAGTTTGTAAACAAGTACGTTGCAATTCACCGGTGTGTGTTCGAAATGTGTGTGTTTTTTTTTTATAGAAACCTTATGTACAACGAACGTAGAAGGCTACAAAAAATATTTTTCCCATTTTAACTCGAGTAAAAAAATAAGTTGATAAACATACTCGAGAATGATTTTGAAATTCTGCTATACGAACTGGCTGGTTTACCATACGAATCAGAACCAGTAAAATGGCGACGATTACGAGAAGAAAGAATGTAAACACTAAACGCGTATAGCTGATATTATGGTGTAAGGGTAGTCACCCTCTCGTGGAGTGCATTTAACTACGTAATATCACATGTAAAATGAGATGAGATTACCGACTGCGTAAAACCGGATTCCCTTGTTTACATCTGCCACTCGCACAGGTGGCTTGGTACTTGGTGCTTTGTTGATGTGTATAAGCTATGCCATGCCAGAGAATTACCGCGTCAACCAGAAGGTCTTCCAATATACAATTCGATAAAATGAAGCTAACGATGGTCGTAAAATTTTTATAGTTTTTCGCATAAATAAACGCTTAGAGAAGCAAGGGATGTGGAAAAATTCACCTTTATACGAGGGGATCGAACAAATACGACATGTAACGGTAGCTTTGACCACCTTTCTATAAATAAAGATTTTCATATAAAAATTAAAGCTCAAAGGATAGGTATACGTGCGTATGCCCCCCTTTCTCCGTTATCGTTTAATCGATTAAGTTTGTTTTTTCCCTCGAACGTATTTTTATTAGCTCTATAAAAAATTGAAGTGATTTTTTTTTGCCCATCCTTCGACGACGTTTGACGTACCTAACCTATCGTTCGAATAAAAACATAATTTTGTAACGTTAGTTTACCTTGATCGGCTCGGTGAAAAAAAAAACTTTCCTGTCTCGAATTTATTAGTCGTGTGCGACGGATTGGTGAGGAAAGAGGGGGGAGAGATGGAGTAATTGGGAAAACAACGCTATTATCCGAGTAATTATGTAAATAATAACCGAGTAGAGTGTTCAACGGTAATTATGATTTTGGTATTTTTATACCTTTTCCACGACGATGTAGGTATTTCGTAATGATGAATACGCGATAATGGCACCCCAATGATAGTTTTGTTTGTCGTTGCATTTTTTCGTATAACTATAGAGATTAATTTAATCAATTGACCAAAATGTTGAATCCCTGTGGTCAATCGGAGTAGACCGGACGACTGCGACGAGATGACTCAAAAGGCGCAAGCGGATATTTTGAGATATCGAGCGAACTATATTGTAACAGGATGAGCCGAATTTTCGAAAGGAAATGCACGTAATTGTTTACGACGACTTAGAGCCCAACCTAAGTATGGTGTCGTGTATTGTGAGATGGGAATGTAGCGTATACGAGTATGTAATTGTACTTGTATGTACATTACGATGATGAGATCATCGAATAAATGTATGGTATTTATCTCCTCTGGCCCCTGTGCTTAATCGTTTGAGTTATTGGTTCTTGTTGTTTGTACGAAGTGCTAATAAATTTAGATTGGAAAAAGATTGGATTTTTCGATGCTTTAAAGTTTGTTTTTTTGGCTTATTATTTTGCTCGTTGGGAAAATATAGGTCAATTTAGTAGGTAGGTATCTCGATTCACGTCGAATTTGATGTCAAATTGAACGGAACAGTGGTTTCGATTAGATAAATGAAATATTTACAGTGCTGTGTGTGTTTGGTATTGTTTTCGAAAAATATTATGTCTTCTCGGAGTAAGGTGTTCCATTTTCGCCATTTTGTAAAATGTCGATGAGAATATTTTCATAAAAATCAAGTCGAGCGTTTTATTTTTCAAATGAAAGTTTGTAAATATTCCCCTTTCTCTCTTTCGAGGATATAGCCCTACGTGTTATATTATTTTTCAATTTTTTCTAGAATATGTATAAGTAATTTTCTTTTCTGAATTTTGGGTAGGTAATGATTGAAAATTTTGAAAAAATGAATTCGTACGGAATTGAATAACGAATCTGAAAAATGTCAAGACAAAAAACATCAGGAAATGTAATTTCATTAATTTCCCTGAAATGAAGGTCTAGTTTTACTGCTCTCCTCCACTTCCAACTGTAACACTGTGGTTCAACAAAAAGTGGCTAGTTATATCTTATTTAGGTACCTCTATACCTATACTGACTTTTGAAACAAATTATTTGTGTTATGAGAAAGTTTTTCTTACGGAGTGACGATGGGAAAAGGAATGGAGTAAAAGTTCAGAGAGAAAAAATTATTAACGTTTGGAAAAATACACGAAAAAGTTGAAAAATTACCAGCCCAGTGCTTGGAAATGTCAACTTTACTTTACGTAAGTATTTTACTGAAGAAAAAAAGGTCATCGATTTAGCAGATTTGCCAACTCGTTTATTAATTTTCTTACGTTTAGAGAAACATGCTCCAGTTCGTTGCTTGTACCTTTGGAAATTATTCAGTGGTGACCAAAATATGCGAATGTGAATTAGTTTTCAATGTTTTCGAAGAATTATACAGGGTGGCTCATATATTTTGAGATTGAAAACAAAAATCTGGAAAGGTTGATTGAGCTTTGATGTTTTTGTTCGAAATAATTTTTCTTTCGTTTTACTCAAAAATTGATTTTCTTGCGATGAAAAAATTGGAAAAAAATGAAATTTTTCTCTGGAAAGGAACCAGTTTTGAAAAGAGATCAAGTTTCTAGGAAATATTGAAGAGATGCGAAATTTCAAAACATGAAATTATTTCTCACCTGAGATGTTTTTTTTCAAGAATGCATTTCCCCCCCCCAAATATTTCAGTCTAAAATTCAGATACACAGCAATTGAGTGTTGGTGAGTAAAATTTTCATCCCCCCCCCCCCCATAATTTTTTCATCCCAAAAAATTGATTTTTGGAGGAAACCGCGGAAGTTTTTATCAAAAAACATGCGAATTTCTGTGTATAAAGTGAGACACGTTTGTTTTAGAAATCACTGTTTTTGACCATTTTGAGTGAAAAAAATTGTAAAGTTCAACTTGAATTTGTATTATGATGACGAATTGAAAGTTTCTTGCAATTTTTTCATTGCCAAAAATATAATTCTTGGAAAGGCAAAGGATTCTACAAAAAAATTTCGGAAGAACCGAATTATTCATCATGAAATTTCGTTTCAATAGAAATGTGATTCATTTTTTTCTGGGAGAGATTGTTTCCGAGGTATCATTTCGAGCGAAAATTAAAAGTTGAACTTGACTGAACGATTTTCTTTATCAAGTCCTTGCCTTGGCCACCAAATGGTTCAACATTTTTCTATAGCACAAAAATATTGAAAAAAATATGAAATTTCGTTTAAAGAAAATTCAAAAAAAAAAAAATTTGAACATGAGAACTTCTCATCTTGGAAATAATTTTATTATTTTTTTTTAATTGAATGACTTTTCCATCAGTTCACTATTCATCGAGCAAATTTTTAAAATGCACCCCCCTCCCTCTATCCCGCTCACCCTACCTCCCTTCAAAAAAGTAAGTTGACTAACAGGTAGTGAAAGTAGTGAAAAAGTCGTAAATTTAGTCAAAAAGGTAGTGGAAAAATGAAAAAATTCATCAATGTGTTCGTTTTTATTGTTTCTTCTTTTTAATTTTGATTAAAAAACACAGTTTTTCTTCCAATTTCAATTTTTTTTTTTTGAAAATTTATCTGTGAAAAATTTGATTTTGTTAATTAGGATGTCTATTCTTTTGGAAAGGCTGGAAAAGTCAGGGAAATTGGCTGGAATTTTGAAAAAACGATCAATTGCAAACTTCGGATATGGGCCTGTGATGAGAGAAAAGCATTATTTTTTTCATATAACATACATATAATACGTATCATTACAACGTTGTTATTCGATGCAAAAACTGGAACATTCTGAGCGAGTAAATAAGAAGAGGAATGAATCTCTATCCGGGAGGTAATCTAAATTTTGGATACTCCCTAGGGAGATAATCTAAAATTTTGCGATTTGGCAACACTGCTATGTTTACATTATACTGCTACGAAAGAACACGTTGCCCCAACACCTCAAAAAAAATTCAGCAAAAATGGAGATCCATCCTCCTCCCCCTCCCTCCTCGCCCTTCCGTTTGTATTCCTTATATAATTTCGGCTACATAATTTATCTGCGAGTAGGTAACGCGTTACTTTCGTAGCATGTATAATGTAAACACGTTATCGGACCGTACGTACTTCGCGTCGGCCGTTCAGCTTAACAACTAGGTACAGCCACATGTTACAGGTTTGAGGTTGCAAACTGAATCGGTGAATCGAACTTCTGACCATTGTAGTAAATAATTGTGATTTATTTAGTGAATTTTGACGTGCGTGAATTACTTAAAATGAATATTTGATGCAACCGAATCGGTGAATCGAACTTCAGGCCATTGTAGTAAATAATTGTGATTTAATTAGTGAATTTTGACGTGCGGGAATTACTTAAAATGAATATTCGATTAACAATGGTGAACGATACGGTCACAAAATACATTTCACTTTAGAATTGTTGAGTTTTGATATAAATAAATCGTATGTACATTCACAATAAATGTTTAGGTAAATGAAACCTCTTTTGAAAATTATCTTCACATGTTCATTAAAATTTAGTTGAATTCAAAACAAAACGTATGTATTAGTAGGTATTCCCACAATCTGCGGCAGGCGGCAGTCATTTTTGCACCTCACAACAACGTTGTACTGATAAGTATCATATGTATGTTATATAAAAAATATATTATTCAATTAGGAAGATAGAGTACGCGATCATAAACGAGTGAGATACAACACTCGGCTACGCCTCGTGTTGTATTTATCACTCGTTTGTAATCACGCACTTTATCTCCCTAGTTGCATAATATACTATTACTTCTCCATTCACAAATTTTCGAAGACTTTTGCCCCCATTTCGCTCGGTCTTGTTTTCTTTTCTTTTCTTTTTCAACATCAGAATGAAAAATTTATTTTAAAAAATTAAGTTTTAAAACCAAAAAATAAACTTGTTTTTAGACATCTTGAAGTAAATCTTTTCAAAAGCTCTCGACTCAGTCAGTTTGAAGAGAAACTTATGAAAAAAATTACCTCCCCCCGCCCCCCGATAACTTCAATAAATTAAAGTATGGGTAAGTATGTTTAGAAAATTGGAAAACAATGTCTGGGAGATCTAGAAAAGTCAGGGAAAATGACTTGCCAAAAATAATGGACGTCCTGTTAATTTTTTGTGTAGGGGAGGGTCGAGTAGAGTTTTCTGAAAATTTAGTTGAAAAAAAGCATAGTGATTTTTTTGGGGAAAAATTTCGTTAGATACCATGTTCTATTAAAGCTTACAGTGAGGTCCAGTTTTCGAATTTCTCTAATTTGAAGATGTTTTTCCCTCCTCCTCCTCCTCCTCCCCTTTTCTCATCTTCGATCAATATTTCGCGAGAATTTTTGACGATGAATGTTGTGTTTTGTCCTAAAAAAAAGTAGTCTATTTGTTTTGGAAATCGAAGATGATCTGGGATCACGTGTTTCGTAAGGGTTTTCTGTCATTTCTCGTCCAAATTTTCTATTCTCGTTTTTCTCTCGAGTGTTCTATTTCAAAAAATTTTGCTTGAATTTTATTTTAATATTTTTTTGCTTGTATTTTTGGCAGGATCCTATTTCTTATAATTTCATCGGAAAAAATAAACCTATCAGAATTAATTGCGGAAATGTTTGCTCAAATGTGACGTTCCTTAGTCTTGAATTGATTCAGAATTTTCCATTGCTTTACACTCTTCCCTGATTAGTTTGAGACCATTAGAGATACATTCGTGCATAATACGAGAAGTTGTATTTATCGTATAATATCCTTCGACCTGGACCAAGAAATTGAGTATTTGGAACGAAATTCTATTACGATGATGCGACCATGCTTGAAATGGCGCATTTTTTCGCCAACAACGTCGAGATAAGAGTATACATAAGAGAGATACACCCATTATATAAACAATCGACAGCGTAGAATACTGTACTATACCATAATACGAGTAATATGACGAATGACGAAAGCGTTTCATACTTGGCCATGTGTAATGTGAATGTTTGAACATTGCGATGACGTAGATCGCGATGATAATTTTATTGATATACGTACGAGTTTTTCCTCTTCTTCGTATAGTTGACATTTTGGCCTAATTAGAATTACTATAATATGCTTTTATAGTACAATTTTTTAAATGTCAATGTTTGATTATGTGCTTGACCTTTGTCTGTGTGTGTGATACCGTAATTGACTGATGGAGCTCGAATAGTAGATATTCGAATTAATTAGTAATTATCGCGTTTAGAGAATCGCCGTGTGTCATTTTCATTTATTTGTGTGAAGAGGTGATGAATTATCGACTACGACTATGGTACCTATCTCTTTGATGATGACAATATTGTGCTAAACACTTGTCTATAAAGTAAAGGAAGCGGTATTTGTTTGTTTTTTTAATCGAAGAGTACTCACTCTTATTGAGAAATAAAATGAAAAAAAAAATTATGCGAAGAAGTGGTAGACTTTTTGACTTGAGTTGATGTGAAGAAAGAGAAAAAGAAAAGTGTTTAGTTGGATGAAAGTGATACGTACGTGGATATTATATTCTTTGTCGTTTTGGTATTAGGTAAGCTATACGAATTGACGAAATAGTGACAGCGTATCCGCGAGACCATGGTAACTAGTACCTACTTTAGCTTACCTGCTGTACATTTATACTATGTAGGTACTTTAGTATTTGCACAGGTGTGCTGTCATTCGTATGGTATGTCTGAGTCGATGTACCCCTTTCGATTAGTCGAAGACAGTATGTAAATTTTCACCTATGTTGGTTTGGGCCGTGTTAGGTTATAGATACCTTACCTCGTGCAAATCACGTGGAAATTTTCCTACAGCAAGGTAAAAATTTGACTTTCAGACGTCTGCTGAGTTGAAAGTGATACGTAAAACGAAAACCTACGTAAGATTATGGAGTAGCTCAGGCAATTATCGAAAGGTGAAAAAATATACCTAACTTGAGCTCTCTTATGTAAAAATGACACAATTTCTTATCAAATTATTTTTCAAACGAACCGAGGCCGCGTAATCGATACTCTAAAAAATACGTTGTTTTTTCCTCGTTTCTCCCAACTGATAAGAGTGATAACAGACGTAGCGTATAGTCTGGTTACAGATATTCAGAAAAACATTTGTAAAGTGTGTGTGGTGTGTTCTTTATCATTTTTGATCGGGGTCATTGGATGAATTTATGGGAAATCCTGGGTATTCGCAGCGTATTCGTGTTTTTGTTTGAGAAAATCCGGACCTATAGTACGTAGAAAAATTTGGCACGATTGGCCTCTACGGTTGTTTTTCTATAAATCTAGGAAGTAATTAGATTTTATCTTGATTGCGAAAGATAAAGTGAAAATTGAGATCATGTGATGGAATTTGCACCATCGACGAAAAGATGATCTTTTTCTATTACAGGATTTATGTAACTGTTTAAAATTGAAGGGAAAACTGTATGAAAGCTTCGAACTTTGAAAACTCCGTATATACAAATTGCTCGAAATATGTCATTTTCGAACTTACCGATGAGAATATTTAGACAAATCGTTATGCAACCATTCTTACATCAATTGCTCCTCTTATCTGCAGTGAGTCATTTGGAAATATTATCACTATCGGTTTCTTGAATCCGAACGAAGGAGATAAATTCTAACCGATATCCATCGTTTTGATTCTAACGTTCAGGAAACGCGGAAATGACATAAAATTCTTGTGTGATTCACAGTTATACAGAAATGTTTTTCAGCTGTACATAATCATGTGATCAACTTCAAAGCACCTTCATGTTGAGAAAATTCTACGAATGATTATCGAGGAAAATTGTATTCTCAGAATACACGCGAATACTTGATTATTTTTCAGTTTTATGGTCTCTGAACTTGATACATATGTTTAATTTTTTATTCTCTGGAAATCATTAATAATGGTGAGAGGAACAAAGGGGGGGGGGAGATCATGTTAACGATGTTGTAAAAAATCTGTACGTTTTGCTAAATTTACTAAGAAATAAGTGGATTTGATTTTTTGCCTGAACATCCAAAGATGTATGTTTTTCGTCTCAGCTGTCTTGGAAAGCCCGGTTTCTGTCCAAAATTGTCAAATAAAAGTCCTGTTATTGCACAAAAATGCAAAACATCGTGTTTCTTGCTTAAATTTTCAAAAATAGTCCCACGTTCCATCAAAATTGCTTAAAAAAATTCGATTTTTTGTCAAGGTTGTGAAAAAGGTCCATTTTGTGTAGCGAATATGTCTAAAAGTTTTTAAAATGTAAATTTGTCAAGATTCTCAATTTCTGTCAAAAAGTTTTTATCAAAATTGTCAAAGTTTTATTTTTTGACAAAATTATAAAAAAATCCAAATTTTTACAAAAAATTACAAAACGTTTCTCTTTTTGTCAAAAATTGTAAAAAATGACAAATTTTTGCCAAAATTGTGAAAAATTAGATACAAATTTTTGGCCAAAATTGTCTGAAAGTGTTGAATTTTGAACAAAAATCCTAATTTTGTATAAAAGTCTTATTTTTGGCAAAATTGTCAAAAAGTTCTATTTTTTGCCAAAATTGTAAAAAATTACAAATTTTTACAAATAATTCTGAATTCTTACAAAAAATTCCAAATTTTTACAAAAAATTACAAAACGTCCCTCTTTTTGTCAAAATTGCAAAAAGTTACACATTTTTGCCAAAATTGTCTAAAAGTCTTGAATTTTGCACAAAAATCCTAATTTTATTTTAAAAAATTCTGGTTTCTTCCAAAATTGCCAATGAACCCATTTTTTTGCCATAATTGTCAGTTTTGCTTTTTAAAATTTTTTTTGGTCAGTTCTAATTTGAAATTCAGAAAACAGTCATTGAAAAATTGACCATTATAAAAATTGACGACTTTTTTCTATTTTGAAATTGCGTTTAATTTCGTATTCCACGAAAATTAGAACTCGAAGCTTTCCTGTCATTATTCAATTCGTTGTTTTTCATTCATTACAATAATATAGCTTTAATATTCTTATCGTTATTTCGATTGATAATTTTCTATTTGATTTCTCTGTTGTGACCATTCAGAAAGTTCATTCATACCGAATAGCGAATGCTACAAATAAATTACATAAAAACAGAATAATAATATGTGTAACATATCGCAATATATGATAATTTAGTAGTTTACTACGCAACTTGCCAGCAGCCAGCCCTCTTTCGTCTGCGGAATATTAAATGATGATGAGACGAGGAAAAAACAAAAATACTCGAGTGTGCCAATTTGAAGTTTTTTTCTCTCTCGTATAGTACATCTTGCCATCCGTGTCAGTCGTCAATATACTCGTACCATAGTCAACATAACGTAAATGAAACCACCCAAAAAAAAATTCTTGTTAGATGCATAAACACTCGTCTACGTTGAATTTATAGCATATGTTGTTGTTTTCACAAATTACAAAAAGAAAAAAAAGTGAAAAAAATCCCATCTCGGTTTAATCATTATTCCAACACACAGTCGCTAATTTCCGCACTTTTAAAGTAAATTCTGCCAACTAAAATATGTATGTAGTACTATCGTGTGTACGAATTTACTAACACCTGACTTGAATTTTTTTGTGGCTTATTTTATTTTTTTGTCAATGAAGTCTTCAGCTTACCAATACTAGACTGAAACACCAGATTGTGACCGGGGGAGGGAGGCGAGGTTGAAGAAAAAGTAATGGGAGAATTACTTGGAACTCTCTTGACTATATAGGTCGACGATATACACTTAATTGCGAGGGTTTTCTCAACGTTAATGCCAACTAGGTGAAAACGAACGACGACGTAAATAAACGCTGACTTGTCAATTTCTTATATGAACTCCAATTTCACGTTGTGAAAATTTACTCGAAATTCAGTAGTGGTCTCGAAACGATGATCGGGCAGTTTTACGTTGATTCGACGAAGGAAAAAAAATGGAAAAATGAAGGCAGATATTTTCTCAACGAAAGAGCAACGATGAATTATTATATCTACTTACGTCTGCGTTAAGTATGTGAAAAAGTAACCGTACTGGAAAAACAATACCTATCCGCTTACTCGAAAATGAAACACGTTATTTTAGAACGACTGTTCTCATTCTCAGTAAAAAAAAAAAACACTTTTTTGTTGGAAATTTTGGTGAGTTAGTTTTTCGAAACGATGATCGGATTGATTAGGACTGAACAGATCTATTTGAGTGTAGAGAATGCCCGGATCCGATCAGTTCTGATCTATATAGGAGATCCAATCAGGTCTTCCCATTGGATCTTTTCAGGTCTGAACAGATCCAATCCGATTAAATTTTGATTTGACTAGACCTTATTTGATCTGGTCAGGTCTTATCAATGCATTGATCAGGTCTGATTAGATCCAATCATTTTTCACTTGGTAGTTCAATATTGATATACTCGTAAGTTTTTGATTTTGTTAGTTGATGATCCAATTTGGGGTTTGAATCAAGTCAGTGATTGAGAAGTTGCTTTTGATATTGATCACTTGGTCATGTTAACAAAATGATAAAGTTGTTGATTTGATTTTTACTGTTGATGAGTAATTTGGGTTTTAATTATTCGATTGATGAATAATTATTGTATGTTTGTTCGTTCATTCGTTTCTTTGATGTTTGATGGGTTTTGGTTGATTTCCACACTGGACTTACCAAAAATAACCAACATTTTTTGACCAAATTGTGATCCATACCAATAACCAGAAACAAAAATGAATTGAGTTATCACCCCTGTTTGTAATAAAATACGTTGCACGATTCGAAATAAAAGATGTATTCAAACATATTGATAAATATAAAAATATGTACATTAATCGAATGAAAATAAAATTGCCATAATGCGATCGAAAACATAATAATACTCGAACAGAAAAATCGGATATTCGAATAGAAATTATTTCAAAGTCACAATTGATATTTTGTTGACTTCTCGAAAACAAAAACGATACAATGTATCTCGATATTTGAAGAATTACTTGTAATTACAACGAAAATAAACAATAACAATATTTACGCAAATTTTACTTATTTTTAACACTTTCCCTAATTTGAGAATTTTTGAACAATGATCTAGACAATTGATGAAATCAACCCAGATTGTTCTCGCAAGATTGACAATCTCTGATTTGGCAGTGGCTTTGTCAGTATATCAGCCAATTGCTGCTCAGTTCAAATATGCTGAACATCAATCATGTTCACTCAAATTCGGTCACGGATGAAGAAGTACTTCCTCTGGATATGTGACCGTCCGCGATAAAACCGACCATCAGTCGCAAAAAATCGAAAATGTTTTTTCGCCTATTTTTGGGCCTTAAATGGTTTAGGGAACAAAAATTAGCAAAAAAAAAAATTCAATTTTTTGCGACGGATGGTCGGTTTTATCGCGGACGGTCACATATGCTTTGTTCTGCTGTGGAATTCAACATTCTTGGCTATTTAAATGGCATTCTTGTTATCCACCAATAACACAGGAACGTCGGAAAGATTGATTAATTCTTGAAATAATCTTGAAATCAAGATGGTTTCCTTCGATGCTTTCGTTAGCGGCGATCAATTCTGCTTCGCATCTCGAGTCAGCTACCAACTGCTGTCGTTTGCTGATCCAGGAAATCGCCGCATCAGCATACTTGATCAGAACGCTGGTTGTCGATCGAGATGTAGTAGGACAGCCAGTGAAATCTGCATCACTGTAACATTCTAGCTGTTTGACAGTTGGATCGAATTTGTACACCAACTTGAAGTTTATTGTACCGTTCAAGTATCAAATAATGCGCTTCAAACAGCTAACATCTTCGGGTGATGGATTTTCCCGGTATCTCGATAATATGCCAACTGCGTATGAAATATCGAATCGAGTACCTCTGGAGACATACAGCAGCGCGCCAACTGCTGATCAGTAGGGAAAATCAGACGTTTTCTCAATGTCTGATTTCGTAGATCATTTTACAACCGGAGTATCTACTGACTTACAGCCAGCCATTCCGAATCGCTTCGTGAGTTTCTCGATATACAGCGATTGATCCAAGGAAATATCTCCGTTTGATGATCAAGATATTCGAATACCAAGGAACTGGTCTGCTGTTTTCAAGACGATCTTAAATTCGGACTGTAACGAGTCGATAAATGCATCCATCAGTTCTTCGTTGTTTGATGATTTTGAACACTTGAAAAAAATTCCGATAGATTCTTGATATTATCTCAGATTTTTAAAGACTGAAAAAATGACCGACTTCTGACATTTTGGTATAAACAAAACAATTGATTGTTTTTATATCAAGCTCTTAAGACCTTTGAAAAAATTCCCATGAATTCTTAATATTATATCAGACTTTAAAAACTTTGAGAAAAAAATCATCAATTTCTGAAATTTTTTTGAGTAAAAAACACATCCATGATTTGAAAGTTTCCTTGGAGAGGGATTTTCTTCCCATTTTTCAATTAATGAGTAATTTAGTTTTTTTTTTTTTTGGTTTGATTTTTTTGAATATCTCATCATTGAATGAATAATTAGCCTAGGTAATTAATACGTAAGTATTATTTTGATTGATTGGTCAAGTGATTTATTTTGACAAATCCCTGTTCAATTTGGATCAGTCATCAAGGAACTACGTATTCGAATTATTCGATCAAATGAATTGTTAGATAAAAAATTGAGCTTGATTCTGTTTCAAAACCACTCCATTATTACCTCCTGGCGATTCGTGCCTGTTCATTGTTCAACATGTGCCTCTGATTATTGTTTCTTTTCTGATTCCTTCCCCCATTTGAAAAATATTCGTTCAGCTTCGACCACTTCGACCAGTGATAGTTTTTACAATTTCATAGGCTTATATCATCGAAATACATATGATTCATTGACTAATAGGTACAAACAAATACATAGATTATAGTAATATTCGTATATGAAATGAATATGACCATGTGAACTGAAACAAAAGATTATTGTCAACTTCATGACGTAACAACTATAGCCAGTCAGTCGAGAAATTTTTTCGATGACGTCAACACATTCAACATGAAGAATAATATGTACGATGAAAATCGTGGTAATTTATGGTATTTCTAGCTTATACAAGCTACATTTATACGGATGGGCTGGAGGAAGGGGTGGAGAGCTTCTCCAAAGTGAATATACGTTTGATACCCAATTCAGAGACCGATTAAACGGCAATTTTTATAGTTTATTAGCATACAGTAGGTATAAAATCCGGCTGGCTACATGGTTGATTTACATTTCGCGGGTTCTGATTTCGTATTACGGATATATTTGCATTTAATAGCTCGTCTAACCGATGCTGGTAGTGGAATCGTGTAAGGTTCAAATTCTCTCCCCCTTTTTTAAAATATTGATTTACCTAACGGACTACTTTGTAAGTATAGCTGTTAAGTAAGTTGATAAAAATCTGGGCTTAATTTATGCACAAAGAAAAGTGAAGAAGAAGGGGTGAAATTGTTACCCTGTAGCGTGGGAGTTGAAAAATTTACTTCGAGGTGTGTCTGTGCTGGATTCTCGCGTGATATATGCTTTGTTTTAAACGACGAGATTGCTTTTTACGACGAAACCTGCATTTCATAATAGCTCGTCGAAGAAGAATTCCGTTTTGATAATCGATTTTTAAGAAATTAACGCGAGATAAGCGTAGAGATAATTGAAAAATAACTACGCGATGATAAAACCATTAAGCCTCGTATATGGCAAAGTACTCTGTAGTACATTGTGTGCGAATGTGTTATCTTCGGAGCTGGCTGGTCGCTTTGTCTTTTTTTTCTCATTTTTTAGCGTGGAATATGCCTTGTGGCATTTTTGTAGTATAGAAATCGTCTCGTTTAATTGTTCGCTGTATTGGAAACGAGCCTCGGTACAAAGTTCTTTGAAAAAGATATTGTACGATTATGTTAACAATGATTAAATTCTGACGTTGGTATTTGGCGATGATTGTGTGACCTAAAAAAAAATCACTTGGCAATTTTTCTCCATTTTTTCCCGCGAAATAACGATGCTCGTGGATGGCTATAAATTGAAGAAATTTTCGAGTCATTTATTTAGCTAGTATTTCGCTGTCGAAAGTTTAATGTCACAATTTGCTACTGCTGTTGTTTTTGCTGGTACGTGTGTAACACATGGCGATCGGATTACAGCTAGCAGAACTTTTTATACCCGTGTTGGTAGTTTGGTTGTTTTACAGGATCGATTAAGAGATCATTTTTCATCATGTGTAGGAGACTGTGTCTGTGTCCTTGAAAAAAATGAATTTTTCGCTCGTCGCTGAGTAAAAGATGGGAAAAAAGCGTGACGTAGATTTTGTTAGGGTAGGTGGACGTGATACATATTCGAGTATATGGTATGTTCATTTTCATATTTTTACTCATTCGAGGATAAAAAGGGTGACAAAAGAAAAAGGAAATCGAATCGTGTCGGGTTCAAATGTGTAAGGTATTCGGATATGTAACTGATGAGAGATTTTTTTTACCATTGTTTTGATAGTATTGAGAACGAAGACGAGTCGATATTGGAAATTAATTTGCTATATTGGTCGTACTATTCCAATATTCGCGACGAATGAAGAGATTGAATGATGAGTCTGTGAAAGAAACTCGTGAAAAAGGTCAAAATAACGAGAAAGAAACTCGCATCTGTGGAACTAGCTTTACATTACTCGATAGAGGAAAGTCGAGTGCGGACTATTTTGAATAAATTCGCCGTACAGTTTTCCTTTTTCGTCGAGGTATGTCAAGTTTGTGGCGTTTTCAGAAGAGATGTAAGTGAAGATAAATTTAATGAAGGGTTAGAGAAAAGCTTTTAACGAAGATTGAGATTGTAAAGATGGCAGATTTATCTTACCGCGAAGTGATGATGTGAACTTCGCGCACGAGCTTGAATAATTTATTAGCGATGTAGAGGGAAAAAAAAGAAATTCGTGGTGGGTCTTGTTTCTAAATCGAAAAGGTCGTTTAGTGAAGATGGTTTGAATGAACAAATGTCTAAATTTTTCTCTCAGAGATGAGAAGACCCAAGAGTGAAGAAACGAGAAATAACACCCATTTCTCTGATACACACTCGTTGTTTTTGGCTGAAGTTTCGTTCGTGAACCTTTTTTAAAATTATGGAAGTTCGGAAAGAATCGCTCGTTGAAAATTATCGTGACAGTTCTCAAGCCATCGAAGTCTTGCTTTTTGTGAAGGTTTCAAAAAGCCTCGTATTTTTTTTTGCTAAAAATTGCTAAAAGTTATCACTTTTTGTGAAAAATTCGAAAGTCCGAGCTTTTTATTCCAAAAATTTTCCAAAAGTATATTTTTTGGCAGAAATCATCAACAATCTTGCCTTTTTACTCTAAAATTTACAAAAACTCCCGCTTTTTAGCAAAATTCTTAAAGGAAAAAAAATTTTGAATCTTTGGAAATAAAAGTTCATTTTTGATGAAATTGAAAAATATTTTTTGTCTTTCAATTTCAATTTTTTGAAAATCTTTCTATGAAAAATTTGACTTGGCTAATTTTTTTTGAGTTTGTAGGAGTGAGGGGCGAGTGGAGGGCTTTCTGAAAATTAGGTTGGAAAAAATAGTGATTTTTTTCAAAAAAAAATCCGTTAGATCTTTTAAAATATATTTTTTTGACAGAAATCACCAAAAGTCTTATCTTTAATCACTCGATAATTGACAAAAACTCTCGCTCTATCGTAAAATTTCTAAAAAAAAAAATCACCCAAAAAATTTATTTTTGGCCAAAATTAAGAAATTTTGCTTTTTTGGACAAAAATAGCTAAAAGCCAATTTTTTCTCTATTAATTTTTTTGTCCAAACTTTTATAAAGTCTGAATCTTACTTTTTACCAAAAACGATCAAAAATTCTCCACTTTTCAAAAATTGTCAAAAATTTTCGCTTTTTAGCAAAATTATTAAAAATTGTTAGATACTTTTTTCCAAAAATTACCCAAAAGTTTCAATTTTTTTAAAAATTTGCTCCAAAGTTGTGGTTTTTTGACAGAAATTTCAAAAAAGTAAAACCCTACCTAATTATGTCTTTGCTCATATATAATTTTTTAAAAGTCCTATTCTCAAAATCTTGCTTTTTGTGAAAAATTGGCAAAAATTCTAAAGTGTCATTTTCCTCCAAAAATTGACCAAAAGTCTCGCTTTTTTGCCAGAAATTGCTAAAAAGCACTTAATTTTGATAAAATTGTCAAAGTCTCGCTTTTTGCCAAAAAGTTGGAGTTTTTGCCAGAAATGGAAGGGTTTCATGGAAAAAAGGCCTTCGTCAATTTTTTTTGTTTTTCTGATTTTTACAAATTCTGAATATATTTAAAATTATTTTTTTTATTAATTCCACCATATTCAGTAATATGGAAGCGTTCTTCCATTAAAAAAAAAAAAAAACGAATTGGAAAATAGACATTTTAATTCTATTTTGAACTTGTAAAAATCAGCTTAAAAAAAATTGGCCAAGGCCCCTTTTCCACGAAGCTCCTCAATTGCATAAATTTATTTTATTAATATTCACTTCGTTGTCAAAAATTATCAAAAAGTTTCGCTTTTGAACGAAAAAGTTGTAAAAATTCAAAATTCAAAAACCAGAGCATTTCAATTTGATATGTTCTGTTTCTTTTTTCATTTTTTTGAGTGGGGGGAGGCATTTTTTCTACTTTGAAATGTTTTTCTCACTCTTTGCCACTTTTTTGATTACTTTTTGGTTCCTTTTTCAAGCTGTTTTAATTACTGAAGCTACTTTTATTCTATTTTTTTCATTTTTAATTGTTTTGAAATTGAGCACGAGCCCTGTAGATATGTTTGAGTGGTCTCTATTGCGAACGATTAGATTTATTTGAAGGAAAGATCGCTGTGTTTATGATTGAATTTCTAGTATCATTTTGAGGCAAAATCGTTCGTAAACGATTTCTAATACCCAATTGATTAAAAATCATTCACTTTGAGAATCTAGAAGAGAATCAAGTTCTTAAATCATCTCTCGCGAACGATTCTTCACCAACTTGGCTAAAATCGTTCAAAAATCTTTTTGATCAATCTCTAAACGAATAGTTGGTTCGATTTTGTTTTTTCAATTATGTGTTTGAGTTGAGTTTTTTTCTCATCTGTTTCGCGAACGATTCAGAAGTGTCTCGTTCGTATCGAAACGTTTCAACAAAATTTTATTTGGAGGGAAATGTGTGCCAAAAATTTATTCAATCATGAATTTTTTCAATTCTTCAAGTTTAATGAATGCAGGATTGCAGGTAGGTATAACATTTTCATCATTTCATTTTCATGCAGTTTCAGCTACATTTCAACAAAATTCTTCGCGAATGACTAAGTTTTTTTCTCCTCAAAACCATTTCCTGCGAATTGAAAAATATTTATGATTTTACGTCTATTTGATGAAATTCTCGTACTGAAATAGGTATGATATAAATACTGGGTGATCGAAAAATTTGGTGCCTTTCTTCTCCTCGTTCTTTTGGTTGAAATTGCTCAACTGAAATTTCAGGTAGGACTGTAGTTTTTTGGTCATTTGGTACTCGATTCAACGAGAGAAAAAAATGGATGTAATTTTCAACCAATCCACTACTAAAAATCATTGCTGCAAAATGATCCTAAAAAAAAGGATAAAAATTACTCGTATCTGTTCAGATATCTTTGCCAACGGTGAATTTAATTACGATCGAATATCGAGCATGCAAAAGGTTCCTACATACTATAAAACCACCAATATCGTACACCTGGGCTCATCGTTTTTCCGCCTTCAGCTTCGTATCCTTATTTAATTTCACTCCCTCCGACACGTTCCGCCTTTAATTTATTCCTCCGAGGCTTTAATTAATTAAACGTTAATTTTTTCGTAACAATTTCATCCGAGAACAAAGTTGGCTGCGTGCCAGAAGCCAAATTGTTCGCATGTTAAACGTCGAATATACGTCAATTCAGCAGCAATTTCAATCTCAACTCGCTCGCGCCGGTTGTAAATCACAGATGAGAAATTACCGCAACAAAACGATTCGAATCGGTCGATAATAAAATGTGTATAGAAAAAAAATTTACGAAATTCAATTTCCAATTCGAGCTAAAAAAAACCTTGAAATTTTTTCTACCGTAGTTCAAAAATGTTCATTAATTTTTAACGCCGAAAATTTTTCATTTTTTGAGTCAACACAGGCAGTCAAAATAGAGATAAGAATTCAGCTCGAGGAAATTTTCAAGCATGATTCATATGTATTCGTATACAGCCGCGGTGGCTACGTATGCGTGACTTTCTGTTAACTTAAAGTTTAGTTGCTTGGCGCGAATTTCAAAATGATTTATTTATACGCGTTCTCCTCGCATCGTACTAGTCTTAACACTAAAGCGTGTGGTGATTACACTTCAAAGTAACTATAAGTTGGCTGTTTACAGTTTCCCATGTTGGATGAGCTCGATGTATGTACATTGTGCGTACATAAAATTTGTACGATAATTGTTCGAACTGTTTGGAAAACGTTTCTGGATGGTTTGAAAATCTAAATCCAATATGTAAATTGTTATCTCTGCCGAAGCAGCGTAGAAACAAGAGAAAATAAGGAATTGAATTGCTAAAGTGACGTATGGAAATAATGGCGAAATTTTACGTCGAAGTTGGAAAATTACTACGTAAAATACTCGTATACGACGATGACGATAAGAGTGCGAAAATACGTATGTTTCTGGCAGGGAAGAGCGATGTCGTATTTTTATTATTCGTTACGAGTTCGATTCACATTCGGGTGGAAAATTTTACGTACTTTGAGAGATTGAAAGAGGCACGTTTGAGAAATTTTGACCGTTCTTCTCTCTCCTTTGAATTTCGATGAATTTTGAAGAAATGAGAATTTTTTAGTGCCCCTTTGGCTGAAAAAATTGGAAAAATAACGAGGTTTTTGATTCAATTTTGGAAAAATAGACGATCAAATCCCCCTAAATTTAATTTTCGTGTTCAAAAGCGAAAATTTCATGCTCAGTAGTCGTCGATAAATGTGGGAAATTCGCTCTAAAGAAATATTAATCAAAGAAAAAAAATTATTCACCTCGTTAAGAGTTGCTAGGTGTGGAACATGGTTTCAATGTATAAAAAGTTTCAAGGTTTTCGAGTCGATTTTTTTTCTCAAACTGTTTCAACAGATAGATAACTACAAGTACACGCAGGTACAATTTGGCAAATCTTAAAGACCAGTTAATAACCTATAGCTGACTTGTGGAGTTCAAATTTATACCGATACTAGATTTACATATTAATTATTAGTAGGTATAGCTGCTGAACAAAGAACAGAGAATTCGATTTGTAATACGATTTTTTTTATTCTTGTTTGTTACAGCCACCATTGGACCATTCGCCGTTGGTACTGTTCTGGCTTGGACATCGCCGGTTGAACCGTTGCTGACGAACATAACGGCTCACGAACCCGGCCCTTACCTGACACAAGATCAAGCATCATGGGCAGGATCGCTGATCGCCATCGGAGCTGTATTTGGCTCGTTACCCGCCAGTTGGGGTGCAGATTTCGTCGGAAGGAAAACGGCGATAGCAACATTGGCTATACCGTTTTTGATATCGTGGGTGATAATTATCGTGGCTAAGTCGGTCGAACTGCTATACCTGGCTAGGCTTATAGCAGGTGGAGTGATCGGCGCTGTGACCGCCACCGTTCCTATGTATATAGGGGAGATCGCCGAAACATCTGTTAGAGGTTTGTAGTACCTCATTCTAGTACGTAAACAAAAGTACATAAATGGTATAGAGTTTACGTACTTTACTTTGAATAATATGGTTTCAGTTATTGATACGTTATCACTCAGCAAGTGTAAAGAGAAGGAGACGAAGGGTTTTTTTACTTGAAAAGGTGCATGAATACAAAAGTGTTAGTGTAAGCCTTCGATTTGTCTGTGGTAGTGAAAAAATTATAGTGGAATTGAAAAAAAAAGCTTTCTAATTGAAATGATTTAGGTAGTTTACTTTGTTGTATCGTATGTGTTATGAAAGAAAAGAAACGACAACGTTGCTATTTAATCGGGTAGATCATTGACCTTTGAGTTTTGATAGAACAAGGTGTTCGAGAAGTAGTGCATTAGCACGTGTTTGAATAATAATGAAGGTATCCTATGTTTGTGTATGTCTAATTGCCTATTCAAACAGAGTTACTGGAAAGTTCCAAGATTTTTAGACAACTACGGGTAGTTTATGGCTCAGATTAGGTATTTTTTTGAAAATTTAAATAAATTATGTCGTGGCGCATTTTTAACTTTTAACAAAATTTTTCTAAAAATTCGTATGTTTTAATCAACAAAATTTACTATAAATCTCAAGTTGATTGAGAGAGGAGTGGTGGGGGGAGGGAGGGGAGGGGAGGGGAAGCGTACTCAACTTATATGTTCAAAATTTGGCGAGTTTATGAAAAATCCGATAATTGTATCCTCTTTGGTAAATTTGAAGAGGCTCCAGCGATGACACATGCTCAAAAACCGCTGTAAAAAGGCAAAAAAGCGCAAAAATGTACTATTTTTGTTGCTGAAAATGGGTGAAAAAGAATTGAAAATCGAAACCACTCTCCTAGGTCAATTTCAAGAGCCTTTAGCAATGAAAATTTATCAAGAAATATTGAAAAAGACACGAAAACCGATTTTTTTAGCTGTTATAATGGATAGAGAAGCTTTTTAACTGAAAAATCGAATAAAAGTCTCCCATTTTCAGCAAATACAGTAGACTTCCGATTATCCGAACTAATTGGGGAATTGCGTTGTCCGGATAATTGAAAATCCGGATAATACGGATTTAAATTTTTTTGGTTGAATTTCGGTGGAAAATGACTGTTTTTTTGATGATAATGGTGAATTTTTGTATTTTTTTATAAAAAGTGCAAAGGATAAATTTCATATCTTCACAAAATAGAGAAAAACAAACCAAAAACAAAGATTACCAAAATTTTTGACCATGTAGGTACTCGTACTCGTAAATAATTTGTGTATGTTTGTCCGGATAATACGGATTTTGTTCGGATAATCAAAAAATCGGATAATAGGGAGGATTTTTTTTCGTTCGGATAATACGGCTGTTCGGATAATCGGAGGTCGGATAATCGGAAGTCTACTGTATTGCGAAAAAAGTATCATTTTTCTGTCTGGGAAATAAATGTCTAAAAGTCTTGCTTTTTGCTAAAATTATCAAAAATTACCGATTTTTCGTCAAAAATTGACGATTTTTTCCAAAAAATTTCAGTTTTATTTTTTTAAATATTAACCAAAAGTCTTGCTTTTTAACCGAAAAATCCAATTTTCAGGGTGTCTAAAGGGCATGAAAGTCATGAAAAGTCATGAATTTTGTTCGAAACACACTTGAAATTTTTTTTAAAGCCCACGAAATGAAAAAAAAATAATTTGTTCAAAAAATGGGAAAAATTATCTTGGGGGGGGGGGGGGTATTTTCATGCGGTAAAAATGTGAAAAATAGGTTGTGAAAAAGTCGTGATTTTTTTGTCTTGAGAGTTTTTTTTATACACCTGGTAAAAGTCCCCTATTTTCAACAAAAATTGTAAAAAACTAAAAAGTGTCATTTTTTGCTAATAATTGCCCAAAAGTCCTGTTTTTTGCCTAACTTCTCAGTCGTTTTTTGCTAAAAATTGTCCAAAATTCTCGGTTTTTTGTAAAAATTCCCGAAAGTCTTACGTTTTTCCAAAAATTGTACAAAAATGGGGCGTTTTTCAAAAATTGTCAAAAATTCTAGGTTTTTTTTAGCGATTTCTGTTACCTAAAATTCCCAAAAATTACGAAGAAGTGCCGTTCCTTTAGGTAAAAAAAATACAAAAATAGAGTCTCACTTTTTGTACTTGAAAAAAAAAAAAAATGTGAAAAAATGTTATTTCTTTGCCAATAAGTACATAATTTCCAATAATTGTAGATTTTTGCAAAAATTGTCAATTATAAAAAAATGCTAGCTTTTATTTATAAAATTGCTAAAAATTGTATTTTTCCCCCCAAAAAAATGTCAAAATGTCTCACTCGCTTATTCACCAAAAATCACCAGAAGCAGAAAGTAGATGTCACTCTTTGTCAATAATTTCCAAAAGGTCAAGATCTTACTTTTCCGCAAATATTGTTGAAAATTATCTCTGTCAATTTTTGACAGGGTGTCCACAGGTCTGGAAAACCTGGAAAACCTGGAAAAGTCAGGGAATTTGGTCGGTCTGGAAAAGTCAGGGAAAAGTCAGGGAATTTCGTAATTTTCACGCAAAATCCCTGGAATTTTGAAAAAACGATCAATTGAAAATTCTGAATTAGGACCTGTGATGTAAGAAAAACACTGTTTTTCACTTCTCGAAACGCAAATTTTCAGAAGCTTTTGCCCTCGCTTCGCTCGAGCCTGTTCTCTGTTCTTTTTCAAGAGTAAACTTCCTTCAAAAAAACATCCATTCCAATATTAAAATTTAAAAAACCAAAAAATAAACATTCTTCACATTCAAAAAAAAACTCGTTTTCAGGCATCTTGAAATGAAAATTTTCGAAAGTTCTCGCCCTCGCTTCCCTCGAGCCAATTTGTCTCTCATTTTGAAATGAACAAATTTCACATTTTGAAGCCTTCAAAAATCAAAAAAAGAAAAGAAAAATTTTCATAAGTTATATGAATACATAGGTATTTTATCAATTGGCCAAACTTGATGCATGTTTTATTCATTTTTAATTCCCCTCCCATTTTTTTTTGGGTGTGATGTAATACCACGACAAAAAAGGGCGTCAGCACGACAAGCCTAGGCACTGACAGTAAGCACCCCTCCGGTTCCTCAAAAGTAGGAAAAACTTGGGAAATTGTAAGAAATTCCAGAAA
This sequence comes from Planococcus citri, assembly GCF_950023065.1. NCBI lineage: Eukaryota > Metazoa > Arthropoda > Insecta > Hemiptera > Pseudococcidae > Planococcus > Planococcus citri. The sequence continues at coordinate 21,651,420 of NC_088679.1, read as the reverse complement.
GTTTGGAAAATACAAAAATTCCAACAATATTTTAGTTTCAGTTTTCAAAAATTCAAATTTTTTACAATCATGTATTAAATTATCGTTCATTTGCCGACAGAATCACCGATCTTATCCTCAAAATTCTCATTTTTTTCCTAAGCTTTCGTCCTCGCTTAGCTTAGGCCAGTTTGGTTCTCTTCTACTGAGTTACAATTTCACTCAATTTTTTTTGAAAGAAACCCTCTGTTGATTATTTGTCAAAATTTGTACAAAATTATAACTGTTAAGTCGTTAATTTAACCATAATCGAACTGATAATGTTCTGTCGTGTATGAAATTATTTTGGCGTGAATACTGCTTATTTCGTTTTTAAATTGTAGTCGTTCAAAAATACTTTTTTGTCGGGCTTCATCTGGCGTGAAACCTCATCATTGTTTGTCGTTCATTCATATTTTATGAACGAAAAAATGCTTGTCGTGATGACGCCCTATTTCGTCGTGCAAAAAATATCTCCCCTTTTTTTAAAATTAAAGTACGGGGTGAGCATAGAAAATAGAGAAAAATGGTCTGGAAAAATGGAAAAATTCGTCTGGAAAACCTGGAAAAGTCAGGGAAAATCATTTCCAGAAATGAGTGGACACCCTGTTTGATTTTTTTTTCAAAAATTACTCAAATTTGAGCTTTTTTTTGCTTATTTGAAGAAAATTATTAAAATTGTATTTTGCTAAAAATTGTCCGAAATTCTCGGATTTTTGTAAAAAAAAATCCCAAAAGTCTTACTTTTTTCCAAAAATTGTGCAAAAGTGGTACGTTAAAATGTAATTTCTTTGCCAATAATAAAATTTCCAAAGATTGTCGATTTTTGCGAAAATTGCCAAATGCTTTTAGAAAAAATTCATGCAATTGCTGAAGATTTTCACTTTTTCCTACTAAGTTATCCTAAAGCCTCGTTTTGTTGCCAGAAATTGCCAAAAAAGTATCATTCTCAATAAGTCCTGCTTTTTAATGAAATTGTCAAGGTCTTTCTTTTTTCCAAAAATTGTAAAAAATTCTCGCTTTTTAATAAAATTGTTTAAAAAAATTTCCCAAAAAAATCGAGGTCTCGTTTTTTAAAAAATTAACAAAAATTTCACTTTTGTGGGGGGGGTGTGTATAATTACTAGATTATAAAAATTACTCAAATTTGGACATTTTTGCTTTTTTGAAGAAAATCATAAAAAAGTAGGTATCTAACATTTTTTGGCCAATAATTTCCAATAAGTCTTGTTTTTTGCTTGAAATTTACAAAAATTCTTGATTTTTTTTGCCAGAAATTGTAAAAAAGGGCAACTGTATCCGTAAGTTTCAAAGTTGTTTTAATTTTAAAACTTTTGAAAATCAGAACAATATCAATTTGTACTTTTTTTTTTTTAATTTCATTACTGAAGTATGGGAGTAATGTTTTGTGTTTTTTTGTAATTTTTTTTCATTACTTAAGTCTCTTTTTTTCAAAAAAGTTTAGTACTTCTCCCCCCCCCCAAAAAAAACCAATAAATATTTAAATTTAGTGAAATTTGCTTTCAAAAAAATGGATGGAAATATATTTCAAAAGTTAGCAACAAGTAATAAAATTGGAACAAAGTTTACCAAAAGTGCATATGAAAGTGTTTGAAACGAATTGAAATGATAAGAAATCGCTATAAAAAATCATTGAAAAGTTGAAAGTAAAAAAAAAAAAAAAAATCGAAAACTGAAAACTATACTTGGAGTTTTGAAACCGAAAATTGAAGCTGAGAACTGGATTTGAAACTGATTAAACAAAGTAAAACTCTAAAAACTGTCGCATCTGTCTAAAAACGCCTGAAAATTACGAAAAATTTGGAAAAACATTGTCATAAAAACACCCCAAACTTATAAAAATATCAAAACTTGAGAAAAATGCAAAATAATAAAAATATAATACTTGTGGTGTAATATCAATGTAAATATTCTAAAGTCTGAGTCAAGTCTCATGTTGAAAATAAAATTGAGTATGCATGCAGTGAATTTTTTAACGAGCAGAGGGAAGAGAATTATGTCTCATTTTACTCAGTTCCCTTTTGTTGAGGTGTACATAACTGAAATCGAATTCAAATTAAAGATGTAAATTATACTTATAGTACCTACATAAGTTGTACACTTTTGTCGTATGACTCGGACAGGACACGGAATTAATATTTTATTTTTATGTTTACAGGCGAATTAGGATCATATATTCAGTTGATGGTTACCATGGGAATATTATACGTTTATGTGATAGGATCGTTCGTTGATTACGTGATGTTAAACATCTTATGTGCGATCGTACCAATTGTTTATTTAATTTTCTTCATGGTCGTCGCGCCCGAATCACCTACATTTTTAATGCGTAAAAATCGCAGGTAAAGTGTTACAGTTTATCTGTATATTAATAATAATTACATTTACGATTATATGTAACGTGTTGGAAATATATGAAAATGGTTAGGTTGAATGCAATTTTAACTACTTATTGACATTGAAATTGATTTGTTCAAAACTGCTTCAATTTTAGAGGAACTTACAAGGGAGCCTTTCGAAGTGACACTCTTCTCTGAGATTTGAACGAAACCAAAACTAGATCGTAAGAGTGTGTTTTAAAACCTCTGTAACCAAAATTTCAGGTTCTAAAGTTCATTTTGAAAATTGAAAAAAAAATCAAAAAAACTATTCTTAGGGTAGTTTTAAACTTTTTCTTGAAATATATTGTTTCTGAAATATCAATCAGTTTTCAATGAAAGCGACGAGTTCACCTCAAATTGTTTAAAAAATAATCATTCAATTTGAAATTTCTTTTCAAAATTATGATAATCTTCAAAATGAAATCGTCGAATTGCTTCGAGGCACGATGGAGGTGAATAAATTTGATAGGATTTCACTCATTTCTGAAATGTTTATCGAGCTGATAACATTGAAAAAATTCGTTTGATACGCTCAAAATCGATTTTTAGATCGCTACATTATAATGCAAATTTTTCAAACCCCATCAAACCACGTGGTAAGATTTTCTAACACTATTCGTTTAATTCTTTACAGAAAAGAAGCCGAACAGTCGTTACTGGTATTGCGAGGCGATCAATACGATATATACAGCGAATTGGACGAAATCCAAGAACAAATCGACGAAGAAAGGAAACGCCAGCAATCGTTCAAAGATTTATTCTCTAGCAAAGCTGTAATCAAGGCGACGATCGCGGTAATGGGCCTGCTAAGTTTCCTATCGTTCAGCGGCATCAACGTCGTCATATTCTACGCGAAGAAAATCTTCGAAGCCGGTGGCACCAAAGTACCGGCCGATCTCGCTACCATCATCATCGGCTCCGTGCAAGTAATCATGACTTACGCTTCCGGTCTACTGGTAGATCGAGCCGGACGACGAGTGTTGCTTTTGATCAGCGACTCGATCATGGCCTTATGTATGTTAGCCTTAGGAACGTATTTTTACGCCAAAGAGAATAAATACGACGTCGAAAACTTCGGCTGGGTGCCGCTAGTTAGTCTTTCCGTTTACATTAGCGTATTCTCGCTGGGTTTCGGACCCATTCCCGGTATCATGATGGGCGAATTATTCTCACCCGAAGCCAAAGGTGTCGCGTTAGGAGTTGTCTGCATTCTAGCATCGTTATTAGAATTCGTCGTCGTCAAAGGGTTCCAAAACTTGGTCGATTGGGTGAATTTCGGTATCACGTTCTGGATATTCGCCGGATTCTGCGTGATCGGATTCTTATTCGTGTACTTCTTGGTGCCCGAGACGAAGAACAAATCGTTGCAAGAAATCCAAGACGAACTTAGCGGTATTAAGAAGAAAAAGAAGAAGGGTAAAAAAGTCAACGGAGCTCAAGTCACCAAAACACCGATCGTCGTTAATCAACAGCTTACAACTACCAACGCTACGAACGCCGTTTAAGTTCGCGAAATACCGCCAATCGAAGTGTATTCACGAGAAACGAAGCTACCTTTTTTTTTCTTTTTCTTTTTGTACTACTATTACTGGTGATACATTTTCAAATGTAATGTTCGTTGAAAAGGCTACTCTACAATCAGCCTTCTTCGTAGTTCAAAACAAAAAACCGAGCCCGTGAAAACAGTCATTCGTATATTAGCTTTTTGTTGTATCCTCTCTACATCGGTTTTATTACTCTATCCTCGTCCTCCCCCCCTCCCCCTTCAGGTCCGATGTGCCCTTTTTTCGTCTCCTTTGTTAATATCGTTAGTACTTCGTACGTACGTACCTTACTTGTTTTATCTGTATTACTTTTACGTTGTTTTTATATAAAGCCACAATAAAAGTGAAAAAAAAAACGAACAGGTTTGTGATGTTGAAAATTTGTGTGCGAAGTTTGACTTTCGAAAATCATCGTCAATGTTGAATATAAATATCAAAAAAAAATTATACCCCGGTGAGATATTTTTTCACCATTATTAACGAACCCTATGCATTTTTTTTTACACAGATAATCGACCATAATTGACTGATTATGTCAAATAGACGGAAGGGGTACGTGTTAGTGTGATGTTTTTTTTCTTTCTCTTCGAGTCCCTCTTTTTTTATGCGAAGGGGGAAGAAAAGTAACATTAAATTGTTTTATTTTTATACATTTTGTCAGTGTTTACATCGTAAGTAAAAAAAAAATTAGGGTTATTTTTTAAACTGTAAATACTTTTATATTTCTTTTTCGAGTAAAAGTAAAATTTAAACGCTACGCTGAAGAAAAAAAAGGTAGTAGGTAAAATGAAAGTTAGTCTTTCTTCTTTTTTTTGTATTGTTTAATTTTTACATTGTATTTGTTTAATGATAAAAAGTAATTTTACTCGTTTACTCGTGTCGCTCGAGTTGGATGTACACGAATTTTATGTATTTTTATATTATTTAACTTACCAATTTATTTTATTAGCATTTTGGAATTTTTATGTACGTGTGGTGCGACATGCCCGGAAATAGTAATAAGATTTTTTGCGTCAATTTACGTATAATTTTTTCCCCCTTTTTTGTTTTTAGTCTAGTTTGTAAGCCTTTTAAACTTAATAACCTAAAATTCGTACGTGTATTTTTTTTTATTTCGTATTATTATTATTTGAAAGAGTATAGTTATTAATCAAAATTTTTTTACAGTAGTGAAATATTTTATTGTATGTTGAAATTGTGCCATTGTTCCCTTCCTCCTCTTCCTCATCATCTTGTTCCATCTTAATCTTAATTCCTTGATGTGATCGGTTTGATTTTTTTGTCGTCGTTGTTAAAGCGTTCTAAGGTGTTTTTTTTCTATGTATTATTTTTTTTTTTAAACGAGGAATTTGAAATATTTATTTTTTTTTAGACGAGATTTTATTCGTCGTTCGTGTAATTTAATTCTGGCGGAAATTGTTACGATAACGGTTTCCGGTGTGATAATAGTACATTTAAAATGCTTAATAATGTTATTCGATATTTTTATTAATATTATCAGTGTGATGATTCAAATGTTGCGGATTGGCTCTTTATTTTATTGGGATTTTTTTTTCAAAAATTTATTCTCGTGTCCTTGGGGGGGGGGGTCTTTTTTGTTGGAAATTATTTTTGATAAATTATGTTTTGAAATACTTATTACCTATTTTATATGACGAATTTTAATTCAAAACTCGTAATATAATTTTTAAAAATTCATTATTGTAACATAAATGAAATTAAAATGTCAAAATTATCGTTACAATTTTGAGAAAGAGGAAAACACAGAGTGCTGTGATCGTTATAATCAAATTGTTCATCTTGCTAATTTTTTTTTCGCTGACTGGATTCGATAAAACAATGACGATATTTAAATTGAAGTTTTCTTCGAAAAGTCACGTTCCGTTACAAATCAAAGCTCGTGGCAATTCACACGAAAGTTGATAAAATTATCAAAAAGACGTTGATAATCGGTCGTAGCCTTAATTAATTTTTTATTACGTCATCTTTATGTCATAATATTCGGTAATTCGGCAACACTGATACGTACGTCCAACAAAAAAATATCTGTAATTTTATTTATTACGAGATCAGAGTATTTTTTAAATTTCAAATAAGTATTTTGAACGTAGATATCTATTTTTTTATCAATTTTTTTTTTAAATCTTGAATGTTGAATGGGAAAAAATTACGAAATTGCTGGAACAATTGAGATTGACCAAAGTCTAATTCTCTTGTATCTGATGATTTGGATTTTTGAGTTTGAAATTGAAAAACAACAAAATGAAGAAATTATTGAATCGAGTCAAAATTCAAACTCAAGAAACGTTCTTTGTTTTTGGTCTAATTGAAACAGAAAGAATTTGTCTTCATTTCATCGAAAATAAAAGTGTTTCTTTCTTCAATTTTTCCCCCTAATTTGAACAATTGAAATTTTCTCAATTTCTTCAACTTTGCTAATTTAAAATTGTCAAGTATCTTATCATTATCGTAGATTGATACGAATACCAAAGATAATAACGTAATCACGAGGGCAAAAAGAGAATAAACGTTTGAAAAATCAATAAAGCAGATACGTACTTGGAAATTAAAAATGGAACAGATAAATTTTCACTCGAAAGTTTGTTGAAAGTTGTTTTTGTTTGTTTTTTAAATTACTTATTTAGCTCAATTTTTTGTAGTACTTTCAACATTGTTACTCTTTGTATGTTAGTTTCGTATTTCTACTTATAAATATGTGAAATTTCTTATTAATTTTTTTGTTACCTTTTTTTTAAAAAACCGTAGAAAATGAAGTAGAGACTAGAGAGCTATAAAGTTATCAACAAATCGTGCTTGTGTGATTATACATATAGAGAACGATATGTTGATAATAAAATAATGCATCAACAAGTTTAACTTTTACCATAACTTTTTAGTGAGAAATTTATTGAAAAAAATAGATACCTTATTATATGTACTAATTACGTAGGTAATAGGTAGATAGATACGCTACATCGAATGGCAAATTAATTATTTTTTAAGATACTTTTACTATCTATACTTACAAAGACAGGGTCATTTTACAAATAACCTAGTCATTATGTAAAATGTGCCACATTTGAAACTTTTTTAAAAAAAATTTGTATTACTATGTAGCGAAAAGTTTCTCATTCTTTGTTGACAAAAAAAAACGCTTATACTACTGTACGTTGAACTTTTTTTCTAAACGACGTTATCGATTTGTAAATAGTAATTTTTAAAGCGTATTTAATTTATTATTCTCAGATCACATTAGAGCATTTTCCTCCCTTTCCCCTTTCTCCCCTTCCCCTTCCCCTTCCCCTGGCCCTTCTCCTCCTCTTCGATTAGACATTTCTATAATACGCATTACGTACTTAAATATGCGTTAATATTTTGCATTTTTTTTTCTCTTTTGTATTTTTATTGTCGTCGTGTTTTTTTTCTTTTTCTTTCATTGTGTAACAATTTTAGGGATTTTTTTGTGTTTGTGCCGTATTTTTCTTCTTTTTTTATCTGCGTGTACAAAAATATTTATTGTATTTTATACGTCTTATATTACTATTATTATATTTTTGAAAATTTGTGATTCGAGTTTTTTTCTTTTTTTCTTTTCTCTTTATGTCTCAAATACATAAATTATTTTGTATCGTTTAGTTACTTTTTCTTTTTCTTTTTTTTTTCTATTTTATAATCGATATTCCAAAATTTAATTATGTAAATAGTATATTATTATTTAGTTATGTGTAATTACCGGTATAAAATATTAAAGTTGAAATTTTTTCAATTTGGGTTTTGTTTTTATTTTTATTTATTTTATTTTGGTTGTTAAAAAGACTAAAAAGTACAATCGTACGACAATATTAGTGATACAGACTTGACATTTCAATTTTTAAATAAGTACCTATCAATATTTTAGAGATTCAAAATTAATGCTTGATTTATTTTTAAAAATCATGCATGAGAGTCCAGAAAAACCATTTCAAATGTGATATCAATAATTTAATTAATGTAAAGATGCTGTCATTTCATCTTCAAGTTGGACATAAATTCTTCTTCAAATAAACACAATATGGAGCTAAAAATACGCAGGAAAATTCGAACTTTGATTGGTAGATTGGTTGATGAACAAACGTGATTGATTACCTATTCGAATGATATCGCAGTGCTGCATAGACCGGTATGTCTAGAATTTCAAGGTCACTGATTTACCTGTCTAACCTCCCAAGGTCATTGGTCTGCTTGGCTGGTCTCTTGAGGTCATTGACCCGTCAGTCAGTCTGTCTGTTCATCTTCTTGAGGTCACTGACCCGTTTGTCTGGGTTCTCAAGACGTATGTCTGCCTAATTGGCGCCATAAGGTCATTGACATGTCTTTCTGACCTTTGACCTAACTGTCCAGCTTCTCATGGCTGTCTTTCTACATATCCGTCCTCTTGAAATCATTGGCTCGTCTGCCTGGCAGTGGCTTCTGAAGATCGTCTGTTTGCTTGTCAGACCTCTTAAGGTCATCGACCTGACTATATAGCCTCTCATGGTCGTCTGTCTTCCTGTTTGACCTCTCGAGTTGTTATCTGCGTGCCTGTCTGGTTTCCCAAAGTCGTTTGTCTGCTTGCCTGGCCTCTTGAGGTCATTGACCCGTCTGTCTGTTCGCTCTAGGCTTTACTCAACCTGTTTTGGAGGCGTCGACCTAGGCAATTTATAGGGGCTTATAGTCGGGGAGCCCACTTAAGGATCTATTGCACCCCCCCCCCTCGGTCGATCCTCCGGGACAACTTCCTAAGGAACGTTTCTAGCCCTTGTACTAAAAAAAAAAATTGGCCCTACTTATATAGAATGGCGGCCATTTTGATTGACAGGTCAGCCGAAATCGCAGATAGATTTTGCGTTTCAACATAGGACTTGTACAAAATTTTTCAAGCCGTACAAAGGTAGATCGAAAGATCAGGCAAAAATTTATCACCTGTCAAAATTTCAAATGCTAATGAAGTGCGTATTTCGATTTTTGGTGAATTTTTAAAAATCAAATTTAGGCCAAAAGTGAAGGAAAAAATCAAAATTTTACCAAATTTGACCAAGAAAGCTAAAATTTGGAATATACCCTATTTTCGACATGCCAAATCGATTGGAAACTGTTTCAAACCGTTTTGAGCAGTTTTGGAGCCTCCAGCAGATTTTTAGAATTCATCAAAATGGAGTTGGAAAGCTGAAATTTATTCTGCAAACTAATTTCAATGCGCTACGAAGTACTGCTGGTAGATTTCAAGTCGTTTTGGAGCCTCCAGCAATTTTTTGAAAATTACTGGAGCCTCCAGCAGATTTTTTTAAACTTTAAATTTTTACAAAATTTCATAAAAAATGGAGATGAAAAGCTGAAATTCATCCCACACTCCAATCACCGTCTGAAAGCGGCTTCAGGTGGGGTCAAGTCATTTTGGAGCCTCAAGCGACTTTTTGAAAATTACTGGAGCCTCTAGTAGATTTTTGAAACTTGAAATTCCCGCTACAATTTACAAGATGGAGTTGGCAAGCTTGAAATTTACTTCGCAAACTAATTTCAATGCGATATGAAGTCGACTACATGGTGGTTTCAAATGGATTTGAAGCTTCCAGCTACTTTTTGGAAATTTCAATTTTCCAAAAAACGCCATACGACCTTTCAAAAAGTCGCTGGAAGCTCCAAAACGACTTGAAATCTACCAGCAGTCTCGACTTCGTAGCGTATTGAAATTAGTTTTCAGAGTAAATTTTGTTTATCCAATCCATTTGATGAAGTTTTGTGGGAATTTCGAGTTCTAAAAATCTGCTGGAGGCTCCAGAACTGCTCAAAACGGTTTGAAACAGTTTCCAATCGATTTGGCATGTCGAAAATAGGGTATATCTCAAATTTCAGCTTTCTTGGTCAATTTGGTAAAATTTTGATTTTTTTCCTTCATTTTTGACCTAAATTTTGATTTTTAAAAATTCACCAAAAATCGAAATACGCACTTTATTAGCACTTGAAATTTTGACAGGTGGTAAATTTTTGCCTGATCTTTCAATCTACCTTTGTATGTATGTACAAGTCCTATGTTGGAACGCAAAATATGCGATTTCGGCTGACCTATTAATTAGAATGGCGGCCATTTTATAAGTAGGGCCAATTTTTTTTTGAGTACAAGGGCTAGAAATGTTCTTTAGGACTCCCCATTTAAGAAAAAAGTTGTCCCAGAGGATCTATGGGGGGGGATTCAATGTTATCAAAAATTTGTACACGTAGAACAAATCGTTTATTCATGGGTCAATTCGTTATTTGAAAATTTTTTCTTTCAGAATATTTCACACTAATTAAGCCAAAACACGAAAAGATATCATTTCACTGATTGGGGAAATATTTTGGAATGCAGCGTTACTAATTTTTTGGCCATATTAGCCAATTTCAAAAATCTAGATAAGAACAGCAAATTTTTTTGATTTTTTGAAATTGCTAATAATGGCAAAAAATTGGCAACACTGATTCCAAAATATTTCTCCGGTTTCTGAAACGATCGATCGATCGATGTTTTTGCATAATTATTAGCCACCTGCGAAATGTTTGAGAAGAAAATATTTTCAAATCAAAACACAATGAATTTAATCTTAAGATGAGCGATTTGCACATTTTCAACCTCACACCTCGCAGTACAACTCTAAAAGTGGTTGTTGAATTTTGAGTAGGTCGTCGAAAAATTTCACTTCTATTTTTTGAAGCTGGGCAATTTTTTCTAAAATAGGGTTGGCAGGACCTAGAGCGAAAAACCACGATTTTTTTTCAATAATGCCACCTCTTTGAGGACATACATATTTTCTTCCAGAGATGCTTTCTAGAGCTAAATTTTTTTTTGAATGTTTTTTAATTCAAAATGAAAGTTTGCCATTGAATTTGGTCAAATTTTCCCACATTTATATTTACCAATGCACCATTAAGTACCTACTTAGGTAGGTATTCACTCATTTTTACATTTACCCAATGTTTGAATCAATAATTTCATTTTTTGGCCAAACTGAATCTCGAATATTCTCAGCAAAACGTGTATTTTGATTTTATTATTTCCAAAATCTGAAATACGCTCAAGTCAATTTTTTTTTTCATTAAATAATCACAAGAGTAAAAATACAACCATTTTGTAATCCAAATTTTTAAGAATAATTATTCGTTTTTTACCTTTTTTTGTGCATTAGACTTTGTAACGTTATGATACCTACAAATCCCATCTCTTCTCGATGACTTGACTCCCATCAAATGATCTTATTTGACCATGTTTGAAAAATGTTGAAAAATCGGAAAAAAACATTTTTCTGTTTCTGTACTTTTATTTATTTTTTTTTAACTGAAAAAAACTAATTAATTAAGTGGGTATTTTTGACCAAAATAATATTCTTCGAAATAGACATGATGAAGAAATGTTTAATCTACATTCAAGTAGTGCTGAACTTCTTCTCCCACTCTTTTTTTGGAGTTTTTTTTTCTTTAATGTTGAAAGAAAAATTATGTTCCTCTTACCAAAAAAGGATGCACTTTGAAAAAAGTCATTTTTTATTCAATTTTTTCAGTTTTAATTTTTTAATATTTTTTGAACCTGTCAGTAGGTAGATATGTAGTATGTAGACGCAGCTCTTTGTAGGTACCTATAAGGTAATAAGTTGAGTAAAAAAATGGGACTTTTTGCCACTTCATTTTAAGGTTTTTGATACATACAGCATCGCATACCTATTACCTAATATGTAGTACAATATCAGTTTCTTCTTGTATTTGCTCATTCAAATTTCCAACGAAACAAAGCACAAAATGATCTCATTCTATGATGCATTTTCACTATGAATTCTTATCTAGTAAAAAGTCACATTTTTGATCAAAGGTCGAATTTTTGTTCCAATTCATACCACGTTTCATTCTATGGAAACTCTGATCACATGGTTTATTAGATCTGGCGTGAAACGAGTTGCATAACCGTAACACATTCAGAGATGATAATGGTCGTAGAACACTAATTAAGATGAAAAATGATACCTACTTATTGGAAAACACTTACGTATAATTCGTGTTCGTTTATCTCTTATCTGACATTGCAAACAAAGATAAGAACATCACAGAAACGTGCATCGATTTTTGTCTGTTTTCTGTCTGTTCGGTGTGTTCTGTACTGTACTCTATAATCAGGTTCAGGTTGAATGTACAATATTGTGTATGATAAATATTCTGAGAACTGTGGCGGTTTTTTAAAATGGTGTAAGTCTAAGTTGACACGATATATAGAGTAATTTTTCCACTTCGAATCTCATGCCGAATAAGAGAGTGTAAGCTGTGCGAATGGAAACCAATGGTAAAATAAAACATGACGTTCGAGATGATGAAGATGATGAGAAGCAACCTCTCTTAGGAGCAGATCACAAGGAGCCGATATGGAGACAGTATATTGCAGCTATGACAGGTATAAATGACATTTTTTTTTTATTATTAGTTAACTAGAATTATGATGAATAATCTGCTTTAGCTTTCGTGATTCAGCTTTCATGATTAACTTATTTAATTCGAATTTTCTCAGCTGCGCTGTTATCAATGGCAACTGGATGCTGCGGAGGATGGTCTTCATCAGCGGTACCCCTTCTGATGGAAGGTCTAGCTTCAGATCTGGGAGGAATAGATCGACTCAATTCAGAACAAGTCTCTTGGGTTACCTCGTTGCTAAATCTGGGATCGTTATTCGGCTCAATCCCAGCTGGTCAAATGTCATTTTATTTCGGTAGAAGAAAATTCCTACTCATGCTAGGAGGTCTGCTAGTCATCAGTTGGATGTTGATAATATGGAATTTTAATCATGTAAGTGATCTCTCGAATACTCACGTTTAAAAAGATTGAATTATTTAATTACCAGAGATGTATTCTTTGTGTGTGTGTGTTTTTTTTTGGAAATATTTTTCTCCAAGGTAGAGCTTTTATATTTGGGACGATTTTTGGCCGGATTTTGCGCAGCTAGTTGTAACGTAGCTTTGGCCATGTACTCGAATGAAATCTGCAGCGATAAAATCAGAGGCCAATCTGGATCTTTTTACGATCTAATGCAAGTGTTCGGCATTTTATTCGTATATTCGGTCAGTGCAATCACCACGTTGTTTTGGAGCAGTATGATTTGTCTAATGGTACCGGTTTGTTTCGTTTGTGTATTTTACTGGATGCCCGAATCTCCGTTACATTTGATCAAAAATGGATACAAAACCGAGGCTATCAAATCGATCAGGTTCGTAAAGATTACCTACTCATCAATCGATACTGCATCGTTGTAGACTTGAACTAAATTCATTTTGAATTTACAGATGGCTCCATGGAGAACACTGCGACGTCGAGAAAGAACTAACCAAAATCTACCTGGCACTTTTGGAAGGTAAAGAATGCGAAGTAGAAGACGACGAAGAACTTTCATATTTGGTATCGATTCGTAAATTTTACAATAGTTTAAGGTGAGTGATTATCAAATTGAAAATTAAACTCAATCCATTTATGAAAAACAAATAAAAACACATCGATAAAAAAATCACGTGACTGTTTCGTGAGTTACTTATCGAATAAAATTATAGTGAATTTTCGAAACTGTTTGACCTTTCAATTTCGTTTATTTTTCACGCTGAAATATTAAATTACCAAATTTTATTTATTCGTTTTTTTTCAGCAAAACTACAATCAAAGCTTTTGCCATCGTTTTATCATTATTCGTAATCCAACGATCGAGCGGCGCACCGATGGTGGTTTATTATACGGTTGATGTCTTCGAATCAACTAATGCCAGTATTTCTCCTCTCACAGCGACCGTTTGTGCAGGAGCTTCTCAATTATTTTTCTCCATCATTAGTGTCAGCCTTGTCGATCGTGTTGGACGTAAAATACTCATAAGAATCTCGTGTTCTGTAATGATCCTCTGTTTGAGCGTTTACGTCACTTATATGTGTCTTTTAAGCGGAGGTAGCACCTACCTCAATACAGACTTACACAAATTTATTCAATTATCTGTAAAATTGATCATATAATAATTATTATTAATTTTCCAGGATACTCAGTCTCGGAAGACTACAGCTGGCTGGCGACTCTCTCCATATGTCTATTTGTAGGAATCTACAGACTTGGCATAAGTCCCATACCATTCTTCCTGTGCACCGAACTAGTTCCTGTCGAAGCCCAAAAATGGGCCTTGCCTAAAATGTTTTTCATCGGATGGGGAGTGGCGTTCATATGGAGTAAATCGTACCTAGCTGCGGTGGCAAGTTTCGGTTACGTCATTGTGTTCCTTTTCTTCATGTTTATCTGCCTTCTAGGATTGCTCATCACGTTGATTATCCCGGAGACCAAGAACAAAAGCAGGCTCGAAATACAAGCCGAATTAGGAGCGCCTGTAGCCAAATACGTTGAATTGAAATCCAACGCGGTTATCATAATCGAAGATTGATCACTTCGTTTAGAAGCGGTAAAATCGAGTGATCGAATGTCGATTTTTGCTTCACGAATGAAGTGAATTGTTTATGGCACCGAAATGCACCACACTGTATCGTGGTTTAGCTTTAGCTGGCGCGTTGTGCGGATATTTTTTTCTTAAATTTGGAGAATTTGTGGCGGAGTTGGCTATAATTTCGATGGCAGAGTGGAAGAAAACGGGCTGTGTTTTAGTTTATTGTTGCTCATTTTGGTGAAATATGTTTTTTTGTTACGATGTTATGTGAAAATGTTTTTTTAAAAATTAATTTATTAATCCATTTATATTTTTTCAAACTGTGATTTATGGTGTATTTTTTATATTACTTACCTATTTTTAAAAAATACGAAATTGTTACTCAATGATCTTAATTTTTTTCGAAGTTTTTTTTTTTTTGAACGGATAATTTTTATCTTACGAATATTAATTTGTTCAAAATGAAATGTTGGTGTATCGCTGAAATTTAGTCTTTGAGTTTTCTTCAACGGCCCAGAAAATCCTCCCTCCCCTAAATTTCCTTCTGTCAAAATTAACTGAGATACTTTTTTATCTATTTTATTTGACAATTCTTGAATTCTATTTTGAAAATGAGATTTTAATACCTTTGAGAGCCACAAAGGGTTCCCAAATTTGATTTAAAAAATATCCCAAAACAGACGTGTTTGAAGATGGGTTTATTTTTCGATCCAGCTTTTGTTTTCCCATCTTCAAGATGTGCCCATACTCGAACATGCTCACAATATCGATTAATATGTGTCTTTTAGTACCTAAATGGGCCATTCCAAGTCAACTCAACCAAAAAAGGCGATTGCGAAAGTCATGTCTTTCGATTTCGCTCAAATTTTGTTTACAATATCTACCCACTCAGGGGCGATGGGGGGGAGGCTTCCATTATTTTCACATTATCTCAAGGTACTCAACTTCAGCAACGCATTACTCCAAAACTATGATACTTTGATCAAAACTGATTTCACAGTTTAGAAGGGCATTGCATTTTGAACTTTTTAAGCATTTTCAAATTTTCAAAAGTTGAAAGTTGAACTTTCAAATTGAAAGTTTAAACTTCAAAATAACGCTGTAAGTGGGAGCTACCATTTAAAATTTTGAAAAAATTTCCATACAATCATGTACCTTTTAATGCCTTTTCGAAGTATTCAAGTGTTGAGATTGGATCTCTTAATGGAGAGGGAGCATCCCCACTCCCAATTTTGGGTGAAACTTTCGAAAGAACATCTGGGGCATGTGATGTATCGATTTGTATGTTTTTGGTAACGCTGAACACGAATATGACGTTAGATTTTTGATTGGACCCCATCCACGGCCCCCAGCACCTCCCCCAAAAGGGGTAAAAGTTGAAAAAGTGTTTTATTCGTGCGACACATGGAATAGCGTGTTTTTGGTGATGCTGAACACGATTATGACGTCAGATTTTTGATTGGACCCCATCCACGGTCCACAGCACCTCCCCAAAGGGGGTAACCTAACAAAAAAAAATGGTTTCATTTGTGTGACACATGAAATAGTATGTTTTCGATATCGCTGAAGACAAATATAGCCTTAGTTTTCCAAATTGACCTCACCCATGACTCCTAGAACCCCCCCCCCCCATGGATAAAAGTCCAAAAAAAGTGTTGGGGGCCGTGGATGGGGTCCAATCAAAAATTTGACGTCATATTCGTGTTCAGCGTCACTAAAAGCATACAATTCGATACATCACATGCCCCAGATGTTCTTTCGAAAGTTTCGCCCAAAATTGGGGGTGGGGATGCTCCCCCTCCATTAAGAGATCCCATCTCAAAACTTAAATATTTCGAAAAAGCATCAAAAGATACATCTACGGAAATTTTTTCAAAATTTTGAATGGTAGCTCCCACTTACAACGCCATTTTGAAATTTGAACTTTCAACTTTTGAAAATTTGAAAATGCTTAAAAAGTTCAAAATGCAATGCCCTTCTAAACTGTGAAATCAGTTTTGATCAAAGTATTATAGTTTTGGAGGAATTCGTTGCTGAAGATGAGTACCTCGAGACAATGTGAAAATAATGAAAGCCCCCCACTCCACCCCCTCAGGGAGCTGAGACCAAACTGATTGCGGGTTTCTTACTTACTGAATGGGTAGATATTGTAAAAAAAAGTTTGAGCGAAATTGAAGGACATGACTCAAAAACGTTGGTTAAGTTGAGGTGGAATGACCCAAATCATTTATTCATTTTTTTAAAAAATTTTTAAAAAATGTTTAAATTTAACAAAAAAAACATCTTGTACCATCAAAATCCGTTTTCCTATTTTTTCGATGCATACAAATGCCTACTACATAATGAAAAAATCGAAAGAGAACCCCAAAATACATCGCCAGCAAAACTTCAGGTACTGAAATCCATTCTTCGATTTTTGACGGATTTTTAAAAACTCAGATTTGGCCCATTTTTCGTGAAAAAAAAACCAAAATTACATCTAATTGACATAAAAGGCTGACATATGGTTTATATGTATCATATTTTCGACCTTCCAAGTCGATTGGTCGTTGTTTCGAACTGTTCTGGAGCCTTCACAGAAAAAGTTGTGGATTTAATAAATAATTTTAAGATGAGCAGAGTTGGAAAAATTTGGCTACAAACTATTTGTTAAAACTACCTGTATTAAAATAATACGCTGATAATTTTTTAATCACGAATTCGAAAAATTAATCGATTGAAAAGCACAGTTCAATTTATGCTTATGCCCTTCATCCCTATCTTTGTTTTGAATTAGAATTTAAAACGTAAATTTGCCATTCGTTTTATGTGAATTTATGACTCAAGGTCGCAAAATAAATAGATTGAAGTTTAATCGTTATTTTTTATTTTTTCAAATGGTTTCCGAAATTTCTGATTAAAATACTTAGTTTTAATTCATCAACTTCATCAGTTGCTGAATTCAACTCCTATTTTTTTTTTTTTTTTTTTTTTTTCTAATTCTGAAGTAAAAATAATAGGTACCTATGCGATAAATTCCAATTAAAAATGGATAAGATGTAACCATTAACTACATAACTCTAAATACGAATTTTAATTTTACGCTAATTACCAATTGAAATAATTATATTTTTCAATTCATTGATCACTCCGACATCAATTAATATCAAATAATTTCGTTTTAATAACTTTAAGAACCTTTATTACCATGAAAAAGAAAATAGGTTCACGATAGGAAAAAATTTCCTTCAAAACGAGCCGAAAGACGCGTGGAATTCTTTTTAAATGACATCATATCATTAAATTGAGCAATATTTTGAAAGATCGTAATTATTAAGTTGTTATCTAGCTACATTTATTGAATCAGTGATTGAGATAAGAACATTTATGACGCAAAAAAAAAGAATATAAACATTTATCTACTTCTACTACGAATAGGAAGTAGTAATTAGGCTGAAGTGGTAACTAGGTATGTTGAAAAAAATTTTCTTCGAAAATTTCCTCATGTCGGATGATAAATAAATCAGCTGGTAGGTAATATTGGCCACAATATGCTGCTCATCTTGACAGCCATAATAATTCATTGAGAAATCACAAAATTACTCGTGAAATTTTAGTGAAATAGTATATTACTATCAAATACTATCAACTAACAATACTGGCAACTCCATTTAAAATACATTGGGCGTTTTTGTCGCAACAAGGGCGCTATCTGAGCGGCTTGGCAAGGAAGTAGTATTCATGTTAAGTGCTGTGATTGGTCGATTCAAATCTCGCGGCTATCAGTACCTCATAACAAACTGATAACACAAAAATTCTAGCACTGGATGTAGGATTTAGTTACTTGCCGAGCCGCTAGGAGGATTAAACATCATTTTTCGACGGAGTTGCCAGTATTGTTAGTTGATAGTATTTGTTACTATATAGGAGGCGAAAGTGAACGTTTTCTGTCGAGTGCGAAGGGTGGCGGAACGAGCCGAAGGCGAGTTCCGCCATCGCACGAGACAGAAATGTTCACACTCGCCTCCTACATTGTAAGATATTTTTCTTGATATACGCTACGAAAGTAGAATATAAACGTTGAAATTCATATTTTCACAGGAAATTAGGAATTAATAAAAATAATATTGAACAGACAGAACTTTGACTGATTGATTTGATGTGTAGTTCAAGATAATTGTAATCTTTTTGGTGTTTTTTTCGCCGTATTTCTGAAGTAAGTAAGTATTTGTATCATGATGAAACGAAAACTTCGGCTGCGGAGATCAATTTGAAATACTCGTAAAATAAAATAAGGATCACAGCTAGATTTATATCCTTTCATTTTATGAAGCTTTCTTCAGTTCAAGGCGAACTAATGTATGTACTTAGAGTTACCTTATTCGAGTTTTTGTAGTTAGGTATACAATCTTTATCAATATCACAATACAAAATAATCAAAACAATTCTTGCGTACGTCTTATTCTTGAAAGAATTATGTACCTATGTTGGAGAAATGTTCAATTCAACATCCGAAGTCTTCGTTTCACCCATGATACATACAATTAGCTATCGATCTTCACAAACAATGAATTGGTTAAATCAAATGAACTCGATCACCGCATAAAATAAGTTTGAAGTAATTTCAAATAAAGCAAAAAGAACACGGAAAAGAATAATTATCACGAACAACACACTAATTAATCATAATGGGTGTTATATTTAGATTATTTAGACAAATTTTTTCAATTCAACATCCGAAGTCTTCGTTTCACCCATGATACATACAATTAGCTATCTATCTTCACAAACAAAATGAATTCAAATGAACTCGATCACCGCATAAAATAAGTTTAAAGTAATTTCAAATAAAGCAAAAAGAACACAGAAAAGAATAATTATCACGAATAACACACTAATTAATCATAATGGGTGTTATATTTTGATTATTTAGACAAATTTCGAGTCTGAGTGAGTGAGAAGTCTGTGTTACGTACTCGCCTCTCCGTTTCTCGATGAAACTGATAACGTTCGGTTTTCGTACTCGACGTACTCGTACTTGATGCGTTCGTGCGTTCTTTTCATCTCAGTGAGACGAAAAAGCGTTCTTTTCGTCTCACTGAGATGAAAAGAAACAGTCGCGTAATATCAATTAGTTTCGCACGTTATCGAACGACAGATATTCTACAGTTTCGTAGCGTGTATCAAGAAAAATTTAAAACGTATCGAAAAATTCCACCACATGATAAGAAACACTACGTAGGTACCTACAGGTACTTCTGATGATAATAAATTTATCAAAATAATGCAATAATGTTATTTCAAACATACATAATAACCGGTTTTCATACATCGTGGTTGGATTTCATTCCAAATCCACCGATATCTAATCATTCATGGTTATGCAATCGTTCGTTTAGTGTTGTTTATTGTAAAATACACAAGCAAATTTTTTTTCGCGGTGTTTATTTTTCCAAAATATTTGAATGCTGGTACAAGATACGATTATAATATGTCGAGAATATATTTTCTCATTTTTGTGTAACGAAGTGAGTACCTAGTACCTAGAATTAGTACCTGTATTCGGCTCCAATTCAAGAGTTGAAGAGTTGGTTCAGGTAACTTATGGCATAGATAACACATAATCGTGTAATCAGTTCTTCTCTTTGCTGCGTAATAAACTTGTGTTTAGAAATAGAAATATTAATCGCTCAAGTCGTGTTGAGATATTCGTTTTAATTTTTTTTTTTTTTTTGATAATAATATTGACTGAAAAACTTTTTTCAATTTGGTGACATAAAATAGATCTGAAAAAGTACCTAATATGTACCTATGAGTAGGTTTTAATATTCTTATTCGACTCTTCTCAAAGAAGTATAAAATGTGTTACCTACTTGAGTTTATTGAACTGCTAATGATAAAAGTGCCCAAACAATGATAACAACTACATAGAACACTCAATGAAAAATACTTTTCTAAGACACATAATTTATCATATTATTAATACAGATGATGCGAAGAAATAGAAAAGTCAAGAATGGGTTATTCAAGAAAGAACGATGATGCTGAGGAAGCTTATCCACTTTTAGGTGCAAAAAATGCAACCCACAAAGAACCAGAATGGAAACAATATTTGGCGGCGTTCTTAGGTAGGCTAGCTCATTTTTTATCTTTATTGATCATTGATCAATGATCACTTATAGATAGGTACCTATGTGAATTGTGAATATATATTATTATGTATTTTACAGCATCAATTATATCATTTAGTTCGGGCTGTGTTGGAGGTTGGTCATCGCCAGCCACTCCTAAATTACTGAGTGGAAATGCCTCAGATCTGGGTGGTATACGAAGGTTAACGATTGAAGAAGTCTCTTGGGTAGGATCTCTGATCAACTTGGGAGCTTTCTTTGGTTCCATTCCTGCTGGATATTTGTCTTTTCGATGGGGTCGTAAGAAATGTCTGCTGAGTTTGGCCGTACCTATTATCGTCGGATGGTTGATGATATTGTATAATTTTAATAACGTAAGTTGGAATATTTTTTTCTTTTCAATTTGGCAGTAGCTATAATTTATTTAAGACGAAGATAATTGAATTTATATCCTCTAAAAAAATAAAAAAATAAAATATTAACATTTGAACCGTTTTGATTGTTTTCAGGTATGGTTTTTATACATCGGACGCTTCGTCAGCGGAATCAGTTACGGAAGTTTGAACGTAGCTTTGCCCATTTACAACAACGAAATATGCAATGATAATATCAGAGGCAGAGTTGGAATATTTTACGATCTAATGCAATGCGTCGGACTGGTGTGGGTTTACAGCTTCGGAGCTTTCAGTAATTTATTCTGGGTAACTGTGATGTGTTTAGTGGTGCCAGTCGTATTCATATTTACTTTCATTTTGATGCCCGAGTCGCCTCTTTACTTGATTCGAATTGGTCGTGAAGAGGAAGCTATAAAATCGATCAAGTGAGCATTGAAATAATACTTAAAATATCAGTAGTTTTCTTTCGGTATACCTACTTAAAAGGCTAAAAATTGAATATACCTATTTGTTTATAAGATGGCTGCATGGAGACGACTGTAACGTCGATTTGGAATTAGCTCGAATTAATCAAGCTCTCTCGGAAGGTAAAAGTACAGATCTCGATGATTCTCTCAAGGAAAACACTGATCCTAATACTGATATCGATTGCGAAAATGGAACGTTTTGTTGTCCATTTTGGGAAATTATTTCCAACTTTTATAAAGGACTAAGGTTGGTATTTTCACTATTAATAGTGAAACCATTAAAATAGACAGCTGATGAAACCTGCCTATGTTTTTTACATTCATTGATTGCTTATTTACCTAACCTATATTTTACAGCAATGTTACCATCAAAGCTGTTCTCATCGCGTTTTTCATGTTCGTTCTGCAACGAACTTGCGGAGCAACGATGGTCCAATATTATACAGATAGTATTTTCCAACTTGCTCAGTCCTCAGTGTCACCCAACGTGGCTACTATTTTAATCGGTATCGTTTCATTGGTCAGCTCTCTGGTATCAATCATGACGGTTGATTTTCTCGGCAGAAGATTCCTGCTTACTTTTTCCTTCTTCGTTATGACCTTAAGTATGGCGGTTTTCGTTGGATACTTGACAATGATTCAGAATGGTAAATTACATCATTTTATTCTAATATTTCCCAATAGATTGTACGAGTAGGTAAGGTACATTTTACTTGAAGGAAAACGGTTTTGTTAGGGTTGAGGAGATTTGAAAAATTAATATTAACTTTCCACTCCTTTGTTTTATGAATTTGGAAGTCAGCTGTGTGCCTAAAAAAGTTTTCACGAGAAACAAATGAAAATTGTTACTTACCTACCTAATTGAAATGCTCAAAATTTCTCAAAAAACATTGAAAAACATTATGAATATCAAAGGATTATTTTTTTTTAGAGGTCTCGTGTTAAAGGGAATTTTCATATTTTTGATTAATTTTTGAAAATCTTTGGGCCAAAAATCAAAAGTTTACTAAATTGACATATAAAACTGGAATTTGGTGTACTTACAATTAGACTTACCTATTCATTCTCGACCTTCCAAATCGACTGGAAAATGATTGGAATCGTTTTGAACAGTTCTGAAGCCTCCAACAGAGTGTTGAAAATTGAAATTTATACCCAAAATTGTACCTAATGAAATTGGAAAGCTAAAATTTGATACAAACCTCAATTTTTAACACTTCGAATCGATTGAAAAAGAAACTTTAGCACCCATTAAACGTAACGACGAGCTTATTTTAGGGACCAACTTGACCGATTACACACCAATTTTTCAAAATCAGTCTCTGTCGGTTCAGAATTGCACATTTTTACAATTTTCAAGAAGTATGAAAAATATCGCTGAATAAAAATAATGATTCTGAGCCGACAGAAGCCAATTTTTAAAAATAATGGAGTGACTGAGTCAAATATGGTTCTTCTTGACAAGCATCAATCACGTTTGATACGTGCTTAAGTTAAACTGGATAGTTTTTATGGCACTTTTTGAAAACCTGGAATTTCTAAAATATATCTAGACTCCAGAACGACTCAAAACCATCTCCAATCGACTCAGCATATTAAAATTGGAGTGCAAAGTAATTTTAGCTTTCCAACTCCATTGGGTAACATTTTTGGTAAATTTATAAATTTTCAAAAATTTATTGGAAGCTTTCAGAATTGCTCAAAATGATTCTAAAATTGTTTTCAATCAATTTGGAAAGTATAAAAGAGTACAAGATAAATTTAGCTTTCGCCAAAAATCAAAAAAATGCACTTTTCCATCTGACATTTTTGTCAGTGATGTATTTCTGCATGTTTTGTTGATTCAAGTTAGTTCGGTTCAAAAAAATTCGAAATTGTTCAAAACGCTATAATATTTCTGCAAAAAATGAAAAAAATTAATTGAACTTTGATGAAAAGTTAGTCATAATCGTGTTTTCTTGAAAATTGGAAAAAATTTTATCCAAGTCTATTCATAAAAATATGTTTAGCGAAAATTATGTATTGGAAAATTTTCAAGCGAAGCATTTTAAATATTAAAAAAAAGGACCTTTAAATTTAATGATTCAACTGCAAAATTATCGTAAATGAATTTGAATTTGAAGAAATAGAAAAAATTCACAATAAAAAATCAATTTCGTAGAAAAATTAGTAGGTAGTCTTCGAAAAAAAAATTAAAATAAATCAAAATCGTTGAGGATGAAATTTCTCGTAGGTACGTGAAATGTTTATGGTTTTTTAAAGATATTGTTGTTTTGAAATTTTCAAAAAAAAATTACTCGAGTAAAGTTCATTGTTTGTGATAAAAGCCTTGATTTTTTTGAATTTTTTATTGTTTAAAATTAAAAAAAAAATATATATAATTAATTTCGTTTAGAGTGTCAAATGAATCGTGTGCAATAATTTCACAATAGATGCAACTCGAGTAGACGAACAAAAAACGTTAATATGATAAGTTGCCTATCTTGTAAAATGAAGGCGCTACGTGCTCCACAAAACTGGAAATTTACGAATTTTGAAAAATTCATCAAGAATAAAAAAATGTTTGAATCAGTCAAATAATATCCGTAACCCATAGTACTCGATTGGACGAACAGACATGTTAATATGACCAATTGCCTATCTTAAAAATTGAAGGGGCAAACTTGATTCAAAATTTCCAAATTTTGAGTGCCCCAAATTTGAATTTATAAATTGTGCCAGCCCCTTCAATTTTGAAGATAGGCTATTGGTCATATCAACATTTTTTTTGTTCACCCACTCGAGTACTACATATGGGTTAGAGACATCATTTGAATGATTCAAACATTTTTTTATTTTTGATGAATTTTTCAAAATTGGTAAATTTTTGTCCAAAAATGGGGTAATTTCATCAATTTGCAGACAGTAAAAAAATGTTTGTATTATTTAAATGATGCCCCTAACCCATAGTACTTGAGTGGATGAACAAAAAAAGTTATTATGACCAATTGCCTATCTTCAAAATTGAAGGGGCCAGCACAATTTCAAAATTCAAATTTGGGGCACTCAAAATTTGGAAATTTTGAATCAGGTTTGCCCCTTCCATTTTGAAGATAGGCAATTGGTCATAATAACTGTTTTTGTTTGTCCACTCGAGTACTATGGGTTAGGAGCATCACTTAAATGATTCAAACGTTTTCTTATTTTTGATGAATTTTCCAAAATTCGTAAATTTCTAGTTTTGCGGAGCACGTAGCGCCTTCATTTTACAAGATAGGCAACTTATCATAATAACGTTTTTTGTTCGTCTACTCGAGTTGCATCTATTGTGAAATTATTGCCCACCATTTATTTAACACCCTGTAAGTATCAATATTTTTACCCAAAAAATTCTTCTGACTCGGGTTTTATTTTTTTTGGAAAACGTGCAAGAAATTAGCCATTTTTTCTGTGATGTTCCTAGACTTACTCTTGAAAGGAGAGTATATACGTAGAGATACCTATACCTATTGAAATGAGGGAAATTTTCTAAAAATAAAATTAGTATTTCTTCAAAGCTCCTCAACAAGTTTTTTTTTGTCATCCGAAAAACTTAAATAAGACATTCAAAAATGACCTTTTTTCACGTGCATCCCTTCTCCCCTCTCACTGTGAGAGCTAGAGTTCAAAAAAGTGATAAGATCCCTTCTTATAATTTTTTTTTCAAAATTTTGAAACTTGAAGTTGTTGTTACTCGAATGTTAAATATTGGCTAAAAATTCTCAAATTTTTATCACCTAATTTTGAGGTAGTTTAGGTAGGTAATTCTGTATCAACTTCAGATCAAAAATCGTTTCATAAAAAAAAAAAAAAAATTGAAAAATAACTTTATTTTGCTTAAGTAAGTAATAGGTTAATGTATTTCGTGCATCTTTTTGTATTACATTTTAATTTCATTTTAAAACAGATACCTCAACATCTCATTCAAACTACGGATTAATACCATCGATCACGTTATGCATCTTCGTGGCAATGTTTCGTCTCGGAGTCAGCCCTATTCCTTGGTTCATGGCTCCCGAAATCATACCAACGGAAGCTCAAAAATGGGCACCATCTACCATCGTATGTATAACCTGGGGTACATCGTTTCTGCTCTCCAAGAGCTTTCTACCAGCCATCAATGCCTCCGGCCAGCTCCCCGTGTACTCCTTTTTCCTCATCGTTTGTGCCATAGGCGTATTATACACTTGGATATTCATACCTGAAACAAAAAACAAAAGCAGGCAAGAGATACAAAAAGAATTAGGAGCTGTTACGAGCTGTTACGAAGCTATTTAAAAGTGATATTTTTATATTCGACTGATTCGTTTCCTTTCTTGGTAAGATTTTATTTATTTTATAAAGAGTTTTTTCAAATTGAAATCTACTTCCTATTTTTTTATTTTATTTTATGTAACCGTTTTATGTTTTAATGATTGTTGATGAAATATACTTGTAATACCTACAGTGAAGCGGTGTGTTACGATCATTTTAAAATCTCATACCGAATGGTTTGTTGGTTCGACTCCAAGTTTGAGACAACGAACAGATATTTCAACAGTTATATTTAAAACCCTATACGTACCGTTCGCGTAGTTTAGATTTTCGAATTCATCATTCATTACTGACTACTGAGTAGGATGAAAGTCGTAGATTACCAATTGTAAGTACACATTTTCGAATACGTACCTATTATTTTTATGAATTTTTCCATTTTCTATTGTAATGTAAAGTCGAGTATCGAAAAAAAAAACATGACACTTCAAGTGTGAAATTTTATCTACGTAAATAAATTCTTTCTTTACGCGAAGAAAAATTCCATTCATAAGTTGAAAATTCGCAAAAAATTTCCATCGCTTTCCATAGGTATTTTACGAGCTGATCTCGATATTTACACGACTATTAATAGGAGCAAATTTCACGCTAAATTATCTTCCAACAATGAAATTTTTACAACTTACGAGAAAAAATTTACATATGTAAAGTCAGGTGTAACAAACGAAGTACCTAACCTACGTGAACATCACATGGTATTTAAGTGTACCAGTTTTTTTTTTTTTGGTAAATTTCCTATTTCCATGATGATTTTTTGAAGCTGATAAAAATTATTACGCGGGTGGGGCATTTTCCCATGTTTTAACATCTTCGATTCCGCGTTACCAACGTTAAAATTTTAGTTTGTTTCGAGCGGATTATTAATTAGTGTGATATGTCAACGAAAGACTAAATTAGTGTCTCTAGGACGTTCATAATTTCCCAATTTATTACGCAAAAAAAAAAAAAAAAAACAAAATGTGTCAGCAGAACAGTACCGTATTTCAAAAACACAAACGTGTGTTACAGAATATTTAAGCGAGTATTTATTACAAATTATTGGTGAAAATATCGATCACTGATGAAGTGAAGTTCGTGTTGCATGGTAAAAGTCTCGCGGTTCACAAAATGGATAAACATCGACAACAGAAGCATTCGAATTTTAATCTGTATCTGACTACGTGTGCAGGTAAATTGATTTTTATTTTTATTTTTTATTTTTTTTACCTGTAGATTATTACGATGGGTTGAAGTGTGTGCTTGAAAGTTTATGTGGCGATGTATTCATTTTTTTTGTTGAATAATCTGATATTTATTTATTTTCAATTGTGCTTGTTGCTTGTACCTACATTAAGTGATTATGAATTCTTAGGATGATGATGAAAAATATTAATTGAGCAGGTAGCATTTTGTAAACATGGGAAAATTCCATTAATAAAAATCGAAAAACATAAATACCCAAGTAATATGAAATAATTCTTATGGCTGCGTAGATTTTAACTTTAGAAAACGCTAGAAAAATCTCGAAATTTCACTAAACATTTTTCGACACTGAATCAATGAACTCTCGAAATTTGCAGCTAGGTTAAGTAGCAACAAGAGCGAAAAAGCCACGAGTTTTTCGAAAATGTCCCTTCTTTGGGAGGCCATTTTCCCCTCCAGGGGCACCTTCGGAGCTAAAAATTTCTCTCTGTTACTTTCAGCTCAAAAAGAAGGGCTGTGTTGAATTTGGTCAAAATCCGCCAATTTTTTTTCAGGGATGATCCACTTTAATAAGTGCTTGCTACGCCCAGTAAAAATTGATGATATTTATGAACAGTTGAACAGCTAATCAGAAGTGTGCAAATTGCTCAAAATCACATCTGTTTGTTTTTTTTGCGCTCGAAATTACATTTTATTGTTTCACATTTTGAAAAATTCCACAAAAATCGAGAAAGAACTTGGACAGCTAAGTAGAATTTTTCTAAAATTTGGATACATATTTTTTGACGTGATTTTTTCAAATGCAGACGAAAAATTGGAATGGTTTTTTGTTATTAAAATACTTTGCAGTTGTTCATTAACCATTTAATGCCCGAAAGAACTTCACAGATGAATTTTCAGACAGAAAGCTAAATTGAATAATTTAATTGAGATTGCTGCAAAAACTTGAATTTCAGCCAAATGTACCCAGTAGGCTGAAATTTGGCATATGAATCCAGAGCATGCTCTAGATGTATCTTTTCGGGGTTCTGAATTTTCAATTTTAAATTCTCTGGTTTGAGCTACAATGTTGACTTTTATAGATAGATTTTGAAACCCATTTTCTAACTTTATTATTTCAAGATTCACCTCATTCTCATATTATTCTTATATTTCATTTTATATGTAATTCCACAGCCAATTTAGCAACAGTTTCTGCCGGTTGTACGATGACCTGGACATCGCCAACTCTACCAAAATTATTCCAGCCAAATGATTACCTCACAATAACCAAAGAAGATGGTGCCTGGATTGGATCCTTGCTACCCCTGGGAGCTTGCTTCGGACCTCCTTTAATCATTCTAATCGTTGATATAATCGGCAAAAAGTTATCGATACTCATGTGCACGATGATAATACTAGCGCACTGGTTAGTAATAGCTATGATTAACTCACTGGAGGTGATTTACATAGCTAGGTTTATTGCTGGCATGGCTGTTGGAATTGTTTTCAATCTTATTCCGGTTTACATTGCTGAAATATCATCGGTATGCTATCGCACTTTGGTTAACTTAGTACCAATACACCTAGATTTTTTTCCTTCAAAATATGAATTTAATTTTTTAGGACGAGACTAGAGGATTTACCGGATCGTTATTTCTACTTTTCTTGTATATTGGTTTCAATATCCCTTACATAGTTGGACCATACACGTCCATTTTAACGCTGGTTCTGGTCGCTGCTGCGATACCTTTGTCTACAATGCTGCTTTTCATCTGGGTACCGGAATCGCCGCATTATTTGTTGGAAAAAGGACGAAAACAACGAGCATACGCGGCTCTGCAATGGCTCAGGTCATATCCTGAGAAAAGTCGCGTCCAACAAGAAATTGCTGATTTACAGGTTGGTATGTCCAACTCACGTTCTCTTGAGCTGGTTTTGAAAAAAATTGTAATTTCGATTTGAAGGGAAATTGAGTTGGTATTTGATGAAATCAATTAAGTGACAGACACCATTTAAATCAGCGGTAGTGTTCAAACCCAAGTAAAAACCAGTGGTAGAGACTCACTCCATTCAAATCAGTGGGTGCGTGTTCAAACTCGAGTAAAAAACCAGTGGTAGAGACAGACACCATTTTAAATCAGTGGATGTGTGTTCAAACCCAAGTAAAAAACCAGTGGCAGTGACAGACACTATTTAAATCCGTGGTAGTGTTCAGACCCGAGTGAAAAACCAGTGGTAGAGACAGACACCATTAAAATCAGTGGGTGTGTGTTCAAACCCAAGTGAAAAACCAGTGGCAGTGACAGACACCATTTAAATCTGTGGTAGTGTTCAAACCCAAGTAAAAAACCAGGGGTAGTGACAGACACCATTTAAGACCAGTCAGATCACCAGTTATATCACCACTCAGTTTTGTTTTTTCTGACTACTTTTTGGTGAATTTTTTTTTTAAATGGTAAATAAATATTCAAAGTCCACTTTTTATGAGCAATGGACTGGTCATATTTGGTAAATTATCGGTTTTGGCTCAAATATGCACTATTTGGAACCCAAAATTGGACCCATTCGCCAATAATAACAGTTGTCATATCCCCAGTCAGAAGCCCAGTCACATTAGTTCCGTTTCGTCGTCAGATTCATTCAGTAGTCATACTCCCAGTCAGATTTAAAAATCGGACAGCACAAATTGCCAATCTGGAGTGTTCAAACACCTGTAAAAAACCAGTGGTAGAGACAGACACCATTTTCAATTAGTGGGTGTGTGTTCAAAACCAAATAAAAAACCAGTGGCAGTGACAGACACCATTTAAATCTGTGATAGTATTCAAACCCAAGTGAAAACCAGAGGTCGAGACAAACACCATTTAAATCTGTGGTAGTGTTCAAACCCAAGTCAAAAACAAGTAGTAGTGACAGACATCTTGAAAATCAGTGGGTGTGTTTCAAACTCAAGTGAAAACCAGTGGTCGAGACAAACACCATTCAAATCAGTGGTAGTGTTCAAATCCATGTAAAAAAACCAGTGGTAGAGACAGACACCATTTTCAATTAGTGGGTGTGTGTTCAAACCCAAATAAAAAACCAGTGGCAGTGACAGACACCATTTAAATCTGTGATAGTATTCAATTCAAACCCAAGTGAAAACCAGTGGTCGAGACAAACACTATTTAAATCTGTGGTAGTGTTCAAACCCAAGTAAAAAACAAGTAGTAGTGACAGACATCTTGAAAATCAGTGGGTGTGTTCAAACTCAAGTGAAAACCAGTGGTCGAGACAAACACCATTCAAATCAGTGGTAGTGTTCAAATCCATGTAAAAAAAACCAGAGGTAGTGACAGACACCATTTATATTAGTAGTAGGGTTCAAGCCCAAATAAAAAACCAGTGGTAGTGACAGACACCATGAAAATCAGTGGGTGTGTTCAAACTCAAGTGAAAACCAGTGGTAGTGACAGACACCATTTAAATCAGTGGTAGTGTTCAAACACCTGTAAAAATCCAGTGGTAGAGACAGACACCATTTAAATCAGTGGTAGTGTTCAAACCCAAGTAAAAACCAGTGGTAGAGACAGACACCATTTAAATCTGTGGTAGTGTTCAAACCCAAGTGAAAACCAGTGGTCTAGACAAACACCATTTAAATCTGTGGTAGTGTTCAAACCCAAGTAAAAAACAAGTAGTAGTGACAGACATCTTGAAAATCAGTGGGTGTGTTCAAACTCAAGTGAAAACCAGTGGTCGAGACAAACACCATTCAAATCAGTGGTAGTGTTTAAATCCATGTAAAAAAACCAGAGGTAGTGACAGACACCATTTAAATCTGTGATAGTATTCAAACCCAAGTAAAAAATAAGTGGTAGAGACAGACACCATTAAAATCAGTGGATGTGTGTTCAAACCCAAGTGAAAACCAGCGGTAGTGACAGACACCATTTAAGTCAGTGGTAGTGTTCAAACACCTGTAAAAATCCAGTGGTAGAGACAGACACCATTTTCAATCAGTGGGTGTGTGTTCAAACCCAACTAAAAAACCAGTGGCAGTGACAGACACCATTTAAATCTGTGATAGTATTCAAACCCAAGTAAAAAATAAGTGGTAGAGACAGACATCATTAAAATCAGTGGATGTGTGTTCAAACCCAAGTAAAAATCCAGTGGTAGAGACAGACACCATTTTCAATCAGTGGGTGTGTGTTCAAACCCAACTAAAAAACCAGTGGCAGTGACAGACACCATTTAAATCTGTGATAGTATTCAAACCCAAGTAAAAAATAAGTGGTAGAGACAGACACCATTAAAATCAGTGGTAGTCTTCAAACCCAAGTAAAAACCATTGGTAGTGAGTGAAATGAGCTTATTCCTATGAAACTTGTAGGATGAGAAGTTGAGAAGAGTAGAACTAAGGATTTGATGTTCGAAACTCACTCAGTATCTCATATATTTTCAGGAAATGTTGGATAAATCTCAAGATGAAAAACTACACACTGGTTCAATGATAATCCGGATGACGCAGCGTAGAAGTTTAAAATCTCTTTACTACGGTTGTATGCTGATTTTATTCCAACAAATGGCAGGATATAATGCTGTTGTATTCTACAGCGAAGCCATATTTAAAGAAGCTACAACTATTTCATCCAGCTTAGCGACTATTATCTGTGGACTAGTGATGCTGACCGCATCTACCGTCGTTCCTTTGATGAGTAAATTGTTCAGAATCAAGCATCTTTTATATTTTTCAACTATCGGATGTCTATTTTTTCTGGTGAGTTATCTGAAGATCTGAATACAATATCTTGATATTACAAGTTCCCTAAAATAAAAAATGCAAAATGGTTAATTTAGAAAAAAAAAGATTTTTGACACGACAGATTTTTGCGAAGGGTATTTTTTTAAATTCACTGGTGTTTTCAGATTATATTGGGGATTTATTTCAAGTTCCTCGAATTGGGTAAAGCTAGCGAATCTGTCAGTTGGGTTCCTATCTTCTGCATCGTTGGATACATAATTTCCCATTCTCTAGGTAAGATATACCTAAGTTAAAATTCATAATTCCTCTTGGTTTTTTTTCTTCCCTCTCTTACTTGGAGTAAAACTACCTACTCATTTCGCATTACCTTATTTCAGGTTTCGGACCATACCCTTGGGTCATCGTAGCAGAAATTTTCCACCCTTCTGTGAAATCCTTCTCATCAGCATTCACTACATCCATCTGCTGGTTTCTGTGTTTCCTAATTACCAGACTTTTTACCACATTTGTCGATATGCTAGGATCTTCGGGCACATTCTGGTTATTCGCTGGGTTCTGTTTGATAGCACTAATTTTTCTAATAGTGCAATTGCCAGATACTCAGGGTAAATCGTTTCAAGAAATCCAAGATTTACTCGGTACAAAAGGAAATGTCATTCGGACGGAAGACATGAAGTATGCTCATGATAAAAGTGTATCGAAGTCCTAGAACGATTCTTTGGACTTATATCTGGCTGTGAATATTTAGTATTGCAAAGCTTCCTGTAAGGAAGGGTAACGTGCTTTTGAAATCAAACGTCAATTTTTAGGCATTTAGGAAAGCTTGGATAAATTACTTACCTAGAGTTATTCCCTCCTAATGAAAACGGACATTTTTTTCTTATAATATGAATAGGTAGTGAGTTATTTTAGTTGAAAAAGATTCCATATTCCAGTTTATATTTAACACGTAAAATGAAGATTCACAACTCATCCCAAAAAAAGGAATTTATCTATGAAAAATTTCTTCAGATAGTATTGAACGATTATGATCATAATGTGTCTCCCTAAGGAATTTTCTATATTTTTTTAGTTCTCTTTCAGGAAAAAATGATTGAACAAATTTAAATTTAAAAATTTCTTAAAAATGGAAAAATGAAATTTTGCATTTGAAATTAATTAGGTAATTGGTGGTGTATCTCTGTATAGGTTTCTTTGCGTTTTATTTATTCCCTTTAAAAATATTTTGCCGGTAGGAATACTTCTCTGATATGGGAAAATATTAAAATCATGTCATGTGTCAGGTTAGTTTTGGAAAAAGATTTTAAAAAATCCTCTTTGGGAAGCACATCAAATTGAAAAAAACTAAAAAAAAACATTAATTTTAACCTACCTACTCAAATGTTTTTTTTTTTTTTAAATTCAATAATTTTAGTAAAGTCGAATAATTTTTTCCGGTTTTGGATTCGGACTATGTGGTCCATAAACCCTAAAAATTGAATTAAAATACAAATTTATAAATAAATACCTGCCTGCCTGCTTTAAATTAACTTGTAAAATTAGGGCACTGTGTTGTATAGTGCCTTAGTAAAATAATAGGCTTTTTATGTGAATCATTCGTGGGTATTTGTGTTTTCTTTTTACACAAAAATCACTTGCTCCAATTATTTATGGAATGTTTTCTTCGCATAATTGAATTTTCTATCATTTCTACAATTTGAAGCACACGTCGTGAAAAAATGTGTTTAAAAGGTTTTTTTCAACTTTGATTTTCAAAACAAAAAAAAAATACAAGTTTATCAAAATTCAATAAATTAGGTATTTTTTTTGTATTTTGTATTTTTTTGGATAAATTAAACACACAAAAAAATATAATGAACCTTTATTTCAAATTTCCGATATCAATTTTTTGAGTCATGAATTCACCCAAAACTATATTAAAAAAAGAAAAAAAACCTTCAAACAAAAAAATGTTTGTTTTGCTTTAAAAAAAAAAAAAAACTTTTCTGCCAACATCGATTGGAGTAAGTATAATATAAAGACATTTTTTCTTTTTCTTTCGTCATTTTAGGTATACCAATCTATATTTTTCTGAAATTGATTAAGTAATATACATTTTTCAAAGCTGTAATCACTCTGAATCATTTTGAGGATTGAGTAAATTGGAAATTATTATTATAAGAAAACAAACGGTTACCTCAGAAAGTTCCTTATTATCTCAACCTTAAGTATAACTTGTAAGGAATAGAAAAATGTAAGCATTTATATAAATATACCTATGTAGTATTCTTGATTTTTGCATTAAGGTTTACTTTGTGTTTTGTAACTCAATTTCTCAACAAAAAAAAATCGTCTGCAGACTTCTGAAATACTACTTAGTCTATTTAAGTTGTAGCTAAATTTGGTAAAATTTTGATTTTTTTCTATTTTTGTCTCTAAATTGATTCAATAATCGAAAAATGCGCTTCATCACCTAAATTTTGACTAGATTCGGGTTCCTTTATTTATTTTTTATTTTTTTGAAATATCTACCAAATTTATTTACACTTACTATGTATGTCTATGTACTTAATGCTCCTTTATTCTTTCTCACTTTAAATAGGGGAAAAAACTTACTAAAATATTTCAAAAAGATACATTTTGAATTTTTCACGATCCACCACTCCCAATCACTTTTTATGTAGGTCTTTGTTCACGTTCAGTAAAGTATTCCTCACAAGTAATGAATTATAAGAAGAATTTTCCTCGTTTAAGTGAAATCCAATAGCTTAAAAATTTAAAATGAGAACAATAAACATTCAGAAGGGTACCCCATCTAAGTTGATGTTACGTCGATATGTTTTGATACTGATATCAGTGTATAAGCAGGCACTTCACCTTCCCCACGACTCATGTTTATTTGAAATCTAACAATTGAGAATGATAATTTTTAATGAAATGCCCTGCCTATAGCCAGATCAACTCTTTTGACGTGTTATTTCCAAAACGAACAAGTACCTAGGTAAATTTTGCGATAACATTCGTGTGTTCTATAGCTTCGTAGTAGCCTATGATGTGAACAGATATTATTTTTTTTTAAAAATTAAATAGGAAAATGATGTGCTTATTAATTACTTACCTTATATTTCAAGAATAAAAATAGATCAAGGTTTATGTTACGAAAAATAAATATAGGCAGGTAATTTTTCCTTTGCACTAAAACATCTGTTGCGTTGAATATATAAATTGGTGATTTGAATTAAAATGAAATAATATAGGTACCTAACGAGTTTACTTAAACAGATTAGGTACCTACATACTTATTTTCAAATACATAAACGAATTACCTGCCTTACATGTTAGCTAAGTACTAAAAAGCTACAGCTGATGAGTTCTAAAGGACATGGATTTGCTACAATCATGGATCAAGTAGGTAATTTTGACGTCATATTTTACCGACTCGATTTCCTCAAAATTGAATATTCAATCCACACAATCCAGTCCCCTCAAAAGTGCCTTTGGCATTTTATAGCAAAACAGAAAGTAACCAATTTTAATCAAGTAGGTATTAGAGGTATACCTAAATTAAATACTTACATTTTTATACTTAAAGATATTCTTCATTTATTCTTTGGTTTTATAATGTAGGTATACGAGGAAACATCCAATTATATGTTATCATAATTGCGTACACCATTGTTACGCGCTTTAAATCTTAACAGATTTATTCGGTATGTAAGATTAAGCTTTTGCATAGAATGAATACTCGTATTTTTATCCATTGACGCTCACACAGAGTCACGTTTTTCCTTCACATTGTGTCGCGTTATTTATTCGAGCAGTGAAACGCGTATAACTTTTGTTGTGTTTTTCTATCACCTTATGCAAACGAGAACCTGATGTGAAGTAAGTTTATAATTCGGTTTAAAGTTGATTAAAATTATATTTCAGCGCAGAAAATCACAATTTTGGTTCGAAAATGATATCTGAAAAGCCAACAAAATTCTCGTTACTCGCGAGGTTTTATTTCATTTTGTTTATTCAGTTTTGACACGTAAAAACACGAATGTTGAACTATTCAACTTAGGTATTCAATTTATCACTACATAGTCCTATCTAAATATTCTTTTTCGAATTTTAGCTGTAGAAAAAATTAATTATTAATCTTTGCGTAGAACTGAAATCTAGAAAGTTAACCGTTTACATGTAAATTTTGCGGATTCGCAATATTTTTGTGATCTTTGGGCTATAAACCGGGCTAATAACCTAATACATATTTAGGTATGTAGATTTCAGTTCTTGGAAAAATGTTGTAGCCTACTTAATAGGTAATTAAATCTGTTCAATTTTTTAACGTAGACCCCTATCTACTGACTACTCATTTCCCTAGTCATGTTTTAAAATTACGATTTTTTCTCCGTTTTGTTCATGGCTCCTTCATTTTCCAAGTTAGACAAAACGTCATTAGCGTTCGTTATTATTTTGTCCTTCAATTTTAAGGTAGGCAAAATGTCTATGCATAACATTTTTCTTCTGAGTGCATCTGTGAATTATTATGCGAGGGACTTGCACTTCAAATTCCTGTTTTTTTTTGGTTGGAAAAACCAATCTAAAAATTGCTTCGTTCAAACATTTGTCCAAAAATTTATTAATTTTTCAAGTAAATGACTTAAAACTGGCATAGACCTCGTTAGAAATGAAGACATACTTTGACCAACCGAAAACTAAATTTTTACCAATTTTGATCCAAAACCTAAACCTGACCGGGTAATTCTCAAAAAAAGTTTAAAAATCATATAACAGGTGGTGTTTGTACTTGAATACTATTTACAATTGAATTTTTTTTTCGGTGGCATTGTGTAGAACTGTAGATACCAACTCGGGCATCACGTGCATATAGTTTCACGTCCCCCAACCCCCCTCCACTATGGGTCAAGTCCCCCCAACCCCGTAAATTCCATCGTCGTGGCTTGTAACCACTTTCAATTTTTCAACTTCATCTTCAAAAATTAATTACACTGTCACCTTTTCTGAGAAAAAAAAAGGATACATACAGGGTGCCCAGAAATATCGAGTACCCCTAAAAAAGTTTTCTACTAAAATAGGTACTTTGGTTGGTCACAGTGAATGATAATAATGATAGCACATGATTGGTTGTTGGACTGGAGAGATAACATTCCACCAATCATATGCATCTATTTCACGTTGCCAACCTATATTTTTAATGAAAAACTTTCTTAGGGGTACTCGATATTTCTGGGCACCCTGTATCATTGTGTGATATCCAGAGTACGTAAATGATAGAACCAATACAAATTTTCAGAATGATACTTATACCCTGAAACCGAGGCCATAAAAAAAATGTAACCAGTTTTTGCTCCATCGCCGTGGCCAATTTTTGTTTATTTTTTCCTGGCTCTCCTATTCGACTTTTTTTGCGGTGAAATGGCTACACTGTATTGTTTCAGTAATATATAGCAGTGCTCTGCCCATTTCAAAACCATCAAGCAAATACAGCCACCCGTTCTCCGAATGGTAATCTGTGAGAACTGAAAATTGTACAGATTACCATTTTTCAGATCCATCGCCGTGGCTTATCATTCACACGTTTGAAAGAGACTTTTTTTTCTTAAAAAAAAGAAAGTATTTAAATATTGATTCTATACTACCAATAAAACAAATTTTAGTTCTTTTTTCTTACGTCGTGGATAGTACAGTTTGGTACGTATTTTGTCGTGGCTATCGTGATTTTTTGTCCACGGCGAAGGAAAGTACCTACCTTATCATGTTTGAATACTCCCATTAAAATGTACCTGGTACCTACTTGATGACCTTTTTGTGAGCTAAAGCTACTAATAACTGCTCCAGTTGATACCTATCCTATATACCTACCCAAAACTAGTAAACAGCCTTTTTTTTCAACATCTGACACCGATTTTTTTAAAGCCCCTACCCCATCCCCTATTGAAGATGACTTGGGCCTGAAGTCATTTCAGAATTTCAGGGGTCCTGGGTATGCCTAGAATCAACTAAATCAAGTCCTTTTTGAAAAAAATTCAAAAAAAGGTTTTCATTTTTGAAAAATTTTAGTACTGAAATTTAAACTTTTTTTGAGCACTACCCGACCTTGAACACAATTGAGCTGGTAGAGCTCTGCTTGAAAATTCAAATTTAGCCCATTTCTCATGAAAACAAAAAATCAAAATTCGAACAAATTGAGAAAAAAGCCTGAAATTTATTTAATACCCTATTTTCAAACTTTTTGAGTCAACTTGTGGTAGGTGGTGGGTTTGAATTATTCTGGAGCCTCAAACGGATTTCGATGAATTCTCCCTCCCCTCTTCTCCCCCTCTCCCCCACCTCAAAAAAATAATCACTGAACCGGTTCAAAAAGATTTTCAACATTAGTACCTGAATCCATCAAAAAGGTCACAAAGATAGTAACTTCAAGTTCACATGTACTGAATTTAATTTTCACCAGCTCACAGGAAACGTTTCTTCAAAAATTGGAGAATCCGGAAATCCGCTGGAGGCTCTAAAATGCTTCAAAATCATCACCAATTGAAGGGTTTGGGGGGTAAAAACGAGCCAGCTGTATTTTTCATTTTTTGTGGGAAATCAAGATAAAAAAAGTAGGTAGGTATTTATGTAAATCTATAGGTACACTTATGTTGAGTATACAAAAAAAGTAAATTTTCGAGGATCCATACTGCGCTTGCGCGACTTTGTGATTGGACTACTTTTTTCATGATGTGGTGAAAAACAGCTATATAGATAAATAATTCTATTTGATAGATGGTCTATTTTTCATGGTGTGGTGAACTAAAATCAGCAAGATTTTCATGATAACTGAAAATGTGATCGATTTTTGTTTTTTTGCAAAGTGAACAAAGATCTTGAGTACATTTTTGAGTTTTTATTTCGTCTCCGTCATCCATAATTCAATCATCTTGAATTTTGGTGTATATTTAAATTCATTCCCACCCTCTCAAATTTTGAGCAGTTCTGAAGCCTCCCAACAGATTTTTCAAACTTGACAAGGTCATTTCTGAAAAATAATATGAAATTTTTTAAAATAATCACTGGCGGTTCCAGAACGGCCTGAAACCATCTTCAGTCAACTCAGCGTGTTGGAATTAGGCTTTAAAGTGAAGTTTAGCGTTTCAGCTTCATTTGGTAAAATTTTGTGGGAATTAAAACTCTGGAAAATCTACTGGGAACTTGGGAAGGCTTCATGACTGCTCGAAAAACGGTTTCAAACTGTTTCCAATCGATTTGGCGGATCAAAAATAGGATAAATACCAAAATTCGTCAGCTTTCTATAGATCAATCTCATGAAATTTTATTCCTCATTTTTCAAGTCGACTTTTTAGAGGGCTTTTTGGTGACCATTTTTTTTAGACTTTTGCACGAGGGTAAAGCAAATCAATTTTACTATGGTGGGAAAAGATCTTGAAAATGCCAAAAACTCTGGATTTAAAATTTTTCCACTCACATTTCAGATCACAATGTTAAATTCATAATTATTGACCTCGAGTAATTATAAACGAAGAAAAGATACAAATCAAAATGATCCGAGTCATTTCAATTGATCCTCAAGTATAAATGCATTAACCTATATGCAATTAGTAGAAACTCTGTACATAAATAAAATTGACCCATACAAACGAAATTTTCTTTCATAGCAGCACATTCGTCGACTGAATAATAAAAATCCTCAATTCAAGTTGAATTTCTTCATTGACAAAGACGAGTGAAAAAAAATTCGCTATACTGACTCTTTTATTGAAATTTCCTGTTGGCAGTTTTATGTAAGAAAAGTGTTGTTGAAAACAAGCAAATGAAAAGTGCTTATTAAACCATATACATATAAATGAACTTCTTAAACGATAATTTATAAATAAATTCAATTTGCAACGTTTTATTGCCAGTATACTATTATGGAACTCGTGTTTTCAATTACACAGATCACTTTTCGCGATAAATTTCATAGGTATTGGGTAGGTAATTAATTTAAACGCTGGTCTTAAATTTAAAAAATTTCAGTCACGTTACGTTACGTTATAATTGGACCAATTGGTGGGTTTTTTCATAATCTCTTAAATGTATACGAGTGTAGGTATGCCAATTTTAAATCTAGTAGACGAGAAAAGTGCTATATTTACATTTGGAAGAATACATTTTTTTTTTGCTCATAGCATCGTCTGGACACGTGATATTTATATTATTGTTTACATTCGGATGTGTAATTATGTCACTGGGTGTCCAATAAATTCAAGTGGAAAAAATTTATCGCTGTAACGAACGTAAGAAGAATATAAATTTTCAATAGAATGACGAATGAAATAATCATATAGGTAGAAAAAAAACACACACACACAGGTAGTCGAAGGTCAATACCTTACCACTTTTTAGCTTCCGTTTAGAGATCGTATGTCATCTAGAATAGTTTACGAGAGAAAAATCGAAACCGCGGTCATGATTTTCACATTCAATGACACCTAGATCTTCGTCCTCTTCATCGTTGAAAAAATTCATTTCTTATTGGCGCGATTGATCGCCATTGATTGATTCATCGTATATGTTTGGGACGTGATATCCCTCTATATAGGTGTATTTTTTTTACGACATTCGTGAATTTTTTCGCTACTTCTTTACCTTTTGGCGTATCCTTCGTTCAAACGTGTCCAGCCTATAATTTATCTGCGTAAAATGTGCCTCGCTCACAA
Organism: Planococcus citri; assembly: GCF_950023065.1. Taxonomy (NCBI): domain Eukaryota; kingdom Metazoa; phylum Arthropoda; class Insecta; order Hemiptera; family Pseudococcidae; genus Planococcus; species Planococcus citri. Next base: position 21,611,119 of record NC_088679.1, on the reverse strand, counting down.
CACAGTAAGGAATTTTACTTCGTGTGGTACTGAATTGAATGAGTCGTTGAGAAAAAATTTCAACGCTTGGAAATTCGTGGCAAAAAATTGATGCATCGTCAATTTTCTAATCGGTATTTTTCCATCGATTAAAATAATGCTTCTATAATACGCAAGGTTATGCTGCATTATATCCAGATATCTGTTTAGTTGCTCTCGATATCTCTTATCTTGTGTATATTTATAATTTTTCCACGCAACATAATTGTTTATATGGTATACGGTGTGCACATTACTCAGTTTCTCTTCTTTTGGCTGTTCAGATCGTTTATGCAGCTTTTTTTTCTCTCTCGTCCAAGTGTCCAACCGTCCGCAGTTCTTTTTCAACTAATGGTTTGTGTACCACACGTGAACTATACCACATACCTACGTGGTTTTACTGATCGGTTTGTGATTGTTTTTTTTTGGGGGGGGAGAGATCCATTCTCTCACCGTGGATCACACGAAAGTAGTTTGATATGAAAGTATTACAAAAGTTTTACCTGCTTATTTGGTGGGTAAAACGCCGGATTATTGTGGAATTTGTTTCCAAGGGCCATAAACACAACGCCGAGAACTAGGTAAGCTGAGTTCTTCCTGCTTAGATTATGATAAATATTAGAGTTAAAAAAAAATTATACCTACCAACTTGAGTAAAAATTACTTATCTCTTGATTGTGATTACCTACCTGATTAGTAGTTCGTAGATTTTGAACTAAGCTCAACTTTGGGCATTACTAACTAAGAAATAGAGGGAAATAATTTCCACAAGAAAAGTGGTAATCCATAAACTAGGTAGTAGATAGAAGAATAGAAATTGGGAAAGATTTTTACTCTGACAACCCCGCTCCTCTCCCACCTCGATTCTGTTAGATGGATTTTTGTTTTTTAAAAATTCCTACAACCAACGGAAAAATTGTTGAAATACATCAAGTACAAATATGTACGTCATATGCTTTCTCTCTCACAGCTGATATCGTTTTGATAACTGGGTTTGATTGATGCTGATTAATAAGATTAATAAGGACATATTTATCTATAGAGAGTAGCTCATCCTATTAAGTTTAAAAACAAACAAAAAATGATTAAAAAGTAAGAAAAGATTGAACCGGAAAAGATTAAAGAATTCAAAGGTCGTTCGTCATCGTCCTGCTAAGATTTTGAATAATGGTCACAAAATTTAAAATTATATAATCACATCTTCGTCCTATCATTTTTTAAAAGCATCCGCGCCGCATCTTTTTTACCAGTCATGAGTTTTGCATCAACGTAAAATTCTTCATACTTCTAGCCCCAGCCTTTTGCATTTTTTGTCAAATCAAATTTATTTTGCATTTTTTGTTGCTTTTTTAACCTTTAAAACTGATTTCAAAATTTTAAAAATGCAGCTCCCAAGTAACTGAATTTGAGTTTATAACATTTTTTTGGAAAATATTTCCCTTTCCAATTATTATAGGTAACATTTTTGTACTATGACAGCTCACACAAAATGAACAAACAATAATATTATTTTGGCAATGGTGGCCTCTTCAGTGAGCCAAATTACTTCAATTTGAATACTTTTTGTGGTAATTCTGCTAAATTATAACGATACTTTTTTTAAGATTTTTTCATTCTGAAATCGGAAATACCGCCTCAAAACGACTCAGCGTGTTGAAATGAGGGTAATTAAGTGATTAAATTTTAGCTTCTGAACTTCGATGGGTGAAATTTTATGGAAATTTCAATTTTCAAAAATTTGCCAGAGGCTGCGGAACTGCTCAAAACGATTCGAAACGGTTTTTAATATACTTAGATTTGGAGGGTCGAAAGTAAGCTAAAAACTTGATTTCAGCTTTCCAATTGGTACCTAGGTATAATTTATGGTTTTTTTTTCTCATTTTCGATCTAAATAGGATTTTTAATAATTTACCAAAAATTGAAAAATGCACTTACTGGCTGGTGATGCATTTTTGCGTGCACTCCTGGGACATAACTTCCTTGTTAGACTGATTTATTCATACTCGATCGTGTCTTGTTCTGCTTATGTCTTTGAAGTTGGAAGTAAATTTGAAAGTTAAAAATTTATCACTGTGTTTCAAAATATTTCCCCAGTTTTTGAAATAATATCCTTCAATATTGTGGTTCAATTGAAGTGAAATATTTCAGAAAAACAAAATTTTCAAAACATCAACTTACCCTAATTAAGCGATTTGAAAATTTCCAATTGTTCAATAGAACTATAAAAGTATAGCCTTGGAGTTTGATGACAATCAGGGCCGTAGAGAGGGGGGGAAATGGGGCAATTTGCCCCGGGTCCTCGTTTTCCAGAAGGCCCTCATTTTTTGAGAAAGCTTAATAAGTTGGCAATTGGAAATTTCAAATGTTCAGTGATGAACTGGCAACTCTAAAATTTGTAAATTGTGTTTAAAATTGTTAAAAACCACAATTTTTAAAACGTAATTCCCAAAAAAATGTTCGCCCTCGCTCCGCTCGGGCAATATTTTTACCTTCTCTTCTCTTCATATTTTTAAATTTCAAAACACACTTCAAAATCAAAACCACATATCACAATCACATTACTTTTCATCAAATATAAATACATTTTTTTAAACGTACTGGATGGGGAGGGGGGGTGAAATTTTTTAACGGGGCCCTCAATTTTTTGCCCCAGGCCTCGCTGGCTCTCTACGGCCCTGATGACAATGCCCTAGGTCAACGCAGAATCTCACTGTCATGGATGCAACTTCACGTCTGACTGCTGGTGGGGCAATTCCGTTCAACTCATACCTACAGATTATTCAATGGTGTTAGGTGTAAGCACCCTGTCACCAATCTACATGCTTCGTTTAATGGTATATCAAATTTACTTGCATATGCTGATTGCTGAACGACCCCAAACAGGGCAGGCATACTCCCCCACCCCCATTGAATAGCAGAATAGCACAGTGCCAGCGCAGATGTTCTCATAACTCGGGGCTTAGCTCTCCAACTGCTGCCTGCTAGTTTGCAAATTGTATTTGGTCTTGCGGCAACTTTCATCTCAGTTGCCTCACGGTGCTTTTTGTAGGTGAAAGACCCAACTAGGGTTACACCTAGCTATTTGGGGTTATCTGCATGTTTCAGATCTGTTCCACCCCATCAAATATTCAATTGTCCCTTTGCTTCATGATTTCTGAGATGAAAAGAGCATGTTTCATGTTTCTGTCTTTGTTGAATTTGGTTTGAGGCGTCAACCATAAACCATAATATATAATGGACGAATATTTCAAATTTCAACCAAAAAAACGGCGGAAGTTGAAGCCGACTTTTTGGATGCAGAATCCAGGAAATCTTGTGTTCATACACTACTATACAGTTTGTTTACTAGGGTTAGTTGCATGGTTGGTTGTCTTAAGACTGACGTTGACTGTGTACAGGGCTGTAAGGTAATTTATGTTGGTGAATTACGGCGGTATTTTACCGTATTTTACCAAAAGTTTATTATCGTATTTTACCATAATTTACCAAAAAGCCAAATTGAACACTTTTTTCTCCATCTTTCCTTCATAAATTTCCATAGAAATTTATGATTTGAAAGTTACCAAAAATTTTCCCCATAAATTTCCAAAAAATGTCCATGGAAAATTTCCTATAATCTCTAATAACACCTAAAACAGATGAAAATTTACTTCAGAGGCAGGTCAGAAGTTCAGAACTTCAAAGTCAAACTACAAATAACTCTTCATATCCAAAATGGTAAAATACTATATTTTACCGCCGTATTTTACCAGCGAATAAATTACGGTAATTTAACAGCCCTGATCTGGCCCAACTGGTTGGTCGTTCTCGTTGGTGTAAATGTTAAAGAGAATTGGAGACAAAACACTGCCCTGGGGCAATCTGTTCTTTTGCCGCCGCCTCCAGGTGCTGTTTTTGCCATTGAGTGTCACATAAAATCTTCGGTCTTTCATCAACATAGTGACTGTCTGTGTAAATTTAAAATCCTTTGTAAGTTGGTACACCTTATACTGGAGTAATTGGTGGCACACTGTGTCAAAAGCTGCTGTGAGGTTGACAAACACTACTCCAGTGACTTTCTTCATTTTCAATGACACTATCACTACAAATAGACCCAGATGCAATGACCATCCCAGACAACCCTTCTGAAATCCAAAAATTCACAATTGAACCTTCCGCAGGTGTAAATAATCTTGAAATTGAAATCACTCTAGAATTTGTATATGTGACCCGCTCTGACAAAATCGACCGTTTGACAAAAAAAAGTGTCCAAAATAATGACTTCTGAGTTTAAAATGAATTTTAAGGGTTGAAAAATCAGATTTTTGGGAAAAAAACATTTTTTGAAATTCTGTCGAAATGGTTGATTTTGTCAGAGCGGGTCACATATACCTGTACCTATTTTAAAAAAGAATCGATTTTGTCAAAAAGTAGAAATTGTTTACAAATTTTTGACAAAAAATATAACTTTTTTGGTATTTTAGCAAAAGTTGAGATTTTCTTGAAACTGTATAATTCAAGAAGTAAAAGCCCATGGTTTTTGGGTAATTCTCAAAAATTGGGCAAATTTCTGTCCCAAGACACATTTCTAGCAATTTCTTCAAAAGTATATAAGATATGTGAATTTTTTTTTCAGAACTTGATTCAATACCACCGGGGCATCTATTTAACTATTTAAACATGCTTAGACCCCCTCCCCCTTCCCACCTGGAATCGCTTTAATGGCCAAAAGTTCCTAGTCGTGTCTTGTCCCAGCACAGGTTTTTTTTTTCAATCCCGTTTTTATGATTTAAATATGCTAGATTAGATGAAATTTTCTACATTTTGACGCTATCAGTTGAACTCAAAACGTTTATTATATAACTTTAGAGGGGGTTCAAAGTCTGTCCCCCGACTTCAATGTCCATCGCCGTGTTCATTTTTCAGATTTTTTTTTTACCATTTTAAAAATATTTTTTTATGTGGATAAATGGTCACACCGATTCGAATGGTTGATAAGAGTGCTATCCACATTTCAAAAGACCAATGCCAATTAATTTAGCTAGTAAAAAAATCGAAATACATGTAAAATTTGTACATGTCTCAAATTCAACTTCCATAGTCGTGTCTCAATATTTTTGCCGTTATGTTTGGCTGGCTGTCCGAAAACAAGTATAAAAATATGTAAGCAGTATGTACGGTTACATTGACACAAGAAATTTCATCAAATGATATTGTCCAATGCCCTTTTTTTAGAAATTTTCTCACATTTCGGCCTGCATAATTTTTTCCTCGTCATGTCTTTAAGACGTCTTAAAACCTTCCCTCCCACTACCCCAGGGGGGGTTGATTGAGACCAATGCCAAAAATGAGGTCGAGGGTATGTATATTTATGAGTCCAATTTTGAAAATTTCAAAAAAGTGTGTATTTTAAAATTTTCAAAATTGAAAAAAAAAAAAAAAAAGTATTGAAATATACCCAATTTTTGAGAATTACCCTTTTGGTAATTCGTCGATTTTCCCAACTTACACAAATTCTTTCCGATTGAGCATTCTCAAGTTTTCCAACCTTTTCTAAGTCACCCAATTTATCCCAAAAATTCCCAACTTTTGGCCAGCATTTTTCTGTCTTGAGAGGGGGAGGGGTGAGATGGGTCGCGAGACACCTCCTTCATGCCTTTCCCCGTTCTGCAGGCCTCTGCAAAACTGGATGAGTGGGTAGGGGTACTAAAACGAAAAAACCACAATTTTTTCAAAAATGCTCTCCCTCCGAGAGCCCATACTTCCCCTTTAGGGGCACTTCCGGAGCTAAAAAATTTTCCAAGTGATTTTCAACTCAAAATGAAGGTCTCCACTAAATTCCGTCAAATTCTGCCAACATTTTCATCTCGCGATCTACCCTAACATGTAAGTATACCTACATGATTTGAAAAATTGATTCGTACCTGCACAGAGGAAATTTTATACTTGGAATTCCTTTTTCAAAAATTGATCGAACATTTAACGTTTCGCTGTAGACCATTCTTGAACGATTTCAATTTATTTTAGATAAAAGATTCAAACATTTATGTACTAATACGTGAAAAAAAGACCTACAGGGTGTCTAATAATACCAGAGAACATCCGACACAAAAAGTCACGAATATTCCGAAATGAAAATTGGTTTTCTTTTCATACTGACGAGAATAAAGAATAATAGGTAAGTAATGCATATCTTTTTGATCTAAATTGCAAGTACACAGTTTTAATTAATTAAAAATTTTTAATTTCACATTGGGGAATTTCTTGTATCGGATGTTCACCGCTATTATTAGACACCCTGTATACACTTGTTGCGATAATTTCATCTAGAGAGCATTCACATATCACTATCAGTAAAATTATTCCGATGTAGGTATCAGATAACATTCCTCCCTTAAATTAAAAATATTCACTCATTCACGTAATAGGTACCTAATCTTTCTATTAAAATACACGATATAGTAAAAATTCTACAGAAAAAAGAAGTAATTGAAATGATAAACGAGTACAACTTCCTTCTCATGTGACAATACTGTGTAAAAATTCGTCATCTGTCATTCAACCATCATTATCAAACTTTACATGTATAACTTGACGTGCATTAATTTTATTGAAATTAAATTTGCTATATGTACGGGTAGAAGTATGGTGACCTTTAACAGCACTTTGAATTTATATTAAGTTTATTGACATTGATGCAATAATGGAAAATTTTCAAGTCTGGATTTAGGTAATTGATAAAATATCTTGGACTTACCCATAACGGTTAAAAAATAAGGAAAATTCTTATCTACGTATTTATACCTATACTTATACCTATTCGTGAAAAATATCGTAAAATTTTCCTCGTTTTGAAACCGAAAAAAAATAAAAGGTCATAAAAGCGAGTACCCCTACTCACCAATAATTGTCGTGGGTATGTATGTATGTAATGTACCTAACTACCTACTACGAAAAATTAATCTCAATTCTTTGAAACGTAAAAAAAAACACATGGTGCATTCTTGACGAGAACAAGGTGCACTGCAACACACCTTTCATTCATTATCTTTATCTCTCTGTTATTATTATTATTACTTTTTTTTATTGGACGTTTAAACGTATAGACTTGTCGCGATAAGAAGAACATTCTATTCGTGAAAAGTTCTTTACGAACGCGAAAGTTCACCAAGTTATCGCATCTTTAAATTTTTAATTTGAGGATTTAAAAAGTTCAAGGTCGTGGTAGAGAAAAAAAACGTGATCATTACAACTCACCCAGACAATAGCGTGGAAAATTGAAAAAATATCACCTTGTTCACGACATTACCATATCAGCCTAATTTTTGTTCGGTTACGAAAAAAAAAATAGTAATACTAAGACGTAGATACGTTACCTATTAATAGACTTATGGTTTCATGAGAGTAATTTTTTTGGTTTTAGAAAAAATGCATTTTTGTTTACAATTCTTGCAAGTAAATTTTATAATAGTGAATCGATGAAAACAAATGGTTCTTCTTACATTATAGCGACCGTGTAATTTCAGCTCGTAATAAGTCTTATGAATAGGTAGGTAATATAGGTATGTATATAATCTCATCGGGTAATTACTGCGCCCCCCCCTCTCCTCTCCCTGAATAAAAGCCACATCGAATGCTCGAATGTACACCACGAGGGAATCATGTGTGAAGATGATGGTGTATTAATCGAATTAAAACGAGCAAAATATCTCGCACATAACAAAGACAATAGACATATGTATTTAAATTTATCTGATTCGAAACGAATGTGCGTGCGAGTTATATGTACATATTACATATAAGAAGTGAGAACGTTTACGCATATTTGTTTGTGTAAATACTACAAATATAAGCAGTCAATTGACGAATAATTAACACCGCAGAAAGATTCTCAATTATATATCTCTCTCGTAATGACCAAGTAGGTACTCTTATATAAAAAAAGACCTATAGAGATTGACAAGGTATTTAGAGACAAGTCGGAGGTTTAAAAATAACACGAGTAGGTAGGATATGCGTTTTCGAAGAAAGATACTTATTAGTCGCGTGTACGACGATGAGGTACGAGCCAATGTGATTCTTCTAACTGGAAATTTAATTGAAGGGTTTCCTTAATTTCAAAATCTAGAATTGTAATCTACTTAATCCGCTATACAAATTAGTACTTGGACATTATCAGGGGGAAAAAGTAGGTAATGAGTACCTAGTTATATTTCGCAACCTTCCATTTTACAGAAAATCATAACACTTTCAGGGTCAGTGTTTCGATTACCTGCGTAGGTAAGTGTATTTAACATCTGGGAAAATAATTTGGAAAGGATTAGGCGTAGGTATAAATGTGTAATGCATGTTGAATGTTGATAAGTTAAGCTTTTTATATTATTTTATTTCTTGCGAAGAAATTCAATGTTGTTTTAAAATTCGAATTTCAAGAGGAAATTTACGTACGAAGTGGAAGTACATAATAATGAAAGTAGGAGAAAGAAGGGAAGCCGATTTTCTTTCAATGGCTGAATATTTTAAGGAGGACTCGGTGTAATCCTAAAAATGGTCTTGAATTTTCATGATAATGGTCCAGATCGACGTAGATCCTCAATACCAGACCATTTTTATTCTTTCTTTCCAAAACAGGTTAGGTAGAGGCTAGAACGAAAAAATCACAAAAATCACAATTTTTTCAAAAACACTTTCTCTTATCTTTGAAGACCCATATCTCACTTTAAGAGGCACCTGCTTAGCTAAATTTTTTTCTGAGTGAGTTTCAACTCAAAAGGAAGATTTTCACTGGATTTGGTCAAAATCCAGTGGCATTTTCTTTTTGTAATCCACCCTAATAGGTAACCTAAACAGTAAATTTTTTGAAATTTTTTTATTACATTTTCTCAGTTTTTTTCTTTGGGGGGGGGGGGTATTTGTAATTAATTACCTACTTGATTATTACATCCGTCCTGTGAGATTTAAATCGAGTTGTTAAGGTCAAGTTTTTAAATTAGGTCTAAGAATTTTTTTATTTCGGAAGGGTCGTCTGGTATGAATAGGGATCTTTCGTCTATTTGTAGGGATAGTCTGTGCTGATGTAAGGAGGGACAGCGAAATAGTAAGTGTTGGACAGATATAAGTTCTGACGTGCAGAACTGGCATGTGGGTTTTGGGGCCTTTTCATAGAGATGATTGTGGGTGATTTTTGTGTGGCCAATTTTCAATCTGGTTATAATGATTTCTTCAAGTCTATTTGATTGAGATAGGTTTTCCAAGGCTGAGTAGTTTTTTTGTGGTGAAAGAGCTTGCTTGATGTTTGGAGGGACCAAAAGTTTTGCCATTTCTTAAGTGTGTTTTGGGTGAAGATAGATTTAAGGTCGTCAGCTGTGATAAATATGAGAAGAGAAAGAGTAGTGGCGGATTTTGCATTTTTATCTACAATTTCATTTCCTGTGATTCCAACATGGCTGGGTACATACATAAACTGGATGGAGAAGTTTGAATTTTGTAAATCAAATAGAGTTTTATGGATATTTTGAATTAGGGGGTGGTCAGAAAATAGATTTTGGATAGCAGTTAGTGAGCTGGGGGAATCACTCTGAATTAAGAAAGACTTATTTTCTGATTCATAAGTGAATATATCACAGAGACAGTGGAAAATAGCTGTGAGTTCGGCAGTGTAGAGTAGATTGAAGAGCAGTTATGGATTTTAAAATTTGATATTTTATCAATAATAGAGTAGGCATACCCTGAATGAAGTGTTGGTATTTTTGATCCATTTGGGTCATTCCATGTCAATTGGACCAAGAAGTGGTAGGTGGGTTCGGCGATTTTTTTGAAATTTTTCCTGTGGAAAGACCTTCCGAAGGGATGACCAATGGCGCAAATCGCAGCCCTCTAGCCCATTTTTAACGGCAGCCAGGGGGTGTCAAAGTTTTCAGTGAACCTAAAATATCATCAATTTCAGCAGTAGATTGCTCGATAACCGCGATACCTACCGAAATGGAACTTTTCCCAATAGTTAGCGGTTTTGAAAGGCTTTTTCGTGATATCATAAAAATCAGTGTTGCCACTTTTTTTCGTACGAAAAATTAGCTCGAAAAGTTTCAAAACGTAGTTTTCATATCGTTCCGACTCTCAAAAATTCTAAAAAAAATATATTATGGACAACTGTTCAGGTTGAACAACATATTAAAAAATTGGGATGGTAACTTGTAACAAAGTCGATTTAAAAAAATTTAAACTTTGCGAAAAAATTCGATTTTTTGATTTAAAACATGAAAAAAAGTTTTGATAGGTGAAGTTGACCCATTTGACCCCTATTTTTACATATCTGTTGAAAAAGTTGAAAAAACCCCTTCACTCGGTGAAATTAACTCATCACAAAAAAATCAAAATTCAAAAAAATCCAAAAAAAAGCAAATTTTATTTTTTTTGCTGTGAGTGAGATTTTTATCAACTTTTTCATGAAATAAGTACGTCAGAAAGTGGTCAAAATAAGACAACTGAATAAATTTAAACTTTTTTTGATGTTTGAAATTGAAAATTGAATTTTTTCGAATTTTGATTTTTTTTGTGATGAGTTCATTTTATTGAGTGAAAGGAGTTTTTTCAACTTTTTCAACAGATATGTAAAAATAGGGGTCAAATGGGTCAATTTCACCTATCAAAACTTTTTTTCATGTTTTAAATCAAAAAATCGCATTTTTTCGCAAAGTATAAATTTTTGTAAATCGACTTTATTACAAGTTACCATCCCAATTTTTTAATATGTTGTTCAGCATGAACAGTTGTCCATAATATATTTTTTTCAGAATTTTTGAGAGTCGGAACGATATGAAAACTACGTTTTGAAACTTTTCGAGCTAATTTTTCGTACGAAAAAAAGTGGCAACACTGATTTTTATGATATCACGAAAAAGCCTTTCAAAACCCCTAACTATTGGGAAAAGTTCCATTTCGGTAGGCATCGCGGTTATCGAGCAATCCACTGCTGAAATGGATGATATTTTAGGTTCACTGAAAACTTTGACACCCCCTGGCTGCCGTTAAAAATGGGCTAGAGGGCTGCGATTTGCGCCATTGGTCATCCCTTCGGAAGGTCTTTCCACAGGAAAAATTTCAAAAAAATCGCCGAACCCACCTACCACTTCTTGGTCCAATTGACGTGGAATGACCCATCTGTAAAGCAGAGATTAAATTTTTTGTATTCTGATAAGAGTTCAAGATAGTTTTGTTTTATTACTAGTGTAGAGTACCTAGCTATTTTTTGGGTAGTTAATAAGTTGTGTATTGACTTGAGAAGGCCTGAGGAGCCAAGGGGGATTTGATATTGGTTGTTGAATGAGTGTTTTAGGATTGATTTGAAGATCATTCAACATTGTGATGAAATTAGAAATGGGTCCTTCTATATGATCAAAATGTTGGGGGTTGGGTGGGTTAAGTGAGTTTTGGAGTGGATGGGAAGGGTTGGTGGATGCATTTGAGATGAATCTGTTTGTTATGAGAGTTCTTCTAAAATCGGGGGGTAATTCTGCTGCTTCACAATAAAGGCCATCTATTGGAGAGGAATAGAGGGCTCCTAAACACATCCTTAGGACTGAATTTTGAATTGTTTTTAGGATATTAGAAGTTTTATTTGAGATATTTGCAAAACATGGACTTCCATACTGAATTTTACTGCGAATTAGAGATTTATACAAGTGAAGTAGGAGTTTGCGAGATGGATTATACTTGGTGTTTTTGAGGCATGGCTAAATTTTTTTGCTTAGCTCAATGATAATTTTAGGTATAAAATACCTAGACCTACTAGGTAAATGTGAGTAGAAAATTATGTTTCAAAAAAACGTGTAGGGATGAAACTTGTGGTTTTCTTGGAAAGGGAGGGGGAGGGGTCAACTGAAAATTTTCTGATTGATACGTATATGAGAAAAAATGTTCATCACGCAACACCGAATTTTTTGAAAGAGTTTTGTGATAAACAATTACCGGTAAATCCCAAATTGTGTGAGGGGAGGGGCGAGGATCGTCTTTATATCTGAACAAGACCATCAAAAGATATTTTTAAAATTAATTTTTCTTTTCAGACGCTAAAGAATTTACTCAGATGTACTTATTTTTTCAACATTCCTTATTCATCAAAATTCAAACATGAAAAGTTACCTTGTGAAAATTAACCCTTGAAACTTGAAAACAACAAAAAACAAACATAGGTAATATACTTTTTCAAATATTCATAAACTGCATTCTGACTTGAAAAAATTTGATGAATGATTTTCCAAAACGGAAGAAGAGAAAAATTCGACGAACGATTGAATGGTTGAGTTTTGAAAATTTCAGTTTTGAAAAATAAAACCATCAGATTCGAGCGACGACGGTTTTTAATTTTTATTCATTTATTTACGTGAAAAGTGTGTTTTTCGGGCTTGAACAATTTAAAAATCTGAATAGGCAACAAATTCTTTAAAAAGTTCAATATGAAAAGAAACCGGAAGCCGTTTGGAGAGAGGGCAAAATCTTTAAAAAAAATTCTTATTTCGAGATTAATGTTGTTTTTTGTGATGAGGAGTCTGTTTTTTCGCCTTCAAAATTTAAGAATTTTGAAAGTTTATAAAAATGTTAATTTTGAAATGAATGACTTATTCATCGAATTTTTTAAAGTGCTGCGATCTGCTTCGAATATTTTCATTATAGGTACCTACATATTTTATCAATTTATAATGACATTTTTTAATATTTAAAAAAATTATATTCAGCCTTCTGCTATTTTAGACAATTTATTTATTCATATTTTTTAAATAATTTTAAAAACAATGTTTATCATATTTTTAATTAATGGTTTTTCCGATTTCTCCGATGAAATCTACATTTTTTTTACGCGTCAAGTTGAAAAAAAAGCTGATTGTATGGTTCAGCAATCCGAAGTTTGAACTGCAAAAAGATAACTGAAAATCAGACTTTCTTCCTAGTACCACCTACTGGCATAACGATTCTTGAAGTTCGATGAACGTTAACAATAAATTGATAAAGGTAAAAAGAACCTTTTAGCGAGAAGTTTGTTAGATTAGGAAGAAATAACTCTTGCTTCTCAGTTTTTACTATTTATTAGTGCAAAGCTTTTCAAACACCAAGTGTTCATCATCAGGCTTAAATCACTATTGAACAAAATAACCAAGTCTACAAGCTTATATACTAGTGTACAAGGGTGTGGTTGTTTAACAGTACAAGGGTGTGGCAGTACAAGGGTGTGGTCATGTGGAAGAGGGTGTGGTTGTAGGTGAGGATGTGGTAGGAGTCATGTCTTCAAGTTTGGTTTTAATAACAGAAAGTAGGATATTTTCTAAGGGTTTTAAGTCATTATTTAGTAAATTTGTTTTGTTTTTCTTCATGGCTATTGCTTCCCTAATGTTTAATTGAGATGGTTTATCTATTTTTTGTATGAGGTTCAGGTTTTCAAAGGAAGTAGTGTGGTTGGTGGCAATGAGATGATCTGAGAGAGCAGACTTATTTTCATATTTGTATTTAGCATAATAAAGATGTTCCTTGAACCTCTTTTTGATGTTTCTTTTGGTTTGACCTATATAAATTCCTTGGCAATCTTTACATTTGATTTTGTAGATGCCACTACAGTCTTCAGGTTTGTCTTTGTCTTTAGTGTTACCAAGAAGGTTTTTAATTTTGTTATCATTGGTGAAAATGGGTTGTATGTTGTGTTTTCTGAAGACTGTTTTCATTTTGTTTGTGAGAGGGGGATAGTAACTGATCCTAACTCTTTTGACATCATCTTTTTCAGCAATAAAAGTTGTGGCATCTCTGATTAGTTTTTTGTTTTCATGTTTTCTTATAAGTTTTTGGATAGATGTTTTTGTGTAGCCAAGGTTGGAAGCAATAGACATGATGTTTTTTATTTCTTTATTTTGGTTATTTTTATTTAGGGGGAGATTTAAACACCTGTGTATCATGCTGTTGAAAGCAGCAAATTTTTGGTTCCAAGGCTGGAAAGAGTCTGAAGGAATGTAGTTATTGGTGTGGGTGGGTTTTCTATAGATATCAAATTCAAGATGGTCAGAATGTCTAATGATTAACATGTCCAGAAAAGGGAGTTTGTTTTGTTGTTCAAGCTCATAAGTGAATTTGATGGTAGGATAGAGACTATTTAAAGCATTGAGGAATTCCTCAATGTTGAAGTCTTCAGGAATGATACACAGGATGTCATCAACATATCTAAACCATGCTTTGGGAAAGTTTTTATTGTTCTTTTTGAATTTTGTCTCAAGGTGGCTCATGAAAAAATTTGCCAAAAAGGGAGATAAGGGGTTGCCCATAGCTGTGCCTCCTGTTTGTTTGTAGTAAGTTCCATTTATTTGGAAAATGTTTTGAGAAGTGCATAATTTTATAGTATTCATATAATGGGTTATTTCTTTTTTGTTGATATTTTGTTCTTTTAGCCAGTTTTCTATCATTTCTAAAGTCTCAGGAATAGGCACACTGGGGAAAAGATTTTGTACATCAAAAGATATGAGCCTGTCTGTGTCATTAATAGTAATCCCTTGCAGTTTTTCTGCAAGTTCATAATTATTTTTAACTTGAAGAGTTTCAGGAAAAGGAAGGTTTTGGAGGTTACAAAGGAGTTTTTTGGCAATGTTATAGGAAGGAGAGTTGATATTGGCCACAATTGGTCTCATAGGATAGTTAGGTTTATGGATCTTGGGAAGACAGTACATTTTAGGAACTTTAGGATTGGAAGGAAAAGGAGTGTTATTAAGGAAGGGAGTAGTTTTCACCAAACTTTTCACTTCTTTCACCATTTTATCCACAGGATCACTTTTTAACTTCTCATAAGGTCCTAGTAAAAACTGAGAAGCAAGAGTTATTTCTTCCTAATCTAACAAACTTCTCGCTAAAAGGTTCTTTTTACCTTTGACATTATGGCAATCGAGCCTAATGAACCTAATTCATTATTCAACAGATACCAAAGTCTAAAAACTAAGGTGAAGTTGATACCTCTTGATATTAGTTTTCTTAAACAGTGTAGGGTACACAATGTTTTCCCTAAGTGTGTGGTGTTTAACAGTAAAGTGAAAACTCCTTCCACAAAAAGGGCTCTAGAGAAAGCCAAAACCTATTGGTTAAGCTCTGAGCTTCACAGCCTGTATGCAAAAAGATCCAGCATAGAAGTGGAACTATATGCACTTCACAAAAAACTAAGCCAGACCATACCAAAACTGCAGTGGGATGAAATGGAAAGAAAGATGTTCAGATCAATTGAGGAGAAAAAGAGAAAGAAAAGAAATTCACAAAACAAAAAGTTGAAAAATCTGTTAAAAGAAAAAATTAATCATAGTGGTGTTAGTAATGTTGTTAGTGTCAGTGGCAGTGACAGTAATAGTGTTAATGAGACTACTGTGTATGTGAAAAACCTAACTGATGTGGTGTTCTCCAAAGAAGAATTGGACCTTCTAAACAAGGGTCTAAAATTCTCTTTACCACCCATGAGGCCTCCTATTGAAGATATTATTTCTGATGTGGATGCTTCATTGTGGAGAGAGACCTCAGAAACAAAAATCAGCATAAAGAAAGAAGTGGTAGACATCATCAAAACCCATAAACCAACAAGAATTCCATTTCATCCCCACAACAACACCATCAAAAGCTTGAGACAGAAAGGTGTCTACTATATGAAAGCAGACAAGGGAAACACTGTAGTGATAATGAAGAAAGATGAATACTTGGAAAAGTGTGAAACCCTTCTTAATGAAGGACCTTATGAGAAGTTAAAAAGTGATCCTGTGGATAAAATGGTGAAAGAAGTGAAAAGTTTGGTGAAAACTACTCCCTTCCTTAATAACACTCCTTTTCCTTCCAATCCTAAAGTTCCTAAAATGTACTGTCTTCCCAAGATCCATAAACCTAACTATCCTATGAGACCAATTGTGGCCAATATCAACTCTCCTTCCTATAACATTGCCAAAAAACTCCTTTGTAACCTCCAAAACCTTCCTTTTCCTGAAACTCTTCAAGTTAAAAATAATTATGAACTTGCAGAAAAACTGCAAGGGATTACTATTAATGACACAGACAGGCTCATATCTTTTGATGTACAAAATCTTTTCCCCAGTGTGCCTATTCCTGAGACTTTAGAAATGATAGAAAACTGGCTAAAAGAACAAAATATCAACAAAAAAGAAATAACCCATTATATGAATACTATAAAATTATGCACTTCTCAAAACATTTTCCAAATAAATGGAACTTACTACAAACAAACAGGAGGCACAGCTATGGGCAACCCCTTATCTCCCTTTTTGGCAAATTTTTTCATGAGCCACCTTGAGACAAAATTCAAAAAGAACAATAAAAACTTTCCCAAAGCATGGTTTAGATATGTTGATGACATCCTGTGTATCATTCCTGAAGACTTCAACATTGAGGAATTCCTCAATGCTTTAAATAGTCTCTATCCTACCATCAAATTCACTTATGAGCTTGAACAACAAAACAAACTCCCTTTTCTGGACATGTTAATCATTAGACATTCTGACCATCTTGAATTTGATATCTATAGAAAACCCACCCACACCAATAACTACATTCCTTCAGACTCTTTCCAGCCTTGGAACCAAAAATTTGCAGCTTTCAACAGCATGATACACAGGTGTTTAAATCTCCCCCTAAATAAAAATAACCAAAATAAAGAAATAAAAAACATCATGTCTATTGCTTCCAACCTTGGCTACACAAAAACATCTATCCAAAAACTTATAAGAAAACATGAAAACAAAAAACTAATCAGAGATGCCACAACTTTTATTGCTGAAAAAGATGATGTCAAAAGAGTTAGGATCAGTTACTATCCCCCTCTCACAAACAAAATGAAAACAGTCTTCAGAAAACACAACATACAACCCATTTTCACCAATGATAACAAAATTAAAAACCTTCTTGGTAACACTAAAGACAAAGACAAACCTGAAGACTGTAGTGGCATCTACAAAATCAAATGTAAAGATTGCCAAGGAATTTATATAGGTCAAACCAAAAGAAACATCAAAAAGAGGTTCAAGGAACATCTTTATTATGCTAAATACAAATATGAAAATAAGTCTGCTCTCTCAGATCATCTCATTGCCACCAACCACACTACTTCCTTTGAAAACCTGAACCTCATACAAAAAATAGATAAACCATCTCAATTAAACATTAGGGAAGCAATAGCCATGAAGAAAAACAAAACAAATTTACTAAATAATGACTTAAAACCCTTAGAAAATATCCTACTTTCTGTTATTAAAACCAAACTTGAAGACATGACTCCTACCACATCCTCACCTACAACCACACCCTCTTCCACATGACCACACCCTTGTACTGCCACACCCTTGTACTGTTAAACAACCACACCCTTGTACACTAGTATATAAGCTTGTAGACTTGGTTATTTTGTTCAATAGTGATTTAAGCCTGATGATGAACACTTGGTGTTTGAAAAGCTTTGCACTAATAAATAGTAAAAACTGAGAAGCAAGAGTTATTTCTTCCTAATAAATTGATAATCAGTTATTAAAACTAAGGCTCCTCGACGAGTATTATTCTGCCCAAAAAGTTGAAATCACGTGGGTAGGGAATTTTTATATGGAGTAAATTTAGTTCGAGTACGTTTGTTTTGGATTACCTAATCTGAATTTAGGTAAGTACGAGTTCATAGATAGATATTTTCCAGCTTGGATAGCTACGTATGTATTAGATCCCTAAACTACATGCATTTATCTACAACAAGTTAACAAAACGCAAAAATATTTTACATTTTAATCTAATAATAATTTTTTGACAGCAATATTTTCCAACACTCGACCCAAAATGCTCAAAAAAATTTCTTCTCTTTAAAAAAAAAAAAAAAAAAAAAAAACCGCAGTCCATAATATAAATAAAACATAAAAAGAAAAATTCAAATTCCCAACCTGAAAATAATTAATAGTTATAATATCGGGGTTGTTGTACGTTGACAGGTGTTGGAAGACGAAGCCGAGCTTTCGAACTTGAGAAAATACCTACCCATCGAAGGACACAGTCAAGATGACGGAAGGAAAACACAAAGTTAGTGGGGAGCTGGTACTAAACGACGAGGAGAAAAAGGAGTTGGTAGCTCCTTGTTGTGTGGTGGAATGGACTAATGAAAAAGGTGCAGAATCTATAGAACGGAGTATTAATTGCGATTATATTGATAGTACGAGCTCGCTCGACAATAGAGACGAAAATCTGTGCAGTCGGTCAAAGATGATCGTGAGCGGTGACAGGACGACGTCAAAATTTAACGTTTTTATAGCCACGTGTGCGGGTACGTAAATTTTTAATAAAAAAAATTGTCATTTTTCACGTCGTTGTTGGTTTTTTTTTTGCTGATGTGCATAAATATGCGAAAGTATACTTACCTATAATATTAATTTTCGCGGCTTTTTAGCCATTTTCACACAGTATCGTACTATTTGTATAGTTTGATTTTTATTCTGGCACTTTTACTCAGTTTGTGTGTGTATTTGTTTTACATAAATGGGGTGATTATTATAGTGTTGATATATAATTTTTAATTTTTTTTAAAATTATGATACCTATGAATTTGTGATGCGACGAAATTGGAAATATCCAACGATTCGAACTGTTTTTCTTAATTTTTTTATGCGTTTCTACTCGTGTGTAATTTTATACTGGTAGGTAGATGTTTATGAATGAATTTTACTATCAATTCGAAGTGATACGCGAATTATTATCAAATTTATGACCCATATAAAGCGATTAAGGTACCTATTGATTATGTTTTTGTGTACTTACAGGTTACAGTGTAGGTACACATTATTATCACTGGTACATGTAAAGACAACGTTCTTTTTTTTTTTAACAATTTGAGAACTCGATGGAGGAATTCCAAAATCGATATTATACAACTTTTGTAAAGATTCCTTTTAATTATTTCACTCTACGATTAATTACATTTCATTTCAAATGCCATTTGTTCAAAGGGTGAAACAAGAAAGTAACACGAACGGAGGGACAATTAAAAAATAAATTAAAAATAGATCGTCCTTGTACCACGTTATAAAGGATAGGGTTTTGGAGATTATGAGAACTTCGATCAAAGACACGAGTGAATGAACTGAAAAATGTCGATGTAATCTTCATTTATGTGCAGTTGGTAATCATTCGATTCATCTACATGAATTGCCTATATATATTTATGTCATGAAATTCGGTATCACGTGGTGTTTTCTGTTTTCGAATGGTGATTCGTCATTTTCGTTTGTAAATGGAGAGTGTTATTTAAAATTGGGTCAATAATGTGGATTATTTTTTAAAAATTCGTTTTGAAAAATTATCAAGTTATGATGTGGATTTTAAAAGACGCCTAATGTAAGTAAAATCGGTGTAAAATTTAAACAATAATTACAGACTTTTCACCTGTTTTTTTTTTTTTTACAAAATTTAAACTTGAATTTTTTTTCTATAACGAGAGGGGAATAAGGTAATAATTGTTATCTAAAATTCAAGTTAACTATTTTGTCAGTAAAATATTCAAGCATCATATCGTAATATTTCGAGTTGAAAAAAAATCTTCGGCTCGATATAGCTTGTTTTATTGAAAATGTTCAAGAAGTAAAATAAATAAAACTATAAAACCAAAAATATAAACGAAGATGAAAATAAGAAAAATTATTACCAACATTTTAAAATATAGGTAGGTATGCCATAAAAAATATTGTACTACGTCAGTGATAAAATTTTATAATCCTACCTACCTAATAAAATATGCATTGGTTTGGAATACCTACTTATACGAATAAAATGGAGAGAAAAAATGATGAGAAATTATGATTTTTTTCTCTATAAAAATGAAAAAACTTAAAAACGCCAAATAATGAACTATGAAGTTGAATAATACAGACTTCGAATTGAAAGGCCCATAACTGGAATTTTTTTACTCAGAACAAATCTTGGAAAATAAAAATACATATGTGACCCGCTCTGACAAAACCGACCGTTTCGACAAAAAAAAGTGTCCAAAATAATGATGTTTAAAATGAGTTTTAAGGGTTGAAAGATCAGATTTTTGAGAAAAAAACATTTTTTGAAATTTTGTCGAAATGGTCGGTTTTGTCAGAGCGGGTCACATATAAGTATAAATACGTATGTTACACCAAGTTTCCAGCCGCACAATTAAAACTTGTATTCAGGTGTATTTTTTTTTTTTTTTTTTTAAATAAACGTGGAAATTTTGGTTATGAAGACTATTGACTGATTTCAAGAACTCTAGATTCTGTGATTGGGAAGTTGAAATATTTGTATAAATATGTAATTCTATGGACCTCGTCCCTCCCCCCACAATTTGAAAAACACCATCTTAAATTTGACGATGAAGGTTAAAGGGGTAAAAATAAATAGACGAATGTGCTCAAACTCCCATACTTGCGTTGGTTTATAAATTAAATATTAAATTTTTCACTCCATATCTTGCCCCAAAAATCCGAAATTTCTAATTGGATGAGTAGGTATTGATTCAATTTATTTGTATTGCCCCTTTAGTAGCTCAATTTCTATAGAATGTGGAAAAGCTACAAGTATGTATTGTTTTTTATAATTTTTTTTTTTTTTTTTTTTGAATCAAAAGTTTTATATTTTTTTATGCAATTTACATGTTTAAATGGTGAGATTTTGTGAGACTGTCATGGAAAAGTGAAAGTTGCTGTCGATTGATGAATGATGACTCTTGAGTTTTTTGATATTATTTGAGAAGAAATTTTTTGAGTTTTTTTTTGTTTGTTTGAGAAATCCTTTTATTTTTTTGCTTAAAAATTACCAAAAGACGCAGAGGGATACTGAAAAAATCTTTTATGTTTTTTCTTAACAAAAAATACACATCCTATTCTTTCTTGAAAGGGTAAAATTGGTTTAATTTTTTTTTCTTCAAATGCTATCATTTTTTCCCTTGAAGTTGAACAAGAGAATACTTATTCCAAGACCTCAGAACAATTTAATACCTAGGTGAGTTCATTCAAATCTTACCTATACCTACTTTTTAAAATTATTTATACCTATACTTACATATGCAATTTGATCGTAAGCTGCGTAGAAAAAAATTGAAAGAACAAACAAACACTGATGCTTACATTTCATAAAAATCAGTGTTTTTTAAAATCTTTTTAATGTCTCACTCGTAAATGAAAAGAAAATGAGAAAATTGTTTTGGATATTATTTAATATTGGTATTTTTACTAAAAGACTTTGTTGTTAGTAATTTTCATTTTTCAAATACCTATTTTTTTTAATTCGTCAAGTTTTTTTTGTTTTTTGAAAAAAACGTGTGATATGCACATTTCTTTAAATAATTTGGTTAGGACGTAAGACAATAATAAAAAATCCACTTAGGTAATTTTTTGAGAAACATTTTCGTTTTTTTTTTTAAATTTTATTTATTGTTTAAAAATTGAAAAATAATTACAAATGATGCAGTTTTTGAGTAAAAACACATAAATTGTGGCAATTTTTAGCAACATTTTCGAAAAAGAGTTTTGTCATTGAATTTTAAAATTGTTTTGACATAAATTTTAGATTCTTTGGTTTAACCTCCATGTACGTTTTGAAATAGGAGATCTGAAAAATGACATTTTTACTTAATTACTCGTAGGCATTTTTTGCTCTAAAATACGAAAAATGTTGACCGTAAGATAGAAATGGCTAAAAAATATCTTATCAACATTTAAAAAAAAAAAAAACGAAAAATATGAACGTCGAGCAATTTTTTTACTTCCCAAATTCGGACTTTGGACTACTCACTCTTCTCAAGATAGGATTTCTCCGTCCTCCGACCTGTCTATCAGCATCGAGATCGATTTTCGATAATTTTTCAACACAATAAAACCACCACCACGTACGAAATTAAATTCTCACAAATCCAAATTATAGACCCATATGTGTGAAAAATCATCCAATGTGATATCTACGTATAGTTGTATAATGTATATACTTATTCGTTACCCTAAATTATGTTACAAAAAAGAATACGATAAACTCTGCGGCACTTCCTTACAATAGCTAAATAATTTAGTCTATAATTTCCTTAATTTGGCTTGTCACTTGCGAGTCTTAATCGTCTTATATGTTAACATAGAGATATGTATGTAATAGACAATTTGAAGTTTCATATTTACACAGCGTGAAATTCACGGTCGTGAACGCATTAATAAATTTTCGACCACAAAACCCAAACCAACTCTTTATTGTAAAATTGGGTTAAACATTACGACCAATTCATCGTTGGACTTTTTTTTTGCATTTTGTAATTTGGATTCGAAAAACAAATTTCATTACATGTTGCAAACTCGCGTCAGTATAGGTACCTATAGGTAAACAATTTGGTGAAAAAATTTCACAAAATTTGTCGCAATTAATTGTTTACAGACTCGAAACACAATAAGTACGAAATGTCAATTTGCAAGGTTGTTGACGATACAATTTGACGATTGCCTACTTAAATACGAGTAGGTACCTTACCTACGTTGAAATAATCCTCAAATTATTTGCAATGATTAAGCTATAAAGGTACTTATTCGCGTATTATCTACAGAGACATTCGATTTGATAAAGAGAGGAAGTGCATCGCATTACTGCTCACGTGCGACAAACGTGTTTCATTAAGAATTCATTCATAACCTAAACTTGATGGGTATTCGGTATACGAAAAGGGATGCGAAATGGTGCATTGTTTTGATCTTTATAATTATCGATTTAAATTTGAAAATCATTTCCGCAAGGTGTTTGATATATTTTTAATCTGTTATAAATTATAATTATTAATCGAATTATGTTTTTTTGGGAAAATAATTGCGGGCAGATGTTATCATAATTCGGATCTTTTATCTTTGATATGTACAATTGGCCCCTGCTTACCTGCACTTGAGATGAAATATTTGCGCACAAGAGAAAAGGAAATGTTACGATTACGAGTCGATTATTTTTTAATTAACGATGTGTTATTGTTTTTAATTTAGAATACGTTTTAAAATTAGATTGATATCGCGTATTTGTGAAACCAATGGCGGAATCAGGCTAAATATGTATCAATTATTATTACGTAGTGAAGGCTTTAAATTTATTAATCTTTGCGTAATTCGCTGCCTGTTTGACGCGAATCAACTCCATAATACTCGGGTTTTTCGTTTTTGCAAAAAAAACAAAAAAAAAAACATTATTATTGTGTTCCTTTTGAAATTGGTGATTTGAGATTTTGTCATAAGTCATAAATTTCATTACCTACTTATTTCTGATTGGTTATACTCCTTTTCTCCTTTTTCAGAAGTTGTGTAGGAATCCAGATAAGGTAGTCGAGTATTGATTTAGGAATAACAATTGCAAAAAACATAATGTTTATTTTTTCCTAATTTTTGTCCCAAAAATATCGTTTATGATTTTGAAAAATGAATCATTTTGGGTAAAGGTCCTATCTTATCCTTTAAGATATTTTTAACATGTGTCTGAACCAAAAAAAAAAAAAAAAAAAAAAAAAAAACTTTCTCAAAACCTCACCAACAAGGAAAGCATTCCAACTTCAGGAAAATTTTGAACCCAATACGAGAAAATCAAAAAAGGATCCAAAAATACACAATCAGCCAAAATTGCAGGTGTTGAAATTCATTTTTCGATTTTTGGCAAATTTTGAAAATTCAAAGTTGGCTCATTTTTGATGAAAAAACAAATTAAAATTTGATCAAATTAACATAAAATTGACCGAAATATGGTGTTTATCTTTTTTTTGACATTCTGAGTCGATTGGTTATGGTTTCAAACTGTTCTGGAGACTCTGGTGAATTTTTGAATCCTCCTGTTTTCGAAAAAATTGAGTGAAAATGAATTTTAGCTTCTATAAAACTCGTTATCACCATCCTTGTAACTCTTTCGATCAAATTAGGAGCATATTTTCGAAATATTTTTGTGCCAGTTCAGATCCAAAAAATGCCTTGATAATTATATTCACAGCTGAAGAGTCTAAAAATCCGCTGGAGGCTCAGAACGGTTCGAAACCATCGCCAATCAATTAAACTGTAGCCTTATAATATGCTGATTGGATAAAATTTCAATTTTTTTCATAAGAAAATGGCCAAATTTGCATTTTTAAAAATTCACCAAGAATCCAAAATTAAAAAATGAATTCCAGCTCTTGAGATTTTCACTGGTGGTGTATTTTGGGGTCCATCCTCTTTCAATTTGCTTTTGTCTAGTTCAGAAATTTTTGTCTGTTCTTTTTTTTTCCTTAAATAGGATTTTAGGGGTCAAAAACACAGTAAAAAAGCCACTCCTATTTTTGTGTTGAACTATTACTAGGTATTGCAAAAAAAAAAGTAGAAAACCCTTATTTTGAGGGGGAAATATGGAACGGGTATAAGGGAATGAAAACATTTACATTTTGAAATGTACAGAAAATAAAAATAAAATCGTGAAAAAGTTACAATTTCAATAAATTTACTGCATTATCTTATTTTGATAATTAAAAAAAAACTGCATTAAACGGTTCAATTGCTCACAAAAAAAAACAATAAAAATGATAATTTTGTGTAGGTATTTGTTGCCTAAAAATCTTATTCAGTTTTTGATCCCATATGGAATATTCTCAATTCTTCTACCAGTTAATTAACACTCCATCTCGTTTGAGAACAACACCAGATGAGGAAACCTTATCGAACAAATTAAAATATAAATAACTCTAATTTAAAAGTTTCCCATCTAATGAAAGATTAAAACAATATTAGAATAAATATCCAGCATTACTTATTACCTAGACAATTTGACGAAAATATTTCCAAAAAATTATCTTTAAAAAAAAGCATAAGTATTCGTCGCCTCTAGGCACGCACATAAAGGTCATCACAAAGAAGGAATCGATACTTTATCCAGATTCCTACATGTTCGCATTAATTAATCTGAAATTATACGAGTAGTGGAAAAAAAATAAGAAACCTTTCTTGGTCAAGGCAAGTCAAAGTTACTGTTTGAAAAAAGTATACGTTGTTATCGTCATCTACTATATAAGTTTGCATCTAGTTTCGATTCATTCGATAGTCTTTTCTTCACGTAGGTATACCTTTACCTACCTACAATCATATCAAACAGTGTAGTTTGCTTCAGCGATCGCGTTAATGATAAATTAATTCATCAACTTTATGACATCGCAATCTGTATAGTTCTATTGATATGTCACCGCAATTCTGCTTTCTAATTGGTATTTAGGTATTTCAAAAGGCGTGAAATCGTTAACGAAAATAATACCTACTCTTGGTAAACCTGACATCTTTGTTAAAGCATTTTTGCAATCTTTAGGAAGCAAAAATTTGTTGCTAGAGGTATCTCTTCTACCTTAGACCTATTTTGATCAATCGAACGTACCATTGTCATGTGGTTTTATAAATTATTGGCAAGTGTTAACGTATACCTACCACCAACGTTCGTCAAATAATTGCCTATTTCTGGCAGCTCATCGCCACCGATGACTATAAAGCGTGAGATCGATCTATAATGCTGAAAATTTTTACACATTACAGCAATTAGCACAGAATTCGCATTCGTATACGTTTGTTTACTTCCCATCGTGACGAACTTCCATACTAAATTGGCAAGGTGAATGAAGCTAGTTGCTATTCATTTCACAGTATTTTATATACACGATCAATATAGCGAATAACCAATGGCCACAATGTTCGCATCGTGTCAACTGTCAATGATCTATCACAATTTATTTTCAATGAGACAACACACTTGACACTCGTATCCAACTTTAGGTTCCTCGTTCTTATATAGGTACTTCTTCAAGAACGTATTTGTAGATACCTATTTAATGTAGTACCTATCTATTCGTTTTGCAAGATTCATCTTATCTAAGAACATCGTGCATAATACAATTTTTCGATCCTTATTACTTTATTGTAGTACATTTAAGAATTCAAAACTGCATTGAACAAACTGGAGTTCAAGTCCAAGATCCACAATTTTTTCAGAGTTCTTCAACTTCACCCAAAACTTTCTTTCAAATGAATATAGGTAGGTATACCCTTTCAATTTTCAAAAAAAAAGAAAAAAAAAGTCAGAGACGATTCAACTTATAAGTATAAGAACTATCCTTGAGGCCCCACCTTTTCTATGTAGTTGAAAAATAATAATATTTTGGAATCACACACAAAAAATTTGAGTTAATTAGGTACATGCTCGCATAGTCTAATTTTGATCTCCCAAATCAATTGGTGGAGATTTTGATCTGTTATGGAACCTGCAGAGATTTTCAAATACTGAAAAAAATTGTCGTATGAAGGCCTGCATGAAGTTAAATGAGAGGGGTTTTGCGATAAGGGCCCTTGTGGTGAAATTTCGATTTTTTCAGGAGAGAGAAAACATCGAATTGCTTCGATTTTTTCGATTTTTTTTTTTTTTTGATTTTTGGGTGCAGTGTTGTCTTGCGCATAGGTTGGAAGTGAAATTTTGACGAAATTCGTTCATCATTGTCTGATATCCGTGATTTAGAAAAGGGACCTTGTGGTGAACAGCCGAATTTACACAACGTTACAGACTACCCCGCAAAAAAATACCGAGAAATTCGGATTCGTCATGAAATTTTACATAGGTAACAATAAAATAATTTTTCCATCGACCTTTTTTTCTTTTTTTTAAAAAATTAAAAACAAACAAAAACTTTGTTTTTCGATTTCCCAAAAATGTGAGTTTTTGAGTATTCATGTTCAAGTAATTTTTAAACGAGAAGTTGATGAGATAGGCGAAATCTGATTGCACCATTCGATTTCTCGTGAAAAAGTAAGTCGGAATCGTCAATAAAAAAAAAACATCGAATCACCACAAGGACCCATATCGCGAAACGCCTCTCAAATTCAACTTAAATTTGCCATCATCAAGATCTTTTTGATCCATTCATGCGTAAATTTCCAAACGACTTTTTTCAGTTCAAACTTTCTTCTGCTGATATTTTTGAAA
Source organism: Planococcus citri (assembly GCF_950023065.1). Classification (NCBI taxonomy): domain Eukaryota; kingdom Metazoa; phylum Arthropoda; class Insecta; order Hemiptera; family Pseudococcidae; genus Planococcus; species Planococcus citri. Next base: position 21,584,125 of record NC_088679.1, on the reverse strand, counting down.
GCAATGAAAAATTCTTCGTTTATGTTCTCATCAACATAAGAAATTTAGTTTATAGGTTCTTCAAATTTCGTCGTTCCGAAGCATTCTGAAGCCTTCAATAGATTTTTTAATTTTTCCAAAATACCTAATTGGAAACATTGCTGGTAAAAGAAGCTAAAATTAAATTCAGAATCGTTATAGGTATGTTTGGTATTTTGGTTGGGGATCTGTCCGAAATTTGTGTAACGCGAACTTTTGAGAACTATCAAAACTTTCAAAAATGGTTTTATTTTCTGATATTTTGTAAGATTTTTTTTGAATTTTGAATTTGTTAACTCGAGGAAAAACATATCCATGGGCTATGATCTGAAAACGTCCTTAGAGTGGATATTAACTTTACACACGTTTTTGTTCTTGGTAAATTATAGGTGATTTTTTGGTAATTTTTTGGTAAATTGGTGCTAATTTCTTGGTAAATGACTGATATTTTTTTGGAAATTACTGGTAATTTTTGGGTAAATTGGTGATATTTTTTGAGTAAATTAGTATTTAGTGGTCATTTTTTGGTAGATTACTGGTAGTTTCTTGGTAAAATGGTGGTAATTTTTTGGTAAATTGGTGGTAATTTCTTAGTAAATAACTGATTTTTTTAAAAATTGAATTACTGGTGATTTTTTGGTAAATTATTGGTAATTTTTTGGTAAATTTGTGGTAATTTTTGAGTAAAGTGGTGATAATTTTTGAGCAAATTGGTGGTAATTTTGAGATAGATTACTGGTAATTTGTTGGTAAATTACTGGTAATTTTTTTGGTGAATTACTGGTAATTTTTTGGAAAATTACTGGTAGTTTCTTGGTAAATTACTGGTAATTTTTTGGTAGATCATTGGTAATTTCTTGGTAACTTACTAGTAATTTCTTGGTAGATCACTGGTAATTTCTTGGTAAATTACTGGTAATTTTTTTTATTAAATTAGTGGTAATTTCTTGGTAAATTAGTGGTAATTTCTTGGTAAATTACTGGTAATTTCTTGGTAAATTACTGGTAATTTTTTTTATTAAATTAGTGGTAATTTCTTGGTAAATTACTGGTAATTTTTTTTATTAAATTGGTGATAATTTCTTGGTAAATTACTGGTACATAATTTTTTGGTAAATTGGTGGTAATATTTTAATAAATTGGTGGTAATTTTTTGGTAAATTACTGGCAATCTTTTGGCGACTTGATGGTAATTTCCTGGTAAATTACTGGTAATTTGTTGGTAAATTACTGGTAATTTGTTGGTAAATTACTGGTAATTTTTTGGTAAATTACTGGTAATTTTTTGGTAAATTACTGGTGATTTTTTGGTAAATTACTGGTAATTTTTTGGTAAATTACTGGTAATTTTTTGGTAAATTACTGGTAATTTTTTGGTAAATTACTGGTAATTTTTTGGTAAATTGGTGGTAATTTGTTGGTAAATTACTGGTAATTTTTTGATAAATTGGTGGTAATTTTTTGGTGAATTATTGGTAATTTTTTGGTAAATTGATAGTAATTTTTTGGTAAATTGATAGTATTTTTTTTTGATAGATTATGGGTAATTGTTTTGGTAAATCACTGATTTTTTTCTGGTAAATTACGTATTTATTGAATATTAAAAAGTTTTTGTAAATATTACAGATAAATTTTGAAAGACATTAATATCATAAATTAAAAATCCAGCAAAAAGTGAAATTTTTTCCAAATTTCAAATTTTGACTACTCTTTTATGACAATTTTCTCCACTTTGAAAAATTCTAAAATCCGCATGAAAGTCAATGAACGGCTTGGAACCACCTTAAATTGATTCAGGAGGTAGAAAATGGCCTAAGTACATGGAATTTCTGCTTTCTTCCTTAATTTGATCCAATTTTGACTTTAATTCCCTGAAAATAGCCAGGTAATACCCTTAAATTTAAGAAGAAAAGATGAAATTTTACTTCTTTGTCCGGTTTAAAAATCTTACCATCATTAATCAATTAATCATCAAGGTTCCTCGTTTACAAATCGTCTGAGATGTGTTTTTAACAAAAATGGACATACCAAATCATATAGTTCTTCAAAAATACCCACAGAGGAGGGCAGTAATAATTTACACTCTCCAGTCTCCAAGCAAACAAATTTTGTGAAGCAAAATTCTCAAACGTATGATTCATGTGCATCCTAAAATTCGAATAAAAAAATGTTCAATCAAGTAACTAAAGTTGTCGTTGAGCTGAGCTTTCTATAAATTTTGCTCAAAATCTCAAATGAAATCACGGATTGACTTCAAATCAAATCATCTATCGAGATATTAGGCTACCTTAACCATACCTACCTACTTTTAAGTGTTTTAAATTTTTTTTCCAACTTTTCAAACCTAAGATGAATTTATTTGATCGTTTATTTTATTCAGTGCGTCGTCGTGTCGTTGGAACTACGAGCATTAGGTATACCTAAGCATTTTAATTAATTTCTCACAACGAGAAATTATAAATTTTAATTATCTTTGTTCCGAAGTCCAGCATCAAAACCACGTGTATCACAAAAACCCAACCTTTTATGCAACTGAAAAAACACCCATAACACACTTATAAATGTGTGAGCTATAAATAAATGCTTGCACAAGCAAAATAGGTAAGGTCATTGTACCAGTTCCATATTCCTATATCTAGATAGGCACTCGAGTATTAAAAAGATTACAATACATTTCAAAGTACTACAATCGAAGTGGATCAATAATATCGATACACTTACGAATTGTAGGTATTCGTATGATTTCGTACCATTTGATCCATGCCACATTGTACATATATTGTAACCATTTCTATCCTATACTTTTTTCTGCAATTTTCAAACACGTTAATAAATCATTAGATAAAAATTCAATGCCAGTTTCTCGTGTGTGTTAGGTACGCGGCGGTATACGAGTATATGCGAATACAAAGTTAACCTTCTGTGAAAATTCTAAATCAATCATACACCTATATTGTAAAGGTAAACAATAAGTTTTATTTAATTTTTTTGGCGCTCGCGTCATAAATTTCAGGATTATTCGAGCTTTTGTAAGTACAATTATTATCATTATTCATGTATCGTAATCGTAGGCAATTCTAGTGGGAAAATTGTCAATACTTACCTATAGGTACTTGGTATGAAGTTAATAGGGGAAATTTTTACATATCTATTTATTATGCAATACTTGCAGACCATTAAAAATAAAGGTTATCATTCGCAACGTTGAACTTGTCAATTTACATTAGGTAACAATTATCTATAATGGCAGTTGGCAGGCCGTTTATACGCGTATATGACAATAATATACTCGTATAAATCCTAGAAGTCGGCGTACTTTTACTGCACAAACTGTGCTTTTTATTTATTTTTTTACATAGCGGAGCCTTTGATAAAGAACTTCCGTTCAATTTAAGTATATTTTCTCTTAACCTTGGCTGGCGTTCTTATTCCGCCCGGAAATTGGCATTGATAATTGTATCTATTATACTTATACATTTATGTGTACTTCCCAAGTATAGGAATAGGTAACTCAAAAAAGAAAGACCTTTTTAAAGTAATCGATATGTAGGTACTATTCGCTTTGATGAAAGATGTAGGTATATTTTGAAATTAATCATATTATTTGATTTATTGAGAGGAAAAAAAGTAAAAAAATTAAACGTACTGGTTTAGTTGCTTAGAAACGTTAATGATGTTATTATGGCTTGTTTAATAGGTTGAGGAAATTATAAGCACAATTCTAACATTAATTATTAGGTACGCGAACATAAATGTGTTAGTGTACCTACTTATTTGTTTATTTACCACAACTACATTGTATCTACACAGTATTTTCACACTTTTCATAATTGTTAAATTTGTACCTGTTAAACTATTCATTATAAAGAGAAGTGGGAAGTGGCTACGATTGAATTGTTCATTTAAAATTTCATTCATGGAAAACTATACGTGCACTAATTGAGAAAATGAAAAAATTGAAAATTAATTTCATAAAGAATTATTTTTGAACGAAATGGACTACAGAATTACACATAAAACCGAATTTTGAAAGCTTTCTGTGATCTGTGGCTAGTATGGCCCCAGGAAAAAGGTGGACGATTCGGTTTTTTGCCTTTAGATCATTCCATGTAGGTAATCTGTTTAGTTTTGAGTTTAGATCTTTCCGTTTTGCTCAAAAGAATGTCCTTCGATCAAAATGATTAAAGCTCATATTTGAAAACTGTTATTAAGTACATTTGAAGTAGGTAAATCTGTTCAGGGGATTCAAAGAAATTCAAAATCAGTAAATGAAATTTGATAGAACTTTCAGCGTTGAAGCTCAACTTTTCATGATAAATAAAATTGCCGAAATAATTTTCAAAATACAGGGTGTCCTGGAACACGTATCGAATACTTTGCCTGGCAAAACAAAATGTAAGTTAGGTTGCAAACTCTACAAAAGTAAAGGCGGAGCAAAGTTATAGGATATTTTATGTTGTTTCTTAAAGGCTGCATAATTGCTGGAATGTTATGATTGATGGTACTGATAAATTGAATCAGTTGATTGCTTCTTATATACTTAGCGGAATATTTGAAGCTTTTTAAATTTTAGCTTATTTTCAAACTTGAAGAAGCTATGATTGATTTAAATTTTCAAAGTGTTACATTTTGAAGACGAGTAAAATATATACATAGGTAGGTATATGAAGCATGTTGTTAAATACTGAGACACGATTATTAACAAGCATTTATTCGATTTGTATTCTAAAAATATATTTCGACTATATACAAAATTTGAATAAAATCTAATCTAATTCTAATAATTATTATTTAACGTAGAACATAGTCTTGTAAATGAGTTGCAAGTCTCCTCTCCCATTGAGGTCTTTGCTGTGGAGGAGGTTGGTTAGGAACATTTACCACTTCAGGAACATTTACCATTTCATCGATATTCTGATTATTCTCTGGATTACTTGGTTGACGAGCCAATTCCTCTTCGAATGTAACTCGATGCTTTTTCTCTTTGGTTTCTTCAACTCGATCTTTGATTACAAAAGTCATTGAACGAATTTGATCTATATGTTTCTTTACTTAGTTACTATCGTCGAGTTAAACGATATAATGTAATCTTCCCAGTCGATGAAAAATTGTGCCATACTTCCATACTTACTGGTTTTCCCAAAACTCGACATTTTTCTACAACAACACGATTTCCAACATTGAAACTTCTAATTGAGCGTTCAGGGTTTGATGTTCTTGCCTGAATATGAGTTGGCTTTATTGCATCCAATCTGATACGTAAACGACGTTTCAAATATTTTTCAGCTGGGCTCAAACGTCAAACCATCTGCTAATGGTGTACTTCAAAGCTTGAATAATATTTTCAAAATTAACGCTTCAATCAACAGGTTTTCATCTTTCATCTTCGAAAGTTTACTTTTCAACGTCTGAACAAAACGTTCTGCCGAGCCATTTGTACTCGGTTTTCCTGGTGCAGTAAATATTTGGAAAATACCTCCAACTTTGCAATAGTCTTGAAACTTTTCACTTTTGAATAGCCTACCTTTTCTCCATGCTTCTGTGGATTCAATTATCTGCAATATGCAAGCAAATTATGCAAAGAATCTATGTGAAATGGCCTATTATTTTGCTCCTTTTGTTTTTTGGGTTAGGTAGCAACCCAACTTGCACATATGTTGTTTGAGTTGCTGTTTTTTTTTTGGCAAAATAGTCGACACCTGACCTGAAACACCCAGTAGGATTTCGCCCCCTCCCCCCATCTTCTGAGGATAAATGGGCTCTGGTTTTGATCACATGACCCTCGCTCTCCCTTCCTCCACCTCCTTCTAATGAAGTTTACAAAGGTACTTACTTACTTCAATACTTGAATTTAGAATGCATTGAGTTTTTTGAATCCTTAGCTGTTTTTTTCTTCAAGTGTCTAAAAATGGCTGTTTCTTGGCACTTTTCAAAATTTCTGTCATTTTATTTCATTGTAGTTAGGTATTTGATTATTTTTCATGAACTGTGACCAAAAATAGTGATTTTTTTCGACAAAATTTTCCGCTTTTTGGGATGGTACTAACATAGGTATTTATTTATTTTTTCTAAATTGTCCTTCAACTTAATTCTGTGATTTAAAAAACTTAGATATATATATTTTTTTTTTGCAAAATACCTGAATTTTTGGCACAGAATGGAGACTGTTTTGACTTGTTCAAAATTGTGACCTATTTTTACGCCCTTAATTTTGAAAAAAAAAAACAAAAAAAACGAACAAACGAACAAGAGAGGGACTGGATTGGAGAGCACTGAGTGGTCATTTAAAAATAGGTAATTCACATATTTTAACTCAGTAGTCTAAAATTAGAGAGAATCGATTGGTCACACTTTGAAATTTTTATTTTCAATTTTCTGTTAATCCTGGGAGATTTGGGAGAAGACTGGAGGGGCATTGCATTTATGGTTATTATAATTCCTGCCCTGCATATACCCACTTAATTCATACGTAATATTTTTTTGCAACTGCTATAATATAAATTGAAGTATCAGAAGTTTATCTCATTTTCATTTTTTGATATTTTTATAGCTAATTTAGCAGCCATCGCAGCAGGCACCGTACTAACATGGAGTTCACCTACGATACCGAAAATCACAAAACTAGGAGAAAGAGTGCACGTTACAGAAGCCGAAGGAGCATGGTTAAGTTCATTGGTAGCAGTTGGCGCCAGTTTAGGACCCTTCATAGCCAGCGGCGTAGTGAATAAAATGGGCAGAAAGTGGACGATTTTATCCGATATGCTGATATTCCTGATATCGTGGTCTATGTTAGCCTACTTCAAGTCGGTCTACGTATTATACGCAGCTCGGATTTTAGCCGGTATTGGAGTCGGATGTGTATTCACCATATTACCAATGTATATCGCCGAAATTGCTCCTGTTAGTATGAAAATCCATTCATATTTACCTACCTAGTACCTACCTATACGATACCTAACCGTATTTTAAATTACAGATGGAGCTGAGAGGAATGTTGGGTTCCCTGATGCAGTTTTTCTTATGCCTCGGATTCTTACTCAGTTACATCATCGGACCTTACACGTCTTATTTAAATTTGATATTCATATCTGCCTGTATACCTATTCTTTGTATACTGATTTTCTCATGGATACCAGAAAGTCCTCACTTTTTATTGAGTAAAGATCGCAAAGAAGCGGCGTTGAATTCATTACAGTGGTTAAGAGGATATCCGGAAACACTTTCGATGACTGCTGAAATCACAGATATTCAAGTAATTACCTACCTACCTTTACACTTAATGTACAGAGTGCCCAGAAATATCGAGTACCCCAAAGAAAGTTTTTCATTAAAAATATAGGTTGGCAACGTGAAATTTATGCATATGATTGGTGGAATGTTATCTCTCCAGTCCAACAACCAATCATGTGCTATCATTATTATAATTCACTGTGACCAGGGCTTAAAACCACCAAAACCAAAACCAAATAAAACCACCACAACCATTGTTTTTCAATTGGTTTAACCACTACCACAACCATTTCAACTTCTCTCTATACATTCCAAAAACAACAACAACCAAAAACCAATACGTTGGAAAAAAAATTGGATTGAAAAAACCAAAACCACCAAATAGTCGTGTTATTTGGAGAAAACCACAACCACAAGAACCATTTCAATTTTCAAATGTAACCATAACCAATAACAACCAATTCATGAAATGGTTCTTTTTGGTTTCTGCAATTTTTTTCAATTTTTCTAGACCAGTGATGAAAATTTTCTGTTTTTTGGTCTCAAATCAGACAATACTCGTACCTTAATTTGTTTTTTGGTAAATTTATTTGAAAATTCAAAAATTTTTTGATATCAAAACCACCACAACCACCAAAACCATTTGAAAATTTGAAATGGTTTTTCATATCAAAAACCACCACTACCTCAAAAAAAAGTATTATTACAAAACCAAAACCACATCCACCTATATTAAAAAAAAATTGAAACCATTTCAAAACCAGAACCAGAAAAACTGTGATTGAAAAACCAATTCAGAAACCATAACCAAAAACCAATATTTTTGAGTCCTTTAAAAACCACCTACCACAACAACCAATAAAATCCAAATGGTTTTAAGCCCTGACTGTGACCAACCAGAGTATTTTAGTAGAAAACTTTTTTAGGGGTACTCGATATTTCTGGGCACCCTGTACGATTTACTTATCGATTTATATGCAAGCTTATACCTATACTTACTAGACTGATAATACTTATCTGTAATTTTTCAGGCGTCAGCTATCGAAGCTAGACGAAACAAAGGTTCCTTGAAAGCATTACTTTCCAGCAAAGGAGATATGAAAGCACTATATTACTCCTGCGCGTTGGCATTTTTTCAGCAAACCAGTGGCATCAACGTAGTACTTTTTTACGCGCAAACCATTTTCGAAGCAACCGGTTCCTCGCTTCCTTCCAGTGTATCTACCATTATCATAGGATTAGTTATGACATCTGCAGCAGGCATTGCTGCTCCAGCTGCTAAAATATTCGGAATTAGGAATTTGTTATGTATATCCGCCTTAGGCGAAGCAATAAGTTTGGTACGTTGTAATGATTCGGAATTATGAACTAAAATTCAAGGATAGACCGACGAATGAATAGTTAAGGCGAAAGTACGAATGAGAAAACGCCGTTTCCATCTCAAGTTGAAAAAATTGATTTTACGAACGTTTGAAGAAAACCTACATACCTACTCATAAAGAATGTGACTGGAGAATGAGATACGTTTTCTTATTTTAATTTTTTTGGAAAATTGGAAAAAATTAGCTGGGGAATCATTAACAAGCTTCTCAATAATTTTGAAACCAACTTCATTGGTCATTAGCTCTTTCAATTTCCATGCTTAAAAAGAGGATCATTTTCAAAATTTTAAAATTGATTTTGAAGATGAAAAAAAATCAAAAAAATGTACACGAACTTTAATTTGCAATACATATCAAATTTCTTGCCAATTTACTAAAAAATACTGATTAGGTACAATTTTTTCGTTGATAACAAAAATTCATCAATTTTTTGCACTTTCCTTTTTTTTTTTTTTTTTTTTTCGATGAAGCTAGAGATGCTTTATACTGTTTTTGCAGAAGTTTTTTCAAATTTGGTGACATTTAATCAATTTTTCATTTTCTCATACAATTTGTTCGGCAGGTACCTACATATTTGGGCACTTTTAGAGATACTTGACTCAAATTTTCAGACATTCAATCAATTTCAGTCATTTTTGAATATTTTTATTTTATTTTAACGAACTTTTAAGCAATATTTTTTGCATGGGCTGATTTTTTACTGATCGGCTTATGATGATAATGTTTGAAGAAATCAAGCTGACGAATTAAATTATATTATATATTGATGCAATTTTGAAAAAATTTATCAATTTTTCAATAATTCAAGTGATTTTTATGTAACATTTTACTCAAGTTTTGACCTTTTCATTTGAGACCTTTTATCAATTTTTGGTCGTTTTTAGATGTTTTGATGCCATTTATATCAATAATTTTAACGATGTTTCGAACTTTCGAGCAATTGTTGCAAAATGTTGCGCAATTTCACTGAAAATGATTCTTATACCAATTTTATCGATGTGTTTCATCAATTTTCAGACATGATTCGAATCAGTTTTTAGAATCAATGATCTTGCTATTCAGATTTGTACTTATGAATTACATACTTACCTACTAATCATTAATTCGTAAAAATTAATCTGCGAATTACTTTTTTTAAGCAATGATTTGTACCCAATCCGTGATCGAATCATATTTTTTGTGATTTTATTCAACCCTAATGTTGCACAATCTTTGATTTTTTTCAACCCTTTTGGCCAAAATTTGGGAGCTCTATACCCCCTCATAGTTTTGCGATCCCCATTACAAACATTTGATAGGTAATTCTGACTAACTGTAAATAAAATGTGCATCGTATAGTGAGAAAATGTTACCAATTTTTTCTGAAAATTGATGGAATTTTCTAAAGTTGACCAATTTCAAAAACTCGTTCAACTTGCTGTTCTCTGAATAATTCAGTTTTACACTTTTGAAAAAAAATTAAAGTTTTGAAAATGATTTCAATTTTGAGGATAAAAATATCTTTTTATTTTTTATGTTTTTCAACGCAAATTTAAAAGATATTTTAAAGACTTGGCTTACTAAAAAACCATTCGGTATCTCTCCAGGGAAAAAATATTCATTTTTTTCAAACATTCAAAAACTTTATTATACTTACGTACTGTCTTAAAAATTAAAACTCACTTTTCAAGGTTTTATTTAAAAAAAAAAAAAATTTAAAAATTATTTTAGATAACCATGAAAATTAAGGGAAATGGTGCGGAAATTTTCAGTTTTTTTTTTAAAAAAAACTTATGCTTATAAATTTTTATTTTTTTATACTTACTTGAAAAAAAAATACTTCTTTCAAAGATTGAAACTTTTAGTTGAACACACGTTAGAAAATGAGCTGTGTAAATAAACTTAAAAGAATTTTTAGTGGGAAAAAATGGAATTTTCACTTGTTTGTAATTGACATGGAATGATTTCATATTAAATGTAAGTGGAATATAATTTTGTGATTTGATAATCTCCGTTCGGTCTATCCTCGTCTTACCCGTATTATTTTTAAAATTTCAAACACTAATTTAAATTTCTTTACAGGGTGTTCTAGGATTTTATTTTTATTTAAAAAATACCAACGAAGATGTAAGCTCTTTGGGTTGGTTACCAGTAACCAGTTTAGTATTTTTCATCATCACCTATTCTATTGGTAAGTCATAATTATTATCCAATAAATTGCGACACCACAGGGCACAGATTCCAACCAATCTAACCTGAACATTTTTTTGCTTCGCACAGGTTTTGGACCATTTGTTTGGGTGATCATGGCTGAAATATTTCCAGCACATTTGAAAGCAATAGCTTCAGCTGTAACTGCCTCATTCTGCTGGCTATTGTGTTTCATTCTAACGCGATTCTTCTCAGTATTCACCGATAATTTCGGTGAACCGGTTGCATTCTGGATGTTCGGCATGCTATGCGTTATAGCATTACTCTTCGTAGTATTCCAATTGCCGGACACGGAGAATAAAAGTTTCCACGAAATCCAAGAGTTAATTCACGGTAAAAAAAAACTCGAATTTTCCGAACCGAAAGTATAATTAGATTTATAGAGAATTTTCAAAAAACCAAAACTAACGACTGTGATAAACCTAGCATTCCGATAGTTTATAATTGATTCTTTTTTCTCGGTATTTCTTTCTTTTTATTTTTTAATTATTTTATACTATATACCTACCTTATACCTTTGTAATTTACATGTGTACCTAATGCGTATGAGAGAAAAAGACCATTCGAGTTAGAATTAAGAAAGTAGCCTTTAAGTATCGATTATTTAGGTATACCTATTTTAATATGTAATTTGTCCACCTTTTCCTTCACTTCTATATAAGAATCAGTAGATGTTAAGTTTGAGAAATTCTCATAATTAATTCGAACCAGCGTTCTCGTCATATTTTGAGGTTATTTTAGGAATAGTTCCTAGAAGTGTGAAAGTACAAAGTAATCAATATTTTACCATTTTGAGTTTTTAATCATAAATCAAAATCATCGATCACCGCGGTGATGGCAATAGAATAAAAATTATGCTTCCTGAATGAAGTAAGGTGATCTTCATTCCTCAAGTTTGTTGTAATTAATGTGATAATTTTTATTCGCCGATTTATAAAGAGTTTTTCATTATTATAGAAAATAAAATTCACCAGTCATGTTTTACCCTATGATTCACTTTTTATGCAAATTATTCGTTATTAAAATATTTAACTAAAGCATTATGCACTTTGCCAATCGAAATATGTGCATTTTTTAAATGTCAATTTAAACAATCCAGATGATCATTGAAATATTAAATGATCAGTATTTTATTATGTAAATTTTGTGAATGAGATTTTACAATCCTTTGTGTGTATTTTCTCATACCACTGAAAACGGCAGGAAATATTTTTACTCTTTTCAATAAATAATATTATTTTACCATTTTCATCAATGTGTGTTGTTAAATTTTACAAGTCGTGTTTACTTGTTTAGTTTAATTTATTGCCAAAGTTTATTTATTTATTATTTGCATATAATACATGTACACTTTAATAAGAATATTTTTATTTATTTTATTTGTTTAAAAAAAAAAACTTTCCCCAATTTTTTCAGCTCATAAAGATGTTTGATTAGGATTTTAAACCTTACAACTGCAATATTATAAATTGAAAATTCTATAAGGAGGTGACACGACGTCCAAGCACGTGCCATTAGAGTGTTCCATTGATTTATGGGCCAGTTTTTGTATTGTCGGCAATGCATAAAGACGCTTAATAGGTAACGACGTGTCTAAATCATATTAAAATAAAATAAAAAACACACAATGGGTACCTATACCTACAGACATGCTGCTTATGGTGAATCGTCTATAGATACGAGTAGATACGTGAAATGAAATCATTATCTAAACCACTTCTGAACGTCGAATTTTAGAGTGTCTAAAATGCCCCTTAACATATGTTCTACTTGATGAGTAATTATTAATTAAGTAGATTGCCATTGTACCGAAGAAATCTTCAAGAAAAAAATTTTCGCGTGAGACGTTGACATATCTACCTAAAGATAGAGAAAATGCATTCCAATAAGATGGTTTCTCATAGGCGACAATGAATTTTCAAGAATTTAAAAACAAAATTAGCACCATAATAAACAAATTATCATTAACCTCATCTTCGCGAGAAGTCTTTTCAATTTACATCTGAACTTTTTTATGATTAAACTGATGTTTAATTAGATATTATCAATTCTCATTACAAACATTGATAAAAAGAAATCGATACTTTTTCGATGAGAAAAGAACTATCGCTATAGTACATCTTGCCAATTACAAATTGAATAATGGTATCATTTCAATTTGTTAGTGTGATCGAAAAGTAGCCCATGTGCGATACAATTTACTAGTAGCAATTCGCAGCGAATACTTATAAACAGTACGTTTACGAGGTTTTCACAAATGGTAGTGATTAGCACGAACGTGCCTCGTGATTTCAACGTTATTTTTGCTGCTTCTGTGGGTAAGTTCGATGACTGGAAGAATTGATACTTATTCTATAAAATAATTAGTACTAGGTAATGTAGGTATTTTTATAAATGTGTTAATACGATTTTGCGTCTAAGTATTTATTTTTGTTGGATACAAATGTTTCTCAGAAATTGATTTTTCGTAATAAGAAAAAATTGAATAATAAATTGATCGACTTTTGATTTCTGGAAAAAAACAAGCATTCTAAGAAATGAAAATGAAAGGGAATAAAAAATTTTAGAGCATAAAATTTCCGATTTGTGAGAATTGATTAATTTTTCTCCAATAGGTTTTTTTTATTGAGGTACGTGTTTCGAGCATAGCTCAGAAAGATTGAGCTTTTTGACATACTTTTTTCACTGAATTTCAAATAGACCACTTTTTATGCAAATCAATTGAAGCTATCTGGTCAGCCATTTCATTTTTTTTTTAATAAGATGATTTTTAAAAATAACAATGAGGAGGCCAATTTTCATTCTTATTTATTGCACCAAGTATTCTGTAAGTGTCTAGAATGACGACCTTCAAAGAAATAGAATATCTGTCTAATTAATAAGCTAAAAAATTTGGGTCAGTGTGAATTGGGAAGGGGGAATTTTCTCAAAGAATATTTTGAAACATAGCGGTGCCAATTTTTTGTTTACGTGGTACCTGCCATGTCAAAAAATCGAAAAAAATAGCCAAACACTTACGGTATGAAATTTTTTCAATTTTTTAAAGTTGGCAAAAAGGTTCCAATTCCAAAATATTTCACCAGTTTAACCGAATTTATCCAAGAATAGATACCTAAACGATTTGCAAATTATTCAATTCTTCAGTGGAACCCTAAAAGTGACGTTGGATTTTTAAGAAAATAGCATAGATCGACCCAGAATCTCGAATACTTTCATTTAGAACTGGACCATTCTTCTCAAAAAAAAAAAAGGTTGGGTAGCGACAGGAGTTAAAAAAATTACGATTTTTTTGAAAATGTCCTCTTTTTAGGGCCTAAGGGTACACCCGGAGCTAAGATTTTTCTGAGTAACTTTCCACTAAAAATTAAAATTATTTTTCACAACTTATCCTAACAAGCTGGAACCTTTTTCGAACTCATATTCCCCGAATTGATCGAAAACAAGCTAGATCAAAAGGCATGTCCTTTTTTTTTTTTGTTTGGGTGTTTATATGTAATTACAAGATTATTACACCCGTGAAAGGGGGAGTTAGATTTGGTGTGTATGAGGTTACTGTTTTTTATTAGGGAGATGAATTTTTGTATTTCAGAGGGTTCGTCAGGGATAATAGGATGGGTTTTCTTTTATCTGTAGTATGAGTCTGTTTTGTTTCAGTTGAGGACAGTTGAAAAGTATGAGTTGAATGGATGTGGGGTCTTGAAAGCACCGTAACCAGAATTCCAGGTCTTTAAGTTCATTTTTGAATTTTTGGCGAATTTTTGAGTGAACAAAACTCAAAGATCCGACATTTTATTAAAAATTCAAAAAATCTGTTCTAAGAGAGATTTGAAAAATGTTCATGAAGCATAGATTTTTTAAGATGGTGCTCTACGTATTGAGGAGTTGCATAACCAAGAGACCACAAGGCATAAATTGCGTTTTTTAATTAGGTACGTTTTTTAAAGGTTTAAACGAAGTAAATTAATAGAATGTGTTGAAATAAGCGATTTAATTATGTTAGAAGAAGTGAATAAAATCATTGGACACGTAATACAATTGTTATAGCAGGAATTATTAACCTTATCAGAATTTAGACGTCGATTTTACTCGACAGAAGATTTCTCCGTGAGTAATGAATGAAATTCGCTGAAATTTGAATAATTATGTTATACTTGGAAGCATTCCTAACAAGTTGACGTTGGCCTTTTTTCGATTTTTTTCCTTTTGAGTGAAAATATGACCATTTTAAAATACTCTAGGGATGGTGCTCATTTTACAAGGAAGATAAAATTGATAACACAACAGAAATCGAAAAACAGCCAACGTCAACTTGTTTCAGTTTCAAATCGCTCTGGAAGAACTAATAAAAATGAAATTCAGCGCTTATAACTTTGGTCGGTGCTTATTGGGGAGATGGGTATCCCCTCGATTTTTTCAATCGGTCACCTTGAAATTCCAAGAATGTCAGTTCAAAAGTGATTTTTTTCGATCGATTTGTGTATACTCCAGAAAAAGTGAAAAAAATCAAATTTTCAAAGAAGGTAGGTACCACCTATAGTTAACGAGCAGGGTTTTCAGCAAGATATCATCTGGTAGGTGTGTCTGTATGATCATCAGACTCGAAAACAATCGCAATTTAACCTTTTTGGAACTTCCAGCAAGCTTTCAAATTTATTCAGAAATTTCAATTCTCTCTGGAAATGTTAAAAATGAACTTGAGCTGCTATGACTTTGGTCGGTGCTTATTGGCCACATTATAAACTGCTTCGAAGATTTAAATTTTTTAAAATTTTTTCAGTAGGAATTTACAAATTGTTATGAAGTTTATTATTTTTGAACTTACAAGTCATAGAATTGTACGGTAACCATTTAAAACAATTCAGAAGGTGTCCAATAAGCATCTGATCAAAGTTATAATGTGCTAATGTTTATTTTTGACCCTTCCAGAGCAATTTGAAATCTCCGAAGAAGATTATAAAATCGTTGGAAGCTCCAAAATGGCTCAAAACTAGTACCTACCTACCTACTCAGTTGTTGATGTGTGAAAGTTAAGTTGAAGGAATTATTCACATTGGTTCACTTTGCTCAAAAAATTTATAAACATAATGGAAAAGTTTCACTCCTAAAACAGGTTTTTTAATCCTTTCAATTTTCAAAAATCCAAAATCGAACTTCAAAATCTGGAATTTAGGCTGCGGAGGTTTTTGGTTTTAGAACATGCCTTTTTTGATCTAGCTGGTTTCGTTCAAATCAAAGTGTGCTGGCTCAAAAAGTTCCCTTATGCATATATAAGCATAAATATTATGCATGTGGGTACCATGGTACCCGTAATAAATTTTTTTCTACAGTTTCACGTTCTCTAAGATGATTTATGAAGAACAATAAGCAATATTTTTCACGTTCAGACAGGTGTATACAATTTTAATTAATAAAAATTAGGAATCTAATTTTTATTGTAGGTATTCAAGGGGGAACGAATGAAAAGGTTTGCATTATTACGATTTACGCTATAATTGCGTGAGCTTGGGCGGGGATTGGGTTTTGGGAATAAAAAATTTTGAACATCTATGATTTCTACTTCATATTTGAGGTAGGTACCTACAGGTACATTTTACCGTATCAAATTTGTAACGAATACAGAACGAATTCTTTAGCAACGATACAAATGCAAGCTAAATTACATAGGTACGTCAAAGTACGTATTTGTAGGTACGTTATTTACTTCATTTTTCGTTGCATTTTGTAACTTTTCGTAATTTTTGTCATTACCTATGTATTTTGGCGCGCTCTTTTAATTTCAATTTGCCTATTGAAGTACATCAAAAGTTGTTATTTTTTCCGAGGGCAGTTCGTGTATTTGGCGTGGCTGAAGATGGTCTAGAGTGAAACCGAAATCGATACCTATTGTGATTCGTAAAGTATTCGTGAGTGACTTGTACGACGTGTAATCTTATAAGTAAAACTATACATACTAGGTTATAACTAGAGTGCCGCGTATTCTGTTCAACTACCTACCATGAAGATTGAAAAATTCGTTCGAGTTTCACTTTTGGCTATAAAATTGTGATGCAAATTGTGATTTACTCTGAAGTAAATTTGACGAAAGCTTGCATCAATTTTGAAGAAGTTAGAATTGGATTGGATTTTTTTACGATCGACAAACCATTAAAATCAGAACTTCCTGAAGAGCTATAACTGCAGTATTCTGTAATGCTTCAAAAATCAGGAATAGGTATCTTCAAATTTCAAATTCGCTCTTTTCATTAGAAAAAGATTCCCTCATTTTCAAAGCAAAATTTTTAAAAAGAAAAATTTCCAACTTCAAATTGATTGTTTTTTTTTAAAAGAATTGTATTCAATCATTAAGAAATGAGAAATAAAGTTAAATTAAAGAACATAGGTAAGTATTCATTTTTTTCTGAAAAAAATTGAGAAAAATCAAAAATAAACAAAATTTTTTGAAATAGATATAATAATGCTTTAAAACACACAGAATAACTTACTCATAAAATGTTAAAAGTGTACAGAAATATACGTCAATAGGACGCTCACACTCATTTTATCCAGAATTGTATGAATTCCACGGGAAGCCCATGATTAGCGTAATAGCGAATTGCATAGAAAAAAAATCAGGCATTTAAAAATAAAAATGAATGCACTCCTTGGTAACAAATTTTAACCACGCAGTTTTCAACGAAATTTGCTTCGCAGTAAACATCGAACGTTAATATATTATAGGTAGGTAGCTTCTAAGAAGTTTTGATTCGTGATTGACCAAAAATAGCTATTTTATTGGTTTTGAGTTTCATTTTTCGGATAACTGGATGCATTAAGCATTGCAGCATTGGTATATTTGTAGCATTACAATTACCTTCATTGAAAATTGCTCATAATTTTTGAATCATGTTCAAAACTACCTACATTGTTTTAACTAAATAAGTATATTGAGGTATTAGATATAGGGTCATTCCACGTCAATTGGACCAAAAAGTGGTAGGTGGGTTCGGCGATTTTTTTGAAATTTTTCCTGTGGAAAGACCTTCCGAAGAGATGACCAATGGCGCAAATCGCAGCCCTCTAGCCCATTTTTAACGGCAGCCAGGGGGTGTCAAAGTTTTCAGTGAACCTAAAATATCATCCATTTTAGCAGTGGATTGCTCGATAACCGCGATACCTACCGAAATGGAACTTTTCCCAATAGTTAGGGGTTTTGAAAGGCTTTTTGGTGATATCATAAAAATCAGTGTTGCCACTTTTTTTCATACAAAAAATTAGCTCAAAAAGTTTCAAAACGTAGTTTTCATATCGTTCCGACTCTCAAAAATTCTAAAAAAAATATATTATGGACAACTGTTCATGTTGAACAACATATTAAAAAATTGGGATGGTAACTTGTAACAAAGTCGATTTAAAAAAATTTAAACTTTGCGAAAAAAATGCGATTTTTTGATTTAAAACATGAAAAAAAGTTTTGATTGGTAAAGTTGACCCATTTGACCCCTATTTTTACATATCTGTTGAAAAAGTTGAAAAAACTCCTTTCACTCAATAAAATGAACTCATCACATAAAAATCAAAATTCGAAAAAATTCAATTTTTAATTTCAAACATCAAAAAAAGTTTAAATTTATTCAGTTGTCTTATTTCGACCACTTTCTGACGTATTTCATGAAAAAGTTGATAAAAATCTCACTCACAGCAAAAAAAATAAAATTTGCCTTTTTTTGAATTTTTTTGAATTTTGATTTTTTGTGATGAGTCAATTTCACCGAATGAAGGGGTTTTTTCATTTTTTTCAACAGATACGTAAAAATAGGGGTCAAAGGGGGTCAACTTCACCTATTAAAACTTTTTTTCATGTTTTAAATCAAAAAATCACATTTTTTCGCAAAGTTTAAATTTTTTTAAATCGACTTTGTTACAAGTTACCATCCCAATTTTTTAATATGTTGTTCAGCATGAACAGTTGTCCATAATATATTTTTTTTAGAATTTTTGAGAGTCGGAACGATATGAAAACTACGTTTTGAAACTTTTTGAGCTAATTTTTTGTATGAAAAAAAGTGGCAACACTGATTTTTATGATATCACCAAAAAGCTTTTCAAAATCCCTAACTATTGGGAAAAGTTCCATTTCGGTAGGTATCGCGGTTATCGAGCAATCCACTGCTAAAATGGATGATATTTTAGGTTCACTGAAAACTTTGACACCCCCTGGCTGCCGTTAAAAATGGGCTAGAGGGCTGCGATTTGCGCCATTGGTCATCCCTTCGGAAGGTCTTTCCATAGGAAAAATTTCAAAAAAATCGCCGAACCCACCTACCACTTTTTGGTCCAATTGACGTGGAATGACCCTATAGGTACTTAGGTAGGTATATCTAGGTACTTAATAAATTGAAGTGCTATTTTCTTTGTAACGCCATCACTGCAAAACAGCTGATCGGAAATTCGCAAAAAATTACTCAAAATGTTCGGCGTAATGCGCAGATGGTTGTACTGGAATTCATTTTGCGATTAGTGCCCTTAAAAGGCTGTAATTAAGCTTCAAAGTTTTGATGACGTCACGAAGATGACGTCATCAAGAGCTTTCATTTCGCCGCCGCCCTTCATTAAGACTAAAAATTGATACTTGATACATCTATGTGCGTAATTAGGTTATATTCATAGCCTAACATGACATAAAAAATTTTCATTTTCATTTTGTAAATAAAAATATAATAATCAAACAAATTCAGCCAGGAATAGCGAGGGCAAAAGCTTTTGAAAATTTTCATTTTGATAATTGAGATTGAGAGAACGATGTTTTTTTTATGGGAAAAATTCGATTTTTTGGCTTAAAAATTTAAAAATTTGAGTGATTTTTGTAGAAATTTCAGTTTTAAAAAACGTAAGCAAAAATACCTAATCAAATTTAGATTAAAAGCTCTCAAAATATTCGATTTCGAGAAGTAAAAAAACATGTTTCTGGTATTTTTTTGCGTGGGCTATAGTTTCGTGTATGACCGCCTTTACCTACTTTGAGCTGAAAGTTGACTCGGAAAAAATTTTGGTTCCGGAGATGCTCCTATACAGAGGAGACATATGGGTATTGAAAGAGGAGGAATTTCCGAAAAATTCGTGGTTTTTTCGCTCTAGCCCCTCTACTCACTATTTTGGGGAAAATGACTCAATCCCAAAAGATGATAATATTCGAGATTTTGGGTCGACCTAGGCTATACATATTGCCATCAAAATCCACGATCGTTGAAATACACATGTGTTTTATGTAGTATTTATTTTATATTACGAGTAGATACATTTATGTACCTACTCGCTTATTCTACGAAAACAGAACTGATATAACGATGAGAATAAACGAGGGGAAGCCCGCAAATTAATTAAGCGCCATGGTAGATCTAGATACATATGTACTTGATTTTTATCTTGCGTTGATCATATAAATATTGTCAATGTGTTTTTGAACTTACGTGTATTTTATATATTTTGATATGCATGAACTAATGTGTCACTTAGTACGTCTACGTATGTTATAATCAAGGCTCGTACGTAGAACGTTTGATGTTCATTTTTTCAATGTGCTTATGATTGGATTCTTTGTGGTTTTTTGATTTACGAAGATTGTGATTTATTGGCGTATTTTCGGTATTTTTGTACATGTAAGTAGATACTTACATATTGTTTTCCATACGTGATAATTATATCATGTATTACCTATTGAAAGTATAGACTATATTCTAACCCTCAAAAAAGCGATTCTGTAAATCAAATCGGGGAAGTGAAATGTTTTGCGCGGAAAATAGGCTTACGGACGAGCTCTTGCTAAAAAAGCAATGTCCCCAGCGCTGGACCCGCTTATTTTCGAAATTGGGGCCCAAATGGGGCCAATTTTGAGTCCGTAAATCATTCGAGGGAAGTGTGGGGACATTGCATTTTTGGATAGTGTTGGTATCGTAGATGAAAAATATGCAATGTCCCCAGCCCCCCAGGCGCTTAATTTAGGCTCACCCCCCTTTCCAAATTTCGACTTTCCAATAAAAATTCATTAAAATGCGAGAAATGAACATTTTTGGATGAAATTTTGTATACTAACTAATGAAGGCACGAAGAAATCATATCCGGCGAGTTTTGGTTTTTGCAAGCCCCAGTTGGGGCTGCAAGAGCACCCTCACCCCCAATTTTCAAGTTGGGGTAAATCGTCGATATTGGTGTCATTTTCATATGAAACGACCATGCTGATGACGAATATGAAGTCAGATTTAAGACAACACCACTCAAAACTTAGGAATGAGGAGATAATGCATGTGAACTTGAGTAATGGAAAACTGAAGAAATAGTTAAGTATTAGGGTCTCAATAGTACGAGTATATTCCGCTCGATCAAGCTGTTAAAAGCGATTTTATGATTTATTCTTATTCTCATTCTAGACACTATTACAAAGAAATTCAGCCTTGTGACCTTTCATACTCTCCCCCCCTTTTCCGAGGGCCCAACCCCGTATTACAAACTGGGATGGCGTGTTGCCTTCCCTATGGCTGGCTCCCACAAAAAATCCAATCTTATTGTTAGAGTGCTACCAAAATGTTTATTTTTTTATTTTGGCATAACCCAAGTCTGAAATGGATTTACCCAGTGCAGTCACAGTCATTTTCTCGAATCCGAGCTCCCAAATGCACATTCCCTGAATGGGATGTTTCCCGAATCCTTTGTTTCTCAAGATCCCGAAAAATTTCTCTTTCAACAAATGAGTGTCAACACTTTCTTTTCTTCTGTTCAAAAAACTAATTAATTTTCCACATGGAATCTTTACACCCTTTGAAGGAACAAGAATTCGCAATTTTGATCAAAATACAAAAAATCGTTGAAAATGAAGTAACATATCGATTGTTTACTAATTTAAAGATACTATAAGTTCGAAAATTTACTCAATTTTCCGACCCGGTATCTCTGACCTCCCCCTCCGCCTCCTCGGAAACCAAACAAATGACACGCCATAAGTCATTTTTTCAATTTTTTGAGAATATATTGAAGATATTTGGGAAACATACCTACTGGTGGAAAAGGAGGGGGAGGTCAGAGATACCGGGTCGGAAAATTGAGTAAATTTTCGAACTTATAGTATCTTTAAATTAGTAAACAATCGATATGTTACTTCATTTTCAACGATTTTTTGTATTTTGATCAAAATTGCGAATTCTTGTTCCTTCAAAGGGTGTAAAGATTCCATGTGGAAAATTAATTAGTTTTTTGAACAGAAGAAAAGGAAGTGTTGACACTCATTTGTTGAAAGAGAAATTTTTCGGGATCTTGAGAAACAAAGGATTCGGGGAACATCCCATTCAGGGAATGTGCATTTGGGAGCTCGGATTCGAGAAAATGACTGTGACTGCACTGGGTAAATCCATTTCAGACTTGGGTTATGCCAAAATAAAAAAATAAACATTTTGGTAGCACTCTAACAATAAGATTGGATTTTTTGTGGGATCCAGCCATAGGGAAGGCAATACGCCATCCCAGTTTGTAATACGGGGTTGGGCCCTCGGAAAAGGGGGGGGAGTATGAAAGGTCACAAGGCTGAATTTCTTTGTAATAGTGTCTAGAATGAGAATAAGAATAAATCATAAAATCGCTTTTAACAGCTTGATCGAGCGGAATATACTCGTACTATTGAGACCCTAATACTTAACTATTTCTTCAGTTTTCCATTACTCAAGTTCACATGCATTATCTCCTCATTCTTAAGTTTTGAGTGGTGTTGTCTTAAATCTGACTTCATATTCGTCATCAGCATGGTCGTTTCATATGAAAACGACACCAATATCGACGATTTACCCCAACTTGAAAATTGGGGGTGGGGGTGCTCTTGCAGCCCCAACTGGGGCTTGCAAAAACCAAAACTCGCCGGATATGATTTCTTCGTGCCTTCATTAGTTAGTATACAAAATTTCATCCAAAAATGTTCATTTCTCGCATTTTAATGAATTTTTATTGGAAAGTCGAAATTTGGAAAGGGGGGTGAGCCTAAATTAAGCGCCTGGGGGGCTGGGGACATTGCATATTTTTCATCTGCGATACCAACACTATCCAAAAATGCAATGTCCCCACACTTCCCTCGAATGATTTACGGACTCAAAATTGGCCCCATTTGGGCCCCAATTTCGAAAATAAGCGGGTCCAGCGCTGGGGCATTGCTTTTTTAGCAAGAGCTCGTCCGTAAGCCTATTTTCCGCGCAAAACATTTCACTTCCCCGATTTGATTTACAGAATCGCTTTTTTGAGGGTTAGAATATAGTCTAGTAGGTATACGTCGACACGTCGCATCGCACAGTGGGCCACAGACCCCCCCAAAAACGGCGATAATTCGGATTCAACCCTTATCGATGTACAATGTGTCGATTAATATGTTTTCGAGGTCGTGGAATTCGGATCTGCACTTAATTTTTTTGTAAGGGTGGGGGGTGAGCCGTGGGGAGCGGGAAAATTTCAAACTTTGCATATATTATCGTGTAATATATCGATTGATACGTTTTCGAGGTCGTAGAGTTCGAATCTGGAATTATTTTTTTGGTAAGGGTGGGGGGTGAGGCATGAGGAGGGAGGAACTTCGAATTTTGGATATATTATTGTGTAATATGTCGATTGATATGTTTTCGAGGTCGTAGAATTCAAATCTGCACTTATTTTTTTCGTAGAGGTGGGGGATGAGCCGTGGGGAGCGAGAAATTGTCAAATTTTGCTTATATTATTGTGTAATATATCGATTAATAGGTATGTTTTCGAGGTCGTAGAGTTCGAATCCGGAGTTATTTTTTTGGTAGGGGTTGGAACTGAGGCGTGGAGCGGTAAAAATTCCAAATTTCGCTCATACATATTATCGTTTAATATGCTGTTTGTTATGTTTTTGAGGTTGTTAATATTGTACGAAATTTTAACACATTTTGATAGGTTGCAATGCGTAACACTTCCTTAACACATTGACTGCCAAAGTTGGTCAATATTGACCAACGCGATCTTTCATTCAGTGCCGGTTGGTCAACCTTGACCAATCGCATTTTTAAATTAATTTTCTGACTTTCTCATGTCAAAACCAAAATGTTATTAGCGCAATGTGTACCTCAGATGCTACTCTTTCATTTACGTTCTGGGTGAATTTTCATTTTTTCCCAAATTTACAGAGTTACAGTCGTTACAGAGCTTTATACAAAATGTTTCTACTCAGGCCACTCAGGGATATGAAATTTTGAAATTGGTGCTTTTCTTGTTATTAATAAGTGTGACTTGATTGTTTGCTGTCCCAACGATATATAGGTAGATAACATTATAACGTTAATCCCCTCGAAACGAAATTACAATTGTGTAATCAGAGCATCTAGAGCTAATAATCACATTAATTACCTACTTACTAATTGCATTTTGGTACAGATACGAGTAGTTACCTAAAGTGAATCACAATGTCGACCACTTATGTTGCATTTATTACTTTTTTTTTTTTTTTTGAAAAAAAAGACACGTGGAAGGGATCAATCAATATATAAGACGAAAGACTAAACACAATAACGTGATAAAAATTACCTACAGGTCTAGGACACGAGGTTTGCATAGTCTTACCTTTATATGTACCCTTGGAAATCTCAAGGACTACTTATCTTTGTTGTAGAAGAATTTCAATAGAGATGCCATTATTTAATGTACGTAGGTACCTACCTGGGTACATATTTCAATTTCAATCAACTGACTAATCGTCTGAATAGGTATTTTTTTCTTGAGTGGTGACGTGTATCAAAACAAATTTCTTCTGTATTTTGAAGTAGGATAATGAGCTGAAGAACTATTTTGTTTAGCCCCGTTACTTTGGAAAAAATCATATACTTACTTACATCTATGCAGAATTTCAAAAATAATGTTATTCGAGACTGAGTAATTTTTCCAAAAACAGGTTGGGTAAGGGCAAGAAAATTGAATTTATAGTATACATTACATACATATTTCACTTCCTTTACAAGATGCACATTGCACAACCTGATTTATAAATCCGAAATTAATTTCAATCTCGATACCTAGAAACATCAGTTTGAACTTTGAAGTAAGTAGAAAATCTTTTAGGATTGCATTATTTCTTACAGTGAATGGATGCGTATGGTTTGGGGAAGAAGTTTCTGCATCATCACTAGAGCTCGGATTTTTATGATTTGTCATATATTTTCATTCATCGCAGGAGATCACGCATATCCTATGGATTTTTGTGCATCATACAATTCTGCGTAAAAAGAGTCCAACTGGATAGCGCATATTTTGGGTATAAAATAAATGCATAGGTATATGTTATCGTTAATCTACATTGTACATTGTACATTACTCCTGGTAATGTATGAGATAACTAGCCAATTCATACATTACCTGCGAAAGTGTGTAATCAAATAAATTTTTCATAGTTAACCTAGGTTATGTATGAAGAATCCTCACGTGCAAAAATACTACCTATATAGTTTTCCGAAAATACCATTAGTTTTCTAACAAAACTACAAGTTTTTTTAAAAAACTTATAGTTGTTCACTATGTACTATCAGTATACCATTAGTTTTTCACAAGTATTATTAGTTTTCTGAAAGTACTATAAGTTTTTCAGTTTTTCACAAGTACCAGTTCACTATACCATATCAGTATACTATTAGTTTTTCACAAGTACCATTAGTTTTCTGAAAGTAGATACTATAAGTTCTTCAAAAAAAACTTATAGTAATCTCAAGCATACTATTAGTTTTTGTATTATACAATTCGTTATTTGGAAAACCAAAATTTTTTCAAAAGAGGAGGGCAAAAACGAGATTTTTAGTATGAAAAAAGCAAAATTTGAAGAATGTAGTGTTAACACTACATTTGATCCCACTTTGAGGACTCCTGCATACACCTCCTGACAGTACAGTCAATAAGTTCCCGCAGGGAATCAATTTCTTGGGAATAAACAGCGCTATCTAGCAGGGGAAAGTTATATTAAATAGCTTGAAGTCTCCTCTGTTTACTTTTCAGGGACTTTTTTTTTTTCAAAATTAGACCAGACATGAAAACTAAAAAAGTTGACAAATTTGGCACTGCCAAAATGCCACTTTTTAGTCACATACACGAAAGTATTTGAAAAAGTGATCAATTTCTTGGCCTTCTTCCCTTTAAAAAATGGAGAAAAAAAAGGAAAAAACTGAAACCAAAACTGAAACCAAAACCAATTCCTTTGAAATCAAAACCTTTAAGCAAAACCGGAACGAGAGAGATACTTAATATTTTAAAAAACCCGAAACCTTTACTTTTTTAAAAAAAACATAAAACCAAAATCAAGAGTTATAAGTAGAGTTCTGCGCTGATGGAAAAACAGCGGCTGCGGTGTAATGGGTAAAATTGGTCATTGGCGGCGGTGTGAATCGGCGCACCGGTGTGGCCCATTACGCCGATGAAACAGGGCTCAAAGTATGATGAAAAATGAAAGCACTGAATTTTCTTGGTTTATTGTTATGTGAGCTCTAAAAAGTGAATTTTTTCAGGATAAGAAATCTTCCTCAAAAAACATCAATTTCCAATTTTTTTATGAAATACAAAAATCTAGTAATACCAGTATAACAACCCTGTTTACTTTACCAGTATTGCACCAATATCTGTAATGTAATGGTCAAAAACATTTATTTTTTTTTTGATATTTTGGAATTTGTAAAGGGTGTATGGTGCTGATAGCCTGTATGTATTTCACTAGGGAGAGGATAAAAGACAATACAAGATTTTTAGGTAGATTTCATACTAATTATTCCATAAAAATACAGGTAAAATTATTGCTAGAGACTGCTACCCTATTGACAAAAATTATGCGTACAACATGCTGAAATGCATGCGTGAATTTGGACTTTTTCAAAAAATTGCATGCTATTCAGCCAGTGAATAGCATGCTTAAAAGTAAACTAAAAGTACCTACGTACAAAAAGACGTGCAGAAATTTTAGCAGAAAAATTGCTTATAACTCACAGGCAATACTATCTACCAATTAATTATGAATTTTAAGACAGTCCACGGTTCCTGTGTTGTGTGGCCGCTTAACTCACTTGGCCACCTTGCAGCTTATTAGAATAGAGGTTATTTTTGCATAAATGTTATAAATTTTTGGACTTGGAAAAATTTTTACTCACTGGTGCATTTTAGAAAATACTTAGTTGCTAAATTGCTTCTGTTTAGCATGCAAAAATGCACATTTTTAATGCGATAATGCATGCTTTTACACCAGTCCAAAATCACGCATTGTTACACATGCTTTTTTAGCATAATTTTGTCAATAGGGTAGAGTGACAATTTTCAAGAAAAATTGATTTGCAAACAAAAGGTGCCCCTATTTGTATGTTTTTATTGAATTTTCATCACTAAGAGGATCCCTCCTCACCCCAAGTCACTGATTTTTTAAGAGAAAAAATTATTTGTCTCACTATTACCAGACTGGATACCCAAAAACCTGGGATTTGCCGGACCAGGAGATACCACTAAAAAATGGTTCATCTTCCTGGTATACCAATACCATGTACCAAGGTCTGTAATGAGGGTACCAAATACCAATACTAATACCAAATACCAATACCATATATTGTACCAATCCCCAATACCACAATTCAACAATACCGATACCATATACCGATCCCAATACCACAATTAAATTTTACCGATACTGTGTGCCAATCCCAGTACCACAATTTTTTTTTATATACCAGGTTACTGCGGTACATAGACATACCATGGTATGGTATAACAACCCTGGGTCTATGTATGAAATAATAACTAGGAAAAGTGTAGAAAAAAATTGATTACACACTTTCGCAGGTCATATATGAATTAACTAGTTATTTCAGTACATTACCTGGAGTCAATACATTAACGGGGTAACACATACAGGGTGCCCAGAAATATATCGAGTACCCCTAAAAAAGTTTTCTACTAAAATACTTCGGTTGGTCACAGTGAATGAATATAATGATAGCACATGATTGGTTGTTGGACTGGACAGATAAGATTCCACCAATCATTTATGCATCTATTTCACGTTGCCAACTTATATTTTTAATGAAAAACTTTCTTAGGGGTACTCGATATTTCTGGGCACCCTGTATAAATGCATATTTTAGACATTTCAAGCGCATACCTATTCGTCTCCATTTTTTCCATTTTTCAGTCATATTTTGGAAATTTTGGCCAAAAATCCGTTTTTGGTAGAATTTTTCATAAAAAAAAAAGGAAATACTGGAAAAAAACATTTACAAAAAACGATTTTCAAAATTTTTTTTACCACATTTAGGCGTTTTGTATGTTGACCTAAAAATGATTACCTATTCAAAGTAAAATTGAAGGCTTCAATCTTTTTTTTTTTTTTTTTGAATTTCTGAATTTTCTAGCCCTCCCTTCACCTTTAATGAAAAATCCTTTCTGTAAGTATGATACCCATTGATGTTGCATAAAAGTGCATAGGTACTTATTTTGATGGATAAGGGCATGTTTTTGTCATAATTTGATCAAAAGAAATATACTTAAATGCATAAGTATTTTATATAAAAATCCGAACTCTAATCATCACCATCAGAACTCAGAATCTATACACTGACACTATAATAACTACATAGGTGTAGGTAATGTAATTATTTGTCATGAAAATTTTCTGAAAATGTATTTCATGACAATATTGATCTATCAATTCACAGCATAGAAAATTTAAGTAAGCACTGATTTAATTTTTTGAATTCTTTTCTCCGCATCTCAATAAATTCTATGTTCCTTAGAGAAAAAAATCCTTAAAACAGGTTTTGCACTTCATAGTCAGATGAACACGTATAACAATCTAGACTAGTAGACCAACTAAGTAGTACATTACTTCATCATAAAAAATTCCTATACTTACTCTTCACTATTATTTAACCAATTACGAATAAGTTGAAAATTTAATAATTAACACGATGCACTCACGTGTTGATGTGAAAAGTATAGGGTACTACCAAAACAATACTTAAGGCCAGTAATTTTACGTGGAAAAATATACCAACGAAAACATGGCAATAATTTAAAATGTCAACACACCATTAACTCGACATAGGTAAATAAACTCGATTCACTTTCAAATTATCGAGACATTTATTTAATTTTTACTACGAGGCAGTGCATGAAAAAAATTCCTCCGATAGCGAAGTTATTTTTCCGAATGAAAACACTCTACGCGATCTTGTTTGTCGTTACGAGACAGACTAATCATTTACTAAGTAGGTACCTATGTACTATGTAGGTATAGGTACTTCATAACCACTCATTCGATTAATCGAATAATTAACATTTTTTATGAAAATTAATCTGTCGAATAATTTGCAAATTTTGTTACGTTTCTATACGTAGGTACTAGGTAGGTACCTATATTTCCCTAAGTACGGTTTTATTATCGTCGTCGAAAATCCGTAGATGTTTTTAATCTGCAAGGCTACTACACAGAATCTAAATTACCTGTACAGTGTACGCGGTCACTACAATGGGACTCAGACAGTTTCCAGAAACGTTTGAATCACTCACCATGTTCGAATACCATGGAAAAAAGTGTTACGGTGAAATGTTTGATCGGAAATTTTCCTTTATATCGGAGAGTATTTTCAACTTGAGTCGAGAGTGTATTTGCTAAGCTTTTAATGCGCGCCTGGTTCGGAGTTGTACGAAGATTTCTCACGTTTTTTTTTTTCGTTTTTTTTTTCGCTTTTATCAGTAATTTATTTTTTTATTGTTTTACAATCGGAAAAGTATATATATTTGTGATGATCTTAGATGTTTAATTGCATGTTTATAAAAATTGGTACTGAACGTCGAACAGAGTAAAATCCATATTGAACGTATTCGGTTCCATTGTACGTTGGTGACTTGAAAATTTTGGAAAAATTTCGCTTTAACGGAGTGAAAGTTGCCAAAAAGTCATAAAATTAATCACACGAGTGAAATTTTTATCGGACTTTTTAAGCCACGTGGTTTCAGTGACGCTTGCATCGCGATATAATTTTTTTTCCTGTTAAAATACCCATACAATAGTGTGTTTGCCATTCTTAAAGTATGGTTGTTAAACAACAAACTGCGTTAACTCAGTTTAACGTTTACTTAGCTGCATTTATAGGTAATTACAATATATATATTTTATATTATAGCTGTAGAAAAGTACCTAGCTAATTTTTTAAATTAACCCACGACGAGTGAATTTTCTTCTGACTAATTTTTCTCTCTCAATTTTCAGCTAGTTTTTCTGCAACAGCGGCGACATGTGTTTTGTCATGGATTAACCCGACACTGCCCATAATCACGAAACCAGGATCTAAAATACTTGTCACTGACGAACAAGGAGCATGGATAGGTTCACTACCAGCTTTGGGAGCCGCTTTCGGGCCCTTTCTCACGGGACGAATTGTCGATCGGTTTGGAAGAAAGTGGACCATTATATGGGTCATGGTTTTACTCATATTGTCCTGGGGTGTGATGTACTTCAGTGATAACATGATGGTATTATACTGTTCGAGATTCGTAGCTGGAGTAGGAGTTGGTTGCGTTTATGCCACTTTGCCTATGTATGTGGCTGAAATGGCTCCTGTAAGTGTTTCGTTTCATTTGTTTTTTAATACCTACCTATGTAAAATTTCTCACTTGGTGGATTAGTGAATTGAATGAACGATCTTAAAATGGAGTGAAAATAGGTATGCAAAAAAAAGAAGTTTTTAAGCGTTTTTTATTAGGTATCTACATACTTCCTTAGAACGGAGAATGAAAAAAAAATCACGGTTGTGTTCGATGATCCCTAAATTTATTCGCGTGTTTTTTCTGAATGTGAATTAAATCTGTAATCCAAAGTATTAGGTATCAGTATGAGTCGACTTATACCTACCCGAGTGAATTTCATGATTTTGGTATTTTCGGAAATCGTTATGCTAATAATCGTCTTACTCTTTCTCTTACCTATTTTATTTAAAAGAAAGGATGAATTTGTTTCAATAGAAAACAATTAGTAAGTAGGAATTATTATTCAGCCAAAATAATTTCTCATAGGGGTTTCAAAATACTTTGATTACATGGTTTAACAAGACGCTTCAAAAATAGGTACCTATAGGTAGGTGAAAATTAAATTAAAAAATATAGACCCAGATTTATTAAAAGCAAATGAAATAATACAATGAAGGCGATGGAAGAAATTTATGATGAAGTTTGTTTCTTTGTGATACGAATATTGTTTCAAGTTCATATAAATTTTATGATCAGCCTATAGGTTATCATGACTCATGACTCAATTCAACGAAATCAATCGTGAGTGAAATTTCTTTCATTAGTACCTTGAAAAACAGTTATTTTAGTTAAACTTGTAGGTATGGTTTTTAAAATGTAGGTAAGTATTTACAATGTAAGTTAGAAACCCTGGAAACAGCTTACCAACATTAATAAGCATAATGGTCAATGGGTTATAAAATTTTTTCGTTTTCGATAGACCATTAAACTATTACCTATTTACTTAATTAGGTACTCGTAGATTAGGAGGTCTGTGTTGA
This sequence comes from Planococcus citri, assembly GCF_950023065.1. NCBI lineage: Eukaryota > Metazoa > Arthropoda > Insecta > Hemiptera > Pseudococcidae > Planococcus > Planococcus citri. Next base: position 21,552,759 of record NC_088679.1, on the reverse strand, counting down.
ATGAAGGCAAGATGCACTTCTATGTAAAGTTGAATGGGTTGCCTTATAAATTAAAAAATCATATTTACCTATCTATTTGAATAATGATTTTAAAAGTTGTTGAAAAAAATGAAAAATGATGTGTTTTTTTAAAAATAAATTAATTTTTTAAAATACTTGAGATCAACTAAAGACACGTGTAAAAATTGAATTGAGAGTTCAAAAAAATTAAATCATTTTTTAAAGTTTCATGTTCTGAAATTATTGTGTGAACCAAAAAAAACATACATAAGGCTTTATTTTTTTACTGATAACAACTTCTAATGAAGATAGGTTTAGGGTTTAGGTAATTCTTTCCCATTTTCATTTCTCATCAGTCAATTTTTTTCGGTATTACCCTCCTGAAGTCACACTACTATAAAGTTTTTGTTGACTTGGAACTTGAAAGTATCCAACTGACAAAAATTTGAATTTAATTTTTAAATTTCTGAGAAGTTTCTAAATTCAAATTTGATCCATTTACTCTAAAAAAAATATAAAATAAAATAATACAGTATTAAAATTGAGATAGAAAACTAAAACATGGTTTCTATCCAATTTTCTGCATCTCAACATACAGAAGATCAATAGCGAGGCATATATGTACTTACCTACAGGGTGTCTTAAGTGACTGGCCTCCTTCCATCTGGTAAGTAGGCAACTTATGCTGAATACAAGTAGACATGATTGACTAGTTTTTAGATCAAAGGGGTCTAGTTACGCTCACATGAAAAATGTATTCTTCAAAATGTTACTTTGCTACGTCTACCTTATTACGAGTAGTAGGTAAGGTACGTTTCTTGAGATCTCGCGCTTTAAAAAGTTTATTTTGTCTAGAATTTTCCCATGTGAATGGTCATAATGGGAGTTGATCAAGAAGAGTTGAACTATAAAACGAACTGTTATAAAAAAAGTATTCAAAAATAATTAATGATTTTTTACTATTTTCCTTGAAAATTTTAAAAAGCTTTCTTCTTTACCCATATTTTCTTTTTTAAATGTTTCTTGAAGGAAAACATTATAGTTTCTACTTTCCAGGTTGTACAACTCCCATTTCCCCACCGTTATTAGATTACAATATTAAGTTATGTGAGTTTGAAGTTTGAAATCTAAAAAATGGAGCTAGACAAAATTCTTTTTTTTTTCACTTTCAAATTGTTTAGAAATAATAAAACGGAACACAAATTTTTGAAATATTTCTGGACTGAAGTTTTCAGACTTAAATGGATACCAGATTGCGTCATAACTTTATCGTTCGTTCATGTTGACCTGATAAAAAAATAAAGAAACCAATTTGTGACATTTGGCACAACGTTGAGAGTGGGAGAGGGGAGGGTGTCAGAAGATCGTGATTCAAAACTCTTGTTCAGCTGGTCACAACTCACAAGGAGTAGGTAATTTTTTGTGATATTTTTTTGGATAAAAAGACAAAGTGAATGGCAGTGCTGCCTAATAGTGCCCACCACATCAGAAATCATGACCCTACTCCGAGGAGTCCTGCCTTATTTTCTGCATTTGATTGGAGGATTGAGGACTACATTTTTTTTTTTTGTAAATTTGACGGTCGTAATTTGCTTTAAGTGAATGGTAAATTCGTAGGAACTGCAGACTGAAAAAAGTAGGTACCTGTTTTTAAAGTTTGAGATTTTCTATTCGTAAAAAATATTCATACTTTTTGATTCGTCACTATATACCAACTCCAATTGATTCAGAATGTCAAACTTATCACAGGAATAAATTTTCAACAGCCGAAACTGATTATAAAGCATTTCTGAAACAATTTGAAATTCACTGGAGGAAAGTAAACTTTTTCTGAAGTTGGTTGCCATCGATTCAGGGGTTGCGACTCAAGGGAATAGAGGAAGCCTTGTGTAATGTTACGTTATATCGGCTTGGCACCTTAAATAAAACTACACTTTTCAATCGTTCATCTCGAATTTGCGATTTTCCTGCCCTAATATATTCAGAATGCTGAGCTTTATGATGAAATTTAATTTTCGTAGCAGCAAAAGTTGATTGTAACGCAATGTAAAGCCATCTGGAGGGATTTGAAATCGCTGGAGAAAAGTCAGCTTTCGCTGGAAGCTCCAGGTCTACTCGAATATATCCGCAATCGATTTAAGAAATCGAATTTTGAGCGGAAACCAATTTTTACATTTTTATTTGAAGATTTTTGCTGTTTTTTTTTTAAATATTTTTTTTAGGAAATTTAAAAATTTCTTCGCAAAAAATCTAAAAATCAACAGTTGAAAATTTGATTCTGGAGTGTAAGTTGAATGCTTACAGTGAGCTAAATTCCAGATAAGTAGAATTGAATAGGTACCTATAGGGCCACCAACTACTGAAAAATGGCTAAACATTTTTTTTGTATTTTTGTAAATGCTTTTGAATTGTTTGGATAAATATGTTCATTCATTTACTGAACCAAATCCAACACAGGATGTACGAATAATCACCATTTAATATAGGTACCATATGGTACCTATTCAATTAATTCGTTTCTAATGGTGGATTTTTAAAATAAAAATGTTAACAGTGTGAGCTGAGAGGAATGCTGTGTTCACTTCTGCAATTCTTCGACTGCATCGGATACCTCATAGAGTACATTGTCGGTGCTTACGTTTCATACGAGAACTTGATCGTGGTCTCAGCAGCGATGCCTTTACTCTGCATTTTCACCATCCTTTGGATCCCCGAATCCCCCTACCATTTGCATAATAAAGGTAAAGAAGCAGAGGCACTTCAAGCATTACAGTATTTCCGAGGTTACGCGGACGTTTCCACTCTACAAAGAGAAATCGCAGACATGGAGGTGAGATTCTTGATTTACCTATTGTAATTTTCCATCAAGCACGTTACCTAATGGAAAATTCACGAAATTTTTACAGGCCTCAGCCAGAAACATGGAAGTAAACAAAGGCTCGTTTACAGCGTTATTCACGAATAAAGGGAATCTGAAATGTCTCTATTATTCAGCCACATTGATATTCTTCCAACAAATGAGTGGCATAAATATAATCACGTTTTACAGCGCGACGATTTTTGAAGAGTCGGGATCTTCTTTTGATGCTAACTGGTGCGCCATTATCGTAGCCATTGTGATGACCTTCACTTCAATTTTAACTTTGATTGGAGCCAAGATATTCAGGATTAAATACTTATATGCATTTTCAGCAGTCGGTGAAATGTTCAGCATGGTATGTTGTTTTCTTATCTTTATAATGTCACTTTGACAATAGTATCTCCTGTATGTACTAGGTACCTACTTAGTATGTACCTCTACATACCTACATAGTACATATAAAAGTTACACTTAAATGTGAAACTCGATGGTATACTACCTAGTACCTACCTACTTATTTCATACCTCGGTTTTAACCTAGACTATCTATTGTAAAGTTCTTCCGTAAACTTTACGATTTCAAGTGAGCACCTGCAAGTTGAAGTTCACGAATGTTTATTTTTTATTTGTCGGTGACGTAAATTTCAACTATCAGCTTAACTCGTTGACGCCATTTTCACCATTATAATGTCTGATTATTTTTCAATTTCAATGTCGTAGAAATTTACCTAGGTATTGTACCTACTTTTTTTCGGCTGAAAAAGATCATCGATTAGGTGTTCTCAACTTTAATGCAGGGTATTACATATTTTTTTTGTGCATTGCAAATTAATTTGAATCGATTTGCAATTGTTTCGAATTCGATGCACAAATGCTTATCAAGTGTAATTTTATTGATAGAAATTACACTTACCTACAATTAATAATGTAAGTGGGTAATTCTCAGAAAAAAGGTCAATTTTGATGTGCATAATTTTGAAAAATAAAAATCATTTTTTTGGAAAATTTCAAGTGGGAATCATTGGTATAGGTGTCCCAGATCCCTGTTCTAGTGTTGGCCTCAATTCAATCCCCCCCACTGTGGACCCCGGCCCCCCTAAAACAGCGATAATTAGGATTCGACCCTCATCGATGTGTTATATGTCGATTGATATGTTTTCGAGGTCATAGAATTCGAATCTGGAGTTATTTTTTATGTAGAGGTGGAGGGGGAGGCGTGGGAAGGGGGAAAATGTCAAATTTTGCTTATATTATCGTGTAATATGTCAATTTATCTTTTTCAGGCCGCAAAGTTCGAATCTGGACTTATTTTTATGGTAGGGGTAGAGGTGAGGTGTGGGGAGGGAGAAAATGTCAAATTTTGCTTGTTTTATCGTGTAATATGTCGACTAGCGCGATAAAAGTACAGCTGTCTGAAATTTGGCCAAGTCGAAGGACAAATGGGCGCTGGACAAGCCGAAGGACAATCTCAACGTTTTTTCGTTTCTAGCCTTACCTACTGGACATTATTCGATTTTTAACACGTAATAAATGTGTACTTATCATGTAGAATAACTTCCCTTTCTCAATTATCGTTTTTGGCGGGTTCATCAGGGTAAATAAAAAGGCAAGCCGAAGGACACCAATTTTGCGAAATATCATATTTTCAGAGACAAGTACGATCAGAACGAGCCATTGCGTAGGTTATGAGAATAACATTGCAGGGTAACATTTTTATGAAGACAGTGAACCAGTGCAGCCACTCGCCAGAAAAAAATATTGGATTGGGAAGCTACCAAAAATAATTGAAAATTGCTCTAAAATTTGCGCAAAAAGTGTGTGACAGTTTTCAAATGTGAAATGTCAGCTTTCTATGGACTTATTCCAATTGCAATTTGCACAATAATGGACCTTCGTGTTCTATGATAATGAGAACGTGCCAATTTTTCCCTAAAAAAATGAAGTTCATGACACTTTATAACATTCATTTTCAAAAACATGGTGTGTGACAGCCAAGTCGAAGGACATTTGGGGTATAAAATCGAATGTACACCAATGAAAGGAGGGGCTAAAAATTTCAATACCATATGTGAAATGTGTGGGGGATGATCCTTGAATGGACCAAAAAAAAAAAAAAAATTCATGCTAAAACCTTTGAGAAATTTGCTATGTACACGATTTTTACCTTTTTCTGAGAATTACCCACGTATACTTACCTGCATAAATTTAATTCGAATATTTTTCATTCACAGGCTGCTCTGGGAACATATTTCTTCTTGGACGAATCAATTGCAAAATCTCTGGACTGGCTGCCGTTAACTAGTCTTGTATTATTTATTTTTGCTTATACCTCTGGTAAGATTATCTATAATACATTTTGTTTTATACCTACGAGTATAATATAATCTAAATTAGTTCAATAGAATTAATTAAATTTCTATCTCTATACGATTCGCAGGTTTTGGACCATTGGTATGGGTGACGACTTCGGAAATCTTCCCGTCACATTTAAAAGCTCTCGGATGTGGCCTAAATGCATCCTTTTGCTGGTTACTGAGCTTCTTTCTGACCAGATATTTCGTTCCATTCACCAAAACTTTTGGTCAAGGTGTAGCGTTTTGGGGTTTCGGTGTATTTTGCGTATTCGCTTTGGTATTTGTCATCTTCCAATTGCCCGATACGCATCGTATGACGTTCCAAGAGATACAAGAACTGATCCAAGGCAACAAAGATGAAAAAAGTATTACGAAGAAGCAGGGTAAGAGTGAGGTAGCTGCGTAAATAGGTAACACTTTTATTGGAAAATTACCTAATCGTTATTCGAGTTAGATCTATGATCTTGTACGTTGAGAATGCATCTGTAGACATATACAAATTGTTTATTTTGAAAAAAAAAAAACACAAATTGAGTTTATATAAATTTTCAATCATAGATATTACTTACTTACTTTGTGATATTATGCTATAGGTATTCTGAGAATGTGAATTTCGTGTAGATATTAAGATGATATAAGTATAATCTATACTTTTTTTATGATGTACCTATTTTGTATTTATTTTATTGTATGACTGTACCTTGTAAAGTTACAATATATCTCACTTGAAACAAAAACGTACATAAAATAAAGAATATTTTCAAGTGTTTATAATCTCGACGGTTTATTTACTTTTTTTTTAAACCGTGCAATTGCACTTATTTGTATGATTGTGGGTTGAGGTAGATACCTAATTACCTACCTACTTATCTACGTAGTTCTAGAATGTAACATACCAACATTGTTGATACTCAGCACTCAATAGCCTTCGGACATATGTATTACGCAGCATTCCAAATTTCTAATTTTCAGATTAAAAGTAGGTAGGAATTTGTTGGTGTAAGATAAGGTTCAGAAACTCAAAAATATCTATGTTTCTGATAGAAATTATAGACTAAAGAAACCATTCAATCTTTAAAAAATTGACAAAATCATCGAGTACCTAGGTAATTTCTTTTTTTAATCTTCAATTGGTGTGTATGGTGGGAAGGACATCTTCATCACCCCACTTCATAATGACAAAATTATTTTTAAAAGATTTTTACAGTTCAAACTGTTCCTTTTGAGTGAGATATTCTTGAAGTTGATCGAGTAAGTAGGTATTAAATTAAAGAAATCAAAAATTTCTCAAAAAAAATTGTGTGATATAAGTCCTGACAATGAAGTAGATTTTTCAACCAGCTGAACATTTTTCCAACTGCATGAATAAAAATCGAAGGAGTTTGCGAAAATACAATACACTCTCATATTAATTTCAGATGCTGAATTTCACTTTTCAAATTTTATAGTTCATTTTAAATGAAAAATTCAAAGTTTTCTAACTTAAGTATAAAGTATGAAGTTAAAATATTATTTACAGCCTGTATTTTCGACCACCTAAATCAAGTGGTGATGGATTCGAGCTATTCTAGAGCCTCAAATGGATCTTTGGATTTACCAGTTTCAAGAAATTTTTTTATATAAAACACTCTAAGGAAATCCAGTAGGTACAATAAGAATTGAGATTACAACGATTTCTCTGATATTCTCGATCGATCTGATATCAGATTTTCAAAAAACTATTTCGGTCTGTTTAAATCTGAAAATTGTTCCGTTGAATTTTATTTGGGCTCCTTCATGAACATTTTTTTCAACTGACAAATCGAAAAATTTCCGTAAAGATCCGGAATCATTCAGAATTAATTACCATCAATTGATTCGAAATGTCGTACATTGCACCAAATCGTAGATCTAGTCATTCCAATCTAATCAAATGAATTTTTCGCAGAAAATAAACCTGTAAAATTTTAAAATTCTTCAAAAATAAAAAAATAAAAATTTGAAATTGGGTAAAAAGTGTCAACTTGAAAGTCGAAAATTTTCACCCAAGACATCGTCAAGTATTTTAGGTAGGTACCTAATAAGGAATTTGCTGAACAGATCCTAAAAATTTCACTTCAATTCAAAAGTTTCCTCCTATTCCTCTCTTTTAGACGGCAAATTCGTAGATTTCAAAAATGCTCTAATTTAAAATTCAAATAAGTACATAGTCTATAACTTATTATGCCTGCCAATTGATTTAAATTGAAAAAATACGTTCTTTCATAAAATGTAATGGATGCTCACAAATATTTTTTGCCTCTTTGAAAAATAAATAAAAATAAAGGTTGCCTGAAGAATAAGTATATTTTTGAGTGAAAAACACTTACCTATATTAAAACTATACCTACATAAGTAAGATTATTTCGTTTTTTTTCATTTTGAGATTCGTAACTACGATATAAAATAGAAAAAATTTTCAGAAACATAATTTTATAATGACTTTTACTTTTTACTGATTTCAGCCGATGACAATAAAAAAAATTTCAGCGATAAAAAAATAATCAAAATACCTACCCAAGTATTTGCACACACCATAAAGTCTCTTGTCCCAAAGCTTGGAAACTGAGTCGAATGACAAATTCAAAATTATTTATCACCCTGTCGGTAATTTAAAAATTCTTGGTAAAACAGCCGAATAAAAAGTATCAATTGTAAATAAATTACACCATTTTAACAGATATATAGGTAAGGTCAATCATTTGGCAATAAGAAAAACCGAACAAACAAATAAACGAAATTCATAATCAAAAAATTATTCACAAAAATACAATGATCACTTTTACAATGCAGGATGCCATTTTTGTCTCAGATATGATAATTCGTCCTCTTCCATGCATATTATATCTCTCTTCAGCCAAATTGCCATAATGAGCCACCAGGAAGTAAGAGGGCCGATAAAAAGAGTTGAGATACCTGTAAAGTACAATCAAATTGACAATTTTATGAGTGGTTCGAATAATTAGGTAAGTACTCAAAATATTACTTCTACAAACCTATATACATGCAGAAGAGAATAATTTGAATTATTTGAACCATCAGGATGAAAACAAAAAATGAGTTATCCCATGCAATACACAAATAGTTCTTCGAAGTTGATTTGGAAATGGAGAAGCAGCTTCTCTTATTTAATAATCTGTGTAGGTATGCATACAAAAAAATTCAAAATAATAGATAAGTAGGTAGGTACCTGCTTTACATGATGAATTTATTAAAAAAAACTAAACTATCAATCAACTCAAGAACTAGGTAGATGGAGCTGGTACCTGGACTTACCTTTTATGTATTTCATTTGAAAAATGTATAATTAAAAACAAATGAACCAAAATCTGCAACATAATTTATACCTCCATAATATTCACCGAGTTCATAATTTTGATCAGATAATCATAAGTAAAGAATGTAAAATTGTATTTTACTTGTTTTAATCCTAATCCATTTAGAAGCCATGATGGTGGTTCATATTTGCCATCTATGAAAATACCCCAAGATAAAAGTACTCCTATTTTGTTATCTAGCATGTAAACAATTGCCCAAGGCCCTGCAAATTGCAAACGAACATTTTTTTCAGCATACTTACCTATACATATAAAGAAATCGAGGAACAAAATAATTATAAATACTCACCTAATAATATATAAATAGGAAAAATCAACAAAGGGTAAAAGAATCTTTTCAAGTGACTTATGACACAAAATTTCTGGAAACATTGTATTAAATAGTTGTACTTGATGGCCGACATTTCATCGGCTTCCACTGTATCGAACAAAAATAATATTAAGTATTTACATTAGGTACATACATATTGGGTGAATGTCATCTGACTAATTTTCTGATTTTTTAAGGATAGGTAATAATAAATTTGATTCATAATCAATATTTATACGAATATTTTACCTTTTTGTACGGTTACCAAATATCGAAATAATATCAATGGCACCACGCAAAGAAGCACGAAAAAGATCATAGCTGATTGAATCTGAAAACAGAATTTTATTAAAATTCACAATGAATTGACCAATATTGTAGATCTACTCGTAGAAAGTAGATAAATAAGTTAGCAATTTACCAGAAGTCCTAAATTAGGCATTAGGAAAAATTTAGATAGAAATCGTCTATCTGAACGAGAACCATTTAGAGAAAAAATGTGGTCAATTTTTTGAACGTTTTGTTGCTCATCTTCTGCTTCTACCTATGAAAATACCATTAGCGTTATATGTATAAAAATAAAAATTAAAAAATAATGCACCACTACCTACAGGTATCAGTAATACTAATTCATACTTCTAAGAGTAAATTAGTTAGTCGATCATAGAAACTGAAGGGGCAAAGTAATTGTTACATTATGTAGAATAGAACGTTGATTATTGTTACATTAATCATTGATTCTTCAAGGTTGTACCTAATTGTTTTCTTAAATGTAGGTAAGTATAAACGTATTTATTATAAATGGGTTGAAATGTGGTCGAGCCTTGCTGCAGAACATTTAAAGGGGCACAAAAAATTTTAATCAATTAGGTACAAGTTCTTCAAAAAAAAAAAAAAATTCAAGTTGGGCTGTAATTGATAAGAATCTTACAATGATATTTAATGTAAATTCACGTTTTAAATGTTATAACGTTTCATAAAATTATTTACTACATAAAATTTACCTAACTTTGCTAAAACTTTATCATTTTTTGATATTATGTAGGTATTCAACAATTTTGATGTTTTTTTTCTTGTTATCATATCATTTTAACAGGTTTTTAATAATGTTTTACACAATTTTCGCAATTTTTTACGAATCCTGCGCTTGGAAAAAATTAACTTTGTAACGAAGGCAGTATCATTAGGTACCTACTTATTCGATTTGAAATTTCGGTTTCGCTCTCCTCCCAAAAAACAAACAAAAAAAAACAAAAAAAAGAAAGTTTTTTTTTTTTTTTTTTTTTTTTTTTTTTAAATACTACACCATAAATAAGTACTTTTATTTTTGAACAAAAAACATAGATACATAAATACTTACTGTTATAGTATGAAGACCATTTTGATAGAGATTCTGATCCCATTCAATAACGTAAAATGATTGGTCAACGTGGACGCAATTTTTCCACTCTTCGTTGTCTATTTTTAATCTCACTTTGGTTATTGGAAAACGTGAAAAAACTAATAATCTATAAAATTGTAATTCGTTAAGATTACAATCATCATTTTTAAATGATTAAGATTATGAAAATATAAACTATATTTGTAGCTACCGGATATGACTAGAATTGGGTGGACTTGCGAAAAAATTTGTTGCCGGAGATACTAATACTTCTGTTTTCGGATTGGTAACGATGATAATCGGCCATTTACCATGTTTCACATCGACAAATGAGAATTGACCATGATCGATGGTCATAATTCTAAAACTGAAAAGTGAAAAAACAAGATCATCAATTGATCTAATAGCCATAAGTGAATTGAAAAGACAGTTATTGATTAATGAGAAAGGTTTATTCGAAAGCTCTCAATTTTTCAACTTACATTCTGTTTGTTTTCCAATCGGCCAGTTCTAATTCGAAAAGTCCTTCTTTCATGTACGAGTACATTTTTGGGACAAGATTATCAACTTGATGCATATGGCCACTGAGGAATGCTACCGAAGTTTCTTCATTAGCGATTAAATCGCGTAGCTGAAAATTGTTTAATTTAGTAGGTATGTATCTTGAACATTTTTTATAAAAATTATTCCTAAATAGATATATTATACGAAACGAGTCAATATTATGTGTTCTGGGAGCCATTCTATCAATGCAAATAGGAAATGTGTACCTACTACCAAGATCCAAAATCATTTTTTGGAATTTTTTCAGGGTGTTATGGATAAAAAAATTGCTTCTGGTGCATGGCTTTGGCCTTGTTATAGTGCAATGTTTGAAATTGCATCGAACTTTATTGTACCGTGAAACTGTACAAAGTTCGAAATGTTCATCTACACAATGCAATCCTAAGAAGAACATTGTTTTGTGCAACTCAAAATGTCATCACGGAGCTTATTGCAATAAATGATTTACTTAAACCTATTTGTTAACTGCGTTGACGTGTTGACCTATGGACTTCGTATGTTTCAATTTTCTACACGTACGTGTTACCTACTTTTTTAAATTTTAATTATTTGCCATTCAGCCATTGTCATACGTACAAATGTTTGTTGGATTATTTTAATTTTCAGATGTATAATTTCTTAGAATTGATGAGATATTCATTTAGGTATTAATTTTGGACCATTCATATTGAATAGAACATGTGCATACCAGACACTTTAGGGTGTTCAAATGCGGTGACCATAGCTATGGTCATCGCATATCTCTCGTCGTCGTCGTCGTCCTTCTCGCTCCCTCACGCCGTTGCTGCTGCTCCTGCAGCCTTTCTATTCTCTCCTCGATCTCGTCCTCCTATGCTCGCGTCGCCACTGTTGACGCACTTACACATCTTCTCAGCGGCCGCATATTCGAATGTACCGATTAGTAGAATACAATAGAACCACAGGGGGTAAAAACTGTATCCGAATGTCCGAAGCGAAATGACCGCCAATGTCCCAAAAGGTGTATCCGAATGTCTGAAGTAAAAAAAACCTTGTATGACTAGGTGTTCCCAAACATATCTGGGTTTTGACGAATATGGAACCGAATGGAAAGTACAACTACATACCTTGCATGTAGCATAAAAATACCTAGATAAGCGTAAGGTCGATGAAGATGGGCTCATGAAACCCCAAAATAGATTTATGAGAGGCCCCACTCCCAATCCTGGAATTATGATCGACTGTATAGCCTAAGCCTTATTTCATTTTTACTTCAGGAAAATCAGGCTAAAAACCATTGAGAAGGCACAAAAATTTACTTTTTTACAGCTGAAAAATCTAAACCCTTAAAAGGCATATCAAGGACCCCCTCAAAACCCACATGCAAATTTTCTAGCCTTCCAAGTCGATTTGTGAGGTTTCTCTTCTCCGAATTGCTCTAAAAAGTTGATTTTGATTTTTTTGACCTTTATCGCCTGCTTTTGTGTCTCCCTCTCAAGAATTTGGACATACCTCAATTTTTTGGCCAAAGTAACCTCCACTCATATTTTTCAAATCCAACGTAAAATGTAAAATAAAATCACACAAAATATGAAATTCCTCTGGCTAAAGCTGAAATGTTCTTATAGTCCAAGAAGAGGGGGAGGGATGAAAAAAAAATTGTTTAAAACGTATGTGCCTATAATCTTGATTGATAACTGAAGAAAATTCTAAAATATCTTTCTTGATCTTACAATTACGAGTAGATCATTTCATGACTATTAGGTATACCTTTTCTCTGATATCTAACATTTGCCTATAGGCTAGTACGATTCATGTAAACCTAAATGTTCTTTTCCAATTTCAAAAATCAAAACAATTTCACACATAAGTTTTCAACTATTTTTTCAAATTTTTGAAATTGACAAAAATTATTTAAAAATTGGCACCACTGCCTAACAAAATATTTCCCTGGTTTTAGAAATGATATCTTTCTACAATTTAGCATAACATAATTATTAATTAAGGGTGTAGTTTAGTAGGTAAAATGAGTCGTAAAAACCTTCAATTTTCGTTACAAAACTACGAAAAAACTACTGTTCGGATAACTTTCATTTTTGGATATGTTGTTTAGACGGATAAAATCTTGGGTGCTACGAAGCCCTTTTTGAGAAATTTACTTTCATACATTAATTATAATGATTTTAAATATTGTAAAAATGAGCTATTTTCACTTGAAAATATAATGCTTGGAAACGAAAATTTCAAAAAAGCGGCTTCGTAGCACCCATCATTGCAATCTTGAAAAGTTATGTTCCGAATTCTAAATAGATCTGTTCATTATTCGTTGCGTAGTTTTGTAACGAAAATTGTCAGTTTTATTTGTTGATATTAACAATGGCGGACCTAAAAATTGTTTTGTTTACAAATTTTAGTTGAAGCATTTTAAATGTAGGGTGCGTATTAATAGTTTTCGTTGATACGTGTACTTAAGAATGAGAAAATTCGTTCTTTTCATCATAAACCCCTCTGGCCACTTTCATTTATCATTCAAAACTTCAAAAGCAAAAACAATTTCGAAAAAGTTATCAATTATCATTTTGAAGTGGAAAAAATTGCTTTTGTTCTCGATATAATTAATAATTCTCATCAATGTGTAACAAAATACATCTCATAGGTACCCTCACAACAACTAATAAACCATGTACCTACTTACATTTTATTCTTTCAAGTTAGTATGCGGGGTGCTTAGTTATCAACTTTCATTTATTTAGACATTCAGAGCAAGTGAGTAAATTTACGAATTTTGACCAAACTAAAATCTCAAAATGAAGTATTCCTACTTGAAATAGTATCATGGTTTTGAAAATTTACAATTTTTTGAACTTTCCCTGGTTTTAATTGATTTTGTTTGCATTTTGTCGAATTTTACTGAAATTTCACCTAATTTTTACGATTTTTAATGATTGGGTAACCTACCTACTGATTTTAACACCTTTTTCGAGTGTTTTCATATAATTTTGTCAACAAATCTTCACACATTTTTGTCAAATTTGAGTGAATATTGGACATTTTTTGGTGATTTTATAATGTCTTTAGGTAATTTTAGCGATGATTTACAGAATTTTTGCTCCATTTCGTCGTTTACTTACAAGGTAACCTCCCCCCCTGATAATCTCCAATTTGAGTGAAACTCGGACTGCTGGAAAGAGGACCTCAAAAAACACCGATCCCCCCAATTTTCAGCGGCTCAAGTTGATTATTCGATTTTTGGCGAGCGTTTGAAATTTTGTGTACCTAAGCTAAAGCTGTTTGAGTTTGATAACTCAGAAAACGGAAAAAAAATACAAATATCCATCTCTCCCACGTATCAACTTCCGGAACTCAAATTTTGGCCAAATGCAATTTTCTAGATCTAGATACCTGATCGACTCACACCACCATTAGCCGGGGATCCGGCCTTCTAGTCCGAAAACAGGATTTTTTTTTACTGTTTTTTCTCTTTATTTTCGGTGAATTCGAAAAATTGTTTCTCCCCACCTCGTGAACTTGAGTAGCTGAAATTTTGGCCAAAGGTTCTATGCTTGGTACCTAATTGACTGATACTACCGCCGGCGAGATCTGGAATTATCATCAGAAATAAAATTTTCTGTCCATCTAGTGGTTTATGAATGCTATTGAAAAATTTGAAAATTCTGTAAAATCAGCTCTCGTAATGAACTTCAGGAGCTCAAAATTTCGGTTAAAAAGTCTGTGGTAGATTGAAATCGACCCATACACCATTATTCCGATACGGCTTTCTGGTCAAAAAACCGGATTTTTTATTTGTTTTCTCGTATTTTCGGTGAATTTAAAAAACGATCGTTTCTCCCCGCCAAATATAAAAATTTTAACTGCTCAACTCATGTGGTGGGGAGAAATGGTCATTTTTCAAATTCAACGAAAATATGAGAAAAAAATAAAAAATTCTATTTTCTGACCAGAAGGCCGGATCCGGCCAAGGGTGGTATGAGTCGATTTGGTGTCTAGCACAGAATGTTTGACCGAAATTTGAGCACTGGAAGTGCATAAGATGAGCTGGTTCAACTGGTTTTTCAATTTTTTCAATGACATATGTACAAGAACCAGATGGGCAAAAAATACGATTTCTGATTATAATTCCAGATCCGGCCGACGGTAATGTTGAATGTTTTTCGAATATAGAAGTTTCAATATTTCAATTTTGGATTCAGTTTTTGTGAAATACGCACCTTATCTCCATACAATTTTGAGTAAAAATGAACTGTTGTATATTTAGCCGAAAATGTTATTGTACATTTAAAAAAAGTTTAGAGGCAGACAGGTTTTGATTTTTGGGATTTTTGATAAAATGTCATGTGACCTATCAAAATGAAATAAAATTTCACGAGAAGTTCTAATACTCTGACAAAAATTTTTTTGAGAATTTTTGAAAGAGTCTATTTGAGCTCAAAATTGAGTCATGATTTCCGAAGTTTCTGAAAAAGGCATCATGCAACGCGAAGAAATGGATTAAAATGTGGGGAAAAATTACAAACAAAACTTTTTTTGAGCATTTCAGAAGAATTTTGATCCAAAAACTTGATCATGATTTTCAGAGTGTTTGAAAAATGTGATATGTGATCTATCAAAATGGGGTTTACCTCCTCAATTTTTTGAAATTCCTCTGTTCATTTCACAATTTGCCAATCAGAAGTCCTGCTTTTGCCGAACTTACTTAAGATTTTGTTTTTTTGTTACCAAATTTGCTCCAATCTTGGTGTCATTTTTTTGGAAAAGTGGTCAAAGAGCGTCAATTTTTGGCAAAATAGTCAAAAAGTATCCATTTCAGTCAAAATTGTTAAAAAGTGATTATCCTTGGTCAAAATGTCGAAAAGGGTCAATTTTTGCCAAAATTGTCAACAAATAAAATTCCTATTTTTTACAAAATTATCAGTGTCAATTTTTTTGCGAATTGATGAAAATTTGAAATGTTCTTCTGTCAAAACTCTCAGGAAGTAGTTTTTCGATAAAGTATAGTCAAATGGTCGTAATTTTTGTCAAAACTGCTGAGGAACTTGTGCTTTTATACTTTGTTTGCCAAAACATCCGAAAAGCAATCATTTTTGTTTTGCCAGCCTAAAAAGTCAATTTTTATAATAAATTGATACTTTTGAAATTTACTTTAGAGGCACTGCGGGCCCCCACGAAAAAATTTTTTTAATGAACAATCTTGTCAGAAAATTAGATTTTGAAAAATTAAAAAAATATTCTTGTATTCAGTGTACCGAAAATTTTAAAAAATCATTCTGAAAACTAAACAAATCCTCTATTCTTTAAAAGTACTTCGTGAAACCCAGGCTTAAAATATTATAGCGCATTAAAAATGCAGTAAATGAAAATGAAAATATAATTCTCCCGCCGAGCACGTCAAGTACATCTTTCCACGACAACGTCGTGGAGAAAATGTGGTGACGCGCTTGGCGATGGAAATTCTGTTTTCGTGACAATCGGAAATCTGAATTATTTTGGAAATTTTTCGAAATGAAACGAAAAATTCGACTTGGCAACGCTTCCAGCGTATTAAATAACAACGTGTACGAGTGTGAGTGCAACAAATGGCAACAATTAATGCAAGAATGCGCACGCACAATTTTTAATAATTTGTTCAAAATAAATTCTCAATAATTATTCTATTTTTCGTTCGCGAACAAATCGGTAAGTCGTTTACTGATAAAATTATAAAGTACAATTTTACACTCTTGATTTGGCAGCCAAATATTTTTCTATAAAAGTTGCTCGTTACCTATTTTCTCGGAAAATTGGAAGCTAAAGTACACCCTTAATGCGAAATATTTGCCAAGAAAAATTTTTTGAACTAGGTACATTATATGTATTCAACAGATGTACCTAGACCTACTTTAGAAACCCCTGTAAGCGCAAAAATCCAACACTTTTTGAGACATTCGCGGTCATATTGCAACGGACATTCAGATACAGTTTTTACCCCCCATGGTTCTACTGATAACCACTAATCGGTACATTCGAATATGCACCGTTCTCGGCGATCTGGTTCTCAACTGCAATGATGCTCGCGTCGCCACCTACGCCGCTGCTCGCTCTCCTTCGAACCAGCTACCCTCGATGTCCCATTATCCTGCCTTTGACGTTCTCGCCTTTCCCCGCTTCTTGTCGTCGTCCTCACGCTCCTTTCCTTCTCGCATGGATCCTCGCCTATACAGACGACACAAAGGGTAGTTCTTCTATGTATACGGCTACGTGCACACACCAACAAATACATCGTTGTAAACTCTAGCCTCCCCTCGGCCTTTATTAACTCGCGCTCCCGTCGATCTCAATGCCCACGTTATGTTCGGGCATATCTACGATTGCGGAACCATACAACCCCACACAAACTATACCTAGAATATATTACATATAGGAATGTACATATAACTATCCTACCCTAGACAGCAATGCCATAAATACGTAGGTACTCACTATTTTCGAACCAGGATACTGTATAGATGAAGTGGGATAATGTCCAAACCAAATCAAATACTTAACATCCAAATCGTGAGCTTTTCGAACATAAGAACGTATGACATCAATCTCTTCCTTGGTCATTTCTCCGGCAAAATTGTACAAAATTTTCAGGCCAACATTTAAACAAGAATCGACAGCAATGTAGCCGATTTTTTCCCCATTATCCATTCGACCAACGTAGAAATATGATCTAGGGTGATCTCGACCTTGTACCGAATACTTCTCGAAAAAATTATTGGAAGAATTTGTACTGAGCACGTTGAAAGTGTCTGAAATAATTGTAAGTAAATCATTATCTAAGTAATCAGTATGGTAAGTAATGAGTAAATATGGTGGTGAAATTTAGAAAAACTTACCATGGTTACCGCGTATATCCAACCATGTGGTTTTACTTGTTACATTACTTTTGTCTAAAATCTCTTTATATGCTTTCCATTCGTTTTCAATTTGAGTCGAGTCAGCGAATTTTGGCAGTACAGCATCGGTTATGTCGCCTAAAGTTAATCGAGCAGTTTTTAATGGCAATTAATTGTTCGAGTATAAGTATGGGAAATGGTATTATTTTATAATAAATATTGATAAGATAATATCGTATAATCCTACCAGTGGCTAAAACGACTCGAGGTCTGATGACATCCAAAGTAATACTGCAAAATTCCTCAAATTCGCTTTTCCTCGTAGGATCATGGAAATCACTAAAATGTAAATCTGTAACCTGTTGAATTCCAAATTAATCTCATACTAGAGTATAGGTACTATAACTTCTCAGCAACATCAAAATGATAGGAATTTGAATCTGACTACATTAATCTAAAGTTCCTACCTGTACCATCCATTGAATGTTTTTACATTCTGCTCCGATAAATTGGTAACTATTCCGAGTGGTTTTAGTTTTATAAGAAACATTATCGTTAAGAATACTCCAAAAATATAAAATCTCAATCACAGAAATAAATAATGTCACGAAAATTAAAGAATAACATATCACAGCAACTTTAAACCGACTCATGACTCGATTGTATGTATATTCAGAGAGCGCAAATAACGACTGAATGTATCCGGTAGGTACTCATGATTTCATCAAGCACCCTATCTATGTAGTATACTCTATAGCCTGCCTGCCTGTACTTCGGTAAATAATTTTTGTATTGAATGAGCTGACTTAGATATATGTAGGTAGAGTAGAAGTCGTTTAGAATGAGTCACTCTTGAGTAGGTATATGAATGAATGAGTGAAATAGGTACCTAACTGATTATGTAGGTACCGCTATGACAACCCAAATTTGAACTGCGTTCCTTTTTCAACGTGGATCGATAAAATTTTGCGAATTTGTTCCAAGTAGGAATGTGAAAATATCTGTTGAACCAGTATGAAATTTAATTGAAAGTTCTTTGTGTTTTTCTGGCTATAATTACGATTTTACAGTTGAACGGCATAGTTCTCGAATGTAATCAAATTACTCATTGTAACTTTGGTTGCTTATTAACGGGACACTAATGTGTGTATTTTCATAATGAATCATGGATTATACAGTCGAGTTCTGTACATTAGGTAACTGCACACCTGCCTATTTATAAGGTGCCCATATCCAGTGCCTTAGTTTCATATTAAAGGTTCCAAAAATGTTTTAATTTTTCACATTTTCAATCAAAAAAATAATAAAAAATAAAAAATTTGATGTCTAAAAATATTTTTTATTTTTTTATTTCCATACTTTCTGCGATGCACATTCATCATTCAATATGAGCGAGAAAAAAATTTTTTGTCTCGATTTTCCAAAAAATCTTATTACTAAAATCTCGAAAATGCAAAATGTAAAGTTCCATTTTTGCAAGTCTTATGAGAAATTTCTGTCAAAAAACCACACCCTCAATGCATGACCATGCCAATTGGCATAGTTTTCCAACGCACAGCAAATAATATATTGTACTAATTAATTCAAATTAATAACTTTTGTTAATTAAACGTGTTATTTAGTAAGCTTTGAAAAATACGAAAATAATAAAATTATTTTTCCAAACATTCTCCAGTAGAACTAACACTACGTTTCTGCGACAATTGATAACGATCCAACTCTGTTAAACAGTGCTCCCACCGAGGTGATACTTTATTCCCATACTGGACTGTCTGAAGGAGATGTCTGTAGAACCCTGAAATTTTTTTATTTTTTTTTTTTGAAAATTGAAAATTGGTCTTCTCAATGTGATTGTAAATTAAATGTGACCAGATTTGAGGTCAGGATAATAAGTGGCAATTCAGTGCAGTTGACGTTGGATTGTATACCTATGCACTCTTTGAACAAGTTTGAAAAATTCAAACCCCCACACGAATTCACCAATTCTTTTCATTTCAACAGCAGAAATTTGTTTCGGAACCTAAGTATTCCTCTCCGTGCTTTAGGCTACGGACACGACATGAGCGTTGAGCGTTAGCGAGAGCGTTTGCGAAAATTTAAAAAACGTAATCTTGACGTTAGACGGTTTTGACGAGAATATTCCTGAGCGATGACACTCAACGCTCAGAAATATCAAACAATTTTGATATTTGAGCATCAGCGAGAGCGTCAAACGAGCTTTGAAAATTTGCAAACGCTCACGCTGACGCTCAACGCTCATGTCATGTCCGTAGCCTTAGTAAAAATTATCGTTTTTACTTTTCTATTTTTTGAACACTTATAAAGGAGATTTCCCAGCTGTTAGAAATATTTTCGAACCAGGTAGACAAAACTAAAGAGTGCAAAAATACACCACCAGCCTGACTAACCAAAATTTCAAAGGCTGAAGTGCATTTTTCAATTTTTGGTGAATTTTAAAAGACCCGAAAATGACCAAAAAAACAAAAAAATATTATCAAATTAACCTAGAAAGTCGAAATATGGTACATAATAGGTATAAACTATATTTTCGAACCTCTCAAATCGATCGGAGGTAGATATGAATCATTTTGAGCAGTTCTGAAGCCTCTAGAAGATTTTTGAAAATTGAAATTAGCATACAATTACATCCAATGATGAAATTTGGAAGCTAACAAGGGAACCTCTTGAGGTGTCACACTCCGATTTGAACGGGACTGCGATTTTTGGAAAGAGCATAGTCTAAAATCCCCAAAACCAAATTTTCAGCTGCCCAAGCTCATTTTTCGATTTTTGACGAATTTTTGAAAATTCAAAATTGACTGTTTTTGGCGATTTATGCTTTATTTAAAAGTACGTACTTGATCAGTAAAAATGGTCAAAATAAGTCCCAAAACTGATACCCAAATCCAAATTTCACCATTTCCAGCCATTCTGGAGCCTCCAGCGCGATTTTTCAATTTCTCCAGAACTTTGAATTTGCTCCAGAAGGCGTGAATATGCAGTTGGGCAGCTAAAAATCGAGTTGTGTTTTGAGAGTGACACCTCAAAGGGTTTTTTAACCAGCTTTTTTCAAAATTAAAAAATCCAAAAAATCAAAAGATAACCGTTTGTGAGGAAATTTTTAAAATTTGTGCGAATCGCTGTATTTTCTCAAGAACTAACCTCCCGAAGCGCAAATTCTACCATTTCCAGCCGTTTTGGAGCGAAAGTGACACCTCAAAAAACCACTTTTGAGGTGTGACTCTCAAAATTGGCTCAAATGTGGATAAACTCGTTAAACAGGTCGAGTATAATACACAACTCGATTTTCAGCTGCCCAATACTGCATATTCACGCCTTCTGGAGCAAATTCAAAATTATGGAGAAATTGAAAAATCGCGCTGGAGGCTCCAGAATGGCTGGAAATTGTGAAATTTGGATTTGGGCGGTTAGTTTTGGACAAAATACAGCGATTCGCGTGAATTTCAAAAATTTCCACACAAATGGAAAACTTTTGATTTTTTTGATTTTTTAATTTTGAAAAATGCTGGTCAAAAAGTCACTTTTGAGGTGTCACTCTCAAAATCGGCTCAAATGTGGATAAACTCGTTAAACAGGTCGAGTATAACACACAACTCGATTTTTAGCTGCCCAACTGCATATTCACGCTTTCTGGAGCAAATTCAAAATTCTGGAGAAATTGAAAAATCGCGCTGGAGGCTCCAGAATGGCTGGAAATGGTGAAATTTGGATTTGGGTAATTAATATCAGTTTTGGGACTTATTTTGACCATTTTTAGTGATCAAGTACGTACTTTTTAAAAAAAGCAAAATCGCCAAAAACAGTCAATTTTGAATTTTCAAAAATTCGTCAAAAATCGAAAAATGAATTTGGGCAGCTGAAAATTTGGTTTTGGGGATTTTAGACTATGCTCTTTCCAAAAATCGTAGTCCCGTTCAAATCGGAGTGTGACATCGCAAGAGGTTCCCTTGTAAGATTTATTTTGTAATTTTAATATGCTGAGTTGATTGGAAGTGATTGCACGCGGTTCTGGAGCCTCCGACTATATCTAGAAATCTTGATTTTCAAAAAGTGCCACAAAAGCTATCCAAATTCGCTTTTATTACCTACGTATAAATGTTATGACTGTATAATATGCTTTCGAAAACCATTTTTTCAGGTTTGATTCTTATTCTTTAATCTTTATTGATTAAAATCAATATGTTATCCCACATTTTCATTAATTTTTTCGAAATTTTTACAATGAATGGGGATGGAGGATCACAAAGAGGCCATTGCTCATTATTTTCTGTGCTGAAATCACATTTTTCATTTTGAATAGGCCTAATACCTATTTAAAAAAATTTTAATTTCTTTGAAAAAAAAATTCCGGATAAAAATAACCACGTTTCATCAAATTTATTCAATTCACCAACTATTTTGAATTTTCAACATTTTTAGACTTGAAGGCTCCATTAAAAAACTCCAACAGCTGATGAAGGGGAGGGGGTAACATTTTTCCTGCTTGTATTTTGACCCATTGTGTCTTAAGCACTGCGTTTTTGATTTTTGAAAAGTGGAATTTAGAAAAAAAAATTTATTACTTCATTATTTTTGTGATTCAAAATGTAATGATAAATTAATTTTTGAAATAGTCAAGAACCAAACATCCAGGATTATAACTTCAGAAAAAATTTATTGCAAAAATGTACGTAGGTACTCGTAGATAGGTAGAGGTTTCATTAAAACACCTTTGAAACCTTGGTAATAATACAGATTATCTACAAACAATACAGTCTGAATTAACTAATTAAGAATCTAGAATACTCGTTAAAACAAAAAAACAAAACTAAACATATTGATAAAACGTCCACAAATGCAAAAAATGCAACATTTACTCTTACGATGAACAAAACATATGAATAAATCACAATCGAATTAAATGAATAAAAATATTGGTAGGTAGGTAAATTAGTTTTTGTGCAGCGAAGATAATATACTCTTGAGAAAAATGATCATGATGATTATAAAGCAGGACGCCATTTCTGTCCTAAGCGTAATATTTTATCTTCGCTCAAATAAATGATTTCTGATTTTATCCATAATGCGAGTATCAGCCACCACGAAGTAAGTGGACCAATAACTAGACTCAGGAAACCTAAAAAAAAAAGTAGTTACAAACATCGTTAGGTTTTACGAAATAATTTCTCCAAAATAGCCTATTGTTTTCATTATACCAACCTATAGAATACCAGAAGAATAAAGTTTGTAGTATTTGAAATGAAATAAAGAATGTGTAAAAGAAATTATCCCAAACCAGACTTAGACATCTAATGATCGAAAAGTCAGACGAGTAGTTTTGTTTGTTTATCACTCTGGAGAATCTGTAATCATGTTCAACTCAGTAAGTCAAAGCGAATACTCGGGTAATTTACTCATGGAAGAATATTTTAAGAAATTAGGCTTACTTTTTATCCACCTCATTGGCAGAATGAAATATTAGAAATAAATGCATCACTCCCTAAAATATAAAAAAATAAAATGAGTTTTTGAAATAAATTGTTGCTTTTTTTTTTTGTTCGCAATCAACTCAACTTATGTAAATTAGAAAAATATTCTTACCTGCTTCCACCCAAAAGAAGTTAAATTCCAAGACGGTTCGTATCCACCATCTATAATAATCCCCCACGAAAAAAGAACACCTATTTTATCATCTACCATATAAGCAATCAACCAAGGACCTGTAAAAATTAAAATAGAATATTGATTTAAGCCGGATAAGGTTATAATTATAAGTATGTAATAATTTGCGAGGGAAAATTACGAAATTACCAAATAACAAATAAATAGGATACAGCACCAATGGGTAAAAAAATCGATTCATATCACACAGTATACAAAATTTTCTGAACAAGCGCATTAAACATCCACATTTTATGGTTGTTATTTCTTCTGCTTCGACTGGAAGAAAAATATATAATTTAAAATAATCAATTTATCGACATTTGTTAAATATAATTTCTTACATGTGTACCTTTGTAAATTGATACTAAATATCGAAATATCAATAACGGCACAACGCATAGCAGCACCGAACTCGTGAATAAAAACTGACACTGCGAACAAAAATTTTTAAGCGTTGAATAATCACCTATTTCAAAAGAGAATTAAATTATTTAGGTCGATATAGGTACTTACAAATACTCCCAAATTGGGCATTAAAAAAAATCTTGCAGAAAATTTCCGATCTAAACGAGACCCGTCTAAAGAAAAATTATGAGTTATTTGTCTCTTGTTTTCTTTTTCATCTTCGGCTTCCACCTGTTGGACAAATTGAACGATTTAAAATTAGAAATTCACACAGGTATAAAACTTCTATAAAGTTGGGTAGGTATAGGCTGACAAGAAAACTAAAGCAATTTACTTTTTATTTTACTGGTAAGTTGAAATGGAAAACTGTTCGCATAAAAATTGACAAAATACCTCATTTTGGAAAGCCCTAACGTCAAGGACAAAAAATTGTTTGCTTAGCTTTGAGAAAATTAAACATTTCAACTAACCAACTTTTGACTTATGAAATACAAAAGTAGGTAGTTTGAAAATTCGAATTGAAAAAAAAATTGGGAATCATTGTATTGTATCATATCCTAATATGTAATCAATAGGTAATATAGGGCATTCAAAATTGTGCCACAAGTTCTACCCATTAAAGTCACATCAGAGTAACAATTTTAATGAGAACAAATTTTGACACACTTGAACTTTGAATTCTCACCAAGCATTTGATTCGTCCATTTTAACCGACTATGCTCTTTTATTTATTATTTATTTTTCAAAAAAATGTAATCTTTCAACTTGAATAGTAACAATTATTACTTCATGTTTAGTTTTGGTACCTACCGTTATCGTATGCAAACCGTTTTGATATTCATTTTGATTCCAAGGGATTACGTAAAATGATTCATTAACATGGATACATTCTCTCCAATCTCCATTGTCAATTTTTAATTTGACTTTGGTCACAGGAAACGGTGAAAATACTAATAACCTGTAAAATTATTTGTGTCAAATGTCACTGCAATTCACATTATGGATATTAAAAAAAAAAAAAAAAAAAATCGAAATGTTGAATACTAAACAAACCTAATATGACTAGAAAATGGTATAAAGGAATATTTCACTGGAGGAACTAATATTGCTGTTTTGGGATTAGTAACAAAGATGATTGGCCATTCGCCATGTTTTTCGTCGACGAATGAAAACTGACCGTGATCAATAGCCATTACGCGAATACTGAAAAAAAAAAAAAAAAAAACAACTAAAAGTTACTTCCGCAGCAACACAAAAACAAATGAGCTAAAAATATAAATAATATGTAAGTACATTCTGTTGGATTTCCAGTCAGCTAGTTCAAGTTCAAAAAAGCCTTCTTTCTGGTACGAATACATTTTCGGAGCTAAACCTCCAACTTGATGAAAATGGCCACTAAAAAAAGCTACAGATGTTTTTTCATTGGCGATAATTTCACGCAGCTGAAAAAAATAACAATACACTATAATTATTACACCATATTTCACACATCACTTGACTAGATAGGCACACAATAGTTACACATGCATAAATGTAGATAAGAGATAAAAAATAATTTAAAAAAAAACTCATACTAACAACTTTCGAGCCAGGGTACTGTACAGTCGAAGTAGGATAATGCCCGAACCAAAATAAGTATTTGACATCGTAATCGCGAGCTTGTTGGACAAATTTACGTATACTTTGTTCCTCTTCGTCGGTTAATTTTCCAGCAAAATTGTACTGAAGTTTGAGACCCACTGTTAAACACAGGTCAACCGCGATGAATCCTATTTTTTCCCCATTATCCATCTGACTAATGTAGAAATAAGATCGCGGGTGTTCTCGACCTTGAACCGAGTACTCTCGAAAATAGTTATTAGCCGAATTTATACTCAACACATTGATATTATCTGCAACAATGAGTGTTCTCAAATGTATTATTGCACGAACTGGTGTAATCCTTCCTAATTTATACCTACCTATTTAGCCTATCTACAGCTTACCATGATTTCCGCGTATATCCAACCATACTGTTTTATTTGTCACACTATTATTTTTTAATACATCTCGGTAAGCTCGCCATTCTTCTTCGTATTCGGTAAACTCCCTATTATTAGGCGATCTTCCATCGGTCAAATCACCTGCAAAAAAAAAAATAATCCGTATAAATAGGTAGATACCTATGAAATAAGTACACAAAACCGGTACAAAGTTATCAACACGTTTAAACGTGTTTGCTATAATCACATCTGTAACCATACCAGTTGCTAAAACTACACGTGGTTTGATAGCATCCAACGCTGTACCGCAAAACGTCGCCAATTCGCTGATTCTGTCAGGATCACGAAAAGTACTAAGATGTAAATCTGAAATCTTTTCACCCCAAAATAATGATTATTTTTTTGCTCTAAAGTGCATCTCTAACGTAATTTAACTAACGCCTGCGTACACACACGATGATGTGAGATGAAAATAAACACACTCGTACCTGTACAATCCACTGAATATTGCTGTAATCACCTCCGATAACTTTATAACGATCCGAAGTATTTTTTATCACATACGAAACATCATCGTCGAGCGTATTCATAAAAAATAAAAATTTACTTATAAATATACCTATTGTTATCAACGTAAAACTATAACATATCACAGCTACTTTTGATGGTCTCATAACTTGTTTGATTAAATGATATCACATCTTCATCACTATCCATACTAGGATACTAGTCTTTCGGTGACTAAAACACAACACTATGTATTAAATTTTAAAAATATTGCGTGTTCGAACTCTCCGCGACCATAATAACGATCGTTCGGTCTTTTACGCACAGAATGAATGATGAATAACAAACAGGGTTGGGTAAAATTGGGTGAGTCACCGCCAATTTCCCATCGCTACGGGCGAACTTTCGTGTGGATTGCGGAAGCTAACGAACAATGTAACCACGTTTAGAAACCAGAAAATACCTACCATTCGCTGCGAATTTGTTTGCCTGCGATGAAAGTATAGGCAATTTATTCGGTACGAAATAGTTATTAATTGCATATTGAAAAATTGAAGGTAGGAGATCGTTTTGTAGAGCATGGGTTCCTGTTTTTTGCAGTTTACTTTGTAGAACAACAATAAGTACAAGGAGTAAGATTCTAAGATTCGAAGACGAACCGAAGGAAATTCAGTTGTATGTATTTGTAATCTCATGAATGTTTCATCTTTAGAGATTGCTTAAAACCGTGCACAAACGATAAAAGTGTATTGGTTTAGAATTTCGGAAATTAAAATCAACTGATCAACTTTTCGTTCGTGATACATTTACTTTTTACTCCTGGATGGAAGTGTACTAACTTACTAAGAATAATTATTGCAAGACAAAATGTGGTTTAGTTTATTTTCATTTTTATGCCCCCATGGTTCGACTAAGTTTGGATTTTTGAGAACTACTTTTCTATAACAGATACTAACCAGTCTCAATTTGTTGTCAATGGTTATTTTTTTTGATTAAAATATAAAATTGATGAATTTTTAAAATTCCTATTATAAAAGGTCATTATTGACATTTTCCTCAACTTCAATTAGATTCATAGAAAATTGGAAAACATTGAGCAATGGACTGGAGAATAAGAGAACGTTGAGCTTGGGTGTAAATTTAAACACCCATGATAACATTTCACTTCATTGTTCGACATTTTTTTATCATTTTTGTTGAACATGAAGTAAGATTTTACCAGAATTCTGAAATCGAAACCGAATTGGCAAATTATCTCAACCTCAACTCTCAATCTCAAAGCGATATACAATTACGCCATGGATTCTCTCAGTCTTAATTAAAAACGCTCATAACAGTCATAACTACGCAATCATGTATTATTTTTGAACTACAATATTTTTTTTTCATTTTCAAGCCTAGTTCATTTTTTATTTTGGAATTTTGGATTTGGATTAAAAATGAAAATTAAATTATTAGTAATTGTCAATTGACCAATCGAAGGAAATTCTAAAATTTCTTGAATATTTTTCTGATTTTTTTGCACTTCTTTACCGTAAAATAATTACATTAAATTATTAAATTAATTATTTTCAAAAAATTAAATAAAATTATTGAAAAAAAATCAAAAAGGAAGACTCAAAACTTCAAAAGTTCTCTACTAAAAATTGACCAATAGCAGAACGGCACACCAACGCACCCTAGATAAATTTCCCGCAACGAAAATGGTCCTATCCACCATCCATCTGTGAGCTGAATTCTCAAGCGAGTTGAACCGAATATGACCGAACGATAATCTAATATTTATCTGAATGTAATTTGCGTTTCTTGATTCAATGAAGTTCGCGTTTTTACATTAATATTTTTTTAGTTTTAAGTTGTTTTGTACGTAACGCTAATGGAAATATCTTAATTATATTTTTACTTTTCATTTCTACGTAATCGTAATTGAAATGCGCCCGCTAGTGTTATTTTACAAATAAATCGTCTAATGGGAAGTGGTCAACACCGACCCGCAATCGGGAAATTTATTTATCTGGATGTTATTTGTTATGGAATTGGAAAATATCGTTGCGAATACTGTGTACTTGAAAGCAAGAGAAGGTAAGCAATGTCAGCAATCATCTCAACCCTGTAAATCTTACCCCCATCGACTACGTGTGGTTCGCTTTCTTTCACTACCTATTTTAACCATCAGCTATCTATCTATCTGTCATACTGAAAACGCGAACAGTTTTCTTTCTTCGCATGATTACTAAATTGAAAATATCTTTTTAAAACAGGTGGTTCAGATAACAACAAAGGCAAGAGTAAGAAATGGAAGAGAATTCTACAATTTCCCCATATTACCCAGTGTCTCGATCTCATACAGAAAATAAGTAAGATGTCCATCGTGTTATCCGTATCAACATATCACACAATAACTGAACACATTTGCACCTCCTTATAATAATTAATACAAAGTAGTCGAAACACTTTTTTTTTTTTTTTAGTCTGTAGACTATCACTCGAGCCTTATTGCTCCATCGCTGTGTATATTTTCAAAGTAGTTCTAAAAGTACATATTGAAAATTTATCTAGCCATGTATAGGGAAGATGATTTTCAAAGAAGAGGTTCGAATGTGTGAAGTTGAAAAAAAAAATTAGGCATAAAGTGTCGGTGTGTTATCTACTGTATATTCTGTTACAAATTTTGAATAATTAATTTTCAGACGTTACGTACACTTACATAGTTGATGAACAACCTATTGGTAGATTATTATTTCGACAGTTTTGTCAAGAGTTGCAACCTCAATTTCATCGATATAATGTTTTTTTAGATTTTATTGTAAGTATGGTGTTATTTTTTTTTTTTCAGTTAATTCATATTATTCTCTTGTCGCATAAACGTACCGTTTCGTCTTGCTTTTTTTTTGTTGCAAATCGACGAGTAAATAATTTTGGTGTGAAAATTTTCCAAAACACTTGGGCACCGTTTTATGCACATCGTTTACTTCCAAAGTCGTATTTTCTGCACTCATCCGATAAAATATTTGAATTGAAAAAAAACCATACCGCTTTGCTTGTTTAATTTTACTCGGCGCGTGGTATTCGTGTATTTTTTCGAGCACATTTTTTCGTATAAAAGCGCCATAAAAACTAACGGTTTACCGCTTTTATTTATTGCGAGTGAAAACTTTGCCAAAATGTCATTTGGATTTTTTTTTTCTTTCTTTTTTTCTGTACAAATTCAGGAAAAATATGAATTGGAATTGGATGAAAATAGAGCTGGCCTTGCGCACACAATATACCGCCGATTCCTGCAACCATCGGTACGTATTAATTTTTTCGTATTCGAGGATTCCTTTTAGTAAACCGGTTATTTACGATTTTATTTGCTAGTTACATCATAAGTTTACCCGGTTTTAAAATAATTGTTATAGCTTGGCGATTTGAATGATTGCCAAGATTACATTAGATTAGTTCCTATTTACTTTTAAATGATTTACGAGCGCATTTATTCGCGTTATTCGAACCTCCTGCTCCATCCCGTCGAAATGCCTCATCGCGATCAGTTTGCCCCTAATTTACTCCCCTCGAAAAGGCTCCCGTATAAAAATAATGAAATTCGTTCGCGGACGTCGATATTTTTTAATCGTTCATTTTCGAGTACCTCTACCTATACTTTTATTTTTATTTTTTTTTGTATTAATATTTGCAAAGTGTCACTATTTCGTGATTAGTAATAAACAAAATCGAACGTCAAGTTTCCTGACGTATTGTTCCTCATCATCGTTCGTTGAATTTAAATTGACGTAAATTCTATAGAAAAAATTCCGTTCCTGCGACGTTCTATTTAGTTAATTGTTTGAACAAATCTCGAAAATTGAACATTCTTCGTTGTTATTTTCGTCCTCTGCGTCTCGCCTATAGAGAACGAGAATTTCAATCGTTTAAAAATATATTTTAATTATTACTCGGTTATCTTAATAAGCCTAGAAATGAAAATCGAAAAGCAAGAGTATACATACTGGCTATTGAAATCGCGAAGAAAAGAAAATCACTCGAAATACTACCTACTTGAATTTAGGTTACTCATTCAAACAGTATTACGTTCCAGAGTTGAAATTTTTACAATGACGTCCGACATTTATGGCCTTGTCATCGAGTTCTAAGATTTCAAAAATTCCTTTCTCGTTAGAAAATAATATAACATAGCAACCAGGAAAATCGACAATTTTACAATGTTAATAATGAAAACAAATAAGGCCCGTAGAAAATATGCTTTTAATTGATGTAAAAACTTTCCTTGTATAAATGGAAATTTACAACCCTTTCAACAATCAGCCTAAGTGGAGTAAATTACCTTTATAGATTTTCATGAAAATTGAAAAAAAAAATGTTCAACTTTTCGCGAAATGGAAATTTGTTTGGAGAATTTTATTCTATTTTCATCGAGTAGATTGCAATTCTGATGGAAAATTTATCTTTCGAGATGGCAAAAATTTGATAAAAGTTGATGACAAAATGTGGGACATTTCGAACTAAATTTCAATCACAAACTTGACTTCGATACTTATTGAAAATTTCAGTTCGAAAGAAATCGCATAATTTTGGTGAAATTTCCACTCTGCTCAAAAATTGCTTACATTCAGATAGAACTAAAACAAAACGAGAAGCTTGAAAAAATAGGAAGAAATTTCGCAAAAATATTTATTTCCAAAACTAACTCGAATAATTTCAAGGAAATCAAGACGAGGGGAGAAGTTATCAAAGTTGTATTTGAAAATTGATTATTGAAGTTCGTTAATTACATTTTGGTATTATTCAGTTCCAGACGAGCTTTCCTTTTCATTTCATTAAGAAAAACAAACCTTGAAAATAGAAATAGGAGATTCCGTATTAATGTATGAATCAGTTTGTATATTCGTTCATCTCCGCGGAAAGAACTTTTCTTTTTGTATGCGAATTGAAATTCAACGCGTTGAAGATTATGCCTATATATTTGTATTGGCTAATGAAATGTCAGTATCAGTAATCATAGAGCTATTGAAATGCGTTTGCCAAAGAAATCGCAGTTTTTCAGAAAATTGTGATTCGGAAGTTGAGAATGAGACCCCCCCCCCCAGAAAGAATATTCTCCGCAGGGATCTTTTGTAAAGGAAGAGGATTTGCTTAAGGTGGTGAAAATTAGGTCAAAGTGATGTGATAATGATCTACTTGTCTGTAGGTATAATTATTTCAACCTGACAAGGGAACCTCTTCAGGTGTCACACTCCGATTTGAACGGGACCGCGATTTTTGGAAAGAGCATTGTCTAAAACCCCCAAAACCAAATTTTCAGCTGCCCGAGTCCATTTTTCGATTTTTGGCGAATTTTTGAAAATTCAAAGTTGACTGTTTTTGGCGATTTATGCTTTTTAAAAAATAGTACTTAAATGATCAGTAAATAATGGTCAAAATAAGTCCCAAAACTGATATTAATTATCCAAATCCAAATTTCACCATTTCCAGTCATTCTGGAGCCTCCAGCGCGATTTTCCAATTTCTCCAGAATTCTGAATTTGCTCCAGAAGGCGTGAATATGAAGTTGGGCTGCTAAAAATCGAGTTGTATATTACACACGACCTGTTTAACGAGTTTATTCACATTTGAGCCGATTTTGAGAGTGAGACCTCAAAAGTGGTTTTTTGACCAGCATTTTTCAAAATTGAAAAATCAAAAAAATCAAAAGTTTCCCGTTTGTGTGGAAATTTTTTTAATTCACGCGAATTGCTGTATTTTGTCCAAAACTAACCCCCCAATCCAAATTTCACAATTTCCAGCCAATCTGGAGCCTCCAGAGCGATTTTTCAATTTCTCCAGAATTTTGAATTTGCTCCAGAAGGCGTGAATATGAAGTTGGGCAGCTAAAAATCGAGTTGTATATTACACTCGACTTGTTTAACGAGTTTATCCATGCACATTTGAGCCGATTTTGAGAGTGACACCTCAAAAGTGGTGTTTTGACCAGCTTTTTTCAAAATTAAAAAATCCAAAACATCAAAAGTTTCCCGTTTGTGTGGAAATTTTTTAAATTCACGCGAATCGCTGTATTTCTTCAAGAACTAACACCCGTAGCGCAAATTCTACCATTTCCAGCCGTTTTGGAGCGAGAGTGACACCTCAAAAAACCACTCTTGAGGTGTCACTCTCAAAATCGGCTGAAATGTTGATAAACTCGTTAAACAGGTCGAGTGTAATATACACTCGATTTTTAGATGCCCAACTTCATATTCACGCCTTCTGGAGCAAATTCAGAATTCTGGAGAAATTGGAAAATCGCGCTGGAGGCTCCAGAATGGCTGGAAATGGTGAAATTTGGATTTGGGTAATTAGTATTAGTTTTGGGACTTATTTTGACCATTTTTACTGATCATTTACGTACTATTTTCAAAAAAGCATAAACCGCCAAAAACAGTCAATTTTGAATTTTCAAAAATTCACCAAAAATCGAAAAATGAACTCGGGCAGCTGAAAATTTGGTTTTGGGGGTTTTAGACAATGCTCTTTCCAAAAATCGCGGTCCCGTTCAAATCGGAGTGTGACACCTCAAGAGGTTCCCTTGTGAGCTTTAAGCATAAGCATAAGCATACGCAATAAGCAAGGTACATATGTACATACATATCAAAATTTTTGAAAATCTTTTTCACCAATTAAAGTTCCTGTTTAAAGTTCATGTTTGAGAAATATTATTGCTAAAATTGAATGGAGAGACTGTGATTGAAGCAATTGAGCCGAAGTAAATGTGTATCAAGAGTTCATTGAACCTTCTTCATCTTTAAAAATTGGTTTACGTGACGAAGGACGATACAATTTCAAAGTTGCAATTGCTACACCCCCCTCCCCCTAAAAAAGAAAAAAATTTCAATACAAATTGAAATACATTTGAAACTTTTCAAAATTATGTACAATTTGTTGACGAACTCAGAAATGACGATAACTTGTCTTTTACTTTGGCCCCAAAAATAGAATTTTTTGGTGAATTTTCGCAATTTCAGATAAAAACACAATTTTGCAACTTCAGTAACTTCACATTTACAACGTTTCCAATCCTAAAAAGATAAATTTTGTGTGAATTCTGTTAATATCAACAAAAATTGTGTCATGTTAAAATTAATTAAAATCCAGTATTCAGGACAAATTTGAATTTTTCAGCCTCAGAAAATTTTCAATTTCAGAAATGAAAATTTTTTAGTAGACATTCGTAAAGTTTTCATTTTTTTTTACAATGTTGCATCAACTCAAACTCGTTGAAACTTTTATGATATAAACTAGACTAAATAACGTATTTTAGGGGGGGGGGGGGGGGAAATGGCGACTGTACTTCCGCATCTTCTTTATAAAATGGCCGCTCAAAATTTTCAAGACGCCATAATTTGATGAAAAATGGTCCAAAAAATGTTGAAAAAATTTCAAGAGCTTCTCCTCACCCTTGAGAGTTCATATAAAAAAACGCGATATTTTTATATACATTTGGCGGAAAAAATGGAAAATGAAGTTTAAAAAACACATTTTGGCCCCTCCCCCCTGAAAAAGTGCGCTGGGAGTCTGAAAATTTTACCTTTGGGATGACCCACGTCAAAATCCATTTTTGGCCCCAAAACCGTACCAAAATACGTAGGTACTTGTAAATGTTTCTTTGAAATGGAAAATCCATTGTTGTTTTTATTGAAAAATTATGGTTTTGATTTTCGAAACATTTTTGGGCGATGTTCTTTTTTAATGTAGTCGATATGATCTTTGATTTCCCTTTTAAATTCATCTTCGGAACTCATTTTGAGCAATTTCTGCATTTTCCAATGCATGATTTTTACCAATTCTAAATTTTTCTGCGAAATTTCTATCTAATGTTCCGTTTGACTTTCTCTACTGTGAAATATTCTTCGGGGTGGATCGCGAGAAAAAAATTGAAAAATGTCGGACGGTTTTGACCGAATTTTTTGAGTTGAAAATCACCTTAAAAATTTTTTAGATACAGAGGTGTCTCAGAAGGGAAGAATCCTCAACGAGGAGTCTTTTTCAAAAAAATCGTGTTTTTTTCGCTTCGTTCCGTATACCCAAGCTGTTTTAGAAAAAAATCACCCGGTTTCAATATGAAAGTATGTATTTCAGATTCTGCGTCGACTTAGGTCATTATGATAAAAATCCAAAACAGCTTCTAAAGTTCTGCTGAGCGATTGAAAATTTCGTGTTTTGAAAATATTTTCTTCTTAAATACTTCATGCCAAAGTATCGAAAGAATCTTCTGAAATTGGGGGAATATTTTGGAATACACTGGTACCAAATTTGTATTGAAAAATCTGAGAAAAATAGCGATCAACTTATCAAATTTGAACGACGCGCGACGACCAAAAATTTGGCACCGCCTTAATATTCGGCCAGTTACAAAAATGACATCTTTCGATATTTTGGCATCATTTACACGAAATATTCGAGAATAAAATATTTTCAAATCACGAATTTACCCAAAAATTATCGATTTGCACATTTTCGACGGCTCAGTAGAATCCTAAAAGTGGTTTTTGGATTTCGGTGGCAATAGCCTAGGTCGAAGCAGAATCTCAAAAACGTATCTTTTTTCTCGAAAAGGGACACTTGATTCTCTTATCGAGCTCTTAATTTAATAAATAATGTTTGAAAAGATCACGCGAGGAAATAGCTGTTATTTTTTTTTACTTTTTTGTCGGGTATTTTCTTTTTCATTTTCTCATTTTTCCTGTTCTTTTTACCAGTTTCTTAGATCATTTCCTCGTTTTATTTTCGCTATTCGTTTTTTATCCGTCTTCTGCGTTCTTACTTTACTGTTGCACCTGATTATAAAATCAAATTGGAAAATAAGATTTTAAATTTAGTCTCGCTCAACTTTGCTCGGTGCGGTGGTGAAATATTTTCACGTCACGGATTTCATTGAACTCTGAGTAAATATTTTACCTCGTTTAGGTGAAATTCAAATTACTTCATACTTGTCGTATGTTGGTACATAATAATGCTTGTATACATCTTGCTTTGAAGTATGAGTGAATATCTGCTACATACCGGAAAGCGAGGGTAAAAAATCAAAGATATTACTTTCACGCTCTTTCTACATACATCGCATGAAATAGAAAAAAATCCCTTCAGAATGAAAATACCTATCTACCTCTTCATTTTAAGACGAGAGTACCTACCTATACGAATTACCTACTCATTCCAATCGCTTTTTTAGGGATAAAAAAAATCCCAATTGTACGTACCTGCCTGTATATTTTTTCCCTCTCATTTCTGAAGTTGATATAGGGAGCTAGGTACCTACCTGTGGCTGTATTATCAAGTTATTTCGTACTAAATTCAACTGTTGAAGCGAATTTTTTTAATGACGGTGCGATTGCCATGTGTAGGATGAACTGTTTATTAAACTATATCAATGGATAAGATAAATAGCGCACTGTTTACTCATAATTAAAAGATTACGATGGCACGAGACGTAAAATTATTCGTAAATGCGTTCGTATCGAGAGCTGTGCGTCTATTAAATACACCTTACCATGCATAAACACGCACCACTGAGCAACTTGAGAGAAGTTGAGAGACGCCAGGCGCATTTTTTTGGCATGCGTTTACTTACAGCGAATATTTACCGTGCAGAAAGGTAGGTAAGGTACTCATAAAGTACCAGCGAAGTTGATATTTCCTGTCAAAGTATCTTTGGTCTTTGACGTGTACTTTTTCTTTTCTTTTTCCTTAATAATTCGTATCGTATCGATAGTTGGCGTTATGTTTTGCTAAGGTAGAAAAAATTTAATAACATCGAATCGAGTATACTACGTACTTACGTACACAAATGCGAGCCATTTCAAATTGAACTCGAGTAAGTCGTGTCGCGCGAAGCAGTAGAAAAAAGCGAAAAAACACCTTGCTTAGGAGACGAGTTTTTGCTGATATACGACTATAGTACGTCTACGTACCTACCTACCTACGTCGTTATAAAGACGGAAACGTAGTGGCTTATTCGATGAAGCACCTGATATGCATATCAAATTGTGCAAAAGAAAAAATATCATCGGTGTGAAGTTCATTCCTTATTGTTGGATGCAGTGTGTACAATATGATCGACGCTGAGGGGTTATCAAAATGTGACAATTTTGTAATGATTCTTTTCTCATTTCTGTTACCTATACCTACGTATAAAATATGTTCTATTTTCAGGTCAGTAGTACGTACAAGTTTTAATTAATTGAGAAATAATAAAAAAAAATAATAGCTATTGTACTCGTAATAAGGTTTTTTAGTACCAATACCATACAACGGAGTATATTCGGCATTCATGTTTTCAATGGTAATTACCATAAAAATAATATTTTTCAAAAGACCTCAGCCAATTGTGTACTGCATACATCCGAGAAGCCAAATTCATGCTATTCGCACCATTTAATTTTGTTCCACGTAACGCTCAACTTTACCTATTCCTAGTCTACCCTACCTCACCCCAACACTGAAAAACACAAAGTCTTCAAGGTGCTCGCAGATTTTTAAAATTCTAAATGGTTGATTTTTTATTGAGATATCTCCCCCCCCCCCTCCCACCGAATGTCAGTTCATAGTGTCAACCAATTTGAAAATCTTTCTACTTTTTTCAAAAAATGAGAAAACTAGGTAGGCCTATTTGAAATTTTTGTTTACAGAATCACTGACGAGGTTCGTAATTGCATAAAATCCAGAATCAGAAATTTTTGTGAAAAGTACATACGTAGCTATATTACCTATACTTCTTTGAATTCTGAAAAAAAATCAACACAATGACCTGTAACATTTTCTTTCCTTATCCTGCTTAAGATTTTGTATAGCCATCTCCTTGTTTTTCATTCATATCATTTTGCTTTGTTCCGGATTCCTATTTCCTACTAAATAACTACATAAATAAGACGTTTTTTTTTGCACTGTTGGCTCCATGTCCTGAAGCCATAATTTTAGTTCTTCATTGAAAAAGGTTGAGTGCTTTTGTTTCCCTAAAATACGTTAGGTGGGTAATTGATTTCTAATGGATCTGATGGTGTCTCTCAGCATTTTGCAAAGCGCTCTGATTGTTGTGGGAACTTCTTTGTCAGTCACAAAATCTTTCTATGAGATCATTGTGATTTTTGTTTCACATGCTGCACTCATAGTGCAGTAGTATCCCAATTATCCGACCTCCGATTATCCAACCAAAAAAAATGCATCCGACATCTTCTGATTAACCGACCAAAAAAGTCGTCGTCGTCGTTTCCTTATAAGCGGTAGGCCTGTTGGCCTGTCTGCTGCGGTGTGGAACCTGTTGAGGATGAGCCTGAGGTATCCGTGAGTTTCCTCCTTGGTCTCGCTTCTCTTCCCCGTTGGTGTATATTGAAGGACCTGTTTTGGTGATCTTGTTTCCTCCATCCTTTTGACATGATTTCTCCAATCTTTCCTATACTGTTTTATCTTCTTCATGGCTGGCTTCACTCCGAGATCTGCTGTTATTTTCTCAGATGGGACTCTGTCTCTGAGAGTCACCCCTGCCGTTCTCCTCATGAACTTCATCTCTGCTGCTGTTATTCTTCTTTTATCAGATTTCTTCAGTGCCCATACCTCGCTTCCATAAGTCATTATTGGTATTGCTAGGGTATTGTACACCTTCAATCTTGTTTCTTTTCACACCTTACTGCTTCTCAGGGTCCTATTTATCAGTCCTGTGACTCTCAGGAACTTTGCAATCTTTCCACCAACATCTACTTCTCCCTGGTATGATATCATGTTTCCCAGGTATTTGAAATTATTGACCTGTTCAATGATTTTTCCATTTATTACAATCTTGCTTCTTACTGGCTCCTTTCCTTTGAAGGCCATTGTTTTTGTTTTCTCTGATGATATTCTCATATCATACTTTTCTGATGTCTTTGTTAAATTATACATTGATCTCTGTAGGTCATCTTCTGTTTCGGCTAGTACTGCTTGATCATCTGTGAATAATACTGTTGATATTTCGTGCCTTCTGTCTGTCTTGATTCCTTTTGGCTTCATTTTCTGCCATTCTTTTACCATGTGATCCATATACATGTTGAATAAAACACAAGACAGTGGACATCCCTGGCGAATTCCTCTGTTTATTTCTGCTTGTTCTGAGAGTTTATTTCCAATTCGTACTCTTATTCTAGTGTTCTTATATATGCTGTTTATCACCTTTCGCATTTTATATGTTATCTCTTCATCTTTTAGGACTTCAAACAGTTTTTTTCTATTAACCCTATCATATGCTTTATCCAGGTCTATAAAGCACATGTGTGTTTCTAGGTTGTATTCGATCCTTTTTTCCATCAGTAGTTTTACTATATAACTTGCGTCAGTGCATGATCTTCCTTTTCTAAATCCGTTTTGACTTTCTGACAGCTTTTCTTCTGCATGCTCTGCCAGTCGTTTTGCCAGTATTTTCGCATATATCTTGTAGCAGGTGTTGAGTAGACTTATTCCTCGGTAGTTTTTCAGGTTTGACATAATGCCTTTCTTGAACAGTGGTATTACAATTGCTGTTTTGAAATCTTCAGGTACCTTTTCTTCTTGGTACATCCTATTTAGGAATTCCAGTAGTCTTCTTTTAAATTCGCCACTTGCATATTTGTACAATTCTGTTCCTGGAGCTTTTGCATTTTTTGCCGTTTTCAAAGCTTCTTGTAGCTCTTTAAATGAAATTCTGTCCTCTGTTTCTCCAATTTCATCTTCTATCTTTGTAGCTTGTGCATTTCCATCACTCCAGAGTTCTTCAAAATATTCTTTTGCATCATTGATTTTAATCTTTGGCAAACCCACTCTTTCGTTAAAATTTAATTCAATTCTCCTTATGATCTTGTACACCTTTGGCCGTAACTTGTATGTGTCATGCTTCAGGAATGTGATGAAATTTTCTCAGCTCTCTCTCTGTAATTTCCTGGACTTTCTCTTGACTTTTGCCGACTGTTTTCAATATTCTTCACCATCAACCTCGCTTTTTGTGCTCATGAATTTTCTAAATGCCTGTCTTTTCTTTTGTATGAGTTCTTGGATTTGGTTGTCCCAATTCTGCAAGGAACCATTCCTAAGCTTTCTTTTGCCGCTTTTGTCACGATGGATTTGATATTTTTCCATTCTTCTTCTATGTCCTGGCTTGTTGGTATCTCTTGACTAATGATGTTCATCCGTCTTTGGTACAGCCATTGGTTGGTTGGGTCATCCAGGGCTCTTGTGTTGATCTTCTTTTCATTTTTCCTGGCTGGTATTCTTGTTGTTTCCATTCTCATTTCTCCTTGAACAAAATGATGGTCAGTGCCTTTTCTAGACCTCTGTATGTTCTTACATCCAAGAATTTCTTTGCGGCATTTTCATTGGCTATAAAATGGTCGATCATTGAGCTTTGTCCTCTTGTATTGCTCCATGTCATCTTGTGATCTTTCTTGTGTTGGTAGAATGTATTCATGATTCTTAGTCCGTTGAAAGTGCAAAAATCTATCAGTCTCTTCCCATTTGTATTCATTCCTTCTGTTCCATACATACCAGTTACTGTCTTTACTTGCTTATCTCCTACCTGAGCATTCAAGTCTCCTGCTATTACCAATTTATCTTCTGGATTTACTGCTTGTACTGCCCTCCGTAGTTGCTTGTAGAACTCTTTGCTTTGTTCTTCTCTTCCCTCTTCTGGTGCATATACTCCAATTATTGTAAGAAAGTCTTTTTTCAATCTCAAGTCAAATAGTGTTTTATTATCCGACTGATGCAGAATTTTTGATAAAATTGATTGGTATCATTCTTGAAGAATACACTATTGAAAAATTATTGATTTTAAGACATTTTCAATGATTTGAGTGTTTTTTTTTACATCATTTTAACACATTTTTTAAATGTATTTTCAGTTAATTTTAGTAAATTACCTATCAATATTGATTTTTAGTCATTTTCAGGGATTTTAATGTTTCTTTGAGTGATTTTCCATCATTTTACTCTTTTTTATGCATTTCCCTTAAATTTTACCAAAAATGTCACTTTTTGGAAATTTTCAGCAATTTTCCAAGTTTTTAATGCATCTTTGAAACTTTTATCAAGTCACGACTTGAAAAAAATTAATTATCTGACTTTTTCATGTATCGAACACCTCTCTACCCTCAATTATTGACTTCTGAGAATTCAGACCGGGCACTCATGAAGAGGGCGCTAGTGAACAGACAGGCGTTCTTATCAGCGTTTACAAAAGCATTAATTTCAAGGGTTAAAACTGAAAAAAAAATAATTCAATGCACATTATTTTTACAATTATCATTGCATATTTCCATATTAATTATGAGCGAATCATATTTTCATTTTCAACTCTTAAAACCAACGTTTTGGTAAAATACGATTGATAAAAAAAGCCCAGTCTGAAGAAGCTAGCACAATGGGCACACTAGCGCCCTGTCCAAATTAGTGCATAATCATTTTCCAGAGGTTTAGGTTAATCATTGGATTACTACGCTCTTTGTTCAGGTTGTTTAATGTAGTTTTAGATACCCATCAATGTCATTGTTTCTTTAAGGATCTGCTCCACCCTCACAACATGACGAGGCTAATTTCAATGTAAATGTTGACATTGTTGACTGAAGTGTTTTCTGATTCAAGTCTAGTAAAGAATCACTTGATAAGTGAACCACAAGAACTGCGGTTTCAAACTGCAGTTTTTTGAATTTGTGGTTCCCAAATTTTCAGAGCTGTTGGTCCGAAACTAAAACTGATTAAATCCCGATTCAAATTCAATCCCAAAACCTATCCCAAAACCAAAATCGTTATTTTTCTCGATCCCAAAACCGAAAAAAAATCCCAGAACCAATATAATTTTGAACCCAAAGTAATCCTGGAACTAAAACAAACTCGTTTCGGTTTTGGGATTTAAAATTTTTGATTTTTTCCCCTATTTGCTTGTGATAAATTGTCATTTTACATCACATTATCATCATTCATTCAGATTGTAATAAAAATTACTCAACGAATTGAGCAATATATGCATTTAAAACATTAAACTAATTACACTATCGAATTCTTCATGTCAAAACCTCCCATTTTTTAGACCTTTTGCAGGGTCCATTTGTCAATAAACCCG
Source organism: Planococcus citri (assembly GCF_950023065.1). Lineage (NCBI taxonomy): Eukaryota > Metazoa > Arthropoda > Insecta > Hemiptera > Pseudococcidae > Planococcus > Planococcus citri. The sequence continues at coordinate 21,511,449 of NC_088679.1, read as the reverse complement.
AATCCAAAATCGTTTCGGACCCACAGCTCTGCAAATTTTCAAAGTTCAACCTAGTGAACAAAAAATTACACAAAATCGACTTCAACTTCGGCCAATATTTTTAAAGTTGAAATATCACTAAAAGTCAGTCTATTTATAAAAAATATCAAAAAATTAACTTTGCTTTGAAAGTTGAATATAATTTATAAAAATTTAATGAATCATTAACTGCCTAATGTTGTATGTATTTTTTACACAAGTGCGAACTTTTCTGAACCAAGTAGGTAATACGTACGTTGCACATTACAAAAACATTGCACCTCTTGAAGTCAATTTTCTTGGAGCGGTGAACATGTCACTTAGGTGGATTTGACTAAGCATATGTGTAGTCCAAGTGATTCTGAGGTCTTTGAAATCAGATTCTTTGAATTTGATTCTTCTGCTTCAAAGAATCAGAACCCGGGAATGATTAAAATCTTCACATCTGAGAATCAGGCCCTGAATCTGATTCCTTCGGAATTGGAGTCATTTTCAACTCCATTCCTCACTCACAATTCTCTTGTGATCCCCAGTGTGATTCACTTAGGATTCTATTCTAATTTCTACAGCAATCATTCTTCGGGTTATTTTGACAATTTTAACAATTTACCAAAAATTGACGATAGAATCATGGGTTGATGAAATTTTGAATCTGGATTTTTTGACGAGCTATTTCCAAATATCCAAGAGGCGGGAAAAAAATGAGTGAAAAAACACAATTTTATGCTGCACCAAAGCTACAAAATACTCTGTGTCACTTTTCATTTCGACTTCCATTCGATGGAATGTATTTTAACGTGGATATGTTTTTTGTGCCGGGGATCATTCTGAAATTTACTTGATACTGAATCGCGTCTCGTGTCACACTGACTTTTTAAAACTTGGAAAAAAATTGACTTTCTGACATTGTCAGGCTTTTGAAACTTAACTTTGGAAGAATGAATATAACTTCTTTAAAAAATTTTGGGAAGAAAGATCATTGATTTTCTACTCGATTAATTCATTGACACTATATGGAAACATTGAAAAAAATGACCAATTTCTCATATTTCAATATTATAGAGTTCAATATTTAAATGATTTTTTTTTTGTGCTTTCTTCAATTCCATATTAACCCCCCAATCCATGATAAAGTCATGTAGCACCCTCCTCTGCCTCCCTCAGGAGGCATTTAAAGATTTTTTCAATACTTGATTCAGTGGGTTTAGTTTCTTTTTTGGTCACTTTCATGTACGAGTACTAAATGACTATATCCTCTTGTAAATAAATGCTCCATCGAATAAACTTTCATTTCATATCTGTTTTTAGATGACTCTACTTCTCATATAAATTGCCTCATTTTTTTTTCTTTTTTGAATAATCGTAGGTATACGTTATGTAGTTTTTTTTTATTAATTGTAGGTAGGTAAAAAAAAATTTATAGAGAGAAAAAATTATATTTCGTATAATTCCCTCTACACTTCAATGAAATAATTTCATGTCAAATTGACCAAATTTAATGGTACCTTAGGTAGGTAGGTATGTGTTTCTAAAATATTTCTTGGTGAAATTTTAATTAAATTTTCACAACCTTGAACAAACTTTCGGTAATTACTGTAATGTGGTGATAGTGCAGAATACAAGTATGTCACCTACCTATTTATGTATATATTTTCAGTAAATACTCGATAGCCGCAGACACCATAAAGCTCGGATAGCAAAAGATAAACTTTTTAACGAATATGCGCAATTGTCCTGTTTAGTTTTAATAAAATATCTGGGTTTAATTTCGATTAGAAATTCCACTCGTTGTTCTCATTGCGACGTAATAGGTTGACAAAAATAGTGTAAAATTACGTTTATTAAAAAATTTCATCATTTTGTATAAGCTGCGAAGTAAAAAAGAGAGGGTGTACGTGGGTCTAGATATAGAGGTATGCAATGCACTGAATGCCTAAGTATATATCATCGCATTCTCGCGTGTCTACTCGCCGAATAATTCCCCCCTTTGAATTAAAACGCTAGTTATTAATATAGTTTAAAAGAAGAATATTTCTACCACCTGTTCGACGATTTCAATGGCAAAACGAGACCTTGAGAATGAAAAAAAAGGCCAACTACAATTTAAAAAGTCATATTGAAATATTAATCAGAAACTATACGCGTATGGTTTTTTTTTTGTTGTATGTTATCTTTTCATTTTCACAAAGAAAATTTCAATTCGTTTTAAACGCGAATTGAAATTGAAAATTTCATGAAAATTTTATCAACAAGAATAATTGTTTTATTTAAAGGTCGAGGTCGATGTTTACTTTCTGTATAGACCGAGAATCGCGAGGTCTCGCAAAGAAAATCGATTCGTATTATTAACCTCGACAATCCGTAAAATAATTTCGAATATATATTTTTTTGTTGGCCTTTTTTGCCGTTTTACTTTTACTTAAGTTGAGTTCATTCTCTTTAGACTCGATCGGATCTCACTGTTTGGGGTATTTTTTTACAGCTTATCCTCTTTGCTGTACTGTTCGTTTGGATACAATTGGGAACCGAAAGGTTTTCCCCAGAGAGCTAGATATTTTCGTAGGTTTACGTAAAAATTACCTATTTAGAAATAGGCGCGGACGTAGTTGGTTGAAAATTCCCTCAGCGGTGGTTTTCCAATTACAATGCTCGTCTTTCTTTGTGTCGTCTTGTTGTTTTCTTTATGCTCGTGTGTTTCTCGCACAGTACGGATGTGTTTACGCGTGCGTTATTTTCTGTATCTGTATTCTGTACCTACCTTTTCCTTTTGATATTTAAATTATTATAAAATGTCGCGATTGAATTTACCCATAAAGATGACAGCTGAGTTTTCAAAAATGCTGAGATAATCTTCAATCGTCTTTTGATTTTTTTTCTTTTTGTATTCTGCGAAACATTTTTTCATCGTAGTTGGGTTCTTCGAATTTTGTAAACGTAAAGCAAATTTTTAATTTGGCTTTTTTTGTATTGCGCATTGTGATGACTTCGTCGCAACATTTTTTTGAAATTTTAAAATTCTAATCAGAAAAATTATGCGTTTGGCTAGATACATACGAGAGACCTAGTGTGAAGTTGATATTTTTTAATATTCTGGCTCGATATGTTCGTGATGACATATGTGTTCGAATTATCATTTTAATCTAAATTACTTATACGGAAAAGTACCTACCTACAGCCGATATTTCGAATTCGATTTAAATTTAAATCAGACTACGTACCTTCTACCTGAATAGTAATTATTGTTGCTGATGACGTTTTTTAGAGACAGACGTATGTAATGTATCTTGGGAATGGTACGCTTCCTGCTTGTATTATGGAGGCAAACTCATAAGCATACGAATATCATGTTGCATTATTTTAAAAACTTTTTGATTTGGTACCACCCTGAGGGAAATCTCCTTCATACATTTTCGACTGCGCTACGGGGGTGGGAAAGAATGAATATTGGCACAAAACAATTTTTGGTTGTAAAAGAAAATGACGAGCTAATGAACCACAAAAAAAAATCTGAGGAGGAGTCCCGATAAAGCCATTTTTTGACACCAGACACTAGACAGTGATCGACTCGACTACAATCCTACCAAATTTTGAGCTCAATAAAACTTTCCGTTGGTACTCGAAAATTCAATTTTCCAATTTTTCGTAATTTCAGTATTTTGGGAATCCCCGGAAAACTAGAAACCTGCAATTTGCGCCAACCTAACGTATTAGATGAAAAAGTTCAATTAAGCTCGCTCTATACACGTATTCGTAATTTAGAACCCTTTTTTTAGAGCCTCCTACTTTAGACACCCATTAAAAAAAGGCGTTTATGCATATTTTTTCAAATAAATTGAATAATTTCAATTTGAATGCGGTACCTTTTTAGTCAAATTTTTGTAAAAAATGATGGCTATTGCAACTTGCAAGGGCCGACAGATAGATATGTTTCAGCTTTTAGCCCCACATTTTATGACTTGGAACCACTTCTGATTGATCAAATGAAGTCAAACTTGGGGAATACCTAGGGTTTTCTCCAAAATCATACTTGACCCTGTAAAATGGGGAGGGTGGGTCATTGTTGAAATTTACAGAAAGGTAATTTCTTTTGAGAGACATAATTTGGGTTCAAATAGACGAAAAGGGTCCAAAATCATACCTTTGGTCACTCTACCTACAGTAGAATTCTTAACCCTAAAATTCACCTAGGGGGTCTACATTTTTGTCGTACAATGGGAGGGTAGCTAAAGCCCGGAACTATGTTGTTAGTGATGTAATTATAACAGCTATCACATCGCTTAAAAGTGATACCTGTTAGTAATCAGTATTGCAAAATAAAACCCAAACCTGTTAGTTGTTACAATCGTGTTTTTTAATAAAACGATCATTTCAGTATTGCTTACGCATCAGCAAAGAAATCCTTATCTGTTGTATGAATACCTGAATGGTTGCGCAAGCTTATATGAGCGCGGGTGTGTGTGTGTGTGAGTCAGTATCCAGAAGCAATAGCAATACCAACAGTTTTACTAACGACATCGCTTCAAATTATAGACAGTACAGGGGAGACTATGCACTGCCCGTTATAAAAATGTACATTTTCCATCCCGGAGGTTTTTGCAATCACAAAGTTGCATACGCCAGCGCCATCTGTAATTCACAATGCGAGAAATGTATGAACTACATAGATTCAAGAGCATCGCTATGGAATCCCAAAGTTACATGCGCAGCACCCTCTACAAATTCTGCAAAACCTCCGGGAAAAAACGCAACTGGTTTTGATTTAGTCCCACTTTGAGTGCGTAGTCTTCCCTATACTGTCTATACTTCAAATAAACTTGTTAGAAGATGATGTGAATAATACACTGATTAAAAAAAACCTGTTCCTAACAGTACAGTAGACTTCCGATTATCCGAACTAATTGGGGAATTGGATTGTCCGGATAATCAAAAATCCGGATAATACGGATTAACATTTTTTTGGTTGAATTTTGGTGGAAAATGACTGGTTTTTTTATGATAATGGTGAATTTTTGTAATTTTTTATAAAAAGTGCGAAGGATAAATTTCATTTCTTCACAAAATAGAGAAAAACAAACCAAAAACAAAGATTACCAAAATTTTTGACTATGTACTCGTGAATAATTTGTGTATGTTTGTCCGGATAATACGGATTTTGTTCGGATAATCAAGAAATCGGATAATACGGAGAATTTTTTTTCGTTCGGATAATACGGCTGTTCGGATAATCGGAGGTCGGATAATCGGAAGTCTACTGTATTGTTAACAACTTTAAAGCGATATTGTTGTAACAGCTAACAACATCGTTCCGGGCTTTAGAGAGTACCACTTGAATGCTTTTTGCAGGTTTAAATCTTTCAACCCCATTTGACCCCTTTCCCAGGTCAAAAAAGTGGATTTTTGGACTATTTATATGTTTTTCAACATTCAGGAAAGCCTGCAGCCTCTCCAAATTGACCTAGTTCCAACCCCATCTGTGTAGAGAGGATTTAGGTGGGAAACTAGTCTTCCAATGGAGGAGAGTTGTCCTGGTACCTGTCCTGGGCATGCTTGGCTAATTAATACCCTTCACAATCCCTCATACAGGTTGTGCATATGTCACTAAGCCTCTTTGAAATAATATAAAAGACAATAAATTGCTTTCAACACTTTATTGGGGTTCTCTTAGTTAACATACAATGCACTACTATTAGGTAATACCTAAAGCTATAAGTGCACACCAGAGTCCTGCACGGTGTAGTTAAAAGTTATCTGCGTTAGTCGCGTGTCGAGCGCGGATAGCTATGGTTAGTAGTCATCCTAACGGCAGGTTATAACCGCACCGGCCAGTGTGATAATATTTTCAACTCATATAACGTAACCATTGACTAACTTGTAGTTAAAATAACTACACTACCTGCGATTATACCGCGTTCTTATCGGAAAAATAACGTTTGCTTCTTTCTTATCTGTTTTATGAGTCACCAAAATGTACTGATGACACACCTACAGAACTGAAGCTAACTTACCGCTGCATCGGCAGGTAGTTGTAGTTAGTTATTTGTCAGTTGCGCGCACCGACAAAACTAACTACAGTTAGTAACGTGTAGTTAAATTAGCCAATAGCTTCGGCGGTTATCCGGCTATTTTAACTACACCGTGCAGGACTCTGGTGCACACACATCCGTGCAGTTCTACCCCAGACTTGTTGTCCCAACATCTGTCCAGAGGAGCGATTACTCTAAGCAACCTAAGACAACTGCAAAGCGCACACAGCCGGCTGTTCCAGTCATCGCTGCATCTGATGGAACTAATCCGCTAGATAGCACTGCACCATCAGTATTACTGACAACCGAGGGCATATATTCCCTGCTATGCCGAGTACTTTGGGTCCTCATTTACCCTCTACATTTGATCTCTTTTCAGGGTCAAAAGAAGTGGATTTTTGTACTATTATACATATATTTTTCGGTGTTAGGGAAAGCCTGCAGCCCCTCCAAATTGACCTAGAGTGTCCAAATTTTTACAGTACAATGAGAGGATATGCCTGAAGTGTCCTTTACAATTTTTGACCTTCCAACCCCATTTAACCCCTTTTTTGAGTTTAAAAAGTGGATTTTTGGACTATTTCATGTGTTTTATTCAACTTTTAGGAAAGCCTGAAGCCCTTCCAAATTGACCTGGAGAGTCCAAAATTTTCACAGTACAATGAGAGGATGTATTTGAAGTGCCTTTTGTAGTAGGTTTCAACCGTCCAACCCTATTTGACCCTTCTGAAGGGTCAAAACAGTGCATTTTCAGACTATTTTACCAATTTTCATGTGTTACACGACCTTTAGGACAGCCTGTAACTCCTCCAAGTTCAAAGTGACCTGAGCCGTCAAAATTTTCACAGTACAATGGGAGGGTATCGCTGAAGCGCCTTTTTCAGGTTTCAACATTTCTAATATCATTTTAATTTTTTAACTAATAAACACCGCCATCGTGTTTGAAAAGTCTGCAAAGTTTTCTGTGCAAAAATTAGGCTCTTGCGTAGCGGTGGACTTCTACGATTTTTTTTATTGGCTAGGACTAATTTGGACAGCCCAAGTCAATTTAAGGTGGTTGGAGCATGGAGGTGAAACATAGAAGGAAGAATCCTTATATATTAAAAGAATTTGTTGAAAATCATTTTTTACTCTTGAAATGGGATGTGGAGGACCTTTTGAATTTCCGATTCCAATACAGTATTAGCCAATCATATTTTACCGTAAACTGCATTTTTTTGGCGGAATTCCGGAGACGTTATCCGCTTATGGAAATAAATTGCAAGTTTGTTGGTGTTTAAATTTCGGATTTTTTTTTTCATTTCGCAAACGAAAGAGGACACGTTTCGCTTTCGAGTCGGCTGTTGTGTTTGAGGAATCCAAGTTAGTAGCACGTAAGTAAGCGAAATCACGAAATCGAAAACGCAAAATTGAATTACCCAGGATGTTAGAGTATGGTAGAGGGTGCGTTCAGTACGTACATTACGTATATACTCATACTCGTACGATGTCTGTAAAACGCTCTACACACGTATCTTTTTTGAGTCGTCGGTTTCGCAAAGCAGCCGAGGCCAGGCAAGAAGTGCAGCGCGGTAAACGAGCAAATTACCACTTTTGCAAGCGTTTTATTCGGCGTGTACTCGCAGATACTCGTATTTCCTTCCGGTGATTTCTTAAAATGCCGTTAATCTTTTCATTTTATCTAGCCTGCTGTGGCCCGGGCTCAGGCATGACGCTTTAGTTCGCACCGCACGCTTTTGGGCCGCGGCGAATTAATTTAAAACTCGCCTCGGTTTCATTTTAAGTTAGACGCGTCCGCGCGTTCGTCGTTCATTCTCTTTCGTCGTCGTATAGTAAAACTCGCGCCGCTAATAGTTGAAATTTATAAAAGGCGAAATTTTCCCAAAATTAAAGCCACCCGGAATTGTGTTTCTTATTTACGAGCTCGGTACGAAGTACGAAAGCGGCGCCGCGCCGCTTCTGAATCTCCCCGATAAACTAAAGACATCGGATACGTTGTTGTACTTGTACCTCTGCTGCTGAATATTCTTCCTCCTACGCATTTTCCCTCTATACTTAATCTTTTGTAATTAGATCTTTTTTTTCTCGTGCCTGAGGTACACCCGTTAATTGAGCGGAATGAATCCTCAGTGTGTTCAATTAGGTTATTTTAAAGCGTTTTGGTCATTTTTAAAAATATTTTGTCACCATTTTGATCAAAAAGTCATCTGAAGTATGAGTTGAAAAAAATTAGTAGGCCTATTGAGAAATGTCAAGAATTTCAATTTTAGGTATGAAATCGATAATATGTTAAGAATGTTAGTCAAAACTCGCGGGGTGGTCAGGTGGGTCGTTTTTTTCGATTTTTTCGTTTTTTTTTTTTTTAGAAATGTTATGAAAATTATACCTACTTACAAAGGGAACCTTCTGAGTTTGACACTCTCCGATTCAAACGAAAGCAAGCTAGATCAAAAGAACATCGTACTTAAACTTATTTTAAAACCCCTGTAATCAAAATTTCGAGTTCTAAAATTCATTTTTGGATTTTTGCCGAATTTTTGAGTATCGCAGAGAAAAATGTATTGCACTTTTTACTATAAATCATAAAATTTTGGATGGACTCTGAAAAATTGATAATTTTTACTATAAATTTAACAATTCTTTCTTTAAATTATAATAATTTTTGCAATTCATTTTGAGAGAAATTACTATATTTTACAGAAAAATCAAAAATGACTATAATTTTATTTGCAGTGAAAATTGTCAAATTTTCGGAGAGTCCATCCAAAATTTCATGATTTATCGTAAAAAGTGCAATAAAAATTTCTCTCAGTGTAGGTACCTATTTAAAAAATTCAAGGAAACTGTTTCGAAAGTAATTCTAATTTTTTTAAATTGTGGTACGTATAAATTTTTTGAGAAAAGTGAACCAATGTGGATAATTCATTCAAATCAACTCCCAAACATCAGCAACCTTTTAGTTTTGGGTCATTCTAGAGCCTCCAAAGATTTTTCAAATGTCTCCACAAAGCTCTAGCCCTTTCAAAACGATTTGAAATTTCTGAAGAAAATTGAAAAATTGCCGGAAGCTCCAGCACGACCCAAAACTGGTAGTTGTTAAAGTGTAAGAGTTGAAGCAAAGGAATAAAGTATCTACATTTCTTTTCACTGTGCTCAAAAAAAATCAACTTTGAAACAGATTTTTTGAATTTTAAAAATTTCTCAGTAATTCTTCAAAAATCCAAATTTATAAATGAAACATGATGTAGAAATTCAATTTTTAGAACTACCAAGATCCAAGGAATCTAACAGTCTTGCTAATCCTGCGTTTATCCTGTCTTTTGTCGATATGTCCTGCTAAGTCCAGCTTTTTTTTCCCAATCAGACTTCAAATTTTCAATTCATTTCCTTTTTTTTGTAGAATTTTGAAAAAATGTTGTTGGTTTTCCCACTTGACTGATGAAAGAATTTTGCGTAAAAATAATTTCTAGCAGGTGAAAATTTTTTTTAAATTTTCAGAAAATTTTCCTCTCTCGTTTCACATGTACAATAACTAATTTGTAACAAATACGTTGAAAAAGACAATAATAATTTCATTCAAAACGCTCAAAACTAGTTGAAAAATTTGAAAAACTAAAAATTGATGCGGTAAAAATATTATTAACCCTCCCTCCCCTCCATAGAAAAAATATTGAAAACCCTCATAACACGGGAAAAGTGAAAAATGTTGGGGTAAAATTTTGACCCCCCCCCCTCGCATCCGTCACCAAAAAAATCGTGAAGTGTTTTCGAAATGCTTCGCACATGAAAAATTGATATGGTAAAGATATTTTTGACTTACTCGTCTCTCTCCTTTGAAAAAATCTTAGAATGCCCAAAGACATTAAAAAACAGAAAATTGATGTGTAAAATGTTGTACCTCTATCCTCCCCCCTCTCCCATTAAAATATCCTGCCAAAATTCTTGCCTGAGTCCTGCCTTTTCATTTTGAAATTTTGTTAGACACTTTAAGATCATCCGTGCTCAAAAATTGTTTTTCCCCTTTTTAAAAAAAATCAAAAATATTATTCAATTTCTGTGTGTTAAAAAAAAAAAAGTAATATGTAGTGTGCTACGCACACTAAAAATATTTTTGAACCGAGGACATTGAAACGGATCCATTTTCGAATTTTTTTCGATATTTGATGGACTGTGCCCTAAAATTCATTGCGAAGGAGCAATTAAAAAAACGAAGTAAAAGTTGAAACTTTTTGTTCTCATAGAAATTTGGAAAATCGGAATACCCACCTATCAATATTTTTTTTCAAAAAAAAGTATGTATTTTTTAAAAATTGTTTCTAAAATGATGAAAATTAAAACTAAAAATATCACAGAAACAGATACAATTTAAATGACACCAATGATCAATTTTTCTAGAAAAATATGATTTCATTTCTCAGTATGTAAGTATAGTGCGACATGATACATTACTTATTCATGTGAATATTTTTATTTTTAGTTTTCTAGATCGATTTCCATCTAAGTTGAGTAGAAAAGCGAAAATTGACAAAAAAAAAAAAAAGAAAAATACTGAAACATAAAATTGTGTTGATAGCTATAAAATAATCCAGTCGAGTTAGTTGAAGTAGCTATAGCTTCGTACACTTCGTTCACTCCTGTTTTCTTATTTTTTCGCTGTCAAAAAAAAAAAAAAAGAGATTAGGCATCTACTAACCTGCTATCTACTTACCTGTCTTTAATTTATTCATTCCGGTTTATTATTTTTGAAAATAAGATTTTAATTGCGTTGAAGATTTCCTCTATTTAGTTATTTTACGTGCACCGAAAAATATCAACGAAAGCTTCATTTCACAGCGAACGATTTCTTTTTCTGTCCAAAAATTATGATTTTTGTAACACTTCGTGTATTTCGGTTCTCATTAAGTTGCATCTAGTTACGTTGTATGTAAATTATATCGATAAATGGTGTTCAATTTGAATTCGAATGAAGGAAAAATTCATCTTGATGGTGTTTTTTTTGTTTTCATTTATTTATAGTCTTTGAAAATTATTGTATGCTTTGGACGAATTTTGTGAGAATATTAAAGCGGCGGTTTTGCTTTTTTTGGAAGTTGATTTCCCGATGGCAAATTTTATTATTTTTTTTAAAAATTTTCAACGTTGAGAATTTTGCAAAAGTTGACCCGATTTCCTAAAAATCTAAAATTTTGTTTTGTACGCAGAATTTAATTAAATTTGTATAATTAACTTTTTTTTAGTAGAAAATTTTCAATTTAATTAATGTTTTTGTTTTTATTATTGTTACAGGCTTCCGAGATGATCGACGTGTTGCAAGAATGCAAAACTATATTGAGCTATTGCGAGAAAAATATAGATTCCGGGGATCGTGAATTATTTGTAAAATGCGCGGACGTAGTGAAAACATTCCAATCAAAAGAACCGTTTACATTGTTCCGTTTATCAATGTACTTTCATCGTTATCTTCAATGGAAATGGCTGGAAAGGTATCGTACCTACTTGAGTTTTATTTACATAAACTGTAGTCCACCTTATATTTATATGCAAAGACTGACGTATGACTAAACCGTGTTGTGTGTACTTTACCTCTTCAGTTTTCGCCATCATCGCGCTATAAAGGTTGATAAAATTTTTCGAATTCTATCCGGCGAGGGGGCAGGAAGGGGGAATAAAATCGAATACGTCATTATGTAGGTAGAGGTACCTGGTACTGTATACGATAATTCGAGTTAAATTGATAATAAATTCTCTGGCTTGTGCGCGAATTTCAAACCAAACGCACAACAATATTCCGAATATTATATTTTTAATGTATGCGACATTGCTACGTATAGAGGTATATACGAGTACGTATTTGTACGTATATTTTTAGTGACGTAAATACTGTTATATCTGGTTTCAGTTTTGTTTTTTTTCTCGCGTCTGTGTATACCGTATACCTAATAATGCATATGAAGCACGTCGTGCGGTCGTTAATTCCAATTGATAGACGATTTTTTTTCCTTTTTATATAAAATGGAAAATTTTTAGTCTCGGGTTTGCTTAATTTAATGTCGAGATGATCGGAAATCTAGAATTTTGGCGAGAGTTGATTTCTGAGCTGTGAATGTACAATTTTGATTTTCAATTTTTTTTATGGTTAAAGGTTCAGTGTAACGATCTGTTGAAAATATTTTATGGTCAATATTTGAGTGATTATAAATTATGGGTTGAAGGTTATTACGGGTTTTCTTCGCCATCAATGACTTGTGGTTAGATCATGGGTTTCTTTTCATACGAGGAATTAAACATCATTGATCGTGTTGATGTTCGCTGTAACTAACATTTTATCATCTAAAATATTCAAAAATGTTGTTTCCCGGTGAGCTTTTATGCAGGGAAAAAACTGATTTACCCTGATTTTCATTTTGGAAGTTTTCAAAGGTGAGACTCGCCTTTGTAGTGTTGCTTTCCTTTGCAGGTGGTTTCAATAAGCTGTATGATTTTTTTAAAACTTTACACGCATCGCATTTTTCCAAGTTTCGAAGAAGCAGGGAGAAGTTGTTGGGTTGATAACACCCCCCCCCCCCTCAGAAGGCACATCCGAATGCTCAATTCAGCCTCCTAGGCTGATTTTGAGAAGCTGAGGGCGTGGAATAAAATTTAAATCTGTGAAAAGAAGTACGAAAATCCACTTTTTCGTTGCCTAAAAGGGGCCTTGGGGAGTGTTGGGAGTTGAAAAGTTGAAATTCCTGGGAGGTATATCTCCGATGAAATCCAAATGTAGGCAGGAAGAGGTAGGTATGTGTCAGTGTTAAATTTGAGCTTTTTGGGTCAATTTAGAAAGATGGGAGACTTGCCACAAGTTTTTTCAAAGCGAAAATATTGACTTTCTTTCCTACCAATTGATCCGGAACCCTGTTTTTTTGGATATGTTGTGCCACTTCTGATTTATTTTTGATAGGTATTTTTCCATTTTTGACTTTTTATGTGGTTTCACACTCTTCCCCCCTTCATATTGTAAATGGACTCTGTGGCCTCGCTCAAAAGTCTATTACATTCGTGGAGTGTAACAAGAAAAAAAAACGCAACCCCCCCCCCCCCCAAAAAAATCCTGTTATAATTTGCGTTTGAAGATTATTCAAGTGTTAAAAAATATTAAATTGCAGTTTGGAAGGTTGGAAAATTTCTTTAGTGAGTAAAAATTGAGCTTAAATGTTGAATTAGGGACTCGAAATGTTTTGAAATTCTCGCAATCTTTTTCTTTCAGAAATTTGGTTTGACCATCCAGATCTATAGCTAATTACTTCTATCAAATATGAATAATTCCACCGTTAAAATTTCTCCAACAGAGAAAATTTTTGTTTTGAAAGACTATATAACTCATGATGTTCTCATAAGCATTTGAAAAAAGTGAGAATTATGTTTAAAATAAGGTACCAACAATGACCAACATTCGTCTACATTTCTACTCAATATTGAGATGACTAACTCATTCGAAATAAACATAAAAATTTGTAACGAAAAAAATAAAAACAAAATTATTGATTTTCAAAAGTTGCATTTTTTCAGCTTTTCATTTCGAATCGATTTTTTTTCCTTCAAATTCTAAAACACATGCCTACAAGGTTCTGTATAATGATTTTTCTTATGAATTGATTTAATGCAAACAGTTGCGATTCTGATTTTCAAAATGTTTTTGTTCGTACCATGTCGTTTATACGATGCTCGCAGCTAATATTTTTTCCCACCCGAAAATGACATCTTCTTGTTAGCTGAAATTTGAGTAATGGGAATGGCTCATTTTCAAAAATCGTTTTAGTTACATAGGAGGTATAGAAGATGTAAGTATATGGATGTTCTCGTGTGTAGATGAATGAAAAAATACGACGAAAAACAATGGTACGAGATAACTTTCTGAAAAAATTCTTCTGGCTGGGGTTTGACGTAATCTCGTCTCTCGTCGTTTTGTTTGAATAAAAATATTTACCTGGAGGTGATTGGTTTTAGTCGTCGAATTATTCCACAAAAATGGAAGTTATTGCGAAACGAACAAATCTTATGCACGAATTGAGGACGTCGTCGTTGACGAAAATGAAACCTTTTCACGGTTCGAAAAACATGATTTACGTAGGTAGGTTAGGTAGTTTTTGGTAATATTTTGTTTTTCTTTTCCCTTTGCCCGAGTAGAGAATCCTTGGGTTTGTCTTATCTTCCCAAAAAATTGTCTACGATTACCTCGAATTTAGCCTGAACCTGACTCGAATTGATTTTTTTTTTCAAATCTAACCCCACTTTCCCATTTTTACGAGTATAATCGTTTTTCTAATTATTCCTTTGGTACCGTCTACCTACTCGGCAGTAAATCCAAGACTGATGTTGATGGAAAAGAACGAAAGAAAGACGGGAAAAATAGCTATATTAAAAACTTTCTCTCAGAGGTATGATGTATTTGTTTTTTCGTTTTATAAAAAACGATTTTTTTTCTCTCTTTTTTATACCTCTTCTATCTCGTCTACATAAATTAACGAAATTAATTTCAGTTATATCAAAGCGATGTAATTAGCTTTGTTATTTTTAGTCGTTGTCGTCGTCCTATTTTCTATGTATAAAATTTACGATACTGTTATCTTGAATGTCTACCATTTAGTTTTTAATAAAGCCGGATCATTATTTCAAAGAGAGGCAGAATTTCATCGTCGAAAAGCGCGCGAATTTTTACGTGACGGTGATGGACAGCTTATATCCTTTAATTTTGCAGTTCCCTCTGCTCCCCTGTGGACCTTTTGTGTCCAGCTGGGTATGTTCGTTGACAAAATTTTAGCTGGATTTTTCCATCGAAATGGACGCACAGGTTGAAGAATAAATGTGATAATGCGAATTGATAATATAATAGAGGTATTATCCAACCATCTGCCTGTTACTGTAGCCATCAAACTGGTAAAATTGAGCATTTAGAGGTGTTAAACTGTATGGGGTTTGTGAAAAATCTATTAGAAATCGAAAAATTGTATCAAAATCGGGTAAAAATTTATCGAACATCGAAATGCGTGTTTTTGAGAACTTTCCATGATTCGTATAATTATTATTTCAGAATTTTTTTTTTTTGCAATGGAAGAAGGCACAGGATTTATCAGATGTTACAATAGAGTGAATTGGAAATTCTTCGTTCTTCGACTGAAAAAAAATCAGGTAGGAAAATATGAAAAAAGACTGAAAAATGGTGAAATGTATATTCAAATATGTTCACCTCATCATCAAAAGATGAATTAACAATAAACATGAGACAAATGGTTTATTGCAGAGGGCAGTGGCAAAGATACAAAAAAATAAAAAAAAATAGAAAATGGAATGCAAGTAATACTTGATATTGAATCGATGTAAATCACATAATCAATAATTATTTTTTTTTAAACAATATCGATTTAAATAGTGGTGAATTTCCATTCTCGTTGACAAAATGTCGGTTGAAATTTGAAGCCATAATATGTCTGGAAACGTTTCTTTTACTTATTCAGTATTGTGTGAATTATGTATGTCTGAATCAGGTTTGACGTCATCATGAATGGAAAATACCATCAAACGAGTTGAATTTCTTCTCAGGACGAATAGGTAGCGTATTTTCTTACACTTGAGGGTAATTATATTTTGAGAAAATCGAAAACCAAAATTACTCGATCGTCTTAGCAGATAAATTCGATTAGCAATCGCCCGAGGTAATTTACGTAGCATATACCTATCGTCGCATATCTCTCGTTAATCTCAATTCACGCAGGGGAAAAAAAAGAAATGAGTTTCTCAATGACACGACCAAGATAAATTACGCACGTAGGAAATATTTCGCGAAGAAATGACCCCAAATAGGTGTATATGTAGAGGTAATAACGATTAAAGGTATATCTGTGCTGGACTCGGTATAAGAGCAAACTGTATCTATAGGTCTATAAGTTGGGTGATTTTACACATGAATAGTACGCTAATTACAATAATCAAATTATCGCGTGCACACGATTAGAATCTCTGTGGCATGTGTGTGCAGTGTACACATAGGCCAGCTCGCTGCACACATACGTAACGCACAATTGCTTGTCGTTTATCGTACCTATATTAAAAGTTTTCGCCATTTGGTAAAGTGTATATATGTGGACGAAGGACAAACCACAGAGGCTGAGTAAAAACGACTCGTTGATAAGTTTAAATTACAGCCTTTAGTACGGGCTGGTATAATTACTACGTACACATTATAAAGAGTTAAAACTGAAGGGAAAAAAACACCTCGCGGTTTGGTCACGTTTATTACCTACGATGAATGGTTAATGAACGAAATAATTAAAGCGAGATTATCTGCAGCATTTAAATATATTTGTTTTTTTTTCTATCTCTCTCTCTTTCTTGTCTGTTTTTCATTCTGCAAATCAACCACCAACAGTCAACCGGTTACCTACAAGACATTCCGAATGTACAGAGTATTGGGCAAAGGAGGGTTCGGAGAGGTATGCGCTTGCCAAGTACGAGCCACCGGCAAAATGTACGCTTGCAAGAAATTAGAAAAGAAGAGAATCAAGAAAAGAAAAGGAGAACCGATGGTTTTAATCGAGAAACAAATTTTGCAAAAGATCAATTCCA
Organism: Planococcus citri; assembly: GCF_950023065.1. Lineage (NCBI taxonomy): Eukaryota > Metazoa > Arthropoda > Insecta > Hemiptera > Pseudococcidae > Planococcus > Planococcus citri. The sequence goes on along the minus strand of NC_088679.1, from coordinate 21,494,806 downwards.
GATTTGTTGTAAGTATTGTTTTATTTCATAAAAATATTGAAAATGGTTTAAAGGGTCAATGGTGTCGGATTCTGATTGACTGCTGAGAATGTGCTGAAAATGAAATTCTGCACAATTTGCATGAAATTCGTGAAAAAATTGAAATTTTGTCTACTTATTTTTCAAAATGAAATATTTTGATAAAAATTGAGCCAGTGTAACTTCAATTTTGAAACTATGCAAAAAAAAAAGAGGCAAATTACAGATCAATTAATTTCTGTTCTATCGATTATTCATCCCTTTGAAGTTTCACAAGGAAGGTAGGTAGGTATCCCAAATGGCAAAAAAATTGAACCGGGCAAAGCGAGATCAAAAGAGCATGCAAAAATACATCACCTGCCAAAATCCCAAGTGCTGAAGTGCATTTTTCGATTTTTGGTAAAATTTTAAATACCAAAGGCCCAGAAATGTAAAAAACCCAAAATTTCACCAAATTGACCTAGAAAGCTGAAATTTGGTGCGTACCCCATTTTTGCCCCTCCAAATCGATTGAACGCAGTTTCGAACAGTTCTGAGCAGTTCTGGAGCCTCCAGCAACTTTTTAGAAATTCCAAGTTTTCAAAAAGTGTCATAAAAATTGTAAAAATCAACAATATTGCACGCATGAATGTAATTTGGTGATTGTTAGTGACCCATTTGACCGCTTACCCGCCATTTTTCCAAAATCGATTTATGCCAGTTCAAAACCATTTATAAATTTCTCCAGCGATTTCACCCTTTAAAAATTTAACAAATTCACTGTGCCTGTGCCCTTTGTCGAAAAAAATGAAATTCAGCTTATACCATATTTTCGACATGCTGAGTCCACTGAAGATGATCTTGAAGCAGCAAATTGAACTTCAGCTTTACCAAAATTATACTCAATGAAGTTGGAAAGCTGGAAATGTTTTTATATTCTTAATTTCAACGTGTCGAGTCGTTTAGGATCGTTTCAATCAGTCATGGAGATTCAAGCAACTTCTTAGAAAATCCAAATTTCCAAAAAGTGTCAAAAAACTGTTCAGACGAAATATTTAAAACGCGATTGGGACCTGTTAGAGACCCTTTGACCGATTATCCGCCAATTTTCCACAAAATTGGTTTCTGTTTCTTCTGAACTATATATTTTTCGTGAAGTTTCAGTAATGAAATCGTTGGAAAATTTTTGAAAAAATGGTGTGTAACAGGGTGTTTAACGGTCGTGAAAGTCACGAAAAAGTCATAAATTTTGCTCGAAACACACTTGAAAATTTTTTAAAAAGCTCATAAAATTTAAAAAAAAATAAATAAAAATTTGTTCAAAAAATTACTGAAATACCTACTTGCCTTTAAATAAAAAAAAAAATCCTCGCAGTTTCAAGTTATTTAATTTTTTTTGGTGGGGGAGGGGGATTTTCATGCGGTAAAAATGTTAATTTAGCCCGTTTTTATGGCATTTTTCAACATTTTAGAATTTTTAAAAAATTGCTTAAAGCTCCAGAACGGATTGAAGCAGCCTCTAATCGATTCAGCATGTTGAAATTATGATACCTATAAAAGTAAATTTTAGCTTTCAAATTTCAATGGGTAACATTTAGGAAAATTTCAACTTTCAAAAATGTGCTGAAGGCACTATAGAGCTGATCAAAGTGGCTTCATAAGCGTTTCCAATGAATTTGAAACTCGAAAATAGGTTACATGTCAAATTTCCGCTTTCTACTTTAATTTGGTAAAATTTTGATTTTTTTTCGAATTTTTGACTCTTTGATTTCCAAAATTCACCAAAAATCGAAAAATGCGCCAAAGTTTCTGAAATTTTGACCGATGGTGTGTTTTTGCATTCTTTTAATTTAGCTCTGTCTGGTTCAAAATTTTTTCTTCAAGTCGAAATTCATTTTTCATGCAAAAAGTTAATCTGGAAAAGAAGGGTAAGGGGTTGAATCACCACAAGTTAATTGTTTCCTTCGTACGTAAATAACCCTCTTAGGTTAGAAACAAGAATAATTGGTATTTAAAAAAAAAAAATAAATAAATAAAATAAACAAACGTGTTTCTCCAACCCCTTAACTGTAGATCTAAAATATGATTTTAGCGCCCATCATCACATTCCTACCTTTTTTCAGTACAATGTGATTTTTAGTTCAATCTTGAACAATTCCTGATCAAATGAATTGAAACTGGGTGTGTAAGTAAAAATTCCCAGTACAAACGTCATTCAGATAAATTAGTGCAATCTTTCATGGCTTATTTTACTTCAAAATCAATTTTGAAGTTTTAAAAATGACTCTCCCCGTCCCCCTCTGCCTCTCGTTACCAGTTATGAGTTGACAAAATAAATTTTATGAATATCTCTCAATGTTCCTACTCCTCAGCAGTAAAATGTTCAGAATGTTTCAAGCTGTGTAAGTGTGTAATCTACCTAAAGATTGAAAATGTGTGTTTCGACTGCATTTTTCGAACTATAGTACATACATAAAGTAGAAAAGGTACAGTCTTTTCGATTGTATTGTCATTATCGTCATATTTTCGAATCAGGGAGTTGAATTACCCAAATTTTCGTTCTTTTCGTAATAATTGTGCCTTAAAGATTAGCTTCTTTTCCGCTTCGAAATCCATAATTTTTCGCTAACATCCGATATCAAAATATCGAACCTCTTTCTTTCCTCGACACTTTTGAAAAACATTTCAAGTCTGGCAAAATTTTCGTTTTCATTATCTTCGCATAGTGTTCCTGACACTGGAACCACAATCAAAAATGTATAATAACCTCGTATACGTAAAATATACCTTAAATACGACTCGAAGCATTTTAGCTTTTCTTATAGCTTCTTTTGCCTTTATGAAAGGATTTTTAAATTGTTATTCGTGTACTTTTTTCAAGCTTTCAATTTAGGTTAAAAGTTGAAATTTCAATAATCCGAACATGCCTGTTGGGGATTTCCATGTTCTGTTTTTCATTCCCCCTCCCCTTAGCGATTTCCGCAGCGTTGTGTGCTTTGAGAGGGATTTAAACGATATGTTGACTGCTTATTTTTTTTGGTTGCAATTTTCGTCGTATCTTGAATAGGTATACGAATTTTCTCTTCTTCTTTCATTCGCTCGTTCATTAAATTCACTATCACGACTCCTTCGCCGGAGTGTTCATATTTTACCTCGCGAGTAGAAAATATGTATGTACGAACTAACTTAGGTACAGTGAGCTCGTATTATTCTAAAAATAGAAAATTAGAAAACATTGAAACACTTGGTATTTGCAGTGCTTGCTCTTATTGCGTAAATGCCTACGCAATCGACGGCAAATATTATCAATTTATGATTTCCGGCTGATGTATTGACATTCGTCGTGGGTTACTGCTTCCTTTCATTGTCAGTTTTCGAAATGATACATCGATCAGGCGTGCTGTGCGGAGCGTTGTGTGATTTTTATTCTTTCTTCATCGCGTATAGAAAATACGAACGAGTATCCCGGTTTAAAACTTTTTATCACTTTGTTTTGGCGCAGGTTGTTTTCTCGAAGTTGTTTCTACCTCTTTAAGGAGAACACCTTCATTGAATAGAAAAGTATGATCCCTAAAACGTCAAAATTGTCCCGTTATGTGCCTATTTCTTTTCTAGTCGATGGAAAAATTTACATATGAAAGAAGTATAGGACGCGATTTCAAAAGGAAAGGATATACCGTAGTATCAAGAAACGTAGGTACCACCGAAGGGGGAAAAATAAACAGCGAAAAGAAAGAAAGAAAGGAAGGGGAAAAAATCGCTGTATTCTCTATTCTTATACGCTGCTACATGGACAGTTACGAAAAGTTATAGGTGTTGTAGAAAGGTAAATCGATATATAGAAAATTTTATATTTGGACACGTTTTACACGACATTATTGACAAGGTCGTCAATTCAATGAGCCCACAACAAATATATTAAGAGGTAGGAAGTTGAAAAACGAAAACCTCGCCGTTTCTATAATTACATCCGAAAGCACGGCCAAGGTGATCACACCTCTGCATTATGCGTGCTGCTGTGGCTGTGGCTGCGGCTGCGGCTGCTGCAACCGCATCATCGCCATCGTCTGTTTTGAAATTCGTCGCCTGTCGATGTTAATTCGCGAATTTGATGATTTAGTATACAAGGTGTCCCGTATCGTACTCTTGTGGTATTTCAAATTTGAGTATACAAGTGAGCTTGTTCAATGACAAACTATGTACTCTATGGATTAGATTTCTCGAGTAAAAAATTGTTATGGAGGTAATTTTTTGAACTTGGGAAAAAATGTTTTCACCGTATGATTCTAATTCACTTCAGGCTTAATTATAAATTTTAATATGGAATAGAGGGCTTCGCATTACTTCACCTGCCAAAATTTCAAATGCTTCGGTGCATTTTTCGATTTTTGTTGAAGTTTTGATAATCTTACGAGTATATTTTGAGCATACGAAAAACTCAACAATTTTACCAAATTTGACCAAGAAAACCTAAATTCGGGTTTCACCCCATTTTCAACCCCCTGATTGATTGGAAACGATTTTGAAGTCGAGCAAAATTATTAAAAGTTGGAAACGGATCAAATTTTTACCAATGAAGTTGGAAACCTACCATTCAGTTTATACCCTAATTTCAACGTGCTGAGTCGATCAGAAATGTTTTCAAGCGTTTCTGGAGGCTCCAGCCATATTTTGGAATTTCCTCCAAATTTTCGAAAAATTCATACAAAAAAATTGTCTAAATTGATTTGAAAAATTCATTGTGTTCTTTCCGTTTGACAAAAAAATCTGAAATCCTATTTTCGCTTCAAGTCGAGTCCTTTTTAGATGGTTTTAAGACGGTTTGGAACCTCCAGCAACTTTGTGGAAATTCCAGTTTTCGAAAAAACGTCAAAAAATCTGCTCGTTTCTACTTTAGCTCGTATTATAAACGCGATTCCTGGACTGTTTTTGTGGCATTTTTTGGAAATCTGGAATTTCCAAAATATGACCGGAGGTTCCAGAACGATTTGAAACTTCCTTTGATCGAGTCAGTGTGTTGGAATTGTGGTGTATAATTATGTAAATTTTAGTTTTTCAACGAACCATTTTCAATCGTCTCGGGAGGGGGGGGCAAAGGACAGGAGGGTCTAAAATAGGGGGCCTTTCAAAAATTCTAACAAAAATAATAGCAGAAATGTACTCAGGTCTAAGAACAAGAATTATCACAGATAAAACAGGGAGATATTTTGCTGTCAAAAAAGGGGTAAAACAAGGAGACCCACTCTCACCAGTATTCTTCATCAGTGCCCTGGAAAATATTTTCAGGAAACTTGAGGAGAAGTGGAAAAACAAAGGAATATTAATAGGAGGGGAAAGAATTACAAATCTAAGATTCGCAGACGATGTAACCCTGGTATCTGAGGACATAGAAGAGTTGAAACAGATGATCAGTGACCTAAATGAAGTAGGAAAAGAAGCAGGGCTTAATATTAACATGACTAAAACAAAAATTCTGACTAGAGACACTGTAACCAACATAAAAATAGGAAATGAAAAAATAGAAAAGGTAACAGAAGCAGTATACTTGGGTCAAATAATAGCTCTGGAAAACAGTACAGAAAAAGAAATAAACAGAAGAATCACATTAACATGGAAAAAGTACTGGTCTCTTAAACACATATTCAAAGGTCCATTTTCAAATTATCATAAAAGCCAAATTTTCAACTCTTGTGTCGCCCCAACCCTAACATACGGATCCCAGACTTGGGCTCTCACAAATAAATTGTCAAAAAGAATTGAGGTAACTCAAAATGCAATTGAAAGATCAATGTTGAACGTAAAACCTCGAGATAAAATTAAGATAAGAACTATCAAAATAAAATTAAAACACAATCTCAATATGCTTCATTTGATTATTAGAAAAAAAATGGAACTGGGCCGGTCACGTCGGGAGAATGAGGGATGGGAGGTGGACCCATAAAGTAACCTTTTGGTACTTGGGACACAAAATAAGAAGAGCAGGTAGGCAGAGGGCTAGATGGGAAGATGATTTCAGAAGGTTTTTGGGGCATAAACAGTTTGGCAGACTAACTTTAGTGAGGAACGAGTGGGCACGTTTGCAAGAGTCCTTCGCCCAATTTCGGGTATAGCGGAGCTGAGTAAATTGTAAACATTTATTTTAAGTTAATCTGTAACATTTTATGTAAAGTCCGTTAATAAAGGTTATTTTGATTTTGAATACGGTTTGGAGCCTCCAGCAACTTTGTGGAAATTCCAGTTTTCGAAAAAACGCCAAAAAATCTGCTCGTTTCTACTTTAGCTCGTATTATAAACGCGATTCCTAGACTGTTTTTGTGGCATTTTTTGGAAATCTGGAATTTCCAAAATATGTATGACTGGAGGTTTCAGAACGATTTGAAACTTCCGTTGATCGAGTCAGTGTGTTGGAATTGTGGTGTATGATTATGTAAATTTTAGTTTTTCAACGAACCATTTTCAATCGTCTCGGGAGGGGGGGGGCAAAGGACAGGAGGGTCTAAAATAGGATATTTACCAAATTTTAGTTTTTTGGGTCGGTTTGGTGAAATTTTGATTTTTTCATTTCATTTTTGGCCCAGAAAAATCTGCAGTGCTCCCTATCCAGCTCCTCTATTTTGAAAGAAGTGAGAGACGATATGACACTGAAGAGTTGAATTTCAAAAAATAAACAGTTGATAAAATCCCACTTTTTACCCAAAAAATTGAGTACCCAAAAGTTCGTTTTTTTTCCTGCCAAAAATTACCAAAAAGTATCATTTTTTGTCAATTACTTCCAAAAAGTCATGCTTTTAGCTACAATTGTCAAAGTTCAGGGTTTCTACCAGGTAGTGAAAGTAGTGAAAAAGTAGTGATTTTCAGCTACATATTTTGTTCAAAATGTAGTGAAAAATGAAAAAAAGTGGAAAATCCGATTTTCCACACAAGAAAAATTTTCTAAAAAATGGCTCATTTGTTGACTTTTTTAGAACTTGAATTACATGTTTTTGAAAAATTTTGCCCTCGCTTCGCTCGGGCTATTTGCTCTTCTTTTTCGATATAAAAAACTTATTGTTCAAATTCAAGAAATGTTCGAAGTTTCAATCTGAAAAATACTCCCTTACCTCCATAAAAAAAACGTTTTCTTTTTTTAAAAATAATCATGAATCATTCAAGTTTTAAAATTTTGAAGCAAAAATAATAAACTTCTTCATTCATCACCCAAGAAAACAACGTTTTTATACCCCTCAAAGTACTAATTTTCGATAGCTTTTTCGAAAAATTGTTATATTTTTTTCCAAATGTTGTTCAAATTTCCATTAACGTTTTTTAAATTTTTATTTTGAAAAAATTGTTTAATTCGCCCAATTTCATTATAGTAACAAGAACCTTAAAGGTGAAAATACATACATAAAATGAAAACTTGAAACTACAAAATTATATTCTCGACATCCGCTTGCTTGAAAAAAATCTTAGGATGTTTAAAAATTTTAATGTCAAATTTGGCCTCGTGCACCCCCTCTCCCTCTTCCCAAGTGTTTAAAAAATGTCTTGCTAAAGTCATCTTTCATATTTATTGAAAGAATTTTACTCTCAAAATAGTTGATTTGTTAATTTTTCGAGTTTGCTCATTTTGTATTTTTACATGTACCTACTTACACATGAGAAATTGTAACACAAAAAAAATTTCTAATGAAACAAAAAAAATGAAAAATCGTTCTTGTGGGGGGGGGGGAGGGTTAAAATATTTTGGACGGCTGTAATTTTTTTTGAAAGGTAGTGAAAAGGTAGTGATTTTCGGCCAAAAAATTCCGGTAGACACCCTGAAGTTTCAAAAATTTCCGTTTTTTAGCAAAATTGTTGAAAAATTTTGCTTTTTGCCAAAAATTAATGCAAAGCCCTACCTTTTGCTGGAATTTATGTCGAAGTCTCTAAAAGTCTCGCCTTTTGTCTAAATTTCCAAGAAATCATTCGTTATTTTGACTTTGCTAAAAATCCCTGAAGGTTTCACTCTTTTCCAAAATTGTTCTAATGAGTCGCTGTTTAGCCAGAAAACCCTAAAAATTCTCTTTTTTCGCCGAAATTGTCCAAAATCTCGCTTTTTGTCAAAAATTGCAAAAATTCTCACTTTAAATGCCAAAAAATATCGCTTTTTAAAAATTTTAATGAAAAACGAAAAATCATGTTTTTTTATTGATCTTTTTCTGCATTAAAATGTTTTGCTCGGGTTTTGTCTTCTTTTTTTTTTTTTTTTTTTTTGGATAAGAATGAGTACAAGCTCCGAAGTCGCTCGCTTCGTTTGTATTTTTTTATTTTTGAATTTTTATTTTAAGAATAAGGTCTTTATTGTGCTCTTGAGGAGCTTTGAAATTTCATTTTGAGAATTACTTTGATTTCGACACGTCTACGTTTTCAGCTTCAAAACACTATATGCAATACGATTTATTCCAATTTTAATCAATCGTCAGATATAAGTATTCAAAGTTCAGTAGTTTTTGCAAAAAAAAAAACAAAAAAAAAACGCAAATGTGCCAAAATTATGAGAATATTATTGCCTCTACTCTCAAACAAGATGGAAATGATTTTTTTTTTTTTAAATCTAGGCCAATAAGAGGAAATCGTAAAAAAATTGATTGAAATGTGAGAACCTGACTTCATTTTAAGTGCCAGTTGATGAGCAATAAGCCTGTTTAAATTTTCTTGAAATAGCCAAATTATGCTGAAAATAAATTATTGAAATTACGTGTTCAAGCTTCTCCTCCCTCCCCCCCCCCCCCACAAAAAATTAAATAATTGAAAAAAATATTAGACCATGAGTTTTTATAATCTTCGAAAAATTTCCTGAAAATTACGAAAGGATAGTAAATTTAATTTTTCAACATCCACTATTAAAATTCCCTACTTCAACAGTCAGTAAGTTTTTATAAATTTTTGGTGATGGGTGGATTAAGAAACTGAAATGAGCTTTTTAATTTATTCAAATTAAATATTGAAATATATAATTACCTAACCCAAACTTCCGTATTCAAAACGAAATTTTGGAAAAAATTGATGATTTTAATTTTGAGACCGTTTCTAATCTAAATTAAGTATGAATTTATGATCAAAGCGAAAATCTTTTTTCTTCTAAAGTGTATGATTTTGAATCACCCGGTGGTTTGTTCAGAAAAATTTCTGTTTTGAAGGAGGGGGGGGGGGGGGTTCCAAATCCAAATTGCTCATTCGATGAATATTTTTCAAACTATCGTCGAAACGAATATTTATCAATATTATTCATCGTTACGTTAGTTGATTGCAAAATTCATGTATGTACACTGTACAGTACAAATGTACCTATATAAGTACGTTATCATAACGTTATCATTTTTTGTTATCTTGTTCCGTTTAAAATTTCTTCTATTTCAACGTATAATAACGTCACGTTGAAAAATACGAAATATAATAAAATTGAACTCTGGAGCGAATGAAATAATAAGAATGTAAGTATTTCAAGTTTGTCAACCTTGACCATGTAAACATCTAATCAAATGACCTAGTCCAACATCGGCTGTTTCTTATACTCTTACTACATCTTCAATGAATATAGAATGATTGCTTACGCTGCTTTGAAAAAAATCTACTCTTTCTTTTCGCCTTTATAAAATGAAAAATGGCGAGTTATGCAATTAAAAGGTTGCCTTTTTAATCATGTTATTTTCAATTTCATGTTACAGGTGAGCTTGGCGTATGCGTATGAGACGAAAGATTTCTTATGTTTGGTGTTGACCATTATGAATGGAGGGGATTTAAAATTCCATATTTACAACATGGGTAACGAGTCCGGATTCGATGTATCTAGATCGAGATTTTACGCTGCTGAGGTACGATCGATGGATACCTTTTTCTACTTACACGTTTGCCACGTCGTCGTCGTGTCGTCGTGTAAATACATAATAATATCGTTTAAATTAGTGATTTTTTTCATCTAAAACCAAGGTTGTTTGATTTCGCACAGGTTCTATGCGGCCTGGAGCATCTACACCTGCAAGGTATCGTTTACAGGGATTGTAAACCGGAGAATATACTATTGGATGATCTCGGCCACGTTAGAATATCCGATTTAGGTTTAGCCATCGAAATCAACGAAGGAGACACGGTTCGAGGACGCGTTGGCACCGTAGGATACATGGGTTGGTATTTTATCTTAAGGCTGCTGCGTGTACTAGTGTAGCTTATCGTTTCGCCAAACGTACGCCGCCGTAACCGTAAGTAAGACGCTGGCGAGATAAAACTTTTTTTTTTTTAATTCGTTCAAAAACTCGACATGTACCATCGTCGTCGTAAATTTTAACGTCTACGTAGACTTACGGTTACGTATGATGGCGCTCGGTACAATTTATCAAATATGTATGACTTTTCGCTACTCCTGCTCCAGCTCCTACTCTTGCCCGTATACGAGTAAAAGGAGTAATAGAATGAATAGCTTTGCCTGTGTAATAATTCAATTTGGATGAAATTCGTTCAATATTGTTTTATGTTTTTGGGGGTAATCGATTACTTGTGTGGTTTTTTTTCGTGAGCTATGAAGGGCTCCAATTACCATTTTTCAGATCTGCGTCATATTTTGACTCACTTTAGTATTCTTGATGAGTGTGGTTTTCGAGACTGAACCTCTTCGGACGGATTTGCTCGCATTTTCTAACGAACAAGTGCTGAGCATTTTTAATCAACCCCTTCTTTGTGCCACAAAGGTGTTCATTGGTGTAGATCTGAAAAATTTTCAAGTTTCCTCATTATTTTTGTTCGTCAAACCGCTGAAAAGGTGTAATTTCAGATGCTAAAAATCGCTATGAAATTGGAATTTTCATCTCCCCCTCCCTCCCTCCAACCTAACATATAAATCTACAAATTTTCACCAAATTACGTTTTTTTCAACTAACGAAAAATGTGTGTGTGTTTTTTTAAATTTTATGTGAAATTATTATTACCTTGGGGAAATCGATACTAATCTAAAGTTGTAAAGTAGGTATTACTCGTAAATTTAAAATTGTCCAATTGTTCACGTATTACCATAGGTATTGAATTTTTTTCAGAATAGGGTCAACAGTAGCCCACTCGTTTTAACGACATTAATTATTTTAAAGGTCGTTTTGCATCATTTTTATTACATTTTGAAGGGAAACGATGCTTCTTACAGAAAAATTGATCATGATCGAAGTCGTGGAAAATTGAATTTAGAATCGTGTGTCATTTTTTTGATAAAGCCAATGATATCTCAAATAATGCCGAAATTTTTTTTTTCAAAATTGGGGGTCTCGCCCTTTACAAACCGTTGTTGCAAAGGATTTCAAACTTTCATAGGGGTAATTTCAAATCAAAATTAACTGCATAACTTGGTTTATTTGAATGAAAAAAAAACTTCGATACGAGTGTATGAAAGCAGAATTGTAAAAATTGAAAATTAGGGCGATTCATTTGAAAAATTCATTCAACTGTGAAACTTGACGCCCCGAAATTTGTTGAAATCAACATTTTACACCATGTTTGAAATTTTTTGATTTTATTTTTCCAAAATTTGGGAGGTGGGAGAGCAGCACCAAGGAGTTGGATCTGAAAAAATACGTAAATAGATGTTCGAAGTCAGTATCTTTAAATTCAGAAAAATTGACTCGACACGCCATATTTTTGTATTTTTTTTGTGTTTGTGTGTGTTTTTTGAGAGAGAGGCACAGGACGCCAAAAGGTAGTTTGCAAACAAATGAATTGATATTTCAGCACCCTCTAAAGACGAACGATTAACGCACCTCAAATTATCTTTGGAATTTGACCCATATTTGTAGAACTGTTGAGGAGGGACGAGATGGTGGGAGGGAGGGGGGGTTGTTGTTGAGAGCATTCGATTGAAAAAAATTAGTGAATATTTGGACTCTTAGAATTAGTAACAATCCATATGCCACTTCGTGACTTCACCCTTGGCGAACTTGTTCCGAATTTCGATCCAAATTGTGCACCCGCCCCCTCCCCCCCGAGGGCTTTAAGATCTCATTTTGAAAACTGGTTTGTTGAAAAGAGGATGAAAAATTCATAAGGTAGCCTTTCAACTTTGGTTGAGCTTTCACTTCAAAAGTTCAGCTTTTGAGCTTTTCTGATTTTGAATTTTCGATCTAATCTATGTGAAAGGTCGTTAACCTCGGGATATGAGACGTCAAAGTTTGATAGTTTTGCAAGAAACCACCAAAGTGTGAAAGTTACGAGGCCCCCTCCCCTAATTAAAGGACTCGATTTTGTTTTTAGACCGAGTTGGTATGACCAAGCTTTTTTTTATTCTTCTTCAGTAAAATGCTAAAAATGATTACCGATTGATTCAAGATATCTAAGATGAGTTATAAATCAAAGTTCAGATTCTTTTTCAACTTGATCCCAAATTTTGATTTACTTTTGTTCAATTTCTAGTAGCTTTGTGTATGCTTTTTCAATTTTTTGGGGAGACAAAAGGGGAGTAAAACTGATCCAAAATTTGTATTTCTCGATTTCAAAAATCAAATTGATCTTCGAAATTCGAAAGCTCGTTAAAAATTGCCTGAAATTCGTCTCGGTGGTGTTTTTTCCCCTTCTGCGTATTCGATTTTTGTTTTTCGAGTTCGAAATTTTGTTTCCTTGAAATCATACAAATAAATTGAAAATTCTAAAATATTTTTGAAGTTTCATTGTACATAATTTTGAGCTCCATAGGTCTAATTCTAATGTCGTGTAACTTGATGAATGAGTCTTCCCTTTTTTGAGTCAGTGAACCATTCACAGAGATGAGGTAGCCAAACTACCCCAAAATTCGAATTTCTCGACTTTGAAAGTTGATATTTTCATTTATGCGACGACTGCATTGGAAATTTCTAAAATTCCAAATTAGTCCCCCCCCCTCCCAACAACCTCTCTGAAAAATTAAGAGAATAAAACCACCTCAAAATTCGGATTCATCTACGTAATTATTTGAATCAATTTTTAAAATCAAAGAATTACATTTGAAATGAAGAGTTTTATCGAAAAATTTCAATTTACTGAAACACTTATGTGCTGATGAGAAAGCTCTGGGTATTGTCATCTCAGATTTCAAAAAAAGTTTCGGCAGATGATTTAAAAAACAAAAAAATTAAGAAGGAAAAAATACACATGAAAGCTCTTTTTAAAATGAAAATATCAAAATATCGATCCCTCTCTCACCAGCAACCAGCATTATGAGAAAATGAAAATCCTGCACAAAATTAATTACCTCGGATCTGCAAATAATTTTATGTATCTATTTTTTCAAATCATCTTCATAATCAAGGCGATCTGGCGAAGTAGGTATTATAATTTTTTCAAAATTAAACCGCAAGAGGAGAAGGTAGATGACCCGAGTAGTAACTCTTTATGAGTAGAAAAACTGGAAAAAATTAGGTATCATAAAGAAAGATAATGGACGAAGTTGATCAACCGATGCATTCATACGTGTACTTTTTTTACAATTTTTCCTACTTTATTTATTTCACAACTACGTAATTTGTGTAGATTTCTAAATGTGTTTGTGCATCGAACTCGAGCTAATGACATTTCGTTTGTTTTGTTCTGTTTTGCTCGTCGCCTATAGCGCCGGAAGTAATAGATAATGAAAAATACACCTTTAGTCCAGATTGGTTCAGTTTCGGGTGCCTATTGTACGAGATGATCGAAGGTCAGGCGCCATTTAGAGCGCGCAAAGAGAAAGTAAAACGCGAAGAAGTCGATCGCCGAGTTAAGGAAGATCAAGAAAAATATTCGCAGAAATTCACCGAAGAGGCTAAATCGCTTTGCAAACAAGTACGAACGAATTCGAATCGCGTGATTTAAGGTTATCTGTGTATTGTAAGCGTATATCGAGCTGCGCGAAATTATATACCTTGTTTTTTTTCTTCTCCTCGATTGATTTCAGTTATTGAAAAAATCGCCTAAAACTAGATTAGGTTGTCATACGAATCGTTACGGCGCTAGGGAGGTTAAAAAGCACGATTTTTTCAAATGTATTAATTGGAAACGATTAGACGCTGGTTTAGAAGAACCTCCATTCGTGCCCGATGTAAGTTGAACTGGTTTTTCTGCGTTTCCTCTTTATACCTCTACGCTTCACTCTGTATCTATTTTTTCATCAATCCTAATCGTAACACGGCGCTATTTAATTATTACACGGCGTTCTTAGCTTCTTCTTACCTCTTTCGTCTTCTCTTTACCCGTATCATACATGTGTTTTTTTTCTGATTTTTACAGCCTCATGCCGTATATGCTAAAGATGTACTCGATATCGAACAATTTTCAACGGTTAAAGGTGTAAATTTAGATGCAACCGATGATACATTCTATTCGAAATTTAATACCGGTTCCGTATCCATACCTTGGCAAAACGAGGTAAGATTTTTATATTTATTATAAAAACATCGTGTACGCGGATATAAATTACTATTCGATTTTAATCCGTTCCAAAATTAATGTAACCTGTTGGTTTATCGCGGCAACGTGTAAATATATTATGCATATGTATTAAATTGACTCTTTTTTTTTTTGAATTTTCATTTTTTTTTCTCATCGTCGTCGTAATTTTAATTATAGATGATAGAAACCGGCTGCTTTGAAGAGTTGAATGTTTTTGGACCGAATCGAACGCCGACTCCGGATTTACTGCTCGATGCTGTGCCAGAAAAAGAACCTGAAGAAGGGTGTTTTCCATTTAAAAAGAAGGTACGTATGTTCAACTTGAATCAAGGATTACTTTTAGTCGCGGAAAATATAATATCAACGTACGATTGGCTATCGTTACCGTCATTATCAATTTTTAAAATGATACGCAGTATGATAGGGCTGAAAATGACGTTAAAAATAAATTCATGACGATTGTTCACGAAATGTTTCCATTTTTCAAGAGTGAACCAGATACGGTTGCGTTAAAACGTCACAGAAATAATCCCGTTTTCGATAAACGAAGGGATAACTCCTTTGACACGATGTAAATTCAAATTTCTTCGCAAAAATACAAAATCACGAATAATAGATATCGTTGATTATGAATTACCCTGACATATTTAACGTTCGGTATTGATTTCCAACGAATAATTATTACAGTATCGTGTTATCTTGGAAAAAACACCATTCAGTTGATTTTTAGTTCTAAGAAATGCAACTGACGATCAGGTGCTGTAATATCCGTAACTTGTTCGCGTCCTCGTACGTCGTACATTGATGGTTGTTTGACGTTGATATGTGGTATCGAATATGTTAAGTGGAAGATTCAGGTAGCGAATTATTCACCGGAGATTCTCTAGCTACGTCTTATAATTAATGCTGATTCGCCGGAAATTTTCTAAGTTTATTGAGAACCGGACGATGATTTACTAAATTAATCGTCCAAATTGTTGATGAATTTCTGAAAATTATTGTTGCTCATACTTGACTAAAATTTATATGCAATTTACTGGGTAAATGATTCAAAATTATCACATTTCACAATTATCGAGTATTTCTGATTCATTCAACTTTAGCTCTGACCTGCCACAAATCACTACCTGTAAATCCCCCCCCCCAAAAAAAAACTATTTTTATTATTAATATGTAATTCCCCAAATTCAAATTCTCTCAGAATGGAATTGCATTTCGAAAAAACTATCAAAAATCGATCTTTTAGTAAAATTGAGCGACATTTTCCCACTTTTTTCAAAGATCTCGCAGTTTTACTGACTCGAATTTTATTTTGCAAAAGTTGAAAATTTCTTCGAATGTAGATGTAGGTATAGGTAGTAGGTACCTACATTATATTTCATTTCGAGCCTGAAAGGGTGGGAATCTATCACGTTAAAATTATTCTTCAAAGTTCACTATTTTTTGTAAATTTTTTGGTTTTTCTGTCAAAGAAAGTCAGTACTATGCCAAAATGAATGTCCGAAAATCTCTGCAATATTGATTTTCAAAATTTTCAGTACATTCAAAGCCCCTTTCTTTTCAGTTTGCTTCGAGTACTATTTTTTATGTACTTAAATTTTTCAGTGAAAAATTTTTTGAATTAGAATCGGTTTTGGTACTGCGGGTGATAAAATTGAAATTTTCAGAATGAGAGCTCAACCCTTTCTCGACCACATTTTGCATTAAGGCATAAACACTCTGCAAAAGTTAGTGGTTTGGAGAAATTCACAGCGGGCACTGGTAGAGATCGAAAAAAATGGGATCTCTCTTTTTTCTTCCAATATTTTTTGTGTAGTTGACGTTTTGAAAAATCATGAAAATTGAAAAATTTGTCCGGACAATTGAATAAGTCTGGTGAAACCATTCTTCGAAAAGAACTGGACATTTTAACCGAAACTGGAACTAAAATTGAAATCTGGAAACAACTGACACTGAGATGATAAAAAACTATTGCTAAAATGACTGTTTCACTGGGGCCCTTTTATTGCGTAGGAAAATTTCACGTGGAGGAGAAAGTGCTATGTATTTCCATTCAAAATTACAAAATCACTCAGTCGCTGTAATTTACCCAAAATCACCACAATTTATCCGAACTATCGTATTTAATTTATCCAAATCTTGTAATTTACCCAAATTACTGTAATTTACCTAGAATTACATTACTTCCTCAACTCAGTCAAAAATCAAAATTACCTACGGAAATTTACTCGAAAAAAAAATTGCTGTGTACCGAAATGAAGTTCCCAAAAGGGCAAAATCACCTTAGATTACCCTTATCAAAATTACCGCAATTTTCCCAAAATCATTTTCTGTAATTTTAATCAAAATCCAATAAAATTACTAAAAAATAAAAACCTCCTAAATTACTGCAATTCATTCAAAAATTACCGTAATTTTACCCAGAATTACTGTAACCTACTCAGTAGAAATTACGGTAAATTGCACATGACATGGTCATTATTCACTCAAAATCAGTAAAAATTACCCAAATTACCTACTTTTTGCTCAGAATTACTGTAATTTACTGTGTGTAAGTAATTTACCTAAAATTTGTTATTTACCCAAAATTACTCAAATTTGGTTATGTAATATTTACCTACCCAAAATTATTTTAATCTACGCAAATTACGTAAATTCCACGTAATTTACTCAAAATCTCTACAAACTTCCAAATTCCTGAAATTTGCTCAAAATTATCTCAATTTTACCCAATGTTACCATAACTTACACTATTACTGTAATTTACCCAGAATAATCGCAGTAATTTAACCAAAATTACCTGAATTTAGATTTACTCCAAAATTGAATAACCAAAAAATGTATCCAAAAAAGTAAAAAACTGTAATTTTTTGTTTTTTAAATTACTGTAAATTGACTGTAACTTACATAAAGTGACTGTAATTTTTATAAGAGTACCCATCATTACCATATTTTAATCAAAATTACCGTAATTTACCCAAAATTGCCGTACGTACACAAAATTACCGCAATCTATCAACATTTATTGTAATGCAATTTATTTACCCGAAATTACCTAAATTTATCCCAAAATTACTGTAATTTACCCAAAATTACTGTAATTTACCCAAAATCAATGTAATTTACCCAAAATTACCCTAATTTACCCAAAAGTGCCGTAATTACTGTAATTTATCAAAATTTATTGTAATACAATTTACTCAAAATTACCGCAATTTACTCAAAATTGCCACGTACCTAAGTACTCAAAATTACCGTAATTTATCAAAATTTATTGTAATGCAATTTACCCAAAATTACTGTAATTTACCCAAAATTGCCGTAATTACCGTAATTTATCAAAATTTATTGTAATACAATTTACTCAAAATTACCTCAATTTACCCAAAATTACTGTAATTCACCCAAAATTTTCGTAATTTACTCGAAATTACCGTAATTCATTAAAATCTATTATAAGCAATTTACCCAAAATTACTATAATTTACTCAAAGTTACTGTAATTTACTCAAAATTACTATAATTTACCCAAAATGACGGTAATCTTCCCAAAATTACTGCAACATTCCTAAATTCAATGTATTTTATCAAAACTAATTGTAATGCTATTTACCCAAAATTATGGTAATTTACCACATTACCGTAATTCACACAAAATTGCACTAATTTACTCAAGATTAAGTACCGTAATTTACTCAAAATTACCATAATTTATCAAAATTTATTGTAATGCAATTTACCCAAAATTACTATAACTTACCCAAAATTACCGTAATTTATGCAAAGTTACCGTACGGTAATTTACTCACAATTACCGTAATTTATGCAAAGTTACCGTAATTTACTCACAATTACCGTAATTTACCCAAAATGACAGTAATCTCTCTAAAATTACCGTAACACTCCTAAATTCGATGTACTTTATTAAAATTAATTGTAATGTAATTTACCCAAAATTACCATAAGTAACCCAAAATTACCGTTATTTACTCAAAATAACAGTAATTTACTCAAGATTACCGGAATTTACTCAAAATTACCGTAATTTACCCAAAATTACCGTAATTTACCCAAAATTATTGTAACTTTCCTAAATTTGCTATACTTTATCAAAATTAATATTAATGCAATTTACCCAAAATTACTGTAATTTACCCAAAATTACCGTAATTTACCCAAATTTACCTAAAAAAACAACAATAATTTTTATAAGACGTATTGATCTATTTTTTTTTCATCTGTTGCTTTATTTTTTCCCATCGATTTAAGTCAGTGGGACTGTACAATGTACGTAACTGCTTGAAATTGAAATTTTCGTTACTTCAATTTACCAACAATTAACTTGAGTTAATCATCTTGATTTTGTCATGTTTGATAATACATACTATAATAATTGTTAGATTAATTCTCGTTATTTTGAAGAAAGAAGAAACATTGAATGTTTTTTTAATAAAATGAAAAAAAATGCCTACCATTGCAAATCGTATCGAAAAGTTTGTTTTAAACCTCTTACTAAATTTCATGTTTATTTTGTTTGCAGAAAAAAATTCCAGCTCGTGCTAAGCCCATACCTATTCCGGTTGAATATCTGAAAACTTTACAAGTTACCGAAGATGGCGGTAGTTGATCTCTCCAATATGTTGTGCGTGAATTTGTAATTTTTAAGTTGTTCGTAGTCTCGTGTATAATTTGAATTAACGCCATCTCAATTTCAGACATGTTGTATTTTTGTTTCGATTATTTCCTTTCGCTTCGTTTTACGTTTTTTTTTCGTTCGTTTGAAATTTTGCTTCTTGATCTTCGCGTTTAAACTTTAATTTATATTTCTAAAAAAAAAACTGATAAAAAACCCAAAAAAAAAACACGAAAAAAATCGTTTATTTGAAAAAATAAAAAACGCGTGAAAATGTAAAAAAAAGTATTATTAAAATTTTGAATAGACGAATGTTTCAAGTTTTACTTTTTTTAGTGTACCTTACTTACCTACGTGGCTTAAACGTAACGCGAAGTTGTAATTAAACGTATCGCCCCTTCCCTTATATTTCTTTTCTTCCCTGTCAATAAGTTTTGTACGTTTGTGTGTGAGCCCTGTTGAACACGAATATTTTGCTATGGTGTTAAAACTGCATTTAAAAATTTTATTATTCCTTTGTCGTAATTTTTAAACAAAGAAAACAATTTTCGTTTTTCGATCGTGTGTGTGTAAGTAGTGTTTAGTGTATAATGTTATTATTTTTGTTGTTGTTTTTTTTTGTTTTTTGGGTAGTGATGATTTTATTACGCGTGAATCTTTCTAGAGCGACAAAAAACAAAACGATAGGTGACGATGTTGCGAAAAGAGATGCAATCGTGGCTTCATTATTACTTATAATTCGATTGGTAGAATATTAATGCATATTTAATTTTTTTTTTTGAGTCACTACTCTTGGCGGAATAGTCCGGAAAATGGGACTAGTTTCTGCGTCGATCGAAACGATTATCAATTCGACGACGAAATATTTGAAAAAAAAAACTAGTTAGCAAACTGGACCATGCATGGTAGTTGGTAGTGCAAGATCAGTGTCAGAGAGATGATTATGCTAATGGAGAGACCGTGATATTGAAAATGAAGTGGAAGTGGTACCAGTTTTGCGTTGCGTAAGAGTGATAAAAAATATTGTCTTCTGTAATGTAAATTCTAACCTATGATTGTGTGTATTTGGTTGTAGTTGTTTTTTTCTTCTTCTTTTTCTTAAGTTAGACGTTTTTTCTTTTAGAAGTTCTGAGAACTTCGACGTATATATTTATCATGTTGCATAAATGTATCATGTATCGCGAATAAGGCGACAATTAGGTATAATGGGCCTTTTTATACGCAGTCTAGGACATTGATCTTTATTGTCAATCAACGATCTACCCCCTACGATGCGAGCATTTTTTTTTATTTATTCATTTATTCTTTTTTACCAATTTAGTGGAATTTCCTTCGATTGAACTATCAAGTCATTTTAAATGTTGCTTTTTATTTGTATTTTGAATTTTTTAAATTTAAATATTATTTTTAGCATGAGTTTTTTGTTACCTTTTCTGTACTATAATCATTCGTAAATGTGGTTGAGAAATTATTTTTTTTCATTATTAAGAAATTGAATTTTAACTAGTTGACGTATAATATATAAATTTATATATTTTATTTATTACATTAATTTAGAGTAACGAAACAGTATTTGTGTGTTTACATTTTTTTTTCAGATTTTTTTTTTCTAATCGGACAAAAAATTATTACAACTGATTCTCAGGATGGTTTTTTTCTCTACTTCTTTAAGAAACAAGAACAAAAAACTGTTCTCGAATCGAATAAAAATTATTTTTACGCGTTATATTGAATAATAATTTTACAAAATGGAGGATTTTTTTCTAACGTCGCGATGTTTCAATTATAAAAATTTTATAATTTTTTACGATTCGATGAGTACATAGAAAAACGATGTTATTTTTTTTTTTAAAAAAAAAGATGTACCTACTACTATTGTTACTTATGTGAATTTTGTTTGGTTTTCGTTCGATATTTTTGTCTTTTTTTTTCGTTTTATTTTGTGTAACTTTTATAGCGCTTAGAACTAATTCATTGGCTGAGGTTGTGAAAAACAACCGTGTCAGATTTTTTTGTACATGTGAAAGACTTTTTGAATAATCACATCACCTTGTTGTACTTGTACGCGTTTTTTTTTAAATTATTATTTTTGTTTTTCTGTTCATTTTACGATGCCTGTTGAATATGTGGGATTGTTATTCGCTTTAATTTCTTTCTCGTTTCTGCCCGCCTTTCGAGAAATAGTCCGCGAAAGGATAGATTTTCAACGAGTTGGAGATTACTGCAGCTCTGTCTTTCCCCCCCCCCCAACTTTTAATCTGTTTTGTTTTATTCTGTACTGTTCTTCTGTATTTTGTAAATAGCTGCGATAAAAGTTCCGTGTTTTTATTGCTCAACTAGTATTTGATAAATTTTTATTTTACTTTTTTTTTCTTATTTTAATTTTAGATTCTTTTATGTTCCGTTTTTATTATTATTTGTGATTTTATTTGGTAATTTTTATTTGACAAATAAAAGCAATTAAATCAACGTGTTAGTTGTGTTTGAAGTCCCCCCGGGGGGGGCAATGGTATTGAAAAATGGGTGAGACTTATCGGAGATGGGAGTAGGTAATTTGGAGTATTAAAAATTTCACTAGAGTTTTTAAACACATTGAGAGCATTTGTCAGTTTGTTATTTTGGCCAAAAAAAACCGAGATTTTTTGATAGTTTCGATGAAAAGCAAAAGATCTTTTTGGTGGTTTTGACCAAAAAAGCAAAACTTCATCAATCATCACAATTTTAGCAGAAAAAAAACAGTAGAACGTTTTATCAATTTTTAGCAATTTGGACTATTTTTTTTGGAATTTTACAAAACCTGAAAGGAAAATTTTTTCGAAAAATACGAGTAGAAAACTTATGGCAGTTTTTGAAAGAAACCACGACTTTTGGCAGTTCTGTAAAAAGCCAAATTTATTTATTCTGGAAAAAAGAAAAACATTTGAAAATTTTTTGAAAATTTGGACCCTTTTTCACAATTTTTGCAACTAAAAAAAAACCACAACATAATTTTTAGCAATTTCTGCAAAAATCAAATTTTTTTGGAAAGAAAAATTTTTTTGAATTCAACTTTAAAAAGGAGGGTTTTCAAAAAATGAAGGTTTTCCCATTCGTAAAATTCATTTGTTTATTTTTACAATTTTTTTTTTAATTGCAAAATGAGTTATTTTTCTGGAAAACAATTTTTTGGCGGGGAATAATTTATTTTTCCGGGTAATAATTTTTTTTGGTAAACAAAATTTTATTTGGACGTGGATTACATTTCTTTCGTCATTTTATGAAATCGAATTGTATTTTGTCGTTCGAATGTCCTGTTGTCGTTCAAATGACTTTTTCTGCCGAGTCAATGTATTATATTCCCCTTGAAAAATATTAGTTGGTCATATTTAATCGTATAATATAAATCTTTAACGCATTAGCTGCCTACTTCGTTGAATATTTGTGAAGAATTGCTCCAAATTGGTAATCATTGACCTCAAAATAATTCAAAAACGTTCACATATAATAATTTAAGAACTAAGCCTCCTAAAGAAAAACTAATGACAAATTTGATCTGATTGGAAATTTAATCCTCAACAATTTTCTTCAATAATCAACTTTCATGTCAAAAAAACGTGAATTTAAAAAAAAAATGAAAAAAATTGTGGGAAAAAATTTAAAATTAATTCAGCAGTCAAGTTCAGCTATTTTTAACATGATTCCCATAAATTGATGAAATATGAATGATCTTTTCAAAAAAAAAAACACGTCAATTTTTTTTTTTTACTTACAAACACGCCAGACCCTTGGGGGGGGGCTACCAAAATCAAATTTTTTAAAAATTGAAAAAAAATTGAGTGATATGTCAAAATGTAGGTTTTTTGGGTCGAGAAACACGAATCTAAGGTCCTTTTTTCCCCCAAACTCCTTGGGGAGGTGCTACCAAAATCAAATTTTGCAAAAATGAAAAAAAAATCGAGTGATATGTTAAAATATAAGTTTTTTTGGTCGAGAAACACGAATCTGAGGTATTTTTTTCCTCAGTACTCTTGAGGGCCCTTGGGGAGGTGGTACCGAAATCAGATTTTGTAAAAATAAAAAAATCTAGTGATACGTCAAAATGTAGGTTTTTTTGAGTCGAGAAACATGAATCTGAAGTCCTTTTTTCACTCAGCCCCTATGGGGAGGTGCTACAGAAATCAAATTTTGAAAAAAATCACAATAATTCGAGTAGTGTATCAAAATCTAGGTTTTTTAGGTGGGGGGGGGGGGGGTGTTATTCGTCAGTTTTTCAATCATTCGGCCAGATATCGTCGGAAAATCGCGCCTAGTCGCAAAGTAACTAACCACACCCAAATTCTACACACTCAAACTCACATTTTCATGCAATCGCGGTTTTGAAGCGAGTTGAATAATAGAACTGATGCCTTATTCACTTACAATAATTAGGTACTTCGCTTTAATTTAGTTGAAATGTAGTCTATACGAGATATCTCAAGAATGGTAGCACCTCCTTAATGGCCCCGAAGGGTCTGAAAGACAAAAGAACCTCAGATTCGTGTTTCTCGATCCAAAAAACCTACATTTTGACATATCACTCAATTTTTTTCAATTTTTAGAAAATTTGATTTTGGTAGCACCTCCCCAGGGGGTTTGAGAGAGAAAAGGACCCCAGATTCGTGTTTTTCGACCCAAAAAACCTACATTTTGACACATTACTCAATTTTTTTTTAATTTTTAGAAAATTTGATTTTGGTAGCCCCCCCAAGGGTCTGGCGTCTTCGTAAAAAAATTAAAAATGACGTTTTTTATTTAAAAGATCATTTATATTTCATCAATTTATGGGAATCATGTTAAAAATAGCTGAACTTAACTGCTGAATTAATTTTAAATTTTTTCTCCCAATTTTTTTCATTTTTTTTTCAAATTCACGTTTTTTGACATAAAAGTTGTTTTTCCTGGCGAACGGTACATCCTAGAGAAAAATAGCATTGAAGAAAAGTGTAGAGGATAAAATTTCCTATTAGATCAATGTCACTAGTTTTTCTTTAGGAGGCTTAGTTCGTGAATTATGACGTAAACTGACTTTTGGGCACCCCAGTATGTATAGAGAAATAGTAAAAATAATAAACAAAAATAGGTACACATCACGACATCAGTCTATCATTTTCTTTACGCTATGGATTTGTGTTTTTGTTCACTACCTATTTCTCTCTATGTACATATATTTATTTTCATATTCCAACATCTGATCAAGTGGTAAAATAAGTACTTCCATTTTTCCAAAATGAAAGAAAGTTATTATATGCTAGGTACATCTCCCGCTTCAAAGCAAAAATGTTTCTATTTTAGCTATCTCCACTACAAAGCTCGCAATTTTGCCAAATTTTGAGTCATATTACGGTCCGATCATCGAACAAGATTTTTATGACTTGATAAAAAATCCTCTCTTTGCAGTCTAGATTTTTGTTTTCTTCATTTATTGGTCAAATGGTATTTCTTTCACCGAGTTTGTATTTTCGCTCAACTTGGGAAATGCCAGATGACCTTTTTGGCGTTTTTATTATCGTCATTACGAACCCGAACGTGAGAGACATGATTCTGGGCTAAATCAGGCCAGGAGCCAACCCTTATCAATCTTAAATTCGAATTACCATATAGGTAAAAGTTGCCAGGCACCGAAGCAACCGAACCAAATAACGAAGACCTCGAACGTTCGAAAAAGATGATTCACCAAACTGTAGCCCAATACTTGGTTGAATTTTCTTATTCAACCCACTTTAGCGAACACGAAGATTAGGTATACTTGAAGATTATCGAATAAGCATCGATTTATACCGCGACAGATTGAACCAGAGATTTCATAAATGAGAGTACATAAAAGTACATACCTATACTTAATGACAATCCTATTTTGCAAACGTTTCATTAGGTAATACTAGGTTGTGATTTTGAAACCGTGTACGATTACGATCAAGCAATAGCTACCTCTGAATCATTTTATTAAAAAAATGTGTTTTTATTGTAAAAGGTACCCATGGTTTTATTTTTCAGTCTTCTCTCAGGCATTTTTTGCCGAATCGCTTTTATATTACCTATACAATTTAATTTTATTAAGATATTTTCAGCACTTTGCATGCTACTTTTGCCGAATTTTGCTGAAATTTCGATACTGTATGTACTCGTAGTTTTTTTTTTTTTGATTTGAGGGTACTGCGACGTTTTCTCTAATACGTTTTCTCTAAAACAATTTTTTCTAACACAAAATGTCTCTAAAACACATATTTTCTAATGAAAATTTTGCTAATGTTATTCTTTTTCTAAAACATCAATTTCTCTAAAAGTCACATTTCTCACCGAAGTTATCTAAAAGTCCTTTTTCCATTTTTGAAATAGAGGGTTGAAATTATTATTTTATACTGTTTTTTTCAGAATTTCAAATGTTTTCTAGTTCTTTTTGAAAATAGAAAAACTTTGACCCAAAAAAATTATTTTTATTTTACAAAATATTTACATTTGCTGCAATCACTCTCATATAATCCATTCTTGGTCGATCATTAAATTCGGATGAAAGTGGCCTAACTGCAGCATTTTTCATTTTTGTTGCACCCTATAGCGAACCCGTGTACTTTTTTTTCAAAAACGAAAAGGTAATTAGATTAGTGAAGGTTGACCTTTTCAATTCCCGAAAACAGATTTTGAAAATGTGACTTCAATTTCCAAGGACACATTTTTCTCATTTATCTCGAAATCAATTTTTTGCAGTTTGGTCACTTTGCAGGCCGACTCCTCGTTTGCTTTCCAGATATCTCAGCCGTCATTTTTATTGTATGACTATGAAGTCTTCAGGAAAACACAGAAGTATTAAACTTCAGTTCCTCTTTGCTAGCCAATGCAGAATTACGTTGCAAATTCTGTCTTTTAGAAGAAATTACTCGTATTTTATAGAAAATGCGTTAGAATAAGTGACGTTAGGAAATTCATCATTAGCGAATAAAGTTTTAGAGAAAAAGAAAATGCGTTACAGAAAGTGACGTTAGGAAATTCATCATTAGCAAATAAAAGTTTTAGAGAAAATGACGTTAGAAAAATTTGCTATTAGAGAAAACGTCATAGAATCGATTTGAGTTTAAAAGTTCGTTTAGTAAAAGTCGATTTCAGTTTTTTCCAAACTCATTACCATATTTTTGCATCCGAATTGAGTAAGGTTATAGTTTTGTATTTTTTGGTTTAATTTGAGGGGCACGAGATGTCCACATTTTTCATAAGTACTCATCGTCATCACTCAATCAACTTTCACCTTAATCAAGTATTGTCGTACTTTCACCAAAAATCTTTGATAATGATCTGATTTTTAATAGAACGACAAAGGACGTGAACTTTTCATTGAGCTGAAAATCGTCCGAGTCACTTTGCCGAGTCGAAACACCCTTCTCCGCCTCCTTTCTGCAGTCATGCAGTGTGATATTTCGATTGATTTGGATTTTTTTTAGCCTGTCGCAAGAGTAAACTAGTCAACAAAATCACACATTTATGCGGATTTTTAAACATAATTTTCGAGGTTAAAGATGAAATTTTATGACTATAAAATCAGATAACAGCGTCGATGGTCAAATAGCAAAAAATAAAAAATAAATAATACATGGTAAAATGAAAAAAATGAAAACTAAACGTTGACGCATGCACACATACTTTTTGAATCACTGACAGATAGACATTGATTTCTTTTACAAGATCGCCCAGGACAGGAAAGAATGGTGCAGGCTGGGGGAGGCTTTTGCCCTATCTTATCTATTTATTGTTTATATTTGTAACACTTGTACAATAAAGCTTGATTTGATTTGATTTGAAATCACCGTTCAACTAGAGACGAAGTCTAGCCGATGACATTGATGCTGATAATGAAGATATTGTATCAAGCTGATTGAAGTCATGACCTTAAATTCGACTGATTTCTCCATCACTGACCTTACATACAAGTACCATAACTTCACTCAACGCTCACTAAAATTATCGATAATTAGGTACGGAGCGGAGGGGCAGGAAAAAATGAACGTTATATACGAGAATATCAAATATTCAGCGGGAAGAATTCGAATAAAAGAGACGAGTAATCGAAAATTTTTAAAAAATAACGTCACCGAATTTTTTATTACTTCAGACTATTTAAAACGCGCACACAAGCAACATAATTACAAGTAAATATATACAGTACACTCGTAACAATAAATAAATCATATTAAAATAAGTATTATTAACGAAAGTTTCTGCTGAATTTTACACACTTATCTAATTATTTACGGTAAAAATTACAATACAGTAGGCCCCGGTTTCACAGAAGAAAAAAAAATCAATTTAAAAACCTGATATGTACATAATAATTTAAAACATCGACAAAAATCATCTTCGGTATATGTATAAAATAATATAATAAAATCAAACTTTACAAATCCGCTGATCTACAGGAATGTATAGGCCGACGAATTTTACAGAAAAAAAAAAAATAGAAAAATGAAACAAAAATCTAGCCATCTTGATACGATTATATATTACAAGGTGATCGTAGTAGAAACGTGACGGTGGTAACGATGATATCACTCGAAAAATACACTAATTTATTTTCATTCAGTTCAAAATATTAAGTAGGAGATTCGTTCGGAATCGACTTCATTCGTTTAGGTAAACACTAGCCCATTTGAAAAATAAAAAGATTTAAAAAATACACGCCGTTCGAGACTAGAAAATAATATTGCTACGGGACTTATCATTAATAAAATCGTTTACGAGATTTTTCTTTATGTTTTTGATAAACCATGACACCGACTATGACACATGCAACTACAGCTATCGAACCGAAGACTAAATACAGGAAGATCTTGAACCCACTAGTCGATGATTTAGGGTCACTGATGTGTTCTGTAAAAAAAATAAAATAAATTAGACAAATTTCGAGATATTGATGATAATAGTTCGACGAGTAATTTACCTCTCGGAGGTTCGAACGATATCGCCGAAGGAGTAATTTTAGATCGATCTTCTTTATCACGCTGAAAAGTAAAAAAAAAAAATCACGATTAAGAACTCGAAACTCGAGTAATACAAATAACCAAACAGCTTGGCTTTTGGCTACTTACTTCATCGGAGAATAATTCGTACATACGAACTCCTACGACATCGTGATTATCAGATAAGTCACCGGTAGCTGCAGACATACCGAAATAATAACCGGTCGGTAGTCGAACTCCGGCAACCGAGAAACATTCTTTCCACGAATTTTTTTTCTCGAAGTCGGTGAAAACTGCAAGTCAAGGTTTCAAATTAAACCACGTCGTAGTAATATACTTATATAAATGGCCGAGCACTTGAAATGATAAAAAGTCTAGTACCTGTCAAGGTATCGTACTCGTATCTGATAGCAATATGGGTATCGTGATCGACGTTCCTCATTTTAGCTTCACATCCGGCGACTTGGGTATGAGTTCCGTCACGATCGTGATCGTAATGCATCGAACCGTTGTTTATCATCGCCGATATGTAAGGATGCTGATGCTATACGAACATAAATTCAATTCGTAAATCATCCAAGATTCGTATAAAATATTTATAATGACAACAGATAGATTTAATTACATTATGCTCGCCGTTATGATTACTGTAAGTGTCGATCAAGATGACTAAACCACTGAAGAAATCGGTACTACCGAAAACAGGCCCCGGTTGCATTCTATCTCTAGAGTACCAGATAGCCATACCGTCGCCGAATAGCTCTTTACCTTTACCGGTAATTTTAAATTGCACTTGTAGTTCCCAATTTCTCGTATGACAAGGCTAAACAACAACAAAAACGTCAGTACAAGTTTAAATAATCAAAACAACGTAGCCTTGAAAATGACAGGGGAAATCCGATCGTCATGCTTACCACTGAATTCCACAATGCACCGAATCTACTTTGCTCGTCGGCTGTTAATCGCACATAATTATTGGTCACCATCGTACTGCCCAAAAAATCCCAATAAGGGATAGTCATACCAGTACCTGAATCAAAATAGAAAACGATTGTTGAATTCGAATTTTCTAGTAAACTGATTCAAATGATAGAGATCGAACAACTTACTCTGGTAGGGTTTAATTAGAGAATGTTCACGTTTAAAGTAATCCTTTGTGTTCCATTCGGTTTCTGCGGACTGTCCGTGAATTATTAGCAGGATAAACGAAACGAGAAATGATAATTTTAATTCCAGCATGATGAATTTCTTCGTTCAAAAAACCGCACTGAATTTACTACTAAATGCTTCACCGTAGCTATAATTTACGTGAATGAATATTCATAATACGATTACTTGATTTACGTTACGTGGAATATTGTAAACTAAAAACTGAAATGCACGATTGGTAATGATTACTCAACTACTTCAATAATTAAATTTAGCAAAAATTAATTACTCATTCGCTCGAAATGAAATCAAAAATAACTGAATTGATATCATCGAAAAAAACGGATGACGCATCGCACAGCTACGTGCATGGGCTGGTTGGAGCGGTAGTGCGCAAGAAATGACACAGTTTGCGGCGGAATACTGTTCTTTTTTTGCATAAAAAAAAAATTCTTCACAAATATTCCGAAATCCGAACTCCGAAGTGCTAATGAATTTGAAATTGAATCTGAAATCAATCTACTTTTAATGATGTAGAATTGAAATCTTAATAATACTCTCAGATTTGTAATGTCATACAATACAATATTCGACAAAATAAATACTAAAGTAAATAGTCGTACATGAACCGAACTCGATCTCGAAGCAAAACTTTGAAAGCTGCAGCTACCACAATGATGAATACCTACCTATGAATTTTGAAATGCCGAAGTGGCGAAGTATTTTAATTTGAATGTTGAAAATGTTGAAATTGAAACATGAAACTGCAGAATAAAATAGATAAATAAATGATGCGATAAAATCCGACAAAAGTAATCTAATTCAAAATTCAAATTCCTTCGGCTCCTTTCTTTCAGACTGAGATTATTGAATTGAATTTCACTCATGACTCATGACTGACATGAAAATTACTTGACTTGAGTACGTAAGTGGTTAAGTACCTGAAATGAATCATGTTTTATCAAAAGTGAGTAGGTATACACCTCCATTGAAAGTTTGAAACTAAGTACATCGAGTATCAAAATATCACAAGAACTTCAAAATATAAATTGATCTGAAATTTTCTTACAATTCCATAAAACAAATAATTGATACATAAATAAGACGTTTACGCAAGCGAAAATCTAAAATTAACGTTATAAAATTTAAGGAGAAATGAGAAGTGAAAACCTAAAAAAATGAAAATATGACTGAAATAGGCCTACAGGGAAATTGTGAGGATTTAAATTTATTACGAAAAGTTGTTAGTTGATCTTGATCAGATACCATTCAAAATGGAACAAACCAACCAACAGGTAACAGGTACGTTTTTACAAAGTATTGTAAACAAAATTTGTAATCATCAATCAAGGTAGAAAAACAGTAAAATTAAATTTCTACCTAGGTATAAAAATCGCTAAAAATTGTCGAAAACTAAAAAAAAAAAAAAAATGGCAGAATGTTGCATCGAACATTTAAAAAATGTCATAAAAAAATTCAAAGAACTGAAATTGATGCCATAAAATATATATAGGTATCTTCGAATTTGGGGGAAAAGTAAAACAAAACCACTTCAAGAATAATGATTCCTCTACCGGCATCAGCTAACATTTAACGTTGAAGCTTCCTTTATAGTGGCAATGGAATTTTCCTACAGAAAAGTCATAAGTGTAGACTCAAATGGAAGCATTTATATGGTACTGGCTGTGGAATTTTATCAATTTTCTATGGAAAAGTCAAAATTTTTCAACTTTTCAACTTTTCCATAGAAAAGTGATGAATGAGATAAACATTGAAAACTTTCTATCAAACAAATGTGAATAATTAAATAGAATAATCATCAGAATTTATAAGAAATGTTTTTACAAGTTTAGAGGTTCTAAAGTGCATAAAATTGAGTTTGAAAAAATTCCACAATTCAGAGATGGAAAACTGAAACAGAAACTGAAACTGGAACTGGTAAAAAAACTTGAACTGAAATGGAGAAACTGAAACTAAAACTGAAACTAGAACTGAAATCATGAAATAAAAAAAACTGAAACTGAAAACTTGAACTGAAAAAAATAAAACTGAAATAAAAAACTGAAAACTAAAACTGAAATGTAAAAATTTTGCCATACTGCAATTAACATGCCTATATTTCTTCATAATTTCTGAGTTTGAATTTGAAATTTGAAGTTTTTAGGAAATTAGTGTCTGAAAAATTCACGAACAAAAAGAAAAATTCATTTTTTCCATTTCTTTTTGAACCTCAAGAAATGATGAAAACTGAAACTGAAATGGAAAGCTGTAAACTTGAACTGAAAAAAGCCAAACTGAAAACTGAAACTAAAAACTTGAACTGAAATTGGAAAAACTGAAAAAAATAAAACTGAAAACTTGAATTGAAATGTAAAAGTTTTGCCATCATTACGATTTTCTGTAGAAATTTTCTATTGCCTGCTTATTGCCACTATAAAGAAAGCTTGAAAGGATAAGTAAGTATTTATCTAAATAAACCAAACCTTGAAATCAAAAAAATCATACATAAAATCAGGGATGAAAAGCCTTAAAATGAAACTTCAGCTTTTGGCTTTTAGCTTGAAATTTTAAAATTAAAACTTTTGGCTTTAGTTTTCGGCTATCTCGATTTTTACAGGTTGCTTTAGCCCACGGGTCATATTTATAGACGTTACTTAGCAATTGCTTAGCTAAGTAGCGGATTTCTTTTCAATTTTTCTAGCAAATAAATTAAAAATTTCACATTTTTGAATTGATATATGAATACTTCAGGATCCAATCTCTCAATTTAATGATAGATCCACTTTTAGAAATTCAATCATGGCTGGAAAATTAACTTTGAAAATCATTACTTAGCCAAGCAATTGCTAAGTATCGTCTATAAATATGGCCCAAAATTTCGGCTTCCAATGGCTTTCCCTTATATTTTCAATTCAACTGCTTTCAGCTATATTTCATTAAGCTTTTAGCTTAAACTTTTGGCTTTAAACTTTTAGCTGGTACACCATCAATTTACAAAAATTTCATAATTAGTGATAGTGAAAAACATTCATTGCTGGAATTATTTTCTCTTTTTTTTTCATTTCATTTAATCACATTAAAATAAAATTGAATTAAATTTTTTTTATTTCTTCTAAATTTTGAGAATTTAATTCTGCAAAAAAGCCTTTGAAAAAGCCAAAAGAAATGAAACTTTTGGCTAGCTTTTGGCTGGGAAAAAATGAAACTTGCAAACTTTCAGCTTTCGGCTTAGTGCAAAAATCTGTTCGGCTTTCAGCTTTCGGCTTTAAGCTTTCGGCTAGCTTTTCATCCCTGCATAAAATAAGAAAAGAATAACATTGATGTAGTACATATGATTGATAAGTCGGTACCTATCTGAGAAAAGAGACGTGCAAAGATTTTTCAAATTATGGGCTAACAAGGGAACCTCTTGAGGTGTCCGCCTCCGATTTGAACAGGACCGTGAATTTTGGAAAGAGCATGTTCTAAAACGGCCCCAAATCCAAATTTTCAGCTGCCCAAGTTCATTTTTTTGATTTTTGGCGAATTTTTGAAAATCCAAAATTGACTACCTATTTTGGTGATTTATGTTTTTTTTCAAAAGTACATACTTGATCAGTAAAAATGTTCAAAATAAATCCTCAAAATGATATTAACCCCCCCCCCCAATCCAAATTTCGCCATTTCCAGCCATTCTGGAGCCTCCAGCGCTATTTTACAATTTCTCCAGAATTTTGAATTTGCTCCAGAAGGCGTGAATATGAAGTTGGGCGGCTAAAAATCGAGTTGTGTGTTATACTCGACCTGTTTAACGAATTTATCCTCATTTGAGCCAATTCCGGAAGGAACACCTCAAGAGTGATTTTTTGACCAGTTTTTTTCAAAAATAAAAAATCCAAAAAAAATCAAAAGTTTGTCGTTTGCGAGGAAATTTTCAAAATTTGCGCGAAAAGCTGTATTTCGTCCATAATCAACCTCCCGAGACCGAATTCCGCCATTTCCCAACGATCTGGAGCCTCCAGCGCGATTTTTAAATTTCTCCAGAATTTTTAATTGGCTCCAGAAGGCGTGAATATGAAATTGGGCAGCTAAAAATCGAGTTGTGTGTTATACTCGATCTGTTTAACGAGTTTATCCACATTTGAGTCGGTTTCGGAAGGGACACCTCAAGAGTGGTTTTTTGACCAGCTTTTTTCATAATAAGAAATCCAAAAAAAATCAAAATTTTACCGGTTATGAGGAAATTTTTGAAATTTGCGCGAATCGCTGTATTTCGTCTAAAACAACCCCCCTGAGGCCGAGTTCCGCCATTTCCAGCCATTCTGGAGCCTCCAGCGCGATTTTTAAATTTCTCCAGGATTTTGAATTTGCTCCACAAGGCGTGAATATGAAATTGGGCAGCTAAAAATCGAGTCGTGTGTTATACTCGATCTGTTTAACGAGTTTATCCACATTTGAGCCGATTTTGGGAGGGACACCTCAAGAGTGGTTTTTTGACCATCTATTTTCAAAACTGGTCAAAAAACCACTCTTGAGGTGTCCCTCCCCCGATTGTCATTTTCATTTTTCTGAAATTTAGATCATATTTAAGGCTTTCAGAGGAGGGGGAGCCATGGGTGAAAAAATCGAATTAAATAAATATAATGAAGCTCAAAAATAATTAAAATGAAATCAGAAAACCCAAATCTATTTTTAGTGAGTAAGTATGTACATGTACCTACCAGACCTGCTTATTTTGGAACATTTCTTCTAATGGTGTTAATAGAATTGCATACTCAGTTTGCCGTAAATACAGAGTAATGCATTATTTACGGCGAACCTGCATATTTTCATTCGCCAAAAATTGAAAAACGCACTTTGGCTCCTGAAATTTTAGCTGCTGATGTATTTTTGCATATTCTTTCAATCTAGCTATGTTCGCGGCTCGAAAATTTTTCAGCCAGTTGGGGTACTTCCCTTGTGAGCGAGCTACCAGATCCGTATAGACAAAAGAGACGAAATAGGTGCCCAATAAAAATAATAGATACCGAGTAAAAACATCCTAATTAAACAGACAAATTGTACAAAAAACATTCGTATAAGTAGGTACATAACTATACATAAATTATTAAAATCTTCTGAAATATTTCGTACCCCCATTTAAAAAACATTCGTTGGTATTACGATAGAGTTGCTTTCAAAAAAAAAAAAAAAAAAAAATCACTTTCATTTCTCTCATATTACTACCTACTACGATTGTTCCTGCGTAGGTTAATTTATTTCTTATAAAAATAAAAAATTTATTCGCTCGCTACACAGCGAACCAATGGCAATACAGTGAACTTTTACAACTTACACGAGTTTCTTTTGAGAGAGAAAAAGAAACAGGAATTCACTCGAACGCGTAGCAGCAATTTACTTACTCGTAAAAAAGTAATAAAATTCTAGTCGAGGAATTTGCAACAGAAAAAAATTATTCGCCTTCAAAGTCTCTACTTAGGTATACTTTTTTATTACAACGTGGTAAGAACCTCGGATCGGTGTGAAATTCTCTTTGACGACAATTTAAAATTAAAATATCGTCGACGTAGGATCAGGGATGTGGAAAGTGGTAGTGAATTGGTAGGTACCTTACCTACTACAAGCAAATCAAAGCCTAATAAAAACTCAATTTTTGTGACGATTTCGTTTGAACGAATCCTTTTCGTATGCTTATTGCTTCCCTTTCTTGTACGGTTTGTATGTAGATTTTATGGATAGGTACCTATTGAAAATCGTGTGTAAATACTTTTTTTTACATATGATTTGTGCGCTGAAAGTGAATTATTACAGCACAGTGAGCTACCTTTCGGTGAGATTGAGAAATTGCTCACTTGAGTTAAAATACATAAAATTCGAGAAAATTTAAGGAATAGAGTGCTCGGGCTTTTATTATATTCACATATGGTTTTATCCAGGCATCGTTCGTTCAAATTTAACTTTTTTTTTTCACCAACGAGATGAAATAATTAATTAGAAATGAGTTTACTTTTGAGCACATTTATGCGGTCTGTGTGTATGAATTTTGTTACAGTTCACGGCGTAAACAAAAAACATCCGCATGCGCCTTCGGTTATTTACTATTTCTATTCCTTTAACCGTGCAAGTAACTTAACTTCTCTCAACAAAATGTTTCGCCGTTTAAATCTTTTGTAAATTTCGTGAAATAAATGAAGTACCTTTTCGTATAACGCGTATTCGCGAGTTCATTTCACCAAAATGACGTTTAATTTGTGGATGTGAGTATTTCTCAAAATAAGCTTTTATTATTCATTAAAAAATAGATTTTAAAAAAATTACTATCGACAATTTTTCGATGATTTTTTGGAAAATTATTGTAAAAATTTCTACTCGTAGAATGAATAATAAATGGAATTAAATGTACGTATTTTTTGAAAAATTTATAATAATTTTTTTACGAGCATTATAATTGTAATTTGATTTTTTCACTCCAAGCTAATGACTTTTTGGAAGCCTTTGTTAACAAAATTACGATGGTACATATTTAGATAAAAAAAAAGTAACTGTTCTCTAAAAACAAAAGTGTTAGAATAATACATTTTGGCTTATTAAATTTAGGATACCGACTTACTTTTTCCAGTGGCATAATTAGCACGTAAACTGCAAAAATAATTTTAATTTTATTTGCATCGTTTAAAAAAAAATAATCTTTCCTTTTTAATAAGGAAAATTTTTAAATTCTGAACAAATTTATGTAAATCACTCGAATTCATTTTGTAATATGGTATTTTGCATAAAATTTCCAACGCGGAAAATAATAACTGATTTTTTTAAATAGAAATTTGACACGATAAATATCCTACCTATTTTAAATACCTACCTATGTATTGAAATAGTTTACCATATAAAAATGAGGAGTAAAAAAGCGTCGAAAAGATAAAGATGAAAAAGGTAAGGAGAAAGAAAGAAAGAAAAAAAAATACGAAAAAAGTTGTCAGTTAATTTTCACGCGTCGAAAAATACTCACCTACCTACCAAATATTTAGATATAGGTGCTCGTACTCGTACTATCAGAACGTTAGATTGTTCTGAAATTGAAATAGTATCGAATTATCTGAACAATACACATTATAAACCGTGGAAAGTTGGAATATATATAGTAAAATTTAGATATATTTTTACACTGCATGAATAAATGCTAAACAGTTTATATCGAAATACAAAATAGATAGAAATGTGAAAAAGGAAAGAAAGGATGATATACAAAAAAAAAAAAGTTTCGATTGGCAAAGTTTTTCCCCAAAAAGTGCCATTTTATCAGATCTTTTCTTCTTTTGAGAAATAAAATGAAAAAAAAAAGAAACAATATCTGCGTTTATCAAGTAGGTAAGTATCTGTAATGCAATGCATTAAGTATACCTTACCTACGTATGGGTTAGAGAAGTCACCCAAATCTTTCTCAAATAGCGGTGTGCGAGAGGGGGAGAGGGGAGGGAGCTAGAGAAAATGCAAAACATTAAATCACAAGCTCGTATCTTACATTTTTCTTCAGTTTAGACGTGAAAATACATAGACGTAACTGATTTCAACTTGTCAACAGCTCAATCGATGATTTTGCAATTTTTTTTTTTTTTTTTTAACCAAGACATGGAAACTTTTCGGATAGTTCCCCCTAAAAAATTCAGCCAACTGAATGGAATATTGACTCTAAGAAATCCTATTTGCATCGAGTCACACTACTGAAAAAAAATAATTATTCAAGTTTCAAGATTTAATTTGACATTTGTGGGGAAAATGACGTATTTTTGTAAAGCTCACAAATTTCAAAAAAACGTACTTTACCTACCTACTTTTACCACTCATGAGAAAAAAATCTGAAAACTCGTTGGTAGGTGGAATATGAATATGACGTAGAAAGAAGAATCCTAAAGTTATAGCTACTTAATCGAGTACCTATTTAGAAGTTTTAGGAAATTTTTTTGAAAAAAACTTGGGTGTTCGAAAATTCTTTTATATGCCTACTTTTGTAAGAATTAGACCTCTTAGTGTAATTGCAATTCAAAGTGACCATGCATTTTTTTTTACAGATATAGGTAACTGATTATTTGGTTTTTTTTTCATTAATGCATTGGTCTGCAATTTTTGAATTTGCCTATTTTGGAAAAACAATTTGGAATCCTCGAACGACTTTCATAACTTTTTATGCGACAAAAAATTTTTTATTTTCTTATCGTTTCTTCAGATTTTGTTTGAATTTCGTTTTGTAATATAATGGTTTAAGTGATCAAAATGATTTTTATAGTTCACACTAGCTGTTTTTTTGTTTAAAACTTATCTTATTTTTGTTTTAAAAACAGGTTTAAATAATTTGTGAATTTAATTTATAGTTATTAAAAATTTTAAATTAAATTTCATTACCTACGTTTTTTGTCTATTTGAGATTCAAGTTTCAGATGTTCAAAATAAAAACTTTACAATGAATTGCTTAATTTGATTTTTTCTTTCAAATGTTTTTTTTTTTCAAAAGAAATACCTAGGTAGATATGAAAAAAAAAAACATTTTTCAAACAAAAAAAAGTTTAAATCAAGTTTTCGTTTTAACACTTCCGGTTTCTTTCTCGATATTCAAAACTGTTTTAAACAATTTTATGAAACTGTCTACTCTGAATTTGGCCTTTCTGGATCCCCGTTCTTTCAACAGTGTTCTTAAAAATATGGTAAAAATAGGTACCTACTAAAAAAAAAAAAAAGGAAAATAACTCGTTACTAGACTTTTTGAGCATACTGACTAATTCAAACATTCGGGGATGTTTTTGTTAGTATACAGAGGGGGAATGGGAAAGCCTCCGATTTGAACATGGACTGCAATCTTTGGAAAGAGTATGATTTGGGGGGGGGGGGTGTTTATAATTATTGCAGGATTATTACAACCGTGAAGAAAGGGGTTTAGACCTATTTTATTAGGTTGATGTTTTTTAGTAGGGTGTTACGAATTTTCGGATTTCAGAAGGGTTGTCTGGGATGGTCATTGAATTTGGGTCTATTTGGAGGGATAGTTTTGTTTGCTGTAATTTAGGGCAGGTGAATATAGTAAATGTTGGATGGATGTAGGTTCATTTTCACAGAATTGACCAGGGGGGGGGGTTAGGGATTTTTTGTAGCGATGGTTGTGTGTGATTTTAGAGTAACCTATAGTAAAGTGTTATGAGAGGAATGACTCAGAGAGTTGATAAAGGAGTGTAAAATACACATCACCTCAGGGAGGGATCAACAAACGAATGAGCTAAGGTCCATCGTCAATACTGAATGAATTGAGATTTTAGATGCAGACTCACCAGTCGTATGCACTTAGGTATGCTGCTGAGACCAAGTACACCATAATGACACATCTGACATCAGGAACTGTAGTATTACAAAATAGATAACACGATCATTGAATCCTTGGCAGCCTGACAGGAACACTGGAAGTAGTTCATATTTACGGAATACAGGAACAGATTTACTCAAACAGATCTCCAGATCATGTTTAATGTAGAATGTAGCTAATAGAGTAAGTATGGCCTATCTATTCTCTGGAATGCAGATACCTACACAACACATAGGGAGTCGTATGATGACTGGTTTATCATTCATTTCTCTCTCAACTTGAGGTTAGAAGAGAACTGAAACTATAGGTAGATGTTGTGATTACAGAACTACATACTTAGTCATTGACTAAACACAGAACAAATTTCTCCCACCTAGGTGATAGAAAATGCTGTATTACAG
Organism: Planococcus citri; assembly: GCF_950023065.1. Classification (NCBI taxonomy): domain Eukaryota; kingdom Metazoa; phylum Arthropoda; class Insecta; order Hemiptera; family Pseudococcidae; genus Planococcus; species Planococcus citri. The sequence continues at coordinate 21,455,944 of NC_088679.1, read as the reverse complement.
TGGAGTCTCAATAACTCGACGCTGAAGGGAGAAAGAGTTGACTTTGAGTTATCAGAGTTTTCGAGTTATCGGAGTTCGAGTTATGGAAGCTTTTTTTGGTATATTTTGAGTTAGCTAAGTTTGAATTAGATGAATGTTTTTTTTTTTTTTTTTTTTTTTAATAATGGAATGAAGTGGAAACACTTATTAAGCCTGTGTATTTGAGCAAAATGTAAGGTGCACTGGGGGAAGTCAGAATTCGGGGTAAGTTAGAAAACTTGCTCTAGCTCCTAGAGGTTTATATCTGGTGAAGTGCTACTAAAGGTGACTTGAGGGTACTACCCCTACTTCATCATGATGTAAAAATTTTCGGGATCCAGTTTCATTTTGGATGTCTTCGGTTCAATTGTATTTTGTTGTTGTTTTGAATTTGTTTTCAAATACAGACTTTTTATCTCTTAGTTTTTCGCATATAGCGAACAAACCGTGCCTCCTAGTGAAAATCTGATGAAAGTAATCTCAAAGAGAATTAAATTCTCTACAATTTTGTTTCTGTGCAATTTTTCTGGGACACTCTGTTTGTGAGCTATGCCTCTGCAAAGTTAAGCCTGTTCTGACTTCCCCCAATGTGGGGTAAGTCAGAACAGTTTATATTTTATTCCACTGAGCGAAAGCTACTGTGTCAATCGCGCTCAAATTTTCACCATAGGTTAAGAACCCTTATGGGAACCTACATAATAAACTTGATCCATATTGTTTCATTAGAAGGGGAGTAACAGCTGGTCAAAGTTGAAATTGCGAAAAAAATCATTCTGACTTGCCCCGGTGCACCTTACATGTTTATGGACATAAATGTATTTATAAGTAACTTGTTGTGTTTGTAAAAGAGGTTTGCATCAATGAGATTTGAATTTACAAGTTTTTTCAACAAGAAATTCAAGTTTTTTTTTTTAAACAAGGAAACAGCAGAACTATCATGAGGCATTCACCACATAAAATTAACAGACACAAATTTACAATTCGTGTAAGGAGAAAAGAAAAGTGGACCACCGTCCAATTTTCTACGTGTTCGGCATTTAATGAACAGTTAAACAATAGAAATCCATAGTCTTTGTTCTGGCAAGTTTTCTGGTGATGTTATTATTCAGTAGTTGAATTTCTTCCGTGTTGGGATGCTGGTATAATCTTTTTGCGTGAGCTTTAGCTGATGTACTGATGATTTCATCCGCTATCAAAATTTTCTAGTCCCTGTGGAGAGTTTCGTTGCTGACATACCAGGGAGTATTGCTCATCATTCTCAAGAGTTTTGTTTTGGAAATGTTGAATGATGTTTCTGTTGGCCTTTTTTGCACAACCCCAAAGAGGTGCTCCATACTGCCAGACTGGCCGAAGTATTGAGTTATAAAGGAGACGTTTATTCTCTAGGCTAAGTTTGGATTTTCTACCCAGTAGCCAGTGAAGGTTTTTTACCCAGTTGGGTGAAAATCTGCCCTTCTGCCAATAAATACTTACGTGGTAAAGAGCAGTTTAATTGGCGTTTTATACTTCAACGCGACTTTCAACTGCTGCCATGCAGCAGATTTTACAGTTTTCAAAATCACACTTCAATTCACGGGCGTAATTTGAAGCGACTTTTTAGATTGTCACATTTTCTGCACAGCAGAAAAAAATTTCTGCTGATAAACACGCCACAAGAATATTGCGTAGTGTATTTTCATCTCGTAAAGCCGCTACGCTCCTAAATTATGTGGCGTATTTTTGCACGTTGAAAAAACCAACCACAAAAATACGCTACGCAAATATTTTGTAGCGTATTTATTTGCATATTTGCTGAAAAACGCGCGTAAATGTGGTATTTTGCGCGTGTGTTTCAGCTTAGTATATAAATCTTTGGTCACTTCTACCAAGTGCTCTGGTGGCATAGGTAGCAAGGATTCCGCTCACAGATCCGGGGACTCGAGTTCGATCCCCGCTGGAGCCAAACAATTTTTCAAGAATATTGATCAATGGCAGATTTGTATGCGTAAATAAAATATGCGCCAATTAATGGGCAGAAAAAGCATTGGCGTAAAGTGTTAAATCTCCTACCCGCGTTTTTATGTCGCGTAAGAGCAGATTTTCACCCAACTGGGTTAGTCTGCAGTCAAGCTTCTTTCTCTTAAGTCTTAACCTTGATGTGTGGTGGTTCCAACTTAAGTCGCAAATCGAGATGTAATCTGAGGTATTTGGAAGCATTAGTCTGAGGAATAATTCACCCATTGATTGAAATGAAGGCATAGCCACACTTTCTGTAGGTATAGGTGGTCATTGTAGATTTATTCTCATTTAATTTGATCTTCCAGCAATTTACCCAATTAGCAAACTCATTGATAGCAATTTGTAGATTATTGACTGCCACTTGGTGAGAGGCAAAATGTTGGCAACATTCGACTTACAGAGGTTTTTTCTATATTTTTCAAAAATTTTACTTTGAGGTACTTATCTGAGGTTTTGGACTTTTTACTTTGAGGTAAAGAAGTGAATTTTACATTGAGTCTTATGGGGAGTTGAAAGGAAACAGACTTCGCTCGAGTTACCGGAGTTTTCAAGTTAACAGAGCTTGAGTTATCGAGACTCCACTGTCATGTATCTGTTGTTACAACTTGAGGTATCGGTCTACATCGACTCAAATGTGTAAAAATCCTTTAAACAGGTCAAGGATAAGCCATAATTCGACTTCCTAGCTGCCTAAATTGATTTCCATGCTTTTTAGAGAAATTTTAAAATTGGTTCTTGAATAATTTTAAATTCCACTGAAGGCTCCAGAATGATCAGAAATGGTAAGATTCCGTTCGTGAGGGAATTTATATTAATTTCAGGACTAATTTTCATCAATTTTACTAAAAAAAAATAGGCGTAGGTAGGTACCTATTTAAAAAAATAATGTATTAATTGCCAAAAATAACCGATTTTAAAAATCGCGACCCCGTTTAAATCGGAAGAGGTCACTTCGAGAGATTTTCGAGTTATAATATTACAGTGTGGGCACTAAAATTGAAGGATACAAATATGAGATCGAAATTCTGGTCAAATTCATATAAAATCTCTTCATTCATCGAGTGATATTTGAACCCACCAAAATCTTGCAGAAGACTTCACATTAGAAAAAAATAAAATTTAATTCTCAGAGATCAGTATCAGCGAGTAAACTAAATATAAATACCCATTCGTCCTATTCCAGAAAATCACCCATTCAAAAAAATATGTAAAATAAAAATAATGATTTTTGAATTTTCAAAAAGTCAAGAATGAAAAAAATCAATCAAGGAAACTGTCGGTGGTATTTTCTTTTCTAAAATTCTGGATCATGTTTTTTCGAAAATTAAATTGAACGTTTTCAAAAACATATCATCTTGAATGGAAAAAATCAGATAGGCTTCCTACTTACGAGTATGTATGGTTCGTAAAGCTGAACATATCTCCTTAAATACATAATAAAATATTCAAAATTCATAAATTACCTTTCTTACACCACTTACCTACCGTATAATACTTCATACGATACGTTATATACCTACCATAGGCTATATACAGTGTTATCTATTCGAATTTCGTACGCCTGCCAAAATATGAACGCTGTCGTGATATTTATAGCTGTTCCTGCTCGTTTCACGACTATACATATACCCTACACGCATCCCTATTTACCAACCACTGAAAAGCCAAGTAACCCTTGACGCTCTTGAATCTGTCATCGAGTCTTTATAATACGTTAGAATAGCGTAATGGTTATCCCATTTACCTTTCAACAAAATAATCATCGGCTCAATCCCTTGTTGGATGAAAGATGGTTACGGCGAAAAATTCAATCCCATTTGAACTAATGCGAAACTAAATTGACAAATCTGACGACAACCGGGAAACGAGAACGATGAAGAAAACCAACCGTACATTATCCGCACCTACAGCGTTCACTTTTATTTGCAAAAGCTTACCTTTTATTGTTATTATATAGGTACCTTGAACCATGGTCAAATAATAATCAATATAGGTACCTACCTAGCTACGTATAGGTTAAATAGGTATTTACGAATGAATCATTTTCACTCGATGATTTATAAAGTCTGCCAATATAAAACACTCGAAATTCAAAGTTTCAAAAAATATGCCGAAATCAAGCCGCATACAGTAAAGAAATCTGTACACCGCGCCATGTTCTTCATTTATAAGTAGGTATAGTCGTGAAAGTTGATTCGAAATTTTCTGAACCGTGAATTTATGATGCTATTTAAATGGTATTACACAGACCACATATGAACATGTATTCTTAATTCTATGATATATGATTGAGTAATTTAATGACTCGGAATGTTGCCACATTACTATACACTAGAAATTTCCTCGTTCCTCGTTCGGAAATAAAATATCATACCTATATCAACGCGAGGCAAAAAAAAGAAAAAAGTAACCTAAAAATCGATATAAACGCGTGAAAACGTCATTCTATACTCTTATGTACGTGTATAGTTATTACTTTAATGATACATTTTTGCTCGTCCTTTCCCCCCTCTCCCCCCTCCCCCCAAAAAATAAATCCGTTCGTTAATTTAAATAAAAAGGTTTACGAAAAATTAAGTTATACCACATTGATTCGCAAGTCACGTTTGGAAGGCTTTCTGCGGAATCAAATTCCACGATGCCAATTTTTTCGACGAAAAGTTTACGATAAATAACTAAAAACGTGGCGCGTGAAATAAATTCCGTACTTTTATCCTTTAAAATTGGTTGTAATTCGAGGCTGCTCGCTAAATTTCTTATTTTGATCGAATTTTTCATCATGTAGAAAGCTACGTCGACGTACTCTCATTCGTGTTTATTTTTACGGTGTGATTTGGATGAGATTGTAGGCTATTAGGTTTTTATTAATCCAATTGCTTGAATGCAGGCAACCAACTTTACGTTCTTGTGGATAATGCATACTGATAAGATCTAACGAGAGATCATTTTGAACTAGAACTCTGTGATTTGAACGAGAGTATGTTCTGTAACCCAAATTTCAGGAGGTGAAGTTTATTTTTGATCACGAATTTTCGCGGAAATTGGAAAAACTCAAAAAAACTGTTTTAAGGGCCGATTCCGCATACTTTATTGCATAAGCAGCAGGCAGAATCCTTGACTAAGATTCACACGTTGCAAGTTTACTTAATTCAAGTACATTCACTTTTAAGTACTTGATCATCTCTGATCGAATAAATTTACTTGTATTTATTATTTTTCATCGTGAAATAGAATGGATAATCTGTCAATTAATTAAAAAATCAAGTTACTTGCGGTAGTTTGAATTGAATAAACTAGCAGAGTGTAAACCTTGCTTATCAGCATGCATCTTCAGATCTGGAGATCTACTGATCAGAATTAGATGAAATTTGAAATATATACTTTGAAACAATTAAAAGAAAATGTCGGAAGCGATTTTCATTTGATTGAGTATTTTTCGCAGAATTTGAAATTGAAAATGTACGAAATTTGAACACTTTTCAATCATTGATAATTCCAAAACTATTCAAGTAATTAAAAATCCCATCCGACATTTTTTTTAATTGCTTCATAGTATCTATATTTCAAATTTCATCGATTTTCGTCGGATAGATCTCGAGATCTCAACACTCGAAAATCAGGCGGACCGGGTATGCAATCGTGTATGCGGAATCGGCCCTTAAGCCAAATTTTAAACTTTCTCATGAACATTTTTTTTTGAGTGAAGTGAACTAATGTAGGTAAATAATCCCTCAAATTCAACTCTCACGTAAGTATTAAAAACTATCCACTAGTTTTGAGCCATTTCGGAGCCTGCAGCTATTTTACAATTTTTTGCAGGAACTTGGAATAATTTCAGAAAGGCTAATAATGAACTTTCCCCAGCATCTATGATTTCGTTTGGTGCTTATTGGGCACCCTCGTGACACTTTCAGGTGGTTACTGCAAAATTCCTGGAGTGCGAGTTCAAAAGGGAATTTGCAACTAATATGAAAATTCTAGAAAAAATATCTACTCGTAATAATAAAAAAAATCGAAGAAAGCAGATAACGAAATTTGAATTTTTTGGAGGCTCCTGCGAGTTTTAAAATTTCTCCAGGAATTTCAAATTAGGTACTCTGGAAGGGTCAAAAAATCAGATTGTTTATAAGCGTCGATAAAGGTTATAGGTGCTTAAGTTCATTTTTGGCTCTTCTAGAACGATTTGAAATTTCTGAATAAATTTAGAAAGCTTATTGAAGGGTGATTGTGTAGACACATCAGACGATTTGTTGAAAAAACCCCATATTATCTCTCTTTCTAGAATTTAAATTACTCAAAAATTCATTTTTGAACTGGAACTCCTGGAATTTCGGGGTAATCACATAAAACGGTCGAAAAGGTTACCAATAAGCATCGAACAAAGTTATAGGTGCTGAAATTGATTTTCGGATTTTCCAGAGTGATTTGAAGTACTTGAAGGAAATTGAAAATTTGTTGGAAGGTCCGGAATGGCTCAACATTGGTAGTTGTTGGCGTGCCGGAGTTTAAATTGCAGGAATTAGTTGTATTTACATTTAGTTCATTTTTCTCAAAAAAAAAATTGGTATTTGTATTTAGCTACATACCTTATGAAAAAAGTTTGAAAATCACCCTTAAAATAGCTTTTTAAAATTTTTAAACTTTTCAAAAATTCACCAGCTCCAAAAATGAACTTAAAGTCACAAAATTTCAGATTTTTCGGAGAACTGGGTCTCTTTTGCATTTTATTTATAGCGATTCGTAACGCAGCAAAAAAGCTGCCTTAAATTGAACAGGTCGAAAATAAATTATAACACGATTCATTACCAGCTGCCCAAATTAATTTCAACACCTTCTGGAGAATTAAATTCAAAAATTCTAAGAAATCAAAAAATCCTCTGTAAATTATGAAATCTTCCAAAATGATGAAATTTGGAGTGGGGGATGCGAATTTCAAAGATCTCCTCAAGAACAGAATATTTTCTTTCCATTGCATATAGGTATTTTTAAGTTTTTGCCAAAAAAGCACACTTGAGAGATGTTCTCCTGGAAATCGGGTCAACTATTGATGAATTTGCAAAAAACAAAAAATTTAGAATAACTCACAACTCGACTTCTTATAGCTACTTATATCAATTTCAGTGCCTTTTGGAGAAATTCAAAATTTAAAAAAAAATCAAAAAATTGCTCCAAAGGTTCCAGAATGGGTAAAAAATGATAAAATTCGGCTTGGGAAAGTTAATATCATTTTCGAGTCTACTTTTCATAATTTTTACTGAATCAAATGTATCTTTGAAAAAAAAACAAGTAAACAACAAAAACAAAAAAAAAAAATATTCCCAAAAATTGAAAAATCAATTCAGGCAGCTAAACTTTTGGTTATAAGAAACTTTAAACGGAAAAATTCAAACAGTTGAGATACTTATGTAGGTCTAGGTATTCTTATAGCTCATCACGACTTCTGAAAATTTTCGTTTTTTCGGCTCAATTTTCAGAAGCCTCAAACATAGAATTTTTTTATTTTGTAAAAGAGAAACCGATAGGTGAAAAAATGATGTTTTTTGCCCGGAGAATTTGATGTTTTTTTGGTTTTAAAATTTTAGAATTTGAATGTTTTTTTTTAGAAAATCCAACTTTGAAAAAGAAAAGTAAACGAATCCGAACGAAGTGATGGACAAAAGCTTTCGAAAATTTGAGTTCCGAGGAGTAAAAAACATTTATTTTCTATGCGAGGAGTTGATTTTTTGGTTTAAACCTTTTCTGAGCTGGATAATAGATTTTTAGGAAATTTGATTTTGAAAAAGAAAAACTAACAGTCCTGAGCGAAGTGAGGGCCAAAGTTTTCGAAAATTTATAATTCAAGATATAGGTAAATTACTCGTATGAGTTTTTTTTTTTTTTTATACAAGGAAGTCAATTTCTCCAAATTTGACATAGTCAAGTAGGTATGTGCTCACCCACTCCCCCTTAATTTCTTCCCTGACTTTTAATGATGCTTTGGAATATTGAACCTACTTTCAAAGTGGGTATACTCTCATCATAAAGGGATGCTTCCCCCAATTTAAAAAAAATTTTCCACTTCCCCCCCAAAAATCCATTTGACGAGTTACTCTTCAAAAATTCATCTACACAGCACCCCTGACTAGTTGAATGAACTTACCCCCTGTATGGAAAACCCCCACATGAATATTTTAAAAATGTTTGGGCGTTGTTTCACTTTCAACTTTCCCATCGAATGTTTTTTCTCATTCTAGATCGAATTTTACACAAGCTCGTGTAGGTGTTTCGTGTATAAAAAAAAACTCGAACACAAAATCCCATAATCCAACTAATTCTATTCGTATCCATCCTTTTCCTGCTGATAGGAAAAATTCTGCCACTCGAGCTATATTTATGAAAAAAAAGAGAGAATGAGAGGAGGAAAAAAAATACATCTAGACCAACAAAATACAATTATTTAGTCAATGGAGTCATTACATTGTGTACGAAATTGTATCACCGTTGGGAGGATACAATAAACACAATTTATTACCAATTGTCCAATACCGGAGGAAATAAAACTCCGACTTACCTCTTAGAATCCGCCGAAGAGTATTTTTGCAGCTATAAAAATCTTTGGAGAAGGAAAATCGTATAAAAGTGCTGATTGAAAATCAATTCTTCGAGTCGTTTCTCGCCTGAGGCTTTATACTCGTATATCTATAGGTATGCATAGAGATAGCATTCGGCAATCTCTTCAATCCCTGACGATGAGCCATTACTTTATGAATTTTTTATCGCTTTATTTATATCGTCACGTTTTCAACAAGGTGACCTTACAGATTTTGCGAGATTTTTATCCCAGATATCGTTTATAATTTATATGCTAAGGAACCTATTTCTACGTATAGGTGGGTACTTAGTATAAAAAATCCATTACCTATGAAGTTATCACCATAACAATAATGTTTCTGTACATTACATCTTTGTTGACAATTCGTCGAATATATCTGCTCATTTTCGTCTTACGATATATATGAGCGTTTATCTGGTTGATATTTTAAGTTTAAAATGCCTTCTCCTTTTCCATTTCTTAGTACGATACGCGTTTGAAACTTATAAACATTATGTTTAGGTAGTTCTTTAACCCTCTTCTACCTTCGCCTCTCTCACAAACCTACCATCTTTCACTCCTTCCTTATACACTTATTCCGAGTAGGTATACGGCGAGCTTTTAGTATAAAAAGGTTTTGTACTCGTACTTTTCCTACTCTGTTATCATCTTTCATTTTTATAGGTTTCGCTTTTCTTATGACTTTTTCGCTTAAGAAACATTTCTTGACGAGAAATATTCATATTGCGCTGAATACTTTAGCTAGATATAGGTACCTACCTTGAAATTCTATAGTCTAAATTACCTCTACGTATAGAGCTGGGACGATTTTAATGGACACTAAAATTGAGCAGGTAAATATCGTGCTGTAGAATGGGCCAAATTTCAAGAAAGAATACAAAATCTACAACTTCCTTGACGTTTGAAAATACGATTTCTTAAATTAATTTATTGAAGTCCAAAAAAAGTGTTGACGAAAAAAAAAATGATGAGAATGGTATTTTAAATTGAACCAAAACTCTCAAACTGGACATAGCTAGATCGAAAGAACGTGAAAAAATACATCACCAGCCAAAATTTCAGGATTTTTTGGTGAATTTTTGAAAATAAAATTTGTGTCAAACATGAGAAGAAGTCAAAATTTCAATAAACTGACCTAGAAATCTTGAATTTGGGATATTGGAAACGGTTTTAAACCATTTTGAGCAGTTCTGGAGCCTCCAGCATATTTTTGAAACTTGAAAATTTCCGTAATATTTTACCCAATGAAGTTGGAAAGAGCTAAAACTTGTTTTGGGGTCTCTTTAACTTCTCAAAACGTTTCTAAACTATTTCTCAATTGATTTCGAAGAGGACGGGGGGGGGGGTGATCTAAAATAGGACACATACAATACTTTAGCTTTCTATTTGTCAATTTGGTAGAATTTTTATTGACCCGACTTCGGTTTTCAAAACTTTGCTAAAAACCAAAGTTCTGCACTTTACCACCTGCAATTTTGACTGTTTATCCACTTTTGCATGCTCTCTCAATTTAGTTTTGAACAGTTCAAAATTTTTTTTGCCAGTTGAAATACTGTATACCATCGTTTGAAACCGCTTCCAATATTCCACATTTGAAATTATTCTAGGTCAGTTTGGTAAAATTTTGATTTTTTTGGTCATTTTTGACCGTAATCTGATTTTAAAAAATTCAACAAAAATCAAAAAATGTCCTTTAGCACCTGAAACTTTGACTGGTGATCTTTCTATCCAGCTTTGACCAGTTGAAAATTCTTGGAGCGATTTGAGATATTTTCCTTGTGAGAAAAAATGATTGTGATGAGATAACAATTGTTTGAAATCCCCCTTCCTCCTCTTCAATTAACTGTTGAAAAGAGAAGTGCACTGCAATATGCCTTCGCCACTTACAATAGGTGGTTATTCTAATAATGAATCCTTACATCATTCTATGTATTTACATCCCATAACGTAAAGATGCATATGGTAATATGGGAAACTATATAGGGTGTGATAGAGGACGTACTTGAAGGTTGCTGCGGTACATACATACCAAAGACCAGAAGTACGTATGATCACTGGATTCCATCTATTAGCAGTGGCAATAGTCTCGTCGAAGTATGAGGTTAGGTGTAATTCTATTTATCCATATGTGTGAGGGATTTATCTCAAGTCACATTGTTTTTTGTAGTGGCCCAATACTCGCTTCATGCTGATGTGTTTTATTTACTTATTAAGTGGAATTATCAAGAAAAAGGATGATCCAATGTTCGGTTATCATATTACCTTTTGCGGCCAATTTGAGATAAGCTATGGTATCCTCAAATTGGTGCATGTGTTTATAAGTCCTCTTCAAACTACAGGAGCCACTGACAGCCACTATTATTGGGGTAGGCTATGGAAAAGAGGTGGTGAGACAGTCAGCAGTGTTTGGTAAGTAGTTGTTTACATAGTGGTGTCTCCACTTAATTAATTATAGCCCAATGATAGTTAATTGATGATGTCATTTTATTGTGTTTATTGGACAATGATCCTTTATGATCAAATGTAATTAGGTAGGTACCTGTTTCACCTATTGAAAATATAAGGGAATATATTTTGATAAGATTTTAATGTCTGTTAATTGTCATGATCTGCAGAGATTTGTACTAGAGCTGAAAACGGTTACTCTACCCGGCAACCAGTATCTGGTTAAAATACCGGCTAAAACCGCTAGTGGTTGTATCAGGCTGATTCGGTTATAGATAGTAGCGTATAGCGAGCACAACACGAATGTTTTCGCACTTCGTCTGCGCATGCGCCCCAAAATTTTATAATGGGTAAGTGGGAGGAATTACGCTTCGACACCTGTTGTTTGTGTGTGTGATTGATGTTTGACATGATTGATGACAATGATGACGTCATGCCGTTACACCAGCTATGCATTCAATACGCTACTAGTTATAACGTGAACCCGTGCAACATTTTTTCAACTCACTACCCGCTACTAGCAAGAAGCGAGAATTTACAATATGGGTACAGTAGTTACCCGCTGTCAGCGAGTATCATTTTCAGCTCTAATTTGTACCTATACCTTCTCAAAAATCTTGGTGGGCCGCGACGTATTTGGACCGATTAGGTAAAAACTGGGCCACTTGAAAAATTTCCGAATGAGTTTTTATGCTCAGTGTCCTGCACTTTAAAAAATAGGAGAAAATAATTTGGCAGATTAATTGAGGAGCCCAAAATCAGGGCCGCTAAAATGGGATATATCGGTGGGCCACGTGCTCTTGGGTCTAGCCCTGTACCTTCTTCAGTACCTATCTTATTTATTAAAATGGATTGCATTTGTTAGATACTACATAACTACAGGGTGCCCAGAAATATCGAGCACCCCTAAAAAAGTTTTCTACCAAAATACTTTGGTTGGTCACAGTGAATGATAATAATGATAGCACATGATTGGTTGTTGGACTGGAGAGATAACATTCCACCAATCATATGCATCTATTTCACGTTGCCAACCTATATTTTTATAGAAAAACTTTCTTAGGGGTGCTCGATATTTCTGGGCACCCTGTATTGGTATTTATGTATAGGTATGATGAATGCTGTTGGAACTTTAATAAAATAAACCTGTACAAGTGTACATAGTAACTGTTGTATGTTCTTTTATTAGATATGTATTCTGTGTACTCTAAACTGGTTTGATTACTTGAAAGAAAAGCCTATCCGAGCTAGCTAGGTAGCCGGTAGGTATAAGATAAATCTCCCCACTAAAGGGATATTTATTGACCCAACCACCAAGGTCATTATCACCCACTTGACAATAGATTCGCCAATAAAAAAAAGCCAGTGAAAAAGCCGGCTCAAATATGACAGTAAATTTGCCGTTAAAAAAACGCCAGGGAAAAATCGGCTGGTTGTTGAAATACCTAATGCATTAAATCGCCGAATAAAAACCTGAAATCTACAAAAAATTTCCAGCCTGAGTGGGGATCGAACCCAGGACTCCCGCTTGACGATCCAATGCTCTAACCACGCAGCTATCATTGCAAGGTGAATATTATAGTTTTCAAGCGGTATACATGTACCGCACTTCGTACTTTTATTCAATTTTTTAAAAAGAAGTTGTGAATACCCATTGCGCATGTGCACTATAATCGGTGAATAAAAAACAGCTGATTTGTGAGAACCGGCAGTTCGGCAAATAAAAAATTCTGCCATTCGCTGGTCAAAAACGGCTGTTTAAATGGCTGTTTTTATAAAAAGTAGCTTTTTTTAACCGGCGTTTTTTCTACGGCACATTTACTGTCATTTTTGCGCGCCTATTAAACGGCAAATTTACAAAAATCAACCGGCATTTCGGCTTAACCGGCAAATCTCTTGTCAAGTGGGCAATGTCTCTTCAGTCTCTTCCTACATAATCATGCTAGATTTAACGATAAGTAACAACTTTTTTTAAAAGTAAAGATGATAAAAAATTAGTCCTAAAGCTGTCTGATCCGAATCACATAATTTTCAGACATCTTGGAGCACCCAGCACCTTTTTCGATTTCTCCAGAATTTTTTAAAATCCCTTCAAAATATGCTAAAAATCATTTGGACAGCTAAAAATTCCAAACTAATTTTTTGAGGGTGGTTTTTTTGACAAGTAGGTAGCGAAACTCTCAAAAGGCACATTTAAGGCACTTCCCGGATGTACATGCAAAATTTCAGCCTTTCAGATTCAGGTCAATATTGAGGTGGATGGAAGGGACACAAGATTTTTCAAGGTCAAAAACCACCAAAAAACCGGTTTTCTTCTCTCTTAATTGCTCTAGGAGGCTGATTTTTTGATACGTTATACAACTTTTGATATTCTATCGATTGGTTTAAGTTTGACTTTTTTCACTCTTCTCCACCCTCACCCAAAAATTTAGACATCTGCGAATTTTCATTAAAGGTCATCGCCTCTTAAATTCCTTCAATCCAACGCCACAAACCAAGCCTCGTATCGAATTTGAGCAAATTTAGTTGGAATCCTCTGGCTATAGGTAAGATGTTTTTATACCTAGTCCAGTGCAAAAAAAAAAAGATTTCAACGTAAAAAAATGAAAAAAAATCAGATATGCAAAATATCTATGGAAATATACTCCCGGTGTCCCAAAACGGATTTTGAACTCCCTCCTTCTCTACTAATGCCTTGTTTTGGACTTTTGAACCAAAACCCTGAAAAGTTCATGCCAAGGGTATCCTCTACTCAACACAATTTTTTGAATCTTTTTTTCTCTGAGGGAAAATGCAAAATTTAAACTTATAAATCTCAAATGCTTATTTTTTTTATAAATATTATAAAAAGTAATCACTTCCTCCATCCCTATCAATTTCCACATCGAAAATGAAAAAAGTCAATCCAAAATAAATTCGTCAGCAGACCTATCCATTAAAGAGTTTTTTTTTTACTTTTTTTCCCCCGAGAAAAAACATTATATGATTGTTCTCTCATAATATAAAAGAAATTTAATACATAAGAGCTTTATCTTCATTATAATGTTGTCCGACCATATACAACTAAAAAGAAAACAAACCGTAATGAAAAAGAATAATAAAGGACCTCAGCGCTCGCTCCAGTCATTCGAGAGGGAAAACACGAGCAAAAGCAGCCAAAAGAAATAGTATAAACAAAAATAAGAGCCATTGAAAATGGTAAAATTTCAAATGGAAAAGCCTATGTGATTTTTTTCTCTCTCAGGGCTACGTAAAATTGCCCCAACTTTGAATTCCCATTTTATTTGCAAACGTGTGCTACGAATTTTCGCATGATTTAATTCAAGGGTAGGTAGTTAGGCTTTCCTAGTTATTAATATTTCAAAAAGAAGCTTTATCAGGTTCACTTTGCCATCAGTTAAATATTTAACTAAGCTACGAGTAAATTAGTCGACGAGTTGATTGAAGATGACTCGAATTTGTTTATAAGATGAGTTAATTCACGCCATGAAAAATAAACCATACACCTTCACTTCATCATAGCATATGATTTCTATTTCGAAACTTGATTTTTATAAGAGGAATGTAGCGAGTACTTTACTCTTTGCTAATACCTATCTTTTTATTTTGAGACTTCGTTCGTCAGATATACTTAAATTTCGGTATATTTTCTGATAGGAAATCTACGCGACAGAAAACAAATACTCGTACTTGGCCCGTAGGGAGGAGGGAATTTCAATTTGAAATACGATTCTGTAAAACTATATTAAAAGGTCGCTTGACAGACTGAAAACATTTTTACTGCTGCTCTTCGGGAATGAGATAAAAAAAGAAAAAGAAAATGACGACAGAGTAACGCCGCTTACATAAAATGAAAATCCTAAATAATTTTCAGTTCATTTAAAAAGAAACATAAAACCTTATTCTATTATTTTTACGTATCTGTAAAAGCTCCGATAACAGAAACATCGTAAACGGAAATTTTTTTATTTGGTTAGGGAAGGAGAAAAAAATGTTTTCGTAAGAAAATAATGGAACACCCACGCACTCCTCTGAGCCTATAGTTTACAAACAGTCCTCAAAGTCCTTTTGTATTTTTCAACATTATCTCCTTAGAATAAATATGCCGGTATTCGCGAAAATGAGTATTTATTTAACATTTTCTCGCTTATTTGTAGATTCACGTTGGAAAAAATATATTCAACCGATGTAGGAGTTGCGGACTCGAATCAAATTTGCAAAAAATGAAAAATTATCATTTCTTAGATACGTATGTAAATTTTTTGACGATGAATTTAAAAAAAAAAATAATATTTCGTCGGAGTGTCGAGAAAAACATTCTGATGCTTGTACGATCGATTTTTGAATAGCTTTGAAAAGGCGCCTCGGTATAGAGTTGAAAGTTCGGCGCCAAAATGTATCCAATTTTCAAGATTTGCCAACATTTTGAAACCGGGGTAACGCATAGCGTACGCAGCAAGGGAGCGGGGTAAAATTGAAAAAGAAACCTTGTTTTATTTGTTTGGTTGGTGGAAAACGGCGTCAAAATGACCAGAGTTAGCAATCAATATCGTGTGCAGCTTCTGCCTTTTTTATTTTTCGTACATTTTGTAATGGGGGTTTCAGTTCGGCAATTCGATCCTATCGTCGGGGGTTTCACGATTTATCGATGAGACGAACCTATTAATGTTTATAGTATTTTTTTCATACTTATTTTAGCCTTTTTTTTCTTTTTTTTTTTTTACAATAACATTGAACTTGCACATTAAGTATATAGGTACCTACTAACATCGGTCAAGTTTCATCTCCGGTACCTACCTACGTAAGATCGTATTATTGTTGAAATGGTGGTCTAATTAAATTCAAAGGAAATTATATACTTACCGCAAGCTAGGTATATAGACTACCTACAATATATATATATGCCATTAAACCCTACTGTAAAGATAATCTCGTTCGTTTAATTTTCCAACAACGCGATGTTTTCTTTAATAAATACCTACCTACGACCATAATTTGCGAGTCGTAAACGTACGATTAATTTTTCCACCGTTCAACTTTTCCAATTTAATCCGCGAGCTTTTTCTTTTAGCGCCAAAATATTTTCTTTTTCAATTGGAAACTCGACTTGAACGAAACGATACGGATACCCTAGAAAATATTTTTGGCTGAGTTTCCTTTTGTTGTTTTTAATAATTTACAAGCCTAGTTGAGGTGTAGCAGGCAGAACGTGAGTTGGGGTGTTTAAGTGGGAGTTGACGAGCTGAGAATGAGAATATTTTCCTTTGATGCGTGTGTTAATAATAACGATCGATTTAGATTTAAATGTTTGCAAAATTTTCCATACTTGAGATTGTGTTCCCCTTTTGAACTAGGTAGGTATAATAGGGTAAGTAAATTGTGAAGTAAAGTGAGATCGTTTAAAATAATTACATTAAACGTGGTGTTTCATTATGTGGGGTGTTCCCTTTGGATGGTGTAGAATTAATAATTTGCCTTATTATGCAGTATGTACAATACTGAAATTGAAAAAAAAAAATAGTTTTAAGGTACCTACCTATTTGTTGTATTTGATTGAATTGATAATTTTTGGTAAATTACTAAACTTACATACTTAGTGGTTTTTGGTATGTTTGTGATAATTTTTGGTAAGGAATACTACTGGTCATTTTTGGTGAATTGCTGATGATTTTTTGTAATTGAATTACTATTTATTTTAGGTACCTAAATCATCAAGGATTTTTTGTGATTAAATTATTGGTAAATTATTGGTAAATTGTTGGTGATTTTTGGAAAATAGGTGGTAAAATAAAATATATAGGTACCTGGTGATTTTCAGTAAATTGGTAGTAAGTTTTCCTGGTAAATTACTAAAAATTGTAATATAGTAACTCATCCGGCCTGCGCCAGTGTAATATAATTAAATATCACTACTTACGGGGTTAAGACTGGAAATACCACTTAGGCGGAATATTTATACCACTATGTGGACTTACCTGTTATTTGCTCGGATAGCACAGGATACACAGTACAGATGAATTAGAATATTGCATATTACGATAATAAATACGTTTTTGGTTACTCAAGAGGTATTTATTTACGTTACATTTACATAAAAACTCCCTTAAAGGGTATATTAACACAAATTACTCCCTCGATGGGGTACTTTAAACATTAACCGAACTCCCTCGATGGGGTATATTAACAAAACTCCCGCGAACGGGTAAATTAACTCATTTAAGGTAAATATGAATGGTAATTAAACCGAACACGGATGGCGAGCTGTCCTTTGTCCTCTTGATCAGGGAGAACGAGCACGGAGATACACGTTGGTGTCTCTCCTAGCTATAAGAACAGACTCACGCTGAGACGACTGGTAACAGACATACTAATTCTGCCACTGTCATCTACAGACTAACTCGTTCTCCTCTACGTAGCTCGGACGGAGCTCCGCTTACGAGGACGGACGCAGTGTTACCACAGTAGTAGACCCTGAATGTACGTTGACACCAGGTTGGCCATATACACTATCACATATGCCCCTCTGAGGTTTAGCTTTAATGGCCTCACCATTGAAGGAAAGCACGGAAAAAACTGGATAGTAATATGTAAACCGGTGACAACGGACAATTGCTATACACTTCTGCCCCCCGTACTTTCATTGAATGTGAGTACGTGTACGGAAAGACAGAAGTCTAAAATTTTTTTTTAGTTGCGAGGCCAAGAAAGACATCCGCGTCGGTCGATGCAATCAGTTGGCCTTCAACTGCCGACATCCAAGGACATCGAACAATCAAAGCACCAACCAAAGTACAAGGACTTTAAGCGGCGACTATTCAAGGTCACGCAGACAAAAAGATCGAACGTGAGGGTTGCAAGTGGTAACAACCACGGAAAGGTTTTAAAATCCGTATACGGTTGTGGAGTTATTATTTTTTTTTTTACTTCGGACGTATAATCGTCCGATGAGATTTCAGCCTTAGATGACCTTTGGCTGAGAGGACTTGAGATTCGGACAGCTCGAATGAGGTATTTACTCCGTGTACTTCGGTTTGAGTTGGCGTCGAGAAGGCCAAGGGAGATAACATAATAAATGCCTTTAAACATTCTTAAGAAATACGGTGATGACCTTGAAAACAAAAATCATCGTCTGCATCTGTCGGAATTGCAGGTCTCGTGAATCGGATGGACGTATATCGATTAGTGACATCTCGTCGTTGAATTTATCATATCTCGTCGTCGTCGATGGAATTGGATCATGCGTTGAAGAATCGTAGCTCACGGATCAATTGTAATTACTGTATCGTAAAAGTGGATCGGAAGACATTGTCTGTTAGCGAATTACAAAGCATAATAGTTGTGGTAATCTAGCAGTAAATAAACATTTGGAACAATTCTTCGATTATACAAAAAAAAAAAATTTAGCTATCGAACACATAAACGACAAACAATATTTTTTTTAAGCTTCTAAAATTAACAACATATATATAAAGTGATATAAAAACAATAAAATGTACGATACATGGAAAAGACAAACAAACAAAAAGTGATACTAATGAATGAAAATTATAAACTGGATCTACAATGTTTTGTTCTAAGTTTCAAATCATAAAATATGAACATAATTGACATTGAATAGAACAGAAAATGAACAAATTTCACAACTCAAAAATTAAGAAAAAGAAAGAAAACGAAAAAATTTGATTCTACACTAAAATGAATAAAATTTATCGATATATTTAACATGATACTTCCTCGTACGAGAATTGAGGGCATCAGCACTGATAATGGCTGGTTTGTTGAAAGTTGGCATGGAGTATGCCTGAATACTACCGCATTTTCTACTTTACTGAGGTAAAGAATCGGTATCGAGGTCTTTAAGGTCGTCGGATAACATAGCATCCGGATCTACGTCACCTCCGAGCTGTTGTCGCCAATTATCCGAATTGACGATTTCTTCGATCAAATTAGAGTTCTCACCATTGGACGGAATGTCTATGACGGCGTTTTGATCAATCGGCAATGATTCTACGGATTGTTGAGTGGGTGCTGCGTCGGAGGGACGAGATGCGGGAATTTGACCTTCAAGGCATGACCTAAGGATGGAAGTTTCGGTCGTGGCCTTGGATTTTCGAATGACCTTCGGCGTTTTAATCGGTTGAGATTTCGATAATTTCGCCGTGTGCATACGAGCAGTTGGGTTTTGTTTCACCGGCGTCTTCTTTTTGGAATTAGAAGAGCGAGTGGACCTATTTGACACGATAGAACCTTCGTTAGAACTGTGGTCGGTGTCCATCTCTTCTTGGAAACGAGTCATTAACGGTGATTCATTTGGGGAAATAGGAACTTTGACAAGTCGACCGCTGAAGGGTTCGTGAGCTACAGGAGCGTGAGCTTCTGTTTCTTTCGAATACGAATCAATCTCAGCAGCTTGTTGTCGCTTGAGGGTGGTTTCAGTAATGGACTGATTGGAAAGTCGAATTTCTAACCTCTGCTTTTTATCTGGATCGCATTTGATCTTCGAAGAGGGATTCTCCGATTCGGATTGCGTTTTGAGAATTCCAGCTATCGTGTAAGCAGGTTTCGACGGTTTTAGGCGGGGATCTCCTCTTTTCTTATCGGGAAAGTGGACAAAGCGATTGGGAATGTCTCTGGTCATTTCCGCGTGCATATCGTGGTACCTAGCAATTTCTTCAGCACCACGTTGAGCTTGATAGTATGCGTTGGAAAAACCGGAGAATTGGGCCTGACCAGAAGAATCCGTGTTCTCAGAAAGAGTAACGGGTTGGTCCTGTTCCATGGGAGTAGGAGCTTTCGGAGGAGATTTATTCGGACTTTGATTCGAAATAGTTGAATCCTTGGGCGGGTGTTCGAACGAGACTGGTGTCGGAGGTTTCGACATCATTTTATAAGTTTGAGTGGTCTCATCGAATATAGGTCTTGGAGCGAAAGGAGAAATCAGCCTAAGCTGTTTCTTGGTCTGAGTCGGTAGAGGTGAACGATCATCAAGGGATGTATTTGAATTTGACCTTGAAACTGATCGCGACTCGGTAAGGTTTGTTTGGGATGTACTTCGCGATACTCTGCCAGGTTGGAATTCTGGCGCAGCCACGTTTAGCGTATGAGAGCTAGAGGCCGATGAAGTCGAGTTTTCACGAGTGCGCGAAGCAGGAGTGATAACATCGGAATCAGATTCCGTTTCGGTTGATGCGAAGTAGTCCCAATGATCTTCATCGAATTCGGGGACTGGTTCGGGTTCGTTTGTAGAATCTTCGAGAAGTCCGGCCGCGTTTCTAAAGTCTCCTTCAGTAACGGGAATAAATGACTCTCGAATGCGATGTGCTATATATCGATATTCGCAAGTTTTGAAGTATGGACCATCTTGATCCATTTGAGATTCCACGTCACGTTCAGACAAGTTGACTGTGAAACGGGATGGGTATTCGTACTGGAATCTGTGTGAATTATATGACGAATCAAGGACGTCTATGATTCCTTGGGTTTGAGATCTTGGTTGGGACCTATGGGTTATCGGAGGCAATACGACGATACGTTGAACTCTCCTCTTAATACACAAGGAAATAAATCCAGACCAGGTATTTCGAAAAGATGACGGATCAAGTCTATTGACAATGTCAAATGTGCCTATGGCGATAATTATTTGGTGAGGTAGGGATTCTAGTTGTCCTAAACTGGTAACTAGATCTGTAACTGACAGTCCTCTTCCATAGAATTCTGGGTGTAAGTGTCTTATATGAGGCCTTTTCTTACAAATGTAAGTAGCTAAGCCAGTTGCATGACCATCACCGACAATGAGAAAATTGTACGCAAAGACCGCCACGTTCTGCGTGCCATCGTTATTTCGGACTCCTGCAATCATGAAAAATTGCGGATATGCTCGTAACGGATAAAATGGTAGCAGATTGTTTACATTTGGATTTGCATCTCGATAACGTTCTTCGAACTTTGTAATATTTTCGTGAGTTTGGTCGAGATTTAACGGTATTTGAGACTGAGACAGTCGTTTGTTCTCTATTTGTTGTTGAATAGGAGCTGCTTCGGCAGGTGGTTGACGGAAAGCCGGAATCGCCGCAGTCCTTTTCTGTACAAGAGACACATTGAAAAATGGACGTGACTGTTGTGACATGTTTGGGGTTTGTACCGGATGATCGCGAGGTAGTGATCGATTAGATGAATTTCGATCCCTCGACGTTTCTTGTGAATTGCCTTGATGTGGGCTCCGGTCTCGCCATAATGGAGAGGTTCCGGGTATTAAACGAGACTTCGGTACTTTGGTACTGTTAGGCTTACGAAATTCGCCTGATGGTGGAGTTTGAGAGGTTTGCGCTGTTTGCGGCAATGACGTGTCCATGAACGAAACTGACAATTTGTCTGTGGACGTCGTTCGCTGCGATTGACTATTTCGCGCAGAATTGACATTCAGAGTCGGACAATTGCGTCCGGAGATTGACATTTGAGATCTGTTTTGATCTTTCAAGGTCGAGATTGTTTGCTCGGCCTGATTGAGACGGTTGCGTAAGATTCGGACCGAGTTTTGAAGTGCTTCGTAGCCTAGGTTGGTGCTTTGTTCACCATGAGCAATCGGCCGAATTTGCACTTCAAGGTCGTTAATGTGCAAGCGAGGATTTGCGACGTTACAGCCCGGATAGACACAATTAATAAATGTGACGTCGTTGTCAGTCCTTAGGGACTGTCTTCGGGCTAGTTCGTCAATGCAAGATCTGTGGTATAAATGCGTGCAATTTGTGCACGTGATTTGGTCGTTGTACTCGGGATTCGGATCAGGAGGATCACGGCATAGTGCCTCATTTATCTTAATCGGGCTTATGGCAGCTAATGAACATCGACACGCGGCGCATAAGAACTGAACTTGATCTTCCATCTCAACGCTATGAACAAAATTACGACGAGTCGATTAGTCGAAGTGACTGGGATAAAAATGGAAATAAAGACCGGAAAAAAGCGTAAAAAAGCTAAAAAACTATCGAATCACGAAAGTTTGGCATTGGGGGCCTCGTTTCGTTTACGTTAACACTGAATTTCAAATCTTTGGAAGCAAAAAGGACGTCAGTACTTACCCAATTGCAGGAACTAATTCTTAACAATGAAAGTACCGACACGAACGAAATAAAACGACAAAGTGCGTTATCAAGGAAACAATTTGTTGTGACAAATAAAAACCTCAGATAATTCGTTCATAATAATCAAAATCGATCTGTAGGATGATTCAATTACTAAACATATCATACACTGAGCAAAAATGTAATTTTGGATTAGAGTACACTAAAAAGGAATGTTGACGCGAAGACGGTAACATGATAAATGGTTGGATAGAACCGGCTCGTCAAGCACTAGCACGACGAGCATAGTTCCCCCACCACCTCTCATCATCACTGTACTGCGTAAGAGTGCAGCTGCCGAGGTGCCAGACTGTCGGGAAAAAGTGACAAAATGGCGGCTCTGCGATAAGCGGGTATGTGAATACAATAGGGATGGAGTTCTCGGAACTGTGAGAAAGGAAAGGAAGAAGATACTGTATAAAACAGGGCTTCTCAATTTGGGACAATTGCACGTTGTGCAATTTGGAATCTATTATGACGATTCGAATGAATGCGTCTTGAAATAAGGGGAATGTTGGGAACTGAGAGGAATATTTTTGCCATTTTCGACCTGACGTGGTATGTTCGTGACCTTGAACGAATGAAAAGCGCGAAACTACCGTTCATTTTCTCAGGTGAGAATATACTTAGCAAAAATTTACAGTTTTTGAGGATATTATTGATTGATCGACGTGGTATGACGATCTGACGCTGGTGTCAGATCTGTCATCGTACGTCTTGGGGCTCTATTCAGTTAACTATTTTTTCCGATATGAATACTTTGATTCAATCATCTGTAAATAAGTAACAGAAATGAATTTTAGCAGATTCGACGGGGGAAAAACTAATGGCAATATGACAAAATATTGTCCGACCATTGTTTTTTGAGTTAATGATAAAGAAGTTGAGCGTTACAAAAGACAAAAAGGAATCGTGATATTCGGCTGAGAGGAAGACCAATGTGTCAGGTTACTGTCCGGTCATGAGACACTGTGTGATGGTATATGCCTGAACCAGTAGCACCATGATGATCGTAGCCGAAATTCAATAGCTTATTGAGTGTTGAATTGCCAAAGTCGTGAGATTAATGGCAAAATACAAATCACTCGATCGATCTAAGAGAGATGTTTATCGGAAGATGGTATTATCCGTATTATATGTGACATAATAAGGAAAGGTTTGACCTTGAGTGATAATGATATGATCAAAGAATCGATAGCGAAGTGTGACCTTGGATTGACGAGTCATGGTCGGATTACCGCTGTGAACGATCAACCTTATGTGATGTTCAGATGCGCTGAAGGTTTAGTGACCTTCAGGTATTACTGGGATCATCTGAGCTGACGATTCTTTTCAAGGTCTTCGTGATCGAAAAGGATTTTTACAATCTTCTATTCAATGACAAAGGATTACACAGGCTATGATGTTCAAGCCGAGGTTGGTGTTAAATTGACACTATTGGGGTTATCCAGCCTTGGCATTGTTTATTTTCGAGTGATTTGTTCTCGAAAACTGATTGTGAGGCATCATTGGATGGTTAGATGCATGGCCTGATGAAAATTATACCAACATCTGAGATATGACCTTGAACGGACACATCTACACCCACGTATGTGGCATTGTTAAACACATTAATGATTTTTTGATCTAAATTTTGATTTCTCAAGTGATTTGTTCTCGAGAGGGTTGTCAGAAGATAATAATACCAATTCCAAATGCCTCGCAACTCAAATATGACAATATGTCAAGAGGAAGTAAGAGTCAGGATTTCCTCAGTGAAAGTTACACTCGCTAAGCTTCTGTGTGCAGCTGAGGACAAGATAGCTCAACTCGAAGTGTTGACATGTCAGAGTGTTGGTGAATATGGAAAAAGGTTGCGATGGGTGGTTTGAGAATTCACCCGGCAAATTTCCAATTCGAATAATAAAGACGAAATTGAGTGGATGACTTGATGTCGAAGCAGAACGACCATCGTTATCTAGGTCGATGCGCTACACTTCTGAGTGGTGTGGCTCCAACTCAAACATTGTTGTTTTTGTCGTCAATGGAGTGCGATCAGAATGGATTAACTTGGAATGACTTCGAGATGGTAAATTAGTTCACTGAGAATTTGACCTTGAATCATGGTCTGAGTACAGCAAACTCTAGAATCATTAGACCCGGTAACTTGTCAATAAGAATGTTAGCCATGTCGAAATTTCATCGCGTATTTCTCCTTAATCACTCGATAGTGAAAAAGGATGAATTATGTTTGGACGATTTATGATTTTGACATGTGGTCATTTGAAAGTTTCGTCAATGACAATATAAGGCTTCGTCGAAGGAACTTTGAGAATCAACATTTCAATGACGTTGGCTTTTGATTGACGAATGGATCTAGGATTGTTCCACGGAATAATTTGGGTCGATAGATCTCTTACCCAGAGGTAGTAAGAATCTCCGTGCCCCTCGCGAACGTGCGTGTTCAAGGACATCAATGATTTTATCTTGACCGTGGAAACTATGTTTGATTGTGTGACACTCTGGCGATGATCTAACGCTAGTGTTGGACCTGTCGTCATAGTGTGCGAGTTGATATTCGCAATAATGAGTCAACTTTTGGTTTTTCATGCCTGAAATATGACAAGGAGAAAGGCAATGCTAAATACATCCGTGCATTAGAGCGGCACATCTTGTCGGTGTAGACATGAAAGGAATTTGGTTTGTTCCATCCGTTAAGTTACAGAATGTTCATGTAATAACCTTGATATTGTTAAGGTTGACAAATCAGGGATTTCAGTTTCGGAGAGTCTTACTTCTTCGAAACGGTTGTGATTGGTAATTCGGCACAAAATCCGAATGTGCCTCAGACGGATGGTGAGGTCAATTAGTTGTCAAATGGTTTCCACTGATGAATTCGTGGAAATTGAGGAAAAAATTGTTGACAATGTTGCTAGGTGTCTTGTACGTCGATGTTGCAAACAAAGCATCTCCGACCATGGAGAATTCGGAAGATTTTTCAAATGAAATTGACAGTGAACTGCATTCCTCACTTGGAATCGTCCAACATTTGGTATGTTTGCATGTATCGTTACAAGTATAGAATCCTCGAAAACAGTTCTTTGAGATGTTTCGAACTTCTGAGGAAATTTGACTCGAATCGAATTTTTCGAAATTAAGACCTTGATCTACGAAAAAGAGATATAAATTGAAGCATTCTGAGAAATACATGATAATTGTGTTGATTGTGGAGATGACATTTCCACTTTTATCGTGAAGGAGTATTTCACTTTTTATGACAATTCGAGCATTTGACTGTGCTCTGATGAGTTCGATGACAAAGCGAGTATCGTGTGAATACGTGAACTTATATTTGTCAAAGAAGCTACGAAAAAGAATGCCAATTTAGCCACTTTTGACGAGTACAAGAGGTGTAAATTGTTTCGATTCGGTATCATAACATAGTCGCTGTGTGCGACCTTGACAATTATAAAGGTGAGCTTCTTCTTGCTTTTTGTAGTATGCGATGGTTGACAACTCGGTATACTATCTGTACAGACGACCAAAGTCAACAATGCCAACAGCGGCAATAATCGCATATAGACAAGAATTGGTTTTGTTTAACCTTGAGTTTTCTGAAGATAAGTCGGATCAAGGTCGTCGATATCGGAATTCCAATCAGCGAATTGATGGTGATATTATCATTCTATGGCCGATCGATATACGACACTGACTTATTTGACCTTGAAACTTCCGTTACTTCAGATTAAGGTTGTTTGAATCGTGACTTCCAGCCAATGAGCCCGTTGATTTTATCGGACTGTTGGCCTTGACAAATGGAAGTTTGTGAGTATCATGATATGTTTTATCCATGATTAGGAACGTGAACCGTTCGACTTCAGTATTCAGGGTTGAAATTTCATGGATCCAGCTGAGGTTCCTTTCGTTTAGGAAAGATTTTTGCCATGTCCACTTCAAAAATTTTGCCAAGATCGTATGATCGAACAGTTCCCGATGGGGTTTTCAAGTTTAGTAATATTTGCGTCCATAACCACGGACGGGAAAATGTCAGTGAGATCAATATAGGTAGTATTTCCTTTCCATGTCAACACGTGATTCAACGGTCGATTGACCATATTAATTTGGTGTTAAACTATATCTTTGAATCATGACCTTGACAACTATTTTTTATGTTGTTGACAATTCAAGGTTGTATATAGCAGTGGTCTGGTAGTTGCCGACATTGATATTCGATGACATACACCTTAGGTATTATGCGCCGATAACAGCACCAGAACCTACTTGTGTGTTGGTCGTTAGCGACATTCATGGCCAAATCATTTATTCAATTTGATGTACGGAATTTCGAATTGACGAACTATATGAGATTCTTACTAAAGGATAAGGAAATCTAGAAAATGTGAATTCAGTAAGCTCTAGACGACCTTCGCAAATAATTCGGGTCGAATTATGGAATGTAGCAAGTCGGCTATTAGAAAGAGATCCCAGTATGAGACTGCTGGAGAACTTATACAAGATTCAGAGAATCTGAGTCGGACATAGAGCCGTTCATTGCAAGTAGGTTTCTCCTTCGAGCTATTGATCGAATTCAGGATTGAAGTTGTACAAGATTACAAGAAAGATATTTAAATTCGGAATGATAGAATCAAAAATGAGGAAATCCAGGTTATACATAACCCAAGTGTTGCATCGGAGGAACAATCGATGGGTTCTTAATTTGGATTTGGGATCGAGTGATATTTTATGAATACAAACTCTCATACTGTCCCGTATTGAAAAATTGAATTCTTCGATGAAGAAGACGACACGTGTTCAATTCGATATCTTAGACGATGATCTGACGCTGGTGTTAGATCTGTCGTCATATATCCTGTTTGGATATGGAACCGAGACAGAGAGAGCAAAAATGAATTCATAGAATTTCTGACTTGAGGATAGGGATTAATTTTGAAGAAATGTAGAGGGATTGCGAAGTCGTCATTGGTGAAACAGTACTTGGACCAAGTCAAAGCTTTTCAACCATGAGGACGCGCGTATATAGTGCAAGTTGTAAGTTTGCAATACGGATTCAGAAAGCAGAGATGTGTAATTCTCGTGACTTTGACCAGAGTATTGGCTAGAGGATACGAGAAAATCGCAATAAATTTTGAAAAGTGTCCAACAGAATGACGTATTTAGAAAAGAATTACGAGTAAAGTCCGATAATTTTTTATCAGGTGTTACTGCTAGGAATGAGGCTAGAATTCTCAGTTCGTTTGGTTCGCCATATGCCATAAAATGGGCACTGTCTTTATTATCAAGTGGCAACTACCAGACGCAGTAAGAATGACACGTCTATTCAATTTTGGATGTAAGTTGACGGTGACCAACTCAGATGAATGAGTCATTGAATAGATTATTCGTCAACAAAGGAAAGGAAATGATGCGTTCAGTGAATCTTGCATTGACATATGTGCAGAGATCACTGTATGGCATTCCAATCAAAGTTTGAATTTAGAATTTGTTCAATATGATCGATTTTGACCTTGAGGATCTATGAGGTGTTTGACATAGCGATCCATCGAAATGTTTCAAGGTCAATTCGTGAATGGGGATCGAAAATTCTGTGAGTTTGGAATTCCGATCGGATGTCTTTCCGGGAAAAGTAGACATGAACGAGGAAAACTTCGTTCAAACATGCTCAGAAGCTTGATTGACTCGAAATATTAAATGACCTTGAACATCGGTCAATGTGGGTTCTGTCCGAGTGATATGAAATTTTCATTGGGAACAAAAAACGCAGTGACCTTGAAGTTTGGTCTAAACATAATCGGGTAGGTAATTCGACAAGGATAGATGACGCAACTTAGATCATTCGAAAAATTGGATGACCTTGACTGCAAGTCGATATCTTTTTTCGAGAAATTGCAACATAGATTTGCGTGGATCGTCTTTATACGTCATTAGCCATTTTTGTAAGGCTTTGAGTAATAACTCTGAGTTTTGACGCTTTTTTGCAAGTGTTTGTACAGAAATCACAGAGTCCGTTTCCTTTGTCATCGTAGAATTTTTCACGTTCCAAGTTTGCACGGAACCGTTTTCGACGTCGGAAATATTGGAGTCTTCGGACTTGAGATCGTTCTGCAACTCGCAATCTTGTATGGTGACTAAGGTATCACGCTCAAGGTCATCAGCACATTCGATGTGTTTAGTCCTTTCAAGGTCGGATATGGATTTGACCTTGGAGGAATTGTCTAAATGATCTAATGGTCCATCTTGAAGAATTTCAGCATTATTTTTCCCGCACTTTTCGACAGTAGGAATCTCATGTTCGAAATAAATTCCGTAGAATTGTTCATATTCGGAATCATGGTTCGTGAGAATTTGATTCACCTCGGCGCGGGAAATATGCTGTTTGTCTAATTGGGGTCCAATTCGCATTTGACGTTCTTGAATTCGGACTGAGCGACGAGTTCGTTTAGATGGCTTCGGGTTGAGATTACCCGTAATTATCTCGTCATCAAATGCGAATGGAGTGGGGTTTTCATGCGTGAGACAGCGACCTTGAGATTCTTCGGTCAATGACTTCGAGTTCTCAAGATTGAGTTCGAGCGCATGAGGTGCCCCAGTTGTAATTTGAGACTGAGAGATGGTATTCTCACATGGTAAATTATTTGACTGAATTGAGGATTTCTCCTTTCTCGGTCTTCCACGTCCTCTAATTGTAATGGACGACTTCGAGAGTGGAAGAGAATCTAAGACGATAGGTTGTGAGTCAGGAGGGGTATCGAAGATAACAGATGCCCCTGTCGAGGTGGAAGGAATGGGATTTGCATACAAATCAATTTCGGCGTGAGATACATGCGAAGTAGAATTTGACTGAGCGCTATGAAGTGCTCTCGCATTATTGTCGCCTTGAAATGCAGCTCGAATTTGGGCACGTTTGTCACGAGCAGCGTTCGCTAAGTCGCGATGTACTTTGCGGGCAGCTTTAGTGACTTGATCGTAAGACATACCTGTACCTTGAGGGCGAATGGTAGCTTGATGAGAATTACTCGGAGATGGAGACGAGTTTGTTACCGCTTCCGGATCATCGAGTTCATCATCGGAAGGATCATGATTGTTTTCTTGGGATTCGAACAGGAATTCTCTGATTTTATCTTCGATGTCACGAGGGTCGAGGTAGGACTTCAGGCAAGTGTCTGAACGCATTTTCTCGAGATTATCCTTCGTGAGGAACAGGGTCAATTGGCGAACATTGGAGATTCGGTTTACAGTTGATCCGTCGGTCGGTGATAATAGATAGCTATTTTAGCCGGTTCGCTTGATGACTATGAATGGTCCTGTTTTCTTTTGGTAAAGTTTCTCTGATGTTTTCTTGTCGAAGCTGGACTGTTTATGGTTCGTCATTAGAACCATATCACCAGGGTTGAGGATTGTTGGTTCGGGATGAGCTTTATTAAAAAGGTACTCTTCTTCCATATGCTTGAGTCGACGACGTTCACGTATGAAAGTTTCCACAATTTGACGATCTGACATTTCTTCGATTTTGAGAAGGGTATGTTCGATCGTATAGACGGCTTTCTTCGCAAGATGGTCAGCGATGATGTTGGTAAATTCATGTTTGCGGGCATAGACATGTTGAAATTGCACGTCTTCGAACTCGCTACACAGATTCAGAATACGCTGGAAGAGTTCTTGATGATGGACTGGTTTGTTCCTCGAATTCTTCCATTTATTGGTCTGCCAGATGGATACAGTGTTGGTAAGCGCTTTGATGACGTAATTGGAATCGGAAAGCATTCTTACTTTGGAGACTTCTTTGACCTTGAGAACTTCGAGTGCCGTAATAATGGCTTGTAGCTCCGCCAGGTTGTTTGAAATGGGAAATTTTGAGTCC
Source organism: Planococcus citri (assembly GCF_950023065.1). Classification (NCBI taxonomy): domain Eukaryota; kingdom Metazoa; phylum Arthropoda; class Insecta; order Hemiptera; family Pseudococcidae; genus Planococcus; species Planococcus citri. The sequence goes on along the minus strand of NC_088679.1, from coordinate 21,425,913 downwards.
TTGATACGCTCGGAGATATTCAGCTTAGAATCTGGAGCGAAGCAAATGCCTATACCAGCAATTGCAGCAGGATCGCCGTTTTTCGAACATGCTCCGTCCGCAGTGACACGGGCGTAACCGTCAGTATCGTATACTAAATCTTTATTGTGATCGAAAGGGGTGGTTAAACAGGTATCGATGTCGACCGATGGAACTTCAGAAGTGAGTAGTTTTTCTCGGAGTTTGATGAGATGATACCGGAAGTTGAACCATGGTTTCTTTTGAGGAAGAAGTGGACACGTGGTGTCAGGAATGTACCATGCTTGGTTCGGAGTGAACCCGAATGGTGTAGGCGTGTTGTTTAATTTGGATTGAATTTTATCGACAAATATCTTCCAATTGACGTGAGATTGGTACGGATCGTAGAATTTGTTGATTTTAACGCGTAATTTGTCACCTATGCGTCGCATGGTCCGCTCGACAGATGAAGACTGCGGATTGTATGCGGTGGTGTGCGCAACCTTGATGTTATTGTCTTCGAGAAGATTACACCATGAATCTGAGATGAATTGGGAACCATTATCAGTAATTATCTTCTTTATCTGAATGTTGGAGGCTTTGATATTAGCCAAGATTGATAACATGGTGTTGCATACCACTTTCTTGGTGATTTTGAGCATAGTACGTAGCCAAATTCTGCCAGTGAAGACGTCTTTGGCAACGAGAATATACTTCGGATGGTCTTTGAGAGAGACTATCGGACCGTAGATATCGACTGAGACTACATCCCCAATCGCAAATGCTTCGATTTGGGCGTATTCCAAGGTCTTATGAATGGCATAGTTTTTGTTGACTTTGCAGACAATGCAACTGTTGGTGATTTCTTTGATGTAATTCAAAGAGTTCGGGTGGTAGTACAGTTGTCTGAAGATGACATCTAGACGTGCGGCTCCCGTGTGTTCGTATTCGCAGTGAAGAAAATTCACCGTGTCGAAGAGGAGTCTGTCAGGAAGATGTGGTACTTTGGTGCCATCTGGTAGGATTCGTAGGAGTAGTTTTCGACCTTCGGAAGATTTCGCGATGTGATAGATTTCGCGTCGTCGCCTTTGCCTGGAACGTTCTTTCTTGTTGTTAGCAGGAATCCGTTTTTCGAGAGAACGGATGATTTCTACGCACCGCTCGTCGACTTGTTGCTCAGAATCGATATTTGAGAGCAGGTCCATCAACTTCGGAATATTGTGCTGAAGAAATTTGACTTCTACGGGAGGAAGATGCGTTTCGAAGTTCGCCATGTTCAAGGTCAAAGGTTCGGAATTAAGATCCTTCGAGATTTCGGCTATACCAATACTGAATGTATCCATGGTATAGGGTTTGACTTCTTTAGGATCGAACATGAGTTCTAATTCCGGTGCCTTTACATCGTAAAGGGCGTTATTGGAATACTTCATGTCGTAGACAAGGTCGAAACAATTGGTCGTGGTAACCCATTTCGCGGCTTTGCGGTGAATGCGTGCCAACTTTTTGTACTCTTGATAAAGAGCAAATAGGTTTGAACGGACGTGAATACGTCTACCACAGATCCAAATTTGTAATTTTTTGAGAATAGTGACAAGTGCCATCATTTCTCTGTCGTACAGCGTGAATAGCTTTTGACAATCTTTGAAACCTACAGAGGCAAACATGATAATATGTTTTTCTCCGTTATCCATTGAGAAGAGGACACCGTGCATGGCGTCTTCGGAGATTTTGGTGTCAAGATAAAGGTCGCCTTCTTGGGGAGGTTGACATAGTTTGAATTCTTTACGATACTCGCGTTTGAGGGTTTCGAATGCCTCTTGCTGCAGGTTTGTCCATTTTACCGGATCATCCTGTTTCGTGAGTTCGTATATAGGTTTCACAATTTGCATGTAATTATCGATGAATTTACTATATAGGATGGTATTACCAAGGAGAGCGAGCACTTGTTTTTTGGCATTGAGGGAAAATTTGCCTTTTTTGGTATGATCTAATTCGAATTTGTCGAATTTCTCACCTTTAGAATCTTGTTTCTCGATTGAATTTTCGGAGAGAACAAAACCAAGGTGTTCGGTACGCTTTTTGAAGAAGCGGGTTTTAGTGGGGTTTAAGGTCAATCCGGCTTGTTTGATGCGTTGTAACACGTCAAGAAGCCTGTCCAGGGTTTCGGAAAAAGTTTTGCCGGAAACTTTGATATCGTCGACATATTTGGAGATACCTGGGCGATTGGGAATGACTTGATTGATCATGTGAACGAATTCGCCACTAGAGATTTTGAGTCCATAGGGTAGACGATTGAATTCGTAAACCTGACCATTGACAATGAAAGCTGTAAAGGGTTTGGAATCTTCGTCGAGTTCCAGCTGCCAGAAGCCAGAGGTGAAGTCAAGGGTGCAGAAGTATTTATCCGCAGATCCACTGAAAATCACTTGTTCCATAGTAGCCGGTTCTGTCAGAATGTTTCGAAGAAATTTGTTCAATTCGTCTGCCGCAAGGCAGAAACGAATTTCACCATTCTTTTTGATAACAGGAGCAAGGGTATTGATCTGTATCGATCGAGAGGGACGGATAATTTCAAGGGCAAGCATTTTTTCAACAGTGAGATCTAACGCTTCCTTGAGTTTATTCGGGGGACGATAACGTTCGCCTCTGAAAGGGACTAAATGACCTTGTCCTTCAATAAATGAGAAGTGGACTTTTTCTCCATTGTATTTGCCTGGGTTGAGGCTAAATACTTCCTTATAGGCTTCGATCTTGCGCATGCTTTCAAAGATTTCTTCTTCGGATGAAGTTTCATCCTCAACAAGTTCCTGAAGGTCATCTTGGAGATTCTTGATGAAAATCTGATAGGCTTTGTCACAATCTTTTTGAAAATCGTAACCTGGGATAGTTAATCTCGTGTTATAGACCGTGGTATTACGAATGCTTAATGTGTCTCCAGTCATAAGTTGGATTTTACACAGAGATAGCGCATCGTGATATCGATCGGGATCAAGATAAGGTACGGAAAATGGGTCTTTGCCTCGTGGAGAACAGAGTGCGACACGCTCGTTTATACAAGGGGTTATTTTGACTACATCCATAGCAACACGTCCCATGATAAATGTGAGTCCAGGAGTATCCATTACGTAGAATGGCATGCTCATATTCTCAGGTCCAAGGTTAAAGTCGATGATGACAACGTGTGTGGCTGCTTTGACTATAGCGTCATTAGCCATGCGAAGTTGGATGGGTCGTCTTAAACGTATTTTAAGCAGTGGTCGGTCGATGAGCTATACCATCACCTATCCATATGAAGTCCTCAAAGATAGGTAAGGAAGTAGGGGCTGGGTCGACATAACTAGGCATTGCCCCTTGGATGTCTAGTTGTTGAGGTTTTCCGACAATTCTTCGTTCTCGTCTGAGTGAGATCGTAAAGTCAAACTTGAAAATGTCGGTTCTAATTCCTCTACCTCCTCGTCGGACAGTTGAACGGACTCCGGTGAATCTTCACCGAGACGTAGTTCTTTGACGGGAACGGTAAGAGGAATTGGTTGTTGTGAGGAAACTTTCGGGGTAAACCTACTCGTTTTCTGAGTTTCAGTGTTGGCGTGAGGTACTTCGGCCGAAGTGACCTTGGGTTTCGAAATGACCTTGGAAACTTCGGTCTGTTCACCGCCGTTACTAATTGACAATTGTTTGGGTTTTGCTATGCCGGAATTTAAGAAATTTGATGTTGGTTTCTTTTTCGCGGCAAGCGATATGACAATATCGTGTTGGTTGGAGTTACCACCTAGCAATTCATTAGGGAGGGCACCGCAGTCAAGTTGGATGGAGAAGGTTTTGTTGCCAATAACAATGGGAACAACGCAACCTGGGTCATCCGTTCGCTCGGAAATTAGGAATTGATCGTAATAGGAGTCAACATGTTCACCATCTTCGATGTAGGTATTGTCTACGGAATCTACGAAGTTTGTGACCTTGGCGTTGGAAGAGATTTCAAATTTTTCAGCGGCCTGAGCTTCTTCCCAACTACTTTCGTCGTCGGAAGAGCCGTCTGAATAATCTCTGACACGGACACCTTTCGGATATTTGAGCTTTAAACCACGTTTGGTTTGTATCCTGACTGGGTATGTCATTTTTGAGAGTTTAGAAGCGCGCGCTGGCGGATCTGTCATTATTGATTTTTTGAACAGTCAGCGATACGAGTCACTTGAGGGTGCATACGTCTTCGTATTGCGTTTTGACAAATTTGAGTTTATAGCACCTGCTGGGGCATTTAGCAGTTTTGTGCTTATTTTGACATGTTTGTGATTTTCAAGGTCATTGGTGTGACATACAGGTGTTGAGGCCTGTCTTCCAGGTTGAGATTCCTGGGTTTTGTGAGATTTGCATTCTTTCCGGTCCTTGAGTTCGGATTGCGGAAGTGCTTGTTGAATGACCTTGGAATTGTCTGACATAGAGGTCGGATTGAAATTGACCTTGTGAATGAAAGCTTTCTCCATATTCACATACGGATGAGCTCTGTCGAATCCATCGGCACAATTTGCCTTTTGACAATTCTTATGGATTTCAACGATTTCATAAATTCCATGACAGATCTGATCGTATAAGTAACGATAAATTGACATATCCGGGTAATATTTTTGGTACAGTTTTGAGAATTTGAACTTGGTTGGATCAACCAGAATCTCGTTCTTCGTACCGACAAGGGCTTGTTTATAAGGTTTACCATTTTCGCTTTCGATAATTTCGTTGAGTGTGAAATTTAAAGCGGGATCTTTCCAGAATACAACTTTCGGATGTTTAGCCGCTTCGGTGAAAAGATTGCGGTAAAAGATGTATCTGGAAAGGTAAACTGGAATTTGTTTGTCTTTCCTATCTTCGGGATTCAATGGAGGAACGCGGGGTTTGACAATCGGAAATAGTAGTACTATCAAATCCGCCCCAGTCTCCAGGAGATAATCAATTATGGCTTGAAATTGAGATTCCACTATGCTATAAGGCATGTTACCATAATTTATCTCCGCTTGACACATTGAGACAATAAATTTTCCTTGAGAAGGAAAGTCTGCTTGTTTGAGTTTTTCAAGTAGATGAGGTAAGCTAATTTGATCACGTAAATATGGCGGTGGATAAGTATCCAATGGAGAATCGCCTCGGAATAAATAGTGAGCTATACCATCACCTATCCATATGAAGTCCTCAAAGATAGGTAAGGAAGTAGGGGCTGGGTCGACATAACTAGGCATTGCCCCTTGGATGTCTAGTTGTTGAGGTTTTCCGACAATTCTTCGTTCTCGTCTGAGTGAGATCGTAAAGTCAAACTTGAAAATGTCGGTTCTAATTCCTCTACCTCCTCGTCGGACAGTTGAACGGACTCCGGTGAATCTTCACCGAGACGTAGTTCTTTGACGGGAACGGTAAGAGGAATTGGTTGTTGTGAGGAAACTTTCGGGGTAAACCTACTCGTTTTCTGAGTTTCAGTGTTGGCGTGAGGTACTTCGGCCGAAGTGACCTTGGGTTTCGAAATGACCTTGGAAACTTCGGTCTGTTCACCGCCGTTACTAATTGACAATTGTTTGGGTTTTGCTATGCCGGAATTTAAGAAATTTGATGTTGGTTTCTTTTTCGCGGCAAGCGATATGACAATATCGTGTTGGTTGGAGTTACCACCTAGCAATTTCGTGAAATATTGCTGTATCGATTCCATCGTTTCTGTTTGTCCTCTGGACCTTGAATCTTTTGTCCAGGTTGAATTTTTCACAGGACCTTGAGAAACGGAATCTTTAATGTTGGTAAGACCATAAGGATGGTTACTGTACGCTGGACCGGTGAAAGTGATCCGTACCTGGCGTTTAGGATCGACATCGTCATTTGCAAAGAATTCGAGTTTTGAAATTAGTTGTTCGATAGTTTGGCCCTTCTCAGTAAGATACATTCGGTATCCCACCAGAGCCTTGTTAACTAATAAGTCGATAATGTCTTCTTCGCATGGATTCGTACATTTCATCAACGTGTTCGCCCATCGGATCATTTCGTCCGCCATTTCTTTTGGACCTTCGGTGGTTACGAAGTGGTATTCACAATAATCGATAGCGTCACGTTGATGAGTTCTATCCCAATAGAAATCGAAAAATCGTTGTAAAAGAACATCGTATGAGTCTACGGACTCAACTTTGCTCTTCCACCTCTCGGCATCTTTACCTTTAATGACCCCTTTAAACGCGAAGACCTTGTGTTCTTCTACGATCTGGGTGTTCTTAAAGAAAGACTCGAATGATTTAACGAATTCGTGTGGGAAAAACTTCTTCGAATCGTCATAGAATATACCTGCGCTTTTCAAGGACGCAGCGTCGACAGGGAGAGTTTTGGTTTTAGACATAGCAGGTTGTGAGCGGCTGTTTTGACAATAAGCCTGTTTCAAGTTTGCTAGCTCCGTGGCAATAACTCGGCACTCTTTGAGATGAGTATCCATTTGTTTGCCACGTAATTCCCTATCTTTATGGAAAGCTTCCGCGGTGCTCACAGCGATATTGCGGGCATCCGTGGCTACGGAATTAGCTTTGTATGTGTGTTCTTCGGTAGCTTGCGTGAGATTTTGAGCCCATTTTTCGCATGTTTGACCGAAGTCATGAAATGCTTTATCGATTTGCTTGATGGCTTTAGAGTTTTGTTTCAAAATCTTCGCAACTGTAGCACGGTCATCTTCAAGGTCATTGATATACCTTTCATGAAGAATGTACCCCGTACGAAGCTCTTTGACATTTTGAGCTTGTCGCGACCATGTTTGTTGAAATAAGTCAAGCATAGGGTTGTTTTTATCGATATTTTCAGGTATCTTCGGAAAATCGGTATCGGGAGTATCGATACTATAGTGAGATTCCAACCTGAAGGGCTGTTCGTCAGAAATCAAATTCGTTTGATGTACCGATGATTGAGATGGTACTGCCTCGAAATTTGGCTGAACTGCCTTTTGACTTTTAGGCGTTTCTTTCGAATTTGATTGAATGACCTTGGGTGAGGGAAATGAGCACGAGGGCATAGCTTGAGATGCTTCGTCCTCTATTTCTTCCTCTGATTCCTTTGAATCGGAATCATTTCGGTCTTCTGACGAATCTTTGCTACCGAAAAATGAAGTTAGTGACAAAGGACTTGACTGCGAAGCAGTTTGTACTTGAATCGGTATTAACCTCACTTGAGGTTGAGTTGACTGAGAAGCGGACTGATCCTGATGGAACTTCGGATCTGAATCGCGAGTTTGATTCATAGTCACGCTTTGAGATGAATCTTTAATTTGATTCGTTGACATGATCGGGTTTGAATCTTGAGATTGATTCAAGGTCATAGTCGGGTTTTTGACAAAATTAGGACAGGAGTTCCTATGCCTGCTTAATGGACATAAGCAATGAATGAACCGAGGCTTGGAACCTGTACTAGTACGTGTTTGCATCGGCATCTTTATTGAGTAGATATGCCGAAACACGAGATAATATGTGTACTTCTACATCACAAGGGCCCACTTTGTCGATTTTAGTTTAGGAGATATTAACCAAAACGTGTAAGAAAGTCGATTTTGACAAAATTGGTGTTTTCACGGTTTTGGGTACCCCTAACCTGGGTACATCACATGCCATTCGCGGATTTTTGATACCATGACTTTTTACAGACTTACAGCACTAAAAGCGAAAAAAGAAAAAGGGCCCATGTTGTCGATAACCGGTTTTTCATAATGTTCTCCCTCCAACAACCGCATGAAACCACCTGAAACATGTTCGTTAAGAAAGGGCCCACTTTGTCGATACCAAGCATTACATTATTTTTATTTTGGCCAAGTTTTGCATATTATGTGAGGGCGCATACAGAAAGGGACAATGCAACCAAAAATGAATAAATATTTTTTTCCAGAAATTGTTGTAGAAACTCTTTGTGTCTTTAAGAATCGAATGGAACCTTCCAAACCCTCCAATAACTCCTATTTTCATCGAAACTTTTTGTTTTTTTGTGAAGCATGCTTGAATTTATTACTCACAAAAGTAGAAAAATGACGCAAAAAATTTGAAAAAATAAGTTAAAATGTATAAAAAATGAAAATTTTACAAAAACTCGTGGCTTTAAAAAGAAATTGATATAAAAAAATCATAAAAAATTTTCGCCCCTGCAGAGACTCGAACTCCCTACCTCTGGCGTGATAATCCACTAATACAGTCACCTAGCCACCGGTATTGATCTTCAAACTCGGATTTTTAATAGTATATAACTAATTTTATGGTGAATCTAAATAATAAATACGAGTGAAACCAGCCGCAAATGATTTTTATTTTTAAAAAAAATGAAAGTTGAGTACTTTTTTTGCGATCACAAAAATGGGTACGACTTTAGAGATGAAAATGACCGCAAATTCGTATTCTTCATGAAAAAATACATTAAAAACATAATTTGAAAAATATAATTGATTCCAAAAGCTCACCAAAACTAACTGAAATAATTGTACATTTTTTTGCATAAGGTGAAAATTCAGTCCTTTAGTTTTCCGCGTTTACCGGACGTACGGTACGTCCTAGCAAAAATCTGATGACATTGATCTCAAAGAGAATTAAATTCTCTACAATTTTGTTTACATGAAATTTTCGTAGAACGCTTAATTTCGAAACTTTACGCCTTTAAAGTTGAAGAAACGTATGTAAATTTTTTTAATTTTTTGAAAAAAAACAATGAAAGTTAAGCAGGTTTTTTTGCGATTACTAAAACGGGCATGACTTTAGAGCAAAACTGATCACGAATTCGTGTTCTACGTGAAAAAATACATTAAAAACGTCATTTTTAGCATAATTTTGAGTAGATATTAGGTTTTCAAAAATTTTAAAAGCTTACTAAAATGTTTTTTTTTCCTCAAACTTTAAACGCGTTTTTCTCAAAACTATGTTTTTTAAAACTTTGACTTCAAAAATCTGTAAAATCGCGAGATTTTCACTTTAAGACCCCCAGTTTGGACCATTGGAACCGAAATTTTGTCTAGTATGGCCCAGTGGTCTTAACTCCATACCGACAGTATGGGCCCTTTTGATGTAGAAGTACACATATATAAACACAAAAACAAAAATAGATATGAAAATAATGCACACAAAATACAATATGAACTAATTAACTATGAAAAATAAGAAGAAAAGAAAAATAAACTTAAGCAAAAAATAGAAAGAAAAAAGTGAAAAATAAAATAAAAAATAAAAAAAAAAAAATATTGGAAAGCCACTAGAAATTACTACGTAAAAAATAAGCGAAAAAATAATAAAAACAACAAAAAACAAAAAAAAAGAAAAGAAATAAAATGATATAAATCAATAAATGGTCATGCACTTGAATTCATTTATATCTGAATAAATGATAAAAATCCGTAGAAAATAATAAATGGTCATGCACTTGAATTATTTACGACAAAATTAATAGCACTGAATTAATAGAAAAGAAAATAAAATGTTAAACTAGAAGAAATAGAATAAAAACTAAATCTAAAGAACACTTACTGACTACGTGGCAATAATACTAGCTAATGGGGAGGATGAATATTGAAAACGTGGCACACAGACGCGCACGAAACAAAGACTACGGAGCTGTATGGAATACAGGCGAGGTACACCTAAACAAACAACCTTGAACTGCGCGCGCAGCTCCGTTGGATAGAGTGTAACCTTGACAAACACGAATGTGTTCTGTCCGTAACAACCTTGAGTATGACTGCTCAGAGGGCGTGGTCTTTACTGGTTTCGGCTGATGCAACAATATGGCGGCCTTACACGTTTGCTATGACCTTGACAGTGGTCTTGGCGGGCAAAATCGCCTTGCACTCTGAGTTGGTGCGTTTTTAACGTTTTCTAGGGTAGGTAGGTGGGGTAGCGGTGGTACGAAAATGTGCTACGTGTCCACACTAAAGTTGACCTTGAGTGTTTTTGGCGGGAAATTTCGCCTAGTACACACTGAGTGTTGGATGATGAAATATTGCGCAACAACTCGTGGTCCTCAGAAATGGACTGGAATTGATTTTTCGTCCAATTTCTGATTATAGGAATTATGTACAAGGGTGGAGAAAGCGATGGTAAAGTGCTTTCTCTGACTTTAAGCTTGAGAATGCTTAAAATTATTTCGTTTTCGTCTCCACGCGGTCAGATAAAGTTTGACCTTGAGCTTTTGAAAACGAAATTTTAGGGAATTGGTCGTTAGAATCGTCTTTCTAGGCACTGAGAATGGCCTATTGGAAGATTTTAACGAGGGTACAAGCTCGATTAACTTGTTTTCACGTTTATCACTTTTTTCCAGTCAACTGACTCTGTGACCTTGAAAGGTAAAAAACGTGGTTTTGGGGAAAAAAGATACTGACAATAGTCTTTTGGGACGGGAAGGAGAATGATTCTACTCGCCTTGGCACTGACAATGGCCTATCTGCCTTCTCTGTCGGTACAAGGCTGTACACACTTTGACCTTGAGAGAAGTGAGATATCTCTAAGACAGAAAAAACGCGAGAAAAACGAGTAAAGATTCGTCCTTGGGGTACTGCAATAGCAGTCTTCTTGAACTTTTTGATTGACAAGAGAAAAGAACAAGGGGGGAAAAAATCTGTACAACGTGGCGTGTGACCTTGACAGTTGGTTTCACCACGTGTGCACAGATTTGGGTCTGAAGATCGAATTGAAGGGATTAATTTGGTCTCAGATTGACGTACTGAGGTTCTCTGTATGACCTTCAGAGAGATTAGATGTTATCTAAGGGGAGGGAAGTCTGTACTTCGTATGACCTTGAGATTGTCACGTGTGTACAAACTTTAGTTCGTGAGTTGAATACTGACAGTGATTCAACCTTGAACTTTTCAGGAAAATCCGGGCGCCAATGTAATATAGTAACTCATCCGGCCTGCGCCAGTGTAATATAATTAAATATCACTACTTACGGGGTTAAGACTGGAAATACCACTTAGGCGGAATATTTATACCACTATGTGGACTTACCTGTTATTTGCTCGGATAGCACAGGATACACAGTACAGATGAATTAGAATATTGCATATTACGATAATAAATACGTTTTTGGTTACTCAAGAGGTATTTATTTACGTTACATTTACATAAAAACTCCCTTAAAGGGTATATTAACACAAATTACTCCCTCGATGGGGTACTTTAAACATTAACCGAACTCCCTCGATGGGGTATATTAACAAAACTCCCGCGAACGGGTAAATTAACTCATTTAAGGTAAATATGAATGGTAATTAAACCGAACACGGATGGCGAGCTGTCCTTTGTCCTCTTGATCAGGGAGAACGAGCACGGAGATACACGTTGGTGTCTCTCCTAGCTATAAGAACAGACTCACGCTGAGACGACTGGTAACAGACATACTAATTCTGCCACTGTCATCTACAGACTAACTCGTTCTCCTCTACGTAGCTCGGACGGAGCTCCGCTTACGAGGACGGACGCAGTGTTACCACAGTAGTAGACCCTGAATGTACGTTGACACCAGGTTGGCCATATACACTATCACATAATGTTTGATAAATGTAGGTAACGATTTCAGTCTGATGATTTTTATTTTTTTGTGATTGAATGATTTTAAATGTACTGGTGATTTTTTGAGGTTATATATTACTGGTAATCTTTTGGTAATTTATTGTTAATGTTTGGTAATTCACCGGTAATTCTGGGTTACAAACGGGCAATTTTTAGAAAAAAAATCAGACCATTTTTCGTAATAAAATTGCTGGTATTTTTATGTAATAATTTACTAGTCATTTTTGGTAATTTACTGGTAGTTTTTAATAATTTAGTGGTAAATTATTAGTAAATTACTCATTTTTTCATTTTTTTTGACATTTCTAACTGGGAATATATAGTAATTTCAATTTACTAGCAATTTTTGGTAATTTACTGGTAATTTTTATTTTTTGTGATCAAATAAGTAGTAATTTTTTTGGTCAATACTGATAACTTTTTGGGTAAATTACTACCAAGTGATTTTTCGGGTAAATTACTGTAATTTTTTTGGGTAAATTGCTGGTAATTTACCATTGATAAAAATTTTATTTTCTGCAGAAAAGAGCGATTTTGAAATTTTTTTACTTGAAATTTTCACCATGTAAAAAAAATACATTTTTAAACCTGTCATCTTGGGTTTGAGATTTATGATTCAGAATTTCGAACTCGAGACAAGATAAAAAGAGAAGTTGCGACAAGGCCATTTTTTGGCCCCAGTTTCAAACACTGGTCCTACCTTGGGTCCGAACACATACACAGCCACTGATTAAAACAGTGTCTGTTTCAAACACTAGTTTTGAACAGTGTCTGCTTCAAACACTGGTTTTGTGGTTTTAAACCATGTCGGTTTTGAACAGTGTCTCTTTCAAACACTGGTTTCAAAATGGGTCTGAACACACCCACTGATTTAAATAGTGTCTGTCTCAATCACTGGTTTTAAACACTGTCGGTTTCAAACACTGGTTTTTAAACAGTTGTCACTTGCAAACACTGGTTTTAAGCAAAGTCAGTTTCAAACACTGGTTTTCAACAGTGTCAGTTTCAAACACTGGTTTTCAACAGTGTCAGTTTCAAACACTGGTTTTAAACAGTGTCAGTTTCAAATACTGGTTTTAAACAAAGTCAGTTTCAAACACTGGTTTTAAACAGTGTCCGTTTCAAACACTGGTTTCAAATAGGCTAGTGCCTGTTTCAAACACTGATTTGAGTGATTTTTGAAACGGTATCTATTTCAAACACTGGTTTTGGAGATGGTGTCCGTTGCCAACACTGGTTTTTGAAACGGTGTCTAGTTCAAACACTGGTTTTGGAGATGGTGTCTGTTGTCCAATGCAAACTTTGGTTTTTGAAATGGTGTGTCTGTTTCAAACACTGGACCCTAACTTGTGTCAGAACACACCCACTGATTAAAACAGTGTCTGTTTCAAACACTGGTTTTGGAACTGGTGTCTGTTTCAAACACTGATTTTTGGAATGGTGTCTGTTTCAAATACTGATTTTTGGAAGGGTGTCTGGTTCAAACGTTAGTTTTGGAAATGGTGTCTGTTTCAAACACTGGTTTTGGAAATGGTGTCTGTTTCAAACACTGATTTTTGAAGCCGCGTCTATTTCAAACACTGATTTTTGGAAATTGTGTCTGTTTCAAACACTGATTTTTGAAATGGTGTCTGTTTCAAACACTGGTTTTGGAAATGGTGTCTGTTTCAAACACTGGTTTCGGAAATGGTGTCTGTTTTAAACACTGGTTTTCAACAGTGTATGTTTCAAACACTGAATTTTGAACTGGTTTTGGAGATGGTGTCCGTTGTCCGTTGCAAGCTTTGGTTTTTGAAATGGTGTCCGTTTCAAAAACACTGGACCCTAACTGGTGTCTGAACACACCCACTGATTAAAACAGTGTCTGTTTCAAACACTGGTTTTGGAAATATGGTGTCTGTTTCAAACATTGATTTTTGGAAATGGCGTCTGTTTCAAACACTGATTTTTGGAAATGGTGTCTGTTTCAAACACTGATTTTTGGAAGTTGTGTCAGTTTCAAACACTGATTTTTGAAATGGTGCCAGTTTCAAACACTTGGTTCTAGAGATGGTGTCCGTTGCAAACACTGGTTTTTGAAATGGTGTCTGCTTCAAACACTGGACCCTAACTGAGGTCTGAACATACCCACTGATTAAAACAGTGTCTGTTTCAAACACTGGTCCTAACTTGGGTCAGTTGGGTCAGAACACACCCAGTGATTGAAACTCTGTCTGTTTCAAACACTGGTTTTGGAAATGGTGTTTGTTTCAAACACTGGTTTTGGAAATGGTGTCTGTTTCAAACACTGATTTTTGAAACAGTGTGTGTTTCAAACACTGATTTTTGAAACGGTGTCTATTTCAAACACTGGTTTTGGAGATGGCATCCGTTGTCCGTTGCAAACTTTGGTTTTTTAAATGGTGTCCGTTTCAAACTTTGGACCCTAACTTGTGTCTGAACACACCCACTGATTGAAACAGTTCGTAATTTTGAACCATTTTTCTAGAGCTCTAGCTCCCCACTTTAGGCACCCCTAAAAAAGGCGTTTATAGGTACATATTTTATAAATAAATTGAAGAATTTACATTTGAAACACACTAGCAAGTGCTCGATAATTTTTCATTCGAGTTTTCCTGTAACTTTCAAAATTGAGCTATTTTGGGTCATATTCCGAGATTTTACTTCATTGAAATCGTGAAAAAGTGATTTTAACGTTTTTTTCGAAGAGTAAAATCTCAGAATTTGACCCAAAATAGCTCAACTTTGAACGTTACCTACTGGAAAAAATCAAATGAAAAATAAGTTTACTCTTCCTTCATCCCATCACCTTCGAAGGAACTTTAATGAAAAACCTGCAACCGGGATTCATGTTTGGCAGGTACAATAACATACCTATCACATTGATAAGTATCAGGTACCTGCCAACTCATCGTCGTATTTTTCGCAACTTTTGAGGTGTAGCTCTATGTCTTGTGTTACCCTCAAATTTTGGACTTGTGAGAGCTGAGAGGGCGTAAAAGTTTCTTTATTAGACCAAAGGTCGTATATGGTTAAGTGCCATAAATCGTGAAATGAATTTTTCTAAAAACAAGATCAAAACCCAAAAACATAAATTCAAAATCTTGAATAAGCTAATCCTTTCGCAAGAAAACTTATGTTATTATTTTTTAAGCTCCCCTTCATCGTTCCAGTCCAACCTAGCTATACTCATACCAGTGCTCCTGGCGCACGAGTACCTACCCATATTTCTCCCTAGGTTAATACTCTCTGCATGTTTTACAGATTACGCGACAAAAGAATATCACGCCGGATAATAGTGATTAATTTGTTACTGCTGTCGTTGATATCTTTACTCATGCTGGGCTCCAGCGAAGGAATGAATGTAAAAGAAGACACCGCTGCCATCGACCCTTCTACGAGTAGCTCCAGCGCAAACGACGTAAGTCTAATACGATTTGCGAAATTTTAATTACGCCTAACGTAAAAATATACGCTTAGATATGTCTTTCGGAGTAAATACGAGTACAGTATCTCGCGATCCGTGGCGTTCGCAGCCGCACACCTGGTTCAAAAACAACAAAAATGAAAAGCGTAATCAACGTAATGAATGTTGCGTAGATTAACAATCTCGTCTCATCGCACGACACACAAGACAGCAGAAGACACAACGGCGAATGCGGCGAATTTGTAAATTGGAACGCGACAAAGCGGAGCTGTTTTGTACGTTTTCTGGCGTAGTAGTACAATAATATACGTAGATATATTTGTGTACAAACGCGTTGAAATTGTGTAGATTACAGATTTAGTAGAACCGTTGTCATTCAACTTGAACGTTGAAAGCTGCGAGAACGTGATATGGCGCTGTAAACTTTTGTACGTAATCGTTACCCTCTATACCTAATCGTATACTATCCATTTACAGACGCAGCTCGCTACGAATACCAGCTCCGAACACATTGTAGAAAAAAATCAAACCACGATGAAAAATGAGACCAACTCAACAGAAACGTCTTATTGTGCGGAAAACATTAAATCGGAGCCGAAAAGCGCCAATTTCATATTGCTTTTCATTCCAATATGCGTTTACAGTTTCCTCGGCATCACCGTCACTTGCCATTATTATTTTGTTCCTTCTATGTCGCGAATTAGCGAAGGTATTATATTACCCCATATCTACCTATCTATAACTTTTATATCGATTTTATTCTCAAATATTGAAATTTTTCCGAACTTTTAGACATAAGGTAGTACTCTTATGTGTGTTTACCAAGGGTAGAGGCACCAAATATGGACCACTTTGTTTTGGACAATTGCCACTTGAAAACTATAGGGTGTAGAAGCCTCCACAAAGGCTTAAAATGAAGTTCCATCCTTCCACTAACACTGTACAAAACTTCAGGGGCGAAGGTCAACTTTAAGTATGTTTTTTTCATTATTGAGTGACGAGTGCCAAAATGACCGTTCAAAATTTTGGATGCCTAATATGGACCACCAATAAAATATTTTAAAATAAGCATACTTTCACATTTTTCAAAACGTCATATTTATTTGTAGAAATGAATAAAAAAACGTATTCTAAACAGTGGAGGTTAATTTTGAATATTTTTTTTAAATTGTTGAATGACAAGTGTCAAAATGACAATTCAAAATTTTGGATGCCTAATATGGACCACCTAAAGAATTTCAAAATGAACCTATTTTTACATTTCAAAACATCATATTTATTTGTAGAAATGAACAAAAAAAAGTATTTCAAGCATTCCCCTTTTCAGCAGCTGTAAGAAATAATGAAAATGAGTAAAAAAAAATTTAATATCAGAGGTGGTCCATATTAGCGCATCCCATAAAAAAAACTTTGCACCAAAAATTTCTGTTCATACCCTCATTTTTAGCAAAAACTGATCACTCCAGCAGAAACTACGTCCTTTTTTGATATTATAAACGTCAATGGGTAATTCTCAAAAAAAGTTTAAAAATCATGTAACAGGTGGTTTACTCGAATACTATTTACAATTGAATTTTTTTTCGGTGGCATTGTGTAGATACCGACTCGGGCATCATGTGCATATAGTTTCACATCCCCCAGCCCCCCTCCACTATGGGTCAAGTCCCCCCAAATCCCGAAAATTCCATCGTCGTGGCTTGTAACCACTTTCAGTTTTCAACTTCATCTTCAAAAATTAATTACACTGCCATTTTTTCTGAGGAAAAAAGGATACATAGGCATCATTGTGTGATATTCTGAGTAAATGATAGAACCAATACAAATATTCAGAATGATACTTTTACCCAGCTCCGTGTGGCCAGCCCCGACCCTCCTCCTCATGGTTGGGGCTGCGTGTCCCCAGCCCCGACCAAGGCTCCCTTCAAATACGCCATGAAGGGAGTGAGCACAAACGAAAGTAATTAGTGCACAAATGTGCACAAACGATTGGCACTATTTTCGACCCCCACCCCCACATGGTCGGGGCTGGCCACACGGAGCTCTTATACCCTGAAACCGAGGCCATAAAAAAGATGTAACCAGTTTTTGCACCATCGCGGTGGCCAATTGTTGTTTATTTTTTCCTGGCTCTCCTAATCGACTTTTTTTGCGGTGAAATGGCTAACACTGTATTGTTTCAGTGATAGCAGTACAGTGCCCATTTCACAACCATCAATCAAATACAGTCACCCATTCTCCGAATGGTAATCTGTAAAAATTGTACAGATTACCATTTTTCAGATCCATCGCCGTGGCTTATCATTCTCACGTTTAAAAGAGACATTTTTTTTCTTAAAAAAAAAAGAAAATATTCAAATAGTAATTACTTGATGACCACAACTTTGAAAATTGAAAAATTATTGATTCTATTACTGGTAAAACAAATTTTAGTTCTTTTTTCTAACATCTTGGATAGTACAGTTTGGTATTTCGTCGTGGCTATCATGATTTTTTGTCCACGGCGAAGGAAAGTACCTACCTTATCATGTTTGATACTCCCATTAAAATGTACCTGGTACCTACTTGATGAACTTTTTTGTGAGCTAAAGCTACTAATAACTGCTCCAGTTATACCTATACCTACCTAAAAGTAGTGAACTGCCTTTTTTGTGACACCAATTTTTTTATAGTCCCTACCCCCGCCTCTATTGAATATGACTTGGGCCTGACCCTGAAGTCATTTTTGGGATCCTGGGTACGCCTAGAATCAAGTTGTAAGGAGGAGTTATGCCTTGACTGCCTTGGGCGATGCAGGTAACCCTCTTCACCTGAGGTAGTCTCTATTGTACCCATTCACTGGAGGGGAAGGAAAACTAGTTCCAAAAGAGGGGAAACGTGGTAACTTCTGACAATCGATGGTACGACCATGGATCGTCTTCGCTGTAAAATCACCTGGATGTAGTATCTCGAGCCCGCTACATCTCTGTCACTCGGTAAACATTGTAGGTACTTATGGCTGGCGAGCCACTCTTCGGTTAATTAGTAGTGCCCACTCAAAGATGGTTAAATTGATTGTATATTAACTCGTGATCCCGTTATGCCGTTGTGTTCGCGAGGTACCACAGGGCATTTATCCTAGATTCCAGACATGGGTAAGTGTCTCTAGTTTAAAGTGTACTTTCTTAACGTGTCCCCTAAATAGGCCTTAGTATTAGGAGAGCCTAAAGGTGTAGGGTGAAGTGTACAGTGTTTTGAGGTACTTGTGCCTCCTTTGCTCATCCTTTATGAGTACAACGTCGAGTATATCCTCGGGTATATCAACTAATTCATAAGGGATGTTAAGTTTAACTACTTATTGACAGTCTTCGACTTATAATCTGCTCATCACCGTGTGATGTAAGACTAGACCTAAGACCCCTAGTCTAATAACCTTACTAAGTACCCAGTCTTTCTATACTCTGTTTGGCTTACATTGCAGGGATATTTGTGTAAATATATTATTCAAACAAATCGTCTCATATCTGTTTTTATTCACGTAAAAATGGACACATTATGTGATAATGTCATTAAATGATTCGTATTACTAAGTGTACTCTGAGCTAGCTGGTTAAAGAGAAATGTTCACTCTGTAGGGAATATTTCTACCCCCCCCCCCAGGTATATAATTTGACAATAACCACCACACTTAATAATTACCTCTTACCTTTTAACATTATTATAAAGTCCCTTTTGAAAAAAATTCAAAAAAAGGTTTTCATTTTCGAAAAATTTCAGTACTAAAATTTAAAATTTTTTTGAGAATTACCCCAATAACATTTAGAAAATTACACCACAATTATATTTTAATAAAAGTTGAAAAACACACTAAAAAAAATTTCAGTGTCTCAAAACAGTTTTTTGTAAATTTCTCAGCGAGTTTTACAGTTCTGTTGCAATAATTTTTGTCTCATTCGTTTTTTTTTTGGTGAAAAATACATTGGAAAACATTTTTTCCTGACAGATTGCGCTAATTACCGACAAGAACGGGCGCTGGTCCATATTGCGGACTGGTCCATAATTGGTGCCCTTACCCTTATAGCTACCTACCTACACTTGATAAAATTTTACGTATGTTTAATTTTAGATTTCAAACTGAGCGAAGATATAGTAGGAGCAACATTCATGGCAGCTGGAAGTTCAGCACCTGAACTCGCAACTGTACTAATTGCAGTATTTTTCACCAAAAGTGATATCGGTATAAGCGACGTGATAGGATCAGCAGTTTTCAATATGCTATTTGTGATCGCTCTTTGTGGATTATTCGCAACCACTGCACTACATCTTAATTGGTGGCCTGTCATAAGGAATTGTTTCTTTTACACAATTAGCATCATGGTGATGTTATTGGCCATCGCTAATAAACAAGTATCTTGGTAATAAAATGCACAGATACCTACCTAATTGAGAAAAAATTTTACTCACAGTGTTGGTTTAATACACATTTCTCTCAACAGGTTGGAAAGTCTTTTGCTCATTAGTGTTTACGTGTTGTACTGTGTTGCATTGTACTATAATGAATTCCTGGAAGCGTGGGCCAATACTTTACCACTGCCGTTTAATAAAATGCAGAATGAAGACGTCAAAGAGATGGACGCTCACTATATTCCTCTCGAAGATCGTAAAATGTCTACATACGCTCCTACAACTGAACGTAATAGTATCGTGCAATCTAATGGCAAAGTTATCAGCAGTATTCAACATACCTATCAGTCTAGTCCTAAGCCGGACTCGGGAGCTGAGCCGAATGAGGTTTGTAAATTTTAGAGCTGACTCGTACATTTTCATTTTAGGAAAGAGTAATACAGATAGATAAAATCTGATCTGTGGTCTAATCAATGGGGCCTTCCTCATTGAATTTGATCAGGGATAGACAGATTTAATCCGACTTGAAGTCTAGTCAAATCAAATTGAATTCACGGATTGTGCGGATTTTGATCAGATCCCACCATTCTCCATTTAGGGTTATATTCTGAATGGGAAAGTTGAAAAAACCTGAACCTTTCACTTCGTCAACCATCAAATAGAGGTTAAATCTTCGAGAATTAAAAAATTCCGTCTAGGTACCTTCATTATAATGTAGGTAGAGGTACCTCATACCTATAAAATATTACAATAAAGGTGAACACTAAACTGTTCACCGAATTTTCATTTGGCCCCTTTTAAAGCTAGACAATAGTTTTTTCGGTCAATTCTGATCTTAAAGGGCCCCAAATCTGGGAGATTAGTACGAAAATCTACCTAGGTACATACATTTTTTAAAATAAATAATTTTTTTGTGAATTGCATTCTATAAAGCTTTAGGTAAATTCCTCCTTACCGATTTGGTCTCTAAAGGCCCAAGAAATGTCTCGAAAACCAAATTTATTAAATTTTGGACCCTCTTAGTCAAAATTTTGCAATAAAAATTTGAACCATTTGGCCTCCTTTGGAAAAGAGTTATTATGATAAAAACCACAAATTCATATAAAATAGAGACAATGCCTAAATATAAAGTCAAAAAATTTTCGAATTTTCATTTGGCCCCTATTAAAGCTATGAAGCTATATTTTTTTTTCAAATCGAAAGCTTTCGAAAAACACTTCACATGAAAACCATAGCAATGGGCTAATTTTGATTTTAAGGGCCTCGAATTTGGAGTAAGGGGTCCTAAAACCTAATTTAAATTTTTTTGGAAAACCTGGATTTTCTAAACTGCGTTTTAATCACGAACCCCAAATTTGAAAAGATTTGGTCCCAAAAGAGGCAATGATATGCCCCAAAAAAAACAAAATTTTTGGACCCCCTGCAAAGTTCTATGAATTTTCATTTAGCCCCAATTGAAGGTAGAAAGCTGATTTTTTTTTCAAATCGACCGCTTTCGAAAAATACTTTAGGTACCTACCTGCATGAAAAATATAGCGAGGGACTGATTTTTATTTTAAGGGCCTCGAATTATTTAGAGTAAGGGATCCTACAATCAATTTTAAAATTTTTGGAAAATCGGGGTTTTCTGAACTGCGTTTTAACCACAAATCCCAAATTTAATCTGATTTGGTACCCTCAATTTTTGATGAATCACTCATGAACGAATTGATCAATTTTTTGAAATAACCATTCGCCAAACGCCAATGAATTGATTGATTCTTTAATTTATGAATCAATTCGTTCGCGAATGAGTCACTTATTATACGAATCGATTCGTTCGCGAACGAGTCACTTATTATATGAATCGATTCGTTCGCGAACGAGGAACGAGTCACTTATACGAATCAATTCGTTCGCGAATGATTCTCAAAAAATAATTCAATTCGTTCGTGAATGATTCACCCAAAATTGAGCAAATGAATCGATTCGTTCGCAAATGAGCCACTAATACGAATCGATTCGCTCACGAATGAATCACTAATACAAATCAATTTTTTCGCAAATGATTCATCAACAATTGAGTAAATGAATCGATTCGTTCGCGAACGAGTCACTTGTACGAATCGATTCGTTCGCGAACGAGTCACCTGTACGAATCAATTCATTCGCGAATGATTTACTGAAACAAATCAATTCGGTCGCGAATGATTCTCAAAAAATAATTCAATCCGTTCGTGAATGATTCACCAAAAATTGAGCAAATGAATCGATTCGTTCGCAAATGAGTCACTAATACAAATCGATTCGCTCGCGAATGAATCACTTACACGAATCGATTCGTTCGCGAATGAGTCACTTATTATACAAATCGATTCGTTCGCGAATGATTCTCAAAAAATAATTCAATTCGTTCGCGAATGATTCATCAACAATTGAGTAAATGAATCGATTCGTTCGCGAACAAGTCACTTGTACGAATCAATTCGTTCGCGAATGATTTACTTAAACAAATCAATTCGGTCGCGAATGATTCTCAAAAAATAATTCAATCCGTTGGTGAATGATTCACCAAAAATTGAGCAAATGAATCGATTCGTTCGCGAACGAGTCACTTGTACGAATCAATTCGTTCGCGAATAATTTAGTAACTATTGATCAACTCGTTCGCGAACGATTCACTTACAAATCAATCGAATGATTCACCAAGAAATCAATCAATTTATTTACTTAATCGCCAATTGTTCGTAAATAATTCGATTCGATTGCAAACAGATCAATTGCTGTGCAAATGTTTCAAAAAAAGTGAATCAATTCGTTCGTAAAAAATTTGTATTTAAAGAAAAGTCGGTCTTCTCTTCTCACGCTAATTGCGTGAGTGGTTTTTTTTCCTGTACTTACGAGATGTTTTTTTGGTCATCTTTTAGAACACTAGGAAAGGAGGAGAGGGCCGAGTAAAGACTTAAAGAGGTTAGGTTGAAAAAATAATTTGAACTTGAGTAGGTATATTTGAACAAGGCACCTTCGAATTTGAACCAGTAAAGAAATCGAAATGCCACATGCACTGAAAAGTACAGTATTTTGCTTTTTTACCCCTCTCTCCTCCGGATACCGAAATAAAATTCCATTCTGATTTTTGCCGAAGAATATTATTTAATATTTAGTAGATTTCAATTTTTGTACTAACGTGAGAAGTTGAGCTGTCTCCTTGAAAGTTCAGTTTTAAGTTTTTTAGAATCTTATGAGACTGAATTAAATTCTCCTAATTATATTTTTTTAAACCCCTTCACATAGATTTGCTTCAAAATTTAAGTTCAACCAGTTTTATTGAGATATGCGCCTTCGTATAGTTTGGCAGTTCTGCATATTAAGCCACGTAGAAGTAGATGTTGAACGAATTTATTGCATACTCGGTTTGCCGTAAATAATACGTCGTATTTACGGCAAACTGAGTATGCAATTCTATTAACACCACAAGATTTTCTCCAGTCTTCTAATTTTAGATGAGTTTACCTTTGATTCAACGAATAATAGATACCTACTTATTCATCAATGATTTGTTTTTCTTCGCAGGATTCTAAACCATCTTTAGCTCCAAATGCTGGTTTAATCGAACAAATGAAGTATTATTTCATCAGTCCTGTATACTTTGTGTGCAAATTGACCATACCAGATTGGCAACATAGCGCGATATTCAAATCTTATTTGTTAACCTTTACCGTGTCATTATTCTGGATATCTGTGTATTCTTACATCATGATTTGGACCATCACTCTGATAGGTTTGTTAAAAAATAGAATTGCATTATTATATTATACTTAACAATCAATGAACTCTCTCACCTGGGTAGGTATTTGTTTATTACGTAGGAGAAATCTTGAGAATACCAAGCACAGTAATGGGATTAACGCTAGTCGCAGCTGGAGTCAGTGTACCAGACGCTGTAACAAGCTTAAAAGTGGTAAAAGAAGGTAAAATTACGATAAATAATTCACCACGTGGTACCTAACGATCCAAAAGTAATATCGACCTCTAATTTACACTTCTCAATTTTAAAATTAATTCCAGGGTATGCTGATATGGCAGTATCGAATGCAGTGGGAAGCAATATTTTTGACATATTGATTTGTTTAGGGATTCCTTGGTTTTTAAGGACTGCCCTGAGTGGATCTGGCAGCCATGTTACTGTTTGCAGTAAAGGTACAGCCACCCTACCGTACAGCTTCTCAGTGCTCCTTAAGCAAAAAACTTACTTTTTTAAAAACATTTCAGGTATGGTTTACTCCACAATAATGCTTCTCTCTACCGTTGTTTTACTCGTAACAGCCATTCATAAAAATGGTTGGAAACTGGATAAAAAATTCGGAACTATTTTAATCATCGGATACGCTGTTTTTATTACCGTTGCAACAATATACGAACTCGTTGGTCCTGGTGTGTCCGGAGGCTGCTGCAGTGGCGTTTAAATTGGTGTATGGTATATATCAAGTGTGATAAAGTTGCGTAATGATAGATTTGAAGTTGAGTTTTGTTACCTATGTAAATTAAAATAATCAATTAAAAAATCAACGAGGGAAAATTTGCTCACGATGAAGAATTAAATAAGTATTAAGTATATCTATGCGAATTAGTTTTGGGTCCAATTCATGAAAAATATATTCACTACTTTTCTAGTCTTCATCTATATACAGAGTAGAAAGTTTGAAAAAATAAACGTTAGTACCTAAATCAGTAAATCAGATATTCAACCAGAGTTTAATCAATGACGATGATACGTATTTTGAATTACTTACTTAACTCAAATTAAATTTAGATCGGTGCGGTGAATTTTCAAGTCTTTTTCAAAAAAATGTTTCTGTTTTTCAGATGAATAAAACTGCGAAATTTTACCGGTATTTTAAAAAATTAATTCGATCTTGAGCTCAAGTTGCATAGTTTCGTAATTCGTTGAAATTGATATAATTTTCTCCTCGAAACAAAATATTTTAATTCTTTTGTAGTTATGTTGGAATTTTATTTCAAAGTCATTCCTTTTCGTTATTCTAATCGAATAGTAAATTACGTTTAATAATTTATAATTTGTTATTATTTATATTTATTTTTACACGTTTATAAAAATGGATAAATGATTGGCAATATTTCGAGATCTCTATACTTCCTTTACTTATTGGCGGTTTTATCGCGCAATTGCTTTTTATTTCTATTCTGTGATTATACGTATATGAATAATAAGTTCTTCTTTGTTGATTGTTGACTTGTTTTTAAATTGTTATGCTTTTTAATATTTTATTGAAACGTGTTCTTTAATTAATTTCTAAGACTGTAAGATATTTTATCAAGTTTGAATTCTTTCAATAATAAACTTGTATCTACTATACTCGTACGTGAGAAGCAATTTAGAAATGTCTCAGGTCTTCTAGCTCGAACAAAGATTCAAAGAGAAGCGTGAAACGAACAAACTAAGCATTTAACGTGTATTTTGTATTATGTAATTTTCTAATTTGTACTTTTTATTTAATATGGCGCGGAGGGTTTTATTAATAATTTCTCAACTCGATCATTTCTAATGATAGTTGTTTACCTACTGCTTGAAAGAGATGGATTTATGATAACTTGTCGTTGATTTAGAACTAGATACTTATGTTTTTGAGAATATTTCAAAGAAATAAAAATAAACGACAATACTTTCGTGTGATTTTTTCGTTAAAATACTAGCTAAAGACTGAAATAGAAAAAAAAAAACAAAATGGCTTGATAATTTGCATCTTCTTTGTCAAATAGATTTAGAAATCTGTAGACACTTGATTTTTAATCGCAATTCAACGAACGTTTGAGAAAATTTATTTTTAAAAGAACATAAAAACCGAATTTAACGTAATAAAAAATAAGATTAAGAATGGGGAAAAAAATAGCAGGAATAATTTATCGATTTTGAACGAAATTTATAGAATATCCGCCTGTATTTGGATCCTTAACCATTTGAAAGTTATTGGTTGATAGGCCGAATGGTCTGAGCACCATATTTCCGAGATCTTTCAATTTATCTGGAAATATAATAACAAATTTGAACGATATATCTATTAGAAGTCCTCCGTAAGTACATCTAAGTAATAGTATATTTACCCATCATTTCAGCTTTCATTTTTTCATTCCTTTCGTTAATTTGACTTGGTAATTTCTGCGTTAGTAAAAAATTGAATATAAGATAGATTAAAATTGTCATTCAAAAATTTATATTCGAATTATTCAATGTAAAATAAAATTTACCAATGTGGCAGCATAGGCTTCTTTATTCGTAGGATCCAATTCCAAAACTTTCTTGTAATCTTCTAAAGACTCGTCTAATTTTTCTGTTTCTTCGTATAAAACAGCTCGTCTCAAAATTGCTCTCAAGTAACTGGAATTTAATTCAACAGCTTTGGTACAATCTTGAATGGCTGATTCTTTTCTTCCCTGTAAAACGAATTCGTTATTATTATCAGCTCACATCTAGTTTTCGGCTGTAGGTGAAAAAGTAACTTACTAATTTCTGTTTAGAAGCTGCTCGATTCGCGAACAATATTGACCGATCATTAGTATACGATAATGGACATAATCTTAAACCTTTGGTGTATGTGATTATTGACTCGAGGTAGTCACCTTCTTTGAACTGTGTGTTTCCATCATTTTTATATTTCAAAGCTTCTTGCAAAAAATTCTACAACAAATTAACACGAAATAAAATACGAACTGATATCGAATTATCAAACATTTTGTAACTTACTTCTTTCTCTTCGGTACTCAAATGAGCATCTCTTTCCTGTAAACTTTCTTCGTCGATTATTTCTTCTTCGTTTTCTTCAGCGTTGGTCGTGGGTTTATTATCGTTTTCTTCTTCTTCCTCCAGTGAATTAAAGCTGTGTTCGGGTTCATCTTCGAGCTTTTCTGATGATTCAGCAGGCTGCTTCGAATCGATACTACACTGACTCAAATCTTTGGTAAGATCATCGAGGATTTCTTCTTTGGCAGTAGGCTGCTTTGAATTAATACTACACTGATTCAAATCTTTGGTAAGATCATCAACGATTTCTTCATCGGCAGCAGGCTGCTTCGAAATCAAATTACAGTGTTTCAAATCTTTCGTAAGATCGTCAACGATCTCTTCATTGGTTTGGAATGACGATGACATCACAGTATCAGATAAGGCAACCTGAACACAAAATGAAACAATACTTGAATGTAGTGGTTTACATTATATCAACAGAAGAGCTGCTTGAATAGAAATTCATGACAATTCGATGAAATTGTAAAAACATACCTTTTTTCTATTTTACAATGAATCTTGAAGAGGGTTACTTCTCAAGATGGTTGAACTATCACGATGATGGTAATTTTTCAAAACACTATATCATTCAAATGAATGATTCAGGTACGGCATGGATTAATGCGAAGAAATATGACTTTTTAATATGAATTATTACAGATTCAGGTTTCAAAATTCATTAAATTACAAATTGTATCATGAAAATTGAAAAACTATTGATAAAAAAATTTATCATTTTTTCTTGGTGCATCATGAATTGCCATCGTAATCATACATTGCCATACCCTTTTTGAACGACGTCATGTTTTGAAACACCAATGAAAATCATTGAATCCATGGATTTTCGTTTTTAATAAACTTTTTAAATTTTTTTTTTAAATTTATTAGATCGAGATCCTACTGAATAAATAAAAATTCGACTTTGACTTTTTTCAGCAATTTTAAATTGCAACAGACCACCAGAGTCCAGAAGAAGTTGTAATAATTATTTGTAATGGACCAAATTGGCAAATTCGGTGGCTGAAAATAAATTTAATCCTATCCTATCAATATTCAATTATCATATTTTTATAAGTTCTAAAGTTCGACATGATGAAAATTGAAAAGTTGAAAAATGTAGTTTTTTTTTTTGCAAGTTGAAAAGTCTCAAATAAAAAATAAATAAAATTGTCAATTTTGGCAACAAAGAGGCCAATCTTGAGTCTTCAGCAAAATTTCATTTTTCTCCTTCTTTCTCCAGCAATTTCAATTCAAAGGTTCTGAGGTTTGGGTATAGCATGGCATACTGTTTCAGTAAGCCAAATTTCAGCTCCATCTGAGTTGTCGATTCGATGTCGAGTTGTGAAGGTTTCCCTGTAAGTGCAATATATTTGGTCAAGATAAAAAAAAAAGAAAGATAGATTGGTAACCTTTTTGAAATTTTTATAAAATGTATGAATTTTTCAACTCATGCCAATGTTGATATCGGCAACTTAACATTCGTTTGAATAATTTTTTTCACTTTCAGTTTTTGTTTCGGTTAAAAAATCGAAACCCAACACACAAATTTTGATTTCAAAACAACAAACCCATCTCAACAAGTATCCATTAAAAGTAAATTCGAATACGTCTACTGTGCACTTTTAAAAAATATACTATAAAAATTTACAAGAATTTTGAAAATGCAATGCTAGAAAAGTAGAAATTAAAAAAAAAACACCTCACAAAGTCACAAATAATTCAACTAAGTAGGTACTTAGGTACCTAATTTAAATATTTGAATTATTAATTATTTCCAAAAATGATAATAATAATAGGTAATAATAAAATGCTTGAAAAATTTAATTCATTTCGATTATCCTTGTTTTAATTCAGATTTTGATGCAATTAAATTGAAAATAATTTTCTTAATTATTATTTTAAATGAATGTTCGATTTGATTTAATTTACCAATTCCCTCGCTCTAATTTAATATAGTTGAATTGGTAAATTAAATTGAAAATTAATTTTTTTAAATATCAACTTCTGATAAAAATTGGATCAGGTACGAACATAACCTAGCTACACACCCACCAAATCAAAAATAAATTCAACCTAATTCAAGTTCAATTTTTAGTTAAGTTGGATTAACAGAATGAACAGGTACATTATAAACCTCAAATTAATAAGTAGGTAAATCAAATTTAGAATATTGAATCATATATTAAACTTTCAATTTATTTTTGAACTGATTTGATTAATGATTAAACCAACAGCTAGGTCTCCGGTAAATATGTAGTTTAATTAAATTAGATTTTTAATTTAATTTTGATGATGAATAATTGTTGAAAATTCAGTTCTAATGAAAATTGAATTATTAATGAACAAGTCAAGCCAAAAATGAATTTGTTGCAATTAAGCTATTAACTAGGTACCTATCAAAAATAAATAAATGAGAAGGTAAGTTGAAAGAAATAAATAAATAATGAACATGCGCGTTGGTATATTTTATTTCACCCAATCGTCCATAAAACCCCATCCAAAGGAGTCTCATTTATATACCTATTTATTTTGAAAAAATAATCCTCATGAACAGTATATATTATATTCGTCTAGATCATTCGCCTTTGTTTTTAGACGATTGAGATTCGTTGCATAGGCTTTGATTTGTCGAGAAGTAGTTTTGTAAACATCTATAAAAATACAACAAACGAAATCAGAAGTATGGAAATATTGTTGCGTAAAAACAATAATAGGTATGTAACATGAATTGGGATTAGAACAATGAACATTGTACGTACTTCAACAGTCGTCTTGTGATGGCTGGGTTCAAATTTGAAAATGGAGCTGCGATGAATAAATGTACAATTAATGCCCAAAAATAGATCAGTATTGGATCGCCAATAAACCAATTTGATTGGATTCTCTAGATTGTACTTTCCATATTGATGGAAGATTTATATTACCACTGATAGAAATACGATGAGTGTCCCTGTCTAGCCAGTGAAGGCATGTAGTCCCCTTACACCTCGTATGATTTTTTTTTTATTTTTAAATACGCAAATAGGTACTTGAAATTTCAGGTGTTGGCAAAATAATAGGTAGGTAGTAGGTACTCACTTTTGACAGCCCACGTTGACTGATTTCTAAGGTGTAACTTGAACAAATCAAAATCTTTCTTGCATTCGCGTTCACCATTCACATCAGAATTCATTCGAAATGTCGTTTGTGCTTCATAGAACAACTCCGAAATCCATTTTCTTCGAGGCAATTCTGATTGAAATTCACCGTTTTGAAAACTTTCGTTTCCTTTGCCATTTCTATGAAACAGCCGATTTTCACTTGCGGAGGTTTTTGTTTCATTTTCAAGCGCTGCCGCTTCGCGAAACCACCAATTAACACCAAGAAAGTAAACTAAAACTATTCCAAGATTCATCGTTCAAGTATAGGCTACCTTATTACTCAACAAAGATATCGTCATCTCAAAACTGCTGGTTTGGTTTTGGAATTGTACTGTTATTAACTATGTGGAGCTATAAGAAATCCACATTCATAAGCTCTGAAGCAGTAGGAAAAAAAATGCTTTTAATTTAAAACATCCTCTGATCATAAAATATTATGTTTAGTTGCTTAACTTGAATATTCAACCACATTAATTGGCAATTTTGGTGGAAAAAAATTGGTTTTGTACGAAAAAATTCATTTAGGTACCTACGATAATTCTTGTAAATTAATATTAGCTTGATAAAACTATTTTGCGTGGGAATAACACCAACATTCTATCTACACATTTTGTGGGTACCTAAGTGATATCGACTGATCACAATAAGTAATTCATCTAGCTCGTTATGCATAAAGTAAGTACCTACATTCCGCATGAGAAAGGGAAGTAGGTAGTTACCTATAGCATTCAATGTTTGAAAATATGAGAACCTATAGACAAAAGGAATGAACGGTGACTGTAGGTAGTTGGTAGGCCTAATTGTATTTTAAAGGTGCACAGTAGAAGTAAGTATTCGAGTTTACTTTTAATGAATACTTCTTGATGGGTTTGTTGTTTTTAAAATCAAAATTTAAGTGTTAGGTTTCAATTCTTTAACCGAAAAAAAAATTGAAAGTGAAGAAAATATTCAAATCGAATGTTGAGTTGCCGATATTAACATTGGCATGAGTTGCAAAATTCATACATCTTATAAAAATTTCAAAAAGGTCACCTACTTACCTATCTTTTTTTCAATCTTGACCAAAAATATTGCATTTACAAGGAAACCTTCACAACTCGAGAACTCAGATGGAGCTGAAATTTGGCTTACTGAAAGAGTATGCCATGTTTCCCAAACCTCAGAACCTTTGAAATTGAAATTGCTGGAGAAAAATGAAATTTTGCTGGAGACTCAGGATCAGCCTGAACAGGATGGCAACCGATTTGAGAGGTCGACTTTAGGGGGTAGATAAAGTTTTGACTTCTTTGTTGGCAAAAACTACATTTTTTCAACTTCACAGCTCATTCTTATTGTCTATAGGTTCTCATATTTTTAAACATTGAGGTTAGATGCCATAGCCACTTCCCTTCCTCCTATGGAATATACTTACCTAGTCAATTTATGCATAACCATCTAGGTACGTAAATTAGGTACTTATTTTGATCAATCGGTATCAATTAGGCACGTACCTACAAAACATGTAACTAGTTGGGTAATTCTCAAAAAAAAAAGGTCAATTTTGATGTGCACAATTTTGAAAAATAAAAATCATTTTTTTGGAAAATTTCAAGTGGGAATCATTTGTATAGGTGTCCCAGATCCCTGTTCTAGTGTTGGCCTCAATTCAATCCCCCCACTGTGGACTCCGGCCCCCCCAAACAGCGATAATTAGGATTCGACCCTCATCGATGTGTAATAGGTATGTCGATTGATATGTTTTCGAGGTCGTAGAATTCGAATCTGGAGTTATTTTTTGTGTAGAGGTGGAGGGTGAGGCGTGGGGAGGGGGAAAATGTCAAATTTTGCTTATATTATCCTGTAAGATGTCGATTCATGTTTTTCAGGCCGCTGAGTTCGAATTTGGACTTATTTTTTTGGTAGGGGTAGAGGTGAGGCGTGGGGAGGGAGAAAATGTCAAATTTTGCCTGTATTATCGTGTAATATGTCGACTAGCGCGATAAAAGTACAGCTGTTTGAAATTTGGCCAAGTCAAAGGACAAATTGGGCGCTGGGCAAGCCGAAGGACAATCTCAACGTTATTTCGTTTCTGGCCTTACTTACTGGATATTATTCGATTTTTAACACGTAATAAATGTGTACTTATCATGTAGAATAACTTCCCTTTCTCAATTATCGTTTTTGGCGGGTTCATCGGGGTAAATAAAAAGGCAAGCCGAAGGACACCAATTTTTTTAAATATCAAATTTTCAGAGATAAGTACGATCAGAACGAGCCATTGCGTAGGTTTTGAAAATAACATTGCGGGGTAACATTTCTATGAGAATAGTGAACCAGTGCAGCCCTCACCAGAAAAAAATGTTGGATTGGGAAGCTACCAAAAATAATTGAAAATTCCTCTAAAATTTGCGCAAAAAGACGTGTGTGACAGTTTTCAAATGTGAAATGTGAGCTTCCTATGGACTTATTCCAATTGCAATTTGCACAATAATGGACCTTCGTGTTCTATGATAATGAGAATGTGTCAATTTTTCCCCAAAAAAATGAAGTTCATGACACTTTATAACATTCATTTTCAAAAACATGGCGTGTGACAGCCAAGTCGAAGGACATTTGGGGTATAAAATCGAATGTACACCAATGAAAGGAGGGGCTAAAAATCTCAATACCATATGTGAAATGTGTGGGGGGATGATCCTTGAATGGACCAAAAAAAAAAAAAAATTTTATGCTAAAACCTTTGAGAAATTTGCCATGTACACGATTTTTACCTTTTTCTGAGAATTACCCAGTTGTTGATATTATTCTCACGCAAAATAGTTTTATGACGCTAATATTATTAATTTACAAAGAATTAATCGTAAATGCATTTTTTCGTCCTATTTAAAAACAATTTTTTCCCAACAAATTGCCAATTAGGTACCTATATGTGATTGAATATTCACATTAAACTACGTGATTTTCTGTAGGAGCGAAACATTATTTTTTATGATCGGAGTAGATATATGTTTTAAATCAAGAGTATTTCTTTTCATTGTTTCAGTGCTTATAAATATGGGTTTCTTATAATTCTATGTAGTTAACAATACAGTTCCTAAACTAA
Source organism: Planococcus citri (assembly GCF_950023065.1). Classification (NCBI taxonomy): domain Eukaryota; kingdom Metazoa; phylum Arthropoda; class Insecta; order Hemiptera; family Pseudococcidae; genus Planococcus; species Planococcus citri. The sequence goes on along the minus strand of NC_088679.1, from coordinate 21,393,566 downwards.
ACCAATAGATTTGGGATGTCGATAAGATTTCTGTGCTGAGTGATAAGGTGTACTTAAATGATAAATCTTCGAATAGTTTTAGTTTACTTTCTTGTAGCTGATTGGTGGTTTTGCGAAGCGGCGGCACTTGAAAATGGAACAAAAAACTTCACAAGTGAAAATAATATTGGAAATGAAAGTTTTGGAAACGGTGGATTTGAATCAGTATTGCCTCGAAGAAAATGGATTTCGGAGTTGTTCTACGAGGCACGAACGGCCTTTAGATTGAATTCTGAAGTGAATGCCGAATGCAAAAGAGATTTCGATTTGTTCAAGTTACACCTTGGAAATCAGTCAACGTGGGCTGTCAAAAGTGAGTACCTACCATATCCACCAAGTATTCTGCCTGCATCTACAATTTCAAGTATTCACGTGTTAAAAGAAAAAAAAACCGTACGAGGGAACATTTCGAGGTGTCCGTCTCCGATTTGGACGGCCGGATCGCGATTCTTAGAAAGGGCATGGACTGAAACCCCCATAACCAAAATTTCAGCCAGGGCTGTAAGAGTATTAGATTTCATACTCCAAAAAAAAACTCTGCTCTGCTCCCAACGTTGAACCTACTCTACTCTTAGAGTGCTCCGTACTCTTTTGAGCATTCCATTTACTTGAACAACGCATACTCTGCTCTTACTCGATCTCCAGTCTTATTCATTCTCCGACTCCTACTCCATACTCTCAGGTACCTACTCCTTCGTTTTCTTTGAAATTACTTCAAAAACACCTAATTTTAGAGAAAATATCAAAACTATCACCTTTAATAACCATTGAAAAATGTAAAATATCACTCGTTTCTAAAAAAAAAAGCAAGGGTACGCAGCAAGTAGCATTGAAAACTTTTCTACTCTTACTTTTGAAAATGGATTTTCAAAGAGTGCTCTTTTAGAGCTCTTCAAATCTACAAACAGGCCGCGCTCTTACTCTCACTCTGCTCTTGTGAAAAATATCAAAAAATGTACTCATTCCTACTATTTACTCCTAATCTTACTCAACGATTTGAATTTCTAAGCCTCCCTGATCCATTGACTGTGAGATTGGATACTATGTACTTAGTCCTTTGCCAAGCACTTGATGATTGGCAGATCGAAAAAATTTGGATTCGAGTGCTGGTTGTACAGTCTAGAAGCAGCAATTTCTTCAAATCTTGAAATTTTCAAAAAAATCTTGCGAACGGGAAATTTTTAATTTTTAAATTTTTTTTCGTGTGAGTAGGTATGGTACCTCTACCTATAACAATAAGCAAAAATGTTGGTTAAAATAACGCCTTTGAAGTGTCCGCCTAGAAAGCGGCCTAAATGTGGATGAAATCGTTGAACAGCTGATCGAATATACATTATAGGTCAAGGTCACAACTCGATCTTTAATCTCCAATCCTTCTGGAGAAATCTGAAATGCGCAGGAGGCTCCAGAATGGCTCCTAATTGTGAAATCTTGATTCGAAGGGTTGGTATTAGTTTGAGGACTAATTATCGACATTTTGAATGAATAAACCAACACTCATTTAAAAAAAAATGAATTGCCCTAATTCATTAAATTTGGATTTTCAGAATCGAAAAATCAACTTGGGCAGCTAAAATTTTGGTTATGATGGTTTCAGACCCAGTTCTTTCAAAAAATTGTGGTCCTGTTCGAATTGTAGGGGGACAAACCGGACATCTCGAGGTTTCCCTTCTTAGTAGATTAGATAGCGTATAAGGTTTGATGCTTGGAATAAAATAACAAACATAAGGTAGGTAATTTAAATTTAGGCACAAGAATATCTACCTATTTCAATTGTCAATTAAGGTATTCCACGGCAGAAGAAAACAATACTACTTAGCGATAGCATACGCATAACACCATAAAAATATTCGTATATTCTTGAAACATTGGAGCGACCAAAAATATGAAAATTGCTTCTTCTGGCAAGTACATACTAATCATACTAAATATGGTATTGTTGATGTATTTTTCAGTGCTGGAATCATCAGAGTGGCCATTAGTTGGTATTCTCTATGGTTTAGTCAATCATATGGGAAATTACGACGAATGTTTGTCTATTTCATCTTATGGTATTGATGGACAGTACTGTTTAGTTGAAGCCATGTATAACTATCCAGATGCATTACATAGTGAAGTCGTCGAGAATCCTGACGAGAAAATTTCGTCGTGGGAAGTTGTAAGCATGGTAAGCGAGTGAAAATAAGTGGGCATATATAATCATAGACATTTTAGTTGAATGAACTACTAGTCCTTCACGAAAAACGAACGTTTTTTGTCGCATGCTGTTAACAAAATAGCTGAGTATGAGGCATGCACAGTTGTGTACTTCCACCACTACATACGCAACACAAGTCCTTGTGTCATGATGAGTTGCGTGTGTAGTGGTGGAAGTACACAACTGCGCATGCCCAGGGCTGTAAGGTAATTCATGTTGGTAAATTATGGCGGTATTTTACCGTATTTTAATTTTACCAAAAGTTTATTATCGTATTTTACCATAGCCAAATTGAACACTTTTTTCCCATCTTTCCTTCATAAATTTCCAAATTTCCATGGAAATTTATGATTTGAAAGTTACCAAAAATTTTCCCCATATAAATTTCCAAAAAATGTCCATGGAAAATTTCCTATAATCTCTAATAACACCTAAAACAGATGAAAATTTGCTTCAGAGGCAGGTCAGAAGTTCAGAACTTCGAAGTCAAACTACAAAATAACTCTTCATATCCAAATTAGTAAAATACCATAAATACCGTAAAATACCGTATTTTACCGCCGTATTTTACCAGCGAATAAATTACGGTAATTTAACAGCCCTGCGCATGCCTCATACTCAGCTATTTTTCAACAGCATGCGACAAATCCGTTGATTTAAACTAGCAGTCCATATAACTAAAATGCCTATGGGTATAATAGGTAGGTATGTACCTAGCACCTACTACTTATTACCTATATTGAAAAAAATGTCATCTGTTCACGATTTTAAAAAGAAATAGGTGGGTATAATTCTCAAAAAAAGTTAAAAATCGTGTGCATGACAAATTTCTTAAGGTTTTATAGCATGATTTTTTTTTTTTTGGTCCATTCAAGGATCATCCCCCCACACATTTCACATATGGTATTGAGATTTTTAGCCCCTCCTTTCATTGGTGTACATTCGATTTTATTCCCCAAATATCCTTCGACTTGTCTGTCACACGCCATGTTTTTAAAAATGAATGTTAAGTATAAAGTGTCATGAACTTCATTTTTTTTTTTTTAGGAAAAATTGACACAATATTCTTATTATCATAGAACACGAAGGTCCATACTGTGCAAATTGCAATTGCAATAAGTCCATAGGAAGCTCACATTTCACATTTTAAAACTGTCACACACGTCTTTTTGCGCAAATTTTAGAGCAATTATTTTCAATTATTTTTGGTAGCTTCCCAATCCAACATTTTTTTTCTGGTGAGTGGCTGCACTGGTTCACTGTTCTCATAGAAATGTTACCCCGCAATGTTATTTTCAAAACCTACGCAATGGCTCGTTCTGAATTCTGATCGTACTTATCTCTGAAAATTTGATATTTAGAAAAATTGGTGTCCTTCGGCTTGCCTTTTTATTTACCCCGATGAACCCGCCAAAAACGATAATAATTGAGAAAGGGAAGTTATTCTACATGATAAGTACACATTTATTACGTGTTAAAAATCGAATAATATCCAGTAAGTAAGGCTATAGAAACGAAATAACGTTGAGATTGTCCTTCGGCTTGCCCAGCGCCCATTTGTCCTTTGACTTGGCCAAATTTCAGACGACATATTACACGATAATACAGGCAAAATTTGACATTTTCTCCCTCCCCACGCCTCACCTCTACCCCTACCAAAAAAATAAGTCCAGATTCGAACTCTGCGGCCTGAAAAACATGAATCGACATCTTACAAGATAATATAAGCAAAATTTGACATTTTCCCCCTCCCCACGCCTCACCCTCCACCTCTACACAAAAAATAACTCCAGATTCAAATTCTACAACCTCGAAAACATATCAATCGACATACCTATTACACATCGATGAGGGTAGAATCCTAATTATCGCCTTTTTAGGTGGGGTCAGGGCTCACAGGGGGAGATTGAATTAAGGCCAATACTAGAAAAGAGATCTGGGGCACCTACACAAATGATTCCCACTTGAAATTTTCCAAAAAAATGATTTTTGTTTCTCAAAATTATGAACATCAAAATTGACCTTTTTTTCGAGAATTACCCAGGTACGTAGGTACTATTATTTCATTTAAAAATCTCATACCTTATTGACCTACCTAACTACCTAATTCAAATTAATTTGTCCATTAGTACGGAAAAAATCCAGTCAGAATAAACAGAAAAAAGTTGAGGTTCGCCGTCTGCATACCATCATCTTGTACTCCAACTGACTTGAAAATTTCTCTCAATCACACATTGCATCCAATATTCAACGCTCACGAGCTCAATATAACAATTGACGTGGACCCTGTGCTTTGTAAAATACGCGACAAACCTGCTCGCCCCTTGGGATACTACATCGTTCGGTCAGCAAGAATATATCTACTTCTATGAGAACATATTTTCATTCACTGAAAGTATACCTACCAAGCTGCATATTTTTAATGATAGGTAACCATTTTTCACAGGTTCGGTGAAGTATCTGCTCGTAAACAGACGTGTTTTGCGTGTTGTGCTCTCTAACGTTAAGGTTATTCGGTTTTACAATAGTGTTATCAATTGTGGGATAAATCACAAACAAGTGCGAACAGTGTTAGTGTTTGTATTCGCATTCGTACATACAAGTACGTATAACCAGCCATGGATGAAGAATTTATGCAGAAATTTAATAGCTTAATCGAGTCTGTCAATACAATTAAAACTACAGTATCAAATTCGGACTTAAAAATGGATTCAGTGTTGTCTCAGGTAGCCGATATCAAACAAGAAAATCTGGAGTTAAAGGATAAGATGGAAAAACTTTCGTCGGAAAACCAAGATTTACACAGGCGAGTAACTGACTTAGAACAATATAGTCGTAAAGAAAACATTATAATTAATGGCATCCCATCTAATAAAGAAGAAAATATTACGAGCATGGTTATACAAGTAGCTGAAGCTTTAAATGTGCCGTTATGCGATTATGATATCAGTGTTGCACATCGCCTGCCATGTAGCCACGGGAAAATACCACCTATTATTGCTAGACTGAATAATCGCTCGAAAAAATCGCTGCTGATAAGGAATTCTAAACGAATGAGGCTGAATGGTGCAGCATTAAACCTTGATCCAGCTGTTCCAATATTTATCAACGAACATTTAACCACCACCACCATGTCTTTATTTCGCAAAGCCCTCGACCTAAAGAAAGAAGGTATCATCACACAGGCTTGGGTAATAGAAGGAAAGGTGTACATCCGTGAGGAAGAAGATGGCATAGCTCGAAAAATCAACGACGAATCCGAGCTTACTTATGAAGTAATCCAAAATCAAGATAATCACTCAGAAAAGTCAGAGGGGTCATCGTCTCAAAAGGAACCAGCTGCAGCAAAGAAACAACCTAGAAGAGAAGTCAAAACCCTATCCCAGCTTGGACAACGTGTTTCAAACAGAAGAGGGAGGGGTAGCAACTCTAGGAACAGGTCGGGCAGATAGTCTCCGGACTCCGATTGCCCAGGAAAGTCTGGTCAACGTGGGCAATTTGGACCGAATAAATTCCGCCAAATACGTCAGTCAAAAAGCTACAAATGTATAGAGTATGCCTGTGTCGCCAGTTTTAATGCAAGATCATTAAAAGATGATCAGAGAATACTAGATTTGATCGATGCACAGATTCAGAACAAAATTGAAATCTTGGGTGTGGCAGAAGTAAAAAGGATGGGGGAAAAAATTATAAAAACAAAAGAAGGATACCTATTTTGTTATAGAGGAGACATCCCAGGTCAGAGGGGAGTGGGCTTTTTAATAAATCCAGAGTGGTCTAAAAAACTTATAAAATTCAAAGCACCTTCGGATAGAATTGCCATAGCGGAGTTTGACCTGGGTGAGAAGAACAGTCTCTCTCTGATCCAGGTGTATGCCCCAACAGCAGCATCAGAATTGGAGGAAATCGAGGAGTTCTATAACATACTCTCTGAGTGTTTAGATACTTATAAAAGCAACGCCAAAAGCCTTACAATAGTTATGGGGGATTTTAATAGCAAAATCGGACAAAGAGAAATAGGGGAGGATAAGGTTATTGGTCCTTACAATTATGGTACAAGGAATGAAAGAGGAGAAAAGCTAATCCAATTCTGTCACGAACATCAACTAAAAATAACAAACACTTGGTTTAAAAAGAGAAAAGGGAAAAAATGGACCTGGATCTCCCCAAATTTGGAAACAAAAAACCAAATTGACTATATTTTAACCCATCAGAATGAAAAATCAATCAAAAATTTTGATGTGATCAAAAAGTTTAGTTTTTTCTCAGACCATAGACCTATAAAATGTGAATTTGATACAAACTGGCGGCACAGACACAGATACAAAAAGAGACAAATTGAATCTAAAACAAAGTTGGAAATAGCTGATCATAAGAAGTACCAGTTGGAGCTTAGTAAAATGATAGAATCAACTGGCGTTGAGAGGCTCTTAGGAGAGGGTTCTGTAGATGGGATTGATGATTGGTTGGAGGATAAACTGGTTAAATCGGGTTTAATGGTAAGCAATCTCCACTGTACTGGGGGGGAAAGGAAGGTAACAGAGCTGGGAGTTGATCTAAAAAATTTGATAAAAAAGAGGGATAAACTGAGGTATAAAAAAGCTAAAACAGCAATTGACAAAGTAGAACTGAACGTACTGTGTAAATTAGTTAGGAGACATTTGAGGGAAAAAAATAAAGAAAAGGAACATAATCTAATTACGAAAATTTTAGAGTCTTCAAAAAGCACAAAAAAAATAAACAAGGTGAGATCACTTGGGACCCAATGGATTACATATATGTGTGACCAGGAAGGTAATAGAAAATACTCCAGAAAAGAAATAAATGAAGTGGCTACCAAATTTTACAAAGAAATTTACGATTCATCAAATAACAACATAACGATTCTAGAAACTGACCATCTGGAAACACCAGCTCCTTTCCTCAGCTCAGAGGTGGAGGAGGTATTAACAAACTTGAAAAACAACAAGGCCTCTGGGATTGATAATATCACGAACGAACATTTAAAATTTGGGAAGGGACCAATACTGATAGGCTTTTTGACAAAATTCTTTAATAAAATTCTTTATACTCAAACAATTCCAAAAAAATGGAAAGAATCAGAGATCATCTTAATTTACAAAAAAGGGGATAAGCACAAAATTGACAATTATCGACCAATAAGTTTGAGCCCCACTTTGGCCAAAGTTTTCTCAAAACTACTGGAGAATCGCATCAGGGGGGCTCTTCTACAGCAACAACCCTGTGAACAAGCGGGCTTTCGGAAGGGCTTCTCAACGTCGGATCATCTTTTCACGATCAACCAACTGATGGAAAAAGGTGCAGAATATCAAACAAGCCTCCACCTCGCCTTTATTGACTTCAGAAAAGCCTTTGACTCCTTGGAACACCAGTTTTTGATAAATGCCATTAAAAATCAAGGTATACATCCTATCTATGTTAAATTAATTCAAGAAATGTACACACAATTGAAAGCAAAAATTAAGACTGATATAATGGGTGATTTATTTGACATTAAAAAAGGAGTAAAACAGGGGGACCCTCTATCTCCCATTCTATTCAGTGCAGCTCTGGAACAAATCTTTAGGAATCTATCTTGGGAAGGTATGGGGGTCAAAATTAATGGGGTATTTCTAAATAATTTACGATTTGCGGATGATATAGTCTTAGTTTCTGAAAAGCCTGAAGAGTTGATTATAATGTTATCGGACCTAGCAAAGACAAGTAGGGAGGCAGGGTTGATGATTAACTTTGGAAAAACAAAAATTATGTCCAAATGCACTTCCCTGGAAGAAGTTAAAATTGAGGGACAACATATTGAAAAAGTTGATGAAATTGTTTACCTCGGCCAAGTCATATCATTAGAAAACAGTATGGAAAAAGAAATCAACAATAGAATAGCAAGGGGTTGGGGTAAATTTTGGTCCTTAAAACATATTCTGAAGGGTCAATTTTCTACAAAAAATAAAAAAGAAATTTTTAACAGCTGTGTTGCACCAACTATAACCTACGGATCTCAGACTTGGACACTCACAAATAGTCTAATCTCAAAACTAAAGACAACACAGAATGCCATGGTCAGGTCAATGCTAGGGGTGTCGAGAAGGGAAAGAATTAGAACATCAGAAATTTATAATAAAATTAGGGGTCTAACTGATATAGTGTTTGATTGTAAAAGAAAAAAGTGGGAATGGGCAGGCCATATTAGTAGGGTAAAGGATGGGAGATGGGGGTACAAACTGTTACACTGGTTCCAGACTGGTATAAGAAGGCCTGGAAGGCAGAAGGCGAGGTGGACGGATGATATCACTGACCTTCTAAAACATAAATTTTTCGAAAGAGTAGCGGATAATCGGGTCGAATGGGCTCGGTTGAAGGAGACTTTTGCTCGACAGGGGGCTTGGCATCGGAGATGAACATTTGTATATGTAACTGTTTACCTGTATATTACGTGCCAATAAAAGTTTTTTGATTTGATTTGATTTTTGAACCATTTTTCTAGGAATTTGTTTGGTGCGATTTTCTTCCTTGTAATTTGCGGTACTTTGTATGATGTTGCAACTTTCACTGGAGTTGAAATGAAAACAGAAGGTGGTATCTATAGGTATTTCATACATGCGCGATTTTAAGTATAATTTTTTTTGTTACCTATGTTACAGGTGAACCGAAAAAATATTTAATAAAAGATATATCTAAATCATTGTCCATAAAAGAAAATTTCGGAAAACTTACAAAATACAGTTTGCAATATCAACAACTAACAGGAATACATTTTGTAAAAGTCTTGAATGTGATTACGGTAGTTATAGGCCATCGCCTAACAGTCGCCGCCTTTTCATTTCCTTTATCAGATGCGTTTCTTGGGGAACAAGTAAGTACCTACCTACATGCAAATGGCGTCTTATAGCATGAAATTGCATTGCAAACTTGTGAAGAAATCCGCCCAAGTTCAGTCATCTAATGAGCTATTTTTGCAGCAATTTAGCAAAGCAGCCGTACTACTTTCCCGGCCCGATATTCTGAATGTATTTTTTCTGATAAGTGGGTTTTTAACTTTTCATCTGGGATTTTCTTATATGTTGAAAGAAGGAATAGCTTTTCTATTCACCAGCATCGCATACAGGTGGACAAGGTGAGAAAGTGTTTGAACAAACTTGTTACCTCCTTGAAAAAAAAAAATTTCACTTCGCAGAGAAAATAATCGTATCTCCTATCTATGTACATACAGAGTGTTCAGTGAGAGATCACTGAAATTTCCGATTTGGATACAACCGGGTACTACTAAAAAAAGTTAGGTCAAGATGTTGCCTATTTTTAAAAAGGGGGAAATCGCATTCTTTAAAACCAACGGAAAAAATTCATTTTCGAACCTTGGGAGTAAGTACCTAAGTACTATGTGGTATAGGTTTTGGTTGTGGGAATTACAGAAGGGGATTTTTTAATAAGATTTGACGTGTAGGAATCGGATAGGTAAATAAAATAGGAAATACATGGGAATTTCAGGGAAGTAGGATCGTTACTCGTTTCTCATATTCAAAAATCTGGCGAATATTTACAGAGATTGTTATCAACCTATCTATAATCGAAAAATAAAAGGTTTGGAAAAATATCCCTTTTTGAGAAGTTACAAAATTCTAATTAATACAAATAGAAACACTATAATTATTGAATTAAGATTGAAAATTGAATATTCTAAACCATTCGATCAATTCATTCATCACTTTGATTCTGAAATTCTAACTTGGTGAGTTCATACTTACATGAACTACATTAATTATTTAATGAGATCTTTACCTTGACCTATATGATAAATTATTTGAGACTCCAGTCATGTACCTTGACTATATTGTAGATCATTGAGGAAGAGAAATTCACACCATTATGCCACAGAAGATGAACAAGTCATCTCTGGGCCGGCATACCAGACTCTATACCACAATTTACTCCATTTTAACACTCATATTCGAATAAATAAATTCAAAATTCATAACTCGCGAAATAAATGACTGGAAAATTCAATTCAAATTAACCCATTATAATCTCATCGAAATATTACAATTGAAACATTACAAGAATTGTAAAAAGATACTCGAATACGTGATGTGGAAAACCCGTTCTATTCTAATCAAAAATACATAATAATAACAACTAGTTTAGGTAGGATCCTACCTAAATGTCTGATGCAGTCTTTTTTCCCCACTCTCACGACTTTCAACATCCATCCATAAAAAAACAGACATGACATACAGATTATCTAATCACATATTAGAAGGCAAAATACCCTACCCATACCTATACGTCAACTAAGCTGAACAAAATCACATACTATTAAGTTTATGACTTTTTGCCCAACTTATAAATTGAAAGGGCTATGAATGAATTTTAATTTCAAAAAATCCCAATGAAAAAAATTATTGCGGAAATGAATAGTAAGTGAGTAGGTAATGTCAACCGTTTTAATTTTGGGCACTTTTTCAATGTTTTACAAAAACTGCTTTAAAGTAAGCAATTCAATGGGATGTTCCGTCATCAAGTTGTAAATTTTGAGCTATTTTGTTCATTTTATGTGAATCAGAAAATGTTCAAAATAAGCTCCATTATAGGTACCCTAATTTCGGATTTTTTTTTTACAAAAAAAGAAAGGAAGGAAAATTATGAGATGTAGTAAAATTATTTTTCTAAAAAATACTCTCCAGCAGATCGGAGCACCATCCAGTACAAATGTTTAAAACGAGAAAAAAAATAATTTTTAATGAAATGTCCAAATTAGTAGGTAAATTAGGTCTTTCAGTATTGATAATAATATTCTAGTGATAAGTAGGTAACTACTGAATTATTTCTTATCAATTGAAATGTATTTTGAATGTCAAATTATGGTTTAAAATGTTTCACTAGCTTAAGGGTCATCCAGGGACAAAACTAAGGGCCCTCAGTCATTATGGATAGGTAGTCGGCAAATTTGGGAAAAATTGGTTTAGTCGGCAATTGCCAACTTTGCCAAGATTTGCCGACTTTGCTGAGACTCGACAAAGTTCATAAGTTTTAAAAATTGTTTGTCCTAATAAAGAGACTGAATACAGTTCATCTATTTCTAAATTTTTACATCTGGGAAAAATCTGTTCTATGTAGGTAGAAGTGCTCTCCTAAATTTTAAGAATGTCGAATGTAATTAAAAAACTGACTTTTTGTAAGAAAGTAATAATTAATAATTTACGTATACTAGGTACTTGAATTATGAATTTTCAAAATAAGTACTTCAGCCCTCGCTTCGCTCAGGCGTGTTGTTTTTTTTAATTCAAAATCAAACTAAGTATCTGGAAATCAACTATATACTTATTCAAACTTTTAAAAAATGTTCAAACCCAAAAATAAACTCCTCACACAGAAAAAAAATGTTTTTTTACTTCTCAAAATACAAAATTTTGAGAGCTTTGCCCTCACTTTGTTTGGACATTTTTCCTTTTTTTTGTAGCTGAAATTTCTAAAGAAAAAATCAACCTCCTCCCATGAAAAATCATTGTTCTTTTACTCATAAAAATAAAAATTCTCAAAAGCTTTTGCCCTCGCAACGCTCGGGCCAATTTGTTTGTTTATTTTCATTTTTATAAAAAGAAAAAATTCAAAAATGAACATGCAAATTTTTTATAAGTCATAATAAGCTATGAATATAACCTAATACCCAAATATGTGTTGAGTATGTATATCAATTGGAAAACTTTTCTTCTCATCAGATTTTATTTCACATTAAAAAACTCACTGTTCTAATCAGCAAAATGGTTATTTTTTTGTCATATCAGTCGGCAAATTTTTGGTTGAATACTACCCCCCCCCCCCCCCAAAGAAAATGCCTAGTTTCGTGTCCCTGGGGTCATCAAACCCTCTTCATTTTTCAAGGTAATATTTATTTTATAAATTAAAATAAAATATTTTTATTCGATATTTGTTCGATGTTGCTGAGTGAGTTTTAATTTAGTTTTCGACTTTTCGTCAATCAACGCATCAAAATTCCAAATAAAAATGTACTTTTAAAATTATCGAGTTAGAGAAAAATAGATCATAGGTAATAAAATTTGTTCATTTTTAGACTAACTATTTGTAGTGGGGACTTGAGACTCCAAGTTACTCACCTAGTTGGGAACTTTATGCCCAGGCAGAGGCTACACTGTTTTCACATCAGTGCTCTTTGGTGGATTAGCTCCATAGAGAGGTAGCCGCAGCCACAGATGTCTGCCTCTTGGCAGTTGGATTTATCTTAAAGACGAGGCATCTTTTACAAAGGTCAGTCAACAAATAAGTTTCCCTCGTTCTGAAAATTAGGAAGGGAAATACCTAGGAACTTGAAATTTTCAGGGAATCTTGATACAACCTTTGAGCACCACTCTGCAAAATTTCATTTGGATCCGTTCAGTTGTTCGTTTATAATGAGAGGTTGAAGATGTGGTAGGAGTTTTATAGCGGGTCCGAGTTCAAACTTAAATCGATTTCACGATGGGGGTTGTGCCAAATTTGCGAGGCATAGTGATGCTCTCAACCCTGTTTTTGGTTACCATTGTGTTGAGGAACTTGTTTTCATCATTCTTACACAAATTCTGACTATTCTTTTGACATGCAGCAACTTGAACAGCGAAATTTTGTTTGTGACGCAGCACATTCAAATTTAGAGGTACCGGTACTGAAAATGACTTTCAAAGTTCAATAATGTTTTTTAGGCAGTCAAATATGAAGCATCATGCTCACATATGATGTTTTTGATACTGATATTAAAATTATTGTGTATAATTTCATCAATTTTGGCTGTTGAGTTCGTTTTTGAAACACTAGTTGTGCAACCTACCCTATGATCACTTATCACGCTCGTGCGCTCACCGCTGGATTTCGGCACCACTCACATATTGTTCAAATTAGGACAATTTTTTCTTCATGGAGGATCAGTAGGCATCTGTAAAAATTCATTGACGTATTTTTTTTGAAATTAAATTTTTTTTACTCCTCGTTGAGCCACTTGAACCTCGGACACGCTATAAAACTCCTAGCACATCTTCAAACTCTCATTATAAACGAACTACTGAACGGATCCAAATAAAATTTTGCAGAGTAGTGCTCAAAGGTTGTACACAAGATTCCCTGAAAATTTCAAGTTCCTAGGTGTTTTCCTTCCTAATTTTCTGAACGAGGGAAACTTATTTGTTGACTGACCTTTGTACAATGGATGTCACTGATGTCAGCTCTTATCCAACGCACAGCAGAAATAGCTATCTGGTATAGTTGTATTTGGCATCTGTATGACTATGACAGATGACTTGTATGTGCACTACTGGCAATATACGTTGAGCAGTACCTACACCTTGTGTCTTCTTATTGAGTATATTGACATAATTTCACTTTGGTTGGGTGAATACATAAGGCAAAGCCTGCTCAGTCCCCGATTCTAGTGGTTCCCCCTTGGGAGTTAAGACGCGTAGTGGGAACCCAGGCATCACCATATTTTTTTGAAATTAAAATTTATTCATAGCCCCTTCAAATTGCACGTTAGGCATTAAGTCATAATATGTGACTTTGTTTAGTTTTTAATGTCATATAGGTATCTGTACTTACTTACTCACTCTTGAGGTCAAAAATGAATTTTGATCGTTAGTTTCAAAGAATGCAATTTGCCCCTTCAAATTTTAAGATAGGCAACACTTTCACATAACATTGCTCCTAGTGGTACCCGGTTCTATCCTAATCTGAAGTTCCAGTATAAGTAATTTTTTATGTTAGCATAATTTTTGATAAATATTTTCTTCTAGAATGATTCCAACATTTGCTTTGATGGCGTTGTATGCGATTTATATGATCCCATATGTGGGAGATGGTCCGTTATGGAATTACAGATCAATGACCGAAGTTAACAATTGCAGGGAAAGCTGGTGGACTACCGTATTCTTCATTAGTAATTTTGTCAAACCTGACAAATCAGTAAGTAATTAATTAATAACCATCTGTTAGGTAAAATTTATCAGATTTTGATAGATGGGTTCATGACTGAAAAAGTCGTCGCGTTCTGTGTTAGGTATTCAGTTTAATTTTTTTAAACGCAATAACATTTCGTTAACACAGGTACCTTAGGTCGTATACAAAGAGTAATCATTTCCAACTAACTTGGTTCAACTCGTAAATTTGATACTGCAACTTTTTTCATGTTTAAATTTTGATTTTTTTTTTAAATGACAACCATCAATGTGTTTTTTGGGAGATGACGCATTTCGTTTTTAATGATGGCCGATAGTTTTACAAAAATTTTATTCAGTTTTTATACCATATAATATTGTGTTGCATTGCATGACTTTCCCAGTGTCTTATATTTACCTGGTACATAACGGCTGACATTCAACTAGCCACGATTGGAGGAATTTTATTATACATTTTTACGAAAAATCGAAAAGTTGGTGTTTTTGCGGTGGTACTTACATTTATCTCTGCCATTACGATGACATTCTTCTTTACTTTCACGAAACAGTTACCAGGGATAGTTCGATTTTATTTCGAGTAAGTAACATCTAGCCTACAATAATTATTTTTAACTTAACGAAAAACTTCTGATTTAATTGCGTTTTTTTTTTTTTTTTTAGCCAGACAAGAGATAAATTGAACGATGAAGGCTTTTATTACGTATACATTGCTACGAGTACAAGATGTGGACCTTATTTATTAGGATTTATGACAGCTTATCTACTTGCTATTCTTAGGCAAAAAAAAATCAAGTTTACACATGTAAGTCACGTAATTTACGCAATTAGGTAGCATAGGAAAATATTCTACTTTACAGAACAAATCTGCCAGGGGTTGGGTACGAGTATAATTTAGGTACATTTAATAACATTTCTTCAAGCTTATGTACACCAACTGAAATAGGTAGGTACGAGTACGTGGAGAATCCCAAATTGCTTGAGGACGAAACTGTCAACTCACTAAACTTTTTGCACTTGAGTTGAGGTAGGCGATTTTCTGAATAAGTATTTTTTATGAGGATGAACCTCGATGAGAGATGACGAATGACGCAAACCGCAGGGCAGTTCTCAAAGTATGGAGAGATACTCAAAGTTATGTGGCATATATACAAACTCGGCACAAGATAAGTGTAAGCACACCAGGGGGGGGGGGGTCAGTAATGGGTCATTCCACGTCAATTGGACCAAGAAGTGGTACGGTGGGTTCGGCGATTTTTTTGAAATTGTTCCTGTGGAAAGACCTTCCGAAGGGATGACCAATGGCGCAAATCGCAGCCCTCTAGCCCATTTTTAACGGCAGCCAGGGGGTGTCAAAGTTTTCAGTGAACCTAAAATATCATCCATTTCAGCAGTGGATTGCTCGATAACCGCGATACCTACCGAAATGGAACTTTTCCCAATAGTTAGGGGTTTTGAAAGGACTTTTGGTGATATCATAAAAATCAGTGTTGCCACTTTTTTTCGTACAAAAAATTAGCTCAAAAAGTTTCAAAACGTAGTTTTCATATCGTTCCGACTCTCAAAAATTCTGAAAAAAATATATTATGGACAACTGTTCATGCTGAACAACATATTAAAAAATTGGGATGGTAACTTGTAACAAAGTCGATTTAAAAAAATTCAAACTTTGCGAAAAAATGCGATTTTTTGATTTAAAACATGAAAAAAAGTTTTGATTGGTAAAGTTGACCCATTTGACCCCTATTTTTAAGTATCTGTTGAAAAAGTTGAAAAAACCCCTTCACTCGGTGAAATTAACTCATCACAAAAAAATCAAAATTCGAAAAAATTCAATTTTCAATTTCAAACATCAAAAAAAGTTTAAATTTATTCAGTTGTCTTATTTTGAACACTTTCTGACGTATTTCATGAAAAAGTTGATAAAATCTCACTCACAGCAAAAAAAATAAAATTTGCTTTTTTTTGAATTTTTTTGAATTCTGATTTTTTTGTGATGAGTTAATTTCACCGAGTGAAGGGGTTTTTTCAACTTTTTCAACAGATACTTAAAAATAGGGGTCAAATGGGTCAACTTCACCTATCAAAACTTTTTTTCATATTTTAAATCAAAAAATTGCATTTTATCGCAAAGTTTAAATTTTTTTAAATCGACTTTGTTACAAGTTACCATCCCAATTTTTTAATATGTTGTTCAGCATGAACAGTTGTCCATAATATATTTTTTTTAGAATTTTTGAGAGTCGGAACGATATGAAAACTACGTTTCGAAACTTTTTGAGCTAATTTTTTGTACGAAAAAAAGTGGCAACACTGATTTTTATGATATCACCAAAAAGCCTTTCAAAACCCCTAACTATTGGGAAAAGTTCCATTTCGGTAGGTATCGCGGTTATCGAGCAATCCACTGCTGAAATGGATGATATTTTAGGTTCACTGAAAACTTTGACACCCCCTGGCTGCCGTTAGAAATGGGCTAGAGGGCTGCGATTTGCGCCATTGGTCATCCCTTCGGAAGGTCTTTCCACAGGAAAAATTTCAAAAAAATCGCCGAACCCACCTACCACTTTTTGGTCCAATTGACGTGGAATGACCCTAATGACAATTACAAACTCGACACATGAGTCTGAGATAAAATGAACGAAAAGATCTTTTCGTTCATATGTCTTCGAAGTTCGAAGACATATATAAATTGGGCACATTCAAAAATAATCTTTATACATAAATTACCTATAGGGGTAACGGCCCAGTTTTTTTACCCTCTCTAGTTTTTTTACCCCCTCTAGTTTTTTACCCCCCCCCCAAGAATTTTCTGAAAAATATGCCACCAAAGTCATGAATCGATTTGAAAACCATATTAACATGTTTTATGCTTCTTTTATAGAACACAATGCCCTTGAAAAGCTGCATTTTCCATTTAATGTTCATGGTTCAGGAGACTTTGAAAAATGTGATGTGAATTTTAGTCGATTTTCTTAACAAAATTTTAAAAAAGTGAGTTTTGATTTTAAGGATGAGTCGCACTAATTTCCATCAAAATGAGTTCATGAGTACCTACATCACTGAATTCTACACACTGTGGTTTATTAGATGAGCTAGTTATTTTTCATCAAAATGTTTTCTAAAAATTTTTTAGAGGGGGTAAAAAAATAGAGAACGAATCAAGCCCGGTTTTCTATTTTTTTTTACCGGGTAAAAAAGTAGAAAATCCATATTAATTTTTGTTCTCTAATTTTTTTACCCGCTCCCCCTAATTTCAGAATTTTTGCTCGCTGACGACCGTTTGAAGGTGTGATATCAATTTTATTCATTTTTGGAGAAGTATTTGAACGTGCGGCTCTGAACTTTTGTAAATAATATTGCCCAAAAAATACATTCTACAGTTGATTACATCAATGTAAACAATCAACCAAAGAAATTGAATAAATGATTGATACCTTCTAACATAGGTTTTCTATGAACGCAAATGAAACAAAAACTGGCACAAAATTGAAGACTTTAAGGTATAGCAGTAACATGAAAATAGAAAATTGGAGCAGGAACTTTCACAGCAATTTTTCACCACCTAATCCGCAAGAAATTTCCAAAAAATAGTTTCTTGTGAAAAACAATGTGTTCATCCGGTGGTCCAGGAATTTTAGAGTCCAAAAATACGTGTATTCACTTTTTTTGTTGAAAATTTGCAGAAATAATCTTTATAAATTCTCAATTTCATTCTCATAAGATCACCAAAATCTGTCATTCTAGATCTACGTAGATTCCATTTTTGCTGATTTTTTCAAATACATTAGGTACCTTTAGCTGCACACGAGTGAATGGATTGTCGAGACTGAACTGAAGGCTTACCGATCCCCCATCTTATAGACACTGGGCATACGCAGGTCTAGTGTCTATACCCCATCTCAATTATTATTTATTACATATTACGATTTGTAGGTACCTAGGTATATTGTATATTGTTTTATTTTGCAGACACAAATGTATTTATTTTCGTTCATATCCATACTGATTAGCGAGGCAGCTATATTTTACGGATCCTCATCTTACACTTTAAATAAAAAATATAGTGCGCTTGAAAACGCTTTATACAGTGCATTATGTTCTACACTAGCAGTGTTAAAGTACGCGATTATTGGACTAGTTTACTTCACGTCGGGATTAGGTGAGTTTAATTGCAATCACCTCACTCCTTAAGTACGAGTAGGTATTTGAGATGAAGTTGATTTTGAATTTCAGTGTTGAAATAAAACCGTTTTTTGTTTTGTTTTAAACAAAATGTTAAGAACAGTTCCATCGATTCGTTGTTTAAAACGCTGTTTGAAACACGTTTTAAACAGAATTTTGAATGAATAGGTAAGCAAAATATAGTCAATAATCAAAAGTCATATTCCACTTGAGTTGAACTACATAGGATAAGCCTAACATTTGAAATTTTAGATTTATGAATCGCAAATTTATCCCTTTTCCTTCTGCTCTAGTAGTTGTTCTAGTTCTATTTTGATTTTTCATGTTTATGTTTATTACATTTTTACTTTTTTTTTCTTTTTGAACCCTTCAAATCAAATCAAATCAAATCAACTTTATTTTTTGCAATAGGCAGCATTGCTGCATTTACAAAGTCGACTTATTTAATAACAAAGATATATTAAAAAATGAATAATAAAATGAAATAATATGAAAATTTAAATGAATGTACCATGTACAGCATTATAGAGGTATAGAAATAGCACAGATACATATTTACATTACTGTCTTCAATAAAGCAATGGAATAAAAAAAAAAAAACAAAAAAACATAATTGCAATAGATCAGAAAAAGTACAATATTGAGATATTTGGTACATTTAAAAAAGATTCTTAGAATTATTTACAACATCACAAAATTATCGATCACACAAAAAAAATTAAAATGAAACAATGATGCTGTATAAATGATCATTACTACTGAGTACTGAAGATGATAAATCAAAAATACAAGTCACTGAAAGTTCAGTTTCAAATGCACTCAGTTATGTAACAGTGTCCATATACTCATCTATTGAATAGAATGCTTTTTTTAGCAGCCATTTTTTCAGAGTTTTAGAAAATAATTTTGTGCAATTGACAACTTTGATTTCATTTGGAATTTTGTTATAAATTTTTGCAGCCATGAAGTCTATACTAACTTAGTGAAATTTAGTCCTGAATTCTGTGCTATGTAGTTGTAAGAGTCAAAACTCTTCTTCATGCTGTGAAGGTCCATTAAATTTTGCTTAACAGTTTTGATTTCAATTTGGGTGGGTAGGGGGAATTTCGTAAGGTAAAGTGGGGTAATTCCGATATGGGGTAATTCCGATAGCAAGCCCTAGCTTTGTTGCAAAACACATTTTGGCACAAATGATGAAGACAGTAGATAGTTTTAGTGCTAACCTACACCCATTAATGAACAGATGGTCCATCTGCTCCATTTTGTCAAGTCTGTGCAGTGTTCAAAATCTGAATGCCCAAAACCTTTGCCGCAAAAAACAGTGCATTTTTGAAACTCATTTTTACTGTTGAAAACTTGTTGAAAAATTCTGTTTAGAAGTTGAAATTTGATGGATACGTGTTAAAGTGTCAGTACCTCTTTTGATTTTGCTTTTATAATTATTTGTTTGGTGGTATTGAATTATTAAACATGTCGATCATTTTTCATGCCCTGGGGTAATTCCGATAGCCCTAGCAAAATTGCCCTGTAATGTTTTTTTCTCTGTTTTGGTGTAGTATTGTTTTGGGGGGGGTCAAAATTATCAACGAAAATCCTTAGAAGGGGGCTTTTTTCTCTAGTTAGTCTAGTTTTGGAAAATTATGCCTCAAAAATGCATATTTGTAAAAAATTTTCAATTTTTGTTCTAATGATTCAATTAACATGAAATAAAAACCCAAGTATGCAATAAATGGTATATTTCAACATTACTGGCTCGGAATTACCCCAGGAGAAATTACTTTCCTTATAAAACTCAAATTAACTCATTATCGGAATATGTATGAAGCCTCCGCACAAATCACTCTTCAATATAGTGAATGTGTAGCTGAAGGACGTAGGAATAAAGTTGTTTTATCATTTTCCCCCCAAAATGTACAGGAAATCCATAAAATGAGAAATTGCTAAAATTTTGAATTTTACCATCGGAATTACCCCACTTTACCTTAATACTTTTTTGTTTCCCTTTCACTATACCAAATGGGAATGACACATCATAGTGCAATAAAAACACATTTAGGAAACTATGAAAAGCTGTATTAATGGTATCTGTTTTAGTCCAGCAGGTACTCCAATTCTCACCCTCAAGTAACCTGAGAAAAGTTCCCTTGGTGGTGTCATTTATTATTCGTTGCTGAGGTTTTACATAATTTACTTCTTGCACCTGTTCAGAGATATTGAGCATGAACATTACTCCCACATGATCTGAGATATGTGTCTTACATACTTCTATTCCAAAAGGGGCATCTACGAGTATATTACTCAAAAAATTGTCTAAACACGTTTTGGATCTGGTAGGTAGTGGAGTCGATTAAAAATCGATTTAATCAAAAATTGATAAAATTGGTCCCAAATAATCGATTTTTTGATCCGCTGATTTTTTTGATTCCGACTTTATTTTTACAACAATCGATTATTTCGATTTTTTTCAAAAAATATGAGAGAATTAATTGAAAATGATCTGAAAAAAAAACTCTGAAATATTGTCAATAATTCTGCAAAAATGGAAAAATCGATAAAATTTGCACTGGAAATTGCAGTTTTTTCATTGATGTAAATTCGCTGGTGAAAACTCTAGTAATTTCAAAACACGATCATTCAAGAAATCATTTTAAAAAATATGAAAAAAATCGAAAATCGGAAAAAATTAATTATACAGAATCAATTATTTTTTGGCCGATTTTTTTGAAAACAATTTTTTCAAAAAAATCGAAAATTGATTTTCAAAATCGATGTTTTTTACAAACAATTGACACCACTGTGAGGGGGCGGATTGCCCCCACTGCCAAAGGTAGTGCTTACATTATGAACCCCTTATATTGAAAATATTGGTAACGTCTGAAATACTTTAGAAATAGGCTAAGTACATATACGGTTGCGATGTACTCGCGCATATAGGGCTGCGCACCCTTCTATTAAAGGGTTCGCGGCGCCTTTGACATTTATAGCCCGAGATAGGGAGTGAATTAGGGACCTTTTTTATTATTTAATACACCCTCTAACTGTTCAAAAATCGATCTTTTTGACCAGTTGAAGGAGCCTGTAGTTAGGTCCCCCTACTCGTAAAACAAATAATTTAGTTTGGATTACGAATAGATGAGTTTTTGGCAGGCGAGAGCTCGAAAATGACCTTTCATCTGTCAAAAATAGGGCACTCTTAGATTTTCAAAACGAAAAATGCTGATTCTCTATATGGATACCATGTACCAATTTGAGATCATACAGGTCGTATTGTCCTCGTTTTCGGTTTGTAAAATCTAAGACTCTAGGGAGACCCACATTAGCAATTGACCTTAACGTAGATCTTTTGTGTGGGTCGCACTTTCATTGATTTCACGAAAGACACTAAACTCACAGAGACCCCTTGCACTCTCATTGCGTCCTCGTTTGGTTTGTCTCCTATGTGAGTATAGCACTATCCTGAAATCTTTGGTTAGCCTCAAAAAACGTAGGGAGATCCACTTTAAGTACCAAGAGTTGAAATTATACCTGGTATTGTGGATCGCACTTTCATTGATTTTCGAGAAATCGGAATCTTTGGTTAGCCTTGAAAAATCTCATCTCATTCACTACAGTTCGAGTATGGCAATGCTCCAGACTTATTACGAATCTACCCTAAATATAGACTACGTTTAGATTCTTTACTCGTTCAGCATTTTCTCCAAACCGAAGAAGGCGGAATGTATGCTGAAAATTGAGAAAATTTACTTGGATATTTATAGAAATAACTAGTCGTAAACTTTTTATACCCTATCCTTGATATTGTCAATCAATCCTAACGGAATGAAACTGAGACAAGGTCGGACAGTGGCACAAAAATCTCAATTATTGAGTACTTAAATTTAGGCATAGTCTGTACTTTCGACTTCGTTTCCGACAGTATTTTCAAAATAACATTTGCATGCAATATTGTTGAAACGAAGAAACGAACCATTAGATAACTAAATTATCTACCATAACCTAGTTCTATATAGTTGTAGTCGAAATTATTTACCCCAAAAATCGGATAAATGACTCACACATCTCCGAGTCGAAATAGTTCCAAAAGTAACTAGGTAACTAGGTCAGGGACCTCGGCATCGCGTCCTTCACAAGACAAGGAAGCTGCGTTGCTGAGTATCAATGAACCCTCTAATAGGTATAGGGAAACGTGACGTTTTTAATCCCAATTGACAAAATGGTCGCTCTCCTAAGTCCGTTTTAATGAAAATCAGCGCAAAATTTTTCAAATTCGCCCTCATGACGACGTGAAAATAAACTTTCAGTTAACATATGAGGGCGAATGGCAAAAATTCGCCCCACACTTGGCACTCAAATGAAATTTCGCCCAACACATAGACGTAAGTCGAGATAGTTCGCCCTCTTCATGGCGCTTGAAGAAAATATCGCCCTACACTTGGCGCTATGATAAAAATTTTCGCTAATAATTTGAAACGAGTTGTGACGTTGACATCCGGTTGGTCTGGTAAATTGCTGATAGTCTATTAATAACTCTATCGCTTCGCATTTTTCAACTGATTAACTACCTAAGAAACACTCAGTGGCTGAGAGAAACGTCCAGTTGTCCGTTACAAACAGTTTGAACGCGTCTTATATTACCTATGTAAAAATGATTATTGAAAATGTGAATGGTGTGTTTTTGAATCCGTTTGTATAGAAGTGATTTTTATTAAAGGTACAGTGTAACGTAATTTTTTGTTTGAAAGTGTTTAAAGTGCAGTGTTATGTGATTTTTTGAATGGAACAGTGAAACATGCAGTTTAAAGTGGTTTTTCGATTTGTCTAGAGATGAATATTTTTAACCAAAATTAAATAAACGTTTTGGCCCCGGCACCTCCTCCCTGGGCCGGTGGATGCTTCCTTGTGTGAGACTCTCCCAGATTTTATTAAATTGGTTTTTTACTTTTTTAGTTCTCTGGTGGGGTTAGAATTTTGAAAATCTTTAGTTTGGGTGGGAAAATTGCGAGTGAGATTAGTGTGTTGAGTGTGTGAGAGATCGCAGAGTTAATTTGCAGTAGTTTCTCAGTTTAAAATTCAAAAGTAAAAAAAAAAGAACAAATAAATTGGAAATTGTTTTAAAAGTCATTAATTTATTGTAAGTGTATATTAATTTTTTATTTTTGCGTGCTATTTGTGTGATCAACTAGTCGGGTTTACATGTAACATTGTTAAAAGTTCGTTTGTATTGCTCAAAACATCGATCAAAATCCAGGCAAATATTCAAAATGAATCTGTAACGGAAAAATAGGCGACAAACTCCTTCAAAAACAACAGGGCGAAAACGATGGCGACATTTTGACACTGTTTTCGAGCACGTACGAGGGCGCTCCAATTTTACGCCAAGGGAGCGCGCATCAAAAACAAGGAGCGCATCAAAAATATGGGCGTGCAGAGCGAAAATTTTGATGCGCGCTCCATTGGCGTAAAATTGGAGCGCCCTCATACGTGCTCAAAAACAGTGTCAAAATGTCGCCATCGTTTTCGCCAAACTTTTTTAGCGCTCTTTTGTCAATTGGGATGTACCATTGCACCATTAAAATAAACACTTCTCTACGTAAAAAGAGGGTGGCTGTGGGTAATTTATTTATCTACAAATATTAATCTACCGCATGGATTCGAGTATGTGTTGTATTTTTTCGATAACATAAGTGAAAAATTCCCCTAGCATGTGGATTAGAATTTTTACTTAGACAAAAAATGCAATACACATTCTTACCTTGATTTTTTGATACTGTTTCGCCGATCTTCGGATCTGAATCAGTGCAAAAAATATGACGTGCGTAATTATATTTATCACTTATATTTTTCTCATTTCTGAGACTGTTTTGTTGACCCTTATCAGGGACCAATCAGTCACGAAATGATAAACTTGATTAGCTTAGTTATACATATGGTTAATTTATGTTTTTTACCTCGTTTCTAGAAACGAAATAATTACTGAACCATTCACATGTAAACATCAGTTTTTCAAGTTAAAAAATCAATTTTTACTTAATCTGCTACTTTGCCACATTTTTGAACTATTTTTCGGAAAGGAAAAATCTTGAAATTTTATGTACATAGGAACTGGGATTTGGTGCACTTTTTAAGATTGCTACTTTTGGCGCAGTCTTCATTTACGTGTTTTAAGATTCGTCCTTGAAGTCTCCTTAAATTCCTTACCAAGGGAAAGAATTCTGTCACCCTAAAAATAGCTCATGGGTATGTAGTTAGCTCTCTAATACATCGTTGCCAAATTGTACTGTAATTTAGGGAGAAAAAATACAGGGATTTTTTCGGATGTAGTATAAAATAGTTAAAAGATACATTTACCTCCACCAACCCCGCCACCACCGGCGGCATGTTTCAAAGATTTTGCCGAAGTATTTTTGTTAAAAAAGGGGTACTTAGCCGCCAATTATTTACGTATAATTGTCTAACAAGTGTCACCCTTTTTACTCGGAGGCGCGAGCCATGGTCGTAAATCCTTCAGGATTTTTTATAGCCCAAGGCGACGATTTGAAAAAAGGAGGGAGAAATGTTCAAATCTTAGGACTTTTTGACCATGCTACACTGCCACAAAAATTATTCTGTGTTCGACTCTCGTGGGTTACAGTACTCATTCGTTTTTAAGCATTTTGGCACTTTATGAATACTCCACCAGCTTTGAGCACTCGCAGCAGAGTAAGTAAGCCGTTGATTTCTTTGGACTTAGACAAAAGTAGTCGAAAGCCCGCTCGCGTAATGAATCCGAATTTGAATATGAACGAAGAGAATCATAGTTCAAATGTTTTTAGTGATCAACCTCCGGCACATGCTCCGGAGTATGCAAGTGAGGTTGATAGTAATCCAGAAACACCTTCCGATGAAGGTGTCGGTACTCAGGACGATTCGTATCCCTTTGACCCCGAATCACTTAGGGACACGACTGACGACGAAGTTTACGAAATTTTCAAAAAGACTTGGGATTGGAATAAGAAAATTCAAGCTGACGTAAAAGAGAAATTCGAAACAAATAGTCAGGAAAATAGAAAAGCGAAAAATTATGCTAAAGAAGCGAAAAAGGCCGCCATTTATTTAAATGATAAAATTCAAGATATTTCGATCCAACAATCTAAACTTGTCGAATCAACCAACGAATGGATGAAAGAATTAGCTGACAAATTAGACGAGACTTCTATAAATGTCTCTGAGGCAAAAATTGACTCTGCAAACAACTCTTCTATTATTCAAACACTTTTGGAACATATTTCGAAATTGAATAGCGATTCTAGAGCTAGGGACAATGCCTGTGAAAAATTTGTCGACGAACTCAACTTCGTAAAGGACGTGATTCGTAAATTGCCAGTAGCAACTAAATCCAAAAAGATTAAAACCAACCCAATAGACCCAGGTTCTGTTAAAAACGCAGGTGTCTATTTTTCGGACGAATTAGTGTACTTTCCACACGAATTTTTAGAGGATTTTGAAAAATATTTTTCGAACGCCAACGCGGACGAAAGTCATAAAATCTTTGCATTCAAAAAGGTCATATGCACTAAAAATTGTCCCCAATTTTTGGAAACAGTTCGCAACGTTCACCGTTTTGATGAATTGAAAAAGAAATTTCTGAACTATTATTGGGACCGTAGGGCTCAAAATGAAGCGATGAAATTTTGTCAATACAAATTTACGGTCGCAGATGACGTTAAGGACATGGCAAACAACATGATTAGATGGGCTCGAACTCTTTCTCACCATCGTCACGGGGATTCTGAGGACCTCATCGAGTTATTGATCAATAAAACTCCAGAGCAATATCACAATAGGCTCACTGAAGAAGGGCAAACTTTGGATCAATTTATTGACAAATTATCAAAATTAACCGCTATCCAACGCGATACCGAAAACGAGGTCCCGATAACCTTCACTCGAACTCGTAGATACGAAAATTATCCAACATTTACTCAGACCCCCCAAAGACAACCAAAATCGTCTTATCCGTCTCAAGATCAATTACAAAATTTATGGGATATTTTATCTCAAAATTCCCGAAAACCCAATAACAATTTTCGAAATAATCGTTCCGGCAACTCTGAGGAAGCCAAAAATTCAGACGATAAATCCGCGCCGACTTATCCCAAAGATAAGCCCGAAAATCTGAAATCGGCGCAAGCTTCCACTCAGACTCCGCCGACGCAAAAGTCGTATTCAAATTCAAAACCATTTAATGTCGATAAATACGGTAATTTAGTCGCCAATAATAGGTCAAAATCGCCACGCGCTCCGCCCGCACCGGTTCAAACTGTAGAATTTGACGAAACAACGAATAAGTACGTCCTTGTCGATACTCCGCCAGAAGACTTAGAGGAAACTGTATCTGTATGCAATCTCCTTAATCAGATGTTCGAGGAAC
Source organism: Planococcus citri (assembly GCF_950023065.1). NCBI lineage: Eukaryota > Metazoa > Arthropoda > Insecta > Hemiptera > Pseudococcidae > Planococcus > Planococcus citri. The sequence goes on along the minus strand of NC_088679.1, from coordinate 21,366,787 downwards.
AAACAGAGGAACTAGATCTTCAATCTATATCCATGGCTGTAGGTTCGATAACTTATGATACATCTCCTGAAATGAGTGATGAGGAATATGAAAGTCCAAGTTCGGGAAACGAATCTCACTAGGTAGCCCTGGGGCAACTCCTAGTGCTGTGAAAGCCCCGTTTAAGGATATTCTCAGCGACTATATATGGGTAGGGGACAGTCTCTCCCATTTTATGGCCAGAGGGGAAGTTATTTTGTCAACGCAGTTGCCTAATTATTTACGCGACCAAATCCCGCTCGAAACACTTTTCAATCGACTGTTAAAAATTGATTTTCCACCATACTCAAACTATATACTTTCGGCAGGCCAACTAGAATTCAATTTTTCGCGCAAACCATATCGAGTAATAGAACGACAGCTGCTCAACATTGTCGAACTTTTGTTAGATAAGGGAGCAGAAAGCATAATCCTTCTTTTTCCTTTGATAAAACCGCGAAATATTGACGAACCTGACGTGAAACTATATAGGTATAAAGACTTCAAAAACATATACGCTCGAGTAGCATCACATCCGAGAGTAATTTTTTGGAAAAACCCAGCCTCACGATTTTTACAAACTGAAGTGATGTGTGACGAAGGCAGATTCTACACACGACCCAAAACTGGATCTTGTGGAGAACTTTTGCCCATCGTACAAAAATTCCATTATGTGCCGACACTTAGACGTTACTTTCCCTCAATTCTTGAATACCGCGATGTTCGCAATTCTCTTATTACGGAATTAATTCGCCAGAAAAATTTTGAGGCATGGATGGAACACGTAGATTCCATGGATAATAATCAAGATTACACCAACACCCAAGGCGAAATGTGGGGAAGGACGACTATGTCTGTTAATAACATCACGACAGTTACGAATTCGGAAAAATTCAAACCAAAAAGAATCATAAGGGCTGCCTTCAAAGAATTACAAAACGACCCTCGAGCGATATCCAATCAAAATTTAGGTGATTTATTCACATCCAAAATTAATGAATACCGATTTAATCAGAGAAATGCTAAAAAACGTAAAAACAAACAGCCTCTCACGAATTCGAAAAAACAACACCTCACATCCATTGACGCGATTGATAACGCGATACTTCAAAATCCACCTGAACCATTCATCTCCCAACAAGTTGTAACACAGTGTACAGACGACCCCGCGTGCGTCGTACCAGTACTAGTAGGCAAACGTAAAATGGCACTTCAATTAGACACAGGAGCTCTCCCCAATGTTCTCACTAAATTAGTATTGAAAACTATCCTGAGAGAAGCTCCCCAATATGTAGGTTTTCATAAACTGAAAAAAGGAGTCCAATTGAAGCTTGCGGATAATTCATTAATAACCTCAGCCACTTACATTGCCCAAGTTACAATGAAGTTAGGACCATCGATATTGAGCGTTCCATTTTACATATTGGACGCTCCAGGAACGACCTTTCTAATGGGTAGGGTGTCTATGAAATATTTTCGCATGTCAATAAATATTCACCGACATGAGTTGACTTGTGAACCAAAACATCTCGAAGAATTCACAATTCCATTTATGCACACTCTCGAATTTCAAAATGCCCTCACTGTATATTCTATGACCATGGAAGAACAAGATGACTACCTGAAAATGTATGATTATATGGCCGGGGCAACTTTCACCGAAATAGAAAGGGAAATTATCGAGGACAAAATGTCAGCCGTGAAAACCTTTCGAGAAAATTTACGCAAGGACCTGAAATCAGCCGTTGCGAATGGTTCAATTACACAAGAACAGTCTGTTAGAGGATTTGAGAGACTTGAAAAATTTTACGATATTTTCGATTTAAATCCCGGAATATACACAGGTGAACAAGTGAAATTCCGTTTTAAGGAGGGCGATGAACATCTTAAGCCCTGGAGGGGAGAGAAATTTCGTCCCAGTAAGAAGTTGTTACCAGCATTACGTCGCGCCATAGCGAAAATGCTTGAACTCGAAATTATACAATACTCTCATTCACCTTATATTAACACCCTAGCACCGGTAGTAAAGAAAAATGGTGACATTCGCCTCTGCCTCTATGCAGACGAATTGAATAAATTCCTCATTAATGTATTGACAGAGCCGAATACCATAGCCAGCATGATCTACGACAATGCTGGAGATCGACTGTTTTGCACCTTAGACTTTACTGCAGGTTTTTGGCAATTAATTTTAGACCCTGAGTCACGAAAATTTGTAGCTTTTCAAGTTGAGGGGCAAGTTTATGAATTTATCAGGCTTCCCTATGGATTGAAAATTTCTTCCGGTGAATTCGTTCATATGATCAATAATGTGATCGATAACGAAGATGGGATCACAAAGTATGTTGATAATATTAAAATATCGGGCAAAAACTTTGAGGAAACCATTGACAGGTTGGAAAAAGTCTTTCAAAAAATTCGTGAACATGGTCTAACACTAAACCCGACTAAGACCCAATTTTTTCGTAATTGTGCGGACCACCTAGGATTCGTAATTTCTGATCAGGGGGTGGGAAAACAAAATGAAAAAATCCGAAAACTTGAGGAATTCGAGAAAAAACACACAAAGCGAGGTAAATTCTCTCTTTCCAAAAAAAAACGATATATTAGCTCTCGTAGGTAATACAGGTCTATACAGGGACTTCATCCCCGAATACTCACAAATTGTTAATCCCATATACGAATTAACCAAGGGTGACGTTCCTGTAGAATGGACTGAAGTCCAACAAGCGGCTTTCGAAAAATTAAAAGCTGAATTTCGTAAGGATTTTAAGCTTCAGCAAGCTCCAAAAGAGGGGGATTTATTTCTTGATACAAAATTGTCAGACGACGCAATGAACGGAGTCCTATTCTATGTAGACAAGGAAAATGAAAAACGTATCATTTTATTCGTCTCAATCGCGTTCAAGGAACATCAAAAAGACTTCACCCTCTTTGACCGAGAAATCATGTGTCTCGTGAAATGCATACAAAAATTACAAATTTGGCTACACGGTCGACGAATACACGTAAGGTCGAACCTTTTACCCATTGTAAACCGCTTTCGCGAAATTGCCCAGACACATAGGAAAGCAGCTCACTGGATCACTGTTTTGAATTGTTATGATTTGGTTTATGACATAACTACCTCAAATAAAAAGCTTTATGACATTAGGGCCCCAGATTTGGAAATTAACTCTGTCGAAATTTGTCAATTTCTTGAAGAAGAAAATCCCAATTTTCAAAGTGATAAATTCGAAACCAAAATCGAACCTTTTGAACTAAAATTTTTGAGCGAGAACATTTCTGAACTAAATCAGCGACTCCAAAACATCGCATTCCATCAAAAACACGATCCATTCTGTAAGAAGATCATCGAAATTCTTGAAGAGAGAGTCCCTCCAAACAACAAAAAACAGAGAGATATTCAAAAGTCTAAAATGTCAAAATTCGAACTTTCTAAAAACCCCAACGGAGAGAAGGTTCTTTTGAGAAAGCTTGAACATGGATCAAAAATTCCATGTTTACCTGACGACCTCTTTTTCGACACAGCTGATTATTTACACTGTGCTTACGGACATGTAGGAGCCAACAAACTTGATGTAATTTTCCGACGAATCTATTATCATAATAATTCCCTCGCATACATCCGAGAAGTTTGTAACATCTGCATTGTTTGTAAGGTAAATAAAAATTATGCTGAACATAAGACGATTGAATACGCTCAAATTGAAGCATACGCCCTCGGCGATGTACTTTCTGTTGACATATTTGGGCCTTTGCCAGCAAATGCCTATGAACCAAAATATCTACTCGTAGCGAAAGACGTCTTTACGAATCGCACGTGGATTAGGACCCTTTATAACACCAAAAAGGAGTCAGTATGCCAACAGATGGATACGATTATTAAGGACATTAAAGATCAGAGAATCCAAGTCAGAAAAGTCATTACCGATAATGGCTGTCAGTTTATCTCCAACGCCTGGTATGACTTACTCGAATCCCATAGAATTCAAGTTGCACACACAAGTGCCTACAACCCTCAATCATCCTCAGTCGAGAGAACAATGAGAAGTATCGGTGATAAAATTCGAGTCAAAACCAACGCGAATTACGACCCTCAGCGTTCCCACATAGGTTGGTATGACGTGGTTGAGGAAATTGAGCTTGAACTCAATAACACTCCAACATCTTTTGGATTCAAACCCAATGAGGCGTGGGGCATTTGTGACACAATTACATCACAAATTCCACACGAGAAATTAAAATTCAATTTCCCTCAAGAACTCGAAAAACTCCGCGATAAATTGGCTAAACAAGAAATCCCATCTATTACGGTTGCGCAATGCTTAAGTCAACCCCTTGACCCCAATGTAGACTTGATAATAGATAGGGATGGTTATGCCAGAGTTACAGCCGACGGTGCCTGCTCAAAAAACGGCGACGCCAATGCTATCGCAGGAATAGGGATCTGTTTTGCTCCGGAATCTTTGGCAAATGTTTCCGAACACATTTCCCACCCAGACTATCCTACATCCAATAACCTGGCAGAGCTACTTGCGATCAAAACAGCTCTCGAAATTTTAAGAGATAATGAGATTAAAAAGGTCAAATTGTTGAGCGATTCCAACTATGCAATTACTGCACTCAACAATACTTGCTCTTCTTGGCAGACCAACAATTGGAAAAATTCAAGAAACAAACCTGTTCATCACGAGCAGTTGTTTAAAGAAATTCTTGAATTAAAGAAAGAATTTGAAGTGGTAGAATTTATTCACGTATTTGCTCGCAAACATGAATACACTAACATAATAGCAGATTCTTTAGCCAAGAAAGCCGTTTACACGATTGAGGAACGTAGACAGAGAGTTTTTGATATGACTCAACGTCAAATTGTCGAAAACTTCATTCGTGAAAAACGTAGACTTAAGAAAATTGAAGAAGAAACATCCTTCAATAAAAAACATCTCGATCCGACATTTTTCGAACCAGGGGACTGGGTCCTAATGACAAACCATAAGTTGTCATCGAGCGAAAAACGCACTTCGAGAAAATTATACCAAAAGAAGATAGGACCCTTTATAGTCATTCAAAGAAATGGTCAAAATTGCTACTTACTAGCACCAACCGACGACACTACCGACGATCGAGTGTCAAATATACGACAATTGACTCTCTTTATTACTAAGGAAAATCTTGAAAAATTGAAGAAAGAAGTTTGTCTACAATCCCATATTGATTCGCGTACATTAGAGCAAAAAATTAAAGATTTCCTCACAGACTATCGTAATAACAACAACGAAGACGAGTCTGACGAGGAGGACGATAATCAGAACTCTGATGATGATGACATCACTAGCGAGATCATAGTTAGTAATAAAGACTTCAGACGAGCATCACAAGCTGTCATGAAAGAAGTCACGAAAACAGCACGTGAATACCGCGCAAAAGCTCAAGCTGAAAGAGAACAGCGAGCAAAGGCTCGTGCCGAACGTGCTGCACAATCCGAATTAGACGACCAACTTTTAAATGGGGACACCCTCGCGAATCCACCTCCCTCTTCATCTGGGGCAGGTATAGAGCAAGACTCACCTCCCAAAAAGACCAGGGGTAGGCCTCGAAAGAAATTAACGGATTCCCAGGAAACCATTTATAGTCAATCATCCCAAACCGACGATGACCAGCCTTCTCGAGGGGCATCTGAGAATACACCTCCCAAACAGCGAGGAAGACCCCCCAAAAATAGGAAAAATAGGTCTCAAAACGATTCTCAAAATGACTCTCAGAATGGCTCTCAAAGCAATTCCCAAAATGACTCGACGCCACCAAATTCACAGCAGGCTTCTGAAAATGATAATGACTCCCAAGAGACATTCATAAAATCCCAGAACTCTACACCAGCGCCAAACCCAGTCATTATTAGGAAAATCCGAAAATCGCAAAATTCTCCACCAGACTCAGGCTTTGTCGAAACACAACAGCCCGCAATTCAATCACAAAATGACACACAGGGAGGGACTCAAAATTCACGTTATCCCCCCTTACCGATAATTAGAATATCTGATCGAGTTCGAGCAAGGTTAGGACGACCCCAACCCAAGTCTTACTGGAAAAACCAATTCGTAACCAATACAGTCGAAGTCGTCGTCGATCCAAATAAAAACAAGGATCACCCAAGTAATTAATAATTACTCGTCTTGAGGGGCAAAATTTACTCTCAAGTTCAATATTTCGATTCAATACGCGACGCGAAATCGAAAGTACAAAAATACCAAAAATATAAAAACATTTAGAATTAAACAAATGTCGCATTTCTCAAACACACGTGTTGAAAAGGCGCACATTTATTACAAACCAGTTCGTCGAACCCCACACAATGCGATCACTGTGTCAGTATACCAAAACAAGGAACGGCCTTGTAACATATATCCCGTCAAAACATTTCTCTTTCGTCGCGTAGGTCTAGTAATGGGCAAAAGAATACGACGAAAAGAAACATTGCGTATATTTGTCTATCTTCCCTATTCTATAAATAGGAATACCTCTGTCAATTGCCCCACCTTTTGAGAAAGGTACAGATGAATATACGCAAAAACTTTTTACCCCACTTCTCAAAGAAGGTACACACGGATATATGCAAAACTTTTTCCAAAAATACTTGACACTATGATCCATGGCCATACATCGTCTGTAAAAAATTATAATCTACACATTGCCTTAAGCAATATATACATTCAATAAATTTGCATTCTTCAAATGCAAATAAATGCATCACTAACGTCATTTGATATATATCAAATGACCTGAGATTTGTGAACAAATACAGATAAGAATGTACCTACGATCGACGAGCTAAAAAATGCACATTTGTCTATCTCGCATACCTATGAATAGGAAGACCCCTGTAAATAACCCCATCCGAGATAAGAAAAAATAAACAAGTGTACATTTTAAAGTAAAAATTTGTATTCGTCTATACATCCAATCCGCCCTCGATTGCCCCAACTTTCGATGCACGATAATACAGACGAATACCAACCAAAAAACCACAATCGCCTGCAAAGATTATAATCTACGAAATGCCTTGTGCACTAACACACTTATCATATTTGCATTCTTCAAATGCAAATAACTGCATTACACATATCACTGACTCGAATCTGTCAAGTGACCTAAATTCGTGAACATATACAGGCGAAAAATGGCAAAACCATAGTATAAGTTTTAGTTATGATAATTTATTGGTAAATAGCTTTATTATTTTTAGTATAAATACGAATTCATACAAATACGCTTATTCTTTAGAAATCCACTTCTTTCTTAACTAAGGTAGAGTAGAAGAAAAAATCCTCTCGTAACTACAATCTACGTCTCTCGGCCAAGACAATAAATTAACAATCGAATCGATCACTGTCACAGTCGAAGCGAGAAACCACCCTCGTTAGCACTCGAGTTATCGTAAACATAGTGACACGCTCGTAAAACGTAAACGGTTTAACGACCCTACGCCTTCCGCGTATAACCAGTAGCAAGGGTGCGTACGACATGCCGACAACATGCGCACAAGAGAGATCTTATAGATAACGAACCAATTTTTCGTCATATCTCTATCCTTTTCTTTCATTTACGCAAGATTAAATGATCAAGAAACTAACTAAAAATTACTAAAAACAACGAAAATCTCCTTAAGAAACTTTCATCCCTTTCGATGACTTTTATAGTTTGTAATTTTTCAAAAAATTAAAACCACCAAAAAATCACGTTTCGGTACTCCCAAATTTTTATGACCAAAAGGCGTTACTTCGTTCTTCTGTTTTAAACATCTATTTCTCTCACCCTTGGTCATTATTGTCATAATATATGCCTATCCCTTATCACTCAACATACATAAACGTCGTGAGAAATCTAAGACACTAAAATTTTATGTAAAAAGGAGTAGGGACACTTTTTTCAAAGGATAAAATAGACAAAAATCACGTCCAAAAAATCCTGAGCAAAAAGATCGACTAACATACTCGTAGTGACGTTAGTGCCGAGAGGATCTGCTTCTACCTTTGGTGAGATTGAACCTTATTATTTCAACTTTGCTTTTCATACTTTGCATTTGTCTCGTATATGTGACTATACTATAGCGACCCACGGTGGTTACCTGTAGTATATAGGATTGCTTGATTTTTTCGCAATTTTCTTGCCTTTTTGTGGATTATATTTGCTGCATCATGAATCACTGCGAGCTCATATGCGACAAATGTAGTCGACCCTTAACCCATATGGGCCCTGATGTTGTGACAGGTAGGGACAAAATCGCGATTACGAAATGTCTACACCTTTTCCACTACAGTTGCATATACAATCACTACATCGCGAGTATGCAAATCAATGAACACCACATGAAAATTATAACCTGTATGCGTCGAGGCTGCAGAGAAAAATTATGTGGGACTGACTTTTCGGTAGTTAAGCATTCGTCAAAAATCGTACGTTATATGCACAACGATACGCGAGTTCGAGATCTTAATAACCAACTCACGATGCAACGCGACTTGTACACCAGATTACAAGCTACAGTGGCAGAAATTTCGGCTGAAAATTCATCTTTGAGAGCTCAATATGAGGACTCTCAAAGAGAGTACACAAATTTACAAGCTCGATACAATATGCTTTTAGACGAACAAACCAGCAACTTGTATGCTAGTATTAGGGCTAGGAACACCCCTATAGGTCCTTTTACACCCTCAAGCTATAGGCCTCAATCGCCGCTATACAGCCCTACTACGTCGATGTCATACGCCTCAATTCCAATGTACGATTCGGCTCCAACACCTCAAATGGAAATTCCTCAACAATCCGCACGCTCCACTCCAATAATAGCTCCACCTCCGACTCCTACAAATCAACCAATTTTCCTCTGTACTCAAAACCTTGTTCAAATCCCGAATACAACCTATCCGTCGATTTTAACAAAACCATCCACTAGCACTTACACCATAACTCCGATCACCTCCCGCACTACATCTCCTCGCCCACAAGGTTCATCGTCCGAAAGTAACAGTCAGAAAAGACCAATGTACTCCGACAACGATGATGAGGATCGACGAGATAATTCCACATTTGACAGTCAACATCCCAGTGAGGAAGGAACAGGAGAGGTGTATAGCTCGATTAGTTCGCATGTTTCCAAAAGAGCGAGAATACCACCACCCAAGCAGAAGAAGGGTACTGCCGCAGAAAAAGGAAACAATCACAAGAAATATCGCATTCGCTTTGGAACCGATTCCAGCGAATTAATTCCCTTCTATCCTCTAAACTCGTACCCGAAAGGTTACACAGCCGCGGCATACGAAGTTCATGAAAACACACACGTTGCGGTGTTGTTTACGTACAACATATTCATGGTAGGGGATGGACACGTCTATAGCATAATTAAGTACCTGTCACTAGGTAGACCTTACGCCCAGGCAGTAAGTACCGAATTTTATCGACAAGATCTCCTTCTCGCCGACCTCGTGAAATTTATTTCGAGTTTTAAAGAATTCCCTTCTCGAGTCATGCTATCGATAGGGACCTATGATGTGCATTGTGGCACACCATATGACGAATTTTTCGAAAATATGCAAAAATTATGCATTAAGCTCAAAGATATGGCCTTAAAAGAATTAATCATCCTTCCTTTAATTCAACATCCTAAATCAAACTTGACTAATGCTACTCAAATTTCAGATGCTATTAACTACGACTGGTCTCGCATATTAGATGCGAAAGTAACTCGTATTCCAGGTATCTTTGCTACAATCAGCCAGCACCTACCTAATTGGAACAGCGCCGGACCATACTACCCGATAACGATGTACGAAGACACCATAGAAACCATTTGCAGACAGTTCATACCAGTAATCAATAAGAAGAGGGACGTACCCCTTCCGCCAACCATACCTGCAGCCAGCAATGATCAACCCTCGACTGAACACCCACCTACTGAACAGGAGTCGGCGATAGATCTGACCACTGACGAGACTGCTACACCATCTACACAGCCAGATGCGTCGTCAAGTTCGAACAACTTAACTGAAATTAATAAATCTACTTCAAATTTGTCTTTGATGGATGTTGCCAATAACCCAACTCCATCCACTTCTAAAGATTTTGATTTAGTTAATTTAGCTACAGCACAGCCAATCACGATGAACGAGGCACTCCAAGCGAGCACTTCAGGTGAACCGCTGCGCTGCACGATTCGTCGAATGCCCAATGACACATTCGAAATCAGCAAATCGAGACCTGTAATCAACCGCCGAATTACGAATGGCACTGAGGTACCTCGCACAACCGAGGAATTACCGCAACCATTCGTACGTCTCCAAAATATACAGTCGTGGGCAGAGGAATCTGAACAAGACCCAGAGGTCCGCCGAGCTGCAGGCATCATTCAAAGTTTCAATTCAGGACCCAATAGACACATGCACACATCCATGATGCATAACCCAGAATCAAACCCGGAAGAATAAGTAACTTGTATCGAATTCATTAACATTATTATTTATTCTTTAAGATTAAGCATAAGAATATGTATTTTGACTTGGGAAATCAAAATTCTCGTGTACAGAACAAAATAGGGAAATTCATTCAGGTGGGATGAAGGACATTCAAGAGAAATTCCCTACTATGTTAAAAATTCAGAATTACTAATATTTTATTTGTTCAACAGTTTGAAGAAATACATCGTAGTTGATAATATTGAGACGATACGTAAATTCGATCGATAAAAATGATGATACGATAGCCAATCATATGGAGATATTACAACCACAGAACTGCTGAACGAACCAAAATATCCGTTTCGTGAGAATTATGAATTATAGGTTTAACTTTATTATTAAGTCTGTATACATAGCTTATATGTGTTAGGGAAGAAGTAGACGCACCTTATAACACTTGATACTGTACACAAAAACATTTTCGACCAATTCAAAAATCAGAAATTCTGATGTGACAATTTTTTTTAGAAAATCCTAATCACTTTATACAATTTTCTTCTATTTTTTCACGTCACATCTATGTTGAAAATTGCGCGCTAATTAGAGAAAAAATACGTATGACATATGAAAATTCAAAAAATGCGACTCAAAAGTTTAGGAAAAAACCGGAATTTGGCAAATGAAGTCATACGTACATATGATAAAAATCCAAAAAATATAGGTCAAAAATTCAAATAGATAAAAGCCTTGACAATGAACCGATATCGTAACCAAATGCAGAAAAACAGTTTACAATCCGAATTCAATTAGTAAAAATAAGGAGTGGGCTAATTTCATGTATTATAATTGTCAAAAATTTTTTTTTTTTTTTGATTTGACCCAATTTCTAATAGCTAATTGGCCACGCAAAATACCCCAAAATTTTTCAAATTTTGATCTTTTGAAAAATCGCTTTGTAAACATCGTCGATCTACATCAAGACGATTCTAAATTTTTTTTTAACCCTACTCTAAATTTAGTCTTTTAAGCAAAAGCTACAAAACCCCAAAAAATCGTTACCACCTTTTTGAAACCTTCCTTCTTTTTGAAAATTTCTTGCAATGTAATTGGTATACCAGATATGTGCATTTGTCTTCTAAGTAGTGGTTAGAGCTCCTCAGTCTGACTCATGTCAATACTTTTTCAAATAGTTTCAGTAACTCTACCACGAGTGCTTGTCCAACTGGACTGCTGGAACTTTAATAGGCCATACATTATTCGAGCACGAATAATAATCCAGACTGACTCTAATTTACTCTTATTAACGGCACATTAAATGGTATATTCAAAACATTTGCAACCTAAATAGTCCCGCCTCCGAACCATCTTTGAAAGTTTGTCCACTCAGAAATCAGACTGCGACAGCGCAGCGTAAAACGGAGGGGCAGAGGCATGCATATAGTAGAACGGGGGGTGTGGGACCTACTGGCAGTGGGATCAATCTCCTCTATGCTTTTTCATGATCCGTGTTACACTTCGATGATCTGCTCTCCTCTGAGTGCACCCACGAAGGGGCAATTGTGAGGGGGCGGATTGCCCCCACTGCCAAAGGTAGTGCTTACATTATGAACCCCTTATATTGAAAATATTGGTAACGTCTGAAATACTTTAGAAATAGGCTAAGTACATATACGGTTGCGATGTACTCGCGCATATAGGGCTGCGCACCCTTCTATTAAAGGGTTCGCAGCGCCTTTGACATTTATAGCCCGAGATAGGGATTTTGGGCATAAATAAGGAAAGTCACATAAATTCTACAATTTATGTGTAAGTAAATGTACTTAGCAAGTGCGTGATTGGTCCACCACTTTTGGGGGTGGGAAATTGACCATCTTACGCTCCTTTTATAATACTGATTTTCGTGAACAAACTTCAGTTCTTTCTTGGGTTCGGATATTCGCGATAGTCGGTTCTTAAGTCAGTGCTAACAAAACGATACCATGGGCGAGCCCCCATTTCGGGGAGGCCATGGTATGGCTCTTTTTCGTTTAACGCCATCTCGCGCATGGTTAATTTCTTTTATTAAAAATAGATTAATCGATCTTCCATCGATTAATAACAAGTGTACCTGTTTGGTGATTGAGGAATGCACCCGGGCATATCCTCATTACGCAAAGTGATACAAGCGCCTCTTTTAGTTAAGTTCCATCGACGCCATTAAGTATTAGGTTGGCTTTAGAAGAGATGGAAAACGTGTACAGTCCAAGTAAGTGGTGCTTGCACCTACTTCGTTTATTATTAAGCCTTTTTTCCCATAGAGGTGTAGACCAAGGTGTCGAACCCTATGGTGACCAAAATCATGTGCTTTTCGCGTAAAACTTTATGTGATTATTCTCGTGTATATATTTTCATGTGTGTAATTTCTCCTATCCTATTTGTCATGTCTCATAGGGTAAAATTCTATAATTAGGATTGTTGTTTTATTTACAATGACCCACATCTCGTAAATATGTGAAGGTCATTCTCTTGTTTAAATTCATCCGGTTTCTTACTCTCTGTCAAAATTATTAATTAATGGAGTATTCGATGAATTTATGTATAAAAGTGTAAATACAGGTCATAAGTAAATCAGATTCGTATTTATTACATGTGTTTACACATAATAATGTATAGGGCAGATTAGACAAACTACCGCCCGTCTGAGCTATCTAGGTATTGGCAAATATTCCCCGCCTAAGGAATATTTCTAAATTTAACCCCCGTTGGTATTGGTTCCCCCCTATATCACGTTAGGTAGTGCGGCTTGTTTCCCCTATATCACCACTACTAGTAGGTTTGTTACAATAGTAAGTTCATTTTATAGCAAGAGCATATAGGTATCTCAAAATGTTGTTGCAGCATGACTATTTGATAGTGTGTTTATGTTGAAATCACCACCTATAATGTTTAGAAATCCAATGTTAGATGCAATTTTTATCACAGTTTCAAGCTTTTTAAAAAATACATCTAAGTTACGTTGTGGTGGCCTGTATAAAGATATTACATTCAATTTACCCATGATGGAAGTCACAGCTGCAACCTCAAAGTCTCCCTCCTGTGATATACAAGTGATATCATCTCTATTTTTAAATAAAAGTTTTAAATGATTTGATATTAGGATACATGTCCCACCACCCCTCTTTTTTTCCCTACAGAAATATGATACAGCCTGGTAATCACCAATGTGCACAGATGGGATGTTCCCAGCCGATATCAAGTGTTCTGTAATGCATGCTATATGGACGCTGTTACATCTCAAAGTATGGCTGAGTAGATGCACCTTGCCAGACAATGACTGTACATTCTGTGTAGCCTAATTACATTTACTTAGATTAAACTTAGGTGTGTAGGGGGGATTAGATTTCGAGGTAGAAAGGGGTTTTCTGAATGTTGGTTGGGTCTGATAGGTTAGATATGTAGGTACCTTTTTCGTTTTTCACGTTCTAGTTTTTTTTTGTTTTTGAATAATAATAAGATAGGTACTCCTATGCTATTTTATTTTCTATTTTGTGGTCAATCAATCAGTGAATGTTACTATTTAGTGTTACTAATTCATGTACTGTATCTTGAATTGACCTAGTCAACCTGTTCTCTCTTAAAAGTTTATTTCGTTTTTTATATTACCTAGTTATCAAAATGATTTTTAAATGCGACTGTGAGAAACTGAGAATTTAATAAATTTTTTTTTTTTTTAAAACAACGTTTTAAACGTTTTCCTTGTTTTAAACCACTTCAATTTTTTTGGGGGCTGTATAAAACACTGTTTTTAACATGGTTGTTTTTTTCTTGCCAACTTGTTTTGAATAGACCATTTGAGTGTTGGGTTGGGACACTTTCCACGTGTTATTTTTATTAAAAATCGAACCATGTGTGGCACGGTGTTCAAAAATGGTTAAGAATATGGCTCACTAGCCAGAGTATCAGAAGTTGGTGGTACATATGCTTAAAAGCGAAAAGGTTTGCGGTAGTGTGGCGAACAGTTGCTAAAGTCAAAAATATGGTTCTACATATCTTCCTACGATTCTGACATATTTATTTATGATAGATCGTCTCTCATTTTAAATTTCATATCGTACTTACGTAGGAATGAAATAATAAGTCGGGTACATAGGTATTGTTGATATTTTTAATAAGCACCCAAGTATGTACGATACTATATAATGTGACTAATTTTTAGGAATATTTACCAAATTGATCGAATGGAACGTGTGGATTCCATTATCACGTTTATCATATTCGGTTTTTCTGATCAACATACCGGTTCTGCTGCACCATGCTTCATCTCAGAGACAACCAATCTCACTTATAAATACGTTGAATATAGTGAGTATTTCTATGGTTACTTTCAATTGTGTTATGTAGATTTCCCAAGTAACCCTATCGCGCTGGGAAATTTTTCTAATTTTTTTCAGTTTTATAATGGAACAAAAAATTGAGCAATCGTGCTGAATTAGTAGTAGAATGACTGTGACAAGCTGACAACCTACATAATAAGTTAATAACATTATAATGCTATGCTAAAAATTCGATTATTTTACTCGCGTGGGAATTATTATTTTATTCGTTGAGAAAAACAATACAATTATACTTATAAGTATATAGGTATTTTTTAAATAGCAAAACTTCACTAGTAGGTAGGTAAATATAGGATTTTAAGAAGATTGAATGCCCGTAGTAGGTACCTATTCTGAAATAACTGAATTCGGCACTTTAGCATGCATATCTACTGATTTTTTTTTTTTTTTCAATTGGAACTATAAATTGAACGGGATTTTTTTCAGGTATTTTGGTTTATTGGTGATCCAATACTGATCTATTTTTTGGGATTAATTTTTCATTTGTTCATCGAAGCTCCAATTTTAAATTTGAACACAGCCATCAGAAGACGACTATTGAAGTACGTACAATATAATATGCATTATTGCTCTTACACCAATTCGTGTTATTATTTTTTCTACGCAGCAATATTTTCATACATTTTGATTTTGTTTTTTGTGAATAGATGTTTGCAAGACCATAACTCGACAAATCAAAGCTTATGCAACAAATCTCAATTGTCAAAAAACAAATGCGAATAGGTATCTACTGTGCACATACCCCATATACCCCTATGTCGTATCCTGTACTAACGTAATGTAATAGTACATGTATGTAGGTACATTACACATCAAGGGAGGTAAAATAAAGAATGTCTCAGAGCGCATGTAATCAACGCCCGAGTCATCTCGACTTGATATGTATTTAAGTTGAGATTAATTCGACTTAAGCACGAACAAATAAAAACATTAACATTCCAGCTAGATTTATTTTCAATTTAAACCCACAAACATCTTTCTATTAAAGTTTTTTCCTACGGAGGATTAAAAATGATGCAAACTTGTAGGAAAAGTTGTGGTTTTCCCTAGTGTATCTCAAATTGTTACGAATATAAAATACATTATACGTGGTAGGTATGGTTATACGATTTGATATTTTTTCCAAGCGAATGTTTACGTTGTTGTCATTTGTTCTCGTCTGCGTGTCGAATTTCGATGGAGATTTTCATCGATACGAGTGCAATTTGACGTCGTTGTCTGTGCTCCTTTCTTAGACATCGTATTCATTGATGGAAAGTGCGATAGGTCACTTACATCGCTTCGCCTTGTAATACACCACCAGTCGATATTTTTTGTAAATGTCGACGTTGGAGTAATTCATATTATACTGTTTCATTATTCTTTTTCAATATAATAAGCATTGTAAAGAGAGTATTGTTTACGTATAGGTAGATGTATCAATGTTTATTTCATTTAAAAAAAAAAAAAAAAAAAAAAAAAACCTGAGACTGTTTCTAGGTTGAAAATACTCGAATGGAAAAGCACCGCGAATATTTTTCATTCAAGAAACGAAATCGTGAATTAGACAAGATGTGTTTAAAATCGGCCTACTTAATTTCCAACATGTTAACAATACAAATTCAAATCGCGATTCAACTGAAAAATTCATACATTAAAATGCATATTTTTTATTCGATTTTCATTCCATGAAAATTATACCGTTAAAAAATTCACACACCTACTCGAATAGAAAAATTAGAATTTTCGCCATATTCCAAGCCCGTATAATCGTACGAGTATATTTACTAGCAGCTTCACGTATATAGATATCCAAAACCATTTTTCGTTCGGATTTACTTAAGTTGATTAAATTTCGTGACTTGCGAATGAAAATTTTGAGAACGTATTCGCAGGTTTCTGGGTATAAAAGTAAAATTTTACGTCATACCGGGGTAAAAAGTTTGTCCTTTAGTTATTTGCAAAAGGATAGAGTTGGATACTGTAATAACTGACGGAGCTGATCATGCGCTTTTCCTTTATAGATGCCCCTGGTTCAAACCCTAACAATTTCCACGCTTCGGAGCCCCTTTCACTGCGCGCTCTTTCGTTGCCCCACTGCTTAGGTACTCTAACGCTTGTATATATTTTCCTACAAACTTACAATCACTGCGAAACTGTTACTATTTTTTTTTACCGCCGAATTCGCTCAAGACTAACGTAATTTTTCACTTGTGTATGCGCATTTTTTTTTTTTTCATTCATTCATTATTATTAAACAATCTCGAATTTTTTATCTCACCTTACAACGGAATTTTTTCTATCGCGATTGTCAAGTTGTGGTAGTGTTTTCAGAGTGCATTAAATAGTTATTTTTCTCCAGCGTTTTGTCGGTGGCGCGAGCAGCTGTTAAAATTCAATATGTTAATCACATCGTTACGCCAAAGGTTTATATAATTTTGTTTCTATATAATTTTACTCTTCATAATTGAATCACTCGTCGTTACCTACTTTAATTTTTAGCTTTCGTACGCAACGAGCTTTTACCACTTTTTATCGTTCTGACATGTTTAGTTTTGCTTTTTACTGCGATTTGTAAATTACAGAGGGCTGTTTTTCTTTTCTATCGCTTATCATTTTAGAATGATTAAATCGAATATTCGATAACGTTACTCGAAAACGAATATTTTCGTGTATTTTTACACAGCTCTTCGAACATCCCAGTTAGTAACTTGAGTATTATACGAGACTGAAATTTCTGTCTTCGAGTATATATGTACTTACGCAGCTTTAGCGAGAATGATGAAGCTAAGATGGAGGTTGCATGAGTCATTTTATTCGTGTAAAGATGATTGCATCATTGCTCTGATGTTCGTGTTCGGGAAAGTTGCAAAATCTAAATGTTGAGGCCATTTTTTTCCCATGAGGTACCCAAGTAGGCTACCTACAATATCTACATACAATAGAAGCTGGATATTTATGTACTTGATTTTTGTCTAAAAGGATATATTTTTGGTACTGATGAAGTAGATAGATAATGTGAAATCACTCGCAGGTCTCAATTTTATACCTGTTTTTATTTAATTCGACACGAATTTGAAGGTACCTGTTGCTTGTTTACGTTTTTTGAAGGGCGTTTAAATAATATATAGGTAGGTATCTAGCAGCACTCTTGAGTGTAGCGTTAGCATGTTTGGAAAAACCTGCAATTGTATCTACATATATATTCTATACCTACGAGCTATGTTTTCAAAGTTTTTCTTCACCAACATCGCGAGCTTTCTGAAAAATGAGTCAACTCGAGAGATAGGTACAAGACAGGAATGTTTAAATTAAGAGTAATTTTTGGGATTTCGATCGAATCTGAAGTGAATTGGAGAGGAGAGGTGCCAGATACGCAAAAAAGTCGGATAATTGATTTTTTTGATTTTTCACTAAAACTTGAAGAAGTATAAAGTCGTGACATAAACAGAGTTTCAAAAATGCGTTAAGAATACCTACGGTTAAAGGGTGTAAGAATACCGAAATAAGAATTACAATCGCCGAAAATTACCAAACAAGTGATAAAATTTCAGTGAAATTGGCCAGAAAATAGAAATGCATGAAACTATTAAAATAAAGTAAAAATCACTGAAAATTACCAAAAGTGAAAGTTTTCATAAAAATGGAGGGAAAATCATCATCGCATCAACATTTTATCACTTTTCCTGGTGATTGCTATCTAAAGTAATTTTTAAATTTATAGTATTAGGTCATGTGTTTTACATCGTTTTAATCGTGAAATTTGCAGGGCATCCACTAGCTGTCTTGCTTTGGCGCATGCGCGTCCAGGTAGTCCAGTAGTCACTGGTGGTATCTTATTGCAAATTTACAAATTTCTTCTATCATACTAGGTGTCTTGAGATACCTATGTACCTATTTGATCATTGAGAATTATATACTGGGGTGTGACAGGTGACTTTACACAGTCATTTATCAATTCTGGCATCGCTATATTTTTTCAATGTTACTTTTTTAAAAGCTATTCCCCAGAAGCATGCTCTGTAGGTCCGAATTGGTTTAATGATTGTTTTATAAATCAACAGCTTATTTTGAAGCAACATTTTCTTACTCAGTAGCCATGACATAGGTACTACCCAGCTTTAGATTGACTTCATCTCACGTCTTTTCAATATGGGTTCTATGTAAGTTTTCTATCCATGGTGTATACCAAGGTACTTTGTGCTTGGGAGGGAAATGCATTTTAAAAAAGTATTAAATGATGAAAAATCACTCAAAAAAGCATTAACAGGGCTGTTAGACACAGGCCAGGACCCACCCACCAAGTCACTGAGAAAATGTCGGTGGGACGTGACATATTTAGGCTGGTGAGGTAATGGGAACAAGCTTTAGCTGATGTATTTTTCACAGAAAAACACAATGAGACCAAAATCAACCCCCTACAGCCAAAATTCGTGATTCTAGAGGGGAAAAACAAAATTGAGAACGTCAAATTTTTTTCATGTGTCTTGAAAATCTGGCTTCTCAAAAAAAATTTCCGGAGGCAACCTATAATGTTTTTTATTATTATTATTGAGATGTGGTGAAGTTTTTTGAATCAATCAAGACAATCTAGAAATGAGCCACAGCTTTCTGAACAAGAGGTTGTGGGTTCAAATCCAACTAGAGATGCAGGCGTCAACGTGTAATGTATACACTGTGGTGCATTCAACATCTATTACACCTTAAGCTCCGAGCACCAGAACAGCAGAGGTAACACCCACTTGACAAGAGATTTGCCGGTTAAGCCGAAATGCCGGTTGATTTTTGTAAATTTGCTGTTTAATAGGCGCGCAAAAATGACAGTAAAATTGCCGTAGAAAAAACGCCGGTTAGAAAAAGCTACCTACTTTTTATAAAAGCAGTCATTTAAACAGCCGTTTTTGACCAGCGAATGGCAGAATTTTTTATTTGCCGAACTGCCAGTTCTCACAAATCAGCTGTTTTTTATTCACCGATTATAGTGCACATGCGCAATGGGTATTCACAACTTCTGCTTAAAAAATTGAATAAAAGTACAAAGTGTGGTACATGTATACCGCTTGAAAACAGAAATATTTGCCTTGCAATGATAGCTGCGTGGTTAGAGCATTGGTTTGTCAAGCTGGAGTCCTGGGTTCCATCCCCGCTTGGGCTAGAAATTTTTTGTAGATTTCAGGTTTTTATTCAGTGATTTAATGCATTAGGTATTTAAACAACCAGCTGATTTTTCCCTGGCATTTTTTTAACGGCAAATTTACTGTCATTTTTGAGCCGGCTTTTTCACTGGCTTTTTTTTATTGGTGAATCTATTGTCAAGTGGGCAGAAATGCATGCAATCTTTTGCCGGTGTCAAAAAGCTGTAACTGGTTGAGCAACTATAGGTAGCGGTGATTATGGAACTCAGGGTTGTAAAAACCCAGCTAGTGATGTATGAGCTACTTTGTAGATAGCGTAGAAAGCAACAGGAAACTACTACGTGAAAGCTCAAAACAACGTCAATTCCCCAGAATAATCGCAGTGGCAATAGGCATTCGCCTCACCCTGTTAGGGTACCACAAAAATGTGATTTCCAATGTCCTGTAAAGGACAAGGAACCACGACGACGACGACATACATACTTATGATTTTTCAAAGTTCAAAGTTATAGGGTAGCCTAATATGGGCTGGTGTACATTTCTTATGGGTTTAGTTAATTTCAAGTTAAAGTAGTCCATATTAGGGACCCAAAATTGACTTTTAAAATTTTGACTACTTTCAGGAAAACATTCATTTGACCCACTTAGAATTTACTCTTATTGCCTTAATTAAACATATTTTAAGGGTGTTTCAGCAATTGTGACGCTCTGAGCGATACCATACCATATGTCGGCAAAATTTTTTTTCGTTTTATTGTGGTTTCTGGTAGTGTTTTTCTTCCTCTTTTCAATGGTGCAAACAGATTTTCAAAATATTAAAATCTGACAAATTTGTAAAATTTTAAAGTTGCGTATTTTTTGAAATTCAAAAACCAAAATTCTGAGAAAAACGTTTTTGAAAGTTTGGGTTATTTTTGTAACAGTAATTTTTTTTTTTTGATTGTCTTCATCTTTTAATGGTTTTACTTAGGTACCTACATCATAATATTTTATTTTTTTTGACATTTTTTTATGAAAAGCACTTTTGTAAAACCAGTTTTTCACCACTAAAACGACATGTTTGAGATCGGTGGGTACCCCCATTCCAAAGTATAGGCTTCATAGTATATGAATCGACAAAAATTTTTTTTTTGATATTTTCTGACTTTTTCCATGAAAACGCGATTATCTCAAAAAAAAGTTTTCCGACTTATGGTATGGTATCGCTCAGAGCGTCACAATTAAACATATTTTTACGACATTGCAGCGCTTTTTTTGTTTGTTTTTTGAAACAGTCCATATTAGGGACCCAACATTCAATTTTTGATTCTTGACACTTTTCAGAAAATGATATTTTTGACACACTTGAAATTTCTCAAAAATGTCGAGGCTTTGGAATATGAAACTAAATAGATGTAGGTACATTTTGAGCTATCAATCAAGTTTTTAGCTCAATTACAGCGGCTACAGCGATCAATAAAACAAAATACTGGTCCATATTAGGCGCCCTTACCCTTAATCAAGTCATACCCACAGTGAAAAACTTGTAAAAATCCTGAAAAACACGACATTGGTATCAAAGACCTGAAAATAATTAAGAACTTGTTCTAGAGCCCATGCACAAAAATATTAAGATGGGATCCAGGCATCGTGAGAATACATGCAGCATAAAGAGAGGAGTGAGACAACGATGAGGATGCTCTCTCAGCTGTCTTACCCCAAATCTTCATCATAAGATACATCTCATCTAGCAAAGATGATGAAAAAAGCAGGAAAGAAAAAAATGTGGCTAAAAATGACATCATCAAAAGAATGAATGAGATAAGCTGTGCAGATATAATGAAGTGAGTAGTAACAGTGGCAATTCCTGAGACAAGAAGTGCAGATGCAGAAAATGATTTATTGAAAGAACAGCAGAGAACTATAGCAACTAGAATCTGAAAAAATAATCAGTAAACCGTTAAGAAAAAAAAAACATTAGGATGACTTATTTTAAAAATATGAAGTGCATTAGTTCATTTTGATAAAAGAATAAGGTCCTAACAGAAATTCTACTTCAGAATATTAATTGTAATCCCTCATCCTCATTTTTGATTCTTGAAAATTGGTTAAATTATGTCAACCGCCGTAGCTCCTACGACTGAAGCCTGATAGCACTCAAGGAGGTACAGGGTGGCCAGAAATATCGGGTACCCCTAAGAAAGTTTTTCATTAAAAATATAGGTTGGCAACGTGAAATAGATGCATATGATTGGTGGAATGTTATCTCTCCAGTCCAACAACCAATCATGTGTTATCATTATTATCATTCACTGTGACCAACCCAAGTATTTAGTTAGAAAACTTTTTTAGGGGTACCCGATATTTCTGGCCACCCTGTAGGGTAGATATATAATACCTAGTACATACTACCTATCTTGTGTTTCGTCGTTTGCATAGGTGTATGACGTACAATAATGATACGAAAAGCATTTACTACCTATTAACCTGGTGTTATATCTCCGAGCACGAATATATAGGACGAAATATAGGTAACATTTCGGGTCGTAAATTCACGAGTAATCTTAACCTTTCGTTCGAAAAAGCTATTATTCACTGAGTGTGCGAAATGGAATACGGAATTAGTCCGCAGGGGTTGAAACGTTTCATCAAGCGAATGTAGCTATTATTTCAGATGGAGGAATTCCTTCAGTATTTTAGATAAATATCGTAATACTTTGGAATTGTTTTAATCGGCTATAATATGCGAGGTATTTGCAGTACCTATACCTAACGCTGTGCCTGCGCTCGTCGTAATCTAGTCTATCGTCATCGTTCGTTTCAAGATCCTACCTAGTACATATCTACTTCACATTTTACACAGGTAGGTACCTATTCTTTTTCTAAAATTAACTCAAAGTTGGATTGAAACCGCTCGCATTCAATAAAGTTCGATTTTATAAATGACACGTAGAGTATCCTTTTATCGGTAAAACATTCAAAATACGATTACACGCGGCGAACTTTCCGCTATAAATAACTTTATTTGAGGCAGTATACGTAGGGGATTTGTTCGAAAACAATCGTTTTAACGAATCATTATAGCCATCAGATACAACTATAGCCATATATGTACACCACAGAAGCGCAGATTTCAACTGCCTGCTAAAAATCCACCTGGTTTTATCCGTGAGTTTTTCATACTTTCACGTCAACTTTGCATTATCGATATCAACTGCTCGCAAAATACCACTGCTATTGATATTCGTGTCACAACTGGTCATAAATGACGTAAAATACACGTCGGTTAAAATCACGGCATGGTAGAACACACTGCGAGAAGTTTAATATAGTGTACATAGAATTGGTAGGTACCTAGACCTACATATAATAAAGTTGAAAGGGAATGCTGATTTCAGGATGGGGAAAAATATGAAACAAAATCAAAACACTGAGAAATTTTAGGAAAATTTTCTAAAGGAGACTATGGAGGGACATTGAAAAGAATGGATCCTTAAAAAATAGTGAAATTTGAAGCCAGCATATCTACTCCAATAGATACTTACCTACTTGACAAACGACGCGTCACATGTCATTATTTTCAATATTTTGTTGTCTCGACCTCATGTCAGGGTATTGTGAAGGTGAGGGGGAGAGGTTTGGCTCAGTGCTCTTATTTTTTAAAATTCACCAAAAGTTGAGAAATTAAATTCAGTATTTGAAATTTTGGTCAGAGATGTAAGTAAGTACCTACGAGTGTTTTCAAATGCTTCTTACACATTTTTTTTTTAGTTATTAAGGGTATGTTTAAAAAACAATCGTGATCAAAAATTGGGAATAAATTTTTTTAAAGTAACAACG
Organism: Planococcus citri; assembly: GCF_950023065.1. Taxonomy (NCBI): domain Eukaryota; kingdom Metazoa; phylum Arthropoda; class Insecta; order Hemiptera; family Pseudococcidae; genus Planococcus; species Planococcus citri. Next base: position 21,343,009 of record NC_088679.1, on the reverse strand, counting down.
ATGAAATTATTAGTTTTAAAATTGAATTTAGACTTTTGTTGCTTTTTTTGTAATTCAAATTTTGGTTATGGGTAGTTGTGGTTTATGAAAAAACCGATTTTGTTCAAGTTGTTATGGTTATGGTTTCTGGTTATGGTTCCAAGTCCCAGTCCTATACATGTATTAAGTTTGAACTAATCATTCATATATTACTCAGTTGATATGTTTTCAAACGAACTGTTTATGTACCTACATTATGTAGAAAATTGGTTCATTTTTTGGCGAATCTTGTTCATGAACGAATCGAATCATTTTTAGTGAATCATTCGCGAACGAATTGATTCATTTTTAGTGAATCATTCGCGAAAGAATTGATTTATTTTTTAATGAATCTCGTTAACTAACGAATTGATTCATTTTTTCAGTAAATTATTCGCGAACGAATTGATTCATTTTTTAGCGAATCATTCGCGAACGAATTGATTCATTTTTAGTGAATCATTCGCAAACGAATTGATTTATTTTTAGTAAATCATTCACAGAACGAACTGATTCATTTTTTAGCGAATCATTCTCAAACGAATTGATTCATTTTTAGTGAATCGTTCGCGAACGAATTGATTCATTTTTTAATGAATCTCGTTAACTAACGAATAGATTCATTTTTTTAGTAAATTATTCGCGAACGAATTGATTCATTTTTGGTGAATTATTCGCAAACGAATTGATTCATTTTAGTGAATTATTCGCAAACGAATTGATTCTTTTTTAGTGAATTATTCGCGAACGAATTAATTCATTTTTAGTGAATCATTCGCAAACGAATTGATTTATTTTTAGTAAATCATTCACAGAACGAACTGATTCATTTTTTAGCGAATCATTCTCAAACGAATTGATTCATTTTTAGTGAATCGTTCGCGAACGAATTGATTCATTTTTTAATGAATCTCGTTAACTAACGAATTGATTCATTTTTTTAGTAAATTATTCGCGAACGAATTGATTCATTTTTGGTGAATTATTCGCAAACGAATTGATTCATTTTAGTGAATCATTCGCTAACGAATTGATTCATTTTCAGTGAATCATTCGCAAATGAATTTATTCATTTTTAGTGAATTATTTGCAAACGAATTGATTCATTTTAGTGAATCATTCGCGAACGAATTGATTAATTTTTAGTGAATTGTTCACTAACGAATTGATTCATTTTAGTGAATCATTCGCGAACGAATTGATTCATTTTTAGTGAATCTCGTTAACTAACGAATTGATTCATTTTCAGCGAATCATTCGCGAACGAATTGATTCATTTTTAGTGAATTGTTCACTAACGAATTGATTCATTTTAGTGAATCATTCGCGAACGAAATTATTCATTTTTATTGAATCTCGTTAACTAACGAATTGATTCATTTTCAGTGAATCATTCGCGAACGAATTGATTCATTTTTAGTGAATTGTTCACTAACGAATTGATTCATTTTTTAGCGAATCATTCGCGAACAAATTGATTCATTTTTAGTGAATTATTCGCAAACGAATTGATTCTTTTTTAGTGAATCATTCGCGAACGAATTGATTTATTTTTAGTAAATCATTCGCGAACGGGTTGATTTATTTTTAGTAAATCATTCGCGAACGGATTGATTCATTTTTAGTGAATCATTTGCGAACGAACTGATTCATTTTTAGTTCATTTTCAGTGAATGATTCGCGAACGAATTGATTCCTTTTTAGTAAATCATTCGCGAACGAACTGATTCATTTTGAGTGAATCATTCGCGAACAAATTGATTCAGTTTTAGTGAATTATTCGCGAACGAATGTGCCCAAATCGATTGAAATCATAAATGGTAAAAATTAATTTTTCTACCTACTGACTTTCATTTTGGCCTTTTTAACGGCACCAAAAACTCGCTGGAAGCTCCGCAGCAACTTGAAACTATCATTAATCGATTCCGGAGGTCGGAAATTCGGTCAAAATTTTATTGTAGGTTTTGTTAATTATTTTCAAGAGTGCTTTCTTTCACTATGGTGTGATATGCTTAAGTCTGCTGGAATGAGACCTTCTCCTGCAGATTTGTGATTCTGGTTTCTGCACTCTGGCTCTTAATATGTACAACCTTTCTTCGTCTTCCACACTACAATTTGTGGTACTTACTATTGGTACTCTATACGACAATTATCATATACGGTTAAAATTATATATGCAATGTATGAACTCAAAACAGGTTCATAAGATCTTATTAGTCATTCGAAAGGTTCAAAAAGATTTGTGCAAATTAACACAATAGCACATAGGTAGGTACCTGCCTACCTCAAATCCCTGCGACGGCGAGAGAAAAGTACACGCCATATAAGCTACGTAGAATTAATTAAAAGTTGGTATACTTAAGGTGTATTCTCTTGACATAATAACAAAAGATCTCAACGTTTGCCATGTTCAAGATCCACTTTACCTTACGTACCTACCTACAACAGTGCAAAAAGTTCACAAAACACCAGAAATGTATTCGTTACGCGTAGGCTATCGTCTAATTTGACACAGCAAACTAGAAATGAAAAATTAAAAGGTGACTATAACGAACTAGAGTTACCAAAAGGTACCTGATACGCCTTCTACTTACTTGTATCGTACCTTACGTTTGCGTTTCATTTTTGCTCTATTTCGTGTTATATGGCCAAGATATATTATTCATTCAGCAGTTTTGTGTCTAGTGTACCTAGTGGGGGTGCACAATTAGTGCGAGTGTTTTTAAAACGAAAGCGCAGCAATTTCACCCTCAAACACGCAAAAAAGCTAGCCTGTCTTTTACGTTACCTATAGTGAAAAATTCACTTATTAACTAGGTAAGTATATAGATGTAAGCGTCCCATTTATATCCCATACTGTTCAGTATCTAGTTCTTATTAGGATATATTTTGCTTCGGTTCGAGTATTGAAAAATTTTCAATTTTAACCAAGCTTTCGACGACGTATGTAATATGTACGCTTCTAGTATGTCAACGAGGAAAAATAGGTACGATATTGTTTTTCTTTACTTTTAAGTGCTTTTCAAGACCTCAGCAGTGAGATAAAACACGTACCATCGTATAATATAGTTCACCTCTTCTAACGTCGAGGTGTGCTTACCTACTTACTTACTTACTTAGTGGAAAAAATATATAACACAAAATTACATAATTTGTGGCAAGCTACTGTGTGTTACTCGTTCTGTGCTGGCTTATGGTGTGCTTCAACGGCAAATACTACGTTCTTTTGGTAAATTACCCCCTGATGACTTTTATAAGCCATTACTGCCCATCGTTCAGTGACCAGTTCAAAAGACCTCTGGATATTATAAACGTATCTACAAGTTTTATTGGCTTCCTTCATCTATTGCGTTTCGCCCTTTCGCCAACTTCTTGAACCCAATTTTTGATCCCCTAATGAAATCGTCATTTTTAGTTTCAATTTTGTACATTATGGTGAAACAGCATTTCTATACGAATACTCTGCAAAAGAAACCAGGTACTGTATTATAGGGTGGATCATCGATAAAAAAAAAATTGTCAGTTAATTTCAACAAATTTTATGAAGAATTTAATTCATTTCGAGTTGAAAGTCGATTTCTCACGTCTTATACATGCAGCGACAGAATACAGATGAAAGATACTATCTAGGTAGACAAGACACCTACTTGATCTGTCATTTTCTACTCGGAGAAATGTGATAATAAATGAGGTAGATTCATAGCTAACGTTTGCTAACTAATCCTCTAACCATTTATTGTTATTTTGCTAATCTTTTAAGCATTATGGGTACCTACTAAATCCTTTGGATTATTGTTAATTGCATGTAAGGATTAATGTACTTAGGTATTTAATGCACAGTTGAAAATATACCTGTCATTTAGTAACTTTGCTCCAGTGATTTTCATGTTTTTTTTTTTTTACCCGACATCAAAAATGAATCTTTTTTTTAAATTAATAATGAAACAAAATCTCGATGAAAAAATCAATTTCAAGCCAAATAAAATATAAATACAGAATACAAACAGTTCAAAGAGTTTTAGGTATGGTACCTATAAATTTAAATAATAAAATTATGCACAAGTTTAGGTACTTAATTGCTCAAGAGTAAAATTGAAATACCAATTACTAATACTTACTTTGATCAACTCGTGTTTCAGTTCGGAATTTCGAAAAACGTTGCTTTGGATTGGAATTCAATAGGTACAGTTAACCCATTTTCGACGACCTATAGGTTCACCCACGTAAAAAATTAAAGAAACATTTCAAATTAAATGTAAACTTAATCAGTACTTCATTTGGAATTTCACCGCCAATGTTACAATAGCCCCTTCGCCTACTAGAAAGATATTTCTTTGAAAGTTGAACAATTTCGTATTTCCCATTTCCCTCTTCGTTAGGAATTTTTACATTATCATTCGCGAAATAAAGTTGGAAAAAGGAAAAATAAATGAAATGCGGAGCGTTTTTATTTAAATTATTTCATCGTCGTCGTCGATGAATCTAAAACCAATCAGAAACATTTTTCACTCGAATAAAATTATCGTTTGTGACTCGAGAAGTACCAAAAGTGATTTCTATTTTCTTTTTTATAATTTTTTTTTCTCTCAACTTTTACTTAGGCTACAAATTTGAAAAAAGTTTTTTTTGTGTGAAAAATGCGTTTTTTTTTTGTCGAAGAGTGTAAGAAAATGATTCAAATGTTGGTAATATTTTTCGATTGCATTTAAAATGATTTTTATAAATACCTGTAGGTACTTGGTGATTCTAATACAGAATATGTACAGTATTTGAGATTCTGCATTGACCTGGGTCGTTTTCATCAAAGCACAAGATCTTTTTAGGGGCCTTCTGAGCGGTTGAAAATTTTCCATTCGATCGTATTACTTCTGAATAAATTTGTATGAAAACTTTTTCTTTTCAAAAATTCAGATAAATTATGCCAAAACATCGAAATATGTATCATTTCTGAAGGTAGAGAAATATTTTGGAACGCAGTGGTGCCAATCTTCCAACAAATAGCTAAAACCCTGAATTTCCCAAATACTGAAAAGGTTTGCAAATTTTCAAGAACCTTAATCTTCTCGGTTGATGGCAATGAACGCAGGGGTGCGGTGAGGGAGTATTTTTGACGAGCGATTCTTCATTGGGCCATTTTTTAAAAATTCTTAATTGTATTGTTTCAAGTCTGCGCTTATTACGAAATGTTGAGCTACCTACAATAGTATCACACTGAGAATTCATTTTTGAGCTTTTCCGAGTCATTATGACTGGATGTGAATCTCCTGTCTACAAGTAGGTATATATTATTATTTTTTTTTTGAAACCTTGAGAAAAATGGCTCCAAATACAACCACTCTCCAATTTTCAGATAAAAGCCTTCGTACGTCGAAAATTCTGTTATATGTATATCTTTTACAAAAATACCTACCTGTCCAGTGTAGAGTGTACCTTCATGTTGAATAAATTGCATACTCAGTTTGCCGTAAATAAGATTCACTCTAGCCTGTATTTTTCACTATTTACGGCGAACTAAGTATGCAATTCTATTAACACCATCAAACTGATTTCAAAGTCTAGTTCTTCGATTTCACTCAGCTTTTTCACGAGTTTCCTTCGCTAAAAGCCTGTTAAATATTTTTTCAGCAATTTTCATTACTTTTTAGAAATTTCAAAGTACTTTTTTTTGGAATTTAGAAATAACTCAAAAATTCATTTTTGAATTGGTGCCCCTGAAATTTCATGATAACCACTTGAAACGGGCGAGAGGATGCATTAAGCACTGACCAGAGTTATATGTACCTATGTACTTCCTGAAAGTTCATTTTTGCCAATTCTAAAGTGATTTCAAGTTTTTGTAGAAAATTTTAAAATCGCTAATGGCTCCAGAATGACCAAAAACTGCCTATGTTGTTATTGAAGTATGGGAATTGAGTCGACAAAATTATTATAATGGTGCTCTTTGCTCGAAAAATTTTATGTTTCGTAAGAAAAATTAAAAATCATCTTGAAAGCAGATTTTTTGAATATATGAACCTATTATTTGAAGTTTAAAAAATTCTTTAAAAATTCAGAAAGGAACTTTGGGATCTTAAATTTTGGTTACGGAGGTTTTAGGACATGCTTTTTGATCTAGCGCGGTTTTGTTCAAATCACAAATCGGAGAGAACTATAGTTTGAATATGTAGGTAGGTTCCTTGTTACGTAAACTGTGTTTTTTCCTCAAAAGTATGCTTCTATGTAAATGGAAACATGATAGGAGCTACTCATAGAGCGAAAAAACCAATATTTTTCAAGAATTCTCCCTTTTGAGGACTCATATCTTCCCTTCAAGGGCACTTTGTTTGTTTGTTTGTTTGTTTGTTTTTTTTTTTGGTTCCCTGACACACAATGTGCCGGGGATTTTCTCTAATAAACACATTTATTTACATCTTAAATCTAACACTAAATCTAAATAAAATATAATATCTTAATTTATGCCTAATCCTAGATTTAAGATACAGGGTGCCCAGAATTGGGTACCCATAAAAAAGTTTTCTGCTAAATATTTCGGTTGGTCACAGTAAATGATGATAATGATAGCACATGATTGGTTGTTGGACTGGAGAGATAACATTCGACCAATCATATGCATCTATTTCACGTTGCCAACCTACATTTTTAATGAAAAACTTTCTTAGGGGTACCCGATATTTCTGGGCACCCTGTACAGGGGGGAACACGGGTTGTCCACCACAACCCATACCCCCTAGATGGTTGCCAAGGGCCCAATCACCTAAGCAGGCTTTGTTATTCACGCGTTCCTGTCTGGTCGACTGAGTCCCACAACCTGTCTTGGGAAAAGGGATTTTAGGGAGGAGAATTTGGTGCCTGGGGCGGGGGTCAACAAGTTTTGATCTCCCCTTTACATTACTAGAGTTTTGGATAAGGGGGACTTTTGTGAAGTGGCAGGAGCACTTGCTAGTTGCTATTGCTGAGGGCTTCTAACCAGCTGCTCACATTGTACTTTTAGGAGCATAAACAAATTACGACTAATTATTTTAATTTCAAGCTGAAAAATTTTGGAAAATATGTAGGACTAGTTAAATTGGTCTATTTAGCATACTACATGTACAATATTGCAATATTAGAAACCCGCACTAAATTTATTCAAGCATAGGGTTTCAAGAATAAATAAGTACAGTAAAATCTCGTTATAACGCTTTCGGTTATAACACTGATCTCGTTATAACGCTGATTTCCTTTGGTACCTAGACAACCCCATTTAAACCAATGTAAAATTAATTGCAATATAACGCTCATGAGCGATTATAAATCGCGTTTTAACACTCTAAAATTCAGGAAAAATTATATTTTTTAGAATTTCGACAGCAAAAACCACATTTTTGTGACAAAAAAGCAAAATTTTCAAACATTTTTGGCCGCAACAACAGTTTTTTTTTATAAATTTTTGCAGTTTTGATTTAGAAAAAAAATGTTTAAAAACATTTTTGGCAAACTTCTGCCAAAAAATCTTTTTTTCAACTTCCAACAGTTGGAATTATTTTTGATTTTGGCCAAAAAAAAGTACCTTAAGGTTTTTTGACATCAAATTTCAATAGTTCCCTTTCAGATTTTTTTACTTCTAAATAATCTATATAATACAGCTGGTCGTTCAAAATCCGAAATAAAATTTACATTTGTGTCATTCCGCAGGTAAAGGGCCCATTTGGTCGATATTGAGTTAGGGGTGGGGGGGGGGGGGGTAAAGTAGACCTCCGGAGCAATCATATGAGCTGGATAGAAGCGCAAAAAGTGCACAAAAAACCTCCAAAAAAAAAATCCAGAACTAAAAATTTGAAAAACTCAACTTTTGAGAAAATTGCCTTCAAAGTTTTTTTTCTGAAAAAAGCTGAAATTTCACGTAATTCGAAAACCTTCATACCTAAAATTGAAGATTATTGTTTCTGATGTCAAATATTACTACCCACCTGCAATAGCGATTTTTTTTACTCAATATTTTCATGTTTATGAGTACCTATTTTAAGCCTTAAAAACAATGATTAATAAATTTAAATTTTGCATAAAAATTCATTACTCTGTTCAAAAGCAGAAAAAAAATGATTAAATTACATTTTCTGTCAAAATTCAACTTGTAAAAATAAAATCATAAAAAAAATTTCTTCCCCGGGCGCGATTCGAACCCAGACCTCCTGCTCCGCAATTTGTTATCAGTGTCACACGGCTAACGCTGCACCAACGTAAAACGAGTTTTTGAATGGTATACATGTTGCCACTGGCAACTAGGTGCAGTATAATTTGTAGGGTATTTTTTTGGAAGTGAATTTACTGCTAAAAAGCAAAAACGACCAAATGGGCCCTTTATAGAAAAACTTTAGTTCCGTTTTTCTCTGCTTGGGGCGCACCTGCGGCCTTGATACTTCGACAGGAGATAGTCGGATATGTTCTACATCGAAATCCATCAAAACCTCGATTTTCGATTTTTTCAACTGTTTCACTAAAAACACAATTATCTCGATAAATAGAAACGACCAAATGGGCCCTTTACCTACGGAATGACATTTGAACTTCCTTTCATTACGATTTTTTTTTTGAAACGAGAGTTTGCGATATAACACTCATCAGCGTTAAAATGAGATTTTCAGTTATAACGCACTTCGGCTTATAACACTCTTTTTCTCCGGTCCCTTGAAGAGCATTATAACGAGCTCTGTTTTGAAAAAATTAAGATGAGAGGGGTTTTGCGATAAGGTCCCTTGTGGTGATATTTCAATTTTTTCAGGAGAGAAAAAACATCGATGAATCGCTTCGATTTTTTCGATTTTTATTTTTTTTTTGATTTTCGGGTGCAGTGTTGTCTTGCACATAGGTTGGATGGGAAATTTTGACGAAATTCGTTCATCATTGCCTGATATCCGTGATTTAGAAAAGGGACCTTGTGGTGAACAAACGAATTTACACAACGTTACAGACTACCCCACAAAAAAATACTGAGAAATTCGGATTTGCCATGAAATTTTGCATAGGTAACAACAATACCTAAACTAATTTTTCCATCAACCTTTTTTTTAAAAAAAAAACATAAAAAAAAACAAAAACTTTGTTTTTCAATTTCACAAAAATGTGAGTTTTTGAGTATTCATGTTCAAGTAATTTTTAAAACGAGAAGTTGATGAGATAGGCAAAATCTGATTGCACCATTCGATTTCTTGTGTAAAAGTAAGTCGGAATCGCCAATAAAAAAAAAAACATCGAATCAACACAAGGGCCCATATTGCGAAACGCCTCTCATATGTACAACTACAGTGAAGATCGCTTACAGTGAGATTGAAGGGACCAGGCATTTGAGACATTTTGCTCATTGTACCCGGTCTCTCTTACTAAAAGATTTTGCATTTATAACAAAGTATCTTGTACTTAATAACTAGAACTAGATACAAGAGCTCCTTGTTACATATAAATGATACTCATAACGCGTGTAGCAAAAAAATTATTAATTTTAACTACTACTATTTTTGACTTGTCAAATCGATTGGAAACGGTTTCAAATCGTTTTGAGCAGTTTTAGAGCCTCCAGCAGCTTTTTATAAAGTTCTGTTTTTCAAAAAATGCCACAAACTCTGCCTGAATTTCAAAATTTTACCAAATTAACCTTTATGTACATATAAAGCTGAAATTTGGGATTCAATGAATGTTTTCTGCATGAACACGTCTTGTTATAGGTAAATTTCAAGAATTTCAGCTTGTATGTACTATCCAGATTCCTCGCTATAACAGGTACCATATTGCACATGTTTAAATGGCGTTGTGCTCAGGACCGAGCATTTTGCTCGTTGTATCCAAAATCTCGTACTAACCGATCTCATTATAAGTGATTTCCACTGTAGGTATAGTTATTTACAACTTAAGGTACCTAATGCATCTTGACAGGTTATTTACAGGGCTTCTTCAGGTTGATGTTGGGTTGATGTCTAGATCAGGATTGAAGTTGTTCCTCCTTTGGGGTGCATACTCTGACAGTGACTGAGTCGTCTTTGAAGCATTCAAGCAAATACTATCAACTGACAATACTGGCAATTCCATCAAAAAATGGTGTTTTATTTATCCTCCTAGCAGCCTGCGGTCAAACTAATTTCACCACAAGCATCTGATTTGCTAATTCGAATCTCGTCAGTTATAAAACAATCAATCAGAGCACTTTTGATAAGATTTAGTTTCAACCCAGGCCGTTCAGATCGCGCTATTGTTGTGACAAAAACACTCAATGTATTTTAAATGGAGTTGCCAGTATTGTCAGTTGATAGTAGGGGAGAGGGAGGATGTTTTGGACAGTTGCTGGTTCAGTGCCGGCGTTAGCACTGTCGCATATGTCGCAAAGTGCGACATAGCAGATTTCTGGTGTGTCGCATTGCGACACACCGGAAATCTGTTGCCAAATATGAGAAAATTTGAAAAATTGAAAAAAACGTCAATTTGGTAGCAAAATTGTGAGTTTGCCGACAAAATCACCGATCTGTCCTCAAAATTCTCATTTTTTTCAAAAGCTTTTGCCCTCGCTTCGCTCGGGCTACATTAATATTTTCTATTTCTCAAATTCTTCATGATTGTGCTTGAAAAGTAGTTTTATTTTAGACTTTTAAAAATGTCAGTAATGGAAAACTGACTTTTCACATCAAAATTACAGCAGTTTTGCTTCTTGAAACTTCAAATTTTTGATAACTTTAGCCCTCGCTTCGCTCGGGCCAATGTTGTTCTGTTTTTCAAAGCACAAATTTCCCAAAGCTTTTGCCCTCGCTTCGGTCTGGAATTCAAGATACTGATTTCCCAGATTTTAAGAATATGAATTCCAAATAGAAAAATTCTAGAAATGGGAACTCATAATACTCAAAGCACATGTGAAAAATGCAAATTTATCATTTTTTCTGAACAGATTCATTAGCTTTTCAAATTTTTTTAACACAGCACGTTCAAATTTTGAGTATCGCCGGCAAAATTACGACTTTTTTTCGGCAAAATTACGTGATACCTCCCCTCCCCCCAGTATGTTAAATTGTTCACAAAAAATGAATAAGTTAAAGAAATGCCGAATTGAACATTTTTAAAATTTGAACCCTTTTCCTCCTTTTCACACATGAAAAACTGGCACACCCTACTGGAAGGCCCAGTTACGCTTATTGGGGGGGGGGGGGTCTTGGCTACGCTCCTCATATGTAATTTTTTTGCGACACACCAGAAAAATTTACTTCGCCGGCTCTGGGCATGAGGAGTTGGTTTGATTTTTTTTGACAGGGGTTTCACTATTATGTGGCAATGTCGTACCACAACTGATATTTGACAACATTCACCAGATACCAACTCGTGTGATAAAAATATTTCAGCTTTTGTTTTGAAGTGCTGTTTTCAGGAAAAATTTTCATCCCACATTTTGAGCTCCTGAAAAATAACCGTGAGGAATTTTGTCAAGGAGCGCCCAAGTAAAATAAAATCTCTGATTCCTTCTCTACAATAATCACTAATTACCTTTTAATCGTGAAAAGCTGATACTTTTTTCCCACAGCCAGTTTAAATAGAAATGGCATAGTGGGGATGTTTTGGACACTGCGATAAATTTGTGTTAATTTGTTGTGTTTGGGTATAAGAATGCCTCAGTTTTATCCGACAAATCCAGGAAAGACTTTTAATGAGTCTGGAATGATAAATGCTAGTCAAGAACGATTTGAAGTTGCCTCCTGAAAATATGTCGATCCGAGCAGGCTAGCACTGGCTGAAAAATATGCATAAAAAAGTCGACTCTTCAACATTGCCTCACTAATATTAAAAACAATCCGAGTCAACTGAAATTGTGTGAAATTGTGGACAGATACTGACAATTGATTTCTAATGGATTGAAATTTGGGATTTCCAAAAATGAACATTCAAAAAAACATCTTTTCTCAGCATGTCCAAAACATCCACATATCGTGTCCAAAACATCCCACTACTGTCCAACACATCCACCCAAAATGGTGTTTTTTCAAAGTCCAATGGTTTGTTCAGTTTGCAACTTGAAAATTTTTCTAGTAAGTTAAAATGTACGCATTGAGATCCTCTTTCGAATGAGACCAACCCCACCTTTCTAGGTGTTTCCTATTGCTTGCGAGTTCAAATCAAAGAAAAGTGTCCAAAACATCCTCCCTCTCCCCTATTTGATTCAATGATGGATTGCTTCACTATTGGCCACTCTAGTTTATCCAGTCCGCACCCTAGTCTTAGCACCACTATATTTTTGATCTCAAGTTGGTCGCATTTGGCAGCAGGGCACTTCGGGTACACTAAAATTTTTCTGTGTGACTTCAAACTCGAAATCAAGGTCTTCACTGAGTTTGGTCAAAATTCTTGACATTTTTTCCCGTCGTGATCCACTCCATACTTAATGTAGGTAGGTACTTATTAATTCATTCTTGGGTTTTCAAACATTCGCCAGAATCTAAAAATGGCAAAATACACTTCGGTAAGCTTACCTTAAATGTTGACTAGTTAGTAGTTATGTATACTCGTACACTTACTTTTGCATCCTTTTCTAATTCAGCCTTGTAGGTAACTAGCGTCTGGGTGGATGCCCTGACCTAGTTTAAATTTTGAAAAACAGCCAAACTCGAGCTCCACTGATTCACTCAACACCTTGTGATACTACTCTTACCGTCTTACGACGAAGACAACTGTAGACCAACCTGTTAATAAGATTATCATCGTATCACCTACGATTTGGTTAAACGTCTGCGTATATATAGGTACCTATGCTGCAAAATCTCGAGTTAGATTTCATGCTAAAAGGATGAATTAAGCGAGTACAATACTAGGGTAAAGTTAAAAGCCAAATTAAGTCGTATTAGAGAAGCGTCGAAGCCGCATCTAATTAGATTTTCGTTCGTGCCAAAGCACCGATGTAGGTTACCTACTGTAAGTTCGCTTCACACTTCGCCTCGTAACTTCCACAATCCACCCTATACAGTAAGCATCTCGTCAACTCAATCGTCGTTGGTGTACTCAAAAAACACGAGGGTGTAAAAAATTCACGAGTAGATAGATCCGGCTTAAAACTAGGATTAAAAATTAACTAACGAATTAGGTGTATCAACACCGACCCTAACATAAACTATGTAGATGGAATAGTGTTTAGACACGCAACACTGCATTCGGTTCTAATGGAATCTGAAAATTTAATAACATACCTAAGCATATTTTTTTAGAAGATCGTTGGAAACCAAAAGTGTAAAAATTCATTTATTTGCACGGACATATATTTCCTTTCAAATGAGATCCTATAATTAAACAGAGGAAGAAAAAGCGAGACACAGCCTACAAGTCAAAGTATTTCAGTATTTCTATTCGAAATAGCAATACGGGACATACATATAGGTTCCCTTTTTCGATTGTACTGGCACGAGAGTCAAGGGGGGAAAAAGGTTCTTTCCTCGTATCACGATAAGCTTTCTTCGTTGGAAATTGCAACATTGGAAATTCGGACTCGTAGACCTATAACGTTTCTGCTCGTCATGCTGACAAAAAGCTATTATAACGATGAATTACTTTTTCACGATAACTTCGGTAACAGTTTTTTTTTCTTGGCGTGACCTCGTTCTTTTGGCTGAAAAAAAAGTTTATAAACGCTGGAAAACTTGTATTGTAACGTCGCACGTCGCGCTTTCACCTCGAAATAGGTTAACCCTCAAAATTACCGAGCTTTTTGCATATCGTCGTTTTGAAAAATTATCCTTTCATAGTTTCAGGTACCTACTGAGACGTGTAAAAGTAAGGTACCTACTAAACGAATATCGCTGGTTCTAATGTAGGTAATACCTACCATACCTACGTAAATAGTGGGCATGGGCTCGCGAATATTATACCGCCTATGGGCATCGTGGAAGATGAAAAATCCCTCGTAGAATCGATAGCAGATTTATTTCATTACACGCGAATGCGAAATGGAAAACCCATTAGTAAAATAAACACATTCAGACGAATAGATATTATTTTAAAAGCATTTTCCTGTCTTTAAAAAATTTTTAATTTTTTTCCTTTTTCTCGAGCTATTGTGTACCTTAATATTCTGATTGTGATAAGCCATCGCGATGAGGATGACTACTCGTAATGAAGCTATAAATTATCGTCATTTTATAACCTTGATTAATCCGCGGAAAATTTATCGAACGTTGGGTTGTTATGTAAAAACAAAATATTAGCTACACGTACCTACAAGTCATCCCTTTATTTCTTCATTGTTGTCAGTTTGCGCGATGAAAGGTGTTGGAAGAATTTTCCGCTGGGTTTTCCTTACACCGCTGAGATATAATATATTTTTTTGATAGGTTGACGCGACGTGATCGACTTATTATGCTGCTTTGTCGATAGTGTGCTTAATATCTTTCAACGTATAATTTATGGCTTTTTTTTTTTGATGGTGAAAAAGAAAAGGAAGAAGAGAGAGTGATTAAAATTATAATGAAAGAGAGTTTTTTTTTTCGAAATGAATTTTGAAATTTTTCTGAAGACGTGATTCTATACTTGCAGGTTGAAGGTTATAGCCTTTCATTGAAGGAATTCGATTACCTAATTATTTTTTTAAAAAATAAAATAAAAATAATATTGGTGGAAATACAAAATACTGGTAGATATAGATATGCATTAGGTAGGTAAAAGGTTGTGAAGACAAAGGATCCGTCTGTCTGAAGTTTTTCTTCGCAAGCAGAAGAGCTTTACCTGATATTGGATGAAATATGTTTATTCCAGTTCCAAAATGAATACAATAAGCACCCTTTATCATATCATACCTACTTGAAAACCGAACTATACCTACTTCAGTAGACGAGAAGATTACTTCGAATCGAAATATTATCGCGTTTTCGAAACTAGTTCGTCAAATTAAAGATTTTTCGCTCTCAATTTCTAGATAGGTACATATCTACTTAAATATAGATAGGTATCGGGTATGCTATCAATAATAAATCATTCCGGTGTATGTTTTCAGTTCTTAATATTTTCTGATTTTCATTTTTTCAAATGTAGGTAAATTTATTGTTAGTTTTGGTGGTGGAAAGAAATGTTGATTTTTGAGACATTGGAATGACACTGCTATTGTGATTTTTTTGCTATGGAAGCTAAAATACCTACCTACTTACCAGGGAACTGGGAACATTTTGAACTCACACTCTCTGATTTGAACGAAACCTGGCTAAATTGAAAGATCATGCCTAAAAACCTCAGTAACAAAAATTTCAGATATCAAAGTTCATTTTTGGATTTTTGACAAGTTTTTAATTATTATTTTTTTTTTTTGAAGCCACTTTCAGGGCGATTTACTCGCAAACGTTTTTATTAAATAGATTTTTTTTTAAAACAAAGTCGACCAATGTAAATAATTCTTTCAATTCATTTTCCTCACATCGACAACTGGTAGTTTTGGACCATTCTAGAGCCTCCTGCAATTTTTTAAATTTTCTCCAGAAAGTTCAAGTCGTTCTGCAAGGGTCAAAAATGAACTTTAGCTCCTGTAACCTTGGTCGGAGATTATTGAACACACTCGCAATCGTTTGTGCGTTCAAAAGTGAATTTTTGACCCCACTTGTAAATTTCAGAGAACGCGAAAAAAATCAAACTTTCAAGATGAGTGTTTTTTTCCCACAAAATATGTATCGTCTAAACGAGGTCCGGGAGACCTGGCAAGAGGGTTCCCCAGATTTGGATAAAAAATCCAGTGATTAATTTTTTTCAGATTAAAATTCTGTTTTACCCTACACAGGAATAAATACCAATCCAAAATCGTTAATAAGCGTTTTTCAATAATTCAAAAATTTGAATGCAAAAATTAAAAAAATTGATATTCAATTCGGACATTAATTTTTTTGGTTTTCTTTTCTTCAACATCGTTGAAAAGGAAAGAAAAAAAAGAAAGAAAAGTCATTTGTTATGTTTGTTATCGTGAATATCTTCGATTTTAATTGGGGGAATCCTAGAAGTTGTTGGCTGATAAAACTGAAGTTGAAAATGTTCAGCAAAGAGCTTTGTTGAAGAATCAGAATGTGACTTGGCAAGTACAAAGGTGTCTAATGTGTAGCGTAATACACAACACTTAAGACACCTTTCTAAATAACGTGGCGCGTCAAAGAATTCTTCATAGCGATTTTAATAGGGTTCCTCTTGGTGGCGGAACCCTAAAAAGTCTCAATTTGACTTTTTTGAAGCCTCCAGCGATCGAGCTTTAAAATTTCCCTAGTAAATTCATAAATTGCTCTCGAAGGGCCAAAAATGAACATTTGCATCTATAAATAATACCCTCTCCACTGTTTTAAAATTTTAGAAGTGTGAGCTCAAGTGAATTTTTGACCAATTTGTAGTGCAAATGCTAGAAAAAGCGAAATCGAGGAGATAAAAAAATACTGTTATCTTCGTATGAAACATTTTTCAATTAAACCAAATGATTTTAATATTTTATTTTTATTCGTTTGAAAAAAAAATCGTAATACGTGCGTGAGCCTCATTGTGAGCTATTGTCACTTACATCCTAAGGCCCACTTGACCCTTTTTTGGACTCAAGTAATATAGGAAGAACGTATCCTAACTGGCAGAAAAATTTTTGAACCAGACAAAATTACATCAAAAGAGCCAAAATTTCAGAAGCTAAAAATGCATTTTAATGCATTATCATTTTTGGTGAATTTTTGAATATCAAAATTTGGGCCAAAAATGAAAAAATGTTGGTAAAGACTCTTTTCTAGGGAATGTTTCTAATCATGGATATGTTTTGCTCATGATCAAGTCAATGTTTCAGAAATCCATCTTTATGTTTGACTTTTCCAACTGTAATGAGAGCCAAATGAAAACTGACTGAACTATTTTACTTTCATTTTCACATATGAGATTTTAAAATCAGATATTTTCTGAATAGGCCTAGTGAAAATTGGTGAACTTTTTTCAAAAGTTAGACAAGATATGACTCAATTTGAGAATTCAAGTCTGTTCAACAGCTAAAAAATTCAAAAAACAAAAACTAAATATAATAAAATGAGACGAACCATATAATCAAGCCATGAAATTCACAGAAGTTAAAATGTTGAAAATTTATTTTAAATTACAAACGAAATCTTTTGCTGGTGGTTGTGAGGCTCATTACATCAGATACACCTACACAACATCGTTGAGAAAAATTAATTTAAAATTCTCCCAGATACGAAATCCGTACCTACCTATACAGTATGCGAAGAAAATACTCCATCGTCGTGTGTTTTCCATCCGTTACCTACCTATTCTATAAGTACGAATGAAAACAGAGGCAAAAATCTTAATACTCCAGCGAATGCTGAGATTGTTTTTATCTGAAAAGACGCACCGCGCTGATTCGAATTCCCCAGCAAAACAGAACTGAAAAGCAAAACGCCGACGCAGGAAGTCCAACTATTATATGGCAAACGACTGTACTTGAAATTCACATTTAAACGTATATAGTTTAATCGATACATAGAGCAGCTCATTTGGAACTGTTTCTGTTTCACAAAACGTTCGAAATGTCTAGACGTTGTAATTGATTCTCATTTCTTATATCGGGGACTTGATGGTGACCTAAAATGCATTTTAGATTTCTTTTTTCTTACGTTCATCAACGTTTGAAAATTGATATCTCTGGTCTTGTCGATGATTTGACATTATTACTTATATCTGACTGAAATGTTTGTTTTAGAGGATAGATTTCTTGGTTAATGTGATTATTTTTCTTTACTATTTCCATATGGATTTTCGGGCACCATTGGAATTGATTTTAAAATTTTAAAAATGACTTCAGATCATGAAAATTTTACTCGTATTCTTTGGTCTCCTTCATAACATTTTAAAATTCTTTTCGAGCGCTGTAACGATTGGAAAAAATGTCTTTCAACATAATTTTCCTCCCTATTGATAGTTATGTATTTCTATCGTTTTTTTTTTACACGCACACTTTCGGATTCACTTAATCAAATGATTTCAATTTTCACTTCTCCTCTCCCCCCTCCCATTCCAGAATTTTGCTAAATTTCAATGTTCTCCGAATTTAAAAAAAAATAGATAATTTTGATTAAAAAAAAGAGTCTTTTGTGTAAATAAAATAAAAAAGTATGATGTTTTTGTAATTTTAGTAAACCGAAAGTGCAGGCTTATAGGCAAATTACTTATGACAAAAAAACAAGTCTTTTTTGGAATTTTGGCAAAAAAACAATAGCCTACTTTTGGTAATTTTGATAACAAAAAAGTGTTTTTTTTTGATAATTTTGAAAAAAAATGAACCATTCTGTACAGTTTTGGTCAAAACATAGGATTTTTTGCAATTTCAGCCAAAAAAAGTAAGATTTGTTTTGCTTAATTTGATTGAAAAAATCTGCTGTTTTTTGAATTTTTGATGAAAAAAATCAACAATTTTGATAAAAGAATCCGTAATTTTGATAATTCTGACAACAAGCAGATTTACTTGGCAATTTTGATTTAAAAAAAAAACAAATAATTTTTGGAAATTTTGACCCAAAAAAATGTTATTTTACAATTTGGGCAAAAACACAAGACTTATGGCAATTTTGATAAAAGAACTTTCAATTTTTAGTACCTAATTCTGACAAAAGTTGATGTTTTTTTGGTGGAGAGGGGGGGGGATCAGTTTATGTGAAAGATGATCAAACTTATAGTGACAACTCAGTGTGTGTTTCATCCCTATCAGGTGTATGTTCCATAATATCCATTGGTCAGGTTAGTAAGGGTGTGGGGGAATTCTTGTTTAAACCCCTTACCTTTATATTTAATCTGATAATTTCCAAGAATAAATTTCCAACTGGGTGGAAATGCTCAAAAGTCATCCCTGTTCCAAAAAAAGGCACACCAGAAAAAGTCACTAACTACAGAGTACAGACCAATATCATTAATTCCAATCCCTGCAAAACTGTTTGAAATGATTATACATATATATGACAAAATATATCCTAAAATTAAAAATCTCATTTCATCAAGCCAACATGGTTTAGTTGAGGGTAGGTCAGTCAACACAGATCTTATCAACTTTGTGGAGTTCTGTCTGAGCTCCCTTGACGGTGGTGGTCAAGTGGATGCAATATATACCGATTTTAAAAAAGCATTTGATAGTGTCAACCATAGAATTCTAATATTAAAACTTGGAAAACTTGGTTTCTCTCACAACTTGTGTAGTTTGTTCTGGTCTTATCTGAATGGGAGGGTGCAGTATGGTGTCTTATAAAAACAAAATATCTAGTATTTACCCTTGTCCATCTGGTGTCCCTCAGGGTTCCAACTTGGGCCCCCTATTCTTTCTATTATTTGTAAATGACCTCCCATCTGTGCTGAAAAATTCAGAGAGCCTGCTTTTTGCTGATGATGCAAAAATATATAAGAAAATTAAATTCAAACCATAAAAGATAGCTAAGAATTTCGGACAGATTAGGATAGGTTTGTTGAATGGAGCATTGAAAACAAACTTCCCCTGAATGTTTCTAAATGTGCTACAATTACATTTACTCAAAAAAAAAAGTTATAGGATGCACATATACAGCCAATGGGGAAGAACTTTCTCGCTTAACAACAGTTAGGGACCTGGGTGTGATTCTGGATGTGGGGTTTACCTTCAAGGATCATGTTAATACTGTGTTAGTCAAGGCAAGACAGATGGCGTATTTTGTGGTCAGAAATTCTACACATTTCAGGAGGATAAGCACGTTTAAAATTTTATATTTCTCATACATATAAGATCAATCCTTGAGTTTGGAATACTAGTCTGGTTTCCTCATACCAAAAAATTCATAAAAGACCTTGAAAAAATTCAAGATAGATTTCTAAAATACATATATTTAAAGACCTTTGAATATTATCCTCATGACCTAATAGTCCGGGAGCCCACATGAAAAAAATGTACGAAGGGGGTTGAAATTTGGGACCCGGCCCAAAAGTTACTATATGTATCCCACTTTTCAGAAATGTCACTCTGGCAATTCACAGCTGGGGCTTTTAAGCACAGCGAAAGCTCAAAGTTCACAATTTTTATGAACTTTCAACTTGGAAAGTTTTATGGTTAAAACAGGTGGATTCTTATAGGATTTTTCACGCTGAATCCGAATATGCCGGTCTGTCGACCCCTAAGTGCCCCCAAAGGGATGCCAGACTGAGTTAAAGGGGTAAAAATCGCAAAAAATGCTGTATTTTTTCAAAAAATTTTCGTAAAAATCGTATAGCTAACAAAAAGTGCTGAATTCTTGAAGCATTTTTTGCGCTGAATCCAAATATGCCAGGCTGCTAGCCCTCAAGTGCCCCAAAAAGGGTGCCAGCCTACTTTGAAGGGGTGAAAATGCAAAATATTTAGGTTTTTCACATCTTATTCGCATAAACATACCTACCATTATTCTGTAATTATTTTATTCGAAGGCGGTTTGCAAGTATTCTAAAATCAAATGTATCACTACCTACCTCTAAATGCTGCCCAACTGTCTTAATATGTTGAAGTTTTTCCCCGCAGTTGGCTGGCAGTTATACGTTTTGATCTCCCCTCCACCTCGCTCAACCATTTCCCCTCTTGCTATGTTACCATGAGACACTCTCCAACCCCTCCCCCCGAAACCCTTAAAAGTGATGAGATAAAATTCGGCAAATTGAAGTCTTTTTTTTTAGCGGTTTTGATTATTACTTGTCGGACTTTCTATTTTTCGCAATAAAATCCTGCAAAAGCATATCATACAACAATAACAGGATTATGGAGGACCCCTACCCCTCCCTCTCCCTGCCCTGAAAAAGATGGAAAATTGATGGCTATGAATAGGTCGACCCAAGATATGCTCTTTTTTGGCATACAACAATGAATATGGGTACCATTTTACTCGTCTTGACCAGCCCTACACAAAAATTGCTATATCATTGAGTTGTATTTTCTGAAATATGTAAATTATTCGCAAAATAGAATAAAGTTTCAACGGCATATTTTATCAAAAGAATTTTATGCTGTTTTCAAAAATGTGCTTGCAAACCGCCTTCGAATAAAATAATTACAGAATAATGGTAGGTATGTTTAATATGCGAATAAGATGTGAAAAACCTAAATATTTTGCATTTTCACCCCTTCAAAGTAGGCTGGCACCCTTTTTGGGGCACTTGAGGGCTAGCAGCCTGGCATATTTGGATTCAGCGCAAAAAATGCTTCAAGAATTCAGCACTTTTTGTTAGCTATACGATTTTTACGAAAATTTTTTGAAAAAATACAGCATTTTTTGCGATTTTTACCCCTTTAACTCAGTCTGGCATCCCTTTGGGGGCACTTAGGGGTCGACAGACCGGCATATTCGGATTCAGCGTGAAAAATCCTATAAGAATCCACCTGTTTTAACCATAAAACTTTCCAAGTTGAAAGTTCATAAAAATTGTGAACTTTGAGCTTTCGCTGTGCTTAAAAGCCCCAGCTGTGAATTGCCAGAGTGACATTTCTGAAAAGTGGGATACATATAGTAACTTTTGGGCCGGGTCCCAAATTTCAACCCCCCTCGTACATTTTTTTCATGTGGGCTCCCTGACTATAACTCAAAAGAAACTGTTAGAAGGATTTGAAATAAACTCATTAGAAAAAAGGAGAGAAATAATAGCACTGATGTTCCTATATGATGTTATCCATGGTAACATAAATGATAGTAACCTTTTGGGAAAAATCAATTTCTGGGCCCCCAAATCCATTCTAGACAAAAAAAAACCATTCTCCTTGAGCAATTACCATACATCTAGGATCAAGGTGTCTCCCATGAATAACGTCATGGGCATCTCAGATACTTTTCTCAATAGATGTGCAGATGCTGACATTTTTAGTATGGGTAGGTCAGCCTTCAGGCGTTTGGTGAGGGGGGCATGGGAGTAGGCCAGTAGGGGCATGGGTGCATTGGGAGTTACTTGTGGGCCACCTTGTTATTACCCTGTTATTGTTATTATTATTGTTATTTTATTCTATTTTTTTGTTTTTTTTTGCTTCATTTTTTTGGTTAGTTTCGTTTTTCTTTCTTTCTTTTTTTTTTGTTTTTGTTTTTTCTTCTCTTTATGAATCAGTCCAGGGGTGCTAACCATAACTGCAAAAAACCGAAAACCGTAACCGAAACCCAAACAAGAACCTAATTTTAGCCATTTTCAAACCCTAACTGAAAACAAAAACCGAAATTTCATAAGTTTTTTAAAAACCCTAAAAAACCATAACAATAATAATGAAGCAGAGTGAGTGAAACCGAAACCTAAACCGATATAATTTATTTCGGTTTTTTTCGGTTTTCAGTTTGGGTTTTTTCAGTTTTTTCAATTTTTTGGGGGGGATTTTTTCACATTTTCGACTTTTGAGACTCGAAATCCGGGGAAATTGATAAATTTAATGAACCTATCAAATTGGGTCCTTGGATGTTGTTGTTGACTTGTTGCTTTTTGGGTTGTTAAATCGCTTTGTGTTTTGAGATTGAGAAATTTTGAAGAAATTTTTAAAAAATACGTAAACTGAAAAAAACCGAAAACCGAAACCAAAACCAAAATTTTTGTAAATAAAACCGAAACCCAAACCGAAACTGAAATTTTGAATTTTAAAACCAAAACCGAAACAAAAACTGAAAAATGTCAACGAAAAAATTGGAGTGAAACCGTAACCTTAATAAAAATAATTAAGGTTAGCACCCCTGTGAATCACCACTTATTAATGGTCTTACTTATCTTTTGTTGTTGGTATCGCTTTTTCTTTTGTTTCTGATAATTTCTCACTTTACCTCCTTATCTTTTGTATTTTTTATATTTTTTTTTGTATTTTTTGTTTCTTTTTCTTTTTAGTTTATAAAGTGATATTTAGTTTTTATGCTCCCTTAGTTATAATCGGTCTCTCCTGTAATTGGCTTCTGGCTGTTGGAGAGACCTAAATTGTTTAAATAAATAAATAAATAAATAAATAAATAAATAAATAAACACAAAGCTGTTTTTAAGGATAAAAAAGCAAGACTTGATGGAAATTTTGTCCAAATTGGCCTTTTTGGTGATTTGAACAAAACATGAGACTTTTTCGCAGAGTTTACAAAAAGTAGGATTTTTTGCAATTTTGGCCAAAAGTAAGATTTTTTGGTGATTTAAAAAAATCATTATTTTGCAGTTTTCACAAAAAAAAACAAGATTTTTTGACAACAAAAAACTTACTGGAAATTGTGACCAAAAAAAACATGGTTTTCTGCAATTTTGACAAAAAACACAAGACTTCCTGACAATTTGTGTAAAAAATAACCAGTCATTTTGGCAAAAAAATATGCTGCATGACTTTGGAAAGTTTGACTGAAAAAAAGTCTTTTCTGCCTGTTTATGACAAAAAACTGAAGAAAATTTATAACCCATGAGTTTTGGGGAAAGATAGATTCGGGAAGTTTAAAAAAAATCTTGAAAAATTACGATTTGGGGCTTTTTTATTTGGGAAAATGTATTCGAGAGAATCATTTGGGTTTCATTTTGTTGTACCTATTCGTATATTTAAATTTGTACCTCGAAAAACAAATGTAAAAAAAAACGAAAATAAATTGATGTATTTTTCACTCTCTGGAACTGTTTACGTCGTTTTATTTTTCTATCAAACGCCCAAATTAAGAATAGAAATTTTATTATTTTCTTTCAAATATCGAGCTGTTTTCCTGTTCAGCGACGACGTTTCATTGTAAGTAAGGTTATTACCGATAAAATTTATTTTTAGAAATGTTTCATTTAATAGGAGACTGTTTCCTATGGAATCGTTCGAAGGTATATTTTGAAAACTTGTATCATTTTCTTTCGCACGTGATGTTTCCCAAATTAGGTATATGAACTATTGACGCGTTTCGCACAAAAGATGATAAGTAATTTGAAGGTAATTTTACGAGGACGATGAAAAGAAAAAAAATCCAAAAGGTAGTTTCCTCGTCTGTAGATATTTCAGAAATGTGAATGATGAACGACACTATGTCTCATATTGGAGCTATACGTTGATGACAAAATCGATTCGTATTCGTATTAAATATTTAAAACGAAAAGGAAAAATCCGCTGTAGCGTATATTTTTAGATGAAGAGCTCAAACGATAAAAATTTGCAATTTAATTACTATAACTAAAGTACTTGCGATGGTATTTTTAGCACAATGATGCAGACATGTAGGCTTATGAGAATATACACTTTGATACCTACTTTTATATAGAGGGTTGAGAGAATCAGAACGTGAATATAATTTTTTTCCTTGAACGATCGATTAGCTTGAAAATACGCTGCTGGTTCTTTTGTTATAATATTATTTTCATTTTCGGCGATAGTAATCATATTTGTGTATTATTCATTCATTGTATCGATAGGTATGGTAGTAGGTATCCCCTTTTTTCAAGCGATAAAATCGAGTATAGAAGGGTGTAATTAGATAATAAACGCTGGCTCGAAGACAAAAACCTGCAATTTACGAGTATTGTATTTAAAACCACACCGTTGGCGACGATTTGTTCGTTTTCGAACACGTCGAGGTAACAATTATTGCGCCTGCGAGATTCGAAATACGCGAATTATTATACAGAAGTGAACTCTACAATGAATACATATTGCATACTCGACCATTAGGTACGATGAAGTTGGATTTTATCACCAAAATGTATATTTCCGCGCGGATTTGTTCCTCTGTTAACTCATTAAATTACATTAGAATTTAAAATACAAAATTTTCATTCTAAATTATACCATCACTAAAATATGACGAGAGCTGTTAGCCGACGTAATGGAAACTGAAATCTAGTAAAAATGTTTCATCTTTAGGTGCAAATGCAAACATAGGTACTATTAATGATATCATTCTCGTGATGATGAAATCTCTCTGCGTAGATAATTTATACCCAGGTACTTCTCTCGTTCATAATTCTTAATCAAATAAAGATTCGTATTGCCGCGTAAACGCGTTTGAAAGAATCTAACTCGTATTTATTTAATGCTTACTCAAATAAAATGAAAAAAATTAGAAAAAAAAACTTATTAATTTACGTCGCTGCTTCGAGAGATAATATTCTTATTTATTTTTGCGAGCTTTATAAATGCGAAAAAACACCATTCGCTTTTTACCATAGGTTAATAAGGTACCCACTCGGTGTAGATTTTGTCGACGAGTTGTATCGTTGAATCAATATGAGTTATACGGTATTTTTAATTTTATTATTTCTCTTCAGGAAACTTATAAATGGAAGATTCTCGAGATCCCAGAAGATATGCTATTACGGAACGAAATTAATCCTATATTCGTCCTTAATCCTGTTATTTAGCTGGAGTTCGGCCGAAGTTGCTAAAGATAACGGGGTAAGTTTTTGAATAAATTTTTTCACTTTTTAACCGCAGATTTTACAGTTTTGTAAAGAAGTAGGCAGAAAATAAGTGCCAGGTGTCATGATTGACCTCGCAAATCCAACTTTTAAGGTATATGATGGGGGAGGGGATAAAGGGGGACGATGGTTTTTCTAAATCGTTCTAAAATTAGGCAAATTAAATTCGAAGTGTTGTAAAATCTTGAACTTTTTTACTCCCTGACTTTTTTTTTTTTTTAATCTCAAGGTAAAAAACCCAATAATTTCTTCTTTTCGAAATAAAATAGGACTTTATGAAAAAAAAGTTCTACGTTTTTCCTCTGCATAATTTCAAGTACTCAGCTTTAAATCAATTAATGTGGTGCTAGAAATTTCTCCTCGTAAATGATTGAAAATGAATTAGGTATTATAACTCAACAAAGAATAATTATTTTCGGTTCAATTTTGATGTTGCTTTTATAGCCAGGGCGTCCCAATCCATTCATGTTTTAGCCATTTCGTTTAAAATTATAGATTCGAATTCAGTTGAGATGTGTTCTTTTGACACGGATTTTGGCAGATTTAAAATCCATATAATAAGAATCTGTTCGGTGAATTCTGTTCGTGAGAGTTTTAATTCATTTAAGGGATAAGGGATTCATGAACGGATTGATCATATTCTTCATTTTGTGAATCAATTCGTTTGCGAATGATTTATGTACCAAAAATTATTTAATTCGTTCACGAATGATTCACCAAAAATTATTTAATTCGTTCGCGAATGATTTACCAAAAATTATTCAATTCGTTCGCGAATGATATTGAGTAAACGAATCGATTCGTTCGCGAACGAGTCACTTATACAGATCAATTCGTTCGCGGATGATTCACCAAAAATTATTCAATTTGTTCACGAATGATCTTTCAAAAATTATTCAATTCGTTCGCGAATGATTCGCCAAAAATTATTCAATTCGGTTACGAATGATTTACCAAAAATTATTCAATTCGTTCGCGAATGATTCACCAAAAATTATTCAATTCGTTCACGAATGATTCACCAACAAATTTTTTAATTCGTTCACGAATGATTCACCAACAAATTTTTTAATTCGTTCACGAATGATTTACAATTCATTCGCGAATGATTTTCCAAAAATTATTCAATTTGTTCGCGAATGATTTACCAAAAATTATTCAATTCGTTCGCGAATGATTCACAAAAATTATTCTCATTCAATTCGTTTGTGAATGATTCACTTAAAATTGAAATTGAGTAAACGAATCAATTCGATCGCGAACAAGTCACGTATACAAATCAATTCGTTCGCGAATGATCCACCAAAAATTATTCAATTCGTTCACGAATGATTCACCAAAAATTTTTTAATTCGTTCACGAATGATTTTCCAAAAATTATTCAATTCGTTCACGAATGATTTACCAAAAATTTTTCAATTCGTTCGCGAATGATTCACAAAAATTATTCTTAATCAATTCGTTCACGAATGATTCACCAACAAATTTTTTAATTCGTTCACGAATGATTTACCAAAAATTATTTAATTCGTTCGCGAATGATTCACAAAAATTATTCTTATTCTATTCGTTCGTGAATGATTCACTTAAAATTGAGTAAACGAATCAATTTGATCGCGAACAAGTCACGTATACAAATCAATTCGTTCGCGAATGATCCACCAAAAATTATTCAATTCGTTCACGGATGATTCACCAACAATTTTTTTAATTCGTTCGCGAATTATTCACCAAAAATTATTCAATTCGTTCGCGAATGATTTACCAAAAATTATTCAATTCGTTCGCGAATGATTTACCAAAAATTATTCAATTCGTTCGCGAATGATTCACAAAAATTATTCTTATTCAATTCGTTCGTGAATGATTCACTTAAAATTGAGTAAATGAATCAGTTCGATCGCGAACGAGTCACGTATACAAATCAATTCGTTCGCGAATGATCCACCAAAAATTATTCAATTCGTTCACGAATGATTCACCAAAAATTTTTTAATTCGTTCACGAATGATTTACCAAAAATTTTTCAATTCGTTCCCAAATGATTCGCCAAAAATGATTCTTATTCAATTCGTTCGTGAATGATTCACTAAAAATTGAGTAAACAGATCAATTCGTTCGCGAACGAGTCACGTATACAAATTAATTCTTTCGTGAATGATTTACGAAAAATTGAGTAAATGAACCGATTAGTTCGCGAACGACGAGTCACTTATTCAATAAATTCGTTCGCGAATGATTCACTAAAAATTAAGTAAACGAATCGATTCGTTCACGAACGAGTAATTTATACAAATCAATTCGTTCGTGAATGATTCACTAAAAATTAAGTAAACGAATCGATTCGTTCATGAACGAGTCACTTATACCAATCTATTCGTTCGCGGATGATGCACCAAAAATTATTCAATTCGTTCGCGAATGATTCACCAACTATTAATTACATAATTCGTTCGCGAGTAATTCACCAAGAAAATAGGTATTAAGGTTAATCAATTTGTTCAATCGTCAATCGGTTGTGAATGATTCGATTCGATTCACTTCGCTTGAAAACAGATCAATTTCTAGGCTATACAATAGTTTCACAAAAACTGAATCAATCGTAAAATTGATTCGTTTGCGAATGATTCACCAAGAAATCAATCAATTTATTTAATCATCGAACGTTCTAAATGATTCTATTCAATTCGATTATAAACAGATCAATTTGCTATACAAATGTTTCCAAAAAATTGACTCAATTTGTTTGTAAAAGATTTTAACCTGCTTATTTGAAGAAAAGTCAGTCTTCTCACGCATATAAGTAGGTAATGCATGAGTATTTTTTTTTGTATTCAATTAGGTAGTAATATGTCTCTAACTTATTACATGCCACAATTTTCATTTTTTAAGGCTCTGATGTGTATTTTTGCAAATTTTTTGATATGTTATTCTAAATAAAAAGAACTAAAACTGAGAATTTTTTCAGAACTTTAACTCGCGGAAATCATGGTTGTACTGGTTGTACATAGCTACATATTTTAAATATAAGTTTTTCAATAGATTGTTTTGAGTTTTAGAAAGTGGCAACACTGATTTAGACATCATTTGTCAATTACCCTCTGAAAGTATTACAATTTGAAAAAAAGTTCAAAATTCTATACCACGTACAACCAGAGTTATTTGCAATTGAAATTTTCCATTTTCGGCCATTTTGGAAAACTTGGAAGCCCCATAGCTCCGCCAAAAAAATCGAAAAAAATGTCCAGTTTTGCGTCATTCGTCGTCGTTTAATAACTTCTACACATGATCTAGGTAATTTATTAAACAATTGAAGACCCATCGTGCAAAAATCTGCCTATTTGGTATATGGATCGACCCGTTGTCTCAAAATCCCAGCAATCAGGACTATTTTGGGGTATTAAAATTTTTTGACGGGTTGGAACTTGCCTACAGTTAGTGATACACCTGTGCTTTTTTCAATACAAATTCCTGCTGCACTACCTATTTTCAAACTTCTCGAAAAAATAAATAAATGAATACAAACTTATAAACGATTCTTTATTTCTGCTTTACAGACTTCAAATTCGAATATAAGCGATAGAAACGAACCATTTGAGAAATTCTCTCTTTCAACAAGCAAGCAAACAGAAGCAAATACCACCATATTTACTACCATTGGTACGACGCAGCAACCAGAGAAATGTGTGAAAGCTGCCATCGAACAATTTCCACGATCTATAATAGGTCCCACAGCCCGAAAATACGGTGCCATCATTATACATATTTTGATCTGCGTGTATAGTTTTTTCGGTTTAGCCATCACGTGCGATAATTACTTCGTGACGTCATTAGATCGAATTTGCGAAGGTAAAAAAACCTCTGACAGTGTCCCTTAGCCTTAGGGCAACTTGTGTAAGTAGATACTTGATATGAACTTCTTTTCCTATTCGTATAGAACTGAAATTAAGCGCTGATGTGGCTGGAGCTACTTTCATGGCTGCTGGAAGCTCAGCTCCCGAACTCGCTACCGTAATAATTGGCGTTTTCTTGGCCCAAGACGATATAGGAATCAGCGGGGTAATCGGGTCGGCGGTTTTTAATATTTTATTCGTCATTGCTATTTGCGGATTGTTTGCTACCTCAGCGTTGTATCTAAGTTGGTGGCCATTATGCAGAGATTGCTTCTTTTATACGTTGAGTATTCTCATAATGCTTATTGCTATTGCCAACGAACAAGTTAATTGGTAAGCAGAATTCAAATATACCTACCTAGTTTGTTTTTTTTCAAAATGGTTCGAGGTTCGATTTTAATGATTTTTATTTTCATAATTTCTTACACAGTTTCGAGAGCATTTTGCTACTGGTGACGTATGCCATCTATTGCGTCTCGTTGTATTACAACGAAAAACTAGAAGTTTGGGTATCTCAATTTCCTCCTTTTAATACGTTATCGTTACCGACGGCTCCGACCAAAGAACCCACTGAAGATCCGTATACTCATTTAGAAGATAACAAAACTCCGGGTTATTCGGCTACCGGAGAAACGTATCCTGAAAAGCAGAACAGCATTGAAGATGGTGGTCCTCGTGCCAGCAACGGAGCTATCAGCGCAGATCACGTTAATTATTATAAACCGAAGGAACCGAGACCTTCTGAGGTGATTGTTGATTTTCAATTACTTGAGTAATACTTACTTATCGAGGCTTCGTAGAGTTCTGAGACTGAAATTTTTTCTGAGTTACTTGAAACTCATGATCTTCATAATACCTACATTTGGTTGAAATATTTTAGCTTTTTTTCACGATCCACCCTCCTCAATATATATATACAACCAACTGTTACAAGACATGATGATAATTTCTTAGGTGAATCCTTTGATAATGCCAGCTACCACGGACATTTTCGAAATATATCGATGGTACATCGTTTTCCCCATTCACTACCTTTCTCAAGCGACGATGCCGGATTGCAAGACTGACAAGTACAGGAATTGGTATCCGGCTACGTTTGCCATATCGATGATCTGGATATCATTTTATTCGTACATTATGGTCTGGATGATTACCATTATTGGTACGTCTTCTTCGTAATATTAATACATGATTTTTTTGATTTTTTTAATTGATATGGTATAGCTACTGCTACATATAAATAATTTTAATAGACAAAAAATAAATTAAAATAATTTTTTTTCAAATAGGTAAAAATGTTATTCAATAATTTTGAATAATTTTCAATTGAAACAAAATAATAAAAAAATAAATTAAAATTAATGAATTACCTACCTAATAAAAGCTATAAAAAAATTAAAATAATAGGTAAAAATATAAAAGATGGAAAAATCAGTATAAAAAATGATGAAAAATTTCCAATAGGTACCTGAATATGTACCTCACCCACTTCATTTTATTGATTCAAACGAAGCATCTGAAATGAATTTTGATTGCAGGACACACGTTTGGAATCCCTGATACAGTTATGGGTCTTACTTTTGTAGCTGCTGGTGTCAGTGTTCCAGATGCTCTTTCAAGCTTGGCAGTCGTTAAAGAAGGTAGGTACACTACACATTACAAATGATGTAGTTTTTTGAAAAACTGCGAGTCTCTGCTAGGTACTAAGTTTAGCGAATATCAATTAATTTTGTATTCTTTCGATTAGGTTATGGTGATATGGCAGTATCAAACGCTGTAGGAAGCAATGTATTCGATATATTGGTATGCCTAGGACTACCGTGGTTTTTAAAAACTGGTATCATTAGTCCTGGAACTGAGATAAAGGTGTACAGTAAAGGTAAGATAATCAGAAACAATCGTAATGTGATTTGAAAATTAATGTTCCTATAAATTTTTAAAATTTCCATCCAAAAATCATCAATAGTAGAAAATCAAAACAACAAAGAATCAAGTTGATGAAAATTCATATGTACCTACCTATGTATTTAGTAAAGTGTTCCCATCTGAAGAATTTCTCAGTTCATTAATTTCTTCAGAACAATCCACATGCTCCAAGCTCAACACTTCAATTTTGTTGGCGAATTCGACAATAATAAAACACATTGATAAGATCATGAAAAAAATTGGAATGAAATGGAATAATATCTAGTCACGGTTTCCAATTTTTGAAAAAAAAAAACATGGAATTTGAGGATGAAGATTACTCAAGTCCTATGAAATTAAGTACCAACATGAGACTAATTTTCTAAACTGCTTTATTGGCGCCCAACGTGGGGCGCCAATGTTGGGGGAATTACTACTTTAACTTCGCTCTCCCAGGGTCCCAATAACCACAACAACAATGACCATGCTAATTTCAATGTGAATGTCGACCCATCCACATCTGTCACTTTTGGATGCCACATAATGTCAATGTGAATTTCGACCCTGTGTCAAGCTAATTGTCCATGTAATTGTCAACTGATGTTGATCTCATGATCTGCATTTGTGTCGACAATAGGCTCGACACAGGGTCAAAATTCACATCGTCATGGGGCATCCAAAAGTGACAGATATGGATGAATCAACATTCACATCTAAATTTATGTCGACCTTCTGTATATGAGAAAATTTCAAAAATTTTCTTTTACCTGGCTTTTGTACGGACAGAAGATTCCTACTAAATAATTAATTGATCACTTTTCCATCATTATTTTGGAAAAAAAAACGTAGTCGATGTAAATGTCGACGTCAACAATTGTTGTGCGGGAATGAACGGTAGGACCAGTTTGGGTACCCTTGAAGGGCAATGTAATAATTCCCCCCAACAACATGATAAAATATATTTTGAATAGGAACCAATAAAAAGGAATGAAATAATGCTTCTTTTTTTTTTAATTTTAGAGGAGAAGATACAAATATGGACCCCCTCTAGCTTTTTGGCTTTAAAGGGTAGAAAAAATTATCGAAATTTTTTTTCGAATATACCATTCAAAAGGCCAAAGGCTCTAGTATATTGTGTAAAAAAAAATGTTTGTTGAAAACCCACGGAGAAATTTGAAATTTAGAAAAGTGACAAAGTGGTACAAATATGGACTCTGGTACAAATATGGACCCCCTCAAAAAATGAATAAAACTTTCAGAAAATTGTACAAAAATTTATTTAATGATGTTTTTTGATGCTTTGGACTTGTCTTCTTTTCTCAGTATTCTAAAAACCATTGAATTAAAATTAGATGGAAAAAAATTTTAGGGGTCCATATTTTTATACCCATGCAAAAAATTGGCCAAGTTGATGAAAAATTAAAAAATCATGGTCTCATTTTTGACACTTCGGACTTGTCTTCTTTGTTAATAACACTTTTCCCGACATTCTAAAAATATTGAATCAAAATTAGGTAAAAAAATTTAGGGGTCCATATTTATACCCATGCAAAAAATTTGCTCAGTTTATGAAAAATGAAAAAAATTTTGAAAATCAGTTGAAGTAAAGACACATATGAAAGTATATTTTGAAAGTACCTACTCATTGTAAGCTACTTACTTTGCTAATAATTTTTTTTCCAAACTTTATTTGAAGTTGATGAATTACCGAATGAAAAACTTGTAAAATTTGCCATTGGGAAGAAAATAATGCGCAAAAAAAAACAATATTTATTTGCTGATGAGAGACACCCAAGTATGCATGGATCCGAAATGAGTACTTGGATCATCAATACTACATCTACACTACTAGTATAATTTTTAGTACTCAGCATGACCATAGCGCTAGTAGTTGTACTCTAAACAATAGGGAGGGGGTCCATAATTGTGCCTTCTCATCTACTTTTTTTTTTTTTACAAAGAAGGGGTTTCAACCAGCAGAAAAATTTTTGAACTAAATAAAACAAAAATGGCAAAATAGGTACATCACCAGCTGAAGTTTTTGATGCTGAACTGTTTTTTTTCTATCAAGTTTTTGGGGAATTTTTCAAAATTAAATTCGGGCCCAAAATACCAAAAAATCGAAATCATACCAAAATGATACAAAAATCTTAAATTTGGTGGATACCATATTTTGGACCCCTCACACCATCCAAAAAATGGATTGGAAACGGTTTCAAATCGTTTTGAGCAGTTCTAACTATACTTAGAGCCTCGTCAGTCGTCAGCAGATTTTTGAGGTTGAAATTTCCATAAAATTTGACTTTATAAAGTTGGAAAGCAAAAATTTGCTTCATAACCTAATTTCAACATGTTTCATGAATAAAAAATGGTTTCAAGGCATTCCGAAGCCTCCGGTGATATTCTGGAAATTCCAGATTTTCACGAAGTTCCATTAGTTTTTATGGCAAAAAAATAAATTTACGATTTCTTCTGCTCCCAACCCTCAATGTGGTGACCTCTGATGAGAAAATAATTCCTTATTTTTTATTTTTTCCATTTTCGAAAAATTCGGGTCCTCAATTTTCAAAAATTTGAAGAAATGCAACTTCAAAGAAAAATTTACAAAATTCAAAAATGTTATGTTCTAACACGTCTAAAAAGTCTTTTTTGAGTAAATGATCTCTCACGACGATATTAACCTTCTCATTAGAAAATCAAGTTGGGGCCCTTAGAATAGCTGAAATTCGTATTTTCCATTAAAATGTCTGATATTGTTCATTTTGTGTATTTGGGAAACTGCTTGAATTAAAATATTATGTACATATTATTGATCATTTTCAATGAATTATAGTTGAAACAATGTGACCCTCCCCCCACCATTTCCCTTATTACAAGATATCGCTCCTGCAGTTAATTTAATAATCATGCTAATTTCGTGTGAATATAGGTAATAAAAATAAAATTTCTAATGAAAAATATTGGTAAAAATTTGATGAACCTGATTTAAAAATTCGTGTTGGTTTGTTTACAAATGAGTAATTATGTGAATTGCAATAAAGAGTGATGAAAATGTGATAAGAAGGGGAAGGGGCGCTACTACTGTCCTTTTACCGACTTTGCCGTGAAACGGAAAAGTAAGGTATTGTATTTGTCATGATGGTTGAGGATTTGGGTGGGGGTGGGTTTTCTTGACGTTTTGAAGTGTGCTGATCACGATAAGACATATGGCGCAAAACGAGATAAGTTTATATATATATTATATATTTATATAAATATTCTAGGGGGTAAACTCGTAACTTTTTTCTAGATTAACCAGCAAACTCATAACGTTTTGACAAACTCGTAACCTTTTTAGGACGTGACTTTTCGATGAGGTGCCATATGAATCTACAAGGTGTGGGGAGTCTACTGGCAAAGTTTGAGCAGGGACGTGAGATTGCTGTTTATACAATTTCACTTTTGACTCAATTTTCAAATGAGTACATAGCCTAATTAACAGGTATGCGGATATGAGGAAAAGGTTTTTATTGCCAAGAATCATTTTTTACGTTTTACCGACTTTGCCGTGAAACGGAAAGTCAAGGTATTGTATTTGTCATGATGGTTCAAGAATTGGGCGGGGGTGGGTTTTCTTGACGTTTTGGAGTGTGCTGATCACGATAAGACGTATGGCGCAAAACGAGATAAGTTTACATATATATAGGTATATGTACATACTCATAATTGATGTACTTGTGGCACCATTTTATATACTTTACACACGTTCAGACACCAAAATTTACGTTGTGGCACCACCAAATGGTGCCACAACGTATTTTATTTAAAATCGTGTGGAATGTCATCAGGGCACTGCCAGGGGTCGTTAGGCAAATTTTTGTAATGGTGCCACAACGACATTTAAAAGTCCCTTTTAATATACTGGTAAAATTATATAGTCAACAGACGTTGTGGCACCATTTTCAGGTCTCATTGGTTTTCGATGTATTCTTTTGTAAAAATTCGTTGCAAAATGTTTCGATTAGATGGCGATGTTGCTTATACCCTTAATCATCACTCTATACTCATATAATATAGAGGCACCAGTTGGTTTTTATTAATGAATAAACCGTTGCCAGAAAAACGCTCGCGTAAATGACTAAGTTTTCTTCACTTGCTACCTGGTGCCACAACGATGTTCAACTAAATGGTGCCATAACGTTACAAAAGTAGATATAGGTATATATCAATTTATGTATAAATTTGTGTCACGCTGAACTCAAAAGCTCCGAACTTTAAGTCGAAACTGATGATGGCAAAATATTGCTTTGATACTGAACTAGAGAAATTTTTAATTTGGTCGAAATCGATTCAGCCGTTTACGAGATATGAACGTTTAAGTGTGTTTCAACGTTATGGATAAGCTGAAATTTGTGTAAACCCTTATATCTCGCAAACGGCTCACCCCCAACAAACAGATGGGGTGGTTAGGGTGTGTAGGTTGCGGATTGGTGCGCCGGAGGTCGGGTGTTCGAATCCCGCGCGAGTCAAGAGGTGAAATTTTTTTGTCGATTTTTTTGTTAATTTTTTTGTTAATTTTATTCGTCCAAAATTTTTTTGCCACAAAAAATCAAAATTTTTCAAAAATTTCTAGTGTAATTTTTGTTTCAACAAAAAACATTAGTTTTTTGGTAAATAGCCAGTAACTTTTGATAATTTTTTTTTTGGAGAATTAATATTAATTTTTGGTAAATACATGATTAGTTATTTTTGGTGAATTACTCGTAATTAAAGTTGGTCGAAAATTTTGGTAAATTGCTTGGGTAAATTTTGTTTTGGTAAATTAATGGCGTAATTTTTGGTAAATTGGTATTCCAATTGGCAAATTTTCGTAAATTTCTGGGGTAATTTTCAGTTTTTCAATAAAGTTGGTTGAAAATTTTGGTAAATTACTGTGGTAAATTGGTAAATTTTAGTAAATTGCTGTGGTAATTTTTAGTATTATTAAATTAGTGGGGTAATTTATTTTGTTGAATTTGTATCAACCTTTGGAAGTAAATTACTGGGGTGATGAAAAATTGGTAAATTAGTGGGGTAATGTCTGGTAAATTACTGAGGTAAATGTTGGTAAATTGGTAAATTTTGGTAAATTGGTAAATTTTGGTAAATTGGTAAATTTTGGTAAATTGGTAAATTTTGGTAAATTGGTAAATTTTGGTAAATTTCGGTAAATTGGTAAATGTTGGTAAATTGGTAAATTTCGGTAAATTGGTAAATTTTGAGGTAATGTCTGGTAAATTACTGAGGTAAATGTTGGTAAATTGCTGGGGGTTATTTAGAGCAAAGTCGGTTGATCTTGCGAACTGCGCAAGATGTTTTTTACGTTCTTTTTGGTGATTTTGGTGGTTGAAGATGTCCTCTTTCACATGGCGTGGTCAAAAATCGTCTAAAATGAGTTTTTGACTGCTGAATTTTAATTTTAAGTTGATTATACAGGTCCAAATTTTCGTGTTTTTCAATCTAAACATTGATTTTATGGGAAAAGTATGCACCCTAGGAAAAAAATGCCATGAAGGAAATTGTAGAGAATTAAATTTTCTTTCTGCTCAGAGCTGGTTATTTTTCTGTAGAATGCTTTGTTAAAAAAGCATTTGCGAAAAACAGAGACGCATGAGACTTTTAAAAAAAGGCTTTTCTGAAAAATTGATGTTCTGGCAATGAAATACCTTTCCACAGGTGACCCAAAAATCAAGTTAACGAATATAACGCGGCCTAACATCGAGTACTATCAGGCCTATGGGGTGACGCGTCGAGCGTATGCACAGCAACGAATTTACAGAGGGGTCTTGAGATTGCTGTTTATACAAAACGTTATGAGTTTACCTGTATGCGGCTATATATATTTATAGGTATATCAATTTATGTATAAATTTGTGTCACGCTGAACTCAAAAGCTCCGAACTTTAAGTCGAAACTAATGATGGCAAAATATTGCTTTGATACTGAACTAGAGAAATTTTTAATTTGGTCGAAATCGGTTCAGCCGTTTACGAGATATGAACGTTTAAGTGTGTTTCAACGTTATGGATAAGCAGAAATTTGTGTAAACCCTTATATCTCGCAAACGGCTCACCCCCAACAAACAGATGGGGTGGTTAGGGTGTGTAGGTTGCAGATTGGTACGCCGAAGGTCGGGTGTTCGAATCCCGCGCGAGTCAAGAGCACTGAAAAAAAAAAACAATAAAAATTACTATTTCAGTATAGTAACCGGATCCAATCCAAAAATAATAGTGATTTTTACTCAGCCAAAAAATACATTTTACCTATACAATTAGGTAAAATTTATTACTCTCATAGTAAAATTTACTAATCTCATAGTAAAATTTACTAATCTCATAGTAAAATTTACTAATCTCATAGTAAAAATCGCAATATTTTTGAATGGGATCCGGTTACTGTATGAAATAGTAAAAATTATCCATAATTTTTTTTTCCGTGAGGAGAAAATTTTTTGTTGATTTTTTTGTTAATTTTTTTGTTAATTTTATCCGTCCAAAATTTTTTTGCCATAAAAAATCAAAATTTTTCAAAAATTTCTAGTGTAATTTTTGTTTTAACAAAAAACATTATATATATATTTTTTTTTTGTTAATTAATATCTAGTAATTTTTAGTAAATAAAATGATTAGTTATTTTTGGTGAATTACTCGTAATTAAAGTTGGTCGAAAATTTTGGTAAATTGCTTGGGTAATTTTTGGTAAATTGGTAAAGTTTGGTAAATTGGTAAAAACCTTTGACAGTAAATTACTGGGGTAATTAAAATTCGGTAAAAAATTGGTAAATTAGTGAGGAAATGTCTCGTAAATTACTGAGGTGAATGTTGGTAAATTGCTGGGGTAATTTTTGGTAAAATGGAATATTGGTAAATTAGTGGGTAATGTCTGGTAAATTACTGGGGTAATTTTTGGTAAATTCGTAAATTTTGGTAAAGTGGTAAATTTTGGTAAATTGATAAATTTGGGTAAATTTGTAAGTTTTGGTAAATTCGTAAAGTTTGGTAAATCGGTAAATTTTGGTAAATCGGTAAATTTTGGTAAATTAGTAAATTTTAGTAAATTGGTAAATTTTGGTAAATTGGTAAATTTTGGTAAATTGATAAATTTTGATAAATTCGTAAATTTTAGTAAATTGGTAAATTTTGGTAAATCGGTAAATTTTGGTAAATTGGTAAATTTTGGTAAATTGGTAAATTTTGGTAAATTGGTGAATTTTGGTAAATTGGTAAATTTTGGTAAATTGATAAATTTTAGTAAATAGCTAAATTTCAATTCTGGATAAAAATTAAGCCATTTAAAACCTTTAAATTTTGGTAAATTGGTAAATTTAGGTAAATTGGTAAATTTTGATAAATTGGTAAATTTCGGTAAAATGGTAAATTTTGGTAAATAGGTAAATTTTGGTAAATAGGTAAATTTCAGTAAATAGGTAAATTTCGGTAAATAGGTAAATTGGTAAATTTTGGTAAATAGCTAAATTTCGGTAAATTGGTAAATTTCGGTAATAATTTTGTTTTTTGTCAACAATTTTCCTGATATATTATTCCACTTGTAATATGACGGTTACGTCTTCATAAGTACGCTAATTTTTATTAGAAAATCAATTTCATAAAAGTGTAATATGATGGCTACTTATGATTGACTATTTTATTTTGTTGATGTTTTCGACTTTTCGTATTCATTAAATCGGTAAATTTGGGTACTTCCGCGCATTTTGATAAATTGGTAAATTTTTAAGTAATGTCTGGTAAATTACTGAGATAAATGTTGGTAAATTACTAGGGTATATTTAGAGCAAAGTCGGTTGATCTTGCGAACTGCGCAAGATGTTTTTTTTGAATAATTTTGTCTATGAAAATTTAATTATCGTTAATGCAGAATATTTTATACGTATTTCTTTCTTCTCATACACTTTGAAATTATGTCTCCAAATTTTAATGATAAGTATTTTTATTTTCGAAAACTTCAGCCCTCGCTTTGTTCGAGGCTTTTTATTTTTCAAAATTGAACTTTCTAAATACCCATCCATAAAAAATATTTAAACCAATAAACTATTCTTATAAAAAAACATTTTTTACCCCTCGAAACACCAATTTTTGTAAGCTTTTGCTTCTGAAATTTCTGGAAAAAAGTTATTCGCATTCAAAATATTTCAAAGCGCCCTCCCAAAAAAACTTCTCGCTTGAAAAACATTGTGTTTTTCACTCCTCAAAATACGAATTTTTGAAAGTTATAGCCCTAGCATTGATCGAGCCTGTTTATTCTTTCTTTTTGATAATTGAAATTTCTAAAAAAAAAAGAACCCAATTAGGTAATTATCTATAGCTTTCGAAAATTAAAAAAAAATGAGTATCTGCAAAGCAAATTTCAGCGATTTAAAGAGCTTCAATTTTATCTCGTTACAGGATTGACGTATTCCACACTCTCTTTGCTATCGACCGTAGTAATGCTGATCATGGCAACGCATTGGAACGGATGGAAACTGGATAAGAAATTCGGACTCATTCTAATGATCGGATATTTCGTCTTCATCATATTCGCCAGTCTATACGAGTTGAATGTTTTTGGTAAAATGAACCCAGCAGTTTGCCCATCGAATTATTAACGAGGTTTTCTTCCAATATCCGTACTGTCTTATAGTCGATTCAGTCGAATGTATCATGTAAAATGTTCTCCGAGAAAAAAATTCTACTTTTTTTTTGTTTTTGTTTGTTTAGAAAAATGTGGTGACTGGTTACTCGTACATAAAAGCGCGGGTCGTATAACGGCTAAATTAAACGCGTTAGTTTAAGGTATATTTACCTACCTATTTTACTTACCTATTCGTTGTTAATGTGTATTTTAGTTTAATTTTTACCGATATTTGTTACACTACTTGATGTGACGTTGAAGAGTCAGAAAGGACATATCGTAAATTCGAGTGCGCTCTATAGAGGCAATTTGATCTCAAAAAGAAATACCTACCTAATCAAAATCATACTTATACCTATGTACGTATTAAGTTCCTGCATGCAATTTGTACCCTATTCCTTCAACTAAACCATAAACTCACAAAGTGAAACGATCGATTAATATTTTATTGGTATTTTTCTCGACTCACAATGCAGGAAATTAGATAGGTAACTAAATTTTTCCAAAACAGGACAAAACTACACCTTGATTTGGAAAATAGGCGAGTAATTATTTTAAGCGAGTTGTTAAATTAGGTTTACATTGATTGATAGATTGTCCAGAACTCGTTTCTTCTGGTTTGCTGCAGTTTCCTTCGTAATTATCACGAAATTCGATTTACTTTTGCGAATAGACGCGTATTTCGCTATAAACTAAACAGCTGAAAAAAAAAAAATGGTGTCAAAATTTCTAATTTCACAGAAAGAGTTTCTATTAATCATCTGCTCGAGTAAAAAACTCCTTTCTATAATTCTTAAATTATTCAATTATATCGCAAACAACGACAATAAATTTTGAAAAAATTTTACCAAAACAATTGCGTATCTAAGTAGTTATAATTTTTATGTATTCAGGTATCAGTTTTTTTTTTGTAAATTTTTGTTTTTGTAATTTGTTTATGTATTTTAAGATAAGTATTTAAATCATACAGTGGTAATAGAAATTTACCAGATACGCAAAAAAAAAATTGTGTATTTCGATTACAATAGCTCTCAAGGCGATGTTATACGTACAAGCTAACGAAAATAAATATGCAGAAAAATTGGTACCTATATAGGAATTCACTGTTAATAACGAACAAGAACAATCCTTTAATAACGTTGTGATTTCCCAAGACAATAATATTTTTATCATTGTATAGATTACAAGGACGAAAAAAAAAAAATGTTTTTTAAATATTCTGTTTTATACGTTTCATTGGTATATTTACTTAAACGAATAAAAAAATATACTCATCTATACGACAAATACGACTAACGAGTAACTCGACTTTAAAATCTGATCAGCGAATATTAACGCCGCCGGCTTACATGTTTTTTGTTTAGTTTTTCCCTGTCAATTTAGCCTTTGCCTTTCTACTATTACATACTTTTTCGATGTCAATTTAGTCTTGTAGGCTAGTGCTTTATGTGTCAATTTAGATTTTAAATTTGTACTTATGTATCGCGTCTACCGCGCCAGATGTTTCTGTTTTACTATATTTTTTTTTCATTTTAAATACATGTTTGTGTGTGCGTTGAATTTTTTCTTGTGTTGACATTTTGATGTAATGGAACAGGTATAGGTATGTAATATTTGTGAGGGGTCAAAGCACTGAACTTTATTCACAACACGGTTCCTCAACTGGCAACCCGAGCCCTCAGAACTACTCCTATATACCATACCTATAGGGCAAAACGCGCATTTCAGGTTGCATACATGCGCCATGTGAATAGTAGGCTAAACCTTACAAGTCTAGCTGTAAACAATGCTGTTTACTTCTACTTTTCAGCTCGTCAAGTCACTTTTCTCGAGGAAGGCCTTTGCGGATTTCAAAAAATTTAGTACTGTTGGAAAGGGGACAAAATTCTCTACAATTTAGAGTCATAAAATAATGGGGTCCTTGAGATGGTTTAAAAGTTCTGCCGCCTCAAAGTTCAAAGTGGACAGAACAATCACTAGCTTGAAGCCAATGAAGCCTACAGAATGTAAGGGGAATCAAGAGATACCACCATTTATACACCTTGTGACGTCAGGGCGTTTTGCCCTATACTTATTATATCAGGAAGCATCTGAAATTCTCCCCTCTATACAGAGTGGGCCAAAAGTCAGTATCCCAATTTTCACGTTTTAGTTTTTCTTTAAAAAATCAAAAAATAAGCATCCTAGAAAAAAACTAACGACATTATGTCGATTGGAAATTTAATTCTCTACAACTTTGTTCACATGAATTTTTTTTTAGAAGCTTCCTTCCGCCTCCGGATTGATTTTTGTGACTTGATCAATGATTTTTATGAAAAATTTTTCAAAAGTTCATTTCTAAGAGTTTTAGTTTTTCGTAAAAAAATCAAAAACTAAGCGTCCCAGAAAAAAACTAACGACATTACGTCGATTGGAAATTTAATTCTCTACAATTTTCCTCGATGTAATTTTTTTGTAGGACGCTTCTTTTCGTCTCCAGATCGATTTTAATGAAACTCAGTTTGCAAAACTTTTCAAAAATTTATAAACTGAGTTTCATTAAAATTGATCTGGAGACGAAAGGAAGCGTCCTACAAAAAAAATTCATCAAAGAAAATTGTGGAGAATTAAATTTCCAATCAACAATATGTCGTTAGTTTTTTTCTGGGATGCTTAGTTTTAGATTTTTTTTACAAAAAACTAAAACTCTTGGAAATAAACTTTTGAAAAATTTTTCATAAAAATCATCAAGTCACAAAAATCGATCTGGAGGCGAAAGGAAGCATCCAAAAAAACTTTCATGAAACCAAAGTTGTAGAGGATTAAATTTCCAATCGACAATAAGTCGTGAGTTTTTTTCTAGGATGCTTAGTTTTGGATTTTTTAAAGAAAAACTAAAACGTGAAAATCGGGATACTGACTTATGGCCCACTCGTTATTAGGTATGGTCAAAACTCATCCTTTCAAAATTTTTCATTCCCGTTAGAACTGTTGTTGACTTCCCTCTCATCATAGACTCAAAAATTGATCCCAATCTCCCATATGCTTATGACTCATATCTCCATAAAGCCTCTTCCATTCTAAACTCTATTCAGGCTATCAGCCTCTTTCCCCATTCTATCCAGAAAATACTACAAAAACCAAGAAAAATATTCTCTCATTTGATACATCATTACTTGAACACACTCAACTCAATACTCAAATCATCAATAATGTTATTGCTCAGTACAATGATTCTATTTCATTTTACACCTGTGGGTCAAAATCCGTGGATCGCTGTGGTTGTTTGGGCGTTTATGGTATGGAGGTTTTGCGATTTCCTCGTCCATGCTTGTTCAGTATTCTTTCATGTGAACTATAAAATCTATATTTACATACACAAGGTGCCTCACAAAATCTGAAAACTAAAAAGAAGGACCTTGGAAGGACCTTTTGGAAGGACATTTTTAAAATTAAAAATGCACCTACTGACCCCCTCCCCTCATTCATATTTACAAAATTGCCAAAAAAAAACGTTGAAAATTTATAATTTTTAAAAGAAACAAAAAAATTAATAATACAGTGGAACCTCGATAACTCGAAATCCAAGTGGAATGGTCATTCATTCGGCTTATAGAGGTTTTCGAGATAATCAGTTTCAAGTTATGCAGGTAAGATTTTGAGAGTGTTTGAGTTATGGAGGTCTTACGAAATGAATGCATTGATAGATGTGTAAGTGCATAAAAGATAGAAGTATGAATTGAAATACGTATTCGAGTTATAGAGGTAAACGCCAGACAACATACAACTTATAGAGGCTTTCTTGCTATTT
Organism: Planococcus citri; assembly: GCF_950023065.1. Taxonomy (NCBI): domain Eukaryota; kingdom Metazoa; phylum Arthropoda; class Insecta; order Hemiptera; family Pseudococcidae; genus Planococcus; species Planococcus citri. The sequence goes on along the minus strand of NC_088679.1, from coordinate 21,299,410 downwards.
TTGGCAAAAGTTTAGCTTCGAGTTACAACTGAGATAGGTAAGTGCATAGAAGTATGAACTGAAATATACGAGTTATAGAGGTAAACGTATGGAACTAGGTAAACGCCTGACAATGTAAGACTTATAGAGGTTTTCTCGTTATTTCGGCAAAATTTTGGCTTCAAGTTACGACTGATTTGTGTAGTCAATTTTGACTTATCCGAGTAAAGTTAACATTGAGTGTTACAGAGATTTCAAGGGGAATGGAGGTTGGTTCGGCTAATAGAGGTTTTTGAGTTATCGAGGTTCCACTGTACTCAAAATAGACCTGATAAATTTCTTGTCTAATGACTACCAAATCCAAAAAACGAAATTTGGTACTTTTTTCGTACTTCTTTCATACAACATAATTTCAAGTTATACTTTGTCACGCTTCATGTACTCTCGCTTACTTTTTCCAGGGATAGACCTCAAATTTTTCTCAAAAAAATAACTTTGGCAACCAAAAAGTAATCAAAAAAGGGACTAAAAAAATTTCTAATGTAATAAAAAGAAGCTGAGCAAAACACTCTCCACACAAAACATTACATTTTATTTTCAGAGGTGTGACGAAACGAGCGTGGTGGGAAATGGAGAGGGGGTGAGACTGAGACATTCTTCCAATTTTTCTCGCTACATTTCCCCAATTTTTTACTTCAAACTCTCCCTCCCCCCTCCACACCAAGATTTTTTCCAACCAATTGGCCAGATGTGGTTTGAACCATTTCTTAAAAAGGGAAGTTGGAAACAAAAATGTAGAGTGAAAAATTTATTTGAATTTTTCATTGATTGGATTATGTTTTTGGAATTTCTCGAGTTGGTATGGCGAAACATTAGTACGTTCATCATTTTTTACATCAAACGTTCGAGTTTAGCGAATATCATTTTTTTAAAAATAGTATTTGTTTCAAATAGTTGACTAACAATGTGTGAGTTTATTTCAAAAATAGTGAAAATTGGGGGAGCTGAGGGACTCTGGAGGGGCCTGGGTGAGTGTAGCTGAAAATCTGAAGTCATATTCGTGGTTAGCGGTATCGAATCATATGAAAATGACACCACTGTCATCAAGATAACTCTATTTCCAAAATATGAAAATGGGAGGGGGCGGAGGGGCTCTGCAGGGGCTTGGGCGAGTGTAACTGAAAATCTGAAGTCATATTCGCGCTCAGCGGTATCGAATCATATGAAAACGATACCCTACTCGTTAATAGTTATTTTTCTTAAAATTCCCATTTCACCCCCCACCCCCCTAAGACACATTCTTCCAATTTTTAACCACGGTGCGCCAAAGCAAAAATTTCTAAAACAGTATATGATGTTTGAGGGCCAAAAATACATCCAAAAAACGTGTTTCCAAAATTGTAACTCGCAATCTTGATTGTTAATAGGCATAAAAAAATGAAAAAACGCTATTTTGAGGGGTAAATATGAGGGGAGGGGGTTGAAAATTTTTGTGGGGATATCTACTAAGGATATACATAACATACTGAAAAATTTTCAAAATCGGTAGAAATGGGGCTGAGAAAAGTGTTGTTGAAATTTCAGAAAAGGGGGGCTCCCCAAACAGGAGAGGTGGTGTGGATCTGACATTTTTCACGCGGTAGTTTCTCGATGGTACCTACCTTCCAAGCTAGTATCAACCCGAAAGCTCTCGGCGGCCATTTCACCCCTTCTATGCGCCGATAGCTTTTTTGTGTTTTTTAGAAACCCCCTCTCATTTGAATGGTTCTAGCCCCACCCCCCTTGGGGGTAGAAGGACAGTTGATATATCCCTAGATCGGAAATTTGACGTAGAACATAAAACTAAAGCTATTTTCGACGTAAAATCATCCCCTGAGGAGAAAACTGCAAAAACCCCATTTTGGGGGGGTTCACCCCCCATAAAAAAATTAGCAAGCGGTCTGTGGGGTGGTAATTCTCAGGAATTATTCAAGGGACCCCCCTTGACAATTTTTCATCATAAAATCTTAGGTGGCCAAAAATGTTTTTATTTTTTCTTATTTGCTCCCATTATCAGGGAATAGAAAGGAAAAATGATCTAGCCCCAGCGAAGCGAGGGCGAAAGCTGTGGAAAATTGATACAATATGAGATGTAAAAGAACGCCATTCTTAATTTTTATTAAATGACAGAATTATTAGAAAATTTGGAAAAAAGAAGGACCTTCGGGCAAAATGAAGGACCTTTGAAGGACTTTTATTGATCTGGAAGGACCAGAAGGACAGTTAGACACCCTGACATCTTCAACTTTGAACATGGTAATTGAGAGCAGACTAGTCAAAGTTGTGATCTTCACAGATTAACTAAATTCCATCTCTCCAGAGCTGTGAGACCAAAACGATTTTGGGATTGGATTTTCGTTTCAGAATTGAAATTTATTCATTTCGGGATTGGATTTGTTCTTCCAAATGTTCATTTTGGTTACGGGATTTGTTTTGGGATTGAAAAAATTGTTTCAGTTCTGGGATGAATAGGTTTTAGTTTTGGGATTTTCATTTCAACCAATTTTAAGCCCAAACTGACAAGGACACTGCAAGGGTCTAAAAAATGGGAGGTTTTGATGTTAAGAATCTGATAGTGATAGTGTAATTAGTTTAACGTTTTAAATGCATATTTTGCTTAATTTGTCGAGTAATTTTCATAATAATCTGAATGAATGACGATATGAAGTAAAATGATCATTTGTGACGCGACCAGCGATACCATACCATATGTCGGCAAACATATTTTTTGTTTTATTGTGGTTTCTGGTAGTGTTTTTCTTCCTCTTTTCAATGGTGCAAACAGATTTTCAAAATATTAAAATCTGACAAATTTGCAAAATTTCAAAGTTGCGTATTTTTTGAAATTCAAAAACCAAAATTCTGAGAAAAACGTTTTTGAAAGTTTGGGTTATTTTTGTAACATTTTTAAAAACCAGTGAACAGTATTTTTTTTTTTTGATTTTCTTCATCTTTTAATGGTTTTACATCATAATTTTTTTTTTTTGACATTTTTTTATGAAAAGCACTTTTGTAAAACTGGTTTTTCACCACTAAAACGACGTGTCTGAGATCGGTGGGTACACCCATTCCAAAGTATAGGCTTCATAGTATATGAATCGACAAAAAATTTTTTTTTGATATTTTCTGACTTTTTCCATGAAAACGCGATGAATCTCAAAAAAAAGTTTTTTAGTACCCAGCATGGCCGTAGAGCTAGTGGTTGTACGCTAAACCATGGGGGGTCCATATTTGTACCTGGGTCCATAATTGTACCTTCTCCTCTATATATCGATATTTATATTGTTACTTGAGTGTACTGATATTTATCAATATGAAAAATCTGATATCTGATACGGTTTTAAATAAATGCAGAACACACAAAAATTTACCTAGTGACCCAAAATTTTGTATTCCAACTCAGAAAATCTTGCTGAATCCAAGGAGTGGTTGTTCTGCCTTTTTTTTGTATTTCCTTTCTTTGGGGACGCTAAATTGAAGTTGCAACGTTGCAAGTCTCAAATTTTTGTACACCCCCCCACCCAGGCCTGTGTTTTAAAAAAAAAACTAAATTATTTTTTTCAATTGTTTAAACGTTTTTTTTTGGAAATATAAGCTTTTTGAATTTTAAAATATACAATTTTGATCACTTTTTTTGCTCTTTAAGTAATAATGTTCCATAATTCAAAATTTTCAATGTAAAAAATTCAAAATTTATTTTTCAATATTTCTTCAAAACTTCTTTCACATTTTTAGTTGTTTTTTCAAACTTCATTCTTCAACTCCAAAATCAAAAATTAGATTCACATTTGTATTTGTTTTTTGGTTAATACCTAGGTTATGATCACTATAACCAGTCAACGTAGGTATAGGAATGGGTATAGGTACCTAGTTTTCAAATCAATGATATGATTTTTCTCATCTTCTTCCAGCTAACACTGTTCTACAAAAGTCATTCCAAGTAAATATTTACAATCAATAAAACCATCTTAAGGATGGAGATTTTTCTTCTATTTAAGGTCGTTTGTAAACATAATTTTCACTCAAATAACATCTTCGAGAACACTTCCTAGGAAATGCTACATTTTTCACGTTCGTCTCGATCTTTCTTTACCCAAAAACGAATCAAAACAACGCTTCTCGGACAACATTTATTTATTAAGTAGTTGCAAATTTTAACGCAAAGGGTGAATAACTGAATAACTACCTGAAACTAAATTAGAATACAAACTTATAAATAACACAATACTTCATATCGTATATTCGACGCTGATACACGTTAACGCAGTTACCACAATACACTCGAAAAACCAAGAAGAGAAAAACACATCGAAAGAAAGAAAAAAAGGAGAAAAAAAACATTAATCGCAGAATAATTAAAAATACCCATTTTATTAAAAACTTTGATCACATTAAAACATTCTTTCGAAAAAAAAACATAACATACGTAATACATATTAATAAACGCACTGATAATTTACACGCAAATATGGGAAAATAGGAAACGAAAAAATAATTAAACCTAAACACTATATAATAGAAGAAAGTTCTTAATACGACTTTTTAAAAAAGGAAAAAAAACCTGGTACAATGTTACAGTGTTGTCAGCATGTACGCATTAAATTCACATCCCACCCTTCAAAAGTAAAAAAAATATCAAAAAACCGAGTAAAAATTTATCATCGTTTGCAATCTATACGAGGACGAGATTCACATACTCGATTTTTTTTCTTTCAATTCTTTAATCGCAGACAACACCTGCATTAAGAAAATTTACATACACGAATTACAAAATAAATATAATTGGTAAGACGACGATATAAGTTTCGTTGAAATATTGCTCAAAAAATATGTTGCGTCCATACGAAGGACTGTATAAATATTACTAAAATATCGTAACGTAAAATTATTAGGTATCGTACAAATGAGATAACAAAGACTCGGGATTTTTTCAACGTTATAAAAAATCCGACCAAAAAAAAAAAATGCAAAAAATTAAAAAAAAAATTGCATCGATAAAAATGAAAATAGATCGAAAACTTTAACCGTATGAATAAAGTAGGTATTGGAATTCGCTACGTACTCGTGTAATTCCAATACTTCGCAATCCTTTCACTTAAAAAGCTATAACTTATTATAGAGATCACTATAAAGAGGTACAGTGTGCGTACGATGGCCGCCTTAAAATGATGCACTATTTTATTCAACCATCTTCCTCAACCATGCGAGAATCGAGTTTAAAATCATTTTCAGTTTCGATCTACTTTTAACTTACAAAATTATATTAAAAAAAAAAATACGTCGAATGTTGCAACTAGAAAAAAAAATCGACAAACGAAATCTTTCGATACGTCACTAGAAATTTATTTCAGCCTTGTTTTTTAAAATTTTTAACGCGTTGATTTAAAAAAAAAAAAAAGGTGATATAGGTATATTGATGAGCAATGCACACATATGAAGGATCGTTTGTATAAGTTGAGTACAAAAAAAAAATAATTCATCGTACAATTATGCTGACCAAATCAATTTGAAAATTATACCGATTGTCTGCTTGTACGAGTAAGTATCTAACAAGAGGAAAGAAATAAATCAACAGCTTAGTCAAACTAGCTCTATTATAAAAAAAAAAACTACCAAGTTGAATTTTGAAAAATTTATCTCATTGACTCAACAACCTCTCACAAGGTTAAGTGTGTAATGAAATAAAAAAAAAAAAATTCAAATTGATTATTTTTTTCAAACTTCTGACTCTAATTTGACCAGGCCATGCGTACAATTATTGACTGACGATGATTTCATGGTCCTAGAATTAAAAACGTAAGGCACTGATTCCTTTTCAATTAATAACATTATCTGAGGAAAGAGGATTCGAGCATCAGTGATCGACAATGGGTTTTAGTTGGCAGTCTGATTTCGATTTTAGGTTTTAATTAATTTTAATTACAATGTAAAAACTGGTTTTTTGTGATTTTGTTTTGAAAATACTAGTTTTTGGTTATAATTATTTTCTTCCCATTTTTTTAAAAATTTCATCAAGTTGCATTACACCTTATTTTTTCATTTTTTTTCTGGCGATAACAGGTTGGATTTCTTCCTTGATTGTATTTTCGAAGTTCGAACTTGAGGATTTAATTTTTAGACTCGATTCATCGCCCAACTTTTCAAAAATGTAGCCCCTAAATTTTTTTTTCTCGCTAATGTCAAAAAACATGTTTAAAAGCAGTGTAGTTGGAATACCTATAACTGAAGTAGAACATTTTCAAAAAGACAGCAGGCTGTTAAATTGCACTCTTTTAAAAATACTGTTGAATTTTTTTCTTTGCTAAACTAGGGCCTTGAACATAATATTATATTATTTCAGCTCATTCGAGTCCAAAATGGGCGTTAAAACGTGATGATAATAATTACGATATGACCAAAGCAGCTGAAATTCCCATTACCCAAGGTTGCAGAAACCCTATCACACTTATCGAAATTTGAGAAATTGAGGCACTAAAATTTTATTTCATACAACCAGTGTTGAAATTGTGTCTCAATGAAGGTCCCAAAAGTTCCAACTGCCAGAGAAACACATTTTTTGCAATTTTATTTATTTTATTTTAATTTTTTTTTGTTGAAAATCATGGGGCTCTAAAAATGCATTAGATCCAACTGATATCGAAATTGGACCTCAAAACTCAACTGTAATTAAAAGATGACTGAAACATTAGAAATTTCGGTTGTTTTTTTTTTCAATTGGGGCCTTAAAATGTATTTTATCCAATATAAGAATTTCAAAACGCAAAAGGAATCAGAATATGAAAAAAAACCTGAAGACTCCCAAAGTTCCAAAGTTGAAACTGTCTCAGAATCAATTTTTTGTCATTTTGTATTTAATTTTTTTTTCTTCAATTTGGGGCACTAAAAATAAGACATTTGATTCAACTTGTATAGAAATTGGACCTCAAAACACGACTCTAATAAGAATATGGCTACACGTGAAAGTTCCCAAAGTTGCAAGTGCAACTACAACTACGCAATAACCTTATTGTTTTATATTTTTTGAAAAATTGAGGCCCTAAAAATGAATTACATCTGATCTATGTCGAAACGGGACCTCAAAATGAGACTGTGAGACGGTAACTAGAATATGACAAAAACTGAAGATTCCCAAAGATGCAACTTACCTAATGATAGCAGTTTTTATTCATTTTTTTTTCCAACTGAGGTCCTAAAATGCATTTGATCCAACTTGTATCGAAATTGGACCTCAAAACGTGGTAATTAGAATATAACCAAAACTGAAAATTATCAAAGTTGTAACACATTTTTTTTGTTTCTTTTTTAAATTTTGGGACCCTAAAAAACATTTTATCGGACCTGTGTTGAAATGAGGCCTCAAAAACAACACGATAATTAAAATAATGACAAAACTTGAAAATTTCCAAAATAATTATTATAACACATTTTAGATTTTTCTTTTCAAATTTGAGGCCCTAAAAACCATTTTATCAGACCTGTGTTGAAATGGGGCCTCAAAACGAGACGATAATTATTGGAATATGTTAAAAATTGAACATTTCCAAAATTGTACATAACACGTTTTTCGATTTTTTTAAAAATTTGGGGTCCTAAAAAGCATTTTATCAGACCTGTGTTGAAATGGAGGCTCAAAACGAGACAATAATTAAAATATGACAAAAATTGAACGTTTCCAAAATTATACATAACGCAGTTTTTGATTTTTTTTAAAAATTTGGGGCCCTAAAAAGCATTTTATCAGACCTGTGTTGAAATGGGACTTCGAGGGCGCATACAAAAAGGCACCTTATGGCCAAAAAATTAATTTTTCTATCTTCGCCCAATTTTCGTTGGGATTCTTCAAAAATCGAGTGGAACCAATTGTACGTATATAACACATTTTTTGATTTTTTTAAGAAGCATTTTTATCTGATCTGTATTGAAATGGGGCCTCAAAACGAGACGATAATCAGAATATGACGAAAACTGAAGGTTCCCAAAGTTGCAACTACCTACCCAAAAATTGCATTTCTTTAAATGGTATCCTTTTTTTTTTGTTTTGAAAATGGGAGTCCTAAACATGCATTTTATACATCTCGTATCGAAATTGGACCTCAAAACACGACAGTAATTAGAATATGACTACGACTGAATGTTCCCGAAGTTACAACGCCAAAAAATAAGAATCGTATTTTTTGATTTTTTTTTTTAGAAAAATTTTGGGACCCTAAAAATGTTTTTTATTTCACTTGTACAGAAATTGAACCTGAAAACGCGAAGGTAATTGAAACATGACTAAAATTCAAGGTTCGTGAAGATACGAAACATCTTTAAAATAATAGATTTTATCCGATTTGTGTCGAAATTGACTAAAATTTGAACGCTTCCCAAAGTTGGAATGCCTGATAATCAAATTTTTTGAAGATTCGTATCTTTTTCAAATTAATGGATCTCCTCCATTTGAGCCTGAAAAGTACAAAAGGGCCAAAAATAATCAAATTTTGTGAAATCCAATACAGCGGAAGAGTTGCTTTTAGAGGATCATACGAGTAATTATAACCATGAGGAAATGAAATTCGGCTTTACCTTCTCATCAGATCAAAATGTTTATAATACCCGATCTGTTCAACCTAAGCAGATCCAATCAAGAACACCTGATTGGTCTGAGAGAGTAAAATCTGATCAGCCAAAATCTGGACATTCCTCGATCTGACAAGATCTAATCAGATCCAACAATTTTCCCAGGTAGGATCACTCAAAAATATTCATGTACTTCAAATAAACCAACCCAAACATCAACATAGGATCTCAACGAACTTCTAATAAAGGCAGCTAATAGTAACTCTCATTACTGCAAAATAATCCAAATTGACATACATGCTCATTAAAAATACATATATACCACCAAAACAGACTTACTCCAAAGATATCCATTTCCTCTTTGCAGGACCATGAAATAACCTCAATCAAACAATAGGTACATACGAAATGAATGAAAAAAAAAAAAAAAAAAAAAAATACAGTACCTAGATCTACTACCTACACAATCAGTCCAATAAATATGGGTCTCTTAAAACGCACAATTTATCACACCATAATGCATAATAATATTGCCGAGGGGGGGGGGGAGGGGGGAACAAATCAAAATACACAAGTATTAAAAACTAAAACACATCGAGTGGGATTAACGTATCAATACGTTATAGTTAATTTCACTTAATAAATCTACATCGATAAAACGAACGTACTTCGTAAACGAGAATAAAAAAAAAAAAAAAGCACGCTAAATAATTTTGGTAATAAACATATAGGAAAAAACAGTTTTAAAAAAACTCACAAAAAAACAAAGGTGGAAGATACATAATGGGGCTCATAATTATTAAAAACTACATTATAATAAGAGTAAATAACGTCGACTAAAATAGTATACCTGATTCATTGTAACATATTTTTATATATTTTTTTTCAATTTTTTGGACTCATAAAACAAGATAAATGAACTAATGGTGAATGTGAACTGACCTTTGAAAATTTGAAAACCATGCCAAAAGAAATAAAATCTAGCTGTTGAAGAAAGTAGAAAAAGGTAATTAATATGGATATGTTTTTTTGGGCCGGAGATCTTCTCGGAATTTGCGTGCGACGCTGACATTTGAGAATTTGAAAAAAAATTAGTTGATGTTCTGACATTACCAATGTCACACATTTTAAAACTGAGAAAAAATTTTGATCAATTTCCAATAATATATAGATCATAAATACTTACTTATTTGATTTTACAATACCTATTTTTTTTGACTTGGAAAAAATTTCGATAAATTCCTGACATAATATCAAACTTTGAGAAATTTTTCAAAATATGACAATATTGTTTGACATTTTGATACGTTTTTTTTTTTTTTCATCAGACTTTCATAAAGTTTGAACAGGGTGTCTAACAAAACTCCCAGATTTTAATCATGACTTTTTCATGACCTATTTTTCATATTTTTACAGCGTGAAAATCCCCCCCCCCAACCAAAAAAATCGAATAATTCGAAACTGCGAGGAAATCGAACAGAGTTGCCATTCATTTTTTACAGGACAAAAAATTAGGTGTTTCGGTTTTTTCATGTTTCTGATTTTTCGAACAAATTTTTCATTTTACAACCTTTTTTTTTCATTTTTAAACTTTTTTTTATTTTCAAACTTTTTTTTCATTTCTTAAACTTTTTTTTTCATTTTTAAACTTCTTTTTTCATTTAATGGACTTTAAAAAAAATTTCAAGTGCGTTTCGAGCAAAATTCACGACCTTTTCATAACTTTCATGACCACCTACCAAAATTCATGACTTTTTTTTATGACTTTCGTGACTTTTTTTTTCATTTTCAAATTTTTTTTTCATTTTCAAGTTTTTTTTCATTTTTTTTTTTCATTTTATGGGCTTTTAAAAAAAATTTCAAGTGCGTTTCGAGCAAAATTCACGACTTTTTCATAACTTTCATGACCACCTACCAAAATTTATGACTTTTTTATGACTTTTGTGACTTTTATGACCGTTAGACAGCACGTTGAAAAAATTTAATAAATTATTTAAACTGACTTTCGGAAACTTGGATTCAATTCTGATGAATTCTCAACATTAAATAATTATACCTAATTTTGAAAACTTTTTCAAAAAGTGAGATGACATTTTGAAATTTTGAAAAAAATTCATCAATTTTTGCGATTTACAAAAAGTATATTTCAACATTGAAATATTGTCTGATTCTGACTTTCGATAACTATTTCGACAAATTCTCGATATTATGCAAGGCTTATAAAAAAATCGTAGACAAAAATGACCAATTTTTGAAATCAGACTTTCAGATTTCAAATCTAGCTTTTAAAAATTTGTAAGAAAACCCATAATGAAGAGTCAAAATTACGTCAAACTGAAAAATGACTTTCCGATAATTGGTCAGACTTGTCTTTTTACTTGTTTTGGTAATTTTTCAATCACAATATTATACGTAGAAAATAATTTTTACTTTCGCAGTCTAAATTTTCCATTTCCTTCGCATCGGTTGAAATTTATATTTCGATTTATTCGAAGAAAGATGAATAAGTAGAATTCGAAAACGATGCATTTCACAATGTACCACAAATCGACCACATCGTTTTAATACAGTCAATTTAACATGCAAATAAATTGATAATTTTTTTTTTTTCTTTTCATAGATTATGAAAAAATAAGTCTTACTAATACCTTCGCCAGAATCAAATCAAACCATATCCATGCATTTTCATAATTGAACAAAGAACGGTGGGGGGGGGGAGAGGGGAGTCAGAAAAATAGTTCACATTCGCCTCAGCGTATCGTTTTTCAAAAAAGTCTTTAAACAAATCTAAAATAATTAATGATTACACGTCGTCATTTAGTCAACTCGGTTGTCAAATTTGGACATTCATCGCGAGTCTTCGACGTTATTTACCCTTGACATAAAAATTTCGACACTCAAACCCGATAGATGAAGAAACAAGATGTAAAAAGAACGAGATAAAAGAAGAAAGAAGAGAAAAATAATCAAAAGTGGAAAAAAAAGTCAAGGTAAAAGAAACGATAGAAGAGAGGAATAAATAAAAAATACGATGAAAGAAGAAGAAAAAAAAGACGACAAATAAGAGACAAAAAGAGAAGAGGCGAACAAAAAAAAGGTGTATCTGGGGAAGGTAAATAACCTATCTATACGAAGTACATAATACAAAAGTTGAGGAGGAGGGGAGTGTCGACGAGGAGGACATTAGGAGAAGGTAATTGAGGGGGGGGGAAGAAGATAGAAAAATAATACCCATTCTCGGGCTGGGAACTTTTAATCGTAACGTTCGGTTTTCACTTTCACGAGTGTTTTGTCGTCGTCGTCATTGGAAGAGCAACTATTGCTGCGTGGCCTTTTGCGTTTCTGTTGAGCGAGCGCTCGCTTACGCAGCATTTCTTCCACGTTGTTGAACTCTTTACGGAACTCGCAGACTAGAGGGTAAATGTGTTCAATAGCTTGTTGAACGTTTGGCACTGACGGAGCGGTCACCGTGATACTCCCGGTCGAGAATATCTTCAACGTAGCTTTCAAATGTTTGACTTTGTAGGTGACGCCCGGATGCAATTCCGGCTCGTATTCGGCCTCGCGATGCTGCTGCGAGAAGGCGTTGATACGTATCTCGAACGGCATGCTGCAGCTGCCCAGCACGTTGACGATTCGCATCCGCCGGAATCGCGTATCGAAGCCGAGCTTCTGTATGACGCGGGCTATGCGGCGAGCGCCGATACGCGCGTCGTCTTCGCTGGTCGCGCCCGTACAGGTGATCTTGCCGCTGGACCAGACGGACGCTGTGACCTTAGGTTTACGTAGCTTCATCGTGATCATGTTGCTTTCGCGACGGTACTCGACGTTGACGCCTTTCAGCGCGATCTGACGCAGATTCAGATGGCAGCCGACGCTGAAGCTGCACACCACGTTGTTGATCATCACGTCGAGCTCTTTTTCCTTCTCCTGCGGGCCGCACGCTTCGCTGGTGCCGGCGCCGGCGCCTTTCATATCTTGAGATCCAATATGAGATAAAAAAACTGTACATTTATCGTCGACTAAATCGCCCAGAATTGGTTTTACGTCTTTTACGTCCATCTCCGCATCGACCACCACCTCGTCCATCAGGGACGCCGCGTCGGTCACACCATCGGCCACCACCAAGCCCATCGTCGAATTGTTTTGGATTTCGTTCGTATGATGATTGGCAGTAGCGGCTGCGGCAGCGGCCGCCGCCGCCGACGCCGTCCCGAATGAGTCCAAAACGCCACCGGTTCCGTTAGACAGCGATTTGAAGCGATTTTTTTCGAATACTGTCGTCATGTTCTTCATTACAGCGCGAGTACGAGTGCGATTGCGACTGCGACGACCGCCACCACCAGCCAACAATCGAGCTCCTCGGGGTTCTTCTTGCCACCAATGTGAATTGATCTCGTTCTATACTGACCAGGCACGTCATTCGTGTGTCGTCTGCGAGAACAAAAATACACCGTTACATCATCAGTCAACAAGTAGTATTAAAATCGAGTAACATATTTTTAACTATGTATAGATATGCATAATATAAGTCGAAGCGGGAAAAGAATTCTGAAATTTTTTGATGAAAATTGGCGAAGAAGTTTACTCTATGAATGGTGGACCAGCGTGACTACTGAACCCAAAATAACAAAGGGTACCCCCGGATAAGATAGGCAAAATGCCCTTAACCTCCGATTTCGATGAAACTCACAGGGTATGTTTAGTACCCCAAAAAATAATTTTGGGCCCATGGCCCGCTCCCCACCCCACCCCCATCAGCCAGGGGGGGGGGCCAAAAAACGCATTTTTCAGGGAAAAAATTCTGTATCAGCGCGTAATTAAGATAAATTTATTCTGTAAACGAATATACTAGTTAATGGATACATGGGATACCTTCCTGAATTTTTTCAGAATTTTTCATCGCATGGGGGGAGAAGGAGAGACCAAAGAAAACTTTAAATCAACATTACTCCGGAACGAAAAAACATACCAAAACGATTTTTTCGTCAAATATTTATCTTTAGGTCTACTTTCTATAGAAGTTATCACCCGGCTATTTGGAGTAGTGGGTCAAGCTCAAAAAGCTCAAAAAACTCTAAAAAAAACATGTTTTTTACGTTTTTCTCCAAAAATATGGACATCGAGGACTTGATTCTGTTCAGGAAGGATAATCGATTAGTGGTTTGAGCTAAATGATCGATGCACCACATGTTTCTTGCGGTAGTGGGGGGTGTGTGTGTGTGTGTGTGAAATGATTGAAATAGGTAAGTACGTGGGAATTAGAATTGAGGATTGATCAATCGATTTTACGATGAATTATTTGTTCACTGATTGCGTTACCAGGGTGTCTAACGGTCCTTCCAGTCCTTCCAGGTCAGTAAAAGTCCTTATTTTTGCCCGAAGATCCTTCTTTTTTCCAAATTTTCTAATAATTCTGACATTTAATAAAAATTAGGAATGGTGTTCTTTTACGTCTCATATTGTATCAATTTTCCACAGCTTTCGCCCTCGCTTCGCTCGGGCTAGATCATTATTTTCTTTTCTTTCCCCTGACTGAAGTTAAACTAAGGGTAGAAAAATATGACTCCTCAAATCAAAAATAATGCTGTTTTACTACTCAGGAACAGACCCCCCAAAAACGGCGATAATTCGGATTCAACCTTTATCGATGTGCAATACGTCGAATAATACGTTTTCGAGGTCGTAGAATTCGAATCTGCACTTATTTTTTTTGTAGGGGTGGGGGTGAGGCGTGGGGAGCGAGAAAATTTGAAATGTTGCTCATATAATCGTGTAATATATCGATTAATATGTTTTCGAGGTCGTAGAGTTCGAATCTGGCGTTATTTTTTTGGTATGGGTGGGGGGGTGAGGCGCGGGGAGGAGGGAATTTCAAATTTTGCTTATATTATTGTGTAATATGTCGATTGATATGTTTTCGAGGTCGTAGAATCCGAATATGCACTTATTTTTTTTTTGTAGGGGTGGGGGGTGAGGCGTGGAAAGCGGAAAAATTTAAAATTTCGCTTATATTATTGTGTAATATATCGATTAATATGTTTTCGAGGTCGTAGAGTTCGAATATGGAGTTATTTTTTTTGTAGGGGTGGGGGGTGAGGCGTGGAAAGCGGAAAAATTTAAAATTTCGCTTATATTATTGTGTAATATATCGATTGATATGTTTTCGAGGTCGTAGAGTTCGAATATGGAGTTATTTTTTTGGTAGGGATTAAAAGTGAGGCGTGGAGAGGTGAAAAATTCCAAATTTTGCTCATATTATCGTTTAATATGCCGTTTGTTATGTTTTTGAGATTGTTTATATCGTTGATTTGAAAAAATCATTTTATATCTCAAATAATGTATTTCAATCAAAATTGAATCGAGTATATCATGTTTCGATCTTAAAATTGCGATATATCCGCAATTGTGAAGAAAATTGATGTATTTTTAATAGAAAAATGAACCTGCAAAGCAATGGGGCAATTTCGGGCAAAAAATCACTAAAACATAGTATACACTACTCCCAAATACACATCACTATGCAGAAGAGAACACGCAAGATTGCGCAATTATATGAGTTTTGTTCCAAAATGTGTTCTGATTTTGTGTAAAAAACTGTAAACTTTAAAAATCAGTGGTATAAGAAAACATCAAAAAGTAAATTTGGAATTTTTCACTTCCCCACGCCTCACCCCCACCCCTACAAAAAAATAAGTGCATATTCGGATTCTATGACCTCGAAAACATATCAATCGACATATTACACAATAATATAAGCAAAATTTGAAATTCCCCCCTCCCCGCGCCTCACCCCCCACCCCTACCAAAAAAATAACTCCAGATTCGAACTCTACGACCTCGAAAACATATTAATCGATATATTACACGATTATATAAGCAACATTCCACATTTTCTCGCTCCCCACGCCTCACCCCCCACCCCTACAAAAAAATAAGTGCGGATTTAAATTCTACGACCTCGAAAACGTATTATTCGACGTATTGCACATTATATCGGTTTGGCTGCATTTCATGAAAACAAAAAATGAGCCTAAAATTTGGGTGCTGACATATCTTCCAGACTCTGGTTAGATTATCAAACTTATTTGAGGGATCTGAAATTCGAATTCTGACATCTTTAATCTGTGTATCCATCCTCCTTCCAACATGATTATTCACTTCAAGCTCAACTAGCTTCAATGTATATACATGAGTTTTTAAAATTTGGCTCTTTTATAATGCACGAAGTCCAAAAAAATATTGATAAGAAATTCATGGTACTTAGTACAATTTTGGAAACGTAGAAATGGCCCAAATTGGCTGATTTTTTGGGCCACTACTTTATGCTAGATGGCCTTGCAACCTCACAAAGACAACGCCAGTAGGCTGCAAAATATTGTTTAAAGTTATGATGAGGATGAAGTAAATGTTATTGAATACATTCGCGGCGTGGCGCATAATATTGCCTACTAAGGCACCTGTGTATCCAGCTACTTGAAATTTTTACTCTGGCAACGACTATGATCTCAGTTGATTGATTTTTGTGACATTTGTAATGAATGCTTAAGTTTTGTACAATATGAATTTCGCAATATTAATTTTCCCAACTATGAATTTTCCACAATATTAATTTTCACAAGATGAATTTCGCGATATTAATTTTCCCCAATATGAATTTTCGGCAATATTAATTTTCACAGGATGAATTTCGCGGGATGAATTTCGCAGGATGAATTTTCCGGTCACCAGCTAAAATGTGTCAATAGCAAATTCTACTCGGGTTCTAAAGTACAATTTTTAAAAAATCAAATTTTTCAAGAAAAAAAAATCAAGTTTGAACAATATTTTTATCAACTTTTGAAATGAATCAACTACATTGTTTTCCTCAAAAAACTTACGTCTATTCACTTCAGATTTATATTTGGGATGTTGAATTACTCTGGTATACCTACTGACTTGACATCATCATTTTTAGGAGTAAAATTTCTGAAATTCTATACCTAAAATTGGGTAAAAAAAATGTTTGAAATTCTTGTAAAATAATGGCATAAGA
The DNA here is from genome assembly GCF_950023065.1 of Planococcus citri. NCBI lineage: Eukaryota > Metazoa > Arthropoda > Insecta > Hemiptera > Pseudococcidae > Planococcus > Planococcus citri. Next base: position 21,282,798 of record NC_088679.1, on the reverse strand, counting down.
TGAGTAGGTAGTGAGTATGCTGAAGTAATTCACTCCTATTAAATGGAAATCTGAGATAGGGTAGTCGAATTTGTATCCAGGGTGTCCACTCATTTCTGGAAATGATTTTCCCTGACTTTTCCAGGTTTTCCAGACCAATTTTTCCATTTTTCCAGACCATTTTTCTCAATTTTCTAGGCTCACTCCATACTTTAATTAAAGAAGTTTTTTTTTTGGGGGAGGGGGGTAATTTTTTTCATAAGCTTCTCTTCGAACTAAATACTTCTTCGGATATAAAAAAAAAAAACAGTTTAACTTTGATTATCAACTTTTCTAATTAAAAATAAATAAAACATGCATCAAGTTTGGCCAATTGATAAAATACATAATTATGTATTCATATAACTTATGAAAATTTTTCTTTTTTTTTTTTTGATTTTTGAAGGCCTCAAAATGTGAAATTTGTTCATATCAAAATGAGAGACAAATTGGCCCGAGCGAAGCGAGGGCGAGAACTTCGAAAATTTTGATTTCAAGATGCCTGAAAACGAGTTTTTTTTTGAATGCGAAGAGTGTTTATTTTTTTGTTTTTTAAATTTTAATATTGAAATGGATGTTTTTTTGAAGGAAGTTTACTCTTGAAAAAGAAAAGAGAACAGGCTCGAGCGAAGCGAGGGCGGAAGCTTCTGAGAATTTGAGTTTCGAGAGGCATAAAAACGAGATTTTTTAATGTGAGAACGAGAAGCTTTCTTTTGGCTTTTAAAATTTTAGAATATTTGAATTGTGTTTTTTTTTTTTTGAAGGAAGTTGATTTTGAAAAAGAAAACAGAACAGGCCCAAGCGAGGGCGAAAGCTCTTGTAAATTTGTATGTATTTTGAGATGCTTAAAAACGATGTTTTCTTCGTGAGGAGTTCATTTTTTGGCATAAAAACTTGATTTTTATAATCTAGAAATTTTCATATTGTTCCTGAAAAAGAAAAGAAAATAAGCCCGAGCGAAGCGAGGGCAAAAGCTTTTGAAAATTTGCGTTTCGAGAATTAAAAAACTGTGTTTTCCTCTCATCACAGGTACTTATTCAAAATTTTCAATTGATCGTTTTTTCAAAATTTCAGGAATTTTGCGTGAAAATTACGAAATTCCCTGACTTTTCCAGACCGACCAAATTCCCTGACTTTTCCAGGTTTTCCAGGTTTTCCAGACCTGTGGACACCCTGTGTATCGCAAGTATAGAAATTTAGAAACCTTACCAAGAGGTGAACTAGACTTGAAATTTCGAAATTTGGAGTATACCCTAATTTTGTATCATTTTTTTGGATCTTCAGTTTTAAAAGAATCACTGGCAAAAAGCTCATAATATTCACACGTTGATTAAAAACATACCCATTATTTTTTCGAAATTTCCCAGTAATAAGACGTAAAGCACATGTTTCTATCCTCTCAGATATCCTGGGCCAATCACGACATTGATATTACACAGCGCACATCACCAGCGACAGAGCCCAAGCAACCACACGCAAAAAAATCAGCACCGAAAGTATCAAAAATCGCGACAGATCTCCTAGCACGTATTTATAAAAATAGGTATGGCACTACTTTCTTCATACGCGATATTTATGGGCCTATTGATAGAACCTAGATAAAAAATCCCAAAATAGGTATACATACCTTCCACGGCACGAAATAATTACGATTCGTAGCACATTAAACGCGCACGTTACCGGCGTCATACCACATACGTCGACCAAGTAATTAATTAATTAACTGTCTATGTAATGGTAACACAGGTACAAGCACAATAACGACGACAAAAATATGCCACAATATGTATATTTTATGCGCAACGAACGTAACATACATCGTTACTCCTTTCCCACCCTGTACCAAGGTACATTGTGGGCACTGAGTAAGTGAGTATACCAACTCGATGTATGGGAACATGACTTATTTTGCATTTACATACATAGTACACATATTACCAAGGTACTCTATTTTTACCTCCCTTTTTAATCGCGTATCCTGGCATCATAATCATATCTATATACCTATACCCACTTGTAGCCCAACGAGTGTGCAACAAGCGGATAAGTAGGTACTAGGTAGGTAGTGCAGTTTCATTAGAGAGCCAGTGGACATAAATACTATACATACGAGTATTGTGATAAGGAGCAAAAAAATGCATATTGTAAGAATGGCACGTGTGATTGAGGCATGTGCTATGTGACTTGATGATCGCAGTTTAGTGGTAAAAATGCAGTTGCTTTACACAAATGGAACTTTGAATTTTTTTTTTTTCAACAAGGCATTTCAATTTCTTTCAATTTTGCACCAGATTACTTCAAAATTCACCAAAACGATTACGAAAGGAGCCGAATACAAACAGCAAGCAAAAAACTTCAATTTGCAACCAATAATACAATCGTAGATTTAATACGTAAATCCTTGCTCGATAAAAATATTCCAACTCAGTATTTCACAGTTCCCAGTCCCCAGTCTACATATCATTGAAATTCTCAAAAATTTTCATCATCACTAAACTTCACTTACCTGCAAATGGAATACTCTCAATAGAAATCATAATCTTTATTCGTTCATCTACACAAAATTGAAACACTTTTGGAACATGCCCTCTGCAGTCTGCATGCACCAATTGCAATGAATCAACAATACATTATTCATAAAAATAATTGTAAAATGATGTCCTCTTATATGTTTTTGGGGTCGCAGAACACGAATTTGACAATATTTTTTTGTAGGGGTATTGGGGGGGGGGTGGGGGGAGGTCAACAATTCAAAATTTGACCATAATGACGTGTGATATGTCGAAATGTATGTTTTCGAGGGTGTAGATCACGAATCTGACAATATTTTTTTCGTTGGGGTGAATGGTGGGGGATGAAGGGGGTGAGGGGAGGTCAAAAATTCAGAAATCGATTATAATGACGTGTGATAAATGTCGAAATGTATGTTTTCGAGGGTGTAGATTACGAATCTGGCAATATTTTTTTCGTTGGGGTGAATAGTGGGGGATGAAGGGGGTAAAAACGGTGAAAAATTCAAAATTCGATTATAATGATGTGTGATATGTCGAAATGTACCAAGTATGAATAATTCAACTGAAAGTAAGTAGGTACTTTCCATCAATTTACTGGATTTTAGTTTTTATAAAGTAATTATAGAGATGAAATTCATCTCAAACCCCCGTTTTTCTCCTACTCGGCTGCACAAATTGGAATAGAAAAAATTTTCGCACGTAGATGCACGGGAAATTCCAGTGGCTGGTAATACTTGAGATAGTGTATTTCAAGATGTCAATTGCCATTTTTGACCGAAAGTGACCCAACTCCCCCCACAGTCGATTGTAGTGAAAAATCATAATGAATTTTGTTTAAAAGTTACAAATTTTTCTCTTACTGGGACTTTAGCAGCTCCCCAACAGAAAATTCTTCATCCCCCACCCCCCCACCCCTTCTACACCCTCAAAAACGTACATTTCGATATATCACACATCATTATAGTCGAATTTTGAATTTTCCGTCGTTTTCACCCCCTTCATCCTCCACCATTCATCCCTATGAAAAAAATATTGCCAGATTCGTGATCTACACCCTCGAAAACATACATTTCGACATATCACACTTTATTATGGTCAAATTTTGAATTTTTCACCCCCTTCATCCCCCACCATTCACCCCTACGAAAAAAATATTGTCAGATTTGTGATCTACACCCTCGAAAACATACATTTCGACATATCACACGTCATTATGGTCAAATTTTGAATTTTTGACCCCTCTCACCCCCCCTCCCCATACCCCTACAAAAAAAATATTGTCAAATTTATCATTTTACAATTGTTTTTGGGTTTATTGTAAGTTTTTGAATTACGCCCGTTTTGAGGGTGCTCACAGCCCACTGTGAGACGTAGGGACAATTTTTGGAAAAATTCGAACTCTTTAAAGAGGCTTTGACAATTTTTCAACAAAAAGAGGTACTTTTTCGCAATTTCTGAAAAAAAAAGTGAGACGTTTAGACAATTTTTGGAAAAATTTGACTTTTTGAAATTTTTTGCTAAAATACGACAATTGAGATTTTTGTCGATTTTAGAAGAAGCAAGAATTTTCTGCCAAAAACAAGACTGACAATTTCAGTAAAAAGTAAGCATTTTTCATTTGGTAATTATTGGTAAAAAAAAAAGATTTTTTCTTCTAATATTTGTCAAAAAAGCAAAACGTTCAAAAAATGTATGAAAAAAATCAATTTTTGAAAATAATTTCAATAAAATGAATTACTTATTGAAATATTATGTAATGACAAAATTTTCAGCAAGAAATGAGACCATTTGGCATTTGCAAATTGATGAAAAAATTCAACTCCTGGAATGATTTTGGTTTATGTAGGGAAGAGGGAATTCAATTTTTCAATTATCCCCATGATTCATGAAATTCCCAATCTACAAGAGTGCAAAAATACATGTTTTTGGGGAATATTTCATCCAATTAAAATTTTTTGTACTGCATTTGATCAATTTTACATTTTTTCCCACAATATTTATTACACAGAAAATCAGAGCAAAAACATAATAAGATGAAACATTCTTCGAGCCCCTCCCCCTTCTCGGAAAGCACATCACCTGGGGGAGGGAACTCTCAAAATGTTCATTAGGACGGCATTCTACACAGATTTCACCAAAAATCGCTTTGAACCTAAAATTATTCCTGTAATATTTTCCAATTCGTTTTTTTTTTTTTTCTTTCATGGAAAAACATTTCAATGTCACTAAATACATAATAATGAAATAGTAAGGCCCCTTTTCCATGGAACTCCTCAAATTGACTTCGTTACTAAAATAGGCAAGAAAATGCCCAATCAGCGCCAACCAAAGTTATAAGCGTTGAATTTATTTTTTTGAAACTGAAGAAAACTGAAAACTCGCTAGATGCTTTAGAATTATAGAATGAATCAACGCTGGTCGTTTTCGAAATGGGAGTGGTGAGTTCGAAAAGCTTGAAAGGAAGTAATAATTCCTACTGGTTCATCAATTATTTTGAAAAATCAAAAAAAGCAAAAAATTGTTCATAAAAATAGCATGTTTTAAAAATTTTTGAGTTTCAAAAATTCGCCAAAAATCCAAAAAGGAACTTCAGCATTCAAAATTTTGATCTCGGAGATTCCCGGGTACGTTTTTTCCATCCATCTTGGCTTCATTTAAATTTGGTTCTCATGTTGGATGATTTTTTTTATTCATAACTTGCGACTGAAGGGGGACAAAATACACCTTTTTCTACTCCCTCCCTTTTCTCCTTCGAGCCAAAGGGAGGAAATTTCAATCAACGGCAAAAAATACTCATTAGATATTCTGATTTTTGAACTGGATTCAACTGATAATACCACCAAGACTTCATGTAAGTATTTCAAAAATATCCCGAATAAAAATTTGCCAAGTTCGTCATTCACATCTTCATGACTCATCAACAAAACTGATAAACACGACACCAAAATAAACGGTAACGGCTGCGTTTCGAATATAATATTTTTTATTATTAAGTACGTACTCTTACAACGTTAAAAATCTTTCAACTTTTTCAAAACAAAATAATTATTTATACACAATATCTTTTATCGTTTCTTTTCTTTTTTTTTACATTTTTTTTTCTTCGTAGTATCCTTTTTCAACATACGCATTCATTTTTAAAAAACTCTTCCACGTAAAATGCAAATTCACAAATCTACATTTAAAAAAAAAATAATTAAAAAATAAAATTTTACGTACAATAAAACTGTGGTTTTTTTTCGCGAACAGAAAACAAAAAGAAATGCCCTATAAATGCGATCAGTACCATTCAACGACTAAAATACGTAATTCATTAGGTATCTCTAGATATTTGTTATTCTCCATCGATCTCTATTCATTCTTTCTTCAACTACACCTACGTACAAATTATGCGGAGCAAATCACCTTTAATAATATTGTACTTCTGAATAAATATTTTCTAAATCAACGAGCTCTTTTCAGTCATACTTAATTAAAATAAAACATACATTTAAAAAAAAAACATAAAAACATTACTTAACAAAAATTGCACACCAATTAAATTTTTTTCGTATGTACTAGACGAACGCTCAAAATCATTGCACTCTTCACTAGCGTTTCCAGCCGTTAATAGTTCACTTCCAACTTCTTCCTTGACCTCACTCAACTCTCGACGACACTTCTCCGTTAACCCATCTTCCACCCAACAAATAAAATAAAACATTTAGGTAACCCTACGTTATAGAAAATAGGTGGCATTAAAATATTACCAAAAAAAAAAGAAGCGCAGTACACCGCACACGTATGTAAAATGAGTTGCATAACACTAACGCCTGTTCCAATGCATTATGCACCATTTCACCTGCAGTGAGATATGAGTTCTGGTTATTCAACCTGCAGCATAGTCGATGTCGTCGTCCGCTTTGCGCTTTAAATTATTCTTACATGAAAAGCTTCTTAGGTACGCGAAAAGAGCTCTTCCATATGATTTGGCCCCCTACCGTAGATGGCACTGAACGCATTAATGTACATCAAGACAAAACAAATTATCGCTAATAGAAAAAAAAATCGATGATAAAATAATCAACGGTAAAACACTAACGTTACAAAAAAAATCATCATCCGGAAAGAATTTTAAAAAATAATCCAATAAAACTACAATGAAAAGAAAAATTATTAAAAATAAAAACATTAAAATTAAAAAACATGCAACCTACGTATGTATACAATGATATTTATAAATGTATAATTCAAAAAAAAAAAGAAAAAAAAAATTACACAAGTTGAAATTTCATCGTCGTCACACAACTGTATGTCTTCGATACACAAACACATACCATCTCTGCATTTCGTCTTCGGGTCGTCGCGTCGTCGTTGTAGTAAAATTGCATGATACAAATATTTTAAAAAATTAAAATAAAAACACATACACACTGAGAAACAAAAAAGAGAGAGACAGACAGACAGATACAGAACACGATAAAAATTCAATAATAATTAACTAGACGGTATTTTTTTTATAGCGTACTTAAGTAAGCGGCCCCACATAATAGTAGAAAAGAAACAGAGAGAAACAGAACATAACAAAAATAATGGAAAAACGAAAAGAAAACACGATGACGTCGTCGAGGAGGATAAAATTAAATTTCGAGAACACTGACAAGGAGGACGATGGGATTGGGAAAACAGAAGGATTATAGGAAAAGGTAGAGATAGGGATACTGGGGCTAGGACTCTCGGGGGGCCTGGCTTACATAAGCATGCACGTGCCTGGGGTCTCTTTTCCGTCTTCGTTGGTAGCTGCGGTTGTTGCGGCTTCGCTGTTGTGAAGATCGGTGGTCTGCGAAGCGGCGTGTTCGGTTTTGGGATCGTCGTCGTTGACTTTGGAGACACTGGTTTGGGACGCGGCTTCGTCGGTGGCCGCAGATGCCTGGGCGTCGTCTTTTTCCGATGGCTGCTGCTGCGATCCGACGAATATTTTACCTCTGATCGCCTTCAGCGGATTGAGCAGCACGTTGAAGAAACTGGTGCGCCGGATTACGGTCACCTTGACCGGCGGTTCGTCGGCGTCGTCGGCTGCGGCCGCTTCGTCGTCTTCCATCTCTTCGACTAAGACTTTGGTGGCTTTGCGTTTGAGCGACGTCGCCGACGTGGACGGCTCTTCTTCCAGTATAATCGAATCGTCGTCGAAATCGTACGTAGACAAAGGCATACGCGTAGACGTCTTCCGGGTGCTGGCCGGCGTGCTGCTGCTCAACGCTTCGGCTCGCTTGGACCGCGTACGTAGCCGCGACGAGTACGTATCGTCCGTCGATACCGACGACGATCGCGAATTTATACCGCTGTCGTCCTCTCGATCGCCTCCGCCAACGCTGCCGGCGCCTTTTTTACTACTCTTCGGACCGGGCGTCGATTCGACCGCCGAGCTGCGACTGCTCTTCGAAGCAGCGTCGCTGGCTGACGAGGACGCCGACGAAGCGGATTTTCCAGCCGTACCGGATCCTGGTTCGCTTCTAAGGTTCATTTTTTTATCCTTATCGGCGGCGGACGACGATCCGGTCGAGCTGATAACCGATGCCGCAGCCGGAGCCGAACTCGGAGCCGACGATGTCGCCGAACCAGTTGTCTGCGTTTTATCGTGAGAATTCGCTACGCTAGATGGAGCTGCGCTTGTTCGCGAACTGCTACGCAGCTTGGCCGCTTCTCCTGGCCCGCCACTCGCGCTGCTGCTGTTGGTGTTGGTGATGGCTTTCGAGCGTGTTTTCATCTCGGACACCGATTCTTCGGAGTAATTACCGTTAAAACCGTTAGTTTGTGCTCGGTCGTCTACGATGATTACTTCATTTCCTGCCGAATCCATTTATATTCGCAGATCTGTCCAACAACAAAAACCACACGAAATATTTCAACTATACGTAAATGTAAAAGGCATTAACGAGTAAAGTAAATTTTCAACAAAAAAAATCTCAAAATTTCATACCAATAATTGGTATTTTTTTGACCAAAAAATTGAAAAGAGACCAAAACGGTCTTTTAAAATAACACTAAATAAAATTAACTATCTATGGAAAGAGAAAAAAAACATAACGTACAACTAAATACTCTCGGTAAAGGAATCGAAAATTTAAAAAAACGCATATCTATAAAATATTCCAAAATATAAAAAGCATGCAGAATTCAAACCGAAGATAAAAAATCAATATACAAATTACAGTATAGCGAAAACAAAATCATCAAATCAATTACACAGTCAATAAACCGAAGTAAAGTTGGAAAAGATAGACAGGTACTTGAAATGAAAGCGAAAAAAAAAAAAGAAATTCAGAAAACCAAACGCCAAATAAACAAAAAAAAAAAAGTTTACAAATCTAGAAAAAAAAAGGTACAATAAATAATCATACTCGAAAGGAAACAAAATTACAATAAAAATTCTAATAAATAGATAACACGAAGTACTAAGAAGGAAGACACGTCTACAACATCCTATTGTACCGCGCACGCGTCTAGTTCCCGCCAAAACCACGCGACGGGGGACGGGGGAAAAACCACCACGTGTAGTTCGAGACCATACGCGATCACCAAAGCATCACCGTAAGATCAATCTCGTATAAGAACGTTTAAAGAGGTCGTCGCGAAAAAAAATCGGCGAAATCGTCGCGAAAAGAACCACCAACTCGCTCGAATTATGCGACTTGCGAGATACCTACACGATCATCAGTGCATTTTGAAGACTATTCGATGGACCAATAATAGATGGAAGAATACGACACGTAAGCTCGACCACTGTACCAAAGAGAAGACCGAAAGCTGAGCTATTTTTCCAGTTCCGTTTCGACGAGTGTACAGTTATTCCTGGTCTTTGATGTCCTCCTCTCCTTCCTCTTCCTTCTTGCCCTTATAGTACGCGTAGCGTAAAACTCACACAACTGTATAATCAATTTACGCGCAAACCAGTTTACACATCGAAAGTACACATACAGTCAACAGTGTGGCACAAAAGTTCTAACCGGTTGGGACGACTTTCGACTAGGAAAAAAGACGAAGCGAAGGTTTTCTGTTTCATTTTTCATTGGAGTTAGGTTTATTTCGAAATGATCCCTTCCACAAACATGTTTAACCTCCATCTGAAGAATCCCCCCCCCCAAAAAAAGGTTTTTGTACGGCCATTTTTTCCTTTAAAAAATTCAAAAAGGAGATCAATTTTGAACCAGTATAATGTTCTAAACCAATCATTTTCCAAAAATTGAATATTTTTTGTACACAATAAGAACTGATACTTGCAACTAACATTTGATTTTTTTGGAAGGTGACAAATCTGAAAGTTGAAGGGCAAAGATATTTGAATTATCAAAAAAAAAAAAATTCTGACTACTTCTCCTGGCATAATTTTTTAATGCGAGCAAAAATAGTTCTCTTAAAAAACACCCTACTTCAAAAATTCGAGGCTTTATGGGCAAAATGCATTTTCAAGGCACCATGAAGTTTCAGTAAATTATTGCCCCTGACGTCTCAGATTTTTTCAAAGAAAGACAATTTCACAAAAACTTTTTTTTTGCTTGTCTTCAGAACTTCGTTTGGAATTCATTTTCAAAATTTTTGCAGAACTCAGTAAAACATCAAGTTAATTATTTTTCGAAAAAAAAAAAGTTTGAAAGATTGGTTATTTCTTAAACATTACAGTAAAATTTGTAAAAAAATAACTTTGATACGAACTTTTTTCAAAAAAAAAAAAATAAAAAAAATTGACTGAAATTTTCTACTTGATCATCCCATTTTACCAATTTTTTCAATGATATAATTCATTTTAAAAAAACACAAAGATTTCACACATTTTTTCAAAAGTTAATCGAATATTATCTGGATGGCGTGTCTTCATTCAACACGAATTTATTCTCATTTTTTAAAAAAGATTCAGAAGATTCAAGGAGATCTTGGACAATCTTTGTCTCAAAAAAGCTTTTATTTCGTTCACTTTTTCAGCACAAGTTTCATTCAAAAAAGAGGGCTATCGCGGTATATTTGACTTTGGAAAAATGAGCAATGAAAAATTTCGATTTCTTGACGTTTTATAAACGAATACCTACATAACTTTTATTCTCTGCATTTTATGACCTGGTTGATGTTCTCAAGGGTCAAAAGTGATCAAAATTGAAGAATTTGATTCCTTTGGTACATATCTAGATTTAACCCCTGAACAGAACAGCCCATAGCCCCCATCCAATGCCACCGAAAAAGGACGGTAAATGGGGCAATTTGCTCCAGGCCCACAGTTGAAAAAAATTTTGTCAACTTTATTTCACGAAGAGGGAATGCGATCGTTATTTTTGAACAGAAAATGAAAACTTCATTTCGTTTTTGAAGAGAGTATAACGAAAACTCAATTTCTAAAGAGAAAATGCATCCAGCCTTCATTTTTGAAGAAAAAAACCACGATGACTTGATTTTTTGAACGGAAAACGCACAAAATCTTGATTTCAAACTTCATTTTTGAAGGAAAATAGAAATTTCACTGCACAACAACAACTATTAAACTTGATTTTTTTTTCAAATCTTCTTCACAAAAACGCCTCTACAAGTAAAAAATCCTCTTCCTAAAAATTATTTTCGTCACGGAACAAACTTTTTTCTTGACCTCAACTTTCAAAAATGAAAATTTTCCATTTGAAAAAAATATTGGTAGAAAATGCTTTTTTAATGCACTTATGAAAAGAAAATTATCAATTTTCATGTTGGGGGATGGAGGGAGAAGGGGGGGGGGTGTGTGATTTTGTAGAAAAATTCCGTGTTGTCAACAGCTCAATTTCGATCTCAATTTTAGAAAAAATATACTTAATTTTGAAGGAGACGTAAGAGGGAGAGGGTGAAATTTCAGGGGGTTCTGATTCAATTTTTTTTTGTCCCTGGACCACATTGGCTTTCATTGGGCTTGCCCCCAATCCCTTTGATCTGAAGGGTCAAAATTAGCGACGTACAATAAGAGATATTACAGAAGTATCTTTTGCAGATTTGATTTTCACTGAAATATTCGTCAAACTACGTTTTTATTTTTTTAATTTGGTTGTTTTTTGATTGAAAAAGTAACTAGATTACTGAAAAATGACCACACTACTATGATGTCTGTTATTTTGCAAGAGATAAGTATTTTTTTAATTTGCCTCAAAAAGCCTAAACTTGAGTTGATCCAGAAATCATGGACAAAAATTTATAACTTAATTTGCAATTTAGGACACTCACTCTTTCAATTTTCAGATTATGCATGAGTCAGCAGAATCGAATAGGTACTAGATACACACTAGCGGTTATCTATCATCACTTCTATTCGTTCCTTTGTCAAAATTGATCGAAAAAAATTACCTACTTTATGGAATTTTATTGAATTCTCGAAATTGGAATACACTTCCGAGTTGAAATTGTCCTATGAAAAATTTGAAACCTTTATATATTTCCTCAATAAGCTTCCCTCATCCACCAGAAGATTAGGACAGTAGAACATCTTCCAAAAAAAAAAAAAAAAAAAAAAAACTCAAGGAAGGATGGAGCTCAGGGTCCTCGCAGACTGGAGTTCATTTTCAAAGAACACTCAGTTTTTCGCAACTGAAAAATACAACAAAAAATAGAATTTTCCTGGTTTAAAAAAAAGAAAATTTTTCCCCAAGCTCAAAAGCGAAACCGATTGTTTCAAGATTTCATTTAGATTTGTTAAACAAGCATTTTGCTAAAAATTCCATAATTCATAATTTTTCACAAATTTCAAATTTTTCAACGTTGTTTGTTTAGCAGTAAATTTAAAACAAATCTTCGAAAAAATGTGATGATTTTTACTCGTATCAGGAAACTGACCAAGAATTCTGAAAAAAAAAGTGCTATCCATTGGGAAATTTAAGCAAGGTATCGTCTAACGAGTCTACAATCTACATTGAGTAATTGGCTTTGTTAAACACGAACTGGGGAACGATTTTGAATCAAAAAGTCTTGCATTTTTCATCGAAAAGCAGCAAAATCGATTTTCTGACTACTTGAAGATCACTCAAACGTCGATAGAGCATCTCTGAAGGGCAAACAGGTAGGGGAATAAATCTTGGAAACACTGAACTCGATTTCGAAAGAAACCTCGCAGAAATGTCAAAAACACCCTGAATTTTGATCAGTATACAGGGTGACTTAAAAGTTCCGGAATCGAAAAATTAATTTCTTAAAAAAATATCAGCAACCAAAAAGAAATGAAATGGCAGTCGTTGCATAGCAGAGACTCCATGTGATTCGCAGATAATAAAGTTGTTCCTTTGTAGTGATTCTTCCACAACATTTTTAATAATAAGTGAAAAATTTTGATTTATCACCAAAAAATTTTTAAAGTTTTTTTTTCTGAAAAACTAACGAACGGTCGTCGAATGACGGGGGTTGCATCATCACGTGAAGACTATCGTGTAGCGTTGCATGAGCCATCCTAAAATAATCCGACGTAGACTACCTTTCGTACACCAATGATAATTGTCTGCCTGGTTCTCACTATTCAATTATGCCTGGTCTGCCCCTGCAAAATGTGAGCTATGCAATTTGAATGCGGGATGAAACTTCAATTACTTGGGGGAGGACCCCTCTGCTATTAATAACAACACAGTTTAAAAAGCCTGTTCGAAAACATATTTTTCAATCAAAAAATTTTTTGGAATTTTGGAACTTTTAAGTCACCCGGTATTTTGACCAACCTCTTGTACGACTAACGAAAAAAACTACTACATAGATGCAAAATACCAGATACAAGTAACTTGAGTGACAAAAAAATGATCAACAATTCACCGCTTCAAGACCCCTTTCTTCACAACACTTTCAACACTTCAGTTCATTTTATCCTCCAATGAATAATCGGTAACCAATTGAGAGCCATCGAACCGGTTTCAAAAATCAATAGTTATAGACAAACTGCATCGAATTTTTTAAAATGCACGCGTCAAATTGAGCACCAAAAAAAACAAAACCATCACTCCACGCTTTTCTTTCAGTTTCATCCAATCATTTCAACCAGCCGAGACTTACGCATCATCCTGTACAATGTACATACATACCTACAATACTTAATATGCCCATTACACACAGACGATTAGCTTTTTCATATTCTTCACGTTCCTGTGCAATACACACACTCGAATATCATGTTATAAGTACCTATGTACATAACGTGTATACTCAACCGTGACATTAGATATACACATATTCCTTCCTCTACTCTATCTCTCCCTACTCTTTCCAATCCTCCGGCATCGCACTCAGCAGCGGCAAAGAGAAAGAGCGCCAAGACGCCCATGACCTGTAACAAAAGCCTGCGCTGCGACTCAGTCTGCAGTCTATCAGAGATCTGGAGATTTTGGTATGCGACGACGACGACGACGACGACGACGCGATCCAATCCAACCAATGAAAGAAAACACCAGTATGAATCTAACCTAACGTCTAACGATCCATCGATCATCGACGTGCGTAAAAAGCGTGCGCGCGCCGATAATCCAGTTGGGAGATTTCGTCAATGTAAAACGGTGCACGGTGCACAGGTAGCGTAAAATCGTGAATGTGAAAACCAGTTGATAACGAGGTGCTACCGCCACCTATCACCGTCAACGCATTAAAGAACACACCTTGATCTTGAATATTTTAGACGTAACTTAGCTATATTTCGATGCAGCATGCAGATTTAAATTATACGACGACTATTTTGACGTATTTATCTCAGACTCTCTCGACACGAAGTTGTACGAATAGCGGAGATAATCTGCGAGTCGGTGACGCCAGATGCACATATGTATAGTCTCAAAATTGCGTACAGATTGTACAGATACTTTTGACCCTGACATCGTATTATCGTCTATCGATTTACCCAGTTTTTTGTCCTTCTTTTTCCTTCAAAATGAAATTTATGGCGAATGGAATAACGGTAATCATTCCAATTTCCAATTTTACTCGATAAGTTATGCTGATAAAGATTTCTCAAAAATTAAATATCAGTTTCGTTTCAACGTGGCCTTAGATCCTTAATTTTTGCTTCGAGCTATTCTCTTCATTCGCAACACTATATACCTACAATTTGGAAAACTGCGATAGTTTCTGACCATCGAATGTTCAATTATATCCCCTCCCTCCTCAATGTCTTGTCTCATTAGACCCCAACAGAGGAACTTTGTTCTGTTGTATTTATGATCCATCATCGATGCTTGGCCAATTTGACCCTACCCATGGATAAAGGTGTCCATTTTTTTCTTTCACACAAAGTGATCTATTCGATGAAGATGGAAAACATCAAAAAATACTAAAAAGAATTGAACGAATGCAAAACCTGAGTACATAGTACATTCTGTAGTACACCGATCATCGCATACAATCAAATCTATAGTAACGTTATCTTAATGAATTATTTTTTGGCAGCCTCGGGCGATCTTCTATCTCAGTTTAAATGGAAATCGAAATGAAAAATTACAATTTCGACCACCAACACTATCGCCCAATCGCTTCTATTCCTCCTTCACTCTTCGGCTTGACACACCAGCTCAACTGGAGCCTTCCAAGATGAGCATGAGGAGAGATGAAGAATATGAATCGAAACGTTCAAATAGAATTACATTGATGGAAAAAAAAATACCATTCCGAATTTTCCCCTTCATTCCCCTCTTTCCTCCTCGAATTACCTCGGAAGGCTGGTGTAGGGTACCTACATTAGTGTTCTACGAAGGCATAAAGATGTATAATTAATGAAAATCTATCATTCGACATTCACGCCACCGCCTTCTTTTTCATGCAGAATAACGATCCGCGAATACGAATCGATCTGTAGAAAAACGTGATTTTCAACAGGCAATTGTGAGATTAGCAAAGATAGAACTATCCGAACTGAAAATATCCATTGAAAATTTTTTCAAAACGATTGGACACGAATCTTTAAAAAAATGGAGAGCCCTGAAAAAAAAGAGCCCATACCATTGGTTTGGTTGTTTTTTTTTCACAACACTTCCAAAACTACGAATCCCTCCCCCCCCCAAATAAATAAATTTGAAGATCTACAGACATCTATCCCGTTATTTTTCTTGTGCTAAAAAATCTCAATTTACACATTTTGCAACTTCGAAAATTTGAAGACTCGAGTCAATTTGCGGCTATTACAGACATCTTCTGCAGCCATTTCCATTTCATTCGAATCAAGAGATGATACCAGGTCTCGGTATTATAGACGGTAAAGAGTGCGAAAAGATTTGAGGGACGAAACAGACCATATTCAAGGTCGTCATAGACGCTTTACGCGCGTTGTTAATTGATATCGCGACGACGACGCAGCGTGGTCAAGCGTGGGGGCAGAGCGGGCGAAGTGTGTTGGTGTGTCTGTGATTGTATGTACTCGTATGTAAGTTCAATTAGATGATAAAAGATACCTATAGGATAGCCTTGTATAACAGTGAACCCTACGAGTAGATGTCTATACCAACGTGTGTAGGTCGAGATACTTACTCGTATCATCGTCGTGCCATGGTTGCCAGCTCAATAAAACATTTATACCCTGAAATACAACGCATTTTTTTTAGAAAAAAGCTATGAAAAAAGAGATATTTTTTCAAGTATAGATGAAATACCTGCAGTGTAATATTCTATGTACAATTTTCCATTAATTTCCATTAATGTAGCTCAGCTGGCAAACCGCGAGTAAAGAAAATTACAAATGTTTTCAGTTCAAAAGACGTCACTTCCATGTCCAGAATTTATTTTAAAAATTCTACTTCGGTAACATCGGAATCCGAACTTCGGAAAATTAGCTATCCCCTCCTCCTCCCCTCCCCTCACCCCACCCCACCAGGAAAGAAGGCAACCCTGAGTCGATCTAGAAATGAATCAACCAATCTACGTTATGTTTGCTTAATAGCTTAATAACTCGAAAAATAACATGATTATTTTAAAATTTTTTGAGAAAGCTTGAAATGTCACGCTGAAGTCGATCAATCAATAAGATTAGGTCAAAAATTGTCCAATATTCTCACATATATTTTCTTTCGTTTTCATTTTCTCATACTACTCACGAAGAGACCTTTCCCGAATTGAACGGAGTCGCGATTTTTAGAAAGCAAATTTGTCTAAACCCCCACACCACATGCAAATTTTAGTAGTGCAGATTGATTTTTCGATTCTTGGTACCTAAATTTTTAAAAATTTCAAACTGACCACTTCCGGAAATTTATTCTTATTTTGAAAAAATATTTAGTATTCTCATTTTAGTAAAAATAATGACACTTGGCCCTTCTAAAAGCGGAATTTCCCCATTTTCGGTCATTGTGGGGTCTTCAATGCAATTTTCAATTTCCTCAGAAGTCGCAGAAATAAATTTGGGCGACTAAAAATCGAGTTGAGGCTTATTCTGGACCTATTGAACGAGTTGACTCACACTTGGTCTGATTTCCAGACAGACACCTCAAGTGCGTTTTTTTTTAATAGGAAAAAATTCAAAAAATAATTGATCAATTTTCTGAGTTTGCTGGGATATTTTTGAAATTTGCACGAATAGTCTAGTTTCATCAAACCGCCCTCTCTCACCCCCCCCCCCGGATTAAAGAACACCATTCTCAATTTTTATTAAATGACAAAATTATTAGAAAATTCGGAAAAAAGAAAGGGCAAAAATAAGGACTTTTGAAGACTTTCTGAAAAAGAAGGACCAACCGACAAAAAGAAGGACTTTTACTGACCTGGAAGGACCGGAAGGACCGTTAGACACCCTGTCAAGATATCAGAGGAACTAACTTCATTTTTATGGAATGAATGCTTTTTTTTGAGGGGGGGGGGGTGTTTAAAACGCGTAAATCGACGAAAATAGGCAATTTTAAATAATATTCTAAAATTCACCAAAAATAAAAAAATCAACAAACATGGGTAGTTGAAATTTTTGTGTGTGTGTGTGTGTGTGTGAGTGAGTGGGAGGGGAGGGGAGGGGGGGGGGTCATCAGGTAGGTACTATTTTTTTTTTTTTTGAAATAATTTTCCCTAGTACTTTCAGGATTCTCGATTTTCATTTTTGTCGGTAATATTTTTAATATTCAACATTTTTTCAGTTTCAAATTTCAATATTGATTTTCATTCAGTGCGCAATATTCTCACTTCCCTTTTCTCCTTTATAATTTTTCATCAATTAATGACATTTTTCTTATACTCAACGTTTCAAAATTGGGGAACGAACCATTCAAATTTCACTGATATACGTCTACTATCTTTAGAGAAATCCTCTTGTTTTTAACAATTCTATCAATTTTCTGATATTTTTTTTTCAATTTTACCTAGTTTTTACATAACGTTTTTACACCTTTCATTCACCTACCGACCTCACGACCGATTTCGAAACAATCGTCATCAAATTAGAAAAATTCGTCATTAAAATTGAAAATGGGAATTTTATTTCAAATTTCGAGACATTCGATCATCGTGTGTTGGTAACACTGACCAGTACATGTATGTTTGCGTACCTATGATACTATAAACATGTAATATACTCATTGCTCCGCGATTCGGCGGTACAGCAGCGTGGGAACCTGTATATAAATGCGAGTCCAAGTACCACAGTCGAAGTCGTACGTACTCGTACTACAGACGAGCGTATGTATTTTTCTCGCATATAATTCGAATCACGAAAGGGGCCGCTATAAAGGAGCGAAGAGTGGTGGGGGGAAATTAAAAAGGTCGTCGTTCAATCCAGAACAGGCAAAAGGGTTTCCTCTTCATTTATATGACATAAAGAGAGTTGACTCACCCATCCCATCACCTTAAAATACTTAGTACACGATTAAAATCAAAATCTAGTCCGATCAAGAAGTACACCAAATTTCTTTACATTTTCTGCCTCTTTCTCTGCACAAAAAGCCAAAAGACCAAAAACGGAGGAATGAAATCATCAAGACACGTTTTTCTACATTGATTCTCAAGAGCGTGGTTCGACTCGGTAATATTTTCAGCAAAAAAAAAAAAAAAACTTTTATGACTTTATAAAAATTGTCGATGCTATCCAAAATCCAGTAACACATCTTCTCTTCAAGCACAGATAGCGAAATCAGTACTCTTTTCGAGAACCAGTTCAAAACGAACATATTCACTCACCACCTACTGTGGGTTCTTTTCTTCATCTCACTCTTTTTTTTATGATACGAGCGAAAGAACATGAAGTCAAACTGTAGGGTAAGGAATAAAAGACGAAGTACTAAAATGAACCCTACTGAAAGGAGCATCGAACGAAGGAGACTGTAACGGATAAAGTGAAAACAACAATAATTGGCGCCAAAAACCACCACAAGCGTACTCGAAGGACGAAGAGAACCATAATACCTTACAAAGGTAGGTACAGAAAATGACACGAATACATACAACTGAACAGAAAGGCACTGGTAGAAATTCAACGATATGAATATGGAATTTCGTTTTCCTTCCAAGCACCAGCAAAATCATATTTTTGCTCCGATTGCAGGACAAGTTTCAAGATCTGCCTCCTTTTTTCACACATTTTTGAGAAAAAATTGCTTCCTTGAAATTAAAAAATCACCCTTCTCGAAACCAAAACCATTCGTTTGGTTTTTTAGGATTTCCTATGTTGGCCTGGATTCGCAGCACATTCGTCGGAAAAAGAAAAGAGGAAGATAACAACGCTGATAAAAAAAAGCGGCCACCAAAAAAGAATAACAAGCGTAGGAAGGTAGTCAATAGTCGATTGTGAGACAGTATTATGCAACACCAATACAACCAACATTATCACCTAATACCTACATAATAATGGGACGAGAAGGAGACCGAAGACAAGTGTAAAAAAAACCGAACCAATTAGCATAAACGAAATTCACATCGAATCGTAAACCGCGTATACTTTCGTTTTCTGCAGAATGAGAAATAATAAAATTTCCACGAAAATTATTGCTCTCGTATTATTTGTGATCTTTGAATACGTAAATTACGTCTCTCGTTTTTTTTTTTTTTTTTCATCAAAGCCTCAGCTGGTTTGATTTGTTTTCAAAATATTCGAAATAATTACACGTACGCGAATGCATACGTACGTGTATGTACTTATTCGACTTGTACAATCGATATTACATACCATTCCAAGTCAATACTAGCCATGCACTTGTTCGGTTCGTTTATTATAATACACTTCATGCAAATGTCGTTTCCAAGTAATTATCTACCTATCTTTATCAATTACGAACTAGAGGTCGTTCCATGTTAACCTCGCGCTTCGAGTTTGCCAAAACATATTCTTCATACTTACACCAAAATTTAAAGTCACTAAAATATTACGACTGTAACGATTGACACAAAATTTCTTTCTTCGTTATTATTTTAAAAAAAAATTATTATCAATTCTCCCTTCCTATTATCGACAGAGAATCGTTCTATATTTTAAAAAAATTTCAAATCACGATTTGCGATACACGAGATCGTTGACAAATTATTTTAAAATTTTATCAGGGATGGTGAAATAAAATTTGTATTGGCTCCTAAAATATAAATGTTTTCGTCTGAGCGAAATTCATCCCCTAAAGTATTGCTCGACAATTACGAAAAAATATTTTTTTGTAAATTTCAAGGTTCAATTAATTTAATAAACAATGATGAAACGAATATGATACCCTCAAGTATTGGAGATGAAATTCAAAATTCAATCCAATTCCAATTTGAGGACTCTGAAAACTGAGAAGAATTCAAATAGGATAGGTAAGTAATCTCACTAGAAATGAAAAGCGATAACATAGAGGAAATCCAATCGCAATCATCTCTCGAGTTTCCGTTTTTCGATAAAACTAGAAATAGTAACTTTGTAAACATTGAAATACTACATACAATAATTACTCACATTCACATCTACAAATTTTTCTCAAAGAGAAAACCTATTTAAAAATTTAAAAGAATATTTTATATTTTCATTAATTTTGTCAGAAACTTTGTCAGTGCACACATGTAATAAAAATTACTTCAACACAATTTGATGGGACAAAAGAAAAAGTACGAGAGTTGTTCTGAAACTCCGTCAAGATCTTCTCTACAGTAAGCTCATTATTTATTAGTCTGAAGTCTTCGGAACCCGAGTGCGTGTTTAATTATTTTATATGTGAATAATAAAAACAATTTTAATGACTGAGAAATAATTTCAGCATTTTCATGCCCAAACTTTTTGGATTCGTATATGTATATTGAAAAAATTTTACAATTAAAAATTGATTCGCGATATTTTACTTGATTTCTCTTCTCCCCTCCCAATTTATTTCATCTTTCGATTTTTTTGAAAAACAAACGGGAGACGGAGGGAGTGAGTTACAATATAATAATAATTTTTTTTGTTTTTTTGGAAAAAAAAATATCCATCACAGAGGAGAGAAAACAAACATCCTGAATTTCAACGAAAATATACGATGAAGTTTACTTTAAGAGAGAGACTACTAAGAAAAATGTTGGAACTCCTAAGCTACTATAGAGGGCACTGTGCCAGGATTCTTCGTAGATAGGTCATTTTTGAGTACTGCCACCTGAACGGAATCCCCCTCCCCCTCCAAGAAGGTGCGATTCGAGCACCTCAACCTCCCTGACCCATTCACTTGAATTTGAAACCAGTTTTCATCCCTCACAAGCGACTTGAAGATCGGTGAATCATAAATAATTCGATTTCTTACCAAGTTTATGTACAATCTGTTTTACCACATTGAAAATTCTATTTTAGAAAAACTAACTCTAGATTCCTTCTCAACTGGTTGAATAACCTGAAACACTTCTTTTCTACTACAATTCTGACAAATTTTCGAAATTCAATTTCATCGTCCATTTTAAATCGGTGTTTGAAAAAAAAAAATCAAACCAACAAAAAGTGAATTCGGAAAATTTGGCCAAAATAATCGCATAATACGTCATTTACGATTATCGAGGAATTTCGACCAGCTGAGCACGAATCCAGCATTAGTTTTTTCAAGGGGAACTTTTAATACGAGTTGAAAAAGGCTCTGAAATTGATGAGAAATCAAAATTTTAACAATTCATCAATCTTAAAGTTGTTTGTAGAAGGCTAAAAGCGGAGTTGAATTTTCAAATCAATCAGTCAGGTAACTCAAAATCGTTTTTTGGAGGGAGAGGAGCGGATGGCTATAGGGTTCTGCATAGGTTACAGCACCCAAAAAATGTCAAAAAACGAATCTTTTTTCAAAAATTACCCATTTCGTGGACTTACGGCTCAGTTCCCAGAACAGCCAGAAGATCAATATTTTTCCAGATAGCTCGGTTTGTCCAAAGTACACTTTCACGTCGATTTTCATCGAAAAATAACGTCATGTTTATTTTTTCATTCTACCCAAATGTACATATTTAAAAATTCCTGTTCAAGTATTAATAAGGGGAAAACCATTCAAATTTGTTTTCAAACGAACATCCGAATTTTTTTCATGCTTATTCAATAATCATCATCAATGACAAATTCCTAGTATATTTAACGGGGAAAAAGCATTTAAAATTTTTTCAAAATGAACATCCGAGTTTTTTCATGTTTACTCGTAATTTAATGAGAAATCTATCCAACAATTTATACAAATTAATATGCGAGTCTTTTTATGCTCATTATGCATTTAAAAAATTTTCAAAATGAACATTCAAGTTTTGGCATGTTTACTCGTAATAATTTAATAGAAAAACTATCCAACAATTTATACAAATGAATATGCGAGCTCATTATGCATTTAAAAAATTTTCAAAATGAACATTCAAGTTTTGTCATGTTTACTCGTAATAATTTAATAGAAAAACTATCCAACAATTTATACAAATGAATATGCGAGCTCATTATGCATTTAAAAAATTTTCAAAATGTACATTCGAGTTTTGTCATGTATACTCGTAATAATTTAATAGAAAATCTATCCGACAATTTATACAAATGAATATGCGAGAGTTTTTTTATGCTTATTAGTACATTCAAAAATTTTTAAAAATGAACATTCGCGTTTTTTCATGTTTACTCGTAATTTAATGGGAAATCTATCCGACAATTTTTACAAATGAATATGCGAGTTTTTTTAACGCTCATTACTTTCTAATACTAACTTTACTAACTCAAATAAATTCAAATCCACAGTCATTAACTCGAAACAATATCATGAGACAAAAGAAAAAATACGATAGTTGTCCTAAATAGTTCCTCACATCGCGCTCTAGCGGCGAGATTAATTCATAAATCAAGCTGTATGTGAGCATAATGATTATCAGTGTTATTAATCAGAAAAAAATTAAACTATTTCGTAGTTTGAAATGACCGAGGAAAATTAATTCTTGGTCGCTCCTATAAAAATTGATTTGCGATATTTCAACATACTTCTGCCCCCTGCCCCAATTCATTTCATCGTTTTCCGAATGAGGGGTAGAGGGTCATAATAGGCAAAAATCTTTTTTTTGGGGGGGGGGAGTAGTCCCCGTATCACCAGAATCCATTTTAATGCGAGGTTTATCTCAAAGTTTTGAAAGAACTTCATTGAACTTTGGCTTTGAGAAAAGAGAATAAAGCAGGGAGAGGAAGGTCCTTACTGACTTGAAAAATGTAAATTTTTCACCAAGAAAACAATCAACTCTCTCTCTTTTCACTTTTGGGGAAGGAAAGTGTAGAGATTCATAAAATTTCACTTTCAACATTGCTTTTTCTTTCAAGTTATTGAAAAACATTTCAGAAAAACCTCTGTTTTTTCAGTTTTTAGTAAGCAATTTTAATACTTTTAGTTTTCGATAACGAGCTACAGACTTTCTGATTTTTTGAGCAAAAATGTGCCTTACTTACAAATCTCAGATTCGTATTTAACGAGTAAAATTATCTAAAAATGCATTTTTTTGCGAATATTTCGCCAAGTTTTTCAGAATTTGCAGGTGATTTCATCCTCAATTTTTTTTCAAGTAGAATTCAGTTCGAAAAAAAAATTGAGAATGGATGTTTTTGAACAAATTTTTCGTGATTCCATATTTTTTAAGAAAGGAAGACCTATTTGGACTTATTGCCCTGCTAAAGCGAAATTTCTCTTTAAAAATATATTTCCCACCCTGCTACAGTCATTAATTTCTTATTTTCAATTTTCAACAATTTTTGAAATTACGTTCATTTTTCTGAAAATGACAACTGAAAATCGACTCACCTTAATCTCATAGTCTTGTAAATTTCAAAAAATACACCCCCATTTCACCATAAAATATTCAATTTTTTGTGTTGTTTTCTAGAAACCTCCCCGATCGAAATTTGAAATTTTTAAAACAACATGTGCTAAAAAATCAAAATGAAACAATTTTTGAACACTGTCGAAAAAATGTTCAATTTTTCAAAAAATCTCAACATCACATTCATTATTGGCAGACACTCTAGTACTAAAGAAAAAATTCACATTAAACTGAAAAAAATCAAAATTCACACGATGCTACTTTACTACTTTACTCCTTCCATCTACCTCCACAAAAACACCGACTCTTCATTCTCCGAATTAATTTCAAATCACCACCAGAACGAAAAAAAAAAATTGGAAAAACTTCGAACAAAACGTAAAATCGATAATAATCACCACGATCACTTCAAAGTATACTCGTAACTCATCAGTCATCACAATACAAGCTCGTTTTATAGATTTTTTTTTTTCAGTTCAAATCAAATAAAACAAGACATTATACGTTATGACATCAACGGTGAATCACCGTTACCTGTATTTTAATCTATATTACATCGATTCGACACATTTTTCGAATCTAAACGATGGTATCGAGTGTCAAACATCGTCGATAAAAAACCGGATAATTTACCCATCGAACGATCAACGCGAACACGACTTCGACTCTATCTACTGCTTAGTGCTGATGTCTCTGTCTACCATCACCGAGAAGTCATCCTCTCATCTTTCATTTCACACTCGAATCTTACGAGCAGTTACATCACGTAAGGTACATGTGTTCACTGCTCACAACAGGCAGGTAGCTGCCACCTGGCGCGAATAAATTCGCGTCCACGGTGTATAATAATTGGTCCATCGATAAATGATAAGGTCACAGGCACCGGCACCGGCATCGGCATCTTTCTCAAACAGTACAGAGTTCATATTTTCAATACTCAAAGAGTTCGTTGCCGTTGTCGTCGTCGCTTTCGCACTTCGCAGACGTTCACGCACTTCGTATTCGTATACCTACCTCATACCTCCACTCGCTAATCGTCTGAAAAAAAAAACCACTTCTCGATCTGCCATCTTTGCAAAGAGAAACAATGTGCACATGTATACAGTATACAGTCTATACACACATGAACGATAGAGCGGCAGTGGAAATGGAATTATTTCGATGACGTCATAAGCGAGGTGCTGACGGAGATGCTTATGCTCGCAAAAAAATAATACACACGTATCATTGGGTATATAATACTGAAGGCAGATTCAGTCTACAGTAATAATAAGTCTTACGATACACTAAATTTTTTTCAACGAATAAAAAAATGGCGATGAGAATCGACGCTGGTGACACGAGCGACGGAGTCGGACGTCTCTTAAAGCTCGAATTATTTTTACCTTACGTTGATATTAGGTACCTACGTCAGAGTACTGTGTATGTACGGGTACAAAAAGAGCAACACGGTGAGTAAATATAGGCACCAAGCTCTACCTCCTTCCTTCCGAACCCTCTCATTGGTCATAATTTTCTTTGCTTTTAGCTCAACGTAGCTTATTCTTATTGTGACTAGCGAGTGGCGACGATTAACCTACCAGCAGTTCTAATTTAAACCGCAAAACTAGCAAATTAAACTTTACCAGGTACTCGCGAGCTCAATTGACCGGAGCGATGAATGTTCATTCAGGTATTAGAGGATCTCTCCCCTCTCCTTTCTATAACCGCACGCGATACGATTCACGCGCCGGTCGGAAAATTAAGATTCACCATCGGTTCTTTTGATACCTTTTCTTTAATGAAATCAAGCGAAGATGTATGTAGAACGTTCGAAAAATAATTCAAAAACAACATTTCTCGATGCTTTCAAACTTGTTCGTAAGCAAGAAGGGCCCCAAATTAAGGGAAGAGCTGCTGAAATCGACAAACTTTTTTCGGAATTTTAACCTTAAATGCAAAATTTGAACCAATTTTCAGGGGATCATAAATGCTCAAAAAACAAATTTATTAAAATTTTTGGATCTCTCCTCCCCCCTCAAAAAATTTTTTTTTGAACAAAAAAATGAAGTGTTGTCTGAATTGAGAGGATGAGGAAGTACTCCACAAAAATCAATCAAGGGACACACTTATGTCGAAAAAAGGTTCGATTTTAATTTCAAGGGCCCAAAATTTGTGGTGGGGGGGTGGTGGTGGTGCTGAAATCGACATGATCTTTTTCTTAAAAACGATTTCTTTCAAGTAGTCTAGTATTTTGACCTCAAATCCGCAATTTGAACCTATCAGGTCACACGAGGAGGAGACGATGAGGGAAATACATCCCAAAAACCCAAATTTTGGAATTTTTGAACGCCTCTTAAATTTTTGAAAAAACTAAAACAACCGCAATTGATGAGATCTCTGCCCAGGCGAGCATCCCGAGTCACGGGTTGGGGCTCCGAAGCGAGGCGAAGCCCCCTAGTATGATTCTGTTATTTCTCTTAACACGATGCTCGTTGGACCATCAAGATTTTTCTCAAAATTGACGTCTTGTGATGGAAAAATTGTAAAAATTTAAATTTTTCATCACAATTGATCGATCTTTTCACACTCCAACTCGAAATATTTTAAAAATAAAAACTATCAGAAAAACACCAATTTGATCACATCGAACGAAATAGAAATTGAATACGCTTGACAATTTTGTTTCTCTCGATTTTTCATAGAATCCTATTTTTGTTCGCAGGTCTCAAAAAAATGGAAGATTAAATCAATATCGTAGAGTACAAAATATCTCACGAGACGAGAGTGACTTTTTTTAAAATGAGCTCTTCGTATTCGAGATAGTCTGAGCGAAAATTGATAAGTTCAACTAACTAATTTTCAAAATTTTAAAGGGCTTACAAAAATTTCAATTTTTTTCAATCAAGATTGCAAATGGACACGGTGTTGAAGCTACGATTATAGGTACATGGAATTTTTTTCAATTTCAATACTTATTCCCTCATTCATTAGATAGAAAAAAACTCCATCAAAACAATTTCCTTCGAAAAAAATAAAAGAGCATCGAAGATATCAAATTAGTTAACCCTACCCTCAACTCATCGAGTAAAAATCCCCCCACCACCCCAATAAAATCAATCAAGACTTTATTCAATTCTTCGCAATGCAGCAAAATTTTGAAAATGTGATCTGTCACGAGAAAACCAACCTAGTGTCCAAAACCTAAATTTTACAGGAAGGGCATTTGAAGTTTTGAGTCTATGTATCAGGTGATCTAAAATTTGTAGGTCCGTGAAACTTGCGCCACTTTTGGCCCCCATGAGTGCCAATATAACCAACCCGCTAATTTTTTTTCAGAATCATCATATTCAAGGTTGCCAAGTCCAATAATCGAAATTTTCCAAAATCAATTTTTTCGATTTTTTTTGAATTTTTTGCCAAAAATGTTGCAAAAACTACCCGAGTATGAGTTATTAATGAAGAATAAGTTATTATTATTAAATTTACCACGTTTCTTAACAAATTTGTTCAAAATGAAAAGAGTTGATTTTTCCAACTGAAGCCTTACTCAAATTTCAAAATATGGCACAAATCCTCCAAATGTGGGCCGATTGTTGCAAAAATTTTCATTTCGACCACCCACAACATACCTTTCAAGAAAATCAAAAAAAAATTTTTTTTCAATTTTTACTGTAGTTGCTCTATTTTTTGACCTCAGATTTAGGGTCAAGAGAATCGTTCGCGAACGTTTCAACCCCCACAGTCGGATTCAGCACCCTAAGTACTACTAATATCCACCATAAAAAAGATATCGATTTTTTTGGACACTATGTTGGTTTTCTCGTGACAGATCAGATCACAAATCAAATTTCACCGAATTCGAAAACTTGTTGAAAATTAGTCAACAAATTCGTTCAAAACCTTCTCTCTAAATTCGAAACAGTGAAATTTCACTGCTTATATAGCAGTCACGACATTTTGCTTTTTTAAAAGCAGTAGTTTTTTTTACAGTAAAACAGTGAAAAATGTACCGAATTGGCCAGTAAAAATTATGACTGACCAATTCAGTAGATTTTCTACTGTATTGCAGTCAAAAACTACTGCTTTTAAAAAGGCAAAATGTCGTGACTGCTAAGCAGTGAAATTTCACTGTTTTAAATTTAGAAAGTTGTAAAAATCGCCCATGTCATCTAAATTGTTCAAAATGTTGCAAAAAATTGATAAAATTATCGTGAAAATTTAAAAAAAATATATATCCATGCGTCATGCAGCGATTTCGCCGAAAAATTTCCAACGGGAGCTCGGATTGTTGGGTTTTAAAAAGTATGCCATTTTAATCAAGTTCCTTCAACATTACGATCAGGTATTTTTTTATAAGGTCAACTCGAGTTTCTTTTTCACCCAAAAAAGAAAAGAAAAAAATCAGCTTGAAAAACATTGCAACCATTTCTAAACAGTCGAATCTGTCAATCAATTTCGATTTCTTTGCTTTAATTCATAGAAATCGGCCAAACCATGATCAAGATATTCTATCCTTCGGAAAAAATGTAATCCCCCCCCCCCAAAAAAAATTGTGACATCTTACGCTAGTTCGATGGATCCGAAAACGAAAATCCTCTGAGTATCGAATAAAAATTAAACAATGTAACAGTGTCGTTTTTGAAAACCTCACATACTTTTTACAAATACTTCAATTTCAAACTTTTTGATCACAAGAGAGGGGGGAGGGACTCAAAATCAAACATTTGATCTCATCAGACGAAACTCGAACATTTCTCTCTCAAAACTTACGATGAATTCTGACACATATACGCATCATTATCTCTCTTTTTCTCTTTCCCAAACCTATGATGTTGGTCGATTCCCGGAATAGGCAACATTATCATTTTTTTTCCTCGTCCGAATAACCAATTCATTCAACTGTAATTGTATTTCGATAAAAGTAATATGTACGTAATTTATACAGCTGATAAGAACTATTACATCGGACTAACTACATAATTATAATGACTTGCAATGATTCACGAAAGACGACCGATAGTCGATTACCCACGTCGGATGAATTTCAAAAAAAATCAAGTTTTTAAAAGAGAAAATTCAAGGCATTCTTTGAAAAATTAAACGACTTATCACGGAACTCAAACACAACGCTAAAAGATTCCTAACATTGACTTTTGACTCGTTTCGTACTCAAATTCTCACCAATTTTAAATGGTAGGGGGAGTGCTTTGAACCAAAAGAAATCCCAGATTAAATTTTTTTACAAGATTATCACAACCGATCTTATCATTTTACGATGGTTATTTTTAGATACGTGATTGAACACTCGTCTCAAATGTGGCATCCACTCTTTTACTCAAAATTAACGAATTCGATATTTTCAAAGAAGTGCACTTCCTTTAATCGTATACCTAAAGAAGATATCCTGCAGCGTGGGGAATTTTCAAACAGTGAACTGCAGATGATCATTAAATCGTCAAATTTATAGTTAAGACGTTGGAGATGGAGGGGGGAGGAGGGAAGGGGCCGTCTCAGAAAATTCCTACTGATTTCAGAGCAGATCTTTTCTGTACTTCGTTAAAAGAAACGATTATTAGAAAATTATTAATTTTAGAAGATGAAAGAATAGAAATAGAAATAGAAAAATTAGAGTCCATTTTCAAGAATTTTTACAAATTCAAATTTGAAACGAGAAAATTAAATTCGAAGCGAATGGTTTTTTTTTTTTACGAAGCTGGCAAGTGGTACTCGATCTTACAAAAAAAGAAATGAAATTAAGACGAGTAAAATGTTTCTGGGGTGAAAAAAAAGAGAGAGTTACAGAAATGAAGATGATACTGAAAAATTTCATCTTGTTATTCAATCCAAGAGATCCCACTCAATTGACGTTTCGATTTAAAATTCGAAAATATTCTTGCAGGAATTGTCCACACATATCTATCGGATATCAAACCAACATACCTCCAACCGTGTCAACCATTCGCATAATTTTTCCATCATTCGCACTACCATTAAACCACCTATAAACATCACATTCAAGACGCCCTTCCGCACTCAGCTTTAGACAGAGAGAGAGAAAAACACAATATACACAATAGCTGGCTAAAACACAAGTCCTCGTTATCGATAAAATTATCGAGACCATATGGTAATGAAACTTCCGGCGTTTCAGTGTTTCACGTATACCTACCTCGGTTCACTCATAAAAACCTGAACACACTAGTTTCGAACAGAAAAAACGCATAAATTTTCGGAGAATTATTAAACCAGAAGGGATAAGCACAAGCAGCCAGGAAAATACACAACTCTAACCAACTACGATATACACGTATTAGTACATACAAAACAAAGCCCACGAAAAATGATACCGATTCGCCAATAATTCTTTACATCTAGGTACTCGTATTTTTTTTACACACATAAGATGAATTTAGTACCTAGAATATCGATACACTCGTCAAACTCAGTCTCATCAGAGTATAGGACAACCTCGGATGTAATTAATTAGTTTAAATTCGAGCCGAGTTCGTACGATGCTCGATGCTACATTGCGATATCACTGATACATACTACTTATTCACAGATGAAATATTTTTCTCGCGACGAGCACAAAATTTTCGATAATGGAAGGAGGCTGTACGTGGTACAGAGTATGGAGTCGATTATCATACATTATGTACACAGACGAACGAACATACACGTGGTGTTGCTGGTGTCACAGAAGGAGACCGAATTTTTTTTTTCTGCAAGTACACCGCCAAGCTTTTTTTCTGCGTGAATGTAACGACAACGACGATAATCATTATTATGTGTTCAATGTATACGATGATGGAAGAGAATCTGTAAACGTTACAGTGCTCTCTGCCGTCGTAATTTACGCAACAGATTTATTTTTAATTTTAAGCCACACGTCGTCGAGCATTATTACAATACAGTATACGTGTCTATAATATGTATACTTAGGAGGGGAAAAAAATGAGAAAAAGCACACGTGCTGGAAAAATAATTACTCTCAACTATAAGCCAACTATACAGACTATGAGCAGTGTGACACGCAGAAGCTCCCCGTAAGCAAAAATGAGAAAAAAAAAGCAACAGCTATAATATAATAAAAAACGAAGAAAAAAATTTCCAAAAACCAACTACGCAATTTTGTCATCCACCGAGAGAAGCTATACACAGATACAAAGACAGATACCTTCTCCTTTGCAATTTTCTAATTTTTAGATCCTCTTCAAAAACCCCAATTCGCATGAGGTGCAGTCAAAATAAAGAAAAAAGTAGAACATGCATTAAATAATTATGTCATTGCACTCTTTTTCTTTCCAAGACCATGTTCAAAAAAATAGTGTATCAACTTATAGCACTTAAAAGAGTTATGCTTTTTGAAAAGATCAGCACTGACAAATACACATTATCCTTATACAAATAGGAAACAAAAACAAGATACTTTTTTCATCCAGAAAGACTGCACCTCATCATCTTAACACCTGTAAAATGATACTGTTCTATTCCAACGTAGTATAACATATAAGAGTAACAATATATAGCGTCTTCTCTTTCGCATTTCTAACGATATTAACACGGTTAATTAGGTTTATAATACGATTACGAGATGCTTATTATGCGATTTAAGCATAGTTTTTCGTATACACATTAATAACACAACACGTCTCTCGACAACACTGCTATTAACTGAAACAGAAATTTTAACGTGGTTAATATAACATACTCGTATACATATACAGAATAGTCTCTTAATCGTTCGTATAGCTAGCTAAAATGCTTTCAAATTTATACATAATTATTATACTATGTATTATATAAACGTATTAATAAAGTTTCAAAAAATACACAAATACAGCACAGGAAAAAGGAGTAAAAAAATGAGCATTATTTATGTTTATATACACAGACGCTACTTATTGATTAAACCACAACCGCCAATATCAATAACAATTGAGCGATTATAGGTTAATCCATTCTTAAATTCTTCCTTCTCTTAAATCATTTTTTTTTTGTTTTGTTTCTTAAAACTACAAAAGCGTACGTACATACATAATACAATCTTAGGAATCGGATAAACATCAATATTATACATTATTGTTTTACATTAATGAAAATTATTACTTAATATTATGTAAGTTCAGTGCCATCTACTATGCGACCGAAAATGCATTTATAAATCAACAATTCATCAGTATATGTCAGTGCTGAACGCTAAATACCTTCGGTACATAATTCATTGCACTCGGAACGACCGTATATTTCATACAAGAATAATGATTTGTCTCTCAATCACAACTTGTTACTCTTTTTCATCTATTTTTTTCTCATGTTTTACTGCTCGAGTTCCACCATAACGGCACCACTCGCGGAATAATACCTTTGCAATTCTTCTGCATACTTGAGATCTCACACAGTAAGTAATACCAAAATTTAATCATTCAATTAATCTCTTACGCACGTACACACATGGACGCACAAACAGTGTAATTAATAGAGAGAGAGAACACAGATCTATGGTAGTGCTTGTCAGTATGCATGTCGGATGAATACTATGGGGTATAAACCTTGGGTAAAATGATGCACCCAGCGAAATTGTACCGCGAGATGATTTCAAAAATAACACAACTATATGATCGAAAAAATAACTCAACTAAGTGTAAAAGTCGCCAGAGAGTTTATGCGAAAGTGGTTTTTCAAAGAGTGAATGACATTTTGTTAACGCCGGTTAAGTTTATAACAAGCGTTCATAGGAATAGCGATGCAACTTACGTTTTCCTCAATGTTCGTCCGATCCGTTCGATGGGATTGTGATTGTGGGCTCCTTGGTACTCGAGTTCTTCCAATTATTAACTTATTTCACTAATTAATTACGAAATAATAACGTTAATTTAAATAAAAACAAAACAAGATGAACGGACATTAAGGCAATTTACACAGAATGAAACAAAATAACTCGAGCATTCAGAAAAAAAACAGAACAAAAAGATCACAGATCAACAGAAGCGCGAGAATTACCAGTCGGTTTTTTTTATAGCGAGGATAACGTGGTGATACTTGGAATTTGAATAAAATTCAATTTTTTTCCAAAAGTACTCGCATTTTTGGGAAAATTATTAATTTATCGCCTTTATGCATTGTGAA